>NW_023416324.1:214317333-215517333 GCF_014108235.1 Myotis myotis
GAAAATGCCTAAAGAAAGTTGTCATTTTTTCATAGTGAAGGGACTGGAGTCCGTGTTGATGAAAAATCCTTGCTGGCTGCGGTGACTGGCAGTGGCTGCACTAGCGGGGTGATGGGGCTGGTGCCTTCCCCTGATCAGCCCGGTCACCTCCCACAAAGGGAGGCCAGACTGCGGCTTAGGCCCTATCCCCAAGGGGAGCAGGGAGCAGGCCTAAGCCATCACTAGGACATCCCCTGAGGGCTCCCAGTATGTGAGAGGGGGCAGGCTGGGCTGAGGGACACCCCCTCCCCACCAGTGCACGAATTTTGTGCACTGGGCCTCTCGTATACTATATTTGGATAGAAATGATGTGACAGTGTGCATGTCCTTTTGGTCTATTCAGAACAGATAACATAATAGGGCCCATAGAGAGGAGCTCACCATTTTACAACTTTTTTCTCCGTAACTAACTGTCCATGAGGCCCCTCAGCATCTGAGGGCAAAAGGGCTAGGAACACAGGGGTCTCCGCACCCTCTTCTGGACTTTTGGGGGCTTGGGGTCCAGTCAGGTCAGTTCTCACCCACCCTGGGCAGCAGGCATTCAGGAGGATCTTGTCCCCTCTCCTGTGTGCACTCAGGTTCCTGGCATGGATCCTGGACAGGACGGTGATGCCAATTTTTGTGACGCCGTACGTGCTGTTGGGCCAGCCCTCCCTCTGGTGCACCCCGTTTCGAGTATCTTCCACGAACTTGTTCATGAGCCCCACCAGCTCCTCCTCGCTGATGGTGTCGCTTCTGAACTTCTGCTGCAGCTCCGGGCTGCAGTTTTTCAGAGCTCTGAGACTCTCCATGCTCGACACATTCACCACTCTGCCTGAAATGCAAAGGAGGCTGTTATGTAGAAAGGCAGGCAAGCATCGGGTGCCAAATCTGCCCGGATTCTGGACCAGGAAGTTTCCATGAGCATTAATGAAGACTGCCTCTCTGATGAAGGCCAGAGAGAGTCTAGAAACCTGTCATACCCAGTAGATCTCAGATGATGTCAGAGAAATGTTTTTTTTAAACATATTTTTATTTAATTTCATAGAGGAAGGGAGAGGGAGAGAGAGATAGAAACATCAATGATGAGAGAGGATCATTGATTGGCTGCCTCTGGCATGCTCCACACTGGGGATTGCGCCCACAAATGGGGCATTGGCCCTGACTGGGAATCGAATCATGACTTCCTGATTCATAGGCCGACCCTCAACATCTGAGCCAAGCTGGCTGGGTTCAATTTACCTCTTAAATTAGATAGTTCTGCAAAAACAGTTGTATGCCAGCTAAAGGGTAAATCAGTTGTTCAAAGGAGGACAAAATCTTGGTATGTCGTGGCTTTACCGGATGGACTATCTGCTCCTTCCCATCTCTCCTTAGGCCACACTGGCTCCTCCAAATGGCAGGCATACTTCTGGTCCTGTGTCTGTTTCTGTCATATAAATTCTATATAGAGTTTATACCTTCAGTGACCCTTTGGCTGGAACGGAGCAGGGAAGAGAGGGGAGGCGGGCTGGGAGTAAGGCTGTGAAAATAAAGGATTAAGCTTGGCCAGAGCAAGGTTTGGCCTTTGCCTAGGGCTGCTGGGGTAAACTTTAAACCGTTGGACTGTTCATCCTCTTAAGATTGTCCTGTCGCCAAAACCGGTTTGGCTCAGTGGATAGAGCATCGGCCTGCGGACTGAAAGGTCCCGGGTTCGATTCTGGTCAAGGGCATGTACCTGGGTTGCGGGCACATCCCCAATGGGAGATGTGCAGGAGGCAGCTGATCGATGTTTCTCTCTCATCGATGTTTCTAACTCTATCTCTCTCCCTTCCTCTCTGTAAAAAATCAATAAAATATATTAAAAAAAAAAAAAAAAAGTTTCTCCTGTCACCTTGGGGGTTTAGGTTCAGGCTACACAGTGGATGTTAACAATATGGTTATGGTGAGGCTACCTGGTATCAAATGGATCCCTGGGGGAGGTGCTGGAGAGGAAGGTCAGCCAAGCGAACAGCGGGCCATGTCCGTGAGGCCAGCCCTCAGCACACACCCCTGAAACAAGGTGGGTGAGCTTCCCTGGATGGCAGTGCTCCCTGTTACTGTCACACACACAGCTGCTGTCCGCAGGACTCCACGCGACAGGACAGCTGGAAGCTCCCTGCCCGGCTTCCCTGGCGCCTGCCCCTGAGAGCTCCGCCAGGGTCGATCTGCAGCACTCTCCTTTTCCTCTGCTGCTGAGCACTGCCATTCTGAGTATAATGGCGTCCAGGAGTTCTGAGTCCTCGCAGGGATTCTTGAACCTGAGGGTGGTCTGGGGGAACTGCTGAACTTGTGAAAACCAAGTGATATTTATCTCAGATATGCACAGTTGGCTTAGCCTCTTGGAACCAATAGGTGCAACGCACTGTATCAGTAGAGTACAAAGAAAGGCCCCTGTGATCCGATGCAGAAGAGTTCAGGGGCCTAATGAATTGGAGGTAGGAACGGTCACTCAGGAAGGGAGGGGGAGGAAGGAGAGGGAGGGGGAGGAGGGAGGATCTGGCCTGGGATCCTCAGGAGACTCCAATGGTTGTGAGGGGCGCGAGCAATGACTGGCCTCTCTGAGGAGACCTCTGAACAAAGAGCTGAAGGATAAGCAAGAGCCAGCTGTGCAGAGACCAGGGGGCAGACAGCAAAGATGGCCCAGGCCTGAGGCTGAGGGCACCTGGCCGGGTGAGACACCAGGGGGCAGGGCAGCTGAGCAGGAGCAGGAGCAGGAGCAGGGAGGGGACTGGAGATGACACCAGGGGAGGGCAGGACTGGGTGCTGCCGCAAACAAGGCAGCCAGGGCTCCTACACTCACCTTGGGGTTTCATGAGAGGCAGCAGCTCCGTGCTGACGTCTCGGGTACCAAAAAAGTTTGTTTTCATCGTCACTTCTGCTTTAATGTGAAATGGTGTGGGATCATTCCCTTTCAGGAGAGGAGAGTAGACTTAATAAATAGTAGCCATGTGGTAACTTTCCATAGAATGATATAAAATGTGAATTTTTTGTATAATTGGTTCTGAGTAATAGCACTGTGCAACCACCATTTCCTTGTTTCCTGATGTTCTGAACATAGTGTCTGAGATGGTGCCATTCCCGGAGGCTGGTGAAGGGTGCACTATGTGGTCTCTGTGAACTTCTGTGCAAAATTCACCCCCCCTTGCCCTCAAGGTTAAACCAGGAGAAACTGTGACAACCTAGAAAAGACTCCCAGGCATCTGGGCCAAGCACACAAGGTGCCTCGGCCAGAAGGCGCTCCAGCTTCTCTTGCACTTTGATCTAGTGGCACCCCTGTCTCCTGCCTCTCCTAGTCCCCTCGGGAGCCATTCTGCACCCAATACTCGAGAGGAGCCCCATTGTACCGATACCCCGACATACCAGCCACCCTGGCTGCAGGTGCTGGGGTGACCCCTCCTGGAACCACACATCCTTTTACCCTTGAAGGCGATGCCCGCGTTGTTGACCAGCACGTCCAGGCCCCCGTACTCCTTGCGCAGGAAGTCGCGCAGGGCGCGGATGCTCTGCAGGTCGTCGATGTCCAGCTGGTGGAAGCGCGGCCTCAGGCCCTCGGCCTGCAGCTGCTGCACGGCCGCCCGGCCCCGCGCCGAGTCCCGCGCCGTGAGCACCACGTCCCCCGAGAACCGGCGGCACAGGTCCCGCGTGATGGCGAAGCCGATGCCCTTGTTGGCTCCGGTCACGAGCGCCACGCGGCTGCAGGACGACATGGCCGGGCAGGAGGCTCGTGAAGCACTTGCGTGGAGAGCGGAGCGGGCCGTGGACGCCCAAAGACTGCGACCAGGGCTCCCGCGAGGCTCCGAGCGTCTGCGAGCGCGACTGCAGGGCACCGTGCGCCCCGGCTGGAGTCTCTAGTCCTGTGGCCCAGCCGCAGGCGCAAGCCCCGCCCCCAGGGGCATGGCCCCTCCCGGCCCCGCCCGGCCCCGGGGCTGGGAATGCGAACCGGGCCCCCTGGCAGGTTTACCGATGGGCGGGCCCACGGCGAAGGCCTTAGGCTGCTGCCGACGGCTGTCCGTCAGCAGAGGATCGTTTTGATTGGTCATCTGACTGCCTTTAAACTGAGCCCTTAGCCTTGGTTCTCCCGGTCTTTTCCCGGGTGTTTTAAAAAATACAGCCCCCAAAACAAGTCTTGGGACTGGAATTGTGCAATAAGCTGAGAGAACGCGACAAGGACTCCCGTGAGTGTTGATTTGTCCCCGAAGTGTGTGAAAGCGCAGCTCCGGGCTCATCCCTGGCCGGTCTTCATCTCCCAGTGGCCCCCACACTCCTTGCACAGGAATCCATGTCTCGCTCTACAGGTCAAGGATGGCCAGAAGGTGGAAGCAGAGCCCTGGCCCTCGGCCTGTGCAGTTGCTACCCAGCTGCCCAACCCCGCACCGAGTCCCGTGCAGTGAGCGCCGCTTCCCCAAGAACCGCCTGCACAGGTCCGGTGTGATGGCGAAGCGGTGCCCTTACTGGCCACAGTCTCCAGGGCCACCGGGGTTCGGATCCCATGGCTGGCAGGGGCCCTGGGGGCACTTGAACAGAGAGCAGACAGCGCTGTGGGTCACAGGGGCTCGGGGGTGTGGTCGCGCTCTGTGGTGTCCCAGACAATCTGAGAAGCACCACCGCTGTGACTTCTACCTTCCGTCCCTCCCTCCCTCCACGGGGGTGCTGAATGTTCCAGGTTTACTACGGCCCCCATTCCGGGTCTGGCCCCTCCTGTGATGTAAGTTGGGCCCAAGCAGGACAAGCACCACCCTCTTTTGATCCCAGCTCTGAGCCCAGCAGTGGACAGGGTGGAGGGCTGTGCTTCCCCCAAGCACAGGGGTTGGTGATGGGAATCAAGGGCTTTGGTTGAACTAAAGGAACTACTTCAGGAGAACCCCAGAAGGTGGAAGTAGGTGCAGGACTCATTGGTTTGGACCCAGGCCCATCCTCCACTGCAGAAAGGCAATGTCTGCTGTTTCTAAAATGCAATGAAGTAGTTGCACAGGGCAACTGCTTGTGAGGACACAGATCACCTTCCTTTCTTAACAGAAACCAAGGCAGAATTAAATAGGTCCTGTGATTGCATTCAGTGTGGGACCCCCAAGTGGAGGCAGCATTTATGAAGGTCTTTCGCGGACCAAGCTGGTGATGGCATGTGTATTTCATGGTTACATAATCCTGTGTGCTTAAAGTGCCTACACTTTGTTTTGTCCTTGGTCACAGTTAACAGAGAGAGATGTAAAACCTCACCCCACTCACTGGTTAGAACCTGTGGCTGCCTTCATGCTACCACAGCAGATCAGAGTACTCCCAAGAGACTGCGGCTGCAAAGCTGAACACATTTACTCTCTGGCTTCTTCTAGAATGTATGTGAGCCCCTCAGTCACATTGTTCCTTCCTTGGCCTAACTAAATGTCTATCTGATTTCTGAGCGGGTACAGCATGCAAGTGATCTGCAGGATGGATCTGTAGCAAGACCCATTATTCATCAGCTGATGATCAGTCATTACTCTCACCCACACTCCTCTTTCACCCCGTGTCACAGGAGGAATCACAGACTCAAACTTAGTAGCCAATTCAAACTGAATACTTCATAAAGGGGCTAATATATGAGGAAAAGGGGACACATGCTATTCTGACTAGCTCAGGGTAGGTCTGCGTGGCAGCCTTGTAAACTGAGAAACCTAAAGTAACCACAATGGTGTCTGAAATTAAAACTTTTAATTATTATTTATTAAAAAATATTTATTTTATTGATTTTTTACAGGAAGGAAGGGAGCGGGATAGAGAGTTAGAAACATCAATGTTAAGAGAGAATCATTGATTGGCTGCCTCCTGCACTCCCACTCCTGGGGATGGAGCCTGCAACCTGGACATGTGCCCTGACCAGGAATTGAAACAGTGACCTTCTGGTTCATAGGCTGAAGGTCAAATGCTGAACCACACTGGCTGGGCTGAAATTAAAACTTTTTAAACTAAAAAGCAGCTTACGGTGGGTAATCATGTCCTAGGCCGACACCTTCCCTGACAAAGGTCAATCTTCAGCATAACGGAGCCTCTCTATTGTCTTTTTGCATCTACAATAACATATCACTGGAATGTCAAAGTCATTTTCCTTTTTCTTTTAGGACCCCTCAAAGATCAGGCACGGTTTGTGGAGGCCACAAATCCCCTCATTATAACTGAGTTACTTACTGACAGTTAACTATCCTGCAGCCACCTCAGTAAAGGCAGTATGTGTCTATCACTTTTCTTTTTATCCAATCCCAGTGGCCTCCTCCCCCTCCCCTCACCCCCCACTTTGCTTTCTCCTGCCTCCCTAACCTATCACTAATGGGTTTCATGGAACTCACTTGTTAGGATGGAAAAAGGCCTTTCTTTTTCTTAGCTGTGGCCTTCCACAACTTATGAGAAGCACCTGATAATTAAATCCCAAGACTGTTAGCTCCTCTGCTTCAAACAGCCCCTCTGTTCAAACTTATAGACAAGACCAGTGACTCTGAAGGCTTCCTATTTCCTCCCGCTGGTTTCCCACTCAGGATAAGACACCTGCCTAGGACTTCTGCCTGGACTGTCTCCTGAGGAAATAACAGACATCCCCTGCTGTGGGCTCCATTGCACCTAGCAACAGCAGCAGCCCCCCGATGCCCCTCCCTTCCCTGTCCCAGGCTTGAAAAGGAAGAGCAATTTTGTTGTTCTTTGCCCTTGGTTAGCAATGCACTGGTGCTTTCCCTCTGGGAAGTGAAATAAACTCTCTCTCCCTGTATCTATCTCTTCTCACAGTTGTGAATTCTTTCACAGCCCAAGTCACCTAGTCATGGGCCCAAGAACCCTACAGCACTTATGTCTCCTCTTTTGATTGTAATGTGTCAAACAAGTGCAAAACCGCCATTCTCCGGAGCATGATCTCACGAAAATTCCTCATAGATTTGAATGTTTCTCACGTGAACAATACATATATTTGGATAGAAATGATGTGACAATGTGCATGTTCTTTTGGTCATTTCAGGACAGATAACACAATGGGGCCCACGGAGGGGGCTGTGAGGGGAGCTCACCATTGTTCAACTTTTTTCTCCAAAAGAAACTGTCCGTGAGGCCCCTCAGCATCTGAGGGCAAAAGGGCCAGGAACACAGGGGTCTCCGCACCCTCTTCTGGGCTTTTGGGGGCTTGGGGTCCAGTCAGGTCGGTTCTCACCCACCCTGGGCAGCAGGCATTCAGGAGGATCTTGTCCCCTCTCCTGTGCGCACTCAGGTTCCTGGCGTGGATCCTGGACAGGACGGTGACGCCGATTTTCGTGACGCCGTACGTGCTGTTGGGCCAGCCCTCCCTCTGGTGCACCCCGTTTCGAGTATCTTCCACGAACTTGTTCATGAGCCCCACCAGCTCCTCCTCACTGATGGTGTCGCTTCTGAACTTCTGCTGCAGCTCCGGGCTGCAGTTTTTCAGAGCCCTGAGACTCTCCATGCTGGACACATTCACCACTCTGCCTGAAATGCAAAGGAGGCTGTTATGTAGAAAGGCAGGCGCGCATACGGGTGCCAGATCTGCCGGGATTCTGGACCAGGAATTTCCATCTGAGAAATTTCCAGTGTGCCATGAGCACTGAAGAAGACTGCCTGTATGATGAAGGACGGAGACAGCCTAGAAGCCTGTCATACCCAGCAAGTCTCAGAGGATATCAGAGAAATGTTTTTTTAAAAATATATTTTTATTGATTTCAGAGAGGAAGGGATTTAGGAACAACAATGATGAGAGAGAATCACTGTTCAGCTGTGTCCTGCCTGCCCCGCACTGGGGGTGGGGCCTGTAACCTAGGCATAGGCCCTAACTTGGAATCATACTGTGACCTCCTGGTTCAAAGGTGGATGCTCAACCAATTAGCCAGCAGGCCAGGCTCAGTTTATCTCTTAACACTAAGCAGTTCTGCAACAACAGTTGTATGCCACCTAAAGGGACAAAATCTTGAATGTGTATGTCATGACTTCACAGGATGGACTATCTGCTCCTTCCCATCTCTCCTTAGGCCACACTGGCTCCTCCAAATGGCAGGCATACTTCTGGTCCTGTGTCTGTATCTGTCATATAAATTCTATATAGAGTTTATACCTTCAGTGATCCTTTGGCTGGAACGGAGCAGGGAAGAGGGGACGGGGGGTGGGGGGTGGGGCGGGGGTGAGCCTGTGAAAATAAAGGATTAAGCTTGGCCAGAGCAAGGTTTGGCCTTTGCCCAGGGCTGCTGGGGTAAACTTTAAACTGTTGGACTGTTCATCATCTTAAGATTGTCCTGTTACCTTGAGGGTTTAGGGTCAGGCTACACAGTGGATGTTAACAATATGGTTATGGTGAGGCTACCTGGTATCAAATGGATCCCTGGGGGAGGTGCTGGAGAGGAAGGTCAGCCAAGAGAACAGCGGGCCATGTCTGTGAGAACAGCCCTCAGCAGACACCCCTGAAACAAGGTGGGTGAGCTTCCCTGGACGGCAGTGCTCCGTGTTACTGTCACACACACAGCTGCTGTCCACAGGACTCCACGCGACAGGACAGCTGGAAGCTCCCTGCCGGGCTTCCCTGGCGCCTGCCCCTGAGAGCTCCCCCAGGGTCGATCTGCAGCACTCTCCCTTTCCTCTGCTGCTGAGCACTGCCCTTCTGAGTATAATGGCGTCCCTGAGTTCTGAGTCCTCGCAGGGATTCTTGAACCTGAGGGTGGTCTGGGGGAACTCCTGAACTTGTGAAAACCAAGTGATGTTTATCTCAGATGTGCACGGTTGGCTTAGCCTCTCGGAACCAATAGGTGCAACGCACTGTATCAGTAGAGTACAAAGAAAGGCCCCTGTGATCCAATGCAGAAGAGTTCAGGGGCCTAATGAATTGGAGGTAGGAAAGGTCACTCAGGAAGGGAGAGGGAGGAAGGAGAGGGAGGGGGAGGAGGGAGGATCTGGCCAGGGATCCTCAGGGGACTCCAATGGTTGTGAGGGGCGCGAGCAATGACTGGCCTCTCTGAGGAGACTTCTGAACAAAGAGCTGAAGGATAAGCAAGAGCCGGCTGTGGAGAGACCAGGGGGACAGACAGCAAAGATGGCCCAGTCCTGAGGCTGAGGGCACCTGGCCGGGTGAGACACCAGGGGGCAGGGCAGCTGAGCAGGAGCAGGAGCAGGAGCAGGGAGGGGACTGGAGATGACACCAGGGGAGGGCAGGACTGGGTGCTGCCGCAAACAAGGCAGCCAGGGTTCCTAGACTCACCTTGGGGTTTCACGAGAGGCAGTAGCTCCGTGCTGACGTCTCGGGTACCAAAAAAGTTTGTTTTCATTGTCACTTCTGCTTTAATGTGAAACGGTGTGGGATCATTCCCTTTCAGGAGAGAAGGAGAGTATAGTTAATAAATAGTAGCCATGTGGTACCATTCCATAGAATGACATAAAATGTGAATTTTGGCCTGGCCTGTGTTGCTCAGTGGTTGAGCATCAACCTATATTAATCAGGAGAAGTCACGATTTGATTCCCGGTCAGGACACATGCCCGGGTTGCGGGATTGTTCCCAAGTGGGGACTTGCAGGAGGCAGCCAATCAATGATTCTCTCACATCATTGATGTTTTTCTCTCTCTCTGTCCTCCTTCCTCTCCCTCCCTCTTTGAAATCAATAAAAATATATTTTAAAAAATCGGTGCCTTAGTCACTTCCAAGGCCATTTAGTTACCCGTATGCAGAGGCTCCAGTGTAGAGGTACCAGGTAGCTTGGTAGCCCTTTCTCATACAATAACTCGTCAGGATGCGTCCTCAGAAAGTCCATAAATTAGATGTGGTGGGAAATGAATTTTCTTCCTCTTTAGTGCTTACAGCAGAGGAATAGGGGAGTATAAAGCCAAGTTTCGATGTCTGTGCTGTCCCTTATGGAAGCCACTAAGCCACAGGTGGCCATTGGAATGTTATTTTAATCACAACGATTCAGTTTACATTCAGTTCTTCAGTTGCCCAGCCACATTTCCAGAGCTCAATAGTGCGGCACATGTGCCGGTGGCCGCCGTATGGGACATATGCTATTACCAACACAGCAGCAAGTTCTGCGGGAAAGCAAGCTTTAGGTAGAATCCAATCATATTGCAGTTTCAAAGTAGGTTTGGCAAAAAACCAAAACTCACGATCAGGGAAAGACCTTTACTTTTTTTGACGGAAACTTCCGTGGTGATAATTGTAGGTTCATGTGCAGTAGCAACAAATAATTCAAAGATTCCTTACATTTTCGCCTGTTCTCCTCAATCATAACATTTTGGAAAACTAGAGTACAGCCCGGCCAGGCAGCTCAGTCGGTTCGAGTGTCCTCCCCATATGCCAAGTTGTGGGTTCAATCCTTTCTTAGTGCACATACAAGACTCAACCAACGGATGCATCAGCAAGTGGAACAACAAATGATGTCTCGTTCTCTCTCTCAAGTCAATAAATAAATAAAAATTAAAAAAACTTATAGGACAATGTCACAATCAGAATATTGACACTCACGCAATCCATCCACCAATCATATTCAAATGTCCTCAGTTTTACTTGTACTTGTGTTTGTGAATGTATTTGGAGCTATACAACTTTATCACTTCTGCGGGTTTGTCTATCCACTGCTATTGTTAAGATATAAGGGGAGCAGGCCATTCTGGGGAAGCAGCCTGGAGCTGTTAGGAACAATGTTATTGCTTGTTTAAGCCTTCAATGTGGGAGGGGTGAAGTCCATGAAATCACTCATGCTGAGCCTGCAGATCGTGTAAGTGAAGGTTGATGACCCGTGGAGATGAAGGCTCAGAAGAGCTTGGCTAGAGTTTAGTCAAGGAAAAGGGGAGGATACATTATCTTTCTCATAAAAAACAAAAAACAGAATGTTTTGTTTGCTCCTTTTCTTCTTGTCTTGAATGTATTGTGTGAGTGTGTGATGACTGGAGCTGCAGCAATTATCTTGAGACCACAAGGAAGCAAACTAAAAGGTCACTAGCCAGCTCCCTAAGAAGGGTATTGTGTGGAAAATTAGAAAAAGCGTCGATTTTTGATGACATCACTGACTCCTGAGTCCAAATCTGGGACTATCAATTTCCAGCCCCCCTCCTATCCTTTTCAGTAAACTTTAAATTTTAGAATAGATTTATTGAAAAGTTGGAAATGTAGTACAGAGAATGCTGATATATCCCTCATCAAATTTCCCCAACTATTAGCCATCTTACTATGATGGCTCATTTGTCACAAATCAGAAACTACCATTGGAACAGTAGTAATAACTGAGCTCCATGCTTTATTTGAATTTTACTACAGTGGGGCCTTGACTTATGAGTGTCCCGACTAACGAGTTTTTCGAGATACTCTCGGCCGATTTTCGGTTTGAGTTGCGAGCTAAAATTCAGGTTACGAGCCAGCTTCAGATACCCCACCGCTAGTTGGCGCAGCGAACGTCACAGTGATTTGACATACGAGTAATGTGAGTTACGAGCTCTGACACGGAACGAATTAAACTCATAAGTCAAGGCCCCACTGTACTGTTCAGGTGTTTTGGGGTTTGTCTGATGTTCTTCTCAAGAAAGAACGCGGTTATAGGGTTTGGGGGAGGAAGACCACAGGAGCGAAGTGCCCTCCCTACACCCTGGCATGCTATCACCATAATTCATCACTGACTATGTTAACCCTCAGCACCTGGCCGGACCGCTTGCCAGGTTTCCCCACGGCACACTTACTTTTCCCTGCTCTCTACACTGCCCTGCACACTTGGAAGCTAGTCACTAAGCCTGTCCCACAATCCAGTGGCGATGTGGGGGCAGAAATTGAGCTCCACCTCTGTACAGGGAGGAGTATTTACTTAAAGCAGCGGTTCTCAACCTGTGGGTCGCGACCCCTTTGGGGGTCGAACGACCCTTTCACAGGGGTCGCCTAAGACCATCGGAAAACACATATATAATTACATATTGTTTTTGTGATTAATCACTATGCTTTAATTATGTTCAATTTGTCACAAGGAAAGTACATCCTGCATATCAGATTTTTACATGATGATTCATAACAGTAGCAACATTACAATGATGAAGTAGCAACGAAAATAATTTTGTGGTTGGGGGTCACCACAACATGAGGAACTGTATTAAAGGGTCGCGGCATTAGGAAGGTTGAGAACCACTGACTTAAAAGCTATGGACTTCTGCAAGGCTGATCCTGGGAGAGCTTGGCCAGGGAGGGTGAAGTGGGCGGGGCACGAGGAGCGGGGCGGGGCTAGCCAAGCAAAGGGAGGGACTCGCAGGGGCGGGGCTCACCGAGCAAAGGGGCGGGGCGCGTCGGGTGAGTCGGGGGCGGGGCTTCAGGGGTGGGGCGCGTCGGGTAAGCCAGGGGCGGGGCTCCCGAGCAAAGGGGCGGGGCACGTCGGCGGAACCGGGGGCGGCGGGAAGCTCTGGCTGCCTGGGCTCGCAGTTCCGGGGTCGCGGCGGAGGCGGAGCAAAAGGCGGGTTGGGTGCCGGCCCTGGGGGTCAGGCCTGGGCCGCGTGCGTAGGGAGTCCCTCCCCTCCGCTGGTCGGGCTTCAGAGCGCAGGCTCCCCGCCGCGGGCCCCTCAGTTTCCCTGTCCGCGACTCCGGGGCGGGGGACTGACCCCGTCGGGTGCGGGCGTCCTCGGCGCTGCCCGGACACACTGCGCAGGCCCCCGGCGGCACCCGCGGGGGAGGGGCTCCGCCCGGCGGCCAGGGACTGGGCTTCGCTTAGTGAGGACGCAGGGCGGTCACCGTGCGGTTTGGGTCTCCACGTGCCCTGGGCCAGCCGCCCCGCCGCCGTCACCTCGGAGACCGGCTCCGGCGCCAGGTGAGCCGGAAGCACTTCCGGGCCGGGGCCTCCGGTTGCCCGGGTAACGGGAGCAGCTCTGGAGCTTTGCTAATATTTTAGTTTTGATGTAAAAAGAACGGAGGTCGTATCCGCACTCCGCTAGGCCCGGAAGTCGCTCATCTGGCGAATGTAGGTCCGCGAGGCGCAGGGCCGCGGGGTGGGCGCCGCGGGTGGGACGGGGAGCGCGTGCCGTGCCCGGGCCGGCGGCCGCCCTGGCTCCACGTGCAGAGCCCGCGCGCCCACGGGCACCCGCGCGCGGCCGGGCACTCGCCCAGGGACCCGGCTCGCCACCCTTCGGTGGGTGAAGCAGGGAGCCTTCCAGGGCCCAGGCGGGTGGTACCGGTGCCTGGTCCTCTGTCAGCCCGGTGTCGGTGGTAGATTTAAAAGCAGCTGTTGGGTCAAGTGCGCACATAAAACCCCAGCTCTCCCCGGGTACCGTCCGCTCGGCATTCATGCACGTGTAAGTCACAGTAAGCGCCGCCTCCCCTTGCGCACCTGTGGCTATCTTTCCTTAAATCTCCTGGCTTTATAAACAGACATAATGTGTTCAAAATCAAACCTAAAAGGGTCATTGATGTTTCTGTCTCTCGATCCCTCTCCCTTCCTCTCTGAAATCAATAAAAATATATATTAAAAAAAAGGGGTCATTGAGTTTGAAATGTTCTGAAACTTTGCATTTTTCCCCCCTTGGACATTTTTACACCTTAGCATATATTTTTCTCCCTGTTGGTGGCTACATAATATTCCATTATCTGAATCCTGCTGTTTTTTAAATTCTCACCTGAGGATATTTTTATTTTAAATATTAAAAAAATTGATTTAAGAGATAGAGGGAGAGGAATTGAGAGAAACATTGATGAGAAAGAACATAGATCAGCTGCCTCCTGCACATTCCCTACTGGGGATCAGTCTGCAATCCGGTATGTGCCCTGCCCGGGAATCAAACCGAGGTCTCCTGGGTGCATTGGTCCACGCTCAACCACTGAGCCACACCAGCTGGGCTTTTTTTTTTTTTTAAATTTTAGGAAGGGAGAGAGAGGGAGAGAGAAACATTGATGCGAAAGAGGAACATCTATCAGTTGCCTCCTGTAGGTGCCTACTGTATAAATTTATATACACATATACATTTATTTTTTTTAAAAAGGAACTGTTTTAGAGGGACCAGTAAAATGTGCATTCCATCACTGCACAAGGGATCATGATTTAGCTCTCAGTATAAAAGTTCTATATCTAAAAACACTTTAGAGAAGTGGTTTACCAAATAATATGTTTGTCTATTTAAATCTTTAAAGGTACTAAGAACAGTGATAGTCATACATTGGGAGAAAAAGTAAAGGAAGTGCTTTCTATTTTCGATTGGGCACCTAAACAGAAACTGCAGTTGTAGTATGAAGAAGGGTAGAGGAAGAACAAGCCGGATCAGAAGACGGAAACTCTGCACAAATTTTCAATCAAGGGGAGGTACGGTGTTTACTTTTTTTGGTGCCAGTGATATAAAAAGAATCTTGTTGCTTGATATTAACAGGTGCATATAGCTTTTCTCAAAGGCACATGGGCAATGTTCACAGAGAATATTTCTTAAATAATTCTCTTTGTAATTGTGCCATTGTATTCTTTTTAACCCTTGTGGGAATATAAACATATTTCTCGTTTCTTCAACTGTGTCTTTTCTGGGGTTGACTCCCAGGTTTCTGTTTCTAGCCCTGCCCTCTCTCCTGTCCTCTCATTACCTGCAAGGTGTAAATGTTTGGATATAAACTCCTCATTTTGAGTTCACTGTAACCCAGTTTGAAGACAGGCTGCATGTGAGTGCCTGGCCAACTGGGAGGTACCACATTGATAACGGTCAGTTTTACCAGTTGCTTCTCCTGCCTCTTTGAGACCATCATATGTTTTTTCTTTTTAGTTTACATTATTTGTACATTTTAAAATTCATTTATTTTTATGATAACACTGAGACAGTTCATCAGAGGTTTTGTTAATCACCATTTTTTCCTCCATTGGTTAGTGAATGAGAGCTACAAGCCTGAATTTATAGCGCTTAAGAAGTGGTTGAAAGCTAGGAAGTTTGAAGATACAAATTTAATACCTGCTTGTTTTCCAGGTGAGTCTGGCTTTCAGTTCTCATGACCTTTGTCACATGAGATGGCACAGGTGACAGGAAAGCAGGGGTGAGCCTTGCAGGTAGCTGTATTATCTTGGGGAGCGTATCTCGTATTGTGTCAGCTTCCTGCCTTGTAGCTGTAATTTTCTTTTAAAAAATATATTTTTATTGATTTCAGAGAGGAAGGGAGAAGGAGAGAGAGAGAGAAACATCAGTGATAAGAAAGAATCATTGATTGACTGCCACCTTCATGCCCTACCGTGGGGGTTGAGCCCACAACCCAGGCATATGCCCTGACCAGGAGTCAAACCCTGACCTCCTGGTTCATAGGTTGACACCCAACCACTGAGCCATGCTGGCCAAGCTGTAGCTGTAATATTTGAGAAGGTGGATTAACACATTGTTTGCGGGTAGTTTTTATCGCGTGCTAACAGGTGGCGCGGGCCATTTTTGCTAATTTTTTGCGCAAATGGCAATGTTCAGAAAAATTAGTTTTACATATTTTTTTTCAATGAAACTTTTTGTGATTTACTATAAAATGTATACTGAATTATTTTTCTTAGAATTGCACTGAATGCGTGGCGAGGCAGAGAATTGTGTGAAGGGATGACTCTACGCTAGCCGTGGGCAAACTACAGCCCGCGGGCCGGATCTGGCCTGTTTGAAATGAATAAAACTAAAAAAAAAAAAGACCGTACCCTTTTATGTAATGATGTTTACTTTGAATTTATATTAGTTCACACAAACATTCCATCCATGCTTTTGTTCCGGCCCTCCGGTCCAGTTTAAGAACCCATTGTGGCCCTCGAGTCAAAAAGTTTGCCCACCCCTGCTCTACGCAGTTGAATAGATTACCGTTAGACCTGCAAGTACATACATAATTCACCAATGTATGTGTTAGAGACCCAAATTTTGTCCTTTGGAATTCGTATATCTGTGCTGGGGTCCAACCCCAGCGGGTCCAGGGGTCCCCAAAGGTGTGGACGGAGTTGGCGAAGAAGGAATGACATGGTGACAGCGTTCAGTTGATCAGCAGCCTAGCCAGGATCTCTAGCCAGGATCTCCAGCCAAGTTCTGGTCTGGATCTCCAGAGAGGTTCTGCTTAGGATCTCCTGCCAGGGTCTGTGTCCATGTTCTCTTGCTAGGTTCTCCAGCCAGGTTCTGTAGCCATGTTCCCTTGCTAGATTCTCCAGCCAGGTTCTGTCCAGGTTCTCCAGCCAGGTTCAGTCACCAGGTTCCAGTCAGGTTCTCTTGCCAATTTCTGTAGTCAGGTTCAGTCCAGGATCTTTTGCCATGTTCTCTCCAGCGAAGTTCTTCTGTCTGTGTAGGTTCCTTCTTCTGAGTTCTGTCTTCGTTCTGTGTTCTGAGTTCTGGCTCTTGCTGTCTTGTTGCTTCTGTATTTATACCAGTTGATTCAATCCTGTCAATTTCTATTACAAAGGTTAGGGCGTTTCTTATCTTCATTCCAGGGAGTAAAGATTATGTAGCTTAAGCACAATTGTTCGTAGTTAAAGTGATTAATTACCCACCTGGCACTTAGTTAAGAGGTTTTATTCCCTCCCTAACTTCAGGGGAAAATCCCTACCTGGGGAAACAACCTTTCTCAGAGAGGAGACCTTGGTTAAAACACATAGTGCCAAGAAGGTGAGCAAACATATTAAGAACAGTATGCCATATGTGCCAGGTCCCTTGAAACAGCAAGCATGGACCGGCTCCCGGCATATCTGCATGTTAGCATCCCTTGAGAGCAATAAAAAAGTATAAAAATAAACGTATTTATACGTTACCTGCATTCTACCGTTAGTCTATAAAAAACATTAATATGTGTCCTGCGCTGTACTACCAGTCAACGTAAAACGTGTAAATACGTTTCCCGCATACAATGTGTTAAGATGCTTTACCTTGTTCTAAAAGTAAATGAAGTGGCTTGTGGGAAGAAATGCTGAAATAGTGAAATAAAATTCAAAATTACAAAAGGGGGATGAAAATAGAAAAATAAGGCGAAGGCAGGAATAAGGATAATCCATAAAAATTGCGATTATAAAATCTTGCGCCCTCTCAGAGGCGAGCCACCGATCTGATGTTCCTTTCCAGCAGTGTAGACAATTATATGCCCAGTGACCTGAGTCTTAGTGTTATTGTCCATCAGCAGAAGCGCAGACGTTCCTGGAGCTTAGTCTGTAATAAGCTTTACTTTTATATGGTCCTCGTGGCCACTTCCCGCCTCGCCTTAGTAAGTGTAGCTTGCTGGGCTCTGTTTTCTGAACTTGATATGTTGTAGAAATAGCGGTAAAGCATCTTCCAGGTTTATCCCGTATGCCAAGTTCGGTTCATACACAGGGGTGGACGGAAGTCGGTTTACAGTTGCGAGTACTCAAAACACACAGCTTATTCTTGTATTGTAATGCATTAATTATTGTATTATTTGTATTTCAACTGTAAACCTACTTTTGCCTACCCCTGTATATGGTTGGAGATGCATTTCCGCTTAAATTATCATACAAGTCTAAAGGATGACCCCAGCGGAGGAGGTCAGCTGAAGGGTTCCTGAGAGACCCGGAAGCAGATCTGTAGAAGGTGCCTGGTCTGTAGGTCTTGATTCTGAAGCTCACTTTGCCCTTGGAGGATTACAAACCCAAGGGGAGGTCAGCACATTTACATTTTCCAGAGCAGCTTCTTGATCCTCCGGGACTCAGGGTCAAGACACCGGCTTTGAAGTTCATTCACATCTTCTATTCAGAGTGTCTCTGAGGCCTGGAAGCTGCAGTAGATTCACCCTTTCCTGTCTTTGCGTTCCTAGATACCGGGAGAGGGCTGATGAGCAGAACGTCCCTGCAGGTGAGCATCTCTCTTGTCCTTGAGACCCAGTGCAGATGTTGCTGCTTTGTTTTTGGGGGTTAAACCAAGTGGATTAAAAATATGCTTGGCATACAGGCATTTTTTACTTACAGATAAGTTTCAGTACAACTCTGCCAGTGAGAGTTGCTTGCTGCATACTGGAGACAAACCCAAGTAGCAGGGCTTGGTGCAGTTTATTTTGCTGTCACCTGAACACACCTGGGTAGGCGACCTGGCTGGTGTGGCGTCCCGTGGCCGTCGGAGGCCCAGGACTTAGCAGCTCTCCACCCACGTCCTTAGAGGGAGCTGCCACCCTCAGGTCCAGCGTGTAGCTCCTGGAGCTGGAGCAGCAGGGCCCAGCAAGGGGTGAGCAAGGGCAGCTTCTCCCGTCCAGGAAAGGGGACCCATGAACCAGCCTCCTCTCCGCTGTCAGCGACCAGGTGCGCAGCCCCGGCGGCGGGAGGCGACACCTGTCCGCAGTGCCCTTCGGGGGCAGGGAGGGGGTGTGGGTGGTGAGGAGGAGAGAGGCTGTTGGGTAGGCAGCCAGCAGTCTGCCACAGTGGATTTTATAAACCAGATCATGTGCTAACCGTGCACGGGAGGAAGCCGCTCTCATCTGAGAGACTGCGCATAGCAGAGGAGGTGGAAACGAGCGAGCAGAGGGAGGAGGCCTCCGGGCCTGTCCCAGGCGCCAGCCTGCTGTGGCACCGGAGGGACAAGGCTCTGGACCCCGTGGGCTTCTGTGTCCTCCCCTGGAAAACAAGGAGGTGAATGGCATGGTGATCTGATCTCCAAGGTCCATTTATGCCATTTAAAGGACAATACAGTTTTCTGTAAAGCTACCCGTTAATTACTTAATTTATTTTTATTTAACATTATTTTAATTTCTTAATTTAATTTATATAAACCCCAGCCTTACACATACTAGTATGTTTAGTGTAAAGAATGGTAACTTTTAGTGTTGTAATTCTATTATGCTGTTTTAATTTTTAAATTACTTTATAATTTTTAGTTGTGGCAAAAATATATACTAGTATAAAATAAAACTTATCATCTTAACCACTTTAACTGTGCAGCTTATTAGCATTAAGCACATGTACGTTGTTGTGTAATGTTTTTGTTTTTTGAACAGAGGTGTAATTGACCTCATTCTGTAGCAGCATTTGGAAAGGAGACATATACCTCTCATGCATATAGCGGTGACTGTAGGTTATTTTTTTAAATAGGTTTTTATTTATTTTAAAGAGAGGAAGGGAGAGGGAGAAATATAGAAACATTGATGAGAGAAAAACATGGCATGGATGAGAGAGAAACATGGATCGGCTGCCCCCTGCACACCCCCTACTGGGGTTTGAGCCTGCAACCTGGGCATGTGCCCCAACCAGGAATCAAACCTTGACCTCCTAGTAGTTCATAGGTCGATGCTCAACCATGGAGCCACGCTGGCTGGGCTGCCCAGCTTTTAAGTGTTCAGTTTGATGAGTTTTGATGATGAAGAGATTTACCCCAAGGACCATATAGACCAGTGATGGTGAACCTATGACACGCGTGTCAGAGGTGACACGCGAACTCATTTTTTTGGTTGATTTTTCTTTGTTAAATGGCATTTAAATTTATAAAATAAATATCAAAAATATAAATCTTTGTTTTACTATGGCTGCAAATATCAAAAAATTTCTATATGTGACACGGCACCAGAGTTAAGTTAGGGTTTTTCAAAATGCTGACACGCCGAGCTCAAAAGGTTCGCCCTCACTGATATAGACCATTTTATCAAGTGGCTTTAAAAAAAATCCTCACCTGACAATGTTTTTATTGATTTGAGAGAGAGAGAGAGAGAAACATTGATAGGTTGTCTCCCTTACCCGCCCTGAGTGGAGATCAAACCGAAACCTAGGTACGTACCCCGACCGGGAATCGAGCCGCAACCTTTTGTTGTACAGGAGGATTCTCTAACCATCTGAGCACCGAGTGGATTTTTAAAACCATGAAGTCACGGATGTCGGGGCAGGAAGAGGTGGCAGTGGTGACCTAGTGTAATCGCGATTTACAGATGAGGCAACTGGCAGTGGCACCCAGCTGATTTTGGGCTGAAATTCGTAACTGAGAGGCCAGTTACAACGACAGCAGGACCTTACGCCTGGCTTGTTGGCGACTTACTTGTTTCTGGGGTCCGTTACTTGCCTCTTAATTTTCCTTTCTCTGTTCCCGTCTCCGTGTGAAGAGCTGTCCTTCTGCAGGTGTTAGATGGGCCCCTTGTGCTGGCGGGCTGCCCTTGCTTTAGCTAGTGGACACAGGCTGAGGGAGGGTGGGCCATTTCTAGGACAGCCGCTGGGTACAGGGGGTTGCACCAGGTGGGTTTTTGTGTGTGAGTGTGTGGGGTTCTGCCTGTTTCCTGAAGGCAGCACAATTTCCTGGCCTAAGGAAGTGAAGGAACAATTTGATTTGAGTTGCCAGTGTTTCCACTTTCCTTTCTGGTGAAAGGCTGACAGTCACATAATTGACCTTTAATTCCTGTCGGGGTCGCAGTGCCCGCGCTGGAGCGGCCTTGCCGACGCCCGCCGACTCGGGCTTGGCAGTTAGTCGGTGGTGGTCTCTGTGGTCGGGTTCTTCTGGGCTCTTAGTAGGTGAAACCGAGGACTTGGAAAGACGCGCGCTCACAGGCCCTTCCCAAAGCACGGGCGTTCTAAACTCTGCTTTCTTTTTCGGGAAGGAGGGACAGGTGATTATTTCGTTGCCTGAGAGTTGCCTGCTCACCACGGACACAGTGATTAGGAGCCACTTAGGGGCGTACATTGCTAAGTAAGTGACCGCACACATGCTAACCGGGGCACCGCTTCTCCTTAAAGTCTGCACCATCGGCAGGTGTGTCACCTGAGGCAGAGTTCAGGAGGACCCAGCCCCTGCGTAGCCGATACCTGCAACGGTGCAACAGGGCTACTCTGGTCTGTGAGGCTTGTTTTAATTCATGGCCAACTGGGAGGTGGGTTTGAGTCCTGATCTGTCCCGGAAACTGCAGATGAAATGGGATAATGAAGTCAGGGCCGAGCGCCCTGCTCACAGTAGCTCGTTCTCCATCGTAGTGGAGCATGACAGATGTCAATTTCTCTTTTATTTTTACCCTCACTGTACTTGCTTGAATTTTCTTTCAGCTCTGAAGAGCTGTTGACATTAGGAAAGAGTTAGCTTTTTTTAGCGTAGGAGAGAGGGGCCAGCCTTGAAGGGAGAACTGATTTCCAGCTCGTGTTCTCCTGGGCCTCCGCTCGGGCCCGTCTGCGGACAGAGTGTGAGAGCCTCAGCAGAAGGGTTTCTGAATTGTGAGGTGTGAAAGGTTGAATTGTGTCTTAGCCCAGGGTAAATTCTGAATGTGCCCCCCCCCCCCCCCCCCGCCCGATAGCTCTTTAAAAAGTTAATGTATTTTTATTGATTTCAGAGAGGAAGGGAGAGGGAGAGGTAGATAGAAACATCAGTGATGAGTCATCAATCCGCTGCCTTCAGCACGCCCCCTACTGGGGATCGATCCTGCAACCGGGGCCTGTGTCCCGCCTGGAATTGAACCTACATCTTGGTTCATAGATGGACACTCAGCCACTGAGCGGCCCTGGCTGGGCCCCACTTGTGTTTGTAAGAGGACCGATATATCTTTATTGGTGTGAGTGGAGGCAAGGGTGCTCTTAGCATTAATATTTTCCATATCGTTCTGAAATTTTGAGTAGAATATACGGTAATATAGGAATCTAGACGTTGAAGGATTAATGTAAACTTTTCTTGATACATTCATGCAGCATGAGATTTTTCACTGTGAACAGATAAAAATACTGCAGTGTATAATTTGCAATAGAGATGGTAATTTAGGATTAAAATAGAAATGCCTACATGTACCAGTGGATGTACTAGGTTCTTTCCATTGGTCCCCCACCAAGTGCCCTAATTATCCCAGTGAAACCAGTGGACTGCCAGCAAAAGCTTAAAGCTGGACAACCAAGTTGGAAGCAGAGAGGGTGTTTGCAGAAAGGAATCTTGCAAACAAAGCTGGGACTCGGGTTGGTGAGTCCGCTCTTGTGTGGCGTGACCTGCTCAGAGCACTTGTGTTGGGTGCTCTCTGGAGAGAAAGCTTTGAGGAAGGAAGACCCTCCCATGGGCCATGAAATAAGCTGGGTGAGTGCTGACCGCCCCATCCCTCTGGGAGCAGAACTAACCACTAGAGCAGTGGTTCTCAACCTTCTGGCCCTTTCAGTACAGTTCCTCATGTTGTGACCCAACCATAACATTATTTTTGTTGCTACTTCATAACTGTAATGTTGCTACTGTTATGAATCGTAATGTAAATATCTGATATGCAGGATGGTCTTAGGCGACCTCTATGAAAGGGTCGTTGGGCCCCCAAAGGGGTCGCGACCCACAGGTTGAGAACCGCTGCACTAGAGCGTCTGTATCTTCCAATAAGAGTAACTTCTTTACTCTGGCTTTTAATTTGAAAAGGTGGCAGCCTCTCCCGTCTCCTCTGCTGGCTCTGTGCACCTTTCTAGTTGCAGAAAAGCATGCTGGGGACCGGTCCCCCTGGAAGCCCTACCTGGAGGTTTTGCCGAAGGCCTACACCTGCCCTGTGTGTTTGGAGCCGGAAGTGGTGGCTCTTCTCCCCGGGCCTTTGGAAGCGAAGGCCAGAGAGCAGAGGACGCGCGTGCGTGAGCTGTTTACGTCCTCCCGAGGCTTCTTCTCCTCCCTGCAGCCTCTGCTCTCCGAGGCTGCGGCAAGCGTCTTCAGCTACAGGGCCTTCCTGTGGGCCTGGTGCACGGTCAACACCAGAGCCGTGTACATGGAGCGGGGCCGGAGGCAGGGCCTGTCCGCGGAGCCAGACACCTGCGCGCTCGCCCCGTACCTGGATCTGCTGAACCACAGCCCGGCCGTCCAGGTGAGAGGCTGCCGAGGGGGCACCCGTTCTGTGTCCACAGGGAGGACAGCGACTTTAGAACCTGTGACCTAGACTAGGGAGTGGGCCACAGGGAAGGTGTGCTGGCTCCAGGTAACTGCCTGCCGCCAGGCGTGCTCCTGTCTGCTCCGACCCCATGTCCCTCCTGGCCCGCAGAGCCCAGTGCTATACTCCCCCCCTACCCCCCCCCAGGTCTTAACCCGCAGCCTCCCCTCCCTCGCCCACCTGTGGTGCACAGTCTTCCTCCTTCCAGAACTGGCCCAGGAGTCTGGCTTGCGTTCCTGTACCGACCCCTTTTATACTTGGGGGCATTGCTGTCCGCTTTGATCTTTGCTGTGATCTCTGGTTAATGTACTGCCCCCCTCTCTGAGCTCTGCAGTCTTAAGAGGATGGGACTTTGCTTTGTTCCTCTTTGTAATCCCAGTGCTCAGCGCAGGGCCTGGCACGTAGTAGGCCTTCAATAAACTTTTATTAAAAAACACACAAAACAAGCAAACAAACAAAACTTTATGGAGTGGGGAAAGGAGCCCGGAAGTCATTGGAGAAGCCTGCTGTGGGAGAGTCAGATCCCTCGCCCTCTGCCCTCTGCCCTCTCCCCTGTGGCACAGGACGGAGACGGTTCTGTCTGCAGGGCCTGCTGGGGAGGGCCTGCCTGAGGGCAGAGGTGTCTGTAGTCGGCTCACCCACAGCCAACCCTCCCAGGGTCCACTTGCAGGCGCACTGGCTGGGACCCCTGCTCGCTGTCCTCTTCACACCCGGCCGCCCGGGGAAGACCTGTGCCATCCGGTTAGCCACCTGGTTCGCCCACTGCCATTGGGAGGGAGCGTGGGGAGGCCCTGCCGTGCCTCCAAGGCCAGGACACTCCTTGCCTGTCTGCTTGTCACTTCCTTAGGAGGATGCGTTTCTGACAACACTGAGTGCGGGAGGCCGAGCCAGGAGGGTGTCTGTGGTTGATGTTGATGAAATGAGGGGGGCCGTAGTACAATAGGATGCTGGACACAGGGACTCTGCCCCATTGGGGTGGCTTTATTTTTATTGCTGTTAATGCATTTACGCCCCCAGGACCAGTGATTTTACAGGTGAGTGTGGGTACTGCCTCCTGCAGCGGGGCATGTGGCTCAGGGCGCTGGCGGGCTGAGCATTTCCTCTCTGGCCCTCTATGGAAGAAGTTGCCGGCCGGGCCTAAAGTGCGTTGCAGTGGCTTTTGGCATGAGACTCCAAACCATGGCCTTAATCTATTGTTGATGCTGCCAGGTGGGAATTTCAGCCTGCTCCTCCTCCTCGCCTCCTGGGGCTCGCTGGGCTTGCTGCTAAGGAAGGGGCCTCAGTGCCTGCACCCACTCCTTTCTGTGGGGAGCAGGTAGGTCTTCTTGTTCTTTTCCTCTCTACCCATCAGCTCACAAAACAGTCACAAAATCCATACGACAGTGTCAGCCAGTGTCATGCTCAAAGGCCTTATTGTAAGACCTGAAATCCCGCGTGTGCCTTGACACCTTTGGGCTCACAGGGCCCCAGAGGCCTGGCGGGTAGCTCCCTGCTCACACCTCGTAGTCCCCAACCTGGTGCGGAAGGCTTCCTGGCTGGTTGCTCTGTCAGCCAGACGAGCTGCCCCTACCCGGTCCTCACCCTAACAGGTTCGCCTCCCTGCCAGCCCTGGAAGTTATTCAAACAAGTAACTCACATCTTCCCCGGAGAACCAGTGACCTCTTGTTACTACAAAGCCTGCTTCCTGTGGCCCCTGCTGGTGGCTGCCCGCTTACGAGTTCAGCCTGGGGGCCGGCCGCCTGTCCGCCTCCCTTCTCCCTCTTCCCCCTCCTCCCTCCCCGGGCTGTCTGTGTGACATATCCATTGTCAGGTGTTATCCAATGTCAAGTGTTTGCCATCCCCAGGGCCCAGTGGTGGGACTCGCTTGCCAGTGGGGCGAATGGAGGGGCTGCCCTGGGCACCTTCATTGTTCCCACCTGCGGTTACATTCAGCGATGAGTGTTTCAAAGGGGCATAGGGCTTAAATAAACAAAATAACTTAGTCGTTTTAGTTTTGGGTTTTGCTTTAAAAAACTAACGATTTTCCTTTCTAGGTGAAAGCAGCATTTAATGAGGAAACCCGCTGTTATGAAATCAGGACGGGCTCGGGCTGCAGACGGCACGAGGAGGTGTTCATCTGCTACGGCCCCCACGACAGCCGGCGGCTGCTGCTGGAGTACGGGTTCGTTCCCCGCGGGAACCCCCACGCGTGTGTCCCCGTCTCACAAGGTCGGATGAACTTCGGTTCCTATCACTAAGATGGTATACACTTCCCCATCTGGGGGTGAGGTTCTTTTAAGTTTTAATAAAAATGGCAATCCTTTTTTTTCCTTCTAAATATTTTTATTGATATTAGAGAGGAAGGGAGAGGGAGAGAGAGAGAAACATCAGTGATGAGAGAGATTCACTGATCGGCTGCCTCCTGCACGCCCCCCAGTGGGGATTGAGCCCGCAACCCAGGCATGTGCCCTGACGGGGAATTGAACTGTGATCTCCTGGTTCATAGGTTGACACTCAGCCACTGAGCCATGCCGGCCGGGCAGCAATCCTTAAAATGTATATTGTTTATTTTCTCCGAGGTAGGGCTTGCCTCACTCTGGTTGACCATGTAATTGTGATAATGACATAAAAACAACGAAGCTTTGACCGACATTGAGGATGAGAAGAACCAAGAAGAGTTTATTGTGTTGGGTCAGACAGGAATGGAGGACCAGGAAGCGTGCTAAGGAAATGCATATTTAATAGATGGAAAGAAATGGAGATCTCTGTACTGAGATTAGAAAGCCACACACATAAACATTCAGCACTGCTGTGTGTGACGCACCGTGCTCACCACAGAGACGCATGCCCGTCCTTGTTCCGGGGCGCGGTGCGTGATGAAGTCCTGGGTTACGCTCTTTTGTGGCCATTAAGTAGCCCTCATCCTTGGTGTTATTCTTTCTAAGATCAGGATTTCGCTAGTAAATTTATGCTGTGGCCCAGCTGGCGTGGCTCAGTGGTTGAGCGTTGACCCACCTATGAACCGGGAGGCCATGGTTCAATTTCCAGTTAGGGAACATGCGTGGGTTGCGGGCTCCATCCCCAGTAGGGGGCGTGCCGGAGGCAGCTGATCAGTGAGTCTCTCTCATCATTGATGTTTCTATCTCTCTCTCTCTCTCTCTCTCTCTCTCTCCCTCCCTCCCTTCCTCCCTGAAATCAATAAAAATATATTTTAAAAAACTTATGCTGTGAATATTCCCAACATCGTGGGAAACAGTACATGGAAGCCTGGTCCCTTCTGAGGCGGCACGGACTGTCTCCCGGCGCGAGGAGCAGCACGGTCACCGCGTGTATACTTGAGGTGGTTTTAATACAAGTTCTAGCGGAAATAGAGACGTGGTCGAGGTGCTGCTACTCCATCCTGCGGGCAGAAGAATGCTGTTCTTTATGAAATAACATAGAAACGCAAAAGCAAGCCTTGCCGGTGTCTGAGAAAAGGGGCTTTGAGATGAGCCTTGTGTTATCAGAATAACTTCAACATCATGACCATGAAGTGCTGACTTGTGATCAACATTTATGTATTAGTGATGATTGCATTTAAAAATAAAGACAAATCCGAAGAGAAAATTTAAAAATACAAAAGTCCCTCATGTCTCTGCTGCCCAGCGGCTTAGCCCCGTTTGCATCCTCACTTTTAGTTGCTCAGCTGCGAGTCTGCGTTTAGAAGCTCCGCACCTCGTGTGGGTGCAGCGCCAGCCGCGGAGCTGGGCTTCCCAGCAGGCCTGCCGGGGGCGGTCGTCGGGACTGGGCTTGTTGGCCCGCGTGCCGAGTGGGAGCGTGAGCTGGGTTGCGGGTGTTTGGTCCCTGCCTCGTGGAGTTGTGTGGCTTTTCTGGAGCTGATGACGATCTCATTGCGTGGGCCTTGACGAATAGACCTCTGTTCTGTATGAATTAGGTGAAACTGTTTCCATGTGTCTTGGTTGCAATGGGAAGGAAAGTAAGCTGAGAAGGGGAGGTTTATACTTTTGTCTGAATTACATCCTAAATCTCAGTCTGATTTTTTTTATGTAGATGTGCTTGTTAAATATCTTCCATCAACAGATAAGCAGATGAACAGAAAGATTTCCATTTTAAAGGATCATGACTTTATAGAGTAAGTGTTCCTCTCTCTCAAAATTGTTCCATCGGGAAATTGTGATGAGAAAATGGAGGTTAGGGTTCTGTAGGGATGAGACACCTTCTGACTCACCAGCTGCAGGTAGGTGTTTATCGAGCACTTACTCTGCAGTGAGCGGTGCTTGGTGTCGTGGGGCACACGGGAGTGTAAGGTACTTCCCAAGAAAGCTGTTCAGGGACGTAGAGGCCGCTGGGACAGGAAACATGGTGCCAGAAGGGAGCCTGGGTGAGTTGGTTGTGGCCCAGGTCGCGTGGGTCTCTGACTGTGGTCCGGTGGTGTGGCATCGGCGGGTGGAGGCCAGGCTGGCCCTCCCCGACCACGGCGTGGGCTCTTGGGATGGGGGTGGCTGGTGACTTCACACCCAAAGGGAGAAGAGGGTCAGGGTTCTCCCTTCGGTAGATAAAGTGCAGCTGTGAGTGACCCAGCTCTGCCCAGGCCGGTCGCGCTGTGGTGCTGCCGCTAGTTTAACCCCCAGACCACCCAGAGGCGTCAGCCTCCGTCTCCCTGTGACTGGCCGTGCCTGCCGCTGGACCTCCTCCAGCTCCGGCTTCTGACCCAAGTGCGTTGGAAAATGGCTTGCATTTTTTTTTTTCTTAAACGTGAGAGGTTTTCCTGTTACTCAGGCTTTATCATTAGGTATCTGAAGACTTACTTTCCTTTTGTCTTTCTGACCAAGACTGCAGGCTTCCTAACGTTTAGTGGCTGCTTTAGAGAAACTGTGTTAGCCTTGGTCCCGAAGTACTAGTGACGGCTTGTCCTGTCCCCCCTCGCAGAAACCTGACGTTCGGATGGGACGGGCCGTCCTGGAGGCTGCTCACGGCCCTGAAGCTGCTGTGTCTGGAGGCTGGAGAATTGTGAGTGCACGTGGGTGGGTCAGGCTGTAGCTCTGGGATGCCGTCGTGGGCGTGGGCTGCGTGCTCTTGATGCCACTCACCCGCGGGCTGGGTGTTTCTCTCCGTAGTTTTCCCGGTTCTGTTTGAGCATCACAGTCAGAGCGCGTGGTTTGGAGAACTTCTAGTCTCTCCTCAGAGGTTCCCCCTGGGACCTGCAGCTCCTTGTTCAGAAGTGTGGGCACAGGCACTGCCCAGAGGGGAGTCTGAGTGGGTGGTTTTCCCGGAGCCAACAGAGCTCCTGCCCCTCCCCCTCCCCTGTTCTGCCCCAGGGGCAGATCCAGGGAGAGGCCTGGGCGTTTTCATGGGGGAGGCAGCAGGGGAGCCCCTGTTGAAACATGGGTCCTGGTCAGGCTTTTGGTCCACCCCCCCACCCCCCATGGAAAGGACCGAGGGCTCCCGTGGTGTGTGCTGTGCTGCCTGGCCTGGAGCTCCTGCAGCCGGTGCTGGTCTGGTCAGAGCCAGAGCCGAGAAGCCGAGTGCAGGGAGGACTTCCTGAAGGTGAAGCGTCCCTGAGTGGTTGGGAGGGTTCCATGAGATAGCTCAGTGCCTGGAATGGTGGTGCTGGCTCAATGGGGCTTCTCTGTTTTGGTTCTGCATTTCTTTCTTTCTTTCTTTTTTTAAATTTATTTTATTGATTTTTTACCGAGAGGAAGGGAGAGGGATAGAGAGTTAGAAACATTGATCAGCTGCCTCCTGCATACCTCCTACTGGGGAGGTACCCGCAACCAAGGTACATGCCCTTGACCGGAATCGAACCCGGGACCCTTCAGTTCGCAGGTCGACGCTCTAGCCACTGAGTCAAACTGGTTAGGGCTGGTTCTGCATTTCTAAGTGCCTTCTGTTTACTTGCATGCGGTTGTTGCCGTAGGCCCAGTCACCGTGCCTTTTGCCGTCCAAGCCACTTCCTCTGCAGATTCTGTACGCCCAGCATCTGTTCCTCCACCCTCCTTCCCATTGGTGCTTCTTGCAGCGTATGGAGTGGTGCTGCCACCTTTGGCTCAGCATCCTGCTGTTGCTCCCTCTTTAAAAACAAATGTTCTTACTGATTTCAGAGAGAGGAGGGGAGGGAGAGAGATAGAAACATAAACGATGAGAGAGACTCACCGATCTGCTGCCTCCTGGACTCCTGCAAGCCCCTCACTGGGGATCAAGCCCACTACCCCGGGCCTGTGCCCTGACTGGGAATCGAACCGTGACCTCCTTGGTTCATGGGTCGACGCTCACCCACTGAGCCACGCCAGCCGGGCTGCTCCTGCTCCCTCTTGCCCACCCTCAGACGTGTATCCTACCTGCCGGCCCACTGCGCCCGGCCCAGGGTCGCGCGGTAATGAGAGTGCCAGGCCGCCTCCTGTTCTCGCAGTGCCTTCTGTGAACCTCGTCCGTTTCAGCACAGGGAGGAGCACGGGCGGGAGTGTGGGGAGTCCCTGGGGGGGTTATGAGAGGAATCCGCTGTGGGACGGGCTTTGTGATGCTTCTGGAAACAGAGGGCTGTGTGTGTTGTTGAGGTGTAAAAGTCGTCTTTATTTTTTGAGACCCTGCTGAAATGATCTTATTAAACATTTTGGTTCTAGTCCTCGCTGGAAAAAAGTCCTTCTTGGGGAGAGAATTTCAGAAACAAATGAGAAGATGAGTTTGGACATCGCCCAGAAAATATGCCGTTATTTCACAGAGGAGGCTAGTGCTATGCTTCAAAAGGTGTGTTTCTATAATTTTGCATCTTTTTCTTTCTTTCTTTTTTAAATATTTTATTGATTTTTTGCAGAGAGAAGGGAGAGGGATAGAGAGAGTTAGAAACATCGATGAGAGAGAAACATCGACCAGCTGCCTCCTACACACCTCCTACTGGGGATGTGCCTGCAACCAAGGTACAAGCCCTTGACCAGAATCGAACCTGGGACCCTTCAGTCCGCAGGCCGGCGCTCTATCCACTGAGCCAAACCGGTTAGGGCTTTCTTTTTTTTAATGCCTTTTTAAAAAATGGATTTCAGAGAGGAAGGGAGAGGAAGAGAGAGGTAGAAACATCAGTGATGAGAGGGAATCATTGATTGGCTGCCTTCTGCTATTGGACTGAGCCCGCAACCCAGGCATGTGCCCTTGACTGGACTTGGACCTGGGACCCTTCCGTCCGCAGGCTAACGCTCTATCCACTGAGCCAAACCGGCTAGGGCTTGCATCTTTTTCTTAAAGAAGTGCTTTGATTAAGAAGTTACTTGTTTTGGGCAGGTTGGATAGGGATGGTACACCTTCTTTGAGTGTTGTTTAATGCCTTAAATATATGAACATTGATATGATCTGTTTTTTGACTGTTAACATTCTGTCTGCACCTTTTAATAGGTAAAATTATTGCATGAATTCTTGGTAATCGATTTTTAAGTACTCTTTTCCTTTTATTTTTATTTAGTAACTATTTTAATTAAGTGAGAAAACAGCTGCTCTAGTCGGTTTTGCTCAGTGGATAGAGTGTTGGCCTGTGAACTCAAGAGTCCTGGGTTTGATTCTGGTCAGGGCATTTGCCTGGGTTGCGGGCTTGATCCCCAGTAGGGGGCGTGCAGGAGGCAGTCAGTCAGTGATTCTCTCTCATCATTTTTTTATTTTACATTTTTTCTTTTTTTTTAAATTAATAAATCTTTATTGTTCAGGTTATTACAGATGTCCCTCTTTTTTTCCCCCATAGCTCCCCTCCACCTGGTTTCCACCCCACCCCATGCCCTTACCCCCTGCCACTGTCCTCATCCATAGGTGTAAGATTTTTGTCCAGTCTCTTCCCGCACCCCCCACACCCCTTCCCCCCAAGAATTGTCAGTCTACTCCCTTTCTATGCCCCTGCTTCTATTATATTCACCAGTTTATTCTGACTTAATTTTTAGGTTCACTTGTTGATAGATACTTATTTGTTGTCACTTTGTTCATAATTCTTATCTTTACCTTTTTCTTCTTCTTCCTCTTCTTAAAGGATACCTTTTAGCATTTCATATAATCCTGGTTTGGTGGTGATGAACTCCTTTAGCTTTTTTTTATCTGTGAAGCTCTTTATCTGACCTTCAATTCTGAATGATAGCTTTGCTGGGTAAAGTAATCTTGGTTGTAGGTTCTTGCTATTCATCACTGAATATTTCTTGCCACTCCCTTCTTGCCTGCATGGTTTCTGTTGAGAAATCAGCTGACAGTCGTATGGGTACTCCCTTGTAGGTAACTAACTGTTTTTCTCTTGCTGCTTTTAAGATTCTCTCTTTGTCTTTAGCCCTTGGCATTTTAATTATGATGTGTCTTGGTGTGGTCCTCTTTGGATTCCTCTTATTTGGGGTTCTCTTCGCTTCCTGGACTTATAAGTCTATTTCTTTCATCAGGTAGGGGAAGTTTGCTGTCATGATTTCTTCTAATAGGTTTTCAGTCTCTTGCTCTCTCTCTTCTTTGGGCACCCCGATAATTCGGATGTTGGTACATTTGAAGTTGTCCCAGAGGCTCCTTATACTATCTTCATATTTTTGGATCCTTTTTTCGTTTTGCTTTTCCGGATGGGTATTTTTTGCTTTTTCGTATTTCAAATCTTTGACTTGATTCTTGAGTCTGCTGTTGGATCTCTGTATATTATTTTTAATTTCAGTCAGTGCATGTTTAATTTCTGACTGGTCCTTTTCCATTTTTTTGGCATTCTCATTAAGGTCCTTGAAGGTCTCACTAAGTTCCTCGGAGGTTCGTAGAAGATTCTTGAGTAACCTTGTAACTGTGGTTTTGAACTCTATGTCCTCCATTCGTTTGCTTTCCTCCATTTCTTTCATTTGTGATGTGTTTCTTTGTCTCTGCATTTTGGCTGACTGCGAGGACCCGCTGTGTCTACAGTGGAAGAACTGCTGTGCTGGAGACACCCTTATGGGGTAGGACTTGCTTCAATGGGGCTTTGGTGCTCACTGAGTCTGCTTCTTGAGTGTGTCCCTTATAGATGTGAGGAGTTGAAATCTGGTATCTGACCAGGGGTACCCTGGCTCCTGGATCTCCAAGTCAACCACTGTGTGAGTCCACCCAGCAGGAGCTACAGCGATATCAGCAGGTTTCTCCTCTTTGTTTGGGGTTTGGAAGTTTTGGAGCTCTCTGACCCAGCTGCAGTTTGTTAGGTTAGGCTGCAAAAGCGCAGGTGATTCCTTTGCGCCACTGTACACAGCTGGGGTGGGGATGTAAATTGAGTGGGGCGGGGTCTCAGAGAATCACCAGGGCGGAGCAAACAGCAATGGCTGTTGTCAGCCGTCTCAGCGACTCCACGTCTCTGAATCCCCGAGTCCCGCGCCCCCACAGCAACAATGATCCCTGTGAGCAGCTCTGCGAGAAAGTCACCCTCGCTTTCCGACCCGCTGCAAGACAGTCCAGTTTCTCCCCGTAGGAGTCTGGGACCCCAGAGTCTCGCCGTAAATGAGTTCAGTGCATTTGAGAGCTTGTATCCCCTTCCGATTGAAACAAACCGCACACCCAAGTGCAGCCGCCTTGTGCGTGCCTCCGTACCTCTGTTCTTGGTGCCTCTGCACCTTCTACCTGGTCTCAATGCGCTTTTTTCTTTCCTTCTAGTTGTAGAACTTCCACCCAGCCAGCTTTCCCGTGGTTCTGGATGATAGCTGTTTTGTCTTATAGTTATAGTTTTAATGTTGTTGTGGGGGGCAGCACGTACAGGTTTGTACCTTATGCCGCCATCTTGGTTCTCCCTCTCTCTCATCATTGATGTTTCTATCTCTTTCCCGCTCTCCCTTCCTCTCTGAAATCAATAAAAAATTAAAAATAAATAAAGAACAGCTCATTTGAATAAAAACATTACTGGGATTTAAAATATGTTAGTGAACTTTGAAGGCACCATTGTGCTCAGTGGAATAAGCCAGAATGCAGAAGACAAACTGCTTGGCTCCACCTCTGGAGGATCTGGGACAGCAGGGGCATAGAGACGGGCGGTGGAGGATGCCAGGGCTGGGAGGTTGTGTCTAATGGGGACAGTGTCTGGTGATGATTACAGAACATTGTTGACATTCTAAATACCACTGTCTGTATATTTAAAAGTGCTCAAAATGGTAAATTTTATGTATGTTTTCTTATAATAAAAAGTTTAAAAATAACTTCCAGGTTTCTCACATGAAAGATAAAGAAATGGCGTTGATACACCAGCTCACTTTGGTGGAAACGTTGTGGACAGAAGAGCTGAAGATCCTCCGGGCATCTGCCGAGACCCTGAGCGGTTTGCAGGCCGCTGTTCGTGACTCACCCACGTGCCTCCGATCGCCTCCCCTGCTGGGTGTCGCCCCCTCTGCAGGGTGTGACGCCTGAAACACTGCACACTAAGGTTCGTTTTACCCTGAATCCTTTTTAGATCTTGGCTCTGGGTTCCTACTGTTCACAGCGTTTTCACGCCTGTTAACGTTCAGGACAAGGGGGCGGGTGTCAGAGCAGAAATCATTCCACAGAAGCCAAGAGCTGCTGCTTAGAAACACTGGACATTGTCGAAGCACAAGACGATGCGGTGTTCCCTTCCGGAGCCTCTGGGCGCAGGACGAGCTGCTTCCACTTCTCCCAGCTGAACATTCCGGGCCTCCAAGGGCCACAGCTACCGGGGTTGTGGGAGGCAGGAGGGGGAGTACTCCCAGTCGCCGCCCGTCATCTTTAAATGCAGCAGCCCGTGCTGAGTACAGGTTAATCCCAAGCTCAAGTGCACGAGTCCTCGGCTCAGCCGGTCAGTGCCACGTGAGCGGCAGAACACACAGTGCTCACCACTCGGTGCACGTCACGGCCTCCTGTGAGGACAAGCCCCACTCGCCCATCCAGGTGCCTGAGGAGCAGAGCCGAGTCGGGCTCAGCAGTGAGCTGGAGACGCTTCCCTCTTCGTCCACTGGGTGGCGCGAGAGGACCGCCGAGCCGGAAGGCTGGCTCCTCAAAAGCAGGCAGTTGTGTTCAGGTGGGAGTGGGATCTGGACAAAGCAAAGCGACTCTGTGTTCCTGGGACAGAACGCTGGTGTCCCTGCTCTTCTGGGGCCTTGGCCTCCTTGGGTGAGAACAGGCAGCTACACAGCAGTTCAGGGCGAAGGGGCCTGACCAGGTGTGGGGCTCAGGTGAGGGTGGAGGGGCAGGTGATAAGACGCAGGACTGTCTGCCTACGACAGGCCATAGGAAATGTCAGTATGTGGCACTTTTTCTTGAGCAGAAGAGAATGCCTCATCGCAGGGAGCAGGTTTTAGTTCCATGTCTTTGAGAGCAGGCAGACAGGTCCTGGCCAGGCAAACAGGAAGGCTCACTTCCAAGGGTGTAAACTGAGCCCCCACCCAGAAGGGGGTCTGCTCCTGTGATGGCTTCTGCCAGGTGTGTCTGGAGCCGGGAAGGAGCCTTCCTCTGACGGGCTGGCCGTCGTCCTTAAAGGCGTGCGTTTGACGTGAGGACAGAGCCTCAAGGTCGAGTGGAGTGTGCCCGGTGTCCGTGGACTCCTTCATCCATGTTGACTGACAGGCTCCGATCCCAACCGGCTGGTGACAGGCGTGAGGTGGCCCCGCACATCGCACAGTGACGATGCGGCGGCCTCGTTTGAAATGATCTCTTGGGTCTGCTGGGCCGTCCAGGGCCCCGTTGTCTGTCCTCAGGTGGAGCCTCGCTCACCTTGCAGGTCCTTGGACCCTCTGCGCCACCTCTCCGTGGATGCACGTTCCGGCCTTGCCTCGAGCGGGCGGCATTCCATGCAGAGCGCCTGCAGGGCCTGGCGAGGCCCCTGCTGCAGGTTTGAAGGTTCCCCTGGAACTAGGCGCGGAGAGAGACCCACACGTGGCCGTCGGTCTGATCGGAGTTGCCTGACGGTGGCGGCTGTTTGTCTGGAAGCGATCTTGCTGAGGAGGTCAGGTGGGGGTCAGGCGCTGTTTCTGATGTGGTTTAACGTGCAGGCGAGGCTGGGAGCCATGGCTCACGTGGGCCCGACAGAAACTGTGAGAGGAAGTATTCGTCTCCATTTGGGAGCAGGAGCAGGAGCAGGAGCAGGGTCCTGGCAGGGCCACGGAGCCCATCTTCTTCCTTATAATCTGTAGTGGCAGGAGCCCCCGGAGCTCACCTACAACCCGCTCCCCACGGTGGTCTGCAGCCAGCAGCGCCCCCGCCCCCGCCCCGGGAGCTCGCCTGTTAGAAAGGAGACTCACACCCTGGGCCTGCCGCGTCCGAGTCTGCTCAGTGACGGACGTCAGAAACGCTGCCTTGGGCCAGCTCTCCAGCACCTCCAGGGCCCGCGTGGGTGCGGGGCCAGCTCGGTGCCAGGCTGTGCCATCCATGCACGGAGTCCTCGCCGGGCACCGTTCTCTCGATGGATGGGGAAAGCCCGGCTCAGGGGCCAGGGGCGAAGTCCCTGCCGCAGACAGCAGAGCCCGGGCCAAGCCGAAGCATCTCTGCGTAGACACCTTTGCAGCAGACGTTTCCGCGCAGACATTTCTGCCTTATAACTAATGGGCTGTGAGGCATTTCTGCCGTAAGAGAGACAATGACTGGCTGGCAGTTTTGTTGTTTGGCTTTATTTCTCTATTGACGAAGTAGTCAGGTGCCGTAAAAGAGATAAAAGTAGCTGCTTGCGATTTGCTTTTCTTGTTTTGCTTCATTTGCTTCATTTCTCCGTGGATGAGGTTCTCACAGTCGCTCCTGTTCTAGGTTAGGTCACGTGTCGCTCTCAGCCAGCCCTTAACATCGTTGGCACTTCTCCCCGATGACATGACTTCCCCAGGAGTTGGGGTCTCGTCCTGCAAGAGGACACGGGGAGGAGAAAGCAAGGCCAGGCCCACGGCTCCCACGAAGGAGAAAGTGCTTCGGTGCCATCCACAGAACAGAGTCTGCTGTTTGTGTGGTGTTGCCATGACTACAGTTTAAATGTAATCACAGTCTGCATCTCACAGGAAACTTTTGAATTTTGTTTTTCATCTTTTCACGTTTCATTATGCCCTCCCAAATGTCCCTCTTTTATATATCGTGATTTTTCCTTTTTAATGGTAAAAGGTAACTAGTTATGTGGCGAGGATGTTTGCTGCAGGGATGCTGTGGCCACGGGATGGGCCAGAGCATGTGGTGGGACGGACTTCTCCCGGCCCATTTCTGGCTGCCGGGGGTTCTGGGACAGGAAGCCTAGCGGAGGAGGACAATCGGGGGGCTGGGGCGTGGGGAGGACCGGGCAGTGCCCTCTGCGCTGGCCGTGCCTGTTCTGTCCTGTGCTTCGGTCCCCGCAGCCGGCTCTGATGTGCCGCCGGCTCGCAGGTGGATGGAGCCGGCGGGGCTGCCGGCAGTCTGGGGTCTGGGGGTGATTTCACGGCACTGTTGGCGCCATTGGTTCAGATTTGTGCAGAATGACGGAGCAGCCCCCGGTGCCCTTCCTTTCTTTATTGCGTGTTTTCTTTGTGAGGGGAATAAAGAGCCGACTGCCTTTTAAGGGACAGGAACACTGAGTTTTGTCTTCCCATCCCATTACTGTCAAACAAGTCACCTGAGAACTCGGGTCACATGGTCCGGCTTGCAGGAGCGCGGCGCTCCCGAGAGGACGGCTCACAGGGCTCTCAGCAGACCGAGAAGAATGCCTTTTATCATGTTCTGGTCTCTACCTCCCACTGTTTTATTTCCCTTCCAGCATCACTCAGCCCAAATGGTATTTGTCAGGAGGAATTGGCGAGCGCCGGAGGCTGTGTTCTGTCTGCTTGAATGGAAAGTCTCAAAGCGGTTGTCATGTTGAAAGAAAATACTACATTTGATCTTTTTCTATGATTTCTGCAGACATGGTGCGTGTCTGCATTTTTAGCCTCTCGGCCCCTGTGCATTTGGGGGAAACGCCCTGCAGGAAGTAGCACTTCGCAGTTCATTCACCTTCTGCGGAGAAGTAAGCCCCGCACACGGGGAGTCACTTAGAAACCATGATTTATTTCCATTAAGGGCTCCGGAGCCGCTGGCGCGCAGGTTGCTGGACACCCACCCAGGACGTAGGGCTTCGCGTCTCGTGTCCGTTCCTGCGAGGATGTTTATTCTTCTGGATGAAACGGTGCCTGAGGGCGGTGCGGCCATCCTCCAGCTCTGCGCCGGCCGGCCTCTCGCTGCCCCTTTCCGGGCAGGACGCCGGGCCCGCGGGGGAGACTCCTGGTCAGAGAGCAGAGCGGCGAGGCCAGGCCGGGCATGCAGACGGCCTCGCAGACGGTCCCCAGCACGGTGCCCAGGACACAGTGTGGCGGCTTTCCAAGGGCACACAGCCCCATCACAGGCACCTTCCTCCGTGTTCCCACGTGTATCCACACACCCTGAGGAGTGCCCTCGCCGCGGCAGGTCGCAGAGCCGTGGGACGGACGCACCACCTCTCGTCTAGAGCGCTGGGCTGCTACGTCATGAGTCATGAGTCACCACCATGTTGTAGAAAACTCTAGATTGGGGGTCAGCAAACTGTAGCCACTCCCTGTATTTATAAATAAAGTTTTTTAAAAATGGGAACTTTTTTATTGTGGCAAAATATGCATAACATAAAATTTGCCATTTAAACCATTTTAAATGTACAATTCAGTAGCATTGAGTATCATGTTGTATCACCATCACCATTTCCAAAACTCTTCCATGGCCCCAAACAGAAATTCTTTACCTATTAAATGGTCACTCCCCAGCCCCCTCTCCCCCAGGACCCGCTAACATCTCATCTATTTGGTCTCCGTAACTTGTCTGTTCTCAGTATTTCATGTAAGTGGGATCATGTGACATCTGCCCTTTGTGTCTGGTCTGTTTCACTTAGCACAGCTTCTGAGGTCCAGTCGCGTAGCAGGTGCCAGGACTCCCTTTCTTAAGGCTAATACTCCACTGTGTGTAAGGGCCACATTTCTTCTTTCTTCTTAAATATGTATTTTTATTGATTTCAGAGAGGAAGAGAGGGAGAGAGAGAGAGAAACATCAATGATGAGAGGGAATCATTGACCGGCTGCCTCCTGCACGCCCCCTCCTGGGATTGAGCCTGCAACCTGGACCTGTGCCCTTGACTGGAATCGAACCTGGGACCCTTCAGTCCACAGTCTGACACTCTATCCGCTGAGCCAAACCAGCTAGGGCCACATTTCTTTTTCTTTTCTTTTTTTTTAAATGTATTTTATTGGTTTTTCACAGAGAGGAAGGGAGAGGGACAGAGAGTTAGAAACATCGATGAGAGAGAAACATCGATCAGCTGCCTCCTGCCTCCCACTGGGGATGTGCCCACAACCAAGGTACATGCCCTTGGCCGGAATCGAACCTGGGACCCTTCAGTCCGCAGGCCGACACTCTATCCACCGAGCCAAACCGGCCAGGGCCACATTTCTTTTTTGAGGGGGACATTTTCCTCTAGCCTCTTAGGTTCAGTGGCTGGGGCCTGTGAATTAAACTGACAAAAGATAGATCAACAGGAGTAAAGATTTATTTTGCGTGTACATAGGGGCTATACAGAAAAGCAATGAGAAAGCCAAGAAGTAGTTAGGCCTAAGAGCTTATGTACCATTTTAAAAAAGGGCAGTCAGTTGTAGAGAAGTGACTAGACAAAGAGATTTGGGGTCCCCGGGGGAAGGTAAATTGCGGGAAGCTAATGGAGGATAAGGGCTGTTTAGTAAGGTTCGTTACACCGACTCCAGTTGGCAGGCCCCGTGATAGGAGTCCGGTGGTTCAGAGTTGTCTCCTCCTGGCATGAGGGGCGGGGGTTGGGGGTGGAGGGGAACTTTTCCAAATGGAAACCTACGCTTGGGTTTTTGGCCGAAAGGAGGGTGGAGAGTTCCTCCTGCACCTGCTGTTCCTCAGGCGCCTTCAGCGGAGGAGCCCGTACGCCAATGAGGCCCCTTTTGGGGCAGGCTTTTCTGACCCCGTTCCCACGGTTCAGCCCCGTGCAGCACGTAAGGGATGACGCACCTCCAAGCTGTAGAGATGTGTGTGCATCTGGCACCACGACACAGCCCGGCGTGGACTCAGTTTCAGAAAATAACAAACGTCGGGAAATGAGGCAAATGACACTGCTTTTTTGGGGTGACTTTTATAGAACAGCCACGTGTTGGGTAAAGCAGCCACGAAAGATCTCAGAAACCCGTCACTCTACAGGCAAAAACATCATGCTGCTGATGTAATTATTGAGACTTACTTTTTCAGTGTATTTTAAGGAATAGGTTATATTTAAAAGGGGTGTTGGTTTTCTGTATCCCAAGGATAACGAAGCAAGCATGCCCTATAATAAATACATTTAAATAAACATGATTTTTGCTGAAAATCACAACAAATGGAACTCACTGATTTTGGAATGTTCCGGTGGAAGAGGTGAGGCCCTGACCGCACAGGTGCTGGCTGTCAGCTGACGGGCACAGCAGATCCAAGCGACCGGACCCCCTGGGACGCGGGCCTGAGAGTCAACTGGAAGGCGGAAGTTAGTGCCGCTGGCTGCACGTCTCCCTGCGCGCTCACTGCTCGGAGGAGGACGTGCCGCGTTCTCGTCCACAGGAGCGCGCCCCGCCCACGCATCCTTCGCTTCTCCTCGCTGCCCGTCTTACTGAGAATGTACTCCCGGCCCTGGCCGGTGGCGCAGTGGTTAGTGTCGGCCTGCACAGCGGCGCGTCGCAGGTTAGATTCCTGGTCGAGGGCTCGTACCCCCACCCCCAGTTGGGGATGCAGGTTCCACCCCCACCCCCAGTTGGGGTGCATGTGGGAGGCACTCAGGCATGTGTCTCTCACATCAATATTTCTCTCTCTCTGCCCCCTCTCCCTCCCTCTCACTCTCTCAAAATCAATGGAAAAATTATGCTCACTCCTTGGGTGAGGATTAGAAAAAAAAAGAAAGAAAATGTATCCCGAGTGAAATTCAAAAGAAACAGAAACTGCAAAACCACACCTCCCAGGAGTACAGTCATAGCAAGGGCCTTTGGTTGCCTGTGGTAGGACCTTCTCCTTCCTTCTAGCCCACGGCCTCCCCTCCTTTTTCTAAATCGAGGCAGTGCATCAGAAACGACACTGCTCCAGGGATGACATTGGATGGACTAAGTTATCGGGAGAGTAATTAAACTTCGCATCAGCGCTGTTCCACTTTTATTAACGATTTGTGCCCACCCGGTGCTGGCTGGAGAGTGTGAGTGCTGGTCTCAGGCAAGAGGACTTCCCGGCTGGAGCCCGCGGGGCTTCCCCAGCAGCGCAGGGCAGCGGGCGTGGGAGGCACAGCTACGCTTTCTGGGAAGAGACGGCGGAGCAGGGCAGAGAGGGCGCTTCACGTGCAAGTTCTCGGTCCTCAGGCTGCCCGCACAGCCAAGTCCTCAGGGGGTCACATTTTTGCTTCTTGCATGAAAAGTGGGTAAAATAAGGGGGCACCTTGCTAACAAGTTGATGTCAGCCTGCAGGCCGTCTGGGCTCAGTCTTCTGTAAGAAAGAACCACGGATGGGGCGGCTCACAGCAGGCTTTATGTCTCGGTGCCCAAGGTCTCGGAAGGTCAGGATCGGTGAGCTGGCAGATTCTGTCGGTGAGGGCTCGCTTCCTGGTGTGCGGTGGCCGCCTTCTTGCTGGGCCCTGACGTGGTGGGGGACAGAGAGGAAGCTCTGGTTTCTTTTTTTTCCAAGGTACGCATCCCATCTGGGGGCCCCACCCTCATGACCTCTAACCCTAATTGCCTCCCAAAGGTCCCACCTCCCAGCAGATCCTTCACGTTGACGATTCGGTGTTTACCTTACGGATTTTGGGGTGACTGACACAAACATTGAGTTCCTAGCAGAAACCCGAGCAAGGAACTCAGTGAAAACCTGCAGGGCTCCTGGCCCATAGGAACTGAAACAGTACATTTGTGTGGCCAGAAGCCACTGAGTGTGTGGTAATTTATGCAGCAACAGAAAATTAATGGAGGTAACATTTCAAAGACCACTCCTTTATATTAGCAAAAAAGCATGTTAATGATCAACATACAGTAAATTGTGAAAAGGAATGCTTGCTAGCTCAGGAAATTGCATAGATTAAATGCCCCCGGAAATGGCTTTTTCTGTTTTTATTCATTAAACATCGTCACTCCTGCAGGGACCCCATGGCTGAGGGGCTGGACGGGGGAGAGAGGAGAGGGTGCTCTTGTATCTTTCCCGAGAACTGGCCAGGTGTGGTCCGCCCTTGGGTGGCCCGTGCACCTTGTCCTGGCCCTGGGACAACCTTGGCCAGCGGAAGCCACAGTCCGTCCTGGCTGGTACCTGTTCTGGGGTTTCTGCCTTGGAGAGGAAATCTCTAGGCCAGGGCCTCCGACTGAGCTATGGGTGGGAAAGACGGCCTAAAATACATGGGCCACATCGGGTCGAATTTCCTTTCTCTATAGCATGAGACAATGGTTTTCTGAAACCTTGGTACTTAGTAAAAATGGTTTGGGTGAATCCTGCTCGCCAGGCACCGCCACCTGGCCTCCCCCTTCTCTGGGCGCCAGCGTAGCTGTTGGTGTGGCACTGGGTCCTGTCCCAACTCTGTGTTTCCAGAGTGATTAAGAGAGGGAGAGGGAGAGAGAAACATCAATGGTGAGAGAATCATGGATCAGCTGCCGCCTGCACGCCCCACACTGGGGATGGAGCCTGCAGGCATGTGCCCTGACTGGGAAGCAAACCGTGACCTCTGGGTTCATAGGTCAACACCCCACCACTGAGCCATGCCAGCCAGGCACAGCGCTTTCTAAAGGAACAGTGGTGATCAAATCTGTTGACCTTTTATCACCCTTACTTTGGGAGAGTTTTGGATTTTTAAAGACGTTACAGCATTTTCTTTTCTTTGGCTTTGATGAGGTCAAAGGTAGTTGCATGCTTTTCTAGTTTGTGAGGCAACAGAAAAGCAGACTGAGAAGTTCCTTAATTGTTGTTGTTGGATTCACAATGAAAATGAGAAATCAGATGGAGGGCTGTTTTATTTTTTTTTGGCAAATTAAAAAAAATGTCCAGTCATTTGTACAAATGGTTTAAAAGCCTTGAGATTTTAGGAATGTGTATTTGCAATTATTCTCCTTTAATAATTAATTACTAATATGTTTTAATCACTGAGAACATTGTTTTGATCATTAAGAATTTACAATGTAAAGATTATTTCAAGGTCAAATTTCAAATGTTAATCACTGTAATCTAATGCATGTAAATCTCTGCTGAATTCAGTTTAAAAATAAAAAGTAAATGACTAATTCGAGCTAGCACACTTACTGGAAATCGCCTTTTATTATTCTCTGCTGTGGTTCAAGGTCGTTTCTTTAATCAAACCTCAGCGCTTGATGCAGAGTCCTGAGGAGAGGACTCATTCCTCCCCCCCTTTCCCTGAGATACAGCTCCCCCAGGAGCCTCCCAACCCGCCTTTTCTCTTCGCTGTTCTCCACTCATCTTTAATTATTGCTGCTGCTCTTATGCTTCTCCCTCCCTCGCTCCCTCCTCTCTCTCTCTCTCTCTCTCTCTCTCTCTCTCTCTCTCTCTCTATATATATATATATATATATATATACTTCTATTGATTTTAGAGAGGAAGGGAGAAGGAGAGGGAGATAGGAACATCAATGATGAGAGAGAACCATGGACCAGCTGCCTCCTGCACACCCCACACTGGGGATCAAGCCTGCAACCTGGGCCTGTGCCCTGACCGGGAATCGAACCGTGACCTCCTGGTTCCTAGGTTGACACTCAACCACTGAGCCATGCTGCCTGGTCTCCCTCTTTCTTTCCCTCCCTCCTCCTGTGCCTCCTCCCGCCCTCCCTCGCTCCCTTCCTTCCTAGTTTGAGGGCAGATTGTGTCCCAGGCACAAGACGAAAGTCAGGAGCACGTTTTGGAGCTTTGAGACGGAAACTTCCTAGCGTGCTTTCCTCCTGCTTCAGTGGGCACCTGGGCCTTCTGCTTCACTGGATTGTGGTGGGGCCGCGAGGGGTGCGGATTACAAGCCTGGGCCCTACCTGGGCTTGGGTCCTGGTCCCCCTCCCAGTCCTGTGAGCGTGCAAAGTTCCTATCTTCCCTGCCTCCCCTCCTGTCTGTAGGGGGAGCAGAGCCCTGCGCTGAGGCTGCTGTGAAGGCGCGGCCCGTTGGTGCACCCTGGCTGGCTGCTGGGCAGCACCCTGGCTGGCTGCTGGGCAGGGCCCTGGCTGGCTGCTGGGCAGGGCCCTGGCTGGCTGCTGGGCAGCACCCTGGCTGGCTGCTGGGCAGGGCCCTGGCTGGCTGCTGGGCAGGGCCCTGGCTGGCTGCTGGGCAGGGCCGTCAGCTCAGCTCGCTGCTGAGAACGGAATGCCTTCATGTTGGCCCCGCGAGCTGACCTCCCCCTGAGCCCACCCCACACGTTTCTGGGTAAAATCTGGCTTTTAGTTCTGTCCAGTTTAAACCTTCGTCTCATCCAGTTTAATTTAGAATTCAGTTTCATCCACGTAATTGAATTTCAGGGCTGCTTTAGGCAGCAGCCTAAAGAGAAGCATCCAGTAGCCTCCCTTCTCTTTCCCTAACAGAGTTTTGGGCGGGAGGGGTGTGTTTGCACGTGCACCTCCCGGCTGGTTCTGTTGTCTGTAGCCTTGAACTTGCAGCTTGGTGTGGGCTCAGGCAGCACCTCTGGGGCTGTGCTGTCGCCCTTGGTAACCACACTGCTGGGGCGTTGCCCCTGGCTGTCAGCTCGGGTCCTTGCCCTGCGGGACCCAGTGTTCCGGGACCTCGATCTTTGAGGCCTGGCTCCGAATGGCCACGCTCTGCTGCTACGTGTTGTAGGTGCGGGCCTGGACTTGAACACGGCCGCCTGCGGTAGCTCTTCACAGCCTGACACACAGGGGGCCAGACTGTCCTGGTGCCTCACAGGACAAGCAGTACCCTGTTGGCGTGTTATCGTAGACAGTGTGTCTGTGCGCCCCCCAAAGTCACAGTGTTGAAACCTCACCCCCCAGGGTGGCGGTTGTGGGGCCTGAGAGAAGTGGTTGTGTTCAGATTATGTCATGGAGTGGAGCCCCCGTGATGGGCTTAGTGCCCTTGCGAGCAGGAGAGACCTACCTGCTCTCTCTCTCTCTCTCTCTCTCTCTCTCTCTCTCTCTCTCGCGCGCGCTCTCGCTCTCGCTCTCTCTCCCCCCCCACCCACCACCATGTGAGGATTCAAGAGAAGATGGATGTGCCCTGGGCGGGTGGCTTAGCTGCTTAGCTGCTTGGAGCATCATCCATGCACCAAAAGGTAGGGGGTTTGATTCCTGGTCAGGGCACATACCTAGGTTGCGGGTTCTGTCCTCAGTCTGGGCCAGAACCAGAGGCAACCAATGGATGGTTCTCTCTCAACTTGATGTTTCTCTCTCTCTCTCCCTAAAATCCCGAACATCTGTCCCTGGGCGAGGAATGCAGAGAGAAGGTGGCTGTCTGCAAACCAGGAGGAGAGTCCTCAGCAGAACCTGGCCACGCGGGTTCTGACCACGGACTTCCTGGATCCCGCGGCTTTCTCCCTGTATGCTGTGAGTAGCATCCGTGTACATGTAAAAAGTTGGGCCTGCTGGTGTGGCTCAGTGGTTGAGCATAGACCTGTGAACCAGAAAGTCACAGTTTGATTCCCAGTCGGGGCACATGCCCAGGTTGCGGGCTCCATCCCCAGTGTGGGCGTGCAGGGGGCAGCTGATCAATGATTCTCTCTCATCATTGATGTTTCTATCTCTCGCTCCTTCTTGTCTCTGAAATCAATAAAGATATATTTAAAAAAAATTAAAAACCATAAGGTGATACTTTTTTTGTTGCTGTTAATCCTCATCTGAGGATATTTTTTCCTTTGGTTTTTAGAGAGAGTAGAAGGGAGGGAGAGAGAGAAACATCAATATGAGAGAGATTCACTGATTGTTTGCCTCCAACAATGCGCCTGATCTGGGCTGGGGATTGAACCTGCAACCCAGGTACGTGCCCTTGCCTGGCAATCAAACCCGAGACCCTTCGGTGCTCGGGCCAACGCTCCAGCCATTGAGCCACACTGGCCAGGGCAAAGTGATGTATGTATATATATTTTTTGATTTTTTACAGAGAGGAAGGGAGAGGGATAGAGAGTTAGAAACATAGATGAGAGAGAAACATCAATCAGCTGCCTCCTGCACACCCCCTACAGGGGATGTGCCCACAACCAAGGTACATGCCCTTGATCGGAATCGAACCTGGGACCCTTGAGTCCACAGGCTGACGCTCTGTCCACTGAGCCAAACCAGTTAGGGCCAAAGTGATATTTTTAAAAAATATTTTTTAAAAATGTTTTTTATAAATTCTTGTTGTTGAAAGTTTTACATATGTCTCCCCCCCTTGACCTCTCCCCGCCCACTCCCTCCCCCCAACACATGCCCCCACCCCCTTACTGTCTGTGTCCAAGGTCATACTCATATGCATGCATACAAGTCCTTTGGTTGGTCTCTTACCCGCCTCCTACCCTCCCTGCCTTCCCTCTGAGGTTTGATGGTCTGTTCGATGCTTCTGAAGAAGAAAAGAAATTGTTAATGTAAAAAAACCATTGAAACCTGTAAAGAATTTATGTGAGTTTATTTGAGCCAAACTGTCGACTTATGCCAGGAAGCAGAACCTCAGTGAATTCAGATAATGCTCCGGAGAATGGAGGGTTACATCTGTATTTATACATTGCAATCAAAGGAGGGACGTAGGTGGGTTACATGAAATCCACTGGTGACAGACTAAGGAGGAGGGATAAAGCAAAGGGGGGGGATCTTCTGGGATTGGGTAAAAAGTGAAATGATGGACATGTGCTTCTCTTACACAGATGGGCACAGGATAGCTTAACGTAATTAACAGCTGACAATCAACCTGATAACAATAACAGTGAGGGAACGCCCTGGGGCCATTTGTTGTGCCCTGAGGGGTCGGGTGGTAAAAAGGAAGTTACAAGTTACCCAGACATCTCACAGACACGTTATCACAGAGGCAAAAAGACAAATGGGCTCAGTAAAGATCTCAGTTGATCTTTGTCAGGGAAAATACTGGCCTAGGACATGACTATCCACTATAACCGGTTTGTAGTTAAATATTTAATTTTCAGACCATCTTTTGTGGTTATTTTAGGTCTCTGAGTTTGCAAGGCCGCCATGCAGGCCTCCCCGGAGCTTGTCAGGTTAGCACAGTGATGGCGAACCTATGACACGCGTGTCAGAGGTGACACGCGAACTCATTTTTTTGGTTGATTTTTCTTTGTTAAATGGCATTTAAATATATAAAATAAATATCAAAAATGTAAGTCTTTGTTTTACTATGGTTGCAAATATCAAAAAATTTCTCTATGTGACACGGCACCAGAGTTAAGTTAGGGTTTTTCAAAATGCTGACACGCCGAGCTCAGAAGGTTCGCCATCACTGGGTTAGCGTGTGGCCCCTTTCGTCCACAAAATGATAAATTATTAAGGAAACATGTTATTTAGTTTAGAAACATGAGCGTGTCTGTGGCAGCTGTGACGGGAGCAGCCCAGGTCAGTTTCCGGGGCACCAACTGTTTATGGAAACGTCCCCAGCCTCGCGCCTCTCCCGGCCTCAGGGCACCTAGCCGGAGCCTGGCAGCCCTGCCCCAGCGAAGGGGCACCGCTGCCCCCACCTTCCTCCCTGCCCGCCCTGGGAGGAGCCCTGGAGGCTGAGCACCCCGTGCGGCCAGAATGCCTTCCCCGAAGTGCCCACTGGCTCCTGCACACCCCACAGCTGCCCCGTCCCCTGCAGCGCCTCCATCCTGGTCCTGGTCCCAAAACAGCGGCCCCTGATATTTAAGAAGCACGGGTTTCTCGGATACTTTCGTGCACTCGCCATTTCGAGGCTTTTTCCTCCCCCACATCTCCCTGGGCTAGAACCTGATCTTAGTCAAAACATGCTTTTAAGAGGCGGGGACCCAAGTGGGACGAGGCGTGCTCTTCTGGAAATTGCCATGACTTCACCGGCGGAGCTTTGAAGGGAAACCGGAGCCGGGCGGGCGGTGAGGGAGGCGCGGCCAGAGCCGCTCAGAGGACGCAGGGGTTCGGTTTCAGGCGATCAAACAGCCTTGTGCTCTTCTCGGGTGATGTTGACATCTAAGTAAGAGTCCTGGCATTTCTTTCCGAGGGGGAGCAGTAACCTTGACCTGGTGGAGGCACGGGCGCAGGGGTGGGGGGTGGGGTGGGGGGGAGGCTGTGCGGGCCCGGGGGCCTCCTGGTGGGGGACGAGGGCCGGGCAGAGGCCCAGCGGGTGTGCAGCCGGCAGGGACCTGGTATATAAAGGAAACAGCAGCCATGGCCGTGGCTGGGGGGATGGGGAGGGGGGGCGGGGCAGGAGGAGCCGGGGGGGCGGGGGGGGGGCAGGGGCGCTGATGCCTTGGCCTGTTCCTCTCATCAGAGTGAAGCTCAGCTCAGCCTGGCCGTGTGGCTCAGTGGTTGACCGTCAACCCAGGAACCAGGAGGTCACTGGTTCGATTCCGGTCAGGGCTGGGGATTGGATTGCAGCTCCATCCCCAGTCGGGGGCGTGCAGGAGGCAGCCCATTGGTGATGTTCCTCTCTCATCGGTGTTTCTATCTCTGTCCCTTTCCCTTCCTCTCTCTCTCTAAAAACCAATAAATAATTATTAAAAAACAAAGACGTGAAGCCCACTCCTCGTTGTTGTAAATGGTTCCTAGGCAGGGCTGTGGGGTAGGCAGGGCTGTGGGGAGGTTCGGGCCACTCCTTGCTCCTGCTCCCAGCGTGGGGAGGGAGGTAAGCCCTGACTCCTTTACAGCGTGGACTGGAGGAGGGTGCGGGATCCCTGGGGAAGCCAGGAACACGGGTGGGGCGTGAGGCCCGGAAGACAGTGGGCGGCCTCCAGTGTAACCCCCTGCATCCTCACCCGAGATCCCGCCCGAGGGAAAGGCCTGGAACCGGGTGTGGGCGCTCGCCCTAACCCGCCGACTCGACCGGTAACAGCACCCTCACCTCGGTCTAGCCTGGGATTAGCCAAACGTACGTTTTCTTTCTATTTATTAATTACTATTTTTAGTGGGGTTTTTGTAGTCTTTTGGATTTTCTGCATAGGAAACCATCAAAACTGGACTAAAGAAAGTTTGACTCCTTCTACCCCAGTCTTTATAAGTTTGGTTTTTGTTCTTGTCCTACTTGATCGTCTAGAACTGCACGCTCTAACACGTAGCTGCGGACCACGTGTGGCAGTGGAGCACTGGAAGTGGCTGGTCTGCGTGCAGGTGGCTGGAAGTGCAGCGTGCTCAAATACTGTCAGACTACCTCAGAGACTTAAACACCAAAGACTAACTTCTACATAGATTGTATGTTGAAATGATGGTAATGTTGATAGATTTGAACAAAATATATATATTTTAAAAATTGGTGTTACCTGTTTCTTTTTATTTTTTACTAGAGGCCTGTAAAAAATTCGTGCAAGGCGCTCGCCCCTGCTGCCGCGCCGGCTGCCTCTGCCTCGGTCCCTGCCTGCCACAGCTTCGTCTGGAAGGTCGTCCGGAAGGACGTCCAGTCTAATTAGCATATTATGCTTTTATTATTATAGATTATTATTATTTTTTAACGATTCTTTATAATACGGGGGTTTGTTTGTTTGATTCTTAAAAAGCTGTGACCACGACAAGAATAATTACCCATGAGCATGCACATATCACTCCCTTTCCATGGAACTGCGGTGGCCTGTGTCCTCCCAGCGCCTCTCATCAAGTCATCCGCGTGTTCAAGGGCAACTCCGGGGCTTCTGAGAGAGAGAGGCGCACAGTAGGCACTCAGCTTTCTGAATCAAACAAACAAACCCCCGTATTATTATTTATTATTTTTTATTGTTGACACTATTGCAGATGCCCTCATTCCCCCCCTTTGCCCGCCTCCGCCCAGCCTTGACCCCGCCCGCCCTTGGCCCTTACCACACTGTTGTCTGTGTCCATGGGCCGTGCATGTATGTTCTTTTTCTTTCTTTTTAATATATTTTTATTGATTTCAGAGAGGAAAGGAGAGGGAGAGAGAGAGAGAAACATCAATGATGAGAGAATCATTGATCGGCTGCCTCCTGCATGCACCCACCACTGGGGATCAAGCCCACAACCCGGGCATGTGCCCTTGACCGGAATCGAACCTGGGACCTTTCAGTCCACAGGCTGACGCTCTATCCACTGAGCCAAACCAGCCAGGGCATGTATGTTCTTTAGCGAGTCCCTTCCCCTTCCTTTCTCCAGTCCCCGACCGCTCCTCTCTGACAGCTGTGAGTCTGTCCCTGTGTCCAGGCCTCTGCCAACGCCCTATTTCTGTTTAGACTCCCCTGCTTCTCCCTTTCTCGGTGTGGAGTCCGTGCGACAGCACTTCCTGTGATGGCGGAAACGCCTCCTGTCTTGCCGGCCAGTGTGGTGGCCCGGGCCACACGCGAGCTGAGACCTGGTGTGTGTGGTCAGCGTGACGGGGAGCTGCATTCACTCGAATGAAGGGAAAGTAACCCTCGGTAGCTAGGGGGGCCCATACCGGACAGCGAGGCGTTCGGTAGCTTCTCTTTGTAACTTCTGTTGCTGGCGTTATTAAGACATCGTCGGTGATGTCTGGTTGTGTCTTATCACAGTTTGAATTACCGTCTGCTTTTCCTCTCACATTTCCCACTTCAGAAGGTCAGAGGCTGAAAGAGGCCAGCTGGCGGCACCTTTTAAAAAAAAAAATAAAAATATATTTTTTTATTGATTTTTTACAGAGAGGAAGGGAGAGGGATAGAGAGTTAGAAACATCAATGACAGAGAAACATCCATCAGCTGCCTCCTGCACACCCCCTACTGGGTACATGTCCTTGACCAGAATCGAACCTGGGACTCTTCAGTCTGCAGGCCGACGCTCTATCCACTGAGTCAAACCGGTCAGGGCTGGCGTCTCCTTTTAATCGGATTTGATGTTGTTCTTTGGACGGGACCCTCAGCCTCAGCCTGGACGGGACCCGCGGGTGCTGGGCGTGGGGAGCAGCATACTTGCTGCCTGTGTGGTTCCTGCAGCTGCCCCAGGATTTTAAATTACCTGGAGCGGCCCTTCCCACAGCAGGTGATTGATGGCTCTGTGTTCCTCCAGGGGGGTTTGGGGGCCCTGTCCTCCTGGCTCCCAGTAGGTCGGCCTCCAGTCTTCCTGTCTCAAGTTCAAGGTGCTGGGCCCAGCACTGGGGGTCTAGAGACACAACTAAATGCATTGGTTCAGCGCCTCCACCTGCAGCCCGGGTCACGTCCAGGTGAGCTGCTGCCTCTAAAGTCCTATGATACTTGGACTGGAGCAGCTGTCGCATCTGAGGCCTGGCCGACCCACTCAGGCGACAGCTGGGCCCTTGGTTTATAATTCTCTCATCTCACATTTCCGGGTGGATTTCTCTCCGGAGACAGTGTTTTATGAATCACCTTTGAAATGAGAATATCAGCGCAGCGACTGTTCTCTGAATTGTCAGAGGAGGAAGAGACGCCACTCCTGACGTCTGTGTCCATCGTCCTGGGCCGGCGCAAGGATGGAGATGAAGGCTCACCCCCCCTCCGGGCGGAGCTTTATTGATTCCCCCCAAGAACAGCATGACAGCTCTCACCTGCCCCTTTTCTCTCCGCTGCGCAGCGGGCGGCCCCGCTATCCCTGCTGGCCTACATCGCCCTGAGTCTCAGTTTTCTCATCTGCAAAATGGGTGTAACAGCTCTGGGTTGTGAGAGTTCGAGTGTCTGTGTACAAAAGTCCCTTATTGACCCTCTAATGCTGTGCACGTGGACGTGGCTTTTCTGCTACAAAACCCGAGAGAGTGGGCACTGCCCCTCTCAGACTCCCCGCCTGGCATTCGGTGTGTTGAATGTGCTGCTGTATGAAAACTGACAGCGAAGATCCTGTCTCCTTCTCCAGCCTCTTCCCTCTGCCCACTGTGGCCAGGAAGTCATGAAACCGGCTTCACTTCTTTCCTCTTTCCCCGCAGCCGGCCTCCCTGAGGGGAGAGGCTGGCCAAGGTGTGCCCGTGGACTTCTGCTCCCCCGGCCTCTTAAACTGGGTGGCGTGAAGGTGAGGCCTGGGGCCTGCGGGTGCTGGGCAGCTGGCCCCATGGAGGCTGCTGTGGGTGCTAAGGGGGATGTTTTTGTCTTGGGGAACAGTCCTAGGAGGACAAAGAGCCCAGAGAGTGGGCTCAGCCCAGGGCTGGTTGGGAGGCGGGTGAACTCTCCCTCCATGAATGCCAGACCGTCCTGGTCGTGACCCCACTGTGCCCGTCCTAACCCCGCTGTGCCCGTCCTGACCCCGCTGTGCCCGTCCTGACCCCGCTGTGCCCGTCCTGACACCACTGTGCCCGTCCTGACCCTGCTGTGCCCGGTTATGACACCACTGTGCCCATCCTGACCCCACTGTGCCTGTCCTGACCCTGCTGTACCCATCCTGACCCCGCTGTACCCATCCTGACCCCGCTGTGCCCGTCCTGACCCTGCTGTGCCCGTCCTGACCCCACTGTGCCCGTCCTGACCCCGCTGTACCCATCCTGACCCCGCTGTGCCCGTCCTGACCCTGCTATGTCCGGTCCTGACACTCCTGCTAGTTCAGCAAGGCCACGTGTTCCCAGGCCCACAGGGAGGTGACTTCATAGCAGTCAGTGAGGTGTTGAAAATTAGAATCTGATTGTGCGATGTAGCCAGGAGTGTCAAACGATCCCAGTGGCTTTGCGGGGAGCTGCGAGGGGGAGAGGTTATCCAAGTACTGGGGCCTGGGAAGCCTTTCTGTTGGTTGCAATGCACTTGGTTCAGTTTTCCGAGCTCTGGCGGCTGGCGGGGGCCCAGTTCTCTGTAACACGAGGCAGCCGCAGCTGTGGCTGAACAACACAGATGTGCGTGGTGCCCGCTGGGGCCCGGACACACGTGTTCTGGGTGTGATCTCCAGGGACTGCCCGGCTCACCACACGGCATCTCCCCCTGGCCCTGGGTTTCCCGACAGCTCGCCTTGGGAATGATGGCGTGACAGCGTCTCCGTGGCCTCTGTGCAGGGCAGGCGGAGGGGTGAGTTCTGTGGAAATGGCCGTCACACGGGCAGAGCACAGGACAGCCCCCGTCCCTTCAGCTGGTGACACCTCGCCTGCCTGCGTGACGACAAAGCCGGGGCCGGGCGGGGCAGAAACGGCGACAGCGCGGTGATGGAGTCTCAGCCATTGCAGGGATGGCAGCGACGTGGAGCCCTGCTACCTGCCCGTCGGTGTTCTGGGCATCAGGGAGGCACAGGAGTCAACCCTGGTCCCCCTGCGGGATCTGTGGCATCAGCAGGGAGGCGGCTGCTGCAGGAAACGCGGCGCAGGTATCACTCCCGCGGTGGTGATGAGGGCGACGGCGTGGGCATCTACCAAGAGGAAAGCCAGCTTCCTGAGAACACAGTGCCCATCCTGGCCCCGTTGTGCCTGTCCTGGCCCCGCTGTGCCCGTGACAGGTTCCCATGACGTTTGTCACTTTAAGGCAGTGGTTCTCAACCTTCTGGTCCTTTAAAAAAAAAAAAATATATATATATATTTTATTGGTTTTTCACAGAGAGGAAGGGAGAGGAATGGAGAGCTAGAAACATCGATGAGAGAGACACATCCATCAGCTGCCTCCTGCACACTCTCCACGGGGGATGTGCCCGCAACCCAGGCACATGCCCTTGACCGGAATCGAACCTGGGACCCTTGAGTCCGCAGGCCGACTCTCTATCCACTGAGCCGAACTGGTTAGGGCTCTTCTGGCCCTTTAAATACAGTTTCTCATGTGGTGACTCCCAACCATAAAATTATTTTCGTTGCTACTTCATAACTGTAATGTGGCTGCTGTTATGAATCGTCATGTAAATATCGGATATGCAGGATGGTCTTAGGCGACCCCTGTGAAAGGGTCATTCGACCGCCAAAGGGGTCGTGACCCACAGGTTGAGAACCGCTGCTTTAAGGGTTTCTGGGTCCACAGCAGCCGCCACTTTAACGTTCCTCCTAGTGCTGCTGTGTTCACCCCGCGGCCTTTGGCGAGCTTGGTAGGAAATGTCCCCGCGTCTGTGGCCTGTGGAAGCGGCGTGTCCTGGAATGCATGGACCTCGGGCCTGTGCCCGCCAGCGGGAGGGTATGAGGTTGTCTGCACATATTTGGCTGCAGAAAGGGAATCAGTTCTCAGCAGTTGGCTCCTTGTGTCACCAGCAATTAGGGGTGGTGACCCCAAGGCAGACACCTGCCCAGGGGAGGGGTTCCCAACGGCTGGCTGCATTCCATGAGGTCCCCAAAACTTCTTTTTTAAAAAATATTTTTTACATGTTTTTGTTGATTTCAGAGAGAGGAAGGGAGAGGGAGAGCTAGATAGAAACATCAATGATGAGAGAGAATCATTGGTGGGCTGCCTCCTGCATCCCCCCTACTGGGGATTGAGCCGAAACCTGGGCCTGTGCCCTGACCAGAATTGAACTGTGACCTCTTCGTTCATGGGTCAATGCCTAACCACTGAGCTACACCAGCCAGGCTCTTCTTTTTTAATCCTCAACCCAAGATATGTTTTTTATTGATTTTTAGAGAGAGAGGAGGAGGGAGGGAGGGAGAGAGAGAGAGAGAGAGAAACATTGATGTGAGAGAGAAACATCTATGGGTTGCCTCGTCTACACACCCCAACCTGAAATCAAACCCACAACCTTTTGGTGTACAGGAAGATGCTCCAACCCACTGAGCCACCCGCCCAGGGCCCAAACATCTTCGTGACTGTAGAGCCTGCTGCCTCTGGTGCCAGCGGGCAGCGTTGGCAAGCCACGCAGAGTTCAGATGCACAAGGTTCACGCTTGTGGCTCAACCTGTGATCTGATTGGGAACCCTGTGGTTTGAGTGGCGAGAGGAACAATAAGACTTATGTTCTCTGTTGAGCACAAGGAGTGGTATCCGGGCAACTCAAGCTGAACTCACACAAGAGAGAGTCCCTCCGCACCTACTTGGTAAACTTGGCGAAGGCGGCGGAAATAATACCTGGATGAATACCTCTGGTCACGTGGGACTTCTTCTTTGTACCAACATTTGCCGTAGGAGGTCCTCGTGCCTCCTGGCTTCTGCCGAGCAAACAGTGCTTTAGAGAGAAACAAAGGTTTGCCGGGAACCGAGCGAGGTGTGGCCCGGGCAGCTGTGGGCAGCGGGCACCCCTCCGTCCGACGGCAGCTCCCGTTTCTGTTAGATGCCGTCTCCACTCAGGGTGCCTGTCCCAGACATTAGAAGCGCTGACTTTGCTCTGCCGGTGTGGCTCAGTGGTTGAGTGTTGACCTATGAACCAGGAGGTCACGGTTTGAATCCCCGTCAGGGCACAGGCCCGGGCTGCCAGCTTGATCCACAGTGTGGGGCGTGCAGGAGGCAGCTGATCCATGGTTCTGTCTCATGGATCGGCTGTTTCTATCTCTCTCCCTCTCCCTTCCTCTCTGAACTCAATAAAAATATATTAAAAAATAAAATATTTCTGAGAATGAAGGGTGTGGACAATGTTACTTCTCAGGGAAACTGTGAAATAAAGTCAGGAGTTGTTCAAGCTTCGTGGTTCCGCAGGGAATCGGTGCTTTTTCCAAAATCCGGTCTCACCCAGCCGTCGATCTGGGGCATCGACAGGTGCCTGACTCAGCGGGGGCCCGTGGGCTCTCTTCAGAGCACCCCCTGCAAAGCCCCCGGGGCTCCCCGCATTTGGGGGTCATTAACTCGCCGCCGGAGGGAGCAGGCACTCCGTCCGCGCTCCGCCTGGAGTTGGCTTTGTTCAAACAGGCCTGGGCACTCTCCTCGCCGGGACCCAGTGGTTGGCATCTTTCCTGACGCAGAAAAGAGAGCGGCTCAGAGGCTTGCGTGTGAGCGTTTATGGGGTGCAGTGCATGTTCCCACACATCGGCGCTTCCCGGCTCCCTGCGATGTCTAAAGGGCGATGTATTGCTTAACCTTGAAGAGGCCGGTATTGACATGTGAATTTGATTTTTGTTTTCTTAAGGTAAATTTTGGTTTCTTATTTCTTTTAAAAAAATATTTTTATTGATTTCAGAGAGGAAGAGAGAAGGAGAGAGAGAGAAACAACAATGATGAGAGAGAATCATTGATCAGCTGCCTCCTGTACGCCCCACACGGGGGATCAAGCCTGCAGCCCGGGCATGTGCCCTGACTGGGAATCCAGCTGTGACCTCCTGGTTCATGGGTCAATGCTCAGCCACTGAGTCACGCCGGCCGGGCCAGAAAATTCACAGGAGGTGGCCAGGAGTGGGAGCCAGAGAGATGGGTGATGATGGGGGAGGCAGGGCTCCGGGCTGCCTCCTGCAGGGCCTGACTTCTCCGCCTTTACAGGAAGCCACAGGCCAGATGCCTTTCTCTTGAAGCCAAAGTGAGCCTTATACACAAGTAAACGCTGTGACCCGCAGGCCGGGATGGGGAGGTGTGCCTCCGTGGGGTGTGCGGACACTAAAGTTCACCAGGAAACACGGTCAGCGCGTGATGAGGAGAGGGACGCGTCCTCCCAGGCCTCGGCCGCAGTGGCTTGTCACGCAGCTCCTGTGCCTCGCGCCTATGACGTCCAACCACGGAGAGGGGCCCACAGACAAGCACGCTTTCTTTGCTGCCTGCAGGTCAGCGTTCTTCTGGTTATCACCGGCATCATTCAAGCTGAAGTGAATCAGTAATAATAAAAGCGTAATATGCCAATTAGACCAGACGTCCTTCCGGACGAAGCTCGGTGCTGCGAGGGAAGCCCGGGTCCCGGGTGTCAGAGGGAAGCCGGTGCCGGCAGCCGGGGGAAGGAAGGCCTACTCTTGCACGAATTTTGTGCATCGGGCCCATAGTCATCAAATATTTGCCTTTGCAAACGGGAGCTTCCAACCCATCATCTGTTGGTGTGCTTATGTCTTTCTTCCTCCTGGTCATTTGCAAGTACAGGCTGAACCCTGGGTTGAGAATCTCAATCTCAATCTCTCTCTCTCTCTCTCTCTCTCTCTCTCTCTCTCTCTCTCTCTCTCTCTCTCTCTCTCTCTCTCCCGGTTAGCTGAGGTGGGGAGGTAGAATGCTGAGTAGACAGAAATTCATTCTGGCCTCAGGGCTCTGTAGGAAGGTACTTCTGACCTCCAGCCACACAGCACGTTGGTGACTTGGCCTGGATTTGATTTCGCGTGAGCTGTCACTTGACGCGCCTGAGAGCAGGGAGGGCATCGCGCAGAGGATGTATTCTCGTTGGCGGACGGAAGCGGAATCAGTAACAACAGTTACCCCAACTATGCGTGCTCGTGCCAGCAACCCGTGTGTCCCTTTGATGTTTGTGTACAGGGGGCATGTTGAGCGTCCGTGGGTACATGATTCGTCATGACTTTTGAATTTGGTTATAAAGTATCACCAAACGGGCTAACACGATTTGTATGCAAAAAGGGGTCAGATATTCCTATACTTTTAAGGTACGTGCATTATGAAGAAGTGGTTGGGATAAAATATAACATTGTTCTCTGATTAAAAAAAGTAATGCAAACTTGCCGGCTGGCGTGGCTCAGGGGTTGAGCGTCGACCTATGAACCAGGAGGTCATGGTTCGATTCCCGGTCAGGGCACACGCCCAGGATGTGGGCTCGATCTGCAGTGTGGGGTGTGCAGGAGGCAGCCGATCAGTGATTCTTTTTTGATCAGTCGCCTCCTGCATGCCGCCTACCATGACCTCCTGGTTCATAGGTCGACGCACAGCCACTGAGCCTCACTGGCCGGGCAGTGAAACCAATTTTTAAATTAAACACTTTGCAAACATTTACTCATCTTTTTAATCTAAAGGGCTGAGGTTTTTCCAAGCAAGGTCGCCCTGTGTTCAGGGCGCAGAGCAGACGGTAAGCCCATGCTGCTCTCACATCCTCTCTGCTTTTCCTGGCCCCCCGCCCATCGCTGCTGCTTTTCCTGAACGTACAGAGCGAGGCACTGACGTTCCCTTTCCCTTACTGCGTTTGTGGGATAATGTAATGTTTCCAATCTTTGCTTTCAAAACAAGCAGCATGGCCTGCATTTCTTATTCACCAAAAACCCTCAATAAGATAAACGACGCCCAGTGGCCCCTATGCAGGTGAGTCTTATGGGACCTGGTGGTTTGAATGGCCATGGGTCCACCCTGGGGGAAGGTGCCGCGCCCCCCGCCCCCAACACACACGATGGCTCACGGGCTGCTCCAGTCTCCCTGCACAGGCACATCGAAGTGTTTTCCTCCCATTGCGATGGAGAAGATGCTCACGGTGGTGTGATTTGCAATGTGCCATTTTACATGTGCAATGCATTAGGATACAAACACCAACAAAATACAGTCCACAACCTCCACATGCTGATATTTCTTAGTGGAGGTAGGTAGTCGAGTATCCCCCCGCCCCTCACACACACACACACACAGACACACACACACACACACACACACACACACACACAGGCAGTCCCTTCCATTGTTAACACAGAGAAATTTCTGTGTACAAGCTTTTCATAGTGCAATGAAGACCCGAATTCAGAATTTTGTGGCTCTATATTTGCTTTTGTGAGTTAGTGAGTCTGATGTGTGAACTAATTTTTGTAAAGAATGTTATGAAAAGGATATTAAAAAATCTGTATTAATACGGACAAAATTCATTGGAACTCACTTGAAAAATGCTCTTTCTATACTGCTCAGCCCCCCTGGGGTCAGAGAGGGAGTTTGGGGAAATTGTTATAAAAATCAAAGGAAGCAAGCAGCCTGTTGCAAGTATTGTGAATTTGGAATTAGTGACAGGCATTATTTTATTTCTATTGCTTTGGGAAAATCATCTTACAACAGGAAAGCACATGATTTGGTTTACCATTGAGGGACTTTCTGTTTTAAATGTGGGATTTTATTTTGTCTTTTGTAAATAAAGACAGTGGGAGAAGGACATTTTCCAATGAGATATTTACAAATTATGTGAAGTTCTGATACAAATATGACACAAATTATGGAAACTTCTTCCTTTTTTTCTTATTCCTTGGTGCCCAGGACACACGAGGTGTTCAGTAATTACCCATCAAACAAGGACAGTTGTAGCCTGTAGACAGTGGTTGAGCATCGACCTATAAACCAGGAGGTCATGGTTCAATTCCCAGCCAGGGCACAGGCCCGGGTGGCGGGCTCCATCCCCAGTGTGGGGCGTGCAGGAGGCAGCCAGCCGATGATTCTCTCTCTCTCTCTCTCTTTCTCTCTCTCTCTCTCTCTCTCTCTCTCTCTCTCTCTCTCTCTCTCTCTCTCTCTCTCTCTGTCTCTCCCCCCCCTCTCTCTGAAATCAATAAACACATATATATTAAAAAGTACAGTTGTAGGTGGATGACAAGCGCCCCCCATGTAGCCCGCACGTTCCCTGTTTTTCACTCAGCTGGCCACTAGGGGTCGCTCTGTGTCCACGCTAATGCGGCCGCCAACAGGCAGGGGCATTGATGGTGCGATCATGCCTGCACATGGGGCGGGAAGCGCCGCTGGAACAGCTGGTCCCCGGGCACCAGCTTCAAGCACCTGGACCACTTGTGCGCACGGCGGCGTGCCCCAGACAAAGCCGGCGATGTTCACGGCAGGGCGTTGGCAGGAGACACAGAGGGGCTATTCTCCTTCGTCCAGGACTAGAGATGTGTTCTTCCCTGTCCCGGAAATGCTAGGAACATGTTATTCTCAGCGGATGTTTAACTTCGTTATTTGTGTGATCTTCTCCCTCCTTCCCGCCCCCTCCCTTTTCTCCCCTCCCCCACTCCCTCCCCCTTCCCCCTCCCGCCCTCTCCCCCTTCTCCTCCCCACACCCTCCCCCTCTCCGCTTCCCCCCACTCTCTCCCCTCCCCCACTCCCTCCCCCTCCCCGACTCCCCCACTCTCTCCCCTCCCCCACTCCCTCCCCCTCCCTGCCTCCCCCCACTCTCTCCCCTACTCCCTTCCCTTTCCCACTCCCTCCCCCTCCCCCACGCCCTCCCCACTCCCTCCCCCTCCCCCACGCCCTCCCCTACTCCCTCCCCCTCCCCCATGCCATCCCCTTCCCACTCCCTTCCCCTTCTCTATTCCCTTCCCTCCCCCTTTCCCACTCTCTCCCCCTTCCCCTCCTTCCCCCTTTTCCACTCCTTCCCTCCACTCCCTTCCCCTCCCCTAATCCCTCCCCTTCCCCTCTCTTCCTTCTCTCCCCCTCCCCCTCCTCTCCTCCCCACCTGTCCTTGGGAGCAAGCCCTCCCCCAGCGGTTCGGGGTGCCGTCCCTGGGAGCTGGCACAGTGTGTGGGGCGGGTGGTGCAGGTGTGGGTGTGGAACCACGTCTCCTGATCTCCTGATTGGGGGGGGGGGGTGGGCAGCTGCGTCTGTCACTGACTCCACGGGACCCAGCTGCTCATGCTGCTTCGGTCACACCCTTAGCTTCTGTGTAACTAAGTCACCGTCGGCCGGCTCTCCGGGGGTGGGTCGCAGTGTTTCCCCGGGTGTAGACAGTCTTGCAGGGGTGGCCGTGGGGCCTGGATAGGAAGCGTGGAGGGTGGCGGCCGAGGCAGCCTTCGCGGTCCGTCCCGTGCGCTGGGCTCCTGTGGGAACAGCGGCTCTGGAGGCGGCTTTCCTTCGGGACAGAGTCATTCCTCTGAATAATCAGGTTTCTCCTCTGACTTTGGAGGGGACACATTCCCGTTGTGGGAAACTTGGAAAATACAGAAAAGTATCATGAGAATAATAATTCTCACCATTTTGTAAAGACCGTTGCAATCATGCTGTACGTACAATTTAAATCCTCACTGTTACATTACACTATGTCATGAGCATATCATTAAACAGTCTCCGAAACACCAGGTTAAACTTTTTATTTTATTTCTCGGTGACATGGACATGCAGCATTATATTGCTTCAGGGGGACATGAGAGCGAAAATCTGAGTGTTACCGGCAACATCCCATCCCATCTTCTCCCCGGGTGGGCACTTCGGTGGTTTCAGATTTTTTATTTTCAGAAATGGGGCTGAAATAGTTACATATGCATTTTTTTACAACTCTGGTTAATTCCTTAGAATAAGTTTCCGTGATTGGAATTCGTGGGAGGACAAATGTGTTCTTGGCATGGAGGCCACAGGCCACCTTCCTGAGGAGGAATCCTCCGCCCTTCGGCTGGGAGCTCGGAGCTGGCGCGGGGGCTCGGAAACCAGGAGGTCTCTGAGTTTGGGGAGTATCTCACCCCAAACAGCTTCATTAGATTGAGTCAACATTCAGTTTTTGGAAACGACTGGGACGATGACACCCTTGTGCTCCCCGGGCCTGTGGCCTGTGGCCTGTGGCTTCTCTCACAGGGGCTGAGGCAGACATGCGGCACTCGTCCTCTGGTGGTGGGTTCCGCGAGGTTCTGCGTGCGGGTCTTACTCACTCATCACGCAGAGTGTTGTTCCAGTTAAGGGCACGAAGGAGGAACGGACTCGTGGAGGCCACGGTCACTCCTTTCTCCCACCCACGACCTTTCTCTTTAGAGCAGTGGTTCTCAACCTTCCTGATGCCACGACCCTTTCATACAGTTCCTCGTGTGGTGGTGACCCCCAACCATAACATTATTCTCGTTGCTACTTCATCACTGCAATGTTGCTACTGTTCTGAACCGCAATGTAAATATCTGATATGCAGGATGTACTTTCATTGCTACAAATTGGACATAATTAAAGCATAGTGATGAATCACAAAAACAATATGTAATTATATATGTGTTTTCCGATGGTCTTAGGCGACCCCTGTGAAAGGGTTGTTCGACCCCCAAAGGGGTCGCGACCCACAGGTTGAGAATCGCTGCTTTAGAAGAAGCGTGTGTTTTCGGTACGTTTTCCGAGCCTTAGGAGGAGCTTGGGGCCTTTTTCTTCAAGTTGCAAATCCCCAGGCCTGCATGTTGGAGCCGCGTGTGGCTCCTTCCGGCCTCGTTCCCCTTCCTGCCCGTCCGCTCCGGCTTCCTTCCCTGCGGGGCCTGCGGGGACATTCAGGCTCTTCGTCTCGGGGCCTCTGAAACCAGGGAACCGGCGGCCTTCCCCAGCCCCTCGCCCAACATGACTCTGACCTGAGTTCTCCATCCTGGACCCCTCTCCTTCTTCAAGGCCCACGTGGGCTGCTCGGTCCGTAAGAGGCTGGCGTGGCCCTCCCCCTTCCACAATCTTCGGCTGACTATTGCCGTGTATATGCGTGCGTGCATGTGCGTGTGAGTGTGTGTTTGTGTGAGTGTGTGCACGTGTGAGTGTATGTGTGTGTGTATGTGTGTGTGTGAGTGTGTATGTGTGTGTGTGTGAGTGTGTGCATGCATGTGTGTGTGAGTGCCTGTGTGTGTGTGTGTGTGTGTGTATGTGACTGGTGGCTGCACGGAGCTGGCTCAGCCCCCGTGGGTGGGGTGGGGGGTGGGAAGGCAGTGACCTCCCCTTGGGGAAGGGTGGCTGGGACCTCGGTGACCTGCCTGGGCCGATGTTGGCGCTTTTGCTTTCCTTCCTGTTCCATCCGGAATGAATCACATTTGAAACGATTTCCGGGCTTTAGTGACTACACCGACGAACACACACTTTTCATGACTGTTCGCTGTCATCGGCCGTAAGCCGGCTCTTTGCGTTTTACTTTCACAATTAGTGCAGTTATTTCCATGCTCCAGCGTCGCACCCGGTCCCCACACTTAGTTTTATGAAAACGGACGCTGCCTGGTGGGTGAGAACGTCTTTCCGAACAGCTGGCGCGCCCGCGCCCATCAGGGGATAATGAGACCGCGGTGGGAGGGGGGGCGGTGGCAAGAGGCTGCTGGAGCCTGCCTTTAGTTGACCTCCTCACGGCGCGCCCCAGACCGTGCTGCTCACAGGGGCGCCTCCACGCTGAGTTCTTAGTTCATATTTTATAACGTTTCTCTGAAACGGGGCAACGGCGCAGTCTGTCTGCAGCAGAGTCCCATTGCAGGAGACGGTTCGCCACGGGCGGGTCTGCCTTCTTTGTCCTTTGATGGTAGAGAGAGCCTCTCCCAGCAGCGGGGGTTCAAGCCCCACGTCCACCCGCTGCTCTCCAGGCGGTGGGCGGCCACCTGCTGCTGAGAAGCCGTTTCGAGGGGAACTGGCCTGGCTTCCCTTTGAGCCAGAGCCGCTGCGTGGATGCAGCCGCGTGGATGCTGCCATGTGGACGCCGCCGCGTGGATGCAGCCGCGTGGATGCAGCCGCGTGGATGCTGCCATGTGGATGCAGCCCCGTGGATGCAGCTGCGTGGATGCTGCCACGTGGATGCTGCCCATGGATTCTGCTGTGTGGATGCCACCGCGTGGATGCAGCCACGTGGATGCTGCCACATGGATTCTGCTGTGTGGATGCTGCCACATGGATTCTGCTGCGTGGATGCTGCTGCGTGGATGCCGCCGCGTGGATGCTGCCGCATGGATGCAGTGTGAGTCAGGCTTCTCACCCGGCCCGTCCTCTCTGTGCACCGCCTCCAAGACCATGGCCTTTCCCCACGGGGGCCAGGCAGGGCCCTCCCGAAATCCAGACGTATTTTCCCCACGGATGCCAGATTTCCCAGGGCTGCTGGTTCCGCCCCCCGCCCCCTCCCCACCCCATCCGCACATCCCGCAGTGGAAACCTGTCTGTCTGGATCATCGTCCCTTGCAGTGTTTAGGGGAGCGGATGTGATGTTAGCCAGACCCGGGCACGGATGAGGTCACGTCGGGAGGTTTCGTGCTGCTGTTGTTTTCTCTCAGGGACGTCAGGATCGGAAGCAGATGGGTGGCTCTGAGGACATTTCAAGGTCCCTGCCACGTCTTACCTCCCACGATGGTTCTGAAATCACCAGGGAAATGAGGACACGGGAGGTGGCAGGCCCATGGGTCTAGTGGTTCAGAGCCACGTGGGATCCGTGGCACTGTTGTCAGCGTGCTCTGAAAACACTGTCCCACGTCCCTCCTGGCCCCTCACAGGCACAGCCCCCCCCCCCCCCGCCATCAACCCCCCACCAGAGAGGTGTGTTTGTTGCAGCCACTAAACCTGCGCTGACATCATCACCACCCAAAGCTGACCGAGGCACACACGGGCCAATAGCTGGCAACATGGCAGCCCTGCGTTTCGGATGGCAGAGCAAGCAGACAGAAAGACCCTGGGACTGCGGTGCTGTGGGGTGCCACGCTAGCCTCCCCACACGTACGACCGGGCCCTCTGGGAAAGAGACACCCTCTGTCAGTGTGAGGCGCTGCTCCTCGGGCCTTGGTTATCAGGGCTCACTCCGGGGAGTGTGCAGTCTGTGGGTTTGGACACCTGTGTGATGACATGGACCCACCGTTGTGGTGCCACGCAGGGCAGTGTCCTGTGTGCTGTTGGTTTTTTAAGTGTATGTTGCCGATGTGCAGGTTGATTTTTTTAAAGGTCCCATTTGAGAAGAAGAATGGCCGGACTCTATTTTTCTGCTAAGATTTTCGCCGGAGAATATATATATATTTTTTTAAAATATATTTTTTATTGATTAAGATATTACATATGTGTCCTTGTCCCCACATTACCCTCTACCCCCCACCCCCCCGCTCATGCCCTCACCCCCCCGTTGTCCATGTCCATTGATTAGGCCTATATGCTTGCATATAAGTCCTTTGGTTGATCTTTCCCCCTTACCCCCACCCTCCCCTACCTTCCCTCCAAGTCCCGACAGTCCAATCAATGCCTCTCCGTCTCTGGATCAGTCCTTGTTCATCAGCTTATGTTGTTCATTATATTCCACAAATGAGTGAGATCATGTGGTATTTATCCGCTCTCCAGTTCCATCCATGCTGTGGCAAATGGTAAGAGTTCCTTTTTCTTCTTCCTCTTCTTAAAGAATACCTTTCAGCATTTCAGATAATGCTGGTTTGGTGGTGATGAACTCCTTTAGCTTTTTCTTATCCGTGAAGGTCTTTCTCTGACCTTCTATTCTGAATGATAGCTTTGCTGGATAAAGTAATCTTGGTTGCAGGTTCTTGCTATTCATCACTTTGAATATTTCTTGCCAGTCTCTTCTGGCCTGCATGGTTTCTGTTGAGAAATCAGCTGACAGTCGTATGGGTACTCCCTTGTAGGTAACTGACTGTCTTTCTCTTGCTGCTTTTAAGATTCTCTCTTTATCTTTTGCTCTTGGCATTTTAATTATGATGTGTCTTGGTGTGGTCCTCCTTGGATTCCTTTTGTTTGGGGTTCTCTGCGCTTCCTGGACTTGTAAGTCCATTTCTTTCACCAGGTAGGGGAAGTTTTCTGTCATTATTTCTTCAAAAAGGTTTTCAATATCTTGCCCTCTCTCTCCTTCTGGTACCCCTATAATTCTGATGTTGGTACGCTTGAAGTTGTCCCAGAGGTTCCTTACACTATCTTCATATTTTTGGAATCTCTTTTCTTTTTTCTTTTTCGGTTGGGTATTTTTTTGTTTCTTTGTATTTCAAATCTTTGACTTGATTCTTGAGATCCTCTTGTCTACTGCTGGATCTCTGTAAATTATTCTTTATTTCAGTCAGTGTATGCTTAATTTCTAGTTGGTCCTTTTTCATGTCCTCCATGGTCTCACTATACTTATTGAGGGATTCATTAAATTTATCGGCGGTTTCCATAAAATTCTTGAAAAACCTTATAAACGTGGCCTTGAACTCTATATCCAATCGTTTGCTTTCCTCCATTTCTGCCATTTGTGACCTGTTTCTTTGTCTCCGCATTTTGGCAGCTTCCCTGTGTTGATAGAGTGGCCCTGTGCGCCAGGTGTCCTGTAGGGCCCAGTAGCTCAGCCTCCCCAGTTACCTGGAGTGGACACTCTTGGTGCACTCTTGGTGCCTTGGTTGTTGTAGAATCACTGGGAGGAATTGACCTCCAGGCCAATTGGCTGTGAGAATCAGCTGTGTCTAAAGTGGGAGAACTTCTGTGCTGAAGACACCCTTCTGGGGCAAGACTTGCTTCAGTGGGGCTTTGGTGCTCACTGAGTCTGCTCCCTGAGTGTGTCCCTTATGGATCTGAGGAGTTGCAGTCTGGATGGTCCCCCTCTGACCACTGGGTACAGTGGCTCCTGGATCTAAGGAGGTGCTAATTCAGCCTCTGCCTGAGGCCACACAGCAGGAGCCACGAAGAGGCTCAGCTGTGAAGCAATGCAAGCCGCTGCGGGGCCTTGGGCCTTCTCTTGGAAGTTCTGGGTCTGCCTGGCTAGGCTCCAGTTAGGTACATTCACATGCAAAAGCCTCTGCCGCAGCCTGGGTGGGGCGGGGTCTCAGGGAGTCAAAGGGCGGAGAAAGCAGCTATGGCTGATTCTCCGCCCGGAGTCGCGCGTCTCAGTGTCCCGGTAACGGCTGCAAGCACCTCTGAGGGAAAGCCGCCCTCAAGTTTGCCCGCTGCCGGACAGACCAGCCTCTCCCCGTATGAGTCCTGGGTCCCCAGAGACTTCCCGGAACCGGGGAGTTCAGAGCCGTCGGGAGCTTGTGATTCAAAAAGACAGCCGCGTCCTCAGGCGCCACCCCCTTTCCTCGCGCGTGCGAGCCGCCGTACCTCTGCACTTCACCTCCGCAGCGCCTCTGGCTCTCAGCGTGCTTTTCTTTCCTTCTAGTTGTAGAATTTACACTCAGCCAGCCTTCCTGTTGTTCTGGATGATGTTTGCTCGGTCCTTTGCGGTAATTTTCAATTGTTGTGTGAGGCGACAATTTCCCGGTGTTTACCTATGCCGCCATCTTAGTTTTTTCCCGGAGAATATTTTTCATGAAGGTCCCAGGAAGAGTTGGTGTCTGTTCTCTGACAGAGGGTCTGGTGCCGTGGGACGCCACACCAGCCTCCTACATGTGTGATCGGGCCCTTCTGTGAAAGGAACACCCTCTGTCAGTGTGAGGCCCTTCCTTGGGCCTTCGCTACGGCAGCCACGCCAGCAGCCTCACTGACCCAGGGCCCGGGCTCTGTTATCAGGTTGGGTCGAGGAGACACGGAGGATCTCTTGAAGTGGAATAGTGTAGAGCCACCGTGTCGGTTTCTGTAAGTGGCCTGAATGTGGAAAGGGAACATTCGGTGGCTTAGCCGTCTCATTCACACATGTTGAGGAAAGACAAGACCCCCACACGGAAGTTCCTTCAGGGCACAGTGAGAAGGCACACATCCTGCTCCCGATTTTAGCCCACGTGCGCGGAGCTGCGGGGCTGCCGAGGTGTGACCGCCGAGTTCTCTGAGCCCCCAGGGGCGGGCCCTGGACACGGCCCCAAAGGCTTTAGCATAATCAACACCTCTTTCCCCGACTCCTTCTACAAATCTTTGTGAAACAAATCCTGGCATCGCACACTTCCCCTGACCAACACGCGACCTCTATCCACGCAGTGGGCACAGGTAAACACACGAGTACCTGTTTCGATGTGAGTTAGGTGTAAAAGAGCCCTTTCGTCCTGAAGAAGGGACAGGAAAACCTCGCCTCGTTACCAGATGTGAAACTTTAGATCTGAGCCGACAGAAAGGACCGTGTGGAAATGTGCTAAGCGGCCACCTCGTTAACAAGTTGTCACTTGGCGAGGGGATTTCCATAATTAACGAACCGGTTCAATTCGTGCTGCCACTTGGCTGTGATTAATATGTCGTGGAGGGCGGCGTGGTCCCCCCGGGCCTCTCCCCAGCGGGTCTGGGAAGCTCTGCGCCTGCAGCCTGTGCTGTGTGGGTCACAGTGCCGGCATTCAGGGAGCAGCCGCGAACTCAGCGACAAGGCCCCAGGCCCGGCACCAGCCACTGCACAACCCGGGTGCTAAGCCGAACCCACAGACATAAAGTGCACACCAGAGCTATTGGGGGAAGAGACGGCACCGCTCACTGTGTGTTTTATAGAGTCTTAGCAGGAGACTTCATATAATTACACTTCCATTCCTAGTTCTGCCATGGATTTGGCAGATGGAATGAAGTGACTTTATCACCGTCTTCAAACCACCTGATGAAATTTGCTTCCTTGCAAATGCAGTTTATGGGGTGAATTATTTGTATGACAAGTGGTATCTGTGTCAAATGGGTGCATTTTTCTGTTTAATTACAATAAAACATATAAAACACTTTCCTGCCAAAAGCAAGTAAAAGGTGTTAAGTATTATGTCTCTTCATTCTCTCTCCTTATCTTCCTCTCCTCTTTCCCTCATTTTTCCTTCCTTCTCTCCCTCCCCCCTCCCCCCCTCTTTCCACCCTCCTTCCTCCCTCCCCCCTCTCTCTCGCCCCCTCCCTTCCTCCCCCCTCTCCCTCCCTCTCTACCTCCCTCCCCTTCCCTCCCTCCCTCTCTACCTCCCTCCCCCTCCCTCCTCCCTCCCTCCTTCCTCCCTCCCTCTTTCCCTCCCTCCCCCTCCCTCCCTTTCTCCTCTCTTCCTCCTCCTCTCTCCCTCCCTCTGTACCTCCTTCCCTTCATCCTCTCTCCCTCCCCCGCCACCCTCTTCCCTCCCTCCTCCCTCCTCCCTTCCTTCCCCTCCCTCCCCCTCCCCCACCTCCCTCCCTCCTCTCTTGCTCCCTTCATCCCTTTCTCCCTCCCTTGCTCTCCCTTCCCCTCCCCCTATTCTTTGGATATGGAGATGGGGAGCCTCCATGAACAAGTGAATGGTCTAGTAAGTGAGAATTTATTTAAAATAAGTTAGCTAGCCAGCCCAGCAGGTGTGGGTCAATGGTTGAGAGTTGACCTATGAACCAGGAGGTCACATGCCTGGGTTGTGTGGTTGATCCCCAGTGTGGGGCAAGCAGGAGGCAGCCAATGAGTGATTCTCTCTGATCATTGATGTTTCTCTCTCTCTCTCTCTCTCTCTCTCTCTCTCTCTCTCTCTTCCTCTCTGAAATCAATAAAAATATATTTAAAAACATTTTTTCAAAGATCTCATTGCCCTGGGCGCTTCGGGTGGTCCAAGCATCAAGAAAAGGAGGCTTGAGGAAACAGACCTAAGCCGGTGGCCCCACTGGGCGGCCGGCAGTGCGTTAGGGGAGAGCCACGCCTGAGGAGGAGAGCGCGTTGGTGGTCGTGGCACCGCGATGGGATGAATAGGCCTGGGTAACTTTCTCTTCTGAATCCGCTCTTATCTCTGCACGGAGTCTGAGGAGTGTGTCTGGAGGGCAAGTTCCTCCCTGGTTGGAGGTGACTTCACAGAACGGCAATTACTGTCGCTCACAAGCCCAGTCACATCAGCTGCACCTCCTGAGCGAGCCGCGTGGGATGAGACCACACTGCGAGGCCAGGGCCCTGCAGACGGAATCCGCTGGGGGAGGAGGCCTCTTTGATCTCCACCCCAGACAGCGATTCAGCAGGAGAGCCGGCGGCTGGCGTTTTTATTGCTGTGGGACGGGCTTTCCTGACTCGGGCTGCCAAGAGGAAGCGGGGTGATCTTCAGCTCACCTGCATGTCAGGCCACGCAGCGACAAAGGGCCGTGATTTGGTGAAACAGAAACGGTCTGAATATTTAATAAAGGCAGGTCCTTTGTGATTTAAGGTTTTTGGTGACGTGGCCCGTGGCAGCTCATGTAAGATGGGATGCTTGCCAGCAGCCTGCGCCCGGTCCTGGCTGTTTGCTGTGGATCCTTGGGGTGAGCTGCAGGCATTCGATCATTTTTGTTAAACGCGGACCGTGCTCACCTTCAGGTTTCCCCGGAAGCGTCTGCTGTCACCTCCGGGGAGAGAACAGCCGTGCGTCCCTCGGAAGTGCTTCCGGCTCGTCGGGCGGGCAATCGGAACGCCAGGCGGCTGTTTCTGCAGAGAGTGGTCCAAGGAAGAAAGTGGGCAGCAGCTCATGTCCTTGGTCAAGCGCCCCATCACAGCCGTGCTGACTGGGCCGGGCGCTGCGGATGACGCTGCGCCATAGGAAAGGGCGTAGGAGCTGCAGGAGGCCCTGTGGAGGTCTCCTCTGTCAGGCACCCCATTCAGCTTCTCAGGATTTACTGGTTTCAGCCCGGCTGGTGTGGCTCAGTGCTTGAGCATTGACCTATGAACCAGGAGGTCACGGTGCGATTCCCGGTCAGGGCACATGCCCAGGTTGCGGGCTCCATCCCCAGTGTGGGGTGTGCAGGAGGCAGCTGATCAATGATTCTCCCTCATCACTGAGGTTTCTATCTCTCTCTTCTCCCTTCTTCTCTGGAAGCAATAATATCTATATATGAATTTACTGGTTTCGGAATCATGGTTAGTTCTTGAGCTAAATGCGTTATGCTCCCTCAAACTGGACAGGACATAGGGGTCATGGCAGCCTGTGATGGGAGGCCCAGCAAGTCCCAGTGGGCTGTCCATAGCGAGCACGGAGGGGAGGAGGAGCTGAACTCTCTGCTCGGGGCCGCTGGTTTCTGGGCAGACACCCCTTCCCTGGGGTCCGCAGGAGCCATCGTCCTCGCTGGCGTGTCTGCCAGGCTCACCCGCTGGGAGTGGGCCGCGGCCATGGGAGGGGCTGTGCTCAGAAGCGCAGCCCACGTGACGTGTCAGGCAGATCAAAGCCGGGCTTGCAGGCCTGACTGCAGGGGAAGTGGGTAGGCATTAGTAAGAGGATGTGGAATGGGTCATGTTGACTGAAAGAGCCAGAACCTTGGCGAAAGGCTCGTGGAGGCTGCCAGGGTGGGAAGGGCGGCTGCGCCGAGCCTGAGCTGTGCAGAGGGAGCGCCCAGGGGCCGGTGCCTGGTGGGAGGGGCAAGGTTCAGGCGCACCCAGGCTCAGCACCCAGTACAGCACCCCTTCCAGCCCCAGCCATGGCTCTGGGTTGTTTTTACACGGAGCCTGCAGGGGGACATACAAAAGCTTGGGAATGACGTGTAATTCCCAGAGCCGAGCTGTGCTTCTCATCAGCCTCTTCTGGCTCCCCATGGCGCCCTGTCGGCATGCTGTGCTCCTCCACCTCGGATCAAAGGCGCCTTCCCCTGCACTGGTCACTTTTCTCCCCCTGCGTGCGGTCCAACGCAGCGCGAACCCCAGTGCATCCTGCTTCTCCGCCTCGGCCGGGCCACTGCGCACCTCGGGGAGCTTGGTGCGGGAGTGGAGTGTGAGAGGGGCTGGGGCAGACCGCGGATGCTGGAAGGAGAAGATTAGGGGGAGACCTGTTCTCAGCAGGGACCGGTGCTGCCCTCGGCAAGTCTCCGCTCCCAGGACTGAGAGCACAGAAGTCTGCACGCAGCTGTGTGTGTGTGTGTGTGTGTGTGTGTGTGTGTGTGTATGCGTGTGCGCGCATCTGTTCTTGGGAGTTGGCACACACATCATGGAACCTCTAAAGAAATTTTCCACTGATTGGTTGGGAGACCTGTGAGCGTATAAATGGCCTCACTGAGGTTTTTTTTTCCAACCCTCACCCAAGGATATTTTTCATTGATTTTTAGAGAGAGTGGAAGAGAGGGGGAGAGACAGAGAGAAACATCGATGTGAGAGATACATATTGATTGGTTGCCTCCTGCACGCACCCCGACCAGGGCCCGGGCTGGGCTGGGCCGGTCGGGGAGGAGCCTGCAACTGAGGTACGTGCCTTTGCCCTTGACTGGAATTGAACCCGGGACCCTCTGGTCCGCAGAATGATGCTCTAGCCACTGAGCAACACTGGCCAGGGCGGGCCTCACTGAGATTTTAAGCCATTTTCCCACGGGGGTGATGACGTGTGGTCCTCTTTGCAATCCTCATAAACACCTCGGGACAGGACGTCCCCGGCAGGAGCAGGTTCCATGGGTCTGAACCAGGGGACGCACAGGTTGTTTCTCTCTGAGTGATTCTGACCTCGCTCTTTCCCCCTTCAGTCCTCTCCCAGCTCCCGCCGACTCCTCCACACAGACCAGCGCCGTGGACACCAGGACGACCAGGAGGCGTGGGCATTGCCCTCGCTGGTTCATCGTGGGTGGGTTAGAGTGCAGTTCCCAGCTCGGAGCAGCCTCCACCTTCGTGGGCAATCAATCGTGTGCATTAGGAATGGCCTGCAGTAAACATGACAGACGTTCAGCCAATAAGCAACTATGGGCACGGGGACATGGTGTTTGCTAATTCCTCACTACTTTCAACACACAAACGTCTGCGGAGGGACTGGCCGTGTGAAGTGGAGAACAGAGAAAAATGACAAAGGCGAATGTAGGCTGGCGGTTTACGTTCTTTATAAGAAATAGCCACAGCCCGTGTGTCAGTGTTTATGCCACCACATCACACCGAATAGCAGCTCCCCAGGCTCCCAAGCTCAGTGGCTGAAAACCACAATGAAAACCACAGTGAATGGCGACTGCTCCTGTGTCTGTGGGCGTGGCGGGTGCCCAGGGCGGTCCTGCTCCGGTACCTCCCCCGCCACGGCTGCCTCCCCCCCCCCGGGGGGTTGGAGGTCCCACGAGGCCAGCTGAGCATGTTCTCCCGGTGATGGTGGCAGCGGTGCAGGGGGGAATGGAGGCGATCGCTGTGGCTGAGGCGGGGAAGGGGCACACTTTCCTCCCACCACACGCCATGGCCATGGCCACAGCCACAGCCACGGCCACGGCGAGTCACATGGCTGAGCCCAAGCCCCTTGGACAAGAGAACACAGTCTGGTCACAACAAGGCTGGGCAAGGGTGTGGATGTGGAAAGGGGCTGAGATTTGGCCACTCTTAACATATAGAGACTACATTCTACATGTAAGACCCTATCTCTGTAAATTAGTTTGTAATAATGTGATGTGTTTTAGCCTATTATGTTCTATGTATGCTACATGAACTATATAGTACATGATATAATACATATGATGCCAGGTATATGGCTCTATAGCACATGCACATATGTGACCCCAGTGAGGATGAGCAGACCTGGGGCTCTCTGAGTTCTTGGTGGCTCCCCCACTCTGATATGGTTGGGCCTTTGTGGCCGCTCTGTTCTGCGATGATCTCCCTTGGAAGAGAAATAATACCCCAAACTTTAAAAATATATATATTTTTATTGATTTCAGAGAGGTAGGGAGAGGGAGAGAGAAACACACATCAACGATGAGAGAGAATCATTGATCGGCTGCCTCCTGCATGCCCCACACTGGGGATCGAGCCTACAACCAGGGCCTGTGCCCTGACCAGGAATAGAATCGTGACCTCCTGATTCCATGGTCGGCAAACCGTGGCTCACGAGCCACATGTGGCTCTTTGGCCCCTTGAATGTGGTTCTTCCACAAAATATCACGTGCAGGCACGCACGTACAGTGCGATTGAAACTTCATGGCCCATGCACAGAAGTCGGGTATTTTGTGGAAGAGCCACACTCAAGGGGCCAAAGAGCTGCATGTGGCTCACGAGCCGTGGTTTGCCGAGCCGCAGTTTGCTGACCACTGTCCTGGTTCATAGGTTGACGCTCAACCACTGAGCCACACTGGCCGAGCGATAATATCCCAAACTTTCCATCTGCGGTTTTGTTCCTGAGTCCCTGGCCACGGGGCTGGGGACGCAGTGGTGTTCAGGGCCAATCTTGCGCGTGGGGCAGAGGAGCCAGCCTGCATGTGAGCCAGAGACGAGAGTCTCCATGGAGACGTTTACAAGGCAGAACATTTTGTGTCCAGGTAGGAAACAGAACTCCATGTGGGCCAGCGCCTCTGCCCCTCCCACCGAGGCTGCCCAGCGGACATGGGTGTGTGCACCCTCCTGCCTTAGACGCCGTGCTGCCGGCGGGCCACGGGATGCCTCTGGGTGCACCACCACGGGATGCCACGGGCGCACCGCCACGGGATGCCACGGCGCACCGCCACGGGATGCCACAGGGCGCACCACCACGGGATGCCACCGGGCGCACCGCCACCACGGGATGCCGCCGGGCGCACTGCGAAACAGCTGTGGCAGCCAACGCTGCCTGCTTCCTCGGCATCAGCTGGGCAGCGTTCTGGTCACGTAGGCAAATACCCTCTTGACAGCAGCTTGTTGGCTCGGAGTAACACATGAACGAAGAGGCACTTTTCTGAGCACCAGGAGCACTTCCTAGTTGGGAGACAGTGCCATGAGGCGCCGATGGGCGAGGCGGGCTGATGGCTGGGCGGTTTCAGAAGGCGAGGGGGCCCTTCCGAGGAGATGCCCCTTGCGTTGAGCTCACGTGACGGGGAGCAATGGTCATGCAAAGACCGGGGAGGAGGTTCCCAGGGAGGGAGGCGCCGGGGGAATGTCCCAGGGGAGTCGCCATCCACCCAAAGCCCCGCCTCCTGCTCCGACACCTGTACTCTCCGTGTCTCGAAGGGAAACCTCTTTCAAAATCCTCCCGGAGCCGTGAGTGTGGCAGGAGGGCTACTTCCAACGGGACTGGTTATTTATTTATTTTTAAAACAGACTTTACTTAAGAGCAGTTTTGGTCACAGACAAATCGAACAGGAGGTATAGAGATTTCCCCCACGACCATGCCCCCCACGGGCAGCCCCCCCCCCTATGAACATCCCCCCCAGAGCCCGCACTGTACCCTGGGGTTCCCTCTTGGATTGTATACTCCCCAGATTCGGACAAATTCTAATGGACACACAGAGTTCCACGACCCTAACACCCCACCGACTGGTTATTTCCAGGGACAACGAAGCCCCACAAATGGCATTTACACGGCAGAAGGAGAACAAAGGAGAACAGCCAGGCAGCTTTTAAAATTCTTTAAGATCGTGAAGGTCCCTGACACGTGGACGGAGGCTTTTATTGCCCGGGCGTTTGTATCATAAACATGATTCCCAGACAAGCAGGAAAGTCCCGGCGTTCTGAGTCACGGTGTCTGAATAGGTGTTTTGTAAGGCCAGGCGTTTGCTTTGACAAATAAAGCATTGATGAGCTGAGCAGTTGCTCCAGATGGAGAGGGAACGTTTTAAAAAGCACACTTGGCCTTGAGGAGACAGCGCTGTGGTTTATAACGTCCCCCACCCCCCTTCAATCTGTAGTCACATCACCAGAAAATCTGTTTGGCCACATGTATCCATCCATGTCCCGTGTAAGGGAGACCCGTATCTGCAAAGAACAGCACAATGAAATACAGTTTCAGCCCTGGCCGGTGTGGCTCAGTGGATAGAGCGCCGGTCTGCGGACCAAGAGGTTCAGTTCCGGTCAAGGGCACACACCTTGGTTGCAGGTTCCCGGGCCCTGGTCGGGGTGTGTGCAGGAGGCAACCCATCGAAGTGCTTCTCTCGCATCGATGTTTCCCTCTGTCTTTCCTTCTCTCTTTCACTCTCTCTAAAAATCAATGGAAAAATATCCTCGGGTGAGGACTAACTAACTAACTAACTAACTAACTAACTAACTAACTAACTAACTACAGTTTCATGTGGAAGAGGACACGCAGCAGAGATATGCTAGTTACCGGCCCTCGGTGTGTGGGACCCAGGGCTGAGCGCTGTCTTCTCACGTTGGGAAGTATAGGAAGCGCAGAAGGATTCTGTGGCTGAAATGCCATTTTGTCAGGAGTCAGAGGGGGTGGTGCCGTGTTGATCCGGGGCTGCTGGTGACACGGCCGGGCTGCTCTAACACAGCCGCACACCCCAGTGGTAGGAAGGTGTAGAAGTAGAGCCGGGGAGCGTTCAGAGAGGGGCCCAGAGTCAGGTCTGGAGGCGCCAGGCTCTGACCGATGTTTATGGGAACGAAACGCCCCAGGAGGGCGCGGCCTGGCCGGCACGGGGACGGGGACACGGGCCGCCCCCCAGAGTGTTCCTAGGGGAGGGGATTCAACACGGAGAGAATAATGTCGCTTGAGACGAGAGCTGGCGTTGGGCTGGGGACGCGATGGGCGGAAGTTAGGGGACAGGCGAGCCTCCGTGTGGAAATAAGGCCACAGCTTTTCCAGTGGAAACGCCCACCGAGCTGCCCCCGCTGAGGCCCAGCGGCCATCGCGGGAGAGGTGGGCGTGTGGGCTGGTAGGAGCCAGAGCAGAGGGCCCGAGGGGCGGACAGAGCCGACTCCGTCTGAGGAGCGAAGCCTCCCTCTTGGTTGAACCTGGACCCGTTGCCCGATGGTCCCCAAGCCCGAGGAGTGGCCAGAAGGAAGGGGGATTGTCACCACGCAGAAACCTCATTTCCTTTAATCTGGTCTTTTCTTTTGACTTTTTCCCTTTGACTCAAACTGGCCTCACCCCCCGCCCTGACTCGCCCCTCCCTCCCCGTTAGTCACTCGGCCTTCGGGACAACGAGGTGCCTTCTGGGCAAGCAGTGCTCTTAGAGACAAGGTCCCGGGTCTGTTGGCTCCGGGACAGAGTTTCACTCAAACTCGACATAGTATCTCAGCCTCAGTTTGTTTTAGCTCCAGGAAAGCAGAGCGATCCCACAGAACAAACTCTTGCAAAACTGGACAGAAACTCTCCATGGCTGACATTGGGCCCAGGTGCAATGCTCCACCCCCACCCCCAGCACTAGCCAATCAGTAGAGGCCAGGGCCCTGACTCTATTAATCACCATGATTAATGACCCCCCGCCCCCCTCCATAATCCATCCCCTGGAAGACATCGGGACCAGGGTTTTGAGCTTGGGCTACCTGTGACTCCGGGCATGGCACCGTGTCCTTAATAAATCCTTGCTTTCTTGGCTAAAAAAAAGAATACCCAGGTCATGGACTTAAATACCTTTATTCTGCACTCTCTATCCTAAACTTTCAATTTTCTTTTTTTAAAAAATATATTTTTTATTGATTTCAGAGAGGAAGAGAGAAGGAGAGAGAGAGAAACATCAATGATGAGAGAGAATCAAGGATCAGCTGCCTCCTGCACGCCCCACACCGGAGATGGAGCCCTGCAACCTGGGCACGTGCCCTGACCAGAAATGGAACTGTGACCTCCTGGTTCACAGGTCAACGCTCAACCACTGAGCCACACCAGCCGGGCAACTTTTCATTTTCTTCACCCTTCCACACAGATTAGTCTCTGACTCAAACTGTGCATTTGGGTAAGAAAGTCCGCTATGAGAACCCGTGTCGTCAGAGCTGGGGATCTGGCTGTCTGTCCTCAGCCGTGGGCACAGCTGCCGCAGCTGCCGGAGTCTCCATGTCCTCTTCTGCAGTTCGATGGCGTCGAATCACTCTCCACCCTGGAGTCTGTGGCTCCTGGAGTGGGTCTGAAGCTCACCTCTTTCTCCCCTGACGCAGGTCCCCCGGAACACCAATCCTGACCGACAGGCCCCCTGACTCTGGCTGGAACACTCCGGGCGACGAGTCAATCAGTTCTGTGGAGTCAGCGCCTGGGTGGATTTTCCGTCCCTCTCCACGATCATGGCGGCACAATGTCATCACCTGGTGCCTTTGTCAAAACCGTTACTTCCTGGGACCCGCCCTCGGTGCCTATGAATTGTTCCGGGGAGGGTGCTGGCATCAGTATTAGGCAAACCCTTCAGGTGATGGGCAGCTGAGGCCGAGAGTGGCGGCTCTGGTGTTAGAAACGCTCTCTTGTCCTGATGCCACCCAGCGTTCCCGGAGCCACCAGCCAGCCGCACTCATTCTGGCCTCTGGAGCAAATCCATTTCCTCTCCCACGTGACAGGCCTTCAGACACAGGACTGACCACCTGTCCCTTCCTGTCCCCCAGGCTTTGTCTTCTCCAGGCACAGCCACCCATTTCTCCACAGGTCTCCTGGGATGTGGTTCTGCCCCCGCCCCCCATCCTGACCCTGAGCTGTGGTCAGGATGCCGCTGACAGTGTGTCTCTCCACGCCTTTGTCTCACTCTGAGCTGGCTGTCAACGAAATCCCCTCAATTTTCTCCCGCAAGGAGCTTACGGCTTAGTCTGGAAGACAAGCACGCCAGCCAAGCAAAGCTTCCCCATCCTGTAATTATGAAATTGATTTTTAACGTCCACACGCGGGACTTTTATTTACCCTTACTAAGTTGTATCTTGCTGGGTTGACCTATTTAATTCTGTCCTCCACAAGTACTATTCGGTGCGGCATCTTTATCTCTTTATCCATGTTATTAATAACAGCAACAATAACACCTTCAGCTCGATTCCCAGGAGGGGCACATGCCCAGGTTTCCGGCTCAATCCCCTGTAGGGCCATGTGGGGGGTGGTTGATTGACGTTCCTCTCTTACATCAGTATCTCTCTCTCTTTCCTCTCCCTTCCTCTCTCTCAAAAATCAATAAAAAATATATAAAAAGGCACTTGAGCTTTGCCTACCTTTTATAAGCATATTAATCCATTTATCTATTCATAGTTTCTACCTCTTCTTGGATCAATTTTCATTAATTCATAATATTTATAGAAAATCATGGCCTTGTTGAGATTGTCAGATTTTTTATACATTATTATTTGCTTTTATTGAAGAAAATCTCATGTCTAGCGTTACCTCCCGTTTCTCATGCCAGGTTAATTAATATTTGGACTATTGATTGCAAATCAATTACTTGGAATTAATCTATTTCTCTTTAGCAACCTAAACAAAACTAGGCCCTTAGCATGCTTTCACTCCAACCTCTTCACTCTCCAAATCTGCTACCACCCAAGTTCAGGTCTTCTGGGGTTTCTAGCTGCAGATTATTGTTAAGATTTTAAAATATATTTCCAAACGATGTTCTATTGGTTTCTCTGGTTACTGTTGATTCTTGGATCCCACATCTTCCCCTCTTTGAATTAATTTTTCTTTTCTTGCTTGATGAAACCTATTAGAAAAGGCCTGTGTGTGACTCCTTGAATGTCTGTGAAAATGCCTTTATTTCGTTTTTCCTCTGAAGTGCTGATTTGGATGGAATTAGAGTCTAGATCGGAAGTGGCCCCCACGCAGAACTTCCATGGTGTTGCTCCATTGCCTCCAGCGTTAAGTGTTGTCAAGGAGAACGCGGATGCTGCTCAGATGTTCATTCGTTTCAGGTTCATTCTCTCAGGAAGCATTTAGGATTTTCACTGCACCCTTGAACTTCTGAATGTTACAACGGTGCGTCACAGGGAGGGTAGGTCTTTTGGCTGCAAAAAGCTTAATTGTTTCATTGGTCCAATGCATGGGAGAGGGCTTCAAGGGTTAAAAGAATGGCTAGTATGCCCAGCTGGCGTGGCTCCGTGGTTGAGCATTGACCTATGAACCTGGAGGTCATGGTTCGATTCCCGGTCAGGGCACATGCCCGGTTTTCGGGCTCCATCCCCAGTGCGGGGCGTGCAGGAGGCAGCTGATCAATGACTCTCTCTCATCATTGATATTTCTATCTCTCTCCCTCTCCCTTCCTCTCTGAAATCAATATGTATAAAATGGCTAGTCGTTTCGGGGAGAGGCTCAGGCAAAAGCCAGACACCAGGGGATGCAGAGGGGCCCCTCAAAGGCCTCTAGGCTCCTAGTCGTCTTGAGGGGGAGCCTTTCGAAGACCGGCCTGTGGAGGTGAGGCAGGTGTGCCGTCTTCTTGATGAGTGCCACCTCCTCACCCGGAAGTGCTTCTGCAGGAAGTCGCGGAGCTGAGGGCCTGCGCGGGAGAACCAGGGCTGCAGCTCCCCGAGGGCCGGCCAGGCTCCTCTCGCAGGCCGCGGCCGGGGTGGCTGCCCTGGCCCTGCGCTGGCCCATCACCCCGGGGAGGCGTCAGCACGTCCTGGAGAGAACGCGGCCACGCTGGGCGCCTCGGCTTCTCCGCCAACTCATCTCCCCGCAGAAGCGGCTCCCGCCCTCGCCCTCGAGCCACAGGGTCCCGGTGGAAACCGCAGCCCAGAGAGAGGTGGGTGTGGGCCCGCAGGTGCCGGGCCAGGCGAGCGCGCAGCCTCCACCTCGGGGAGGAATTCTGGTGAATTTGGGTGCTCATGGCTGTTCGGCAATAAGGAGTTAAGGTAGAAGAGAAACCGGTGTTGGCCGGGCTCAGAGGGGGGTGGGAAGGTGGCGACTGGCTAAGGCGCAGGAGCAGGGCCGGAGGCTGTGCCGTCCAAACAGGAGCCGGAGCTGAGACGCCCGGGGCACTGCCTGATGGGTATTTTAATTCCTGTGTTTCTTCCACCTGGCGCATTTTCTTTTTGTTTCTTGATGACTTGTTTTTCTCTATGTGTAGATGTTTTCTATTTCAAGAGTTTTCGTTAGCTGGATATTGGCACTTTATGTCTTTTAAAAAATATATTTTTCATTTCCCCCTCTTCATGACATTCTTAAGTAATCCCTTGGCTCAATTCTCCAGGGCAATCAAAATTTATATGATTTCTCACACGTTCCTACAGACCAGCTGGCTGTTAATTTGTGAATGTGGTGGCCACTCTTATATTCCCCAAATCTGACATGCACGTTCCTCCTCGCCCATTGGCTTTACAGACCCTGCTTCCTTTGCTGTTATTTCTTCTTCGCGGTGACGTTGTGCCATTCCTCCCTTGAGTCGCCGACTCCGTTTTGCCTGCTCATCTTTATTTTGTTGGCCCCTCTGTGGTTGCCAGTTCTGGTCGCCGTTGCTCATGCCCACTGGCAGGGGGGTTGGGCTGGATGAGCTGTTGGGAGGGTGATCTGGCTTTTCTCAGGCTGCCTCCCAGATCTATGCCGTGACCGAGCAGCCTTGCTCTGCGCCCAGGATGCTGGTCTCTGCGTCACTGGGCTCCCCTGGCAACTGCTTTCCTGTTGGCTCAGCCGATGGGAGACTCAGAGGAAATACTGGAGTACTGGTGGCCCCTCGCCCCCGCCCGCCCTCTGTCATCCTGGGTTTGGTAGTGGCGGTGTTTTCCTACCTGACGTCAGAACTCCTGGCAGGACCCTCCTCTCCTGTGGCCGCCTCTCTTCCTGGCTTCCGGTAACTGCTCCCCCCGCCCCCCTTCAGGACTCGGGGAGGCCAGGGCCTCCCACTCCTGCTAACCTCTGGGAGCTTCATCACCCCTGGGCGGTCCCTTCAGCCCTGTCCTTGCCTCTGGACACAGTCCGTGTGCCTGTCTCTTTGGTGGACCCTTCCAGAGTGCGGTGAGCACCTGCTGGAGGTGATGACGTCAGCGAGGTGTTTCCTTGTTGTGGCTCCTACTCATCCTCTCAGGGCTTCCTGGGCTACGTACTAGTTGGGGAACCCATGTCCGCTGTAAGAAATAACCCCAAACTCTTAGCAGCTCAACAAAGATTTGTTTCTCTTTCTACTGATCTCAGGATCCTAACTCTTTCCATCTTGGGGCACTTTTATCTTTCCTGCGATCCTCGTAGAATCGATCTTCATTGGACCCGTTACTTTTGAGAGAAGAAAGGATGAAGATGATGGCACAGGGCATTTCATGGTCAGGCCCGGAGGGGGTAAAGGCGTTGCCATCCACTGGCTGGAAACTCGTTATGTCATCTCAGCCTGAGTACACAGGAAGCTCACACATATGTGTAGTCTTTCTGTGGGCCCAGGAAGAGGAAGATGGGCTTGTGAGCACCAAGCCTCTTTCTGCCACAGCTTCAGGTGAGTGATGCTTCTGAGGCTTACCTGCCCCAACCATCACTCCAACCTGTGCTCTGTGCTGCTGTCAGTCACTCCACTCAACAGGGAAGGCGGGAGGAGCCCAGAGGCGTGGCTGCTGCACACGCAGCGGCCCAGTTAAGCCCCAGTGTTTTTGCCCACATGTCCCTCTTGCCTCTTCCGTCCATAGCCTCAGAGTTTGGAGGGTGGTGTGGCCACTCCTCTCGGTGGCAGCCTTCTTACCCCCAAGTGTGGGTTGCAGGTTTCTCCAACAACTTGATCCTGCTTGAATTTTGACTTTTTTTTTTGCCTCAAAATTTCTGGTTAATATTGGGAACTGTTTCTGATTTTGCGCAGCTCTTGTGGCTTCAGTATATTTAATGCCACTTCTGTCTTTTCTAAGGATGGGGAGCATGGAAGTGTGCCATTGTGCAGTGTGCAGAGGTTGCTAAAAGGAAAATGAGCCCAGCCGGCGTGGCTCAGTAGTTGAGCGTCGACCTATGAACCAGGAGGTCATGGTTTGATTCCCGGTCAGGGCACATGCCCAGGTTGCGGGCTTAATCCCCAGTGTGGGGCATGCAGGAGGCAGCCAATCAATGATGCTCTCTCATCATTGATGTTTCTCTTTCTCTATCGTCCTCTCTGAAATCAATATCCTATATAATAAAAGGCTAATATGCAAATAGACCGAATGGCGGAACAACCGGTCACTATGATGCGCACTGACCACCAGGGGGCAGATGCTCAACGCCGGAGCTGCCCCCTGGTGGTCAGTTTGCTCCCACAGGGTGAGCGCTGCTCAGCCAGAATACCGGCTCACAGCTGGGGAGTTCAGCGGAGGTGGTGGGAGCCTCTCCCTCCTCCATGGCAGTGCTAAGGACCCTTCTGGGGATGTTCGCCTGCCAGCTTAGGCCCGCTCCCCTGAAGGCAGTCGGACATCCCCTGAGGGGCCCTGGACTGCAAGAGGGCACAGGCCGGGCTGAGGGACATCCCCTCCCCCCAGTGCACAATTCTGTACACTGGGCCTCTAGTGTGTATATATATACTGTGTGTGCGTGTATGTGTATATATATATATATATATATATATATATATATATATATTTTAAAAATATGTCCCCAATCATGGGGGAAGGGTTACTAAGCTAACAACCAAAACCATGGTAAGACGGTCCAGCACAGCCTCCAAAGATCTGTATAACCTTCATGTACATTGGTGCCGGTCCAACGGAGCTGTGGGGCCCAGGCTGACGGCCCAGTTTCCAGAACTGCTTTTTCCATCGACCTCTACTTGGTTGACATTGTGAGAGGAAACCCTTTTCACAGTTCTGTTTTTAACGACGTTCTAGCCGAGGCTGAGGATGAAATGCTTTGCTGGGGTGTGTTCTGTGATCAAAGATCCCCTTTTCTCACCGCACACGCAATCCGCGAGGTATCTGAAGAATGTGCCACATGCGTATTCTGGAGAAGTGTGGCCTGAGCCAGCTGTCGGGTGCTGGGGGCATTTTGGAGAGACATCTGGAAGATAAAAGCACCGCCTCTGTGCTCTGGGTAACCACACTGTGGCTGAAGGCCCAGTGTCAGTGATGCCAATCGATGGGCAAGGCCGTGGTTCAGGAGATAAACAAGGAGACCATTCTGATTTCTGTTGGGAAGCTTTGTCTTTTGTTAAAAGAAATAAGATACGATTTCTTTGATTGTATGTAGCATTTATACTGAGACACTGAACGTTCGAACCCCTTGCCCTGAAAGGGAAAACATAGGAAAATCCCAGGCTTGGAACTCTTAACTTTAATCGGGTCGGAGACTCTCAGGACAAAAGTGAGGCTTCACTGTGTAGGTAGGACCACTGTGAATGAACCTGTGGTTGTGGAGAGGGATAGAGCTGAGCGGTTAAGAGTTTAGGCCCAGGACCCGGAGTGCTTGGGTTCGAACCTTTGTTTTGCTATAAGATTTTGAGCAAAAACAAATGTCACTTCTGCGTTCCTCAGTTGTCTGGAATTCAAAATAATAATGTCTCACCTGATTGTTGAGAGTTACATGAATTAATACATGTAGCATTAATGGGAGTTAGAAAGTAAGTGCTCAATAAATATTAGCTATTTTCCTCCTCCTCCTCCTCCTCCTCCTCCTCCTCCTCCTCCTCCTCCTCCTCCTCTTCTTACAAATGAATGTCAGAAAGGTAGCCGGGATAGTTCTTAGTAGGGCTTCTTCAGTATTAAGAGAGAGAAATATTAATTACTTTCATCCAACAGGCCAGCGCAATTTGTTTCCTAGGGGAACGTTAGCCCCTGGTTATTGTGGGGGCTCAGCAGGACTTGTTAGGGGGTCGCATGAACATCCTATGGGAGGCAGGTGACGACCTACATTTGCCTGCAAACACCTTCTAATTTAAGGTCTCCTCCTCCGGTGTCTTCAGGTGTGACCATCCTCTAGGGAGCACATCACCTCGTTAACTATCCCGGCCTGGCTCTCTCCCACCTTCATGTCACCCTCTGGTTCCCTCCTTAATCCCCAAGGTGGAAAAGGAACTGCAAAACCGCCTTTCTCCAGAGCATTTGAGGACTTGCTTCCCAGCATGTTCCTGGTTTGGGCTCAAATAAACTCTTACAACAATTCTCCACTGGCTTGGACGTTGTTAGGGCGACAGTTCTGAGAGCGCTGGTTAAGACACGTGGTCATCCTTATGATGGGCCCAGGCTGAACACACCCTAAGCCAGCCGTTCTCAACCGGTGGGTCGCGACCCCTTTGGGGGTCGAACGACCCTTTCACAGGGGTCGCCTAAGACCATCGGAAAACACATCTATAATTATGTATTGTTTTTGTGATTCATCACTGTGCTTTCATTATGTTCAATTTGTCACAATGAAGTTGGGGTCACCACAACGTGAGGAGCTGTATGAAAGGGTCGCGGCGTGAGGAAGGTGGAGAACCGCCGCCCTACGTGATCACGGCCGATGCCCAGGTTCGCTCACTGTGCGGCTCAGGTGGTTTAACGCGAGGCTGCCCCCCGCTGGGGCCCCACCGGGAGCGGAGAGGCCTCTCCCCGAGACTGGGCTCCGGGCCTGTCGCCTCAGGTTGTGCCCTGGAGGCCGTGGCCATTTACAAACTCTTCCTCCACTGGTTCCAGTCCTGGGGTCCCGCAAGGGAAAGGCCCACGGGCCACCTGGGCCAGCCCTTGGAGGGGTGTCACGGGGCAGCAGCAAAACCTGGGGCAGCAGACACGTGTCAAAGCTCCCACTGGGAGAACTGGTACCCCGAAAACCTGGACATAAAAAACATGTCAAAGGGAGCAAGGTGGAGAGCGCGCAAGAAGATGGCACCTGTGCCCTCCATCCTGAGAGCAGCCAGCAAGCCAGGTGTGCGGCAGGCCGGGCGTGGGGCAGGCCGGGTGTGGGGCAGGCCGGGTGTGCAGCCGGGTGTGCGGCAGGTTGGGTGTGCCGCAGGCCGGGTGTGAGGCCAGCCTTCTGCTGCCCCAGGCTCGTGGTGCTCAGATTGGCAGCCCCTTGCCCACGCCATCGAGGGCCCAGATGAGTCCTGCGTGCAGGTGCCCCAGTCGCTCCGGTCTGTGGGTCTTGCTGTCAGTTCCCAAAGCTGGAGGTTTTGGGGCTTGTCCCTCTGGTGCAGGTCTTAAAAATTGGGCGGTGCCCTGATGTGGGGTTCAAACCCTTCGCTCCTCAAGGAGCAGCTCCGGGTGAGATTCCTGCAGACTGTGGGCTGGTCAGGTGTGGGGTTCGTGGTAAGAGTGTGTCCCAGCTGCTCCCTCTGTTTCCCTGTGGCCTTCTCTCTTCCGCGCCATTCGAAGGCGTCTGCGTGGCCCCAGCAGTCTTCAGGTTTTTGCTCAGAGGAAGCTGTGCCGGGGGTACCTGTAGACCTGGTGTGTGAGGGGAGCAGGATCCCCTTATGGCGCCGTCTTGAACGGGACCCCCACCCCCACCCACCCCCACCCCCACCCCACCCCCACCCCCATCCCACCCCCACCCCACCCCCACCCTCACTCCCCCCCCACCCCCATGCCCCACCCCCACCCCCACCCCCACCCCCACCCCACGCCCCTTTTGGCTTTTCAAGGTTCTCATGATTTTAAACGGCACCAACCCCGTTACTGAAGAAGAGTGGGCGCTGTCTGTGCGTCAGCCTTCAGCGGTGGTGACACAGCGCAGGCACCCGCAGCTTTCCTGTGGGGGCGGTCTTGGATGTGACGTCCGAGGCTTATGGAACTCATTTTGAGCCAGCTTTGAATATTCGGGCAGCGAGTTCCATCAGGTTCCTGCGGACACAGCTGCCTGTCCCTCCTCCTGATGCCGTTGCAGCTTCCGCGTGCTGAGAACGTCCTACGTGCCAAGCTGCCTGCCGCTGGCACACTAGTGGCCCAGAGATGCCCCCATCCCAACCCCAGCACCTGTGAGCACGTGGCCTGGCATGGCAGGGAGGGCCGTGCAGAGGCGACGAATGTGAGGGTTTTGAGTTGGCGGGGAGACTATCCTGGAGGGGTGGAGGGCTCAGTGCGATCACAGGGCACCTACACACGGAAGTGGGGAGAGGAGAGTCAGAGGATTTGAAGATGCCACGCTCCTGGCCCTGGAGAAGGTGGAGGGTCCCAAAGCCAAGGGCAGCCGGCAGCTCAGGCAGCCGGACGAGGCGAGGAAACGTGTTCCCCCGCAGCCACCAAGGAGCGCAGTCTTGATGACAGCGAGATACATTTTGAACTTTGATCTTCAGAATTATAAGACAAGTAGTGGCCCAGTGCACGGATTCATGCACATTGAAAGGAAATTAATTAGAAGAAATATTTTAATATTGCTATTTGCCCTTTCTCTATAATAGGAATGTCAGAGATGAAAGAAAATTAGTACAATGTACATGAAAATAATATATAAATTGATTAATAAACAATAACAACATAATATAACAATGAATATTTTCCATGAAATTTTTACTGTTAGACCTTCGCTTACCATTAATTTTTAAAAATATGCTGGGTATTCTGGAAAATTTATATCATTTGGACAAACTTTGCCTTTGCTGCAACGTCGAGTAAATTTTCCATCAGATGGTTTTTCATTGGAGAAACTTAGGGATAGGCAACACTGACATGTCACAGTCACTCCACCACAGCTGTGTTCGATAACTGCACCCTCATCTACCTCATTTTCGCCGTGAAGGCCGTTCCTATCAGTGTTGGTCATACTTGTCGATGGCTGTTCTTCAGACATATTCTGTTGACAACAACATCGCTTTCTTTCGGCTTCAGAGGTATGTTGTGGCAATAGCTGGTCTTCAGACATATTCTGTAGACAATTTCAGCTTCAGAATGTCAACAAAATTGTGACGTCATTACCAGGCGCCCACAGCCACCATTTGCGGGCTGGGCTGTGAGCCGCATTTTGCGCCACGGCAGCGTTGGCTACGATTTGGTGGGCTGTCGCTCTGGGGTGGTGTTTTCTCTGTGCGTGTCACGGCAGCTCCTGCGTTGAGTGTCTGCCCTCTGGTGGTCAGTGCGCGTCATAGCGACCGGTCGGACTGTGGGAAGGACACTTAGCATATTAGCCTTTTATATGTATAGATACACTGTGTTGTTTAAGCAACTGAGTGTGTGGTAATTTGTTATGGCAGCCAAAGTGCAGGAATACACAGGCATTGTGCTAAGTTTTTTATAAACATTCCCTAAAGTTCATCCTTCTTTACAGTTTTTTTGAGGGGGATGTTGTTGTTTTGGTTTTGCAGCAGAAGAAACTGACTTGGAGAGAAAGTCCAGGGTGCTGGGACTTGTGTTTTCTCCGTGCCCAGTAGATCTGGTGTAGCTCCTTTTGCCTTTCTGGCTTGAAGTTTATCTTTCCCTTTATTCCTCTCATGGAAATCTCTCCACCCTCTTGAGCCATTTTGGGGGCCTCCTTTGAACATTCTGTAATTCATTATGCATTTCTTAGGGGACAAGAACTAGCCCAAGCTCTTGTCCAGTTGTTCCTTGAGTGTTCAGTTAGCACACATCTATAAGTGAATTGAGGAGGGAAGGAAAGGGACATAGGTTCACAGAGCAACGCCGTGTGCCAGGAGCTTCCCAGATATGCGCTCCCTTTCTCTCTCTAGGAACCCTAAGTTGTGCGTGTCATAGGCTCATTTTATGGACAAGAAACGTGAGGCTCAGAGGGTGGGTACCTGGTTCGGAGCCAGAAAGTGTTTACACGTTGGAGTTTGGACTTGAGCCCAGGCTGCCTCATCATAGGGTCGACCATGCTTCTGAGATGTTGGATCGGACTCCTGAGGACACACCCACCGAAGGGACGAGGGAAGACGGACAGAGGAGGGAGGAGGCCATGCACTCTGTGCTGGTGCAGCAGGCGCTGTGAGCCGATCCGGGGCCTGGGGCGGAGACCTCCATCCGTGGACACAGACAGCTGTGGCCACTGTGTCCTTCCCCTGCTAACTGTCGTCCGCCCTCCTGGCCTTTGGCAGGTGACATCAGTGAGGTGATGCTGGAAGGGGAAGGAATGGAGAGAGTGGTTCCTGTCTCTATCAGGGTGTGGCTTATAAACCACGGAAACAGATTGCTTTATTTCAGGTTGTGTGTGTGTGTGTGTGTGTGTGTGTATGTGTATTTTCTTTAAAAAAAAACTTTATTGTTGAAAGTATTACGTAGGTTCTCCTTTTCCCCCATTAACCTCTTCCAGCCCACTCCATCCCCCCCAGCCCTCCCAGCCCCCGCCCCATTGTCTGTGTCCTTGGCCATCATATATGCAGACAAGTTCACTGGGTGATCTTTTCCCACCCGCCCTCCCCTGCCTCCCCTCTGAGGTTCCACAGTCTTCATGCTTCTATGACTCTGGGTTTGTTTTTTTTTAATGCCCATCAACGTAGGCCTCTCATACAGGACACTGAGGGGGAAAAACAGGATTTCAAAGCAGCACATGAACCCAAGTCCCAGAGCTGCTGGAGAATAGCTTTGTTTTTACTGGGCTTTGAAAATGAACCACAGTTTGGAGCCAATTGTTTTCTTTTTTGAGGTTATCTAGTTCAAGGTCCCGGTTCTGTGGGAGGAGCTTGATGCAGAGAGGCAAGAGTCTGGCCATTTGGCCCCGGGTCCAGTCTTGCTCTGGCACACCCTGTCCATGCCTGACGTGCGGGCCGGAGGGTTTGGGTCAAGGTGTCCTCTTCATTTCTTTACCGAGATCCTCACTGAGGCCAGCGGGACAGCCAGGGGCGTTTATGATCTAATCTCATGGAAGCAGGAGGCCGGGAGCCACTTCCTCCTCCGGAGGGTCCCTACAGGCACCGGGGACTGCCCGTTCCGGGGCTCAGTGGCCGGGGTGGCACAGGGTTTTGTTCGTCTGGTTAAAGTCTGAATCTAAAGGTGCAGGTCCTTCGTTTGAGGGGACGACCAAAAACAAATCCACAATACTTGCCCCTTAGAGGAAAACCGCGCGTACAGGCTTTAAGGCAGCAACCTAAAGCCAGGAAGTTTTTTAAAAAATAATTCTTTATTGTTGAAAGTATTACAAATGTTCCCCTTTCCCCCCCCATTGACCCCCTCCAACCCTCCCCACCCCCCAGGCCTTCAGCACTCTATTGTCTGTGCCCATGGGTTATACCAGGGGTGGGCAAACTTTTTGACTCGAGGGCCACAATGCGTTCTTAAACTGGACCGGAGGGCCGGAACAAAAGCATGGATGGAGTGTTTGTGTGAACTAATATAAATTCAAAGTAAACATCATTACATAAAAGGGTGCGGTCTTTTTTTTCAATAGTTTTATTCATTTCAAACGGGCCGGATCTGGCCCGCGGGCCGTAGTTTGCCCACAGCTGGGTTATGCACGTACGAATACAAGGTCTTTGGTTGATTAATCCCCCGTCCCGAGATTCTGCACCCTGTTCCCTGCTTCCATGTCTCTGGATCCCCTCCGTTCATCAGTTCATTTTGCTACTTAGATTCCATATATGAGTGTGATCATGTGATGCTTGTCTTTCTCTGAAAGTCAGAAAGTTTTAAAGGATTGTCGTTGGCACTGAAGAATTTGGGTCATTTCAAAGGCTTAAAATAGGAGCCCGGTTGGTGTGGCTCAGCGGTAGCCTCGACCTATGAAGCAGGAGGTCACGGTTTGATTCCCCGTCAGGGCACCTGCTGTGGGCTCCATCCCCAGTAGGGGGCGGGCAGGGAGGCAGCCAATCAATGATTTGTCTCATTATTGATGTTTCTATCTCTCCCTTCCTCTCTGAAATCAATAATATATACACTAGAGGCCGATGCACGAAATTCGTGCAAGAGTAGGCCCTCCTTCTCCCGGCTGCCAACACCGGCTTCCCTCTGGCACCCAGGACCCGGGCTTTCCTTGCAGCCCTGGCTTCGTCCAGAAGGTCGTCTGGAAGGATGTCTGGTCTAATTAGCATATTACCCTTTTATTATTACAGATAGGCTTAAATATATGTACAGGATTAACATAGAACTGATGATTTGGAAAGCATTTTTGGCTGAGAAGAGACATGCCTTTCTTTCCGTCCTCTCCACCTAAGCAGGGCCCGAGCCACTGTCCTGGGCTCCAGGAGTCACAGGTGGAAACCCGGCAGGGGCCGGGCGGCTGGGAGAGGAAGCAGTGAGCTCTCACTTCTGTGTGAAGTTGTCATCTCACCTCTTGGTCCTCAGGTAGATCTCAGGGTAGGTGGGTCGGCACCACAGGAAACCGATAGCCAAAGCGTGGACGCTCATAGCCTCTTGCGGGGACACACGGGTGTCAGTTCCGTCCTCGGACCTCGCCCGGCAGGCCAGGCTGTCTCCCGGGAGGCGCGTGCCCCGGGCGCTGCATCGATGAACAGCTGTTCTCCAGCAGCTTGGGGTCTGTGGCTGGTTAGGCGAGGGGGGCAGGGGGTGGGCAAGGCCAGGCACGCCTCGCCTCGGGAATCTCATTCCTCCCCACTTTCCAGGCCTCCTACCCACAACATGCTCTTCCTGACCGTCCCAGCTCCGCCTTGCCTGGCCTCCTCCTTCCTTTCCTCTCTGAGCTGAGCCCCACATGATGAAGGAGCAGCCCCTCTGGCCCCTGCCGGGCTCTTGGCAGGGTGGTCCTCTTCTGTGGGACCCCTGAGCGACCCTGGGGCGCTCCAGGCCCTTCCCGCCCGGCTGGGGAGGAGCTGAGGGTCTGCCCGGTGCTCGGGGCTGCAGCAAGGCAGACCTGCCCCGGCCCCCATGCAGCCTCAGGGGCCTGACCCCCTCTTGGGGGTGTGCCGGACACTCAGCTCCCACGCCGGGTGGGTCGGCCCTGCTGTCCTGGGTCCCTCTGCCCCTTTCCTAGGACAGTTCCTGCTCCCGGGGTAGCTGGCTTGTTGGAAAACTATGCTGACAGATGCGCTCCCTTCCCCAGCCCCTGCCCCACGCTCTCTGCCCCCCTGGGTGCCGGTTGCTTGCTTGTTGCCAACCCTCCTGACACCGAGCCCTGCTTGCCGAGCTGGACTCTGAGGCCGAGCCTACCCCGCCCCCTCCCGGGGAGTCCCCCGTTCTCTGCGGAGCCCTCCAATCTCTTCCGTCCTGTGGCAGCGAGTCAGCTTTTATCCATTCATTTCCCCCCAGGTCACACATTTGTGTGGATTAAATGTTCCCACCACGTGATTTCTCCGTCCTATTCTCTCTCCTCTGCGTTCTCCCGTGTGGTCTCTCATTACTGGCGTGTGCTGAGAGGCAATGTGAGGTAATTATTGGTGATTGCTCTGCCTGGTGATTGCTCCTGTCCCACCACCCTGTTACAAATATGTCGCCCCAAGACCCTCACGGCTGCCCCTCAGACCTCCTCCTCGCTTCCTCACCCTCTTCCCAGCGCTTGGCAAAGCTGACCCCCTTCTCTCTTAAAACACTCTCTGCTGGCCGGTCATGGGAATTTATTCTCCCCCCGCCCGCCCTCTTCGGTACCCAAGGTTGTGAATGCCTTTGCTGAGCCTTCCTCCTCTTCCTCCCATCCTGGGGCCCTCCCCGTGCCCCCTGGGCCCTCTGCCTTTCCTCTCTGCGGGACGTCACATGCAGCTCTAGGCTTGTAATATACCATCTGTCGTCCCTGCCCCAGTGACACTCCAGTGTTGTGATTGGAGGGTGTGTGAGGGCTCCTGGAGCCAGCTCCTCCACACCTGTTCTTCCTCCCTCCCCAGACAGCCACCCTGGCCTCTTTCATCTGAGTCTCCCCCCTTCACACTTAAACATCATTCTAAGGCTACGGCCTGGAGTCCTGCCATCTTCTTCCTTCTGTCCTTGTCGGAAAACAAAGACAACCTGCACATTGAGTTGTTGGTGATGCAGTTTGTGTGAGGCAGTCTGGGAGGAGACGCGCACGCCCACATGCACGCATACATGCACACACGTGCACACACATGTGCACACACACACGGAATAAACCCAATGAGGAGAGAGAGTTGAGTTCCTGGTTCTTGTGGAGCTTTCTCTTTACGTTCTGTTGTCCATGTTGGTGCGCATCCCTGGGTCTCGAGCTGTAGTTGACTGGGGTGGGCTGTCACCCAGTGTGTCCGACACACTAACACACCCAGATGTGCCGGAGCTATTGCTGGGGAGGCTGGGAGGCGAGTCAGTCGGAACACACTCCTAAAGAAAATGCTTACCTTTAAAAAGAAATGATCTGGCTGCCATCTCTCACACTGATCAAACCAACAAAAGCAGTGCCTGTGGAATTATTTTTTTTCTGGGTTAGTTTGCTTTTTACATGGAAAGCAACTCTGAAAGCTGCCTCCTATGAATCAATCACACAAACGCTCTAACTGAAGCCACCGGAGTAAAGCTGATAAGATGGGGATGATAATATGTCGATGTGTTTGGCACCTCATGTGACCCGCACTACACACCTGGGCTGAGCGTTCCCTAGTCACACTGTTTGCAGGTAAAGGGGCTGGGAAGGGGGAAGACTGGATATCGCTCGTTAATGGAGCTGGCACTAGGAATGCCCTTCCCTAGGCCAGTGCTCTTTCTGCTCTGCGATTTTCATCACCATTGTTTGCTGTGCTGACTCTCTCTATTTAATCTGTGAGAGACAGTTGAGCAGTGAGATGATTCTGTCATCTTGGCAAAAAGGAGAAAGCATTTTAGGAGCCTCAGGGGGCTAAGACTGGCTCAGGAGAGCTGAGGTGTACAGCTCTTCCCAACTACACATTGGCAGCTTGAAATTGGCCACATGGGGAGTATTTGCACCGTAGGAATTGGCAAACACTATACATCCTGAGACCCATTTATTATACATTTACCAGGACATCACTGTCTGCCAGGGGCCCGAGGGTCCTGTGTAGCAGAATTTGAAAATGACTAGTAGGGTGGTTTAGTGCACTGGGAAGTAGTTGTACTAGTTCACTAGGGCTGCTTAAACAAAGTACCCAACATTGAGTGGCTTAAACCACAGAAAATTCTTGTCTCACTGTTCTGGAGGCCAAGCCCAAGGCCCAGGTGTCGGTAGAGCCAGCTCCCTCTGAGGCTCCAGGGGTGCCGGGACTGATCAGCAGACCCTGAGTGACGGATAAATGGATTACTCTGACACACGTTTCTGTGAAAGAGAGGCTAAGGGACTGCTTGGCTGTAGGAACCAAACAGCCCCATTTACATGCCTCCTTAAGCTTTTATTGTAGCAATAGCTTGAACTAAAATTAACCTTTAGATACTATTAGAAGGGTAAGTATCCTTGAGAAAGCACATGCTTCTACAAGGTCATATCTAAAGACTAAACATAGAGACTCCAGTAAAACACCAGGGGGCTCAGACTTGTTTGGAAAAGTCAAGGCAGTGGCTGCTGCCTTCGGTAAGATCACCCTACAGCCCCCCGGCCTTTCAGAGAATCCTCCTTACAGACTTTCCAACCAAGTCCTGTGCTCCCCCCACAGGGGAGGGTCTGTTCCGGGTCTCTCTCTTAGCTCTGGCAGCTTCTGGACTAAGGAAAGTATAACTCCAATCTTCATAGAGTATTCTCCCTGTCTGTGTCACATTTCCCCTTTTTATAAGGACCTGCATCATATTGTATCAGCATTCATCCTAACGACCTCATTTGAACTTCATTTCCTCTGTAAAGACCCTACTTCCAAATAAGGCCACATTCAGAGGCACTGGGGGTGAGGACTCTAACATGTCCTATTTTGGGGGACAATATTCAATCCACAACAGGGCCGGCCAAGCATGGCTTTTGGTTCTTTTCTATCTCTCATTGACGGTGTGGCCTTAGTTTGACAATTAGCCCCAGTTCTATAAAAAAAGGGGGAGGTTTGGACCGTGTAACCTGTGAGATTTTCTCTCTCCAATCCCATGGCTTTACAAGCACACTCACTGTTCCTGACCCTCCATTAGTGGGCCCATGTCTCAGTTGTTTCCATGCTTTCTCTATGTAGAAGGAAAGCTGTTCAGAATGGGCTGGCTAACAGCAGTAGCTGTTGTTTTTAAGAAACTACATTATTCTTGGCATTCCACGATGAGCTTTGCACAGTTTACTTAACCCTCCGATAGGTCTTGCAAGGTATTTATCGGAACCCTCTCTTGCTAGTTGAGGTGTCCAAGGTGAGGTCACCCAATTTGTTAAAATTCATCTATGAGCAAGCGGCGGAGCTGAGAGCTGGATCCATGTCTGTGGCCACAGAGCCAGCGCCCTTATTCTCTCCAACCCCATGAAGATGGCTGTCCTGAGACAGTGAGACCCCAGGCCTGGCCCGTGGGCACGGGATGCTCATGGCAGCTGACCGTCTCCGTTCTGCTGCCCATTTGCTCACCTGAGAGGCGTATCCCTTTGCTCCTTCAAGTGTCAGGTTAAGTCAGCTAAGGTGCCTAATCCCACACGGAGAGCACAGCGGGAGGGACCTCCCTGCTGCCCATGGGGGAGCCCCGTCTCTCAGTGTGTCTGCGATGTCGCGTCCCAGGAAAGGTCTGATTTTGTTAGCTGTTGTTGAGTCACGTTGTTTTATTTTATTTTATTTTTTTAAAAAAATATATTTTATTGACTTTTTTACAGAGGTATATGCCCTTGACTGGAATCGAACCTGGGACCTTTCAGTCCGCAGGCTGATGCTCCATCCACTGAGCCAAACCAGTTGGGGCAAGTCATGTTGTTTAAAAGAGGTTCACTTTAGTATAGATGACCCATGTTCTTTTTTTTTTTTTTTTTTAATATTTTTATCTATTTCAGAGAGGAAGGAAGAGGGAGAAAGAGAGAGAAACATCAGTGATGAGAGAGCATCATTGATCGGCTGCCTCCTGCACACCCGACACAGGGGATTGAGCCCGCCACCTGGCATGTGTAACCCATTATTCTTGTTTTTCATGGGATGCTGGCCCTCACAGACTGTTCTTCTAATTACTCATGGACTTAGTGCCCATGTGGCAGCTGCCATTTGCTTCCTCTGATGCTGGGGAGCCGCCTGTAGAGACTTCTCCCTTCTCCTTGAGACTCTCGGAGCCTCTGCTGGCCCAGGAGGGAGGGCTGCTCCTTACACCCTCCCCCACCCCCCGGTGCCATCTCCTCTGCATGTGTGGGTGCCGGGGTGGAGCCCTGAGGAGCCATGCCCTGTGGTCCTCTGTGGGCAGAATTTCTCTCTGCACCTGGTCTGCATGTCATGGAAGGAGCCGGAAGCAACCCTACCCTCACCTCGGTGCCTCAGATGTCATTAGTGACAGGCAGCCTCCATTTCAGTCCAGTCTCTGGACATGGCGGGCTGGGCTCAGGCCAAACACCCAGGGCTACTCAGGTCACCTCCTCACTGATGACTGAGGTTGCTAGTCGGGCCTTCTTTGCCCAGGAAGCTCATTGGTTGCTCATCGACACAGGTTCCTGGTGACCCCCCAATTCTTTAGTCAGACCCACGTGGTCCTCTGGGCCGGGATCCAAGGTCAGCAAAGGGAGTCCTATCAGTTGTTCTCTGTGCAGAGGAGGGTGTGAGGCGTGGAGTTAGACGGCCACAGTGGTTGGAGATGCGACTACGGGTCTTGCTTGGCGGTGAGCTGTTTACTGAAGCTCGGCCTCTTGTGCAGAACAGCAACCACTGCTTGCACACGAGGCAGTGGGAACTCGAGAAGGAGGTCGTGAGGATGTGGAGCTGCTGATCAGAGAGACCGGGCGGCGAGTCCCCGGGGAGGACGCCCTGTCCCACTGCAAACAGAACCGGTTTACCTTGGAATCCCCGTGTGTTTGTTCACGGTGTTAGCTCATCACTTGGGTCCTGATTCTGTTTGTTATGCTTCTTATGAGTTTGTCTTCCTCCTGGTGCCTGCTGGCAAGAACGTGCTGGATGGGATGGTAAGTCCTTGTGGGATGGGCCAGCCCCAGTCTAAGGGGCTTGGTCAGACGTTGACATTTAGGTCAAGCGTGAGAAACACACCACTGCAAAAATGTCACCTGCGACGGTGTCAGGTTAGAGATGTGAGAGTCCTTAGCAAAGCAAGACATAGGAGCTGGTCTCCACATGTTCTATATCAGTGGTTCTCAACCTTCCTAATGCCGCGGCCCTTTAATACAGTTCCTCATGTTGTGGTGACCCCCAACCATGAAATTATTCTCGTTGCTACTTCATCACTGTCATGTTGCTACTATTATGAATCGTCATGTAAATATCTGATATGCAGGATGTATTTAGGCGACCCCTGTGAAAGGGTCGTTTGACCCCCAAAGGGGTCGCGACCCACAGGTTGAGAGCCGCTGTTCTATATTCAGCGGGCACCTACCGTCACAGCCCCATGGGCCTTCCTTTGCTGCGTCAGTAAAGTGACGTGGGGACAGTAATTGGTGGGGGGAAGTGGGGACCCTACATGGATTACGGAGGTTTGCCCAGGATCTTTGCCTGGTGGCCAGCCTGGTGAATTTTCCTGTCACACATGAGCCAACAAACTCTTACTTGAAGTGCTATCATTGCACATCTCACTCCCACCCGCGGTGCGCCCTGGCAGCGGGAGAGGGAGACCCCCCCCCCCCCCCCGCCCCGCCCAGGTGCGCTCCGGGTCTAGACGGGGCCGGTCTTACCCGCCTCCTCCTCTCCTCCCAGACACGTGGCACTGCTGACTTACTTCATTGGTTACTTTTAGAAGTAGTTTGAGTGAGCCATTTTCACTTCCAATGGAAACATTCCACGGTTTGGAATGGAAATTTCAAAGACCGGGAGGACTAGGTTAACAGCTTTTGTCAGAGCCTCTTGGAAAGGTGAAACTGCTAGTTCCTCAGGTGCTATCCAGGTGGCCTCACTCAGCGGGGAGGCCACTGCCGGCTCCGTCAGGGTCCCCAGTGGCGACGGTCTCCATCACATGGGTGCTTGTTAGCCACGCCAACTCCAGGGCCACCCCCTGAGACTCTGACTTTAATAAAAACCCGAGTCAGCACTGTACCATCCAAATAGCATGTGAGCCGTGTGTGGAATTTAAATTTTTCTAGTGGCCTCATTAAAAAAGTAAGAAGGAACAAGTGAAAGTTTAGTATTATGTTTATTTGTCCCACATATCCAAATTACCCTTGTAACATCTACTCTATCTAAAAACATACTAATGAGTAACTTGGCTATTTTTGGTACTAAATCTTTGAAGTTTGGTGTGTATTTCATGCCTGTAGTACATCTGAGTTTGGCTTAGCCACATGTCCAGCCCTGAAGAGCCACACGTGGCCAGTGGCTGGCAAACAGGATCTCTAACTGTCCCTCCCCCTCCACACCCCCACCCTCCGCCATTGTAGCACCTTCTTAACAGAGCTGCCCACTGCTAGGTCCGTTCTGGCACCCACGTTGGGAAGTTCACTCTCCAGGCGCCCGCCACCCGAACCTCGTTAAATGTTGTGAGCTGCCGTGAGTGAGTGGGCGGGGACGTGTTTACCCAGCAAATAAGCAGGAAACCACTGGCGGTCGAGTGACACAGACACCTTGAAGCCACCTGCTCCTCACAGACCGCCGAGCGTGTGTGCTGGCAGGTGGAGCTGATGGCGCGAGCGCCGGGGGCTATATGTGCTGAAGGCGCAGGCCCCCAGTGAAGGTGCCAGTGGAGTTTCAACCAGAAGCAGCTGAGAGTTTGCACCATTTAGTCTGTAGATGCAGCGGGGATTCCTGCACATGAAGCAGCTTGCTGGGCCTGGCAAACCTCTGTGTTCTGTCCCCGGCTCAGTCTCGGGCCCTCAAAGGTGCTCTGTGTGTGAGCTCGCAGGGGGTGGAAGAAGGTGCCTGGAAGTTCAAGGTAAACTCGTCTAAAATGGGCGGCACCAGGGAGCCCGGGGGAAATGCAGGCAGGGCCCCTCTGGGACTTTCCACTCTCCCCACCAGGAGAGGCTGCAAAGGGCCGAGGCTGGAAACACATTTGAATTCTGTCCGATAAGACGGAAGCACACGGCACGGACTGACATTTCTGCATAGGAGTTAGTGTAATTGACCAATGTCATTCGTGATTAATTATATTTGAAGAAGAGTTATAAAGATGCCAGTTGTTTAACCCGCATATCAATATCTTTTTCATCCGCCTTACGCTTCAGTTTGACTCATAGCAGAAAGGAAGAAGGAGCTGGTGGGAGGACACGGGTCGTGGGCATGGTCTGGGCTTAGAAGGAGGTCCCATTGCGCTGTGTGCCACTTCAGTGGCATCTCCCAGCACTTAGGAGGCCTGGTGTGATGCTGGGCAGTGAACGAATGAGAACATGTCACACTCTGAACAAAGACGTGTTTCCTCGGCATTGATTCTGTCTCAATAGACCCTCGGTACAGATGAGCTCATTCAACCCTGGAACGGCCCTAGAAGTAGAACCAGCATGTACCCCCTTTCACGGTGGAGGAAGTGGGGGCACAGAGCGGTTAGCTGCTTTGCCTAGGTCAGTGGTCGGCAAACCACGGCTCACGAACCACACGTGGCTCTTTGGCCCCTTGAGTGTGGCTCTTCCACAAAATACCACATGCGGGCACACACGTACAGTGCGATTGAAACTTCGTGGCCCATGCGCGGAAGTCGGTATTTTGTGGAAGAGCCACACTCAAGGGGCCAAAGAGCCGCGTGTGGCTCGCAAGCCGTGGTTTGCGGAGCCACAGTTTGCTGACCACTGGCTAGGTCAGTGATGGCGAACCTATGACACGCGTGTCAGAGGTGACACGCGGACTCATTTTTTTGGTTGATTTTTTTTTGTTAAATGGCATTTAAATATATAAAATAAATATCAAAAATATGTCTTTGTTTTACTATGGTTGCAAATATCAAAAAATTTCTATATGTGACACGGCACCAGAGTTAAATTAGGGATTTTCAAAATGCTGACATGCCGAGCTCAAAAGGTTCGCCATCACTGGGCTAGGTCATCAGCTGGCAGGGGCAGAGTTATGGTTAAATCCACGTGGATCCTTAGTGCTCCCTGAAAAGACCACAACCTGCTCTGCCTGGGAGATTCCTGAAATACCCTCTGCCAGCTTCTCATCACAGCAGAAATCTCTCTCTCTTTTTAAAAATATATATCTTTATTGATTTCAGAGAGGAAGGGAGAGGGAGAGAGAGAAACATCAATGATGATAGAGAATCACTGATTGGCTGCCTCCTGCATGCCCCCTACTGGGGATGGAGCCCACAACTCCAGCACATGCCCTGACCAGAAATCAAACCGTGACCTCCTGGTTCATAGGTCAATGCTCAACCACTGTCCCAGGTGCCCTGGCCTCCTCCTGTCCCAGGTGCCCACTCCTCCTGTCCCAGGTGCCCCAGCCTCCTCCTGTCCCAGGTGCCCACTCCTCCTGACCCAGGTGCCCACTCCTCCTGTCCCAGGTGCCCACTCCTCTGGTAGACCCTGTGTTGGCCTCTATTCTAGGCCATTATTCCAACAGATGTGAATCCCTGAGAACCGAACGTCTGGGTTGGTTTGTGAGAGCCGTGCTGTGAGCCCAGTGTTCAGTGCGTAGATGACTAAATAAGCGATTCTTGCTGTGGAATGAATGTGTCCCCCCCGCCCCCACCCGCTGGTGGCACGGCGTGGCCACCTGGCTGCTGGGGTCCGTGCAGCTAGCTGTATGAATGAGCCGTGTTTGTGATCATCCGTGTCCCAATGAGAGGGCAAAATGGAAGCATTTTCATTTTCATAGGCCACGGAGGACAAGAGTAGGGAGAAACCTTGGGAAAACCCAACACATAACAAAAAATACCAAGAAAAAAAGAAAAGAGGTCTAGGGAAATATATGTGCGAAATGAAGTACACATTCTTGAACTGTCTCTTCTTTTTTAAAAAACTGAAACATCTCCAAAGAGTACAGCCTTAAGAGACTTGGCCCAGGTGTATTTAATTTTCCAGAACAATATGCTGATGTTATCTGGGAGTGTGAATTCTTAACCCTTAGGCCGACACCTACTGTTTGCTAACCACCCTGCCAGCTTCGGGAGTTTACCAAGGCAAGAAGCTGTTGGGGGGTAAAGGTTGAAGGTCAGTGAACTTAGAAGGGAAGGGCTTGGTTGGGGCCCTCAGAAGGGGAGAGAGAGCTGGCTGTGTGGCATCACCGTCTGTGTTTCCTGGGGTTCGAGTCCAGGGCAGTTCCTCAGCCACGTCTCCAGATGTGAGCGGGAGCCGGGGAGGCAGCCACGTCCATCTGCCATGGATGGCTGGATTCAGAATGCTGCTGTTCTGCTCGAAGTGCAAGGCCAGAACTTCATAGATGGCTTTGAAGTTGAAGTCTTTAAAGTAAAAAAAACACACTTTCAACCCCAGGGCCAGAAGGAGCGGCAGGGCAGCGTGGGGGTGGGGGCGGTCTCAGCGGGACAGGTTCCTTTGCGTGGTTCCGCGGGCAGCCCTGCGAGAGACACGCTCGTTTTCGGGTCTTTAAGAAAGCGCGTGGGCGATTGTTAAGACAGAAGCAGCATGTGACGGAGTCCCCGCTGCATAGGGCCAGCCTCTGGCAGCGCCCAGCCCGGGACAGCGGGCCCTTCGCAGGGGAGGGATGCGCACTGCTGGCTCCAGGCTTCTTCCCGTTGCCCTTGGGAACTGGATGCGGCCTGTGCGACGGTCACCAAGCCTGGAGGGACGGCCAGGACCTGGCTCTCTCCCCGCCGTGTGGTGGTTAAGGTGGCAGGAGGGGCTGTGTAATTTGTGAGGGATGTAAAGCATGGGTGTTTGTGAAATCTCCTTGTTCATCTGCAGAGCGGCGGACAGGTCCAGCTTCTCTCTGATTTTCGGGGGCACATTTCCACTCTGTCCGGCCAGCTCTGGGATGCTGCGCGCAGTAGCTGCTCCCTCTTTCTCTCACTCAGCCCACCCCGACCGCTGAGCCTCCCTGGAAACCCCAGGATTCTCAGAGCGATGACTGAGGGGAGAGGCCCGAGTGCGTGCACCCTCTCTTCCTCTGGAATCTGCTCGGAGGAACAAAGGCCAGGATCTCAGTGTGTATGTGTGGGGGGGCCCCCCCAGCAGGGCTCCGACCCAGGGCACGAGGCCCTGCGCTCCCCTGGCCACGCCTGGGGATTTTGTCCTTCAGTGGGGAGCCCAGCAGGGAGTTCTGGGGAAAGTGAGTTTTGAGAAGAAGTTCATTCTGGAAACTGTGGGGAAGAGATGAGGGCAGGGCCAGGGCTCCCTGGGGGACTAGTCTTTGGGGGGCGGGGGGTGGAGTGGGAAGACAGAGAGAGAGAGAGAGAAGCAAGGTGTCCTCAGATACTGGCCTCCGTTGGGAAGTAGGGACCTGTGTGCGGGCAGCCTGGTATTTGCCATACATGGTGCTCTCTGCCCAGAAGGCTCTTGGAGGAACGCATTCTTCTTCCGCCCTGTCCACACCCACTAACTGTAATCAGCGCCACTTGGCTGATTCTGGAAGCCAGGCCGCACCACTGGCAGTTCCAAGGATGGGTAGGGGAGCAGTGTCTCCGTGGAAAACTATTAGAGGAATTTATAGGCTGTCGGGTGTAATTAGCCATGAGGGATATTGGCCAGGCCAGGAAGCTAGCATTCCTCTCTCATCGCTTTACCCTGCCTCCGTCCACAGCTGGCAGACCTTCTGCAGGCCCTGGCGTTCCTGTGACATTGTTCTGCTCTTGGAAGCTCTTCCCAGACTCAGCTTTCCCAAGGCCTACGCCGCTGTCCTCCCGTCATGGGTGTGTTTCCCTAACCTGCCTCCGCGGAGGTCTGGCTCCATCGCAGCAATCATGCCAGGCAGGCTCTCGGCCATGATGCCTTTGTGCGTGCATGGATGTGTATGGCTTAGGGCCTAGAAATAGATTTTATTTAGATGCTATAGAAGGTCAAGTTCGATCTAGTCAGAAGTTATCAGCTAAAAGAACAGGTTTAGTTACCTGCAAACATCTAACTTACGTATATTGGGGGAGATAAAGACTCCTTTGAAATTTGAGGTTCAGTTTTTCTGAGTTGGCCTAGACCCGTGGTTGGCAAACTGCGGCTCGCGAGCCGCATGCGGCTCTTTGGCCCCTTGAGTGTGGCTCTTCCTAAGCCTTAGGAGTTAATAACAATTAAGTTAATAACAATGTACCTACCTATATAGTTTAAGTTTAAAAAATTTGGCTCTCAAAAGAAATTTCAATCATTGTACTGTTGATATTTGGCTCTGTTGACTAATGAGTTTGCCGACCACTGGCCTAGACCAGTGGAGAAAGTTATAATGACTTCTCACCTTTTAAAGGAAGGTGCTCCCAGAAAATAAATTCTCCCAGGGGCTATGGCGGGTGAGCTTATCCCACCGCCCTGGGAAACAGCGCTGGGCACAGCAATGGCTGCTTTCTGCGGTTCCTCCAAAAGTTAGACATAGAGTTACCATCTCACCCAGAGATGCCACGCCTGGGTTTATACCCAAAAGAACTGAAAACAGGAGCTCACTCCAACAAGTACATGTGCACAGATACTCGTGGCTGCACTTTTCACAGGAGCCCAAAGGTAGAAGCAACCCACATGGCAGCATCTGATAAATGGCAAACGAACTGTGGTGTAAACACGCGTTGGGCCCGGTTGGCCTGGCTCAGAGGCTGAGCTCAACCTTTGAACCAGGAGGTCACGGTTTGATTCCCGGTTGTGGCACATGCCCGGGTTGTGGGCTTGATCCCCAGTGTCGGACATGCAGGAGGCAGCCGATCAATTATTCTCTCTCATCATTGATGTTTCTATCTCTCTCTTCCTCTCCCATCCTCTCTGGCATATATATATATATATATATATATATATATATATATATATATATATATATATATTAAAAAATACAATGGAATGTTATTCAACCTTAAAAAGGAACAAAGTACTGATACATGCTAGAGTATGGATGAATCTGGAAAACATCATGCTAATGAAAGGAGCCAGACACAAAACTGTATGATCCCATTGATATGAAATGTCCAGAATGGGTAAAGCCTGAGTTACGGAAAGCAGATTGGTGGTTGTGAGGGCCGGAAGTGGGAGGGACGGGTAGGGAGGAAGGAAGTACAGACTTAACTGCTCAGTGAATATGGGTTTCTTTTGGGTAATGAGATGGCTTAGAACCAGGTAGAGAGATGGTTGTGCAACACTGTGACCATACTAAATGGCACTGTGATTCACTTAAAAACGGCCACTTTTGTGTTATGTGATTCACACCTTAATGAAAAATAAAAACAAAATAAAAAACTGCACCAAATACCTACTGAGTACTTGCTATGTACCAGGCACTGTACCAGGCATTTCCCAAGTCCCTCAGGGAGGCCACAGCACCGCTTTCTGAAGTGGGTGAAGTATTCCTTCCGTTTTATAGCTGAAAACCCCGGCGGAAGTCCAGGAAAGTTAAGCAACACACTCTCCTTCTAACGAGCTTTCTAGACCTCGAATTCCCGGAGTTAAACATGAGGATGTGGAGAAACTCTGTTGGAGGTGGAGCTGTTTTCCAACGGCTAATTTTGAAAGAATGCCTTTCTGCTGTGAATGCGGACAGTGGGTGGTAAGTGATTTAGAGGCCGTGGTTCAGTGTCTAAAGGAATGTTCGCAGAGAAAGAGTTCGGGGTGGGTGCAGAGGGCGCTCCAGAATTCTTTGGGGGTGATGACACTGCAGAAGCTGGCCAGCCTTCCCCATCGGATCCCCTGGTTCGGGCTTCCCAGCGCGCAGGCAGATGGTGTTAGCATGGACACGGGTTCTGCATCCATGCTTGACTGGTCTGTCATCAAATTTCCCTGTAAATTAAAAAAAATATTTTTATTGATTTCAGAGAGGAAGGGCAAGGGAGAGAGAGAAACATCAATGATGAGAATCATGGACTGGCTGCCTCCTGCATGCCCCACACTGGGGATCAAGCCCGCAACCCGTGCATGTGCCCTGGCTGGGAACTGAACCATGACCTCCTGATTCATAGGTGGAAGCTCAACCACTGAGCCACACTGGCTGGCTGTACATTTTTTATTTATAAAATTTTAGCATACACCTCATTGCGTCAGTGACTAGGGACTTAAGGATCTTCACATATGCTGGCTGGGAAATATCTGTGGAGACAGATTTTGCATAACCCATTTTCTCTGTGGTTCACTCACATGGTGTTATGGAGACTTGACTATTGGACTCTTCCTACCATACTGGCCTGCTTTCTTCTTCTCCATTCATTTGCAAACTCCCTCCCTCCCTCCTTCACTCACCCACTCCGTCTCCCTCACTGAGAGGGAGTGTATCACTCACCCACTGGCTTACACATGCCTTCGCTCGCTCACTTACTCACTCTTTGATTGATTGCTTCATTTAATCTATGTAAATAATACATGAAAAGTTGCTTATAAAAATGCAAACAGTATGAAAATATGTCAAGCAAAAAGCAAAAGTCCTCCTGTACCGAGCCTCCCAGCTCCCTCTCTATCTTCCTCCCACCCCACCGTTCACAGCTCATAGCTCGGGGCGGGCAGACTTCAAAACCTCTGGTCATTTATTTTCCATACAGATGTGTATTGTGAGGGGTTCACAGTGCTGTAACTCATAACCATGCTGGATTCTTTTCTGGAAAGTCTTTCTAAAATAACAACTATTTTCTTTTCTGATTTGTAAGCATATATTAAACTTTTTTATTGTACTAGATCTTTGTCCGCTACTCTGGAAACTCCCTCACACTCACCAAAAAGAACCACTTTCATGGTGTTTATGGTATTAAATGTGGACAACTGGCAACGTTTGAATACAGTCTGTGTAGTAGGTCTGAACAATAGCATTATTGTTTTTCTTGCTTTGATAGTTATATTGTGGTGATCTAAGAGAATGTTCTTGTTTTCAGGAGACAAAACCTTCAGCCATTAGGGATAAAAGTGCATCATGCTTATGACATACATGTCCCTGTGCTCCCCCAACACAGGATCAAAGTTAATATTGGGGAGTTTAGGTGGGAGGTACACGGGGATTCTGAATTCTTTGTACTACTCGTCAACTTTTCTATAAGTCTAAAACGGCGTTGAAATAGAAAGTTAACAATAGTCACATGTACATGAACTCCTCAACAGACACATGCATCTCTGCCTGTTCAAGCCCGCATGCATCATTTTATCGGATCTTTGAGTTGTATTTTTTAAAAGATAAGCAGTAGACGCTGCTTTTGATGTTTCAGGGTTTATACCTGGCACAACGAAACATGGGGCAGCAGCAACGGACCCAGAAAGTCTGCAGGGAGGAGGGATGTCAGTGTCTGCTCTGTGAAGGAGAAAGACGGATGACGGTGCAGAGCTTGGAGCTCCGGTCTGATGCATGGCGCGCGGATGCTAATTTCCCTGTGTTTCCTTGTCTCCCTTTGCTCCCCCACTTCTTCCCGTTCAAGCCAAGCAGAAACGAACAGAACTATGACTGTTTTGCACTGAGTGCTCCAAGCAGGTTTAGGTGGGTGGTTCCAAAGCAAACAAGAGATAGAGGCAGAGGAATTTTATAACTAGATGGGCTTTAGGGTGTATCAGTTTTCTTAGGCAAGTTCATAAAAACAAAAACAAGTCTCTCTCCCCATGTCCCCACACTGTCTCCTCAGGGACTAATGTTCTAAAAAGGGAGAGCAATTTTCAGCCCTTGCCAATTTGACTCAGTGGATAGAACATCAGCCTGCGGACTGAAAGGTCACGGGTTCGATTCCGGTCAAGGGCACATGCCTGGATTGTGGGTTTGATTCTCAGTAGGGGGTGTGCAGGAGGCACCCAATCAACAATTCTCTCTCATTGATGTTCTATTTCCTTATCCCTTTCCCTTCCTCTCTGAAATCAATAAAAAACATATTAAAAAATAATAAAAAGGGCCCTAACTGGTTTGGCTCAGTGGCTAGAGCATCAGCCTGTGGACTGAGAGGTCCCAGGTTCGATTCTGGTCAAGGGCATATGCTTGGGTTGCAGGCACATCACCAGTAGGAGGTGTGCAGGAGGCAGCTGATCGATGTTTCTCTTTCATCAATGTTTCTAACTCTCTATCCCTCTCCCTTCTTCTCTGTAAAAAAAATCAATAAAATATATTTAAAAAAAATAAAAAGGGAGAGCAATTTTCCAGTAAAATGGACTCTGGGAAGATGTTATGGTTTTAAAGACATTCCCCTTTTGTGCTATTTTTTAAGGCACATGGAGACAGGCCATTGTGCAGCTAGCTGGGGTCCGCCTGGTGGGCCGTGTTCCTGGTTGGGGCACAGGTGCATGGAAATGCCCTCATGCCTGAAGCTCCTGGTTCCTTCATCCAAAATACTCTCCTCTTTCCCAGAGATTGCAAGTTCTCCTTGAAAAATGGAAGCAAATATGGGAAGCAAACCTTCCTTAAAGATGGGAAGCAAACCTCCCGTAAAGATGGGAAGCAAACCTCCCTCCTTTTGGGGGGCTGTCCACAGCTCACATCTGGGTTGTCTTTGAAGGTTGTTTCTAAGTCAGTGGCTTGAAATCCACAATTGCATTTTTCTGTGGGCGAGAGAGTTGGGTTCCCAGGCCGGGTGACTAAAATTTACCAAGCCCGCCCTGTTAATCTCTATAATATTGGAGAAGCAACACCACAGACCCTACCGGCAGCTGTCCTAGGGTAGTGGCTCTCCAATGGGCCGTGGAAGGTAGTTTCTTAAAGGCGCCGCTCGCTGCATGCCTAACACCGCCTGCATTAATCTCTCTGGAATGCAGTTATTCTCCTGATCAAGGGCACACGTGCTCCTTACTGACCACCACACACATGCCCATCGTCGGGCAGCGTGGACACACCATCTAAGGCTGTGCCCCACCCTTCCCCAGGTTCCCACCTTTGCCTATGCTGCTCATGGCACAAGAATCCAATTTCCATTTGTCACCCTGACAGATACCTCCTTGGTGGCTCATCTCAGACGACACCTCCTTTCCTGATTTCTCCCAGGGGAGCCCCCTTCCCCATCTGTGGACATTCTCACCCTACTGTGATCTCACCTGTCTTCCTGTCTTAAGGACGCAGTATCATCTTGATGGGATAGTGTTTATTAGCTTATCACTATTGTCATTTATTATTATTACTAGTGCCCCAGTGCATGGATTCGTGCGCATTAAAAGGAAATTAATTAGAAGGTGGCCAGCAGGGTGGGACTGGGCGAGATGGGCCGGACACCCCCTGGAGCCAACTCCCGCAGCCCCTTCCCAGCTGGCTGCACCTGGGGTGGGGCTGGGGCTTGAAGGTTGTCTGCAGAGTGAGCAGGGTCCCTCCAGTAGGTAGGGTCCCTCAGCCTGGCCTGCGGGGATTGGGCTGAAACTGGCTGTCTAACACCCCTGAGGGGTCCTGGATTGTAAGAGGGTGGTTCTTGGGTGATGCACTCTGGAATCGGGCTCCCTCCTCTCTGGTTCCAGGGTGCTGATGTCACCCGAGAACCACCACTGCCAAGTCATGGCAGCTCCTGTGTTGAGCGTCTGCCCCCTGGTGGTCAGTGTGTGTCATACCTACTGGCCGGTCATATGGTTGCTTAGCCTTTTATATATAGAGATCATTATTTTTGTTCCCACCTAATGACATGTTTATTGACTTTAGAAAGAGAGGAAGGGAGAGAGAAAGAGAAACATTGATGTGAGAGAAACATCGATTGGCTGCCTCTGGTATGCACCCTGACTGGGGATTGAACCCGCAACCTAAGTATGTGGTATAACTTGAATCGAACCGGAAACCTATTGGTGTATGGGATAGCGATCCAACCAACTGAGCCACACCAGCCAGGGCTAGAGGATGATTGACCCTCTGCATCCCTGAAGGGCCGGGATCTTACTCATCTATGAAGATCCAGGAACACCCAGCTCTGTGCTTTGGATATACTGGCTGCACAGTACATTCTGAAGGTGTGAGCTGGCTCCCAGCCCCACCCACGTCCTGCGTGAGAGGGGGTGGGAAGCAGGTGCGGGTAGGAGGCCCGAGAGGGGAGCTGCCTGGGTTGCCCTCCACCGTCCATGTCCACGGGCAGCTCTAAGTGCTGTCCACCTTCGGCTTTGAGTCAGATGTAATAAAACAGAATCGGCCATTACGACTAATGCTTTTTAACTTTTGTGCTAGGCTTACAGAAGACGTTTGCTAGCCCTGACTGGTGTCAGATGCAATAAATATAATTAATCTCTGGAAACACTTAGATGAAATTACTTAGAGCACGACTTTAGTTTATTTCCAAACCTCTGCATCTCCGGGGCGTAGAGCAGACCCGCGTGGCCCTGTGCTGCGTGAGCCCCTCTCCCCAGTGGGGCTCAGGGGGAGCGGCTGATCCTGGCCCTTTAAACTTGGACGTGGAAAGCGCTGGGCTCTGTAGAGCCCGTCCTGGGGACTCACAGGAAGAAAGTTGATTTGCTCAGCAAGGTGACCTCCCCTTTCCTCTCCGACTGCGTCTCACATGGAATAAAGTCAGGCCGCCCCTGCACGGCTTCCCAGGCACACATGGAAGCAGACCACATGCTGGAAGTGAATGGTGCAGAGTTCCTCTCTCTCTCTTTTTTAAAACATATTTTTATTGGTTTCAGAGAGGCAGGGAAAGGGAGAGAGAGAGAAACATCAATGATGAGAGAGAATCATGGACCGGCTGCCTCCTGCACGCCCCACACTGGGGATGGACTCTGCCACCTGGGCCTATGCCTGGACTGGGAATCGAACCGTGACCTCTTGGTTCCGGGGTTGACGCTCATCCCCTGAGCCACTTCGGCTGGGCCCTTCCTCCATCTAGCACCACCCAGGGCTCCCGCCTCCGCTCCCCGTGGCTTTGAAGCTGCTATAGTACAAGCCGTCGGCTGGCTGAGTGAGAGACCGTTAGGTTTCATCTGGGATCACAGCCCCGTGGATCGGGGGAAACCAAGGCTTGGGGAACGACCACATCCTGCGGGCCCATCACGCCGAGTGTCCGTGGCTGCGTGAGAGCCAGCCTTCCACGGGGACTCTTCCTACCTCATGAATGTTCCCCAAACATCTTCCCAGATGGGATTCCTCTCACTGCTTCACAGTTTCCGCCGTGGGAAGATTCTGTCAACCAGACCATGTGTGGCTCGCGCTCATTTAACCAGGACGTGGAGGCTCCCTGTCGACCAGGGCGCCCAGGTGATGAATAGGACCGGCGGTGAGCAGACAGACAGTGTGCCCGGCGGAAGCTGCCATGTCGGGGCGGCCGGTGTGAGACAGACCAGGGACATACATGTGAGGAGCGTTAATGGGAAGCGTAGGCTGCCTGGAACCCCGAGCTGGGGGCCGTGGAATTTGGCTGGAGGACCGAGGCATCCTCTACTAGTAAGTCAGGAGCAGCGTGTGAAGGCGGGGTGGGGTTGGGGGGGGGGTGCGGGGGGCGCAGTGGGAGCTGTTTTCTGGCTCCTCCCCTGCCCATACCTGCTCTGCCCCCCTCGGGGCCACACCCTGCCTCTCCCCAGCCTTCTCTCCCTGCCTGGCTGCTAACACACGCCTGGGCACTTTTTTTCTTTCTTCCAATTCTTGGCCCAAGCGTTTCTTGATTCTCCTTCCTCTGCGTGACCTTGCCTGCACTGGGTTGGTCTGTGAATTGCTGCCGGCGCTCATGCGCTGGGATTCGGATTTCAGTTGGACTCCCTGGTTGTTTTGGCTAACCCTCCCGTATGCTGTCACGGCACCTGCGTGGACCTCCATGGGATGTTATCGCCATGGTCTGCGCGTCTGTGCTCCTGGCCGGCCGGGGAGCTTTGCCGGGGGCGGCAGCGGCGTGCCTCATTGTCTCGGTGGGTCTGGCGCCATGTTTCGAGCTTAGTTGTTCCCAATTCACATTTGATTTCTCCACAGACGGAGGCATATAGGCCTCTGGACTCCAGTTCTCCTCCGCCTCCTTTTCCTTTCCGTTGTCGGTCACTCCATCCATCTGCCCGTCCTTCCTTCCTTCCTTCTATCCATCCAACAGGTAATTTTAAGGGCCGACTCCGAGCGTGGCCTTGAGCTGCTCACGGGCTGCAGCAGGGGGTGGGCGGCAGCTTAGCAGGGTGCTGACTGTCACAGGCGCTTAAACGGGGCCCAGAGCACCGGGGGTGGGTCCGTATGTCTGTCTGTGGTGATCTGGGAAGGCTTCGCCAAGGATGTGTCACCTGAGCTGGGTCTTGGGAGACGGGAGAGATCTGCCAGGTGAGGACAGGGAGCAGCGAGGGGCTGCGTCAGAGGCTTCAGCGCCTGCAGGGGAAGGCCCCGAGGGGTGGAGAGTAAGAGGTTTAATGCTTGTGGACAGGAAGGCGCACATGCGTGTGGGTAGGGGAAGTGAGGAGGCCGAGGCCACGGGGAAGACGCCCTGCTTGCCTCTGCAAACAGTGTGTGCTTTATTGGGTAGGCACTGGGAGTCCTACTGAGATTTAAAAAAAAATATTTTTTTATTGATTTCAGAGAGGAAGGGAGAGGGAGAGAGGGGATAGAAACATCAATGATGAGAGAGTCATTGGTCGTCTGCCTCCTGCACGCACCACGCTGGCGATCAAACCCACAACCTGGCATGTGCCCTGACCGGAGTCGAACCATGACTTTGATGCTCAACCACGGAGCCACACCAGCCGGGCTCTACTGAGGCTTTCAAGCAGGGACGGCTCTGCTGCTCTGTGGGACGCTGGAGGCACCTCCCTGGGCCATCCTGGGAGAGAGAGCAAAGGCACGCGGTGCACGCAGGTCCTAGTGCTGGCCCGCCCCGCGCTCCCCCACGTCCTCTATCCCCTTTCCTTTCCGCAAAACCTAGGCTGGGACTGGCCATTGCTGACACGGGTCAGAGAGGCCCAGGAGGAAAGGGGGAAGGTTAGGGGAGAACCCGCTCATTTGCAAGTGCCTGTCACCTTCCCCTCTGGAGAAATGGGGCTTGGACGCGACGGGGACCACCAGCCCTGTATGATGCTCATTTAGGCACATAATTCCCTTCGCAACCCTTATGAGACGGAGGTTTATGATTTGGCGCCGACTGCAATCCGCTCTTACCAATGGTCCTGGGTTAGAGCTGACGGAGGGACGCCTCCTCCCTGACAGCTCTTGTTGTCATGGCAGCAGTGGCAAATCTTTGCTGACGGAGTTGAGGAGGCCATTGGACTTGGTTGTAGTAACTACCCGACCAGGTGTTCCATCAGGCACCCTGGACCCGGGAGTGCCCCCACTGCCTCATTAGGAGGGCCAGCTAGGACCCTGCACCACGGCAACAGTATTTACTCTGAAAACTCGCCGCCCGGCCGCAGCCTCCCGCCGGCTCTGCTGACACGCAGGAATCTGAGGTCCTTTGGGCCTTGTTTTGGCAGCCAGGACGCGACTCCTCCCGCAGACGCTCAGGGGAGTCAGGGCTGAAGGACCGACGTTGGCTTAGAGACCATCTGCTCAGTTGTTTCCAACGCTGGCGGAGCCACAGGATCTGCGGGGGAGGTTTTGGGAATTTCTGGATCCCTGGGTCCCCCTCCGGGAGCCTGACTCAGGAGGTCGGTGGGACCAGGACACAGCAGATGCGTGTTTTCCGACGCCCCCGTTATCCTGCCCCCGTTATCCTGCAGCTGTGACAGCGCTGGCCCATTGAAGGGCTGGAGGGCGACCAGGCTCAAGTCGCTGGGGAGATGACACCCGCCCAGAAGCCTCCTGGGAAGAGAAACGGATGCTGTGGGCCCGGGGGAATCCCTTGTTGAAAAGCCCCCCCTTTGCCCTGACGGAGGTGCGTTCACAGTGTGTCTGAGGGTGGGTTCTCTGTCCTCATAGGAACCCCAGGGCGCTTGTCAGAAATGCTGAGCCTGGGGTCTCCCACAAACGCCTGCATCAGACGCCGCGGGCGGGCCTGGGGGCCTTGTTCCCCGCGTGTGGGAGAGTGAGGGCCACGGGGCGTTCCCTCTGTGTCACCGGCACCTCCCTGTCCACGGTGAATCCCCGGCGCTGCTGGTTGGACCCGCAGAGACTGGGATCTGCAGACAGTGAGGCATCCGTCCAGCGCGCATCCCGCCTCCTCGGCCACACCCCTGCCACCTGCACCCCCGGGAGCTGCTCTACCTGGTGGTGTGTGCGCCCCCCCCCTCTCTTCTCCGTGCCGTCTCTGGGCCACCTCTTTCCTGGACTCCTCTTCCTCCACCTGCCCCTCCTGGGCACCCCCCTGGCCTCTCTTGGTGTCCATGGTAACAGCCGCGATGATTTCCAGATGTCATTCACCAGCCCAGACTCCTTTTCTAGCTTCAGACCCATGTACACAGCAGCCTGCTGAGGGCCTGCTTTGTGGATGTCCCACAGCCACCTCCGGCCCCCATGGCTGAGGGGCCCATGAGCTCCCTCCAACACCCGGTTCCCTTCTCTCCCACACTCAGCGGATGGTGCTGCCACCCACCAGGTGCCACCCGACTCCCTTCTCACTTCCCCGTCCATGAGCAAGCCCTGCTGATGTGAGCTGTGGACGATGCCTGAGTCAGTTCTAGCTCAAAGAACCCGGGAAAAAGATCTCCCCGAAACCTACTCTCTGCTCTCTCTCCCCAGTGCCGCCAACTCCCCCAGACCACCATCCCCTCTCCTGGGCTGGATGCTGCCTCTACGCCAGGCTCCTTCCCGCCTGCCCGCCCCGATGCGCCCGCCGGTGCGTCTCCACACGGCTCTCACCCTCTGGCCGCCCACCCCTCTTGCTTCGCGCCCTCAGAAGCCCTGCTTGGCCATAGGGGGAAGCCTGACTCCTCTGCGCCCCTCAAGGCCTCTGAAGGGGCTGTTCCTCCCCTCTGCTCCCGCCCACACTCCTCTCCTCGGGACCTTACAGCCTCCCTGAGCCTCGAGGGGTTTCCTGAGCAGAAGGCTGCCACCCGGGGCCTTTCCCTCACTATGACCCCTCCTGCCTGTCCGTCCGGTGGGACCCTCCTCATCCTGCCAGATGCAACCCTGCCCTAGCAAAACCTGGGCTGACCCCCGGCAGGTGTGTGGCCCCCACTGTGCGCGCCTCCCCCACACGCCTGTGTGCGCGCCTCCATCCCACGCCTGTGTGCGCCTCCATCACACGCCTGTGTGCGCGCCTCCCCCACACGCCTGTGTGCGCGCCTCCCCCACACGCCTGTGTGCGCGCCTCCATCACACGCCTGTGTGCGTGCCTCCCCCACACGCCTGTGTGCGCGCCTCCATCCCACGCCTGTGTGCGCCTCCATCACACGCCTGTGTGCGCGCCTCCCCCACACGCCTGTGTGTGCGCCTCCCCCACACGCCTGTGTGCGCGCCTCCATCACACGCCTGTGTGCGCGCCTCCATCACACGCCTGTGTGCGCGCCTCCATCACACGCCTGTGTGCGCGCCTCCCCCACACGCCTGTGTGCGCGTCTCCATCACACGCCTGTGTGCGCGCCTCCATCACACGCCTGTGTGCGCGCCTCCCCCACACGCCTGTGTGCGCGCCTCCCCCACACGCCTGTGTGCGCGCCTCCCCCACACGCCTGTGTGCGCGCCTCCCCCACACGCCTGTGTGCGCGCCTCCATCACACGCCTGTGTGCGCGCCTCCATCACACGCCTGTGTGCGCGCCTCCCCCACACACCTGTGTGCGCGCCTCCATCACACGCCTGTTGCGCGCCTCCCCCACACGCCTGTGTGCGCGCCTCCATCACACGCCTGTTGCGCGCCTCCCCCACACGCCTGTGTGCGCGCCTCCCCCACACGCCTGTGTGCGCGCCTCCCCCACACGCCTGTGTGCGCGCCTCCCCCACACGCCTGTGTGCGCGCCTCCCCCATACGCCTGTGTGCGCGCCTCCCCCACACGCCTGTGTGCGCGCCTCCATCACACGCCTGTGTGCGCGCCTCCATCACATGCCTGTGTGTAGGACTCATCCGCACACCGGTTGCCACCCCTGGACTGGATTCCGCTGTCGCCCATGGTGCTGAGAATTGTGGCTGGTTCTCCGCAGGCGCTGAGTGAACACTTCTTGATGAATGAATGATCCGCAGCACCTGGTTTCTAGAAGCCTCTGTCATGTAAAAACCATACGTATATTTCAGCCACTCTTCCAGTTTATGAAACACATGTCGTGCATTAATGTGCTGGCAGTAGAGTTCATAAAAATAGCTACGCATTCCGATGTATTGGCTCACGTTATGCAATTAATTTGCGGATTAAGGGGTCAGCCAGGAGCTGGGAGTGCAGCAGATGCCCGCGGTGTGGACCGGCGTTACCGCCCAGGCCAGAGCAGCTGCTGGGAAGCCGCGCTAAACGCAACTGAGGTTGCTCTGTATTTTATGACCTAGTGAGCTTCTTAAACCAAAAAGTATATATTTTCCATTTTTTTGGAGAACATTTTAAAAAGCCATATTTTATTCTGGTGAGTAAGAGTCATGCTAATAATGGAAAATGAAACGATTCCAACATTTTAGCCAAACTTGCTGTGTCAGCCATAAGGAAAAGAAGTTAGAGGTGCCCGCGTGGGCCTGTTTCCCGTCCTCCCGTGCCCCTGCAGCACCGGCCTGAGGAGGTCCCGGGTCCGCCCTCGGACAGGGGGAGCTTGGGGGGTGAGCCAGTGGAGGGGGAACGCTCAGTGATGCATCCTGGGAAAGACTTCAGCTCCAGACACACACACACACACACACACACACACACACTCTCACACTCACACTCCAGAGCCGTGGGCATGCATGGACTTGCTGCTCTGGGCCCGGTGCGAGGCTTCCTGTCTTCTGTAACCCACGCCATGCGCTCCGCTCTGCGACCCTGGGAAGCTGTGACAGAGTCTGTGATCTACAGACTCCGAGCTGTCCCCTGGTGCTCAGTGGTTAGGAAACAGCTGGGGAAGTAGCACATGGCACCGGGTCGCTTTCGTCTTGAAGGTTCAGGGGGTCAGGGTGATGAGCCTGCCAGAGTTCAAAAGGGGAGAAGACACCCCCTGCAACCCTTCCATCCTTGGCCCCCCCAAAATATTGTCCCTTGATTTCCCCGGAACTTGTGCCTCCTGGGTACCCACCCCTTGCCTAGACGGCACCAGCGGGTGCATTGGGCTGCCCAGCTGCCCATCGGAGGGAGGCTGGCAGCTGAAACCACCCCGTCAATGTCACAGTGGGGGGACAGGTGTGGAGCCTGAGCTCACAGTGCCCCCTGCCCGGCGCTGGCTGCCCTGCCGGCTCTGCACGGACGTGACTGTCACTCCACAGAGACCGTTAGGGTGCTCGGATGGTCAGGGACCGGAGCCTCAGTTTCCCTGATCTCATGGGCGGGGACACTGGGTCGCTGGGAGGTGGGGCTGCTTGCCTACGCCAGGGCAGCACGGGGGGAGTTTGAGATGGGCAGCATGCCCAGGCTCTGGCCCTGGACGATGTGGCTCACGACGCGCCAAGTTCGCCTCTGCTTATCGGCACCTGCTGTTTTGATAAACGAGCCTCGTTCGGTCCTGCTGGCCCGGCACCCAGGCCTGTCTTGAGGTGGAGTTCCTGTTTCCCTGCTGCCAGGAGGCGGTCGCGGGTCTCAGCTCCCTCCTCCCCAGTTTCTCCCTCTCTTCCCAGGTCTCTGTCCGGCCTGCCCGCAGCTCTCCTCCACACAGCCGCCTGGGCTCGGAAACGTCTCCTTTCTCTCGCGCCCGCCCCTCTGGGTCTGAGCCCTCATCTCCATCTTCCTGCCTCTCAGACGCACGCGCTCACCACCCAGCCCACAGGGAGTCCGTCTCCCGGGAGTCGCCCGAGCTCTGCTTGGAGACTTCACGGCACCGTGTCCCGCCGGGGCCAGTGCTTTCCAGAGTCTTTCCTGGGCACATGTCCTTGAACTTCCTCCTCCCCCTGCACGCCACTCCCCTGCAGGATGAGTCCATGGCTAGTCGGTCTGCGCGGTGTCGAATGTTTCCTGGGCCTCACGGAGATTCACGGTGCATGTTAGCACAGGAGAGGCTCTGACAAGGTCTGCGTTACAGAAACTGGATTAGCTCTTACTTTGTGTGCTTGGAGCCTTTCCTTTGTGGGACGCTAGAGCACCGACTGAACGCTCTTTAGGAAGTTTCTAACACACAGTTAGGAACTTAAAAGCACATTCATCTTCCCAGGCATGCTACGTGTTTTTGTGCCTCTTTATCTCTCCCCAGTGTCCAATGGAATTTTAATTTCTCCTTTTTAAAAAAATTTGCCAACGCGGGCGCCTGGTGCGGGGAAGAGCTGTTCTCGTGCCGAGAGATGGCGAGGAGGAGGTGTGGTCAGCAGGGGAAGTGGACACTGTCCGGAGACAGGAACCGCTCAGAGCATGGAGTTGCCATGAGCCGTGGACCTACTGTCGGGGCGTCTCGGGGGAGAAGCTGGGATGTGAGAAGCCCCCTCTGAAGAGAGGCCAACAGCTCTGAGGCACCATCCACGCCCTGGGGGTGAAAAACCAATTCAAAAATGAAGAGAGACAAAGAGAAAAAATGGGACAGAATGACGGTCATAAAACACTCATTTTCTTCCCGTCTCAGAACTTTCCTGGACCGAGCCGCCAGCCCCGCCCTGTGACCAGGAGCTCAGGCCCTGCTGCTGCCAACGCTTCCCCCTCCTCGCGCTCTGTTCTCGCTGCGGACTTTAGTCATGGCCTTGAAAACCCTAGATCTCTGTCTGTGCCCTCAGGTCAGTTCTAGTCACTTACTGGGCACTTCCCGCGTGCCAGGCTGCGCTGGGGCTCGAGAGGAGCTGGACAGTCGTCTTTCCTGCGTCCGTTCTCACCGGGGGTGGGGAGAGGGAGTGTGAGACGCAGTGACAGCTGATCTCAATGTGAGGCCACGACCCCCCAACCACAGAAGCACAGAGGCCCTGGGCCGAGTCTGGGGCAGTGATGGCGAACCTATGACACGCATGTCATAGGTGACATGTGAACTCATTTTTTTGGTTGATTTTTCTTTGTTAAATGGCATTTAAATATATAAAATAAATATCAAAAATATAAGTCTTTGTTTTACTATGGTTGCAAAGATCAAAAAATTTCTATCTGTGACACGGCACCAGAGTTAAGTTAGGGTTTTTCAAAATGCTGACACGCCGAGCTCAGAAGGTTCACCGTCACTGGTCTGGGAACTCGGTGACTATTTCTTCAGGCCCACTCCTTCCGCGGGCCGGAGCAGTGCCGAGGCCTGCGAGGCGTCAGGGCCTGAAAGTGCTTCTGTTTCTTTTGAAACCAGAGGAAACAGTGACTGTGATCCAGCCTGGATTCTGTGTGTCTAAGCCAGGGGTGGGGAACCCGTTTCCTGCCGGGGGCCATTTGGATATGTGAAACATCATTTTCGGGCCATACACGATGATCACCTTAAAAATTAACCTGCTCTATGTGGTCAAACACCTCATGAACTCACCCCTAATGCCTTGGCAGGGCCAGGCCACATGGTTTCGAGGGCCTTATAGTGCCCGCGGGCCGGACGTTCCCCACCCCTCCCTGCTTTATACCAACACAGTCCTAAAGTAACCTTGAACGTGTTGTGTTGAGGAAGGAGCCCACCCGGGAATAGTGCGCAGGGCCCAGGAACATCGTAGGTGCCCGGGTCAGTTTCTGGGGACCTCTGTGGCAGCACCACAACTGGGGTGACTCACACCGTCGTCTGGAGGCCGGACGTTCAGGATCCAGGCGGCTGTGGCAGCGTGGGCTTCTCCCGAGGGCTCCGGGGAGGGCTCCTGGAGCCTCAGGTGCTGCTTGGCTCGTGGATGCTGTGTTCCCCGTGTCGTCACACCTCTCCACTCTGGGGGTCCCCTTCTCACACGGCGATCTTTTTTATGGGGAGCACCAGCCATCCTGGGTCATGGGCTCACCGACGAGGCCAGCGTGACCTTGTTTTCACTTAACTCACCTCCATGTGCAATTATGCAAGGTCTCTACTTCCGTTCTGTGGGGGATGGGCTAGGATTTATTTCAAGCTAGGACGTGGGTGTGGGTGTGGGAGGTGGGAAGCACAACTCAATCCATTATGGTGACCCTGGCTTCCTGGGGGCGCCCCATCTCCTCTCCTCTGCAACCAGCAGGCTGGGCTTGCGGCGGGGAAAGGCCAGGGCATCCCATGGCTCACGGCTGTCTGTGGTCACGGGTCCCCTCACCTCCTCCCAGAGAAAGAACACGAATGGCCGCCTGCCCCGGACACAAGTTCCGCTGGCGGGTGACTTTTCCTCGTGGGTCACCGGACCACAGCGAACAATTATGTTGTAGACCCGATGGGAAGCTTCCATTCATCCACTCCACCTGTCGTCGAAGGCGGCCAGGCCTCACAGCCTGAGGAGTCGCCTTCCCCCGCGAGAGCTAGCTTCACACCTGGGAAAGGTGAGCCCCCAGCCCTGCGGGAAACTCCCGGCGGGCACCGTCCCGGCGGGCGCTTCCGTGGCTCCGGGGGTGGGTTCTCCGGACCCGCTGCCGGGAGCCCTGTTTCTCCCAGGGCCCGGGACAGGCTCCGAGCCCGGAAGGGGCGATGGAGGCTCGGGGCCAGTGGTGCTCCTCCCGCCCCCGCCCCGCCCCGGGTCCTCGGGCCGGGCCACGGGGCAGAGCTCTGGTGGTTGCTTGTCTTCTTGTGGGAAAGGGGCCGGGCCGTCACCGGCACAAGCCCCAGCGGCCTGCTTTGGACCCGCACCTCTACCTGGGCCTTCGAGCAGAGGCCAGGGACGCGCCCCCTCCGCCCCGCCCCGCAGGCTGCTCAGCCCCGTGGCTCAGGCCGCCAGGCCTTCTCCCGTCCTTCTCCTCCGTGTCTGGTCCGCCTTCGGCTGGCTGAGCTGCCCGCTCGCAGCTTCCCCCTGAAGTGCCACCTCACCTGTGTCTGGCCAGACGTCCCCATCTTCACTTTGGAGGAAAAGGCCACAGGGGACCGCGTGCCCCGTCGCTTGGCGGCCGCTGTCACACCTCCCCGTCCAGGAGGCCGCTCCCTGCAGGCCTCTCCTCCGTGCCCGACTGTGCCAGGTGCCTGGACAGCAGCCACCTGAGCTTTTTCCGGAGCCCGGAGCCGTCTAGGTTCTCTCACAGGTTAGAAGGGAAAAACCCCTGAAAATGTGCTGAGTCCTTCGTCACCTCCTCCCTCTCCCAGCCTCTCCCTGGACTCACTCTCCTCCTCCATTTTCACACACGTGGCTCCCTGGGGCGGCTCAGGGAAACTTCTAGCTTTATAGTCCTTGCAGTTTGCCTGGCCGGTGTGGCTCAGTGGCTGAGTGTTGACCTAGGAACCAGGAGTTCTCGGTTTGATTCCTGGTCAGGGCACATGCCTGGGTTGCGTTGCAGGCTTGATCCCCAGTGTGGGGTGTGCAGGAGGCAGCCGACCAGTGCTTCTCTCTCTTCCTCTCCCTTCCTTTCTCAAATCAATACAAATACATTAAAAAGAAAATCCTTACAGTTGCATATACTATAACCGGGCAGCGTAAAGTGGGAATTGAGCAAAATACAGAGATCGCAGATTTTAAAAGTATGTCCTATGTTTCTGAGGCATCTGAGTCGCTCTGCTGTGAGCAGGAGGGGATCTTGGAAAATCCGGGCCTGTCCAAGCATCTGCGCCTCCGCTGGTAAGAGGCCGCCCCGCGCCTCCTTCCGTCGGCGTCACTTCATCCCGCGCCAGCGCCGTGCAAGCACGGGCTCCTTTCTCGAAGCGCTCTCTGCTAGTTCTCTGCCACGGCGGCGTCTTTTTTGACCTGGTGACCCAACTATGTGACGCTTCTGCGTGGAAAAGTCTCGTTATTCATGAACAGGTTTTGTAAGGTTGTGTTTCATGAACTTTAATGAAGTTTAATTTTGACGTTTTGTGCTGGGGTCTAAGGAGAGGGGGGGTCTAAGGTGTTTTGAGACAGAAAGAGGCAGGAGCTAGGAAGGGTGGCGAAGACCCTCACATGCGCTGTTTTTACCCGGTGACATGACGCTGGGGGGACGCTGGGTAGACGTTCCTGATCACCGGGACCAGGGCTTGTTAGTGGCAGGTTGAGAGCCCCCTGCTGCCTCCCCCTGAAGGCACAGCCATGAGTCCTGTCACCTGCTCACCCCCAGGGCCCCGGCAGCGACCTCTCTGAAGGACGACTGAGCCTGGTCATGACCGAGCCACACCCCAGGCTCTGGAAAAGCGGCCTCAGACGGCACCGTCCGCGGATTTCCATCCTGTAGAGCTTGCTCCCAGCACCCGGCTCTTCAGACATAAACTATTTGTGGCCACTATTTCTCTGCGATTTGCTCCCACCAGTTCCTCATCACCGAAGCGAGGGCTGTGCTCCTAACGCCAAGGCACTCGCTTCCAAGTGAGACTCTGCAGACGGGTCGGAGTTTGGCCCCGTATCTTTCCGGGGAGTAGATGTCTTGTGTAAGTGGTGCACACACCTGTCAACGTCAACGTCAGGGCAGACGTGGCGGGGCCAGCGCACAGCTCAGCCGTGTCCCCGTGGAGCCCCGTCTCCGAGGGCCGGCTGGCCGCCTCGGAGTCATTTATTCAGGGAGAAAAGGTGGGCTTTCGCTGGGAACCACCTCATCCATCTGTGGCATCACCCAGTGCAGCTCCGTATGGAAGTATCAGAAGGCCCTTCCACTAGGCAGGCCTGCAGCCACATGTACCAGACGCTCACTGCGGTGGGGGAGCACTGTGCCAGGCGCTCACTGGGGTGGGGGAGCTCTCTCCCCCTGCAGACGCATGTGCCAGGCGCTCACTGGGGTGGGGGAGCTCTCTCCCCCTGCAGACGCATGTGCCAGGCGCTCACTGGGGTGGGGGAGCTCTCTCCCCCTGCAGACGCATGTGCCAGGCGCTCACTGCGGTGGGGGAGCACTGTGCCAGGCGCTCACTGGGGTGGGGGAGCTCTCTCCCTGCAGGTGCACTGTGACGGGAGCTCACCTGGGGCGACGGGAGCCCTCTGTGCGATGTCCGCAGTGGAAAAGTCTCCTAACGCCAAGGCCAGAGATGATGGATCTCTTTCCCTCAAAACAAGCCAGGGGCTCAGTCACACATGGTCCCTGAGATTCCTCCAACCCACCGGAAGTGAGAATGCGGCGGGGCCCGATATCCGCCCTCCAGGACAGTGCTTTCGGGGACTCGGAGGCTGTGGACTGGCACCAGACGCCAGGACTAATGGTCTAGAGCAGAGAGGTGGTGTTCAGGGTCAGGACCTGAAGTTCGGAGGCTGACTCCCTGCCGGCAGTTTCAGGACGGGGAGGGAAGAGACTTCCTCGGGGCGGTGGGTGCATGATGCAGTGGCAGGCGATGCTTTATTGGGTTGTGCACTTGGAACCTGTATGGGTTTGTGAACCAGTGTCACCCCATCTCTATATACAAAAGCCCAGCGACCAGAACAGCAGAATAACCAGAATGACCAGAAGGACCGGTGGCTATGACACGCACTGCGGCAGCTAACCAGCCTGATCCGGGCTCCGAGGGCCCCCTGCAGCCGGCCCGGTCCCTGATCAGCCCCACACCTCCAACTGGGGTTGGGGCTGGCTGGCCAACCGCCCACAGCCCCTTCCCCCATGGCCTGGCCCGATGGGCCTCCATTGGGGCGGGCTGGCCAGACCCTATCTGTGCATGAGTTCGTGCACCGGGCCTCTGGTAAAAAAATAAAATTCAAATTCAATAAAAAGTAAATGAAAAAGAGAAAGAAATCACCCAAACTTCAAATGAAGGGCGGCTGCGTGACCCACACCACGGAGCCACATGTGCCGCTAGAAAAGCCACCTCGCCTTGGTGGTCCCTAGTTGGTGTTCTCTGCGTGACAGCAGCCAGGCTGGAACAGCTAATAGAAGGTCACAGCCTGGAGCTTGTCGTGGCAGAACGTTTCCCGCTAAAGCTGTGCTGCCGTCCTGTCCCGGCGCCTGGGAGCGGGAGCTTCTTGGCAAATCTTTGCAGATGCGTCACGTTCGGGATCTCAGGATGGGGTCACCTGGTTTTAGGATGAGTCACGCTGTAGCCAATTTAGGTGACATTTGGATGAGACTTTGCACTTCAGGCTTCTGAGTTGATGCTGAAACGAGTTAAGACTTTTGGGGCTGTGGGATGGAATGCATGTCCTTTGCATGAGAAAACGATATGAATTTTGGGGGGCTAGGGGCAGATGCAGTGGATTGAATGCTTATGCCCCTCCCCCCACATTCCTGTGTTGTAATCCTAACCCCCCAAGAGGTGTTAGGAGGCAGGGCCTTCGGGAGGCGATGAGGTCAGAAGAGATGGGTGCCCTCATCAGAAAGACCCGGAGAGCTCCCTCGCCCCTCCCACCACGTCAGACACAGAAGACATCTGTCTGTGAACCTGGAGGCGGGTCCCCAGACTTGATCTTGGACATTCGGCTTCCGGAACTGAGAACGTGCCTGTGGTTATGAGCTGCCCAGCCTGGGGGCTCTGCGGCAGAAGCCCAGACAGACTGGACAGCCGTCAAAGGAGCGTGGGGCCAGGTGAAGGGGAGTGAGCTCGGGGTGCCCGCTGCTTCCACCCGAACGAGGCCTGTTTTTTTTTTTTTTTTTTTTTTTAATATATTTTATTGATTTTTTACAGAGAGGAAGGGAGAGAGATAGTTAGAAACATTGATGAGAGAGAATCATCGATCAGCTGCCTCCTGCTGGGGATATGCCCGCAACCCAGGTACATGCCCTTGACCGGAATCGAACCTGGGACCTCTCAGTCCGCAGGCCGACGCTCTATCCACTGAGCCAAACCGGTTTCGGCTGTTTTTTGTTTTTTTTTAAATATGATTTTATTGATTTCAGAGAGGAAGGGAGAGGGAGAGAGAGAGGCTGAAACATCAATGATGACAGGGAATCAGTGAATGGCTGCCTCCTGCACGCCCCACACTGGGGATCAAGCCTGCAACCCAGGCATGTGCCCTGAGTGGAATCGAACCTGGGACCCTTCAGTCCGCAGGCTAATGCTCAATCTACTGGGCCACATGGCCGGGCTGGAGTCTGGGTTTAATCAGGTTTCCATGCTCGCTCTGCACAGTCATGTGCTCAGGGGGGGGGCTGACCGTGCACCCAGGTGCAAGGGGTGGCTCAATAGGTGACACCAGTGATGCCACTCTCCGCTGATTGGCTGAGCGATGGACACACGATCTAAGCTTGGCCAATGAGGAGCGTTCTGGTGGGGGCGGGGAAGGAAAGGGTGCCTCTGGGAATGGCCCCTCCCACCTGAGAAGGACAGGGAAGAAAACTCCCTGTTGCTCTGGACACGGCCTGCCTGAACGTGGCGTCTGGAACTGGGACCAGCACCTGTCGGAGATGAAGCCAGCGCCGGGGTGTGCGTGCGTGTGCGTGCGTGTGCGTGTGTGTGCGTGTGTGTGTGTGTGTGTGCGTGTGTGTGTGCGTGTGTGTGTGTGTGATAGGGAGTGGGGGTGGAGGGGCAGAGAAACAGCGGGGAGAAGGCAGGGTAGTAGGCGACAGCATGCTGCCTGCGAGTCGCTGCCACCTGACCCGGATATTTCCCTCATTGTTTCACCCCGTGGGTCAGTGCTTGTCACCATTGCTGGAAGCACGGGGGGCTTCCTGGAGGAAGCAACTCCTGGGGCATCTGCAAGATGAGCCGGATCGGCTGGGAGGAGAGGGGACGGGTTCTGGGCAGAGAGGCAGATCCGCGGTGGCTGAAGGGGAGCATTTCCCTGCGTCTGGACGCCGTCTGGAGCAGGAGGGAGGCGGTATCTGCAGAGACAGGGAGGGAGGAGGCGCAGAGGGGGTAAACCAGACAGGGAGGCGGGAGTCAGCCTGGAAACAGACAGGACAGGCGTTTACCAGGATTCCGCTTGGGGGCAGCCGAGCGGGGGGAGGCAGGAGCAGATCAAGTGGGCTCAGGGGGCCTGCTGAATTCCTAGCCGGTGGTGGCCGCGGTGATGAAAAGCAGCCATGGAGGAGAGGCACCAGGCTAATGGGGGAGAGGCACCAGGCTGATGGGGGAGAGGCACCAGGCTGATAGGGGGGAGAGGCACCAGGCCGGTGGGGGAGAGACACCAGGCCGGTGGGGGAGAGGCACCAGGCTAATGGGGGAGAGGCACCAGGCTGATAGGGGGGAGAGGCACCAGGCCGGTGGGGGAGAGGCACCAGGCCATGGGGGGGGGAGAGGCACCAGGCCAATGGGGGAGAGGCACCAGGCCATGGGGGGGAGAGGCACCAGGCCAATGGGGGAGAGGCACCAGGCCATGGGGGGGAGAGGCACCAGGCCGTGGGGGAGAGGCACCAGGCTGATAGGGGGGAGAGGCACCAGGCTGATGGGGGAGAGGCACCAGGCCGATGGGGGAGAGGCACCAGGCCGGTGGGGGAGAGGCACCAGGCCGATGGGGGAGAGTCACCAGGCCATGGGGGGGGAGAGGCACCAGGCCAGGGGGGGGGAGAGGCACCAGGCCAGGGGGGGGGAGAGGCACCAGGCCGGTGGGGGAGAGGCACCAGGCCGATGGGGGAGAGTCACCAGGCCGATGGGGGAGAGGCACCAGGCTGATGGGGGAGAGGCACCAGGCCAGCAGAGCCATGGCATTTGGCAACAGATGAGCCGAGGGTGGCGATGGAGACAGTGGAGCTGATGCCAGGAATTGTGGGCCGGTGTCTCAGAAGCCGGTTATCAGGAAAGGCCCCTCGGGAGGGAGGAGTGGGGCGGGCTGAGCAGGAGAGGGCGAGAGCAGAGACCTAGGAGGGGGGAGGGCTGAGCACAGAGGCGGGAGGGCAGCATCACTCTGGGGCCGGAGATGGAGAGGTGCAGGGCTGGAGGAGCCGTCCCCCCATGGGGTCCGGGGTGGGAAGGTGCCCCGTGGGACCGGAGCTCTCTGGGTGTCCTCGGATGGAGTGGGCCACCGGCCCTGTTCCCGCTCAGCAACCGCCTGCGCTGGGGCAGACGGCCTGGGGCTGGGCTCTGGCTCTGTCCACCGCCCCTCTCGGCGCTGCGCCCTCAGCCTGCGCCCCCCCCCCCCCGCCCCCCAGGGCCTGGTCGCACCGGGACCGCTGCTGTCTCCTGTGCAGCGCCTCCGACCAGAGACCAGGCTTAGCCTGTCAGGTTCAGTCCTGAGCCTCGCAGCTCGGGAGGCTGGGTCTTCAGCCCATCGTCCCTGTTCCGCTAAATGCACAGCCCCCTGGGGGTGCCTCGCTTCGTCTCTACAGCCCGCCGGCCTGGCCGGGCCCCTCCGCACGCCCAGCTCCAATAGTCAGAGAGGCAGAGCGGATATCAGACTGTTGTCTCGGCCCAGGGAGTAGCCGGGGAGAGAGGGAGAGACAGTGTGGCCTAGGGTGACAGGGAGCAAACCAACCGGGGTCGTTGGAGACAGAAACACTCAGCCGCATGGAACCTGAGCGAAGGCGAGAGCCCCTCATGGGTCCCGTCTGCCTCCCCGGCCTCAGAAAAGGGGGCTGCCTCCCCCCGCCCGCATGGCTGCTATCTCTTCCTTCCCTCCCTCCCTCCTTCCCTCCCTCCCTCCCTCCCTCCCTTCGCCCTTCCTTCCTTCCTTCCTTCCTTCCTTCCTTCCTTCCTTCCTTCCTTCCTTCCTTCCTTCCTTCCTTCCTTCCTTTCTTTCTTTCTTTCTTTCTTTCTTTCTTTCTTTCTTTCTTTCTTTCTTTCTTTCTTTCTTTCTTTCTGCTTCCAGCCACACGGGATATACAAGCTGGGTAGAGGTGATTTGGGGCCAACATCCCACATGGAGTGCCGACCCCCCCTTCCTGGCTCTGGGGGGACCCCGAGGAAATCCTTTGGCACGAAGCAGGCAAACAGACACACACCGAAACACAGCACCAAGGCGGCCCACGGCGAAACTTTCCACTTGCAGACACTCCTGGCCACGCCGGAGGCTCAGGATTGCAACACTCGGCGTCTTTGGCCACAAACCCGAGGACTCTGCAGTTTTCCCAGAGCACCTAAAAGGAAGCATTCTTGGCAAAAACAATATGTTTATAGACAGAAAGGCTTTATTTTAGAGAAACTCAACTGCCCCTTCGATGTAGAGAATTCGGAGCGAAGCCCCCGTGGCTACTTTCCGTCCGAGGCTCCCACCCAGGGAGTGGCAGGTAGGGAGAGTGTGTGTGTGTGTGTGTGTGTGTGTGTGTGTGTGGTTTCCATGAACTGGGCGTGTGTTTGGAATTTGTGCCTCTCAGCCAATTGCTGAGTGCTGTCGGATGCTTCCCCGGGATCGGGAAGGTGGGGGCTTCCCAGAGATAGGCCCGGGCGGCCGCGATTCTTGTCAGGAGACCTACCCCTCCCGTCCGAACATGGAACCCACACAAAGCGCAGACCGGAAGCCCGACTGGCTTCTTGTTAGAACCGCTTTGCTGCCACAGGTGAGCTGCCTCCCCCGCCCAGGGCCCAGGGGTCACCTTCCTTTCTCCCCTTCTCACTACCAAACCCTGGGCACCCCGAGGGCGCAGGACCTGCTGACCCTGGAGGGTGGCCGAGGTCCTCAGTACGTCTCATAGACAGTTCTCACCGAACAGTCGCCCTGGTCTAAAGGCCCTGAATTCAAGGCACCCTGGTCTAAAGGCCCAACACAGAAGACAGAGTTTTTTATTTGTGATATTTCTGGGCTTGGCCACAGAAGAAAAAATATATAAAAACATGTTTATTTATTTCTAGCCCCTGGCAACCACCAGTGTGCTCTCGGTCTCTATGGGCCGATCTATTCTGGATGTCACATCAATGGATTCGTACAAAATGTGGCCTTTGGTGACCAGCTTTTTACACTTAGCATCATGTTTTCAAAAGTTCATCCATATTAGGAGGACATTTCTCCCTAAAATAAACCAGGCTGGAGGGCTAGTGTGTCTCCTACTTACAGCAGAGCAGGAGCTTTAAGAACCTGTGGATGAGCCTGGTGTCTGAGCCCCCAAGGCCTCCAGAGGCTGCGGAGGCCAGAGTCCGCTCACAGGACCACCCTCGTCTCCTGGCCGGTTTCACCCTGGCTCTGGTCTGGGCGATGCCACCTGGGGCCCTTGGTGCCTGCCTTCTGGCCCCGCTTCTCACACAATGAACGACTCCCCACTGTGTGGATTCAGTATCGCCTGCCTTGCCTCTGTGTAGGTGGTTTCAGTAGCTTTAGAGGGAAGATGAATCTCACAGAAATCGGGGAGGACTGTGGTGGGTTTCTAAACTTTAGCACCTCTCATCTTGCGAGGTGGCCCTGAGGTCTCGTGGGTGGAGGGGGGCCGGTAGAATCTAGTGGAAGAGGATGCTGACTTAAGATAGCTCTGGAGAAGGTCATGAGAAGTTTCAGCGTTTGTCTGTAGTGAATTCATTGTAAGGATATAAATTTAAAAATGATTTACCAAACCGCTGTTCCTCTTTTATGTTTTATTGCTATTGTCTTTTCATCCTTTGTAAAACCCCTGTCTGACATTATTCCTGTGGCTATTATAGACTTTACCTGTTTTTATCCCCCTCCCCCTCATTTTTATATCCTCACTATATTTTTACAACTTTATCTGGAAGTCAAAGAATTCATCCCTCTGAAATTCATTCATTCTGGAATTGGGAACTTGCATCTGCTAAACTTTAACAATTCGTTTTTAAAAAAATATATATTTTTTTATTGATTTCAGAGAGGAAGGGAGAGGGAGAGAAAGATAGAAACATCAGTGATGAGAGAGAATCATTGATGGCCTGCGTCCTGCACAAACCACACTGGGGAATCCAGCCCGCCACCCGGGCATGTGCCCTGACCAAGAATCAAGCCCTGACCTCCTGGTTCATAGGTTGACACTCAACCATTGAGCCACACCAGCCCGGCCACAATTCTCTGTTTTTTGTTCTTCTGAAATGATTTCAACAGAGCAGTTACTCCTCAAACAGCCCTCTTAGCCACTAGGTGGCGCTCATATGCTATTGTAAATGGATTCTCATATTAAACTATTTGGAAAAACAATTTGTCTTCATTTAAGGTAAATACAGGAATTGGCCCTAAAAAAATGTCTGTGCTTTGTGGATTACAGACCCCCCCCCCTCCACCCCCGGCTGCCTTTTCCACTACATCATCATGATTAAGCATAGGCACTCCAGAATCAGGTTGAGTTCAAATGCAGCCCGTCACTCACTTGCTGCGTAACCTTGAGTCACTCAACTTCAGTGTTCTCATCGACAAAACGGAGTTAACGACACATCCCTCATGGAGTGGTAGGGAGAATTAAAAAGTTAATCTCTATTAAAGCACGTGGTGTTATATGTGTTTTTTGAAAAACGGTCTCTTGACCGCGTGCCCCTCCCCGCCAGCTCTATGAGCTATAGCAACAATTAACATCGTATAATTTTAAGGTGTACAGTGTGATACGTTGATCGCATGTAGGATGTGAAATGATTGCACAATAGGGTTACTTGTGTGTTTGCATTTGTTATTGATGTTTTTGTTTTCACTGTGGCATTGCTAACCCCTCAGAGCAGCGATGTTCAACCGTTCTCATCTCGTGGCACACATAAACTGATGACTAAAGTTCTGCGGCACACACCAAAAAATATATTTCTAGCTGACCTGACAAAAAATGGGTCTAATTTAAATGTCTTCACACCGGATGGCTATTGCGTTGGCTGCTGTCATTTTTTTACTTGACAATCTAAGGGAAAAGAGGCCAGTGCCCCTGACTAAAGAGTCAGGCATTGCATGTTTTAACCATTCTTGCAGTCCACGGTTGAAAATCGCCGCTTTAGACAAATGCTTCCCAGATACCATTGCAAGGACTAGCCCTATCAGAATCACGTAAGGATCTTGTTCGAAATATAGACGTATGCGCTCCATAGCTGGAGTGTCTGTTGCAGTCATGCTGAGGTGGGGTTAGGGGTCTATAGCCTTCAGAAGCTTTTGGGTCGTTCTGACGATCAGCTGGATTGGGGGGCCCGTGACATAGACTACCCAGTTGTTCCTGTCGGCCCCAGTCCTGTGTGGGGTAAGGAGTGAAGGCTATTGCACACTGGCAGTTTCCAGTTTCCCTCCAGCACCGTGAGTGCCATCCAAAACTCTGCCCTTGGGATGGTCCCTCTCACCAGTATCTGCAGGCCACCCCCGGATGAGGCTGAACTGCAACCCCTGGCTGTTTTTTATTTTTTAAATATATTTTTATGGATTTCAGAGAGGAAGGGAGAGGAAGAGGAGATAGAAACGCCAATGATGAGAGGGAATCACTGGCTGCCTCCTGCACGTCTGACCGAGCCCGCAACCCAGGCATGTACCCTTGACTGGAACCAAACCTGGGACCCTTCACGTTTGAAACCGGCTAGGGCCCCACTGGCTGCTTCTGGCTGGTACCTTCATACTCAGCTGACCCATGGATGCATCAAGTTTGGTTTTCTCCCTCCATCATCAGCTGGTCATAGCAGACCTCAGGAGGGGAACTGTCCACAGTGGTGAGTGGCATGGGGCTGGGGCTGCCTGCTTGTGTAGCTTGCCCAGGCCACTCTCATCTCACAGGGAGTGGCCCGCCCAGCCGTGTAGCTCCTGGGTGTGATGGAGCCCAGCTCGTCATGGCTGACGGGTCCCACTGTGGGGAACCACATCTCTTTCAGGGCTAACAGTGAGCCAGGAGTGTTTTTTTGTTGTTGTTGTTGTTGTTGTTTGTTTGTTTTTCCGAAGTGATTCATTGGACAAGGCCTTGCTCCAGAACAGTGCCTGAATTGTGATTGTCTAAATGTGGATTGCCAAAACTCCACACACTGTCTTTTTCCATCACCAATACTTCTTCTTCTTCTTTTTTTTTTTTTTAAAAATTCTCACCCGTGGATATGTTTGTTGATTTCAGAGAGAGAGGAAGGGAGAGTGAGAGGAACATTGATGTGAGAGAGAAACATCAATCCGTTGCCCCCTGTATGCGCCCCGAGTGGATATCAAACCCGCCACCGAGGTATGTGCCTGACCAGGAGTCGAACCCACAACCTGTTGGTGTACGGGGAAGAGACTCCAACCACCTGAGCCACCAGCCAGGGCCGAGGGCTTCTTCTATAAAGAGCTCCTGTGTGACCATTTTGTTCCCTTTGCTCTTAAAAAAAAACCCGTTTCATGAAAGAGTTCTATTGAACTTCGACTTTGAGAGAGAATGAATGTTTACCACTTAAAAGCGCACTGATTTTTATTTCTTTCCAGTGTTTTAGATTACTTCTAGACTGGCTAAGTTATATAACTGAGGATGAAGCTCATACGGTGATTTTTTTAAAGGGAAAAGTCATCCACCGCCAGTACTTCTGACTCCACAGGGGCTGCCAGGGCACAGGCTTGGGCCGGGGGCCGCCTGCCTGCAGCGGGGCCTTCGCAGGGCCTTTTCCTGCTCTGGGCCTGCTCAGCCCTCTGTCTCTCATGACAGGGGTACAAGCCACGTCCCCAGCGTGGATGACTGTCTCCAGGCCGGAGCAGCGTGGGACTGTGCCGCCTGCTGGGTGTCAGGAGGGGCGAGAGGCAGGCATTTGTTCTGGACACTGAGACGTTCCAGCGCGTCCCGGGCTCTGGGCCGCGGAAAGGGGCACCGGTGGGCCGCCTCCGCATCTTCTCAGGGGCTGCTTCCTGTTGTCTTTGTTGCCGGAGTCTGATCCGAGGGCCCCCAGCCTGGGGCACCTGGTATTCATCAAGTCTGACTTCCGGGATGTCGTCACCGCGGGATGCTCTGCCGATGTCCGCTGGGGGGTCTCCTCCGGCTGCACTGGGAGAGAGGAGGCTGATGCCACGGGCACCGCTGTCGGCCTGAGGGAGTGGGGCCTGCGTCAGGCCCTCCTGTGTGTGTGTGTGTGTGTGTGTGTGTGTGTGTGTGTGTGTTGGGGGGGCGGGAGGGGTGGAAGGGTATAGTCCCTGGGCCAAAGGCTGCACACCGGGCACCTGAGCTGGCACTTGAGTCAAGAGCACCCCCTGGCAGGAAGGCCGCTGCCCGCTGTGCCCTCCGGACCCGCCTGGTCTCTCAGGGACTGGACTGATGAATAGATGGTGATGGGATGGGGGCCACACCCTGCGTCCTGTAGGCGTTGTCTCTGATTTCCTGCCTTGGCTGGGGTGGGGGGCAGTTTTGGAACTTCCCCTCGACTCTCACTGTGACAGCTCTTCTCTGTGTGGGCGTTTCCACTGTCAGGTACACCTGCCCCCCGTCATGCATCTGCAACTAGGGTGATGGCCTGGGAGGGGCTCACTCCCCCAGCCCCCTGCTCTCCAGTGTGGCTCCTTCTGAAGGCACATGCTGAGCAAGGCCTTGGCTGGGCTCTGCCCGGCCTCTAGGGGTGCTGTTCCCCCACAATCCTCTCCTATCTCTGCCTCGATGACCCCAGGAGATGGAGTCTGACCTTTCCGCTCATTAGGAGAGTTATCTGTCTGCTCCTGATGGCTGAGCACGGCCGTGGTGTCTGCTGTTTTGGGTCCTATCATCGCCATGGTTACCAGCGGGCTGACTTCTGTGCTGGTGTCTCCTACCATCGGCCCCGCCCTGCAGAGACCGCCACCCACCGAGACGCTCGGGGATGCCGATGGCTCTGCCAGCAGCTCCTCGTTGCTTAGGTAACCGGCACACACGCCGGCCCTTCCCGTGAACCGGCCTCTGCTGGGTGTCCCGGCTTCCCATGGTGTGTCCAGCCCAGCCGCCCGCTTCCTGAGCCTTGGGCTCCTCCTTTGCCGTCCGCCAGCGCAGTCCTGGCATGTCTGCCTCACTCGACGTGGCCATTGCTTGCTCCCAGCTGCCCAGACCCCCCAGCAGCCGCCGATCCGCCTCTAGGAAGTGTTGTTGGAGGGCTGGTATGGGCCGAGCTGTGGAGGGCTGGTATGGGTATGGGCTGAGCTGTGGAGGGCTGGTATGGGTATGGGCTGAGTGTGGAGGGCTGGTATGGGCTGAGTGTGGAGGGCTGGTATGGGCTGAGTGTGGAGGGCTGGTAGGGTATGGGCTGAGTGTGGAGGGCTGGTATGGGTATGGGCTGAGCTGTGGAGGGCTGGTATGGGTATGGGCCGAGCTGTGGAGGGCTGGTATGGGCTGAGCTGTGGAGGGCTGGTAGGGTATGGGCTGAGTGTGGAGGGCTGGTATGGGTATGGGCTGAGTGTGGAGGGCTGGTAGGGTATGGGCTGAATTGTGGAGGGCTGGTATGGGTATGGGCTGAGCTGTGGAGGGCTGGTATGGGTATGGTATGGGCCGAGCTGTGGAGGGCTGGTAGGGTATGGGCTGAATTGTGGAGGGCTGGTATGGGTATGGGCCGAGCTGTGGAGGGCTGGTATGGGTATGGGCTGAGCTGTGGAGGGCTGGTATGGGCTGAGCTGTGTTCTTCCACACACTTCATGTTGAAGTCCTAGCCCCACACCTCTGAGAGTGACTGCATGTCCAGGCAGGGCCTTTAAAGAGATGGTTAAATTAACGTGAGGCCGTTAGGGTGAGCCCTAATCCAATGACTGTGTCTTAGAACAAGCGGAGATGAGGACACAGCTATGCACGGAGGGAGCGGTGAGGCAGGGAGGTGGCCGTCCACCAGCTAAGGAGAGCGGCTAAGAGGACACCGTGATCTTGGACTTTTAGCCTCGTCCTTCGCTTGCTCTGCGGTTTGAATCCAAGTGGCAGAGGCTTTTCATGGGCGGCGGGAACCTTCTGGCTTTCCCGCTGGGAATTTATTGGTGGCCGGTGTCCTTGGGCTTCCATGGCCCCCCCCCCCCCCCCCCAAGCATCAGCCGCCCTCAGCAGTCGCTGCCCAATCTCACCTTGTTACGGCGACTCTTTCCTGTATTTCTCAAAGGGCTGGTTGGCAGTCCTGGCTGCATCTCCTGCTGGATACGCCGCCCCAGTTCAGGAGCCAGGAACTGGTAACAGGTCTCCATTGCTGGCTGGGGAGGGGGGATCTAGCCCCAAATATCCTATGGATGACTCCACGTTTTGGAATCATGCTGGCGTCGGGGTGGGCTCCTGGGGCAGACTCTGAGGAGGATGCCGGCGTGTTGGGTGTTTGCTAGGGGCACACCTGCGGTCCAGGCAGGAAGGGATGGAGGGGGCTGTGGAGAGGTGGACAGTGCTGCCACCACCCTGTGCAAGCCGGCGTGGCCTTTGGGTTCTGCTGAGCTGGGGCAGAGGGCAGGCCGTGCTACTGCCCTGCCCACCAGGCTGACAGCGGCTGTTGTGGGAAAGGATCTTGCTCAGGGGACGCCCTCCAGTCACCGGCAGTGCCTGCAGAGGCCGGCAGCCTCCCCGCCCGGGGCGCACCCTGCAGGCACGCAGAGACAACCTGTGACAACAGTGCAAGAACCCACTTTACCGGGGCCGCGCTGAACTTCCTATGGGACAGGGCTAGTGCCTCTGCCTCCTTTTGGTGGATGGAGCCGAATGCTGACACGGAGCTGCAGACCGGAGGCAGCCCGGGGACCAGACGTCCTCTCTCGAGAACTCAGAGATTGCTTTTGTCATCTCCCGGGTGTAAGTCTGCACGGAGGCACGCTGTCCCGGGAGGCCGGGCCCCGCTCAGCCTCTCTGCCTCTCGGACACCAGCTCTCGGGTGTGAATCTGAGCCGCCACCTGCCGCCGAGCTGTCATCAGGCCAGAAGTGACACCGCGCGGCTCTAGCTGCCGTGGGCACGCCGGGAGCGGGTGAAGGTGAACGGGGGGGGGGGGGGGGGGGAGTAGGGGGACTGCAGACATAGACACAACGGGCTCGCACAGCCTCTGATCGGCGCATCCCAGCGCCGACCACAACAAAAGCTCCGAGAGGAAAGGTCAGACCCATGAAGTGCTATTTGTTTTCACTGAAACTCCATCCCACCCACTTAACACCCGTCTGACCAGCAGCGGAATCAATTACCACGTGTCAGCCCGAAACCTGACACAGGGAATGAAAGAAGGACACAACCTCCCCGGGGAGGGGGCGGGCGGGCGAGCTGGAAACGGGAGGGAGGCCGTGAATGAGCCTCTCTCTCCTGTAATTAAGGGTTAAAGGCGGCCAAGGGCCTGCCCCTCCGCTCCAGCCTCCGATCAGTGTCCCAGGTGCCACTGGGGGTTTCCCTCACGAGGGTGGTCAGCAGGCCCGCGGGGTTAGTGGACTTTGGCTACATAAGTTGCTCCATTTAATAATTGAAGACCAAAAGTTCTAGATGTTTATTATTCTTTGGAGCTCCAGGAGCAAGAATTCCGCGGGTCGTGTGTGCCCCAGCCTCTCTGAGCTGACGGAGTTGCTGCGTTTTGCAGGCGCCTGTGACATGTGGTGTCAGCGCGTGCAGGGCGCCCATTTCGGGCGATGTCACCCACGCGCTACATTTATGGACACAGCGAAAAGGGGGCTCTGAGTGCCCAGGCAGAACCCGTGAGGCTCAGCGGAGACCCTCGGAGGAAGTTTGCGGTGCCATGCCCGTCCTGTCAAACAGGTGTGTCTAGTTCCCAAAGGCTGTGGTCGGCAAACTGCAGTTCGCGAGCCACATGCGGCTCTTCCACAAAATACCACGTGTGGGCACGCACATACAGTGCGATTGAAACTTCGTGGCCCATGTGCAGAAGTTGGTATTTTGTGGAAGAGCCACATTCAAGGGGCCAAAGAGCCGCATGTGGCTCGCGAGCCGTGGTTTGCCGACCACTGCCCAAAGGGAAGGTGTGCGTCACTAAACCACACCTGCGGTCTTCAACGTTTACTCGCAGGCCCGGGGTGCAGAGCCCTCCCTCCTTCGGGGAGTGACTTGCTCTGTGGATGGCACTGCCCTGCCTGTTGCTGTACCTGCTGGAATGTTCCAGGCCTTGAAGCATTAGTCAACCCGGAACCTGGGCTCGGACAGCGGGCAGCCTCGCTCCCGACACGCTGGCGGTCATGGACAGGCAGTCCCACGTGTCGGCGGCGTTAGGAAAGGCCAGCGTGTGGCTCCGTCAGATGGCGAGGATGTCGCTTGTGGAGTGGCCAGGGGACTGTACGCGGCGCGCTAGCGAGTGGCTCCTCCAGTCGTCTCCGTCGTTGGTTCTGTTTGTCGGGTGTTGTTGGCGCCTTTATGACCGGCTCTCAGAGGATTTCTTTCTTCAGTGTGAACGGTGCCGCCTGGTGCTGGGGTCAACAGAGAGATACGTGTGATCCTCTCTCAGCTGTCTCACAGCCACGCCTCCTACACGCGTGTTTATTTACCGCCTACACAGGAACACCGCTGCGTCTCCATCACTGTGTGGCTCTCCGAGTCCCAGCCTCGGCCCTGCTCCTCTGTCTGTGGCTGGAACGGGCCCCCGCGTCTCCCAGACACCTTACACTCAGCATGGCCAGAGCAGCTCGCTCACCTCCCTCCTCTGCCTCCTCCTCCGCATCTATTCTCCACGTCCAATGTGGGGATGAAATCCCAGGGGCCACTTAAGCTGGAAACCCGAGATACTTTCTTGAACCCCTGTCTCCCTTATCCCATCATCATCAGCTATTATTGATCTCGCCTCCCAAAGGTCCCTCCCGCTCCTGTGGCCCCATCCTGCCTCTTTTCTGCTGTTACAGCCCCGAGCGCTCACCGCTGTGGCGCTGCTCATGCTGTTCCCTCCGGCTAGACTGTGTCCCCTTGTTACTCTTCTCATTAGTGAGCCTTAAAATTTTTAAGACTGAAATTAGGCATCACTTTTTAAAATTAAAACAACAACATCAATTACTTAATTGTTTCCCAAACCTGCATTTTCCCATGTTCCCTGTCTTCCTGGACTCCCCCGGGGTCCGCACCTCCCTCAGTTAGAAGATGTTGAGCCATCTTTGCACTGAGATGATACCAGGGACCGGATGCTGACTGGCGGCTAGATTTTCCCCGTCCCCCTTCCCGTCTCCACCTTTGCCTTTCAGGCCGCAGCCGCCTGACTTTCAGGGGAGCCAGTCCACGGGTCTCCTGGCAGACCTTTCCTCCTCCTTCAGCTGTGCGCTACCCTCTGGCTCATCATCATGTTTATGATTCTAAAGTCCTCTCTGTCCCAAACCTCCCCACCCCGTTTTCTCCCTAGCCCTGCCCTCTCAACCTGCCCTGGATTTACTATTTTCATGGCAGGTGCTGCCACCACCCCCCACCAACTTCCAGGGTCTCCTAGATTCCCAGCTGCCAGAGCTGCCTCCTCATGCCTTTGGCCAGTGACCATGCTGTCCTTGACCCGGGACTTCCTCTCTGGGTGCTGGAACCCTCCCTCCCTCCCTCCCTCCCAAGACCTAATTTAAATGGGACCCCCGCCCCCCAGGTCTCTCCTGATTCCACGGGGGAGAACAGGCCCCCCCCCCCCCCCTCAGTCTCCAGCCACAGCCACCCTGGCCCTCTGCTCGCCTGGGCCCAGCTCTACGGGCACTGAGGCGTCTATTTTCTTCTGCTCCCGCCAACCCTCAGGGGTGCTCCATTGCTCTTCGCGCCCCCATCCTCCAGGTCGCGGCCCCTCAGTAAACTCATCGCAAGGACGGAAAACCACGTGCTCTAAGTGTGCATTTCGAAAGGCCAGTCCCTTATTTTTGATTGTGTTCATCTTCTCACCTTCGCTAACATTGTTCCCCACATCAGTACGGACACTAAACACACACCCTCGTTCGCCTTATTCAACGTTTAATCCAGTCAAACTCTTAGTCCCTTTGAAAACCTGAGGTCGAATTCATGTAAGGTGTTTCTGAGTTGTTGGTTGTCAGTTGACGGTCATGGTCACTGATGATCGGTTTCGGTGGGCTGAGAGCTCTCATTGCGGTTCCTGGAGGGTCTCTATGGATGCGGGAGGTTTGGGGAGAGCAGGAGGCAACTGAAGACCGCCCCACAGCAGCATTACCATGTCCAAGTAATAAACACACGGGACGACTGTGTTTTAAAATAACTGTTTATTGTTGCTGGTATTAGATGTCTCTCTCCCCTTCCCCTCCTCGCAGCCCCCACCCCCGACGCCCCCTCCACTCCCCTGTTGCCCGTGTCCATGGGCTGTGCATGTGAATATATATGCCCTTTGCTTTATCTCCTCTCGTGCCCCCAACCCCACGTCGAGGGGTGTCAGTCTGTCCCACGCCTCCCTGCTTCGGGGCTCATTTCACATCTAACATCTTAAAAACATTAAAGAAATCATGTGTGAGCGCCCCAACAGCCCTCTTCTCGGCCGGTCTCTCTCCGATTCTCCGTTCTTGCTTTATCGACCCCTCTTCCCTCCTCCCCGCTTCTCCCTGTCCCTCCACCCCCACGCGCCTCGTGTGACGCAGCCCACGTGCGGGCTCCGTGCAGCCGTTGGAGCAGGGCCCAGAGATGGCGGAGCCGGTCCGGGAGGTGGCGGAGCGGGACCCGGAGATGGTGGAGCCGGGCCGGGAGGTGGCGGAGCGGGACCCGGAGATGGCGGAGCCGGGCCGGGAGGTGGCGGAGCGGGACCCGGAGATGGTGGAGCGGGGCCGGGAGGTGGCGGAGCGGGGCCGGGAGGTGGCGGAGCGGGACCCGGAGGTGGCGGAGCGGCTCTCCCCCGCAGGGCCCGCTGGCCCGGTGTGCACCTTCCTGTTCAGGAAGCCGGGGCGCAGAGGGGCCGTGGGCCGCCGGCAGCGCGGGGTCGGGGACCCAGAGCCGGGGGACAGCGGCGATGAGGACGAGGGCAGCTGCGTGGTCCGCCCGGGCGGGAAGCGGGCCGCCCGCGGGCCCCGGGTCCAGACGACGCGGGGCGGGCACCGCAGGGCTGGCGGCGCCTCGGGGTGCGAGGAGGAGGCGGAGGAGGAAGGGGAGGAGGAGGAGGAGGAGAGAGGGGCCCCCCGCGTGGTCTACAAGTCCACCCGCTCCGCGAAGCCCGTGGGGCCCGAGGACATGGGGGCGACCGCGGTGTCCGAGCCGGACCCGGAGGAGGCGCGCCGGGAGGAGCCGCGGGCCGGGGCGCACGGCCCGACCTACCGGGGCCTCCGCAGCTACCGGCGCCTCCTGCCGCCCAGGGACGCGCGCGTGGGCCCCGGTGCGCGGGGCCTGGGGCGCGTGGGCCCCCTGCGCGCGCCCGAGCACCTGCGCGCCACGGTGCGCTGGGACTACCAGCCCGACCTGTGCAAGGACTTCAAGGAGACGGGCTTCTGCGGCTTCGGCGACAGCTGCAAGTTCCTGCACGACCGCTCGGACTACAAGCACGGCTGGCAGATCGCGCGGGAGCTGGCCGAGGGCCGCCACGGCGCCGCCCAGGCCGAGAGCTACGAGGTGGGCGGCGAGGGCCCCGCGGTGCCGGCCGGCTGCCCCCTGTGCCGCCGGCCCTTCCGCCGCCCCGTGGTCACCCGCTGCCGCCACTGCTTCTGCGAGCGCTGCGCCCTGGAGCGCTACCGCGCCAGCCCGCGCTGCTCCGTCTGCGGCCGCCAGACCCACGGCGTCTTCAACCCCGCGAAGGAGCTGCTGGCCCAGCTGCGGAGGCGCCCGGCGGCGGAAGAGGACGGGGAGGCGACGGAGGGACCGGGACCGGCAGGCGGGGGCGGAGGGTCCCGGAGAGATGGCCCGTGAGAGCCTCGGGAGGTCTGGCCGCGCCCGAAAGCAGAAAACGCGCCCCCCCCCCCCCCCCCCAGCCACAAAGACCCTGGACACGATGCCACCGGGAACCGGATGCGATGAAGAAAAGGGCTGAGGTTTGCACAGAAACTGACCAAGTCCAGCACCCACGACTCTGCACCCCTGACTCATGCTGGCTCATGGTTTTTGGCCTTTAAGACCTCTCTGTCGTTCGCCCTCGGGGATGGGGATTTGAAGGGACAGCTTCCAGCTCTCCTTGCACGAGGCCCTGCAGTGAAGCGACGCGAATTCCTCCACTGCACACAGCAACAAGAACAAACAAACCCCCAAAGCACACAAAAGAGAACAACACGGTCATTTGACGGATTTCGACTTTGTTTCAAACTGGAGCCCGTGTAGACAAAGCTCGAGTCAGGGACCTGAGCCAGGTCTCTGGTTTTGGTCAGGCTCCAGCCCGGAGGAATTCACTGTATTTTTCTTCTGCAGTTCAGGGAATGGATCAGTAGAAATGAACAGCCCAAACTCTGTCTTGCTGCATAATGAATGGATGTTGGATGAAATGCAATATCTGGACGTGAACATGTGGACAGCAGATGATTTTTAGATGTGACTGACATACTCATTAGGCGTTTTTAGCAAAATCCTCCACCAGGCTTATTGTCCTGGAGTTGAAATACAAGAAGTTGCCTGTCTAGCGCGCTCTTCCGAAACCTGAAGTTTAACTTGAATCCCTTTGAAGTCGTTTATTATGATTAATGAATCATTTCAACATTTTGCTACATTCAAAGGCCCCCAGTAAAAGATAAAATCGAGTTCCTTACTAATCAAGGATACCACAAAAGATTGGAAATCAGGCGAAAATGTGACCTGAGCAGTAATACTAAACTTAAAAACCTGTATCAATCACTACAAATTTCAAAAGAGTTTGGAAACGGTTAAGACTTTTCAGAAGTGCATACCACTGATGCCAGGAAGGACTTCGGAAATATTTGGGTGCTATTTGTAATGGAAGTAAAGCCAGTTGGTTGCTTTTCTTGAGCAAATGTTTTGCAATAGTTTGGCATCACAAAGCCAGGACGGAGAAAGGCCTTCTCTATTTGTCCATTTTCGAGTTGAGAGTCCCAGGATAGGGCTGGGTTTCGTTCCCATGTTTGTGTCACAACTGATGGGACAGTACTCACTTTTGTTAGGGGGGCCGGTCTTTGTCCAGGTAGGGAAGGTCATCGCACAAAGACTCAGATTTTGGGGTTCTTGGGAAGGACTGCCGAGGACCCAACTTATTCTACATTTCCGTCTCAACACGCTGAGATGATCTCCATGAGATGTCGCACTGCAGAGCTTGAGACTCCAATGCCAGCGCCCCTGGGAGAGGCTTAGGACGGTTCATGTGGGCGCCACCAGCAGAAGCGCTGCCCAGCCCAGGGGCCAGTGGGCACAGTGATTGCCAACAGTCTAGTGAACAGAGCAGACTGACCAAGCCGAGGCAGGAATCCAGACCACACCTTGAAAACAAATTCCAAAGTGGTTTTGAAGTGAAGATAAGGTGCTTCCTGGTGCCTCACCATCAAACTTTCCTCCTGTTATAACCAGGACTTGCAACCCTACACGGTGTTTCAGATAGGACAGCCATCGTCTCCACGCTTGTCTCATTGTGCTACGTCCTGGGTCAGAAATCTTTACTGACCCTCCCTTTGCTTTAGGGGACGGTCTACTGTGTTTCCGTGTTGGCAGGCGTATGTCCCTTACTCCCCAACATAAATTCTTTACCAGAGTCCGAGGTCCCCCAAGTGCACTGCACCTTCAATCTGCCTGCGCAGCACCTTTGCTGAGGCCACTTACCGAGCCCCAGAACGATTCTCTTTGTTTGCTCTTGTCCAGTGGAAACTTGGCCTAGAGTCGAAGACCCCCTCTCATTCTCCCCACCTCTAGGACCACCCACGGTGGGTGCCACAGTTTCCTCTCTTACACCTTCCAAAAGTCCATGTTGTCTAATGCCGTCACCTTCGGTACCTGTTGAGAACCCCGGCAGCTGTAAGCTCATCAGCACAGAATGCCTCGCATGTGTAGCGCTGGTCAGCACATCGTGTTGAGCTAACCGTGTGAATTATGCCTCTGTGTCACTTGGTACCTAAGTAGTGTCCACATAAACACGTTCATCCATTTGTCCATTCTCTCTGTGTTGACCACCCCCTCTGTCCAGCTCGGTGCTTGTCCCTGCAAATGCAGCCATGAGCAATAAAGTCATGGTGCTTGTCTTTGCAGAGTTTATATATAACCTCGTGGGGAAAAGAACTAGTACTGGAGGCTTGCTTTGTGCCCGTCATTCTGCTAAGTACTTGTTCACAGTCTCTTACTGAAACCCATTACCACCCTTGGAGGTAAGCAGTATCAGCCCTTCCTCACAGACCAGGTGCTGAAGCTTAGCATGGCTGTTCGGTTAACTTGTCCAAAGCCCCCTGGCTATGGAGCGGGAGAGTGGGAGCTTGACCTGGTTTGACACCAGCGCTTGTGGTTTCTAACCACCACATGAGATAATTACCGATATTATAGGGATGACAAATACCACAAATGTTGTGAGTTTCCTGTGGTGCTGTGACAAAAATTAGCACAAAACTGCATGGTTTTATAACAACACAGATTATAAGATCTGTAGGTCAGAAATTCAACACGGGTCTCACCAGGCTAAAGCAAGCTGTAGGCATGATTTCATTGCTTTTGGAGGCTCTGGGACAGCGATTTTCAACCCTTTTCCTCGCATGGCACACAAACTAATTACTAAAATTCAATGGCACACCAAAAAAAATGTATTTTTTGCTGATCTGACGAAATAAGTATAATTCTGAGTCATTCACACTGGATGGCTCTTGTCATTTTTTTAAGTTGGTAATGTAAGGGAGATTGTCCCTTAGCGCCTCTGTCTAAAGAGTTAGGTATTGCATGTTTTAAAAATTCAACTGCAGCCAGCAAGCTTGCTTCTCTCTGACCAGCCCTCTGTCCTCATGGGTCCCTGTGACCACAGGCTAGAAACTTCCCCTACGTCTAAGGACTCATGTGATGACGTCAGGCCCATCCGAACCCTCCCGGCAGTTTCCCCACCTCAGGGTTCTTAATCACATCTGCATAGTCCTTCTTGCCACGTGAGGTAAAATAATCACAGGTTCCAAAGATTAGGGCTTGGATATGGGGGGGGGGGCATTATTCTACTGACCAGCTGTAGGAGGTGTAACAAGGGAGCAAACTGGAGGTGGAGGGCTTGCTCAGGCTGCCTGGGAGGGTCAGGCACCCGAAACTGAGGGCTGAGGAGGTGTGGAGCCCCTGCAGAGGCACCGAGCTGGGGCCTTAGCAGGTCCGAGGAGAGGCCTGAGGGGGGACAGTGGCCCGCGCTGCAGCTGGAGAGGGAGGCAGGGACCAGGTCCTGAGGAACCTGCCTGGCAGGCAAGATGGACTCTGGCATGATCGGGGGAGGAACGGGCAGTAGGTGAAAGGGTCAGGTAGCAGACACGATTGATTTGATTTCCAGATCCCGGGTTTGTGAGGAGCAAGAGTGGAAGCACTGAGGAGGGTACCTGACAGTTCAGGTCGCGGACGCCGGTGGCCTGGGCCAGGCAGGTGCTACTGCAGGCCGAGGGAGGCCGGTCTGGGCGCCTGCGTGGAAGTGGAGGCGAGGGACAGACTTCCAGGTTTCTAGGTGGGACAACTGGGCGGGGCCTTCATGCTGACGTGATGGCAGCTGCAGGAAGACCAGGCTTGGTCAGGGCCATGATCAGAACCAGTGGGGCTGCAGGAGGAGCAAATAACATGAACAGAAGAAGAAAGTCCTCTTAGGGACCAGAGGCCAGGGCTGCGTGGGCAGAACCACGACAACAGTAGACAGAGTCACTCATTTGGGCTCTTCTGATTGAATGTTTATAAAGCCCACGTAGCTCTAAGAGGGCCCACGTGCATGAGGCTGGACGTCTTCTGGAAAACTATGCCGACCGAACATTCTGATGGTTGGTTCAGTTTGATTAAGGGCAGCAGATTCGCTATATTTCAGCCTGTCCATCTTGACCACCAGACATTCTTTCCCCCTTTGTACACGGCGCCTGTATGTGCGTTACACTCATCTCCTGGTTCTTCTCTGCCTGGTGAGTCTGACTCTTTGGGCACAATAGCAATCTTTAAGAAGACTCATTTGGTTTTTCAGTAAATACATATAGCGTCACACATTGAACAGAATTAACATTGTGCAAACAGAAGATCTTTGGGAAGTGTGTTTGGGTATGAGTCAATCATGGGACTGACCAGGAAAAGACAACCCCAGGGCACCCTGGAATTCACAGAAGTGCGTGCAGCACGATGAGCTGGCTGAGATCTCGCAGTGTGACCAAACCTAACACGTCAGGGTGAGAAGCTCCGCATGAGAAAAGGATGAATGGAGTGACTGCTCCTGGCAAAACAAGAACACGTCTGAATGCCCACTGGTCTCCCGCTCATCCCCAGGGACGGCGCTGTCTCACAGGGGGATGGTTGGGTGCCTCGTCTTCTGTGGAGAGACTTCGCTTTTGCTCCTTCCTTTAGTCTGTGTCAGTGGTTCTCAAACTGCAGCGAGCATACGGATGGCCACGCAGGGATCCATGCTGGTTCCCAATGGGACACAATTTCAAGGGGACTGCCGACTTTGTCTTCGCCTTCGATGCTGATTTTAGAGCATAAGCTCCACATGGATTGTTGGGGTGCAGCACGACGTGGGACTAGATTCCAAGCCTGAGGTTGGGAGGTGTTTCGGCACTTGCCCCAGGAGCAGCAGGGCTGGGGTTAGAGGCGGCAGGGAGCTGCTCTGTGGTGCAATTGATCAAACCGTTAGAAGATGGGGAGGGCTCTGTGGTCATTTTCAGGTGAACAACCCGTGGGAGAGCAAAGCAGCGGAGACTTTCCCGTTAACTGTCACCCGTCAGTGCCAGAATGCGGGGACCGAGGAGACACGCAGAGCGATTCCACGCCACATGCAGGACCGTGAGCGCACCGAGGGCTGTGCCGGCAACGCCTGGTGTACTTTGTAGAGATAGGTGCTGGGGCCACCACACACTCATGGCGCACACGTATGTCCCAGGCCAGACCCAGGCCCCGGCTTTCTCAGCAGTCACACCATCACCTGCCATTTCAAAGGCATTTAATTTGAAATTCTGTGACTTTGTATCATTTTGGGTATATTTATTTTCAATGTTATTTTTAAATATATTTTTATTGATTTCAGAGAGGAAGGGAGCGGGGGGGGGGGAGGAGAGAGAGAGAGAGAGAGAGAGAGAGAGAGAGAGAGAGAGAGAGAGAAACATCAGTAATGAGAGGAAATCATTGATTGGCTGCTTCCTGTACGCCTCACTCTGGGGATCCAGCCCGCAACCCAGCCATGTGCCCTTGACTGGAATAAAATCATGACCTCCTGGTTCATAGGTTGATGCTCAACCACTGAGCCACGCTGGCGGGGCAGCAGTCACTTTACAGTCACCCAGTCACCTGCCATGTTCAAATGCACTTATTAATTTGAAATTTTGTGGCTTTGTATTATTTTGGTTATACTTATTTTCAATGTTATTTTAATTTATAGTTAGAGAAGTCCTCTAAGCTGAGGGAATCTATTCTTAGCTTTTGGTCGGCTGATCGTTAAGAAACATTATAATTTAAAGCCCTCGGATCGAATGCATTTGGTGTTGAATAGGAATCACCCTACATAGTCCAGGCCACCCTCAAACACCTACTGTGCACAGTGGGCCCGAGAGATTAACAGATGAGCAATGTGGGAATTTTTTTCTATAAAAAGGGTCCATGTCTTACTCACCTTGATGGAATATCACCATTATGCTATTTCCAAGCAAAATGAGACAGCGTGATGCGTCCTTCATAGCTGCATTTGTGTACGCCAGTTCCGTGGAATGGCACCAACTGGGAAGTAAAGAAGTCATTAATTATGTGGTGTCCAATGTGCTAACTTATAAATAGCATCAGATCCCGAAATCTCTGTATGTCTTCAACACATTTTGTATTAAATACATTATAAAATCCACTTAGTAAAAAAACCCACATGTGCCTTAGCCGATTTGGCTCAGTGGATAGAGCGTTGGCCTGTGGACCGAAGGGTCCCAGGTTCGATTCCAATAAAGGGCATGTACCTTCGTTGTGGGCACATCCCTAGTAGAGGGTGTGCAGGAAGCAGTTGATTGGTGTTTCTCTCTCATTGATGTTTCTAACTCTCTATCCCTCTCCCTTCCTCTCTGTAAAAAAACAACAACAAAAACATAAAAAACAAACAAACAACAACAAAAAACCCACATGTAAAGCGAATTTAGCAGAAACACATCTTAAAAAACAGCCACAAAGACAAAGCCTGGTGAAAAGCAAATGAATAGAACCTGGGGAGCCCGCTGTCAGCGTGAACTTTGCCTCTCAAGCTGAGAGCCCCTTGTTAAGTGTGAAGAAGGTAACGGTCCGGCCTGCGCCTCTCTGTGGCCCTGCACACGCTGTGGGGTTGGCCCACCTGCTCACCTGCAGGCTCCGCATCTCACACGTGCTCAGTAAGCGTCTGAGGGATGGGAGGGAGGACGTGCTGCGGGGCGATTTCTGTTGGATGGCCGTGCACCATCTAATGAGGGCCTCAGCCCGTTGGCAGCTCTGGCAATTCTTGTGCCGCTTCCGTCACGTTGGCTGCATGGACCACACGAGTGCTCGGTGCTTTCCTGGCTGCTGCCCGCCGCTTGCGTTTCCAGCTCATCAGATGTGCCCCTCTCGGCTCCCGCTGTTTGCTAAAGCCCATCTTCCTGCAGGCTCGCCGGTGGGGCTCCAGCCTGTTCTAGCCCGTGTGTTCAACAGCCAGTGTATCTTCACTGGTGACGGGTCAGGAATGACTTCCGTTTCCTCCCACTCTGAGCCTGGGGAGCCCCAGAAGTCCTGCTCCCGTGTGCCCACTGTAGCCTTTTGTACCCTCTGCTCTCCTGGAAGCCTGGGGGTGTGCCTGGACGAGACCTCGTCATCAGCTCCAGTCTGCACACTGGTTTCCCGCTGGGATTAGCGCCGTGCCCAGCCCCTGGCCATGAGGGTTTTGTCCCCTCGAGTCTTGCTTCCTTTTCTCTGCACAGGCTCTTGGCCCCCGGCTCTGAAACAGGTTGCGTTCCCAGAGGATGCGCAGTCACAGCTGGGCTGGCTTTCCACAGTCTCAGTCTGGTTTACGTCTCCGTTCAGAACGTGGCAGAGTTCTTTATCTTCGTATAGGGAGTTGACTTCTTAGCTTTATGGGTTTGCTCAAAGCCAAATAAGCTTGTTTTTCTTTTAATCTTTATTGTTGAAAGTATGACATAGGTCCTCCCCGGCCCCTGTTAACCTCTTCCAGCCCATCCCAGTCCTCCTACCCCAGGCCCTCGCCACCCTGTTGTCTGTGTCCACAGGTTATGGAGATAAGCATACGCGTTCATTGGTTGATCTCTTCCCACTCACCCTCCCCTGCCTTCCCTCTGAGGTCCAACAGTCTGTTCATGATTTTATGAGTCTGGGTCTATTTTTGATCATCAGTTTATTTGGTTCATTAGATTCCACGTATGAGTGAGATCATGTGACACTTATCTTTCTCTGACTGAAAGCCAACTAGTCTTAACTATAACATCATTGAAATAGCTGCACTACTTTTTATTAAAATACACTCAATGCATTAGGAATATTATTCAGGGGGATCTGGAAGTCGAAGTCTCGGGTTGGTACATGCTGGGATCGCGCTAAAGCAATCTCACACATGTCGTGACTCTGGTTCTTGGCCTTTGGTGCCACTTGGCAAGGGAACGCGGAGGCTTTGAGCTGGTTTATAGGTCGGTAGCACCTCACCGTGAAGCTTCCGTTAGCTTCTTTGTTGACTTTTTTAAAAACATACTTTGCCTTTGTCATTTGTCAGTCCAGGCACGAGATATAAGTGCTCCTTCCATCAGCACCAAGCACATGGGTGAGGGCGGCGCTGACCTGGACTTCAGGAGAGAGGAAAGTCCGGGGGGACTGAGCCACGGGCCACTTGGCTTCTCGAGGTGGCATGGCAATAGAAACCCCACAAACAGGTTGAAGTGTCGTAGGAGCGTGTAGGGGACAGCGCCTCCTTGGTCTCCTGTCCTCTCTGAGGTGTCTCCCTTTTACCCTTTGGAAGAGGAGTCGGGCTCGGTCCCCAGTGAAAAAGGCCATGTTCCTGGACGCAGGGCCTGGGTGCGCATGTCTGTTTGCAGACACCCATCGTTTGAAACCGACTCTGCCAACTACCAGCCTCCCTCCTGCTCCTTGACTTCCCATGCCCTCGTGGCGATTTTCACTGGTCACCATTGCCCACTCCAGGACCCAGTGTCCGGTGTTAGAGTGGGTGTATGTCTTTAGACCAAGCCCCCTCCCTTCCACAAGCAAAGCCATCTTGTGGGCCCCTCAGTGGATTTTGGGTGAGTGATGATGGTTGTAGTTTAAAGATGGATGTTCTATTATAAACACCACAGGCAATGCTGGCCAAGAAAGTAGGTTTGGGTTTGGTTGTTGGGGTGGAGGATGGCAGTTCTTTCCAATTTTTACAGAAAAAGCCAAGTGCTACAACCTAGTAGGAGGGTTTGAGCACAGAGAGAAGGTTGAGAGTTGGACCAGAATACAGGATTAGGTAAAATTGGATGCTCCGGAGACTCGTAATGCTCACGGGCTGTCCTAACAATGCGACCTTTCCCAGCATCTTCATTCCCTAATGAAAAATTTGTGACATCTGCAATTGCATTTATCTTTTAAATTTCCTTCCTAACCATTGTTTCGCGTACTCTGCTACTTCATTAGTAATGATTTTCCGGACAGTTCCCTTAAACATTCTCTGAATTCAGGTGGAGGAAGATGGATTTTTAACTAATCTTTTTTGGCACAAACATATATCACGGAGGAGACTAACTCTTCTTTCTATTTTTCATCTGTTTTCCTTGGTGTTATCTGACGTTAGGCTGCCAGAACAAATTTAAGTGGCGAGTGAGCAATTATTGCCTTGTGATAGGAGACGATGGGTAAGAATTGTTTTTTAATTCAGTAGAGAGATGGTTTACTTCCTGCGTCTAAAATATTTAGTCGGCCGACGATGCCTTCAGCAGACAGGCGGCGGACATGCTCACGGACCTGGCCCCTCTTCTGAAAATGGGGCTTTGTACCGAATGATGTGGGTGTGCTGACGTCACGGCTCAGGCGTCCTGAATCAGTGCCCACGGCCCCTCCTGCGAATGCTGACCTTGTCTGTCCGCTCGCACCCTCTCTCTGACCCTCACTAGAACCCTCTTATCTGCGCCTTCCCCCTTCTGGTTAATTGAAGCTTTAAGTGGCTCGAATCTTTAAAAATTCCATTTCAAAACCCACGTGAAGACCAGAGTGACAAATGCTCTAGAACCACAGGCCCAATCTGCACCAAGGCCCATGAAGACGGGACCGTTGGCCATGGCCACGGCCTTCTCCGTAGAAGCGGAGGCTCCACAGGGATTACAACGGTCGGAAACCTGGACCACACGGGGCGGGGATGCTGAGCTGCCTTCTGTTGCAGACAGACCTCAGCGTCCGAGAGTCGAGGCAGGATGGGGGTCCGAGTTCCAGAGGGGCGGCTGTTGGCCTTCATGTTGCCACCCCGTTCTGCGCCCTGTAGTTTGCCTGCCAGTCAGAGTTTCACACTTCCTGTGGGGGCCCTGCTGCTCTGTATCTTTTTTTTTCTTGTTCATGGAGCCTAGGGAGCGAATGCTTTTTAAATCGGAGGCCAACATCCACGGGATTTTTATTTCAAAGTGGAGACATTTTCCTTCTTTCACCATCGTGTGTGTGTGTGTGTGTGTGTGTGTGTGTGTGTGTGTGTGTGTGTGATGGATCCCAATTAGTCACAATTCTCTTTAAAATGTCTGCACAGGCACAAGGCACATAATGGCAAAGGGGAGGTGACGTTCGCAGGACGACGCAGGCTGGACGGGTGCTCTTTTCTTCCTGTTGTGGAAAACGGGACGATGCGCGTAGCTTTTCAGGATGGAGGTTAGCCCGGTGTGGGAGTCAGAAATCTAGACTTGACCTCTACGGCCCTAGGAGACTGTGGGCTCCTGTTTCCTGCCCTATAAAAGGTAGAGGCTGGCCTAAAAGATTTCTACAGTTCCCTCGACTCTGGCCTTCTACATATTTTGTAATTATTATAATAAATATTGCATGCTGCTTCAGGTCTCTGCTGCTCGGCTGAGCCCCGGGCAGGAGGAACATGCCACCTCGTGACAGGCCTGGGGAAAGGTGTGTTTGTGGACAGGCGGGGGTGGGGGGTGGGGGTGGTGAGTGGCCTTGCCTTTTGGGGCCCGATCTTAAAGTGTATCTCCGGTCCTTGCATCGCTCCATCGGGGGAACGAGGGGACGAGTTGCGCGCCAGAGGAGGAGATTTTTCTTTAAGGAAATTAGGGCCGACCGAACCAGAGATTGGCTGCTATTATCAGACGCTAATGGCCCCTGATAAGGGGTAATCAGATAGCCTGCCGAGCAGGGTTTAGTGCTAAGTAACCAGCTCCCGCCCTGCAGGAGACGGGCGGCAGGACGCTGCTGGAATGGATTCTGTTCTCTTTAAATTTTTAATCAGCTCAAAAATTTTCATGGAACAATTTACCCTTCCACCCTCCTCCACCCTTTTACTTAGCTTCTTTTGACCTTGACCTTAAGTGGAAATGACACTATATATATATATATATATATATATATATATATATATATATATATATATTATACACACACACACACACACACGAAACATATTATGAAATAATTATCAATTGCTAAGGAAAGTTTTGCATAAGTCACAAGACTTTTCATATCGTTTTATGGCCATAAGAGTCTGAGGGCTATGTAGATGAGCTTTCCTTAGCCAAGCATGTATGTTTTGTAAAATTGATCCTCATGATTTTAAATATCAAGTTTCAGTGTTCTTATCACATCTATCGGCCTTGAGGAGGCGATGTCACAGGCAGCCGAGGGACTCTTTCTGACCCTCCCGGGGAGGTGGACTCTGACATTTTAGCATTTATCCCATGGCGATGCCGTCCCTGCATTTTAAGTCGCTGGGACCCCGCATCTGTCTGTCACTGGGATGGAGATATTTCACGGACACTCACTGGTAAGCCTCCCATCCATACCTTATCGCATTTCCTCCCCTGACTCAAGTTGCAAGTGCGTGGCTGTCAGGATTTTTTCTTTCCCTGGATATTCTACCAGCTTCCTACCTGGGCAGTGTCCCTCCTTGTCAGCTGATGCGAAACCTAGTGAGGTCCCTGGAACTAGACATGGAGGTGGGGTTTACCATGCAGCGTATTTTTCAAAAGCACTTGCAGAAGGAACATGGGAGAAGCAGGCTTGCGCGAGAGACCCCCACCCAAGGTCAGGCCTGGTAACACCTCTGCAAAGACGTGACCGCAGCTGGGGTAGCGCCGTGTCACTAGCTGAGCATGCGGGCAGTGCTTCCAGCATCTTAAGGCGATCAGACATTTCTGATAGTTATGATGTGCAGCAGCTGGGGAATGAAGAAGAGTCGCGGGAACGTGCAGAAAGAGAAGGGTGTTTAAGCACAACAAAGGGAAACAGCGTCTGAGGGCGCCAGAGCTTTGTAACAACTTGGCGTCGCACTCAGAGGCTTAATTTCAAGAGACATTTATCCTGCGATGGCGGGTGGTAATGCTCCAGTAAGTCCCGTGCTTTGTGCTAAGGCAGAATTAATCGGGGTTCCCGAGGCTGGTGATGCTGGGAGCGAGCACACTCCGGGCCGGGCCGGTGCCGGCGAGGGCTGCTGGGAGGTGCGGGCGGGGAGGGGGGGGTTCACCTCGCGGGGCCCTATTTTCATCATCTTTAAACGAAGGGTAACGCCTGCTTTGTCGACTTCATAAAGTTCTTGTGAGGGACGAATGGGATCATGGTTGTGGAAGTGCTGTATAAAGGCGTGGTGATCTGCCCGTTGGCCATTGTTATTTTGTGGTGGATTTAGTTTGTGGAAGCCGGAGCAGGGAGCCAAAGCTAACATCCCCCGATGGACGCGCATGCAGGCTCTTCCTGTGTGTAGTTATGTGGGGGCGTGGGCAGGGCCTGATTTGACTCGCAGCCTCTCTGAATCCACGTGTTACCGAGTCAGAGACACATAAATCAACAAGCCGAAGCAGCCACGGGGGAGGATTTGAGCCTTGAGGCCCGGCGGCGGCTGCACGTTGAGGTGTCTGTACAGGGCGCTGTGGCAGGATGCGGATAATGTGTGTGGACAGAGCCCCGGCTGAAACGAGGGACAAGAGCGCACGCGCTCAGTGACTGAGAGAGAAAAGCGTTCTTGGTTCGGTTGGCTCTTTGCTGAGGTCCTGCGGGTGCCGGGCACCTGGGCAGTGGCTGGAGGCCCCGGCTGGAGCTGGACGCCCCCAGGAAGATGGGCGGCCATCTCATCCTCTCAGGGGTCTGCTCACTCACTTGTGTGAGCAAAAATGTACCCCTGCACCGCCCAGTGCGGAGAATTAACAGCATAGATCACGTGTTTTGGAGAAATGAACCATCACAGGTATATTTCTGTCACAATAAAACATTGGAGAAACGATTCACACAGTTCAAGCCCTCAGAACTTCTAAAAAACTCGGCCTGATGACGGTACCAGGAAGCAGGCCACCTGCTGAAGGAGCAATGATGGAAGATGCTTAAGCAACACCTCTTTGACCTGAAGGCTAAGCCATCCGGCTCCATGGAGATTGGCATTTGGCTGCGAGAAATGCTTGGCAAGGTGGAGTGTTTTGGTTGCATTTGATCTCTCATCATATTAGGCACCTGATTCCCACACCCTCCTCTCCCCCCAACCCCCGAACTATAGAGCCTTAGATTTGGTGGGCCCCACCCGAATTTCAACACTGACTGAGCTTTTGTATTACATTCAGAGTGGGAGATTGTTTGGACAAATAATTCATACCTTTGATGGGAAGGGAAGAGGTGTTTCAGGAAAGAGATGATCTGTTCATGTGCCAGGTATGGGGGCCCGGACCTCCGTGTGCCAGTGCATTAGCCTGTCCATTAGGGGAGCTGCCCTTTTATTGGATCATTTCTAGCTGTTGATTGGGAAACTAAAAGTGGCCTTTAAATTTTTCACCAGCTGTGGCAGGATAGAGGTGAGATGACACATCCAATGAGCGGGCTGGAAATGGCGAACAGTTCCTGATCCCATTCTTCTCCCAGCCCATCCCATCAGAACCACCCATTTCCTCAATCCCTCTGGCCAGGGCGGGCCCTGTGCATTAGGTAAGGTGGGCTGTGCATGCCTGCTAAGATAGAAGGGCCTTAAAACGCCTCTCTTCTAAATTTTCATTCTATTTTCCTTGCACGTCTTTACAAATATAGATACATTAACATAGTGGTGGGGCGGGAGGGAGGGCCGGGATGGATCTAGGAAGGTGAAGGTAGCGCACCTTCAAAGAGAGATGCCTTAAAGTGGGTCTGGGCGCCTTATGACGAACGAGGACAGCAGTTAGGTGGTTGTGGAGGGCTCCAGGAAGGAGTTGGAAATTAGGGCCAACGTCACCTAGTTCATGACGTACACAGGACAAGGCCTTGTCACATTTTTTTTTTTTTTTTAAACCAGAAGAGCCATTGACAAACTCTCCCAGAGTCACTGTGCTCCTAAGACTAAAGGGCTGGCAGGGCCCGGGAGCGTCAGTCTTTCCACAGGGCTCAGCGGATCCCAGCACGCACACTCCCGCACCCGATCGGGTCTCCGCACCACACACAGCTCTAGTTTCTCTCTCCATCTCCCTCGCTGTAGCGATTGGTCCTGGAGTGGCTTGGAGCAGTTTCTGCAATGATCGTATCGAGCACCTTTTTGTAAATAGGACCATCGGTTCTAAATCGGGCTGCCTTCCATCTTTTTTTTTTTTTTTTTTTTTTTTTTTTTTTTTTTAACAATCAGTCCTTTTTCTGTTGTGTCAGTGTGAAGCTTATTTTGACGGGAGGCGGGGGCTTATGAGTTGATATTATCCTAGCGAAACCCAAATGATTCATTACATGCACGTCTGAATCACGAGGATGAAACTGATGGGCAAATGGCCCCGCTCTGTCACAGCGGCTTTGTCTGGACTGTGGTGTTTGTAAGCGGAGTGGTTCAATGGAATGTAAACTAGAAATTATAATTTAAATGCTGTCGGCCTGGTTTGTCCATAAGAAGTGGTTCTTGTACAAAGGGAAGTGTTCTTTGGGCCTGAGAAGGAAATAGACAACATTAAAAAGTTCCAAAAAAAAAAAAAGAAAAGAAAAAAGGAATCCAACAGGTCAAGCTGTTTGTGGTTTCCTTCCATTCCAGGTTCTTCTATTAGTAATGAAAGGTTTGGAGGCTTTTAATGAGCATGAAGTCACCAATTATACCACTTGTTTCCAGGAGGGAAGGGGGACATCTCTTGGGTAGGGTGTAGAAGGTCTTGGCCAATGCTCTTGCTACAACAATTAGAAAAAAAACCCCTATGGATGTATACATTTACAAAGAAAACCCCTATTTTTATAGGCACCAGAGTGCTAGGATAGAGGTGATGACACAATTAGAACTAAATAAACTGAACTCCCCAGGAGAGAAACTTTCCAGGGTTACCTGGCGGTTGTTAGCTGTTCTCCGCCCTCTGTGGTCATTCCCCAGTTCTGGATATAAGGTGAGAAAACAAAGACCCCTGCCTAGGAGGAGAGTTGCACCAAACACTTGGCCAGTGTCCCTAGGAAGACATTTTTACGTTTGAGGCTGTGTTGTGTGGGAGGATAGAGCGCTAATTTGAAAACCTCCAAAGGTCAAAACTGAGACTCTCAGAATCTTTCAGAACCAAGAAGACAAAGGCCCTGCCAGGATCTCAATTAAAGCCTAGGACGTTCATACCATAGCAATAAAGGAACAACAGAAGTATAATGAAGCTTACTAATCCTAGTCCATTTCCATCTTAACACCTTATTGGATTGAAATGATTAGTCCTTCACAGTGTCTACCTGAGAGAGGAGAGAGAAACTCTCCCTGATGGAAGATAAAACCACCGAGGGTCAGTATAGTTTTTTAAATTTTTTTGTCTAGTATACAATTAGAAAATTACAAGACATGCAAATAGGCAAGATGGCATGACTGATAATCAAGGAAAACAACATGTAACACAAGAAGACCCATAGATGACCAGTTACTGGAATTAGCAGCCAAGGAGTTAAAATATGCATGATTCATATGTGCAAAATAGAGGAGAAATGAATACGAGTGATAAAAGGATGGATAATTGCATCAAATAGTTGAAATCTATAAGAAATCAAATAGATATCCTAAAGTGGGAAAATACAGGGAGGGGCAAAAGTACGTTTACAATTGTGAGTATGCAAAACAGTTTATTCTTATATTCATATTTATTACATTATTTTCTGTATGAACAACTGTAAACCTACTTTTTTCCAGGCCTGTACAATATTTGAAATTAAGAATATATTGAGCTTAATAGTTGACTGGAAATAGCCATACATAAGATTAGGGAACTGGAAGGCAAGCCAATAGCATTCAAATTCTGATTTATAATGATGGATATGGGAGACCCATGAGGAATATGACAAAAGGTCTGATATACACATAACTTAATTCCCAGGCTGAATGGAGGAAGAAGAGATTTTCAAAATGATAATGGCTGATAATTTCATCAAACCGAATCCTGAGATTGAAGGAACCCGGGGAATCCCCAGCAATGGCAACACAAAGAAAGCCGTGCGTAGGCACGTCATAGTAGAACTGCTGAAGACCAAAGTAAAAAGTTAAATCTTGAAAACAACTAGAGAAGAAAGACATTACTGTTAAAAGAGCCACACCTCTATACCCTTGCAAGGAAAGCTTGAAAATCGAGCTATTCCGAGGGGAAGTAGTATCATAAAGGAGAAACTATAGACAGCGAGGCTCCTGGATGCCACGTCACGGGTTTCAGAACAGCAAGCAGTGCTGAGGGCTGGAGCCCAGGGCTGTTGGCTGCAGGTACAAGAGCTGCTCTGAACTGTGTGACGTTCACTCGGCCCCTCCCGGCTCTTTGTGAGACACCGGGTACATGAGACTATGGGCAGGAGGCTGGTTCTTGCTGATGGCGTCTCAGGACCGCCGGGCTAGGGCGTGAGATAGCGCGCCAGGAAGGCATTTAGTTCTGAGGTGGTAACGTCCCTCGCTGTGCTCCTGCCGGCACCTGCCGTCCCAGGAGCTGTACCTGGAGAGACTTCCACATCTCAAGTACCTTCTGCTGTCCATCAGCTGGCTGTGTGGGAAAAGGATCCAATAGACAAAAACTAAAGGAAAAATCTAGCTACCTAAGAATTAACAAGTGAACTGAGGGATAATGCATTTTTTATGTTCAATAATAAAACAAAGCCCCATTCCAAGTTAAAAAAAAAAAAAGAGAGAGAGAAATGTGTGGCCCTAGCTGGCTTGACTCAGTAGATAGAGCGTAGGCCTGCAGACTGAAGGGTCCCGGGTTCGATTCCGGTCAAGGGCACATGCCTGGGTTGCGGGCTCAATCCCATTAGGGGGTGTGCAGGAGGCAGCTGGCCAATGATTCTCTCTCATCATTGATGTTTCTATTTCTCTCCCTCTTCCTTCCTCTCTGAAATCAATAAAAATATATTTAAAAAAATGTATGAGTACTCCACCATGGGATCTGGTTGTGTACATGATTATTTTAACCGAGAGCACAATTTAAAATGTGATAAATTCATCTTTTAGATGATGCAGATAATATGGGGACATTTTGGGGAGAGAGATTTTCAAACGAGTGGGTTTTACTCCGCCTGCCTTTTCAATAACCATGACCCACAGTGCAGAGCGTCTGGCTGCTTTCCCACGGTGCCTCTGACTCACTCCTCTCAGCCCAGGCAGGTGGGCGATGGGACTCCATGCGACACAGGAGGAGCAGGGGTCAGGCTGAGAGAATGTCCTGGTATTATGTATCAAGGGGACACTCTGCTTTCTCATTTTTATTCTTAGTGTATTATCTTTTTATTTTGGTTTCTGTATTTTTATCTAGGTGTAGGCAGGGGGATTAGAGGATCCTATCAATAAACCATTGGTTATTTGTCAGCCTCTCAACAAATATACTTATTATCATAATGATCAACTTTGTGTGTTCGATGTCAGACCTGTATATTCGTGTTTTTTTTATTCCTATCTGGTTGCATAATGGCTGTAATATGCTGCTTTTAGTTGACATTGATATCAAACCAATAACAGATATCAATTAAAAGAAGCTTTCTGAGATGAAAGCGTAAAAAAATCATTGGAGGTGTAGTTACTATAAATTGGTTCTCTGGGTTCAATTCCTGGCTAGAGCATCTCTGATCTGTAATATAGCAGACGTATGTTCTTGCTCTCAGGGACGGTCTCAGAAGGCTGTGAAAGGCATTGTCTTGAATGATCTTCTTTTGATAAGAAAGGCTCTCGCCCTCTACTTCCTTTTATTATCTTACTAGAGGCCAGGTGCATGAAATTCGTGCAAGAGTAGGCCTTCCTTCCCCGGCTGCCGGCACCGGCTTCCCTCGCCACCTCAGCTTCATCCAGAAGGTCGTCCAGAAGGACGTCCAGTCTAATTAGCATATTATGCTTTTATTATTATAGATTTTTGGTTGGGTTGAAGCAAGAGAGAAAGGGATTGAATTACTGTTATTGCCGCACGTTTCTAGAGCACCGGAAGCACAGCTTGTTTGTAGTCAGCAGGGATGTTCTGCCAGAGGCCCTGACCTCCAGGCAAGAATAACCCAGTGAAACAGCCCAGTTCCAGGGGAAAGTCACATGGCTTCAAGGAAGTCAGCCACAGAGGGTTCCTTTATGGAACCGATTAGAAGACATTCTCTGTATTTAATCACAGGGACTGCATGGCGTGGGCACTGGCAGCTATGCTCCCTGCTGTGTGACGGTCCACATGTCAAAGCACCGCTTTCTCTCTCGCGTGAGAGAGTGTGTTTTCATGCCTGCACGCATGTGCACCCAGACCTAGAGGCTGCGTGGTGCCTGCCTTCAGGCGGCTCCCGGTCCGCTCACCTGTGTGGGGGCATGCGGGACCTCCAGGGGCAGTGCCAGCGCCAGCCTCTCACGGGGACACTTATTTCAGTGCAAACCCGCGATTCTTTGCGGGGAGCAGTGAAATCAGTTTAACGCAGAGAACGACAGCCTAGTTGTCAGCGGTCAGAGGCCGCAGGGAGCGCTTCGCTTGGATTTGAAGAGCTGGACATGTGTGTTTTTTTTTTTAACATTTGAAGAGTCTAGAGGTCGACCTTCTTGAAAAGCAGCAATTTTCTTTCAAAAAAATATTTGTATTGATTTCAGAGATGGGGGGTGGGTGGAAGGAGGGAGAGAGAGAGAGAGAGAGAGAGAGAGAGAGAGAGAGAGAGAGAGAGAGAGAGAGAGAGAAACATCAATGATGAGAGCGAATCATTGATCAGCTGCCTCCTGTATGCCCTCATTGGGGATTAAGCCTGAAACCGGAGCATGTGCCCTGACCAGGAATCGAACTGGGGCCTCCTGGTTCATAAGTTGATGCTAGACTACTGAGCCATGCCGGCCGGGCAAAACAGCAGCAATTTTCATATCACCTTTGAGAGCAGAGGCTGGCACATGAAGGCCTGTTGCTGTGGGTAATTTTGTAAGTGATGGTGGAACAGCCTCTCTTGTTTGTTTAGGTGGTGCTCCTGGTGGCCTTCATGCGACCATGGTGATGCTGAATGCCATGGCTGCAACCGTAAAGTCTAACGTATCCACTGTCTGGCCCGTTGTCGGGGAAGCCTGTGCCCCATCCTGGTGTGTGAGCTGAGAGACCACACTCCCACAGGGACGGCCTATGAGGTGGTTGTGCTGGGATCCCCCCGCCCCTGTCCTGCTTTCCTTGCCCTCCTCTGGACTGCCTCTTAAAACTTTATTTTATTTTAATTAAAAAATTGCCTTCAAATGCCCAGGTTATCTTGCTCCCTTAGGATTCATTGGAAAGATGTACTCTCCATATAAAACCGTCAGTGGGTTGCAATGCGGTGGAAACTTATATAGAATATTATTTTATTAGTAGTTCAATGTAATAGTCTTACAGTTTTTCTGTAGGTCTGTGTGTTTTTTTTTTTTTTAAATGGGAGAGTTTAACAAGGAATTGAGATAAAGCAGGCCGTTATGCTCAGATATGCTCACATGTTTACATACTCGTACGTAGACCATTCTCCGTGATCACACTCTCTGCATGAGAAGGTTAGTGGACACACATGTCTGTCATGTGGGAGCACTTATATTGTGGCGCGTCCATCACTCCCAAAGCGGATGGCTCTGTGGTGATAAAAAGGAGGAGCAAGTCCATTCTAACTGTGGGGAGACTGAGATGTTAAATGCACGACAGTGTGAAATACTTTCGTTGGCATGGAGAGGAGAGAAGGGCAAGAGGGAACAGTTAGACGTGGCCACAGAGTTTTTCCAATAAGTATTCAACCTCTGGGAAGTTGCAGAGGAAATTGGTAACCTTGATTACCTGCAGAGATGGGTACAGAATGACAGGGGATGGGATTAGGGCACAGACATCTATACTAATAAAAGGGTAATATGCTAATTAGACCAGACATCTTCCGGACATCCTTCTGGACAAAGCCATGGTGGTGGGGGCCGAGGCAGAGGAGGTTAGGGGCTATCAGGCAGGCAGGGGAGCAGTTAGGTTAATCAGGCTGGCAGGGGAGAGCGGTTAGGGGCAATCAGGCAGGCAGGCGAGTGGTTAGGGGCGATCAGGCAGTTAGGCAGGTGAGCAGTTAGGAGCCAGCAGTCCCGGATTGCAAGAGGGATGTCTGACTGCCGATTTAGGCCTGATCCCTGCAGTCGGACATCCCCTGAGGGACCCATCTCCTGTGCATGTATTTTGTGCACTGGGCCTCTAGTTTTTACATAAAGTTCTTGGTGCTTTTTGAGTTCCTAACCATACAAGCTAGTTATCATTTCAAAGAATAAAAACCAGCATAGAGGATACTTTTTTTTTAAGGGGAAAAATATAGGTGTATTGCTCACCTCGAGGTCCCTGAGTGACATGCTGGCCAGGGTCAACCTCCTTGGTGGTGAACACCAGACGGAACCCACTCCGAAGGGATTCCCAGGCTCGGCCGGTGACGGGATGGGACCCTATTCATCATCATCTTTAAGCCCCTGTCCACTGGCAGAGAAGTGAGCACACTTCAGTAGAAGCAAGCACCAGCTAGTTAATGCGTCTGACCGTGAATGGCTTTGCTCCTTCGACGGCTGCCTAACCTGACCCATGAGCAGATTAATGCAATTGCAACCCCTGCAGATTTCAGTGGAGGCGAGGGACCTAGAGAGAGAGTGTTTACATTAGTAAATTATTAACGCTTAGGTTTACAAGGAGCTACGCCCACGGGTGGGTTTCTACCGCCCAGTCGGACCCCAGGGGCAGTTTCAGAACTAGATGCAGCGCTGGGGGGCTCTCCGTGGTGGATTAGCTCGCACACTCCCTCCCCCACTTCAGCCGCTATGTCTACAGCGGTTCCCAGAGCAGCACATCATCTCATGTTCCTCATGGTTTAACACCCTAAACAGCATGAATACATTGTCTTTACCTAAAGTAATTCTCAACTATGTAACTTGAAAATAATTATTTTAATCAAGATTAAAAAAAAACCCCCAAAACTTTTCATTGGCTTGGCCGGAGTGGCTCAGTGGTTGAGCGTTGACCTATGGAGGTCATGGTTCGATTCCTGGTCAGGGCACATGCCTTGGTTGTGGGCTCGATCCCCAGTGTGGGGCGAGCAGGAGGCAGCTGATCAGTGATTCTCTCTCATCATTAATGTTTCTCTCTCTCTCTCTCTCTCTCTTTCTCTCTCTCTCTCTCTCTCCCTCCCTCTCCCTTACTCTCTGAAATCAATAAAAATACATTTAAAAAACCAACCAAAAAACTTTTTATTGAAGAGGAGTATAGGCGTCGACAAGCACCCCTGTTACAAGTCTACATGACTATGAGAAGATCAGTGAATTTTCATAAAATGACCACCAGTGTAACCAAGTCTAGATCAAGACATGGAACCTTAATCACACCCACCCACCCTCCTGGGGCCTCTCCCAGCGTCACTGCGACCCTGACTTTCAGCAGCAGGGTCGTTTCTCCCGTCTCGGTCCTTTCCAGCAATGGCGTTATACGGAACGGACTGCTGTGTGTCGGCTTCTTTTGCTCAGCATCGCAGACGTGAGGTCCTCTCACCTCTGCACGAAACCGAGGGTTGCTCGTCCCCTCGCTGCGCGGGTTTCTGCTGAAAGCGGAGCTGCTGTGAGCCCCCTGCATGCTGACCATGGCTGCTCGTCCACTGGCCGGTAGCGGTGTCCCGGAGGCAGTCCGGCCGCGGGGCGTGCGTCTGTTCAGCGTTAGCCGGTGGCTCTCCGGTTTCCACAGGAATCAGAACCACCGGGAGGGCTCGTTAAACCTGGGTTCCCCGGCCACACCTAGAGTGTCTGATTCAGCAGGGCTGGGGTGCGGCCCAAGAATGTGCCCTTCTGGCAGGTTCCAGGTGATGCGGTTGCTGCTGGCCCAGGAACCGCGCTTTGAAAAGGTCTGCTTAGCAGGTACCAGTGCCAAGCAGCTCTCCAAAGTACCTGTACCCGTTCACTGTCTTACCAGCAGCCATGAGAGACCGAGGGCTCGGTGTGGCATCAGCCGCCGTCTCGTCCGCTCAGCCACGGTCTTTTAGGTGAAGTGCCAACGTTTCTTGCTCTTTTTTTTTTTTTTTAAAATGTTTACTTTTAATAGAATTTTTAGAGAGAGAGAGAGAGAGGGAGGGAGGGAAAAGTGAGGCGGGGGAGAGAAAAGCATCTATCTGTGGCTCCTCTTATTTATGACCATTGGCTGCTGCTTGCACGCGCGCTGACTGGGGATCAGCACCCACCTTGCGTAGCAGAAAGAGCTACGCGGCCAGGGGCTTTCCCCTCATTTCTTTTTTTATTGTGTTGTCTTCCTTTTTCTTCTTTTTTTTTTAAAAATAGATTTTGATTGATTTCAGAGAGGAAGAGAGAGGGAGAGAGAGAGAGAGAAACATCCATGATGAGAGAGAATCATTGATCGGCTGCCCCCTGCATGTCCCACGCTGGGGATCGAGCCCGCAACCCGGGCCTGTGCCCTGACCAGGGATAGAACCATGACCTCCTGGTTCATAGGTCGACGCTCAACCCCTGAGCCACGCCGGCTGTTTCCTTTTTCTCACTGAGAATCAGTTCTTTGCTGGTGATTGTAGCGCAAGCATCTTTTCTACCCTGTGGTTGCCTTTTCACTCTCTGAAAAGTGGTGACGAGAAATTCATAATTTTAATGTGATCTAATTCATCTTTTTCTACTTTAAGGTTAGTGCTTTCTGTGTTACTTAAGGACTCTACCTACTCCAGTGTCATGAAGACGCTCTCATATTTTTTTCAAAAAGATTTATTTTCCCCTTCTCATATGTAGATGAAAAGCTCATCTGGAATTGATTTTTTGGGTTTTGTTGAGTTTCATATACTAATCTCCCTTAAGGTCCTGTTTAAAATTCACCTCTTGGTATTCGTTTTTAGTTCTTTATAGGAAGATCAATGCCATAGAGCAACCTTCAGAAAATTCAAGGGATGTTTTTTACTCTGCAATTGTATTGAAAGCAATACTTCACATGTTCATGCTCCATATTTATTCAGGGTAGGCTGGCTTTCGACGGAGCCGCATTTAAGGCAGCTATTGAAACTTTTAAGTAACATAAAGCGCTTTTTTTCATCTCGTGCCAAAACTATAATGCCCACAGTAATTTATATTTAATTTTTAATACAGTTATCTATCATGAGTCATTATGTGGGCTGCTCCCAGGATTCCGTCCTCTGTCATGTGGTTTTTCTGAAGACTGTGGTCTCTTTGTGCCGCTACTGGGAATTATTACCTCGCTGATGAATTTCGCTGCCGAGGAGGTATCACCAGGAGGTTCGGTGTCGTATTTTTTCACTTGAACTTGCAAAACAGGCCCAGTGTCTGGGTGCTCCCGGGTCTCCCGGAGGCTTGGAAACAAAGCACGCTCTGTGTTTGAAGAACTGTTTTAGTGAGACTGTGCTGCTCTGTGAGGAATACCTTTAAAACTGGCCGAGAGAATTGATTAAAACTACTCCACATGTTTGCCATGCCATTCCGGAGCAGCCTGCTTTCTTTGGCTGACGACGCACGCGGAGAGTTAGGAAAGCCGCTGGTGATTGGTGGTCAGACTGGCCACGCCATGTTGCACGGAAGGAATGATGTTGGCGTCGGAATTAGACCGAGGGCAGTCGAGAACTTTTAGAAACACTGAAGGCTTGTGGTGCATCCTCGGGAGGCTTGCTCCTCAGACTCCCCATCTCACTCCCAAGAGCTGGACCCCTGGACCGCCAGCTCCTGAGGTCAGGCACACGTGTCCTGTTTCCCCCTTCATCTGCGTCATCGAAAGCAAAGCAGTGCTTGGTCGTTGTAGTTGCTCAATTAAAATTTCTGAGTTGAAAGTAGGAATGAATCCATCCTTACGCCTGTGAAGGGTGGGATGCAGGTGTGTGTGGTCAGGGGGCTGGTCCATGGCTTCCATCTTGGCCCTCTCTCCTCCTGGACCCGTCGGAAGGGCCTGCTGCAGGGAGCACGCAGGCACCGGCTCCCCGGTATTCCCCACTCCAGCCTTTCCGAGCTTGGAGACTGCAGAGGAGGTGGATTGCTCCCCTCCCCCCACCTGCGCCCCCTCCCCTGGGGGTGAGGAAGGGTCGAAGCTGAGCCCCAGTGGACAAACGTTTGAAAGCAGGAGGGTTACGCTGCCCCTTCTGGTCATGGGGTGACTTGGGAAAGATGAAAGTAAGATAAAGGACAGGTACAGTTATGAACACATTTCTTGTTCACTTAACAAGAAGGGCTCAATGCAGTTGACCAATATTTAATCAACAAGTAAATTCATGGACTGGTTTCTAAGTTACAAATGATTAGGACTTAATTTAATTTGAAATGTGGGTAAATATAGGCTTTGCTTATGTTTAAGGTCTTCATGAAACACCCAAAAGGAAATGTCTGTTCGGGGAGCTGGGTTAGAGGGGTGACATCAGGCACTGAGAGCATCGAGTGAACGGCCGGGCACACGGGAGAGGAGTTGGCTGTGGCTCCTTTTCTCGTCCGTGGGCCTAGGCGCAGAGGGGCACGAAACGGGATGGTCTGCCATTTCCCGGTGATTTTCCGAGCCTGGGTACGGGGCCAGCCTTCACTGATTGAGGACTAGTCTGAATCCTGGTAGCCTGGCTGTTTAGTGGAGAGCAATGGCCCAAAGCACCCAACTGTCTTTTCCTTTTCAAATTGTTGTCCGCCCTCGTATTTAGAGCCACGCTTCTCACATGCTCTTCATGGACACGTTCCACCTCTGTGTTCAAAGTCTCTGCCCCAGTTCTTTGAAGGGCAAACCCACGGTGCCCGAGGTAAAGGAGTCTTTGTGGAGCCTCCTAAACTTGTAGGTATCCCTTTAACCCCATCAAAGGTGAAAAGTGGATACGCAGGCATAGAAACTTCTAGAAGAGCATCTGACCTTGTCTCTCCACTTCCCCAAGGGAGTGGTCAGTTCCACGTTTCCTGCCATGAGGATGTGTGTGGGTGTACACTGCTTTCTCTTTTTTTTTGTACTTCGTGGTCACTGGTAGGCTGTTGACTTTGAATATACTGTATATACGTATATACAGAGAAATTGCATAATTTATCATTTAGTTATTCTTGGACATTACAAACACTAAGGGCCCTTTTTTATGATGTAACATACAAAACATCAGCAGATATAGTTTATGAGCAAGAAAACTTCTTTGATATACAACAGTTTTTAACTTATAAGGCATGCTATAAGATTATTCTAAAGTCTCATTTAGGTAAGAATGACAATGATACTATTACTAATTAAGAAGTCATCAAAAACAGTCTATTCATTGAGTATCAGGCACCTTACTGTTTTATACATATCACTTCACTTAAGCCAGGGATAGTCTTGTGAAATAAGTATTATGATGCTTTACATGTGGGGAAAGTGAGGCTCAGAGAAATGAAGCAACTTGCTGAACAACAGTGAGCAAGTGGCCGAACCACGTGGTTGCACGTGCCTGTCTGGCGTCACAGCCCGTGGGATCCATGACTCAGCCGAACCTTTGGTTCCAGAGAAAACTCACACTGGGGTGTGCAAGTGGAAGCTACTATTTAGAAAGAGTGATGTTGCACTGGGAAATTCTAGAGTAAAAATCGCGGTCTTATACTTTTACAAAGATTCTTGGTAGAGCCCTGAGTATAAGGAGTGGTGGAAAACCTGTAAATTACTCAATGGAAAGAGCCATTTAACATACAGGAAAAAGTTTACTAAGCAACTATTGTGTGCCAGGTAATGAGCGAAAGCACAGCATCTCCACAGCCTGCTCTTCTGATCTGATAGCGGAGAGAGTAAGTCTGTCTCTGAGCTTTATCTGTTCTCCCCTAAGAACACACATTTTCTCTCCTTTTTTATGGAGAGAAAGTCATTAAAACACAATGTCTGCTTGACTTTCCAGCTTCAGAACGAATTGGCTTCAGGAGAGAATGGAAATTTTTGTCCACGACAGGAAACGCACAGGGCATGAGCAGATAGGCATCTTTGAAGAAATGGTTCCTTTTTTTTCCGTTCAGATTGGAGCAGCATGCAGTTTTTTGACTAAAATGTTGAAATCGGTCGAAAGCGGTTTTAGACGCCGTCTGGTGCGAATGCCTTCCCCTGCTGCTTGGGCAGGAGCCTGGGTGTCAGCAGTGTGTTCCAGGAGCCCCGAGGAAGAGAAGAGGAGGCGAGAGTGGCCAGCCAGGCCACCCTGGGACGGTCCACCCTGGCCAGTGGCCCCGCGGGCTCCCTGCCCCCAGCCGTCCCGGGAACTTAGAGCCACAGCTGGAGGCTGTTCCTATAGATTTTCCAGTTTTCCTTTTCGCAAGATGTGTTAACTCACACCACAAAGAGCTGAGTTTGTAAAGCCCTTGATGTTTCATCACCTTGAACCCGCCTGGCTTCCACAGCGCCCCCTGGAATCGGCCACAGGTTCCGGACACATGGGGACATCCTAGGACAGTGATGGCGAACCTTTTGGGCTCGGCGTGTCAGCATTTTGAAAAACCCTAACTTAACTCTGGTGCCGTGTCACATATAGAAATTTTTTGATCTTTGCAACCGTAGTAAAACAAAGACTTATATTTTTGATATTTATTTTATATATTCAAATGCCATTTAACAAAGAAAAATCAACCAAAAAATGAGTTCGCGTGCCACCTCTGACACGCGTGTCATAGGTTCGCCATCACTGTCCCAGGCGCACGAGGACTCCTGTGCGTATCTGGCATTTCCCAGTGGAGGGTCGTCTTAGCTCTTAGTTTCCTGTTCTCACTGCCACGCGGCAGCGGGCACGGCAACCAGTAATGGTTTAGACCTGCCCCTGGGTTTCCGCGGCCGCAGGCTCCGGTGACTGAGAAGCGGGCGTCACAGTGAAAACTGACAAGAGCCAGCAGGCGAACAAGTAAACGCAGGGCTGTCCTCTGAAGGAACAGCTCGGCATCCCTCCGAGGCTGCCACCTGATGACCACAGTGGGCTTCGTAGGCAACCCTGGGGGCAGCTGGCCCGGCCCACAGCCCGTGTCCACAGGGAGTGGCCCTCGGGCGTCCTCGGTGGCCATTGCAGTGGTCTCGGTGCCAGGGACGGGGCATGCGCATCACCATCTGAAAATCAGTGTCTGGGCTATCTTAGTATTTAAAAATTTCCACTAGTGTTCTCATACAAGGCATTTAAAAAAAACATTAAGTTCATTATCAAAGACCTTTTGCACCTTATTTTTTTGTCCTCTTTTTTTCTTTTCTAGCCTATCCATTTTTTTAACCTCCTGTCACAGTTTGCATGACGTGCAAGGAGGAGAAAGTGATGAGTAGAAAGTGTGAGTGCTCAGCAAATTGTCAGATGCGGGTCGTTACTCCCTCCGAGCCAGGCTCCTGTAGCTGTCGGACCGCACGAGCCTTCTTACGGGAGCCCCGGCTCCTGGGAGCAAAGGGAGAGAGGGGGACGTGGACACGGAGGCGGCTGCCGTGGGCGTGGGCCTGGGCGCTGGAACGCAGCCCTGGTATCTGTGCCTGTGCTTTGTGAGTCTGACTCTATCCCGAGATGTCCTTGGGGGATGTAATTCTAACTCGGTTGCACTCAAGTTCAGTGTTGGAGTCGTTAGGTTACGTACGGACTCTGAAGACCGTGACTGTGACTTCTAAGGTTTCTGCCTCCTCCTGAGAAATGAAAGCCGCAGTTATTTTTAGAGATTACAGTTGAATGGGACAGTGATCTATTGGTCTGATGCCTCTTTTTATGGCATTGCCTTTGAAATGTTGCATATTTTCATGCTTAGAAATTCCCTCTAACTTTGTAACGGACTCTGAGGATTGTTTGCTCCGTAAATCACACGATGGCTGGTGTCCAAAAGCAACAAGTGCCGATCTGCCGTCTGATCCGTGGGCTGAACGTCATGTGGTTCATCTGAGGTCCAGGAAAGGTGGAGGGGGTGGTTCATCACAGGTCCGCACTCAGGGCTCCAGGCCATGGCAGTCCTTCGTCCACGGAAGGTGGCCCGAGTGTAGGGACAGCGGTCAGGCTGCCTGTCCCTTCATGTTTTAGACTTTCTCCGGCAGCCAGACTACAAACCAGAGTGCAGTGTCCTGATGAGCATTCGCGTGGAAATTCAGTTCACCGAGGGCCACGGCCTCGCCCAGGCCCAGGGGCCCTGTCCGTACAGAGAGGGTGGCGTGGCCGGCTGACCACCCTCAGCCACACCCGAGGACGCCGTGCTGCTGAGAGCCCGTCCGCAGGCCCAGGCTTCTAATACAAAGCAGAGACCTTGGACCCAGCCCGTGCCTGCAGCCCATTATGCCCGAGGCACTGGAAACATTGGCAGCAGATTGTTTTCCAATCAGTGTCACTGTCCAAGGCCAAGGCTAGACGGGTATGAGTGAGAGCGAATCCAACAGCCTTGATTAAAGAAGCTTGGAAAATCAGGAGCACCGGGCTGGAAGCAGAAGTACTAGGGTGGGGACGGGGGGTGGAGGCTGTTTTGAAGAATTGACAACTGATTTTATATTTTTTTCATCTCCCCTCACCCCCCAGCTCTTCCCCTCTTGCTTTCCTCTTTCTTCCAGATGACAAAGACTGTAAGTTGATTCCCAGGATCTACTTCTCCCCTTTTCAATTCTTATAGAACCCCAATTTTTAGTGGGGGACATGGGCCTCTTCCTAGCCCCACTTCACATCTCAGTCTCCTCTGTAGTTGGCTGACGATGCCTGGCTCAGCTCTAGAGCATGAACAAGTGTGATGGATGCACCTTCCTGGGCCTTCAACAGGAACACCCTCTCCTCTGCTTCTCTGGTTTAAACGAGGATGAGGTAGGTAACCAAGCATCTCAGACCATGGAGATGAGAAAGATGCTGAGGATGGAAGGTCAACAGGGTCGACCAGTCTGGCTCCCTGACTCCTTAATGGCTCCTTACCAGTCCCGGACTGTGTGTGCCCTGATCGTTGTGTAAAATAGGAATAAACTCTCTTTGTGTAAACCACTACTCTACTGGGTCCCCTGGTCGCAGCAGCTGTCCCTGTATCCTAACCACCCTCTCTTCCCACTCGGCCTCCCTACTTCCTTGTTCTTCCACCCCCACCCTTCCCTTACACCTTCTGTGGGACTCTTCAAGGTGTAGGCCCGTGACTCTCATACTTCCGTTTGAATCAATATCTATAGGGTGGGCCTTCTTCAAATGCAGAAACCCAGGCCATGCCCTAGAGCAGTGGTTCTCAACCTTCCTAATGCCGCCACCCTTTAATACAGTTCCTCATGTTGTGGTGACCCCCAATTTCATTGTTACAAATTGAACGTAATTAAAGCAGAGTGATTAATCACAAAACAATATGTAATTACATATGTGTTTTCGGATGGTCTTAGGTGACCCCTGTGAAAGGGTCGTTCGACCCCCAAAGGGGTCGCGACCCACAGGTTGAGAACCGCTGCCCTAGAGGTTCTGGGGGTTAGCACATCTTGGGTGGGGTGTGAGAATCTGACATTTTAGCAGACCCTCCCGGACTTAGATAGAGGTGTTCCCTGGGCTACACTTGGAGAAATATTGGTACAGCGTCTATGTCTAGCATGAAGTAGATGCTCAAAAAAGCGCTTGAGAAGTTGGCTTGCAGTGACTCGGGGACCTGCCAGTGCTGCATAGCGATGAAATCTACACGATGTGTAAGCAACTGTTTCATTGACTCAGCTGCCCCAAAAGTACCAGATAATAAGTATAATAGTTTAAACAGCTATCCAATCAGGTACTTGGTACAATGTAGAAAAAAACCAACTGGTTGATCCCAATTTTCTATATTCTGCCAGTTGCTCATATGAAAGCTGTATAACTTTAGGAGGCAGATTTTTGTTATTGGTAGCTTGTTTTTGAGGAATGAAGTTTGTCAGATGGTGATATGTTTTCTACTCGTCCTTTGTGACTGGCAACATTTGGGATGCACCGTGAATGGCATTTAGTTAGTGAAGGTAATCCACAAACAGTAGAGTTCTTATGAGATGAGCTTTGTGCGAGGCATGAGAGATACAAAGATGAGCAGAATGAGTCTTGCCCTCAAGCTGTGCACGGTCACTTGGAGGCAGGCAAGTAGTACAGCATTTGGCTGTGGTTCTGAACCCAGGCAGGAGGTTTTGGTCTCAAGAAAGAGTTTTGGGAGTCGTGAGCTTACAGGTGGTAGCCCAACGTGTGTCAACGAAGGGCTTACCTGGAAGAGTGTATGAGGAGAGTCAGGCAGAGGACCCAAAGTCTGCAAAACAGGAGACTGTCCTAAGCTAGTGATCCTTCACCCGGAGCCTTACTCAGCCCCAACGTCTGCAAACACCCCCTGCTCTGTGAGGCCATCCTGACCACTGTCCCCAGGAGGAATTCGTCACGCCCTCCTCACATTCATGAATCACTGTTTCCTAGGATTGGTGTAGCACACGTCTTGCTATGTCATGTCTAGTTGTAGAGATAGATGTCTGTCGCTTTGCAGGCTAGGGGGTGAGTGCCTTAAAGACATGAGCTCCTTTTATTAAACCTGAATCCCTAACACAGCCCCTGCGTCAGGCCTCAGGGAAGTTGCACAGTAACAGTTCAGTGGGGGAAGAAATGATTTAATTCTTTTTTAAAAAATATTTTATTGATTTTTTTACAGAGAGGAAGGGAGAGGGAAAGAGAGTTAGAAACATCGATGAGAGAGAAGCATCGATCAGCTGCCTCCTGCACACCCGCTACCAGGGATGTGCCTGCAACCAAGGTACATGCCCTTGACTGGAATCAAACCCGGGACCCTTCAGTCTGCAGGCCGACACTCTATCCACTGAGCCAAACCAGTCAGGGCTTAATTCTTGTTCTATTTATTATCTATCTATCTATCTATCTATCTATCTATCTATCTATCTATCTATCATATACTTTACAAAGTGCTCCCCCTGACATTTCCAGTGCCCACCTGGGACCATACATAGCTATTAGATTACTGACTGTATTCCCTGTGCTGCACTTTATATCCCAGGACCATTTTGTAACTACTGATTGGTACGTCTCAATCCCAGTGCCCCCTCCCTTCTGGCAACCATCAGTCTGTCTCTGTCCATGTGTCTGTTTCACTTTTGTTCGTGTATATTATTCTTTAGATTCCACATCTCTCCTGTTTAAAGTGGGGCCTCGGAGATGGGTGAATTCACTGTGGACCAGGGTGACTTCCGCTGAGAAACTACCCAACTGGATGTGAGTGCTCCCGGCTTAATGCCCCGGCATGTTCTACCTTTCTCTGGTGTTTACTGGCCTACTTGTATTTTTGTTTACTTATCTTATCTACCTTATTAAATTAGGGGTTCTTTGAGGACACAACCTCTCTTAGGTTACATAATCATAGCTAGGTCTTGAACTCTGGTTTTAGAGCTCCAAGTCCCTTTTTGTACCAAAGCATAACCGGGCACAGTGCTAAGTTATTGTTCATCATTATTGTTATTAACCCAAAGGGAGGGCATCAGACAGATTTTGAATAGATAGGTAGTTGGCATCAAGTCTTGAGAACAGGGGAGGGTCTAGAACATGTTTTGCCTGGAAAGAGGAGAAAGTTCTGGAGAGGAGGGCTTGGCGGGTGAGGCTGGTCTTCGGGGAGGCCACCTGCAAGAGGGGCCGCCATGCAGGGTGACCGTGTTGACGGGGACCTTCATGTGCAGCATGAGCGTGAAGGAGACACTGGGAGCCAGGCCAGGGGAAATGACACCATCTCGAAGTCTGGCTTCTGTTAATATTCTTGTTGCGAAGAGGATCTGGGCTGCTTAAAGCAGAAATGGGCCAGAATCTTGTTCTAAGGCTGTGAAGCAGCATTACCGGTGCTCCGCAGCCAGGAGGCCAGCTGCTGTAAGCCGGGGTTCTCTGTCCTCGCGTGCGTGCAAACACCGTGCTCACGCGTGTTGGCCAGCGCCTACCTTTTCATTGAAAATGTGAAAAGTCAGAGAAGTGATGGCAACGTCACATGTTCTCTGAGGGGCTGCCTGCGTCAAGATGCTACAATGACATGCAAAGCAAATGAATGTTTTAATATTAAATTTAAAATTAAATTTTAATATTTCAATATCCTGATATTCTGTAGTTTCAGTAACGTTGTCAAAATGAATGTAATTCTTCAACAGGCAGAGGGAATGAACAGACACAGTTAAACACAGAATCACGCACAGCTCAGTTGAAGTGTGTTGATAAGTTAGGCTTTCACCGGACGGCAGCACCAAGCTTCTCTGGTTGTAGCATGTGTGGCTGTGTGAGCTGGATAAAGTGTTGTTTAATGTGAAGATTCTAAAATTTCAGCAAGCTTAAAAATCACCCGGTGAGCTTCTGAAAACACACATTCTTGGGGCCCACACTCAGCTGTTCTGTCTTGCTAGGTCTGGGGTCAGGGCCAGAGTCTGCATTTTATGCCAACTCCCCGGTGATGCTCACGCTGCCCATTTGGGCGGAACCCCTGGGAGGGGGTCTAATAGAATCGGAGATGCAATTTCAAAGGAGTAGAAGCTGGGTGCATGTTTTGTAGTCAAAATTCTGACCGCTAAACCAACCAGTATGATGATCATTAAATTAATTCTGCTTCTAATATCATTTTTCCTAACCAAGAAAAGGAAGGGCATGGATTTCTATCAAATTTCTTTACAGGACAACTTGGCATTGACTCTGACTTCTTAAAATTATAATTTTATTGATTCTTCGTTTTATTAAATAAATGTTCCCGGAGCTTGCTGTTGCTGGAGAGGGAAATGAGTTTTCAGTGCAATTTTCCTGCCCGTCTACTGCCTGCTTGTTGAAGTACGAAGAAATATTTATTTCTACTAAACCAAATGGGCACAGAAAATCGTCACAAAAAAAAAGGGAGTTATATTATCACACGTACGAAGACAAACAGAAGGAAAAGTGTATTTGGTTACCATAACAAGGTGGCTGTGATGGTTAATTTTATGTCAGTTTGACTAGTTCATGGGTTCCCAAAGATTAGGTCAAACATTGTTCCAGTTGTCTCACTGGCTGTGTTTTTGGCTGAGAGAAGCACTGAAGTTGGCAGACTAAGAAGCCGGTTGTTCTCCCTGATGAGGGTGGGCCTCATCCGGTCAGTCGAAGGCCTGTCTAGAGCAGAGAGCCCGGCCTTCCCACCAGGAAGAGAGAGTCTCGCCTGCCTGATGGCTCTTGAGCTGGGACATGGGCTTTTTCCTGTCTTTGCTCTTGAACTGAAATGTTGGCTCTTCCTGGGTCTCGAGCGTACTGGCCTTTGGAGTAAAACTACGCCGTCTGCTCTCCTGGGTCTCTGAGTTTTGGATTTAAACTATGGCCATACCGTTAGCCTCCTGGGTCTGCAGCTTTGCTGACTCCTCCTGAAGCTCTTGGGACTGTCAGCCTCCATGATCACAGGAGCCAATTATTTATACTAAGTCCCTCCTTCCCTTCCTTCCTTCCTTCCTTCCTTCCTTCCTTCCTTCCTTCCTTCCTTCCTTCCTTCCTTCCCTCCCTCTCTCCCTCCCTCTGTCCCTCCCTCCCTCCTTTCTTCCCTGCCTCTCTCCTTCCCTTCTTAATAATTCTGTTCCTATGGAGAACCCTGTTACAGTTACATTATAGATGTCTCTCTCTCATTTTGTCTTTTCTTTGAAAAAAATATGCTATGCTTTCCATGGTGTTTGGAAAGGTAGGATTTTGAGGCCCAATTTGCATCATGTTTTGTGCCTCAGCAACTTTTCATTCATCAGATCTACACAGAGACCAGGAATGAGATGTGACTCGCATGTGCTGCCATAAGCAGAGCCCAGCCCGCTGGCATGGCTCAGTGGTTGAGCATCGACCTATGAACCAGGAGGTTACGACGTTCCATTCCCGGGTTCAGGGCTCGATCCCCAGTGTGGGGCGTGCAGGAGGCAGCCGATCCATGATTCTCTCTCATCATTGATGTTTCTGTCTCTCTCTCTTCCTCTCCCTTCCTCTCTGAAATCAATACAAATATTTTTTAAAAAGACAAAGCACAGCCAGTGCAAACCAGAGCCCAGCATGTGGCTCAGAGCATCAGACACTTTTACTGTCGTCTCCCTGGAGCGCATGCCAACCCGGGCACCGTAACATAGATCTTTCATCACGGCCTGAGCAGGCCAGGGAGCGGCAGGGGGAGGGTGGGGACCGGCGCAGGTGAGCCTGTCCCTGAGCTCACAGCTACATCGTGGGAGGTCATCCATGGTGGTGTCTCACAATTCAAGAGCCATCTTCTGAAGCTCCTCACGGGGTTCCACGGCCCACACCCGTCATGGACAGCCACCGCGCTCCACTTTCACAGCAAGAGTGCCCTGGAGTGAGGACTACTTTAGTCTTGAAGAGAGAATTGGCTTAAAAAAGACGTGGCCTCATTACCGGCATGAAATATAAGCATGTGCATGTAGGTCAGTGATGGCGAACCTATGACACGCGAACTCATTTTTTTGGTTGATTTTTCTTTGTTAAATGGCATTTAAATATATGAAATAAATATGAAAAATATACATCTTTGTTTTACTATGGTTGCAAAGATCAACAAATTTCTATATGTGACACGGCACCAGAGTTAAGTTAGGGTTTTTCAAAACGCTGACACGCCGAGCTCAAAAGGTTCACCATCACTGCTCTAGGATCACAAAGTCCTGTGGGAAGCAGACCTGGGACCAATACAATGTCTCCTTTTCGTAGAAATACCGACTTCATTAGTGAAATGGAGATGTCTTCTCAGTCACCAGGGAAAAAAATAATCCTTTCAGCTGAAAATGGGAAAGAATGTACTAAGTTTGAAAAACTAAAAATACTTCCTGGCTGGTCTGATTCCTGTGCTCTGTGTTCAGAGGAATTTACTCCCGGTGCTATTATTACAGGAAATTCCACAGGCGTGAACATTTGCTGGTATTTTCATAGAAACAAGTGTTGATGTTGTGTTTAATTTAGGCACGGCGGGAAAACAGTTTTGCTCTGTATGCAATGCGGTGCCTGCTGGATGCCGTGACAATGCGATTTTGTGTAAAACGTGGATTATAGAAGCGTTTAGGAATTCCTAGAAGAGACAGAATATCACACTTACATAAACATCTCTGAGACTCTGCCCAAGTCCATCGCCAGCCATGGCTGTAACCCAAGCGCAGAGCCCACCTACGCTGCTAAGATAGTCGTGCGAGGCCATGGGCGTTGGTGCATTTCCCCAGGATCAGCCTTTGGGCCTGAGAGAGTGTGACCAGCGCTCACTCATGGTGGACGGGTCTGATCCCTGTGAGCAGGCCAGGCAGCTGCCGGCAGCTAAGGGAGCAGAGGGACTGAAGAGTGATGAAATATCCAGATGCCGTACAAATGTGTCGGCCAAAGTCTGGGTAAGAGCCTCGCTCCTGCCCTCGTCTCAGGCCTTCTGGGCTCCCAGGCGTGCCAGCCCTGTACCTGTGCGGGCCGGGGCGAAGGCATCGAACACGTGGACCTCCACTTTGGGTGTCCTGGGGCCTGGACTCTGAATTTCCAAGTTCACTGCGCCCGTCCAAGGCCCTATAAAAATTCCGCCTTGGCTTCCAGCGGGCATTTTTACGGCCCCGGGAGTGGGTTTCTGGAAAGGAGAGCGACTTCGCATGCCCGTGAGTTGGTCCTGGGGAGTTTTATGCAATCACCACGGAGGCTGCTGTCAATAGCTCCCTGAGGAAGCTGAAAGGAGTTCTGTTCGTGGAACCAGCCCGTGACGTTGGCCTGAATATGCTCCTCGACTCTATTTTTAACCATCAGATGAACATGGACATTCATTAGCGCCTCAGCGGCCACAGGGAACGGCACGGAAGTCTCGTCCAGCAGCTGGACTTGCATATTCATTGGCCGACGCCTCTGCGCTGTCAGGACACATTAATTCTTTTTGCATCCAACAAAACCATGATTGAGAAACTGGGCATCGCTTTGCTAACGCGGGGATCTACTGACTACCCCCGACCCAGGCCCTCCCTCTAATATGGTGATCTGTTATCTGTATTCAATTATCCGGAAGGTGAAAGTGGCGGGCCTGCCCAGTGGAAAATTTTAAGTCCTTTCACTCTGGGTCTGCTGTCTTTTCCGATCAATCTCCCTGCTAATGACAACCAATACTTTCATATGCGATTACAGGCCTGCTCCATCTTTTCATGAGCCGAGACTCTTTGGAATCATAGGTATTGATCTTTTTAATAGAAGTCAGGAAAAATAAAATTACTCTGGCTTCTTGCGGCAAAACGATGATAAATGAGAACTTAGAAACTTATGGGAGAAATTTTTTTCTGCCTGGGATTATTTTAATCACTAAAAATGATTGTCTTTTTAATAATATTTGCCTTCCATTATGCACATTTGCAGCAAAGCCAAAAATTGTTTCTGGATCGCTTTCTGAAACCACATCGAGGCAGGGGCTCGGCATATTCCCGTACCTGCTGAGGGCTCAGGTGCGGCGGCCCTCAGGGAGGCCGAGGGCCAGCTCCGAGCGTCTGCGCAGTCCGACGGGTTTCAGGAGAGCATGCTTGGGGAAGGGGAACGTGCTGAATTACATATATATATATATATGTATATGTATATGTATATATACATATATATGTTTTGTTTTATTTATTTTTAAATATTTTTTATTGATTTCAGAGAGGAAGGGAGAGGGACAGAGAGATAGGAACATCAATGATGAGAGAGGATCACTGATTGGCTGCCTCCTGCATGCCCCCTACTGGAAATCAAGCCTGAAACCTGGGCATGTGCCCCGATCAGGAATTGAACCATGACCTCCTCGTTCCTAGGTTGACGCTCAACCACTGAGCACACTGGCCAGGCTACATCTATGTTTTAAACATATTTATTTAAAATCTCGTTGTTAACGCTGTTGTCTTAGAAGCAAGTGTGTATTTCTGTCATCACCCCTCCCTTTGGTTTCTCCTCGGCCAGGACTGAGCTTCATGCTGTGGTCTCCGGGGAGGTGAACGGACTGTCTTGCCTGAGGTGTGGTTGCTCTCTCTGCGTCTGGAAGCTGCAGGCGGTGTCCTCGCTGCTAACTGGGAATCAGGCCTGCGGGTCGTTGTCACATCACCTTCCCTCTGACATTGCCCGTGGGACGCCTCGTGGCTCTCGGGGGGAAGGTGAGCTTTCTGGTTTACATCTGAGTCCAGTCCCCGCTCCCAGCTTCAGACAGACTGCTTCCTTGGCTTTGGGGGGTCACGTGGGCAGCACAGATCAAAGGCAGTCCCTGCCACCACGCAGGTCAGGTCTCGGTTGGTATGAGGACATGGACGGGGATCAAACATCGCAGCTGTCAGGCCCCGGCCCAGCCCGGTTTGCTTTGCTTGGCCCTGGAGACTGACGTGTAAGGAGGAGAACTCGCCCCACTGGGACGCCGAGCAAATGCCTCCGTGGCCCAGCAGCATTGCGACACGCGGGCCTAGTGGTGAATTTCTCTGTCTCCCTCCCCAACCCTCCCTCCCACCTAAGCATGGCACAGGGAAGGGACACAGTGTGGTCACGGGCTTGCCATGTATCTCGATTTACTCCAGCTCCGGAAGACTGATGGAAGGGTGCCCTGTGCCAGGCAGCGGGGCTCTAGCACCGAAGAGAGGGGGCAGGTTTTCGGGTTGTGCGCATAGAGTGGAAGGTCACTCAGGACGAAGGCCACCAGCCCGCGTGACAAGCCGAGGAGTGTTGCTAGGCCCCGGGTGCAGAGCGACCCTGGGGAATTGTGCAGTCTGGCCTGGAGGTTCCTGGAAGCTCCGTTTAAGTTGAGAACTGACGATAGGAATCAGCCGGTTGGCACCCGGAGAAGATGGGCGGGAAGAGGGTATCTGGGCTGGGAACTGCTTGCGGGAAAGCAGGAAGTTGAGGGGCCTGGTCTTTGTAAGGCATTGAAGACACCCCTGCCGAGTGCCCCCCGGGAACACCCGGAGGTCTGGGAAACTGTCTCCTCATGTCACCTGGGTACAGGTGGCCTCTGAGTTTACATTCACTCACACTCGAGGTCGTGATGATTCTCAGGCAGACTCTGGCCCTCAGCTCCCGAATGAGCCGTGTGTGTGTGTGTGTCTGTGTGTGTGTGTGTGTGTGTGGGGGGGGAGGGGGTCACCTTTGTCTCGACTCCTCACTGTTGTCCTCTTTGCCTTTTTTTATGCAAAGGCAGTGTTAGTACAGTTGTTTGAATATTTCTAGAGTTTTGATCTTAATTTATAAAAATGAGTAGAAAATATTAGAACCCAAATACTGATACCTGTGATACAAAATGTACATTTTAGAAAAATTCATAAAATTGGAGGAAAAATGAAATTTTTTTTGGTGGCAAATTAGCCCAAGGCTTCCATTAATTTGAAGCTTGTCAATTGTGTCTTCATGTGTGTAAAGCAAAAAAATATGAAGGGGCATGCTTGAAACAAACCTGCGAAGAGTCCGAGTGTGTGTAAAGGTGGTATAATTAGAGACTTTTTACTGTGTATCTTCATGGGAGCCCTCTCATCATGATAAATGCACACACACACACACACGTTTATTTTGAATGGAAGTAGAGGACTGTCATTTTCTTCTGGGGCAGTTTGTTAAAGATGGTTAGAAATCACAGGGTCAAAATTTAGTTCCTTTCCTTCCAGCTTTACTCCTGTGCATTAGATGAATCAATAGGATGATGTGATAGTAGAAGCAACCGTAGACATGTCTGCCCACCTCGTTGGGCACAGCTGCAGATGTGCAAGGAACTCTTCAGATGAGCCAAATCTAGACCTTGCTGTTAGGACGTGGAGCAGCTCTTAGTAATGGCAAATGTTACAGAGCTCAATAACAGTTCGGATAAATGGAAATAGATTGAGAGCAGAATATGATAAACCATGGGGTGGGGGTGGGGAGACAGAAAACTCAGGAGAAAGAAGAACGGGATGTTTCATTCTGCTGAATTATAAATTCTTAAGATATATTGAGGCAAATTCTGTAAACGAATCTTGTCATGTAGTTATTCAAGAGCGCTAGAGGAATTTTGTGCTTTGGCTACATATTCAACTGTCCATGGAAGGTTTAAAGGCCTTCAAACACAAGGGCACTGCTGACATCAAAAGTTCTTAGCCACTGACTGTTTCACATGCCCACCCTACATTATACCTTCCTGAGGTTGTTTCAGTTTAAGCCCATCTGTGACTTGATCCTCTACAGGCTACGGCGGTTGCATTAAGAGGATCCCAGAATCTTGGGTAATTTAAAAGTCCTCCTGTAGCTGAAGAATCAGCAAGTGGAATGTGATTCTAGGTTATCAAGCTGTTAGTTCATAATTAATAAGCTGAAATATGCACAAGGAAAAGTACCTTCTCTGTCTTCCATCTAAAATTCATTAGAGAATTTTCCCATTCCCACCCTCCCGTGAGGTCTGCTGCTAATTTGTTTACAGGTTGGCCTTCTCTTCTCTTTATCTACTGAAAATATTGACTCCTCTGTCATTAATTTGGCTATGACTCCATCAAAACACAGTGTAGTTTAAAATGACCTTTAATTTTCCATAACTGAAGCTTGCAAAAAACACTGTGGGGCCTTTTCCTTAGCTGATTTTGCCCACTGACTCTGACTTCCTACTCGGCCTCACAACCATCTGTCAGTCTTTTGACATCCCAGGTTTCTTGCATTTTCTAAGCGTTGTGGAACTTAAGATATTGATCACAGTCCTGTAGGTGTTTACTCCAAACTGTTTCTCAGAGAGACTCTAACAGCCGGCGTGTGCTCAGCTATCATCTGGACCGCTCTGCAGGTGAGAGAGTCCCACCAGTGCGAGCATTGATGGCATTGCATGGCCTGCTTGTGAGAATGTGTTGGCTCTTGACTGTGTGCTCTTTGTGTTTCTCCAGCATTGCCTGTTTGGCTGTCACACATACATTTAATTGTTCTTTTCTTTGGATCCAGAGCTTTTCCTGCTCCGTAAACAACACATTCCCTCTGGTAACACATTCATCAGCTGGGGATGGCGGTTTAAAGAGTGCTGAGTAGGACATTGTTAAGTGGAGTGTCCTCCAGCCCATTGCCGAATCACTCTAATGGGAACAGATGAGCACATCAGGGTCTAGGAAGTCTGTTGATCATAATTTCTGAAATCAGAGGGCTCAGGTTTACTTAGAGCAGCGGTTCTCAACCTGTGGGTCGCGACCCCTTTGGCGGTCGAACGGCCCTTTCACAGGGGTCGCCTAAGACCATCCTGCATATCAGATATTTACGTGATGATTCATAACAGTAGCAACATTACAGTTATGAGGTAGCAACGGAAATAATTTTATGGTTGGGTCACAACATGAGGAACTGTATTTAAAGGGCCAGAAGGTTGAGAACCACTGACTTAGAGCAACCAAACTAAATTATCCCACGCATTTCAGCAGTAGATATAAGAACCTGACAACTGAAAGTGTTTCTCAGTCATTCATCGGGGTCAATCGAGGCAGCAGTATGTTAAGCTTTTAAGAATGCGAAAATTCTTTAATTTCTTCATTTGTTTGCTCATTCATTTCAAAAGTGTTTATGTAACACCAGTGAGGGCCCAGGTACTGATGTAGGCACATGAAGTGTTTTCTCCTCAGGGAGTACAGGGTCTAGTGGGGACCCAGTTTCTCTCAACAGTGACAATAATTGGTCCCCAAGGCTGAGAGGGAGCACTTAGGTGCTGGGAGAGAAAGGAGCTGCCCTAATTTTTCCTTGGGGCTCATGGAGTGGTGTGAGCATCATTTTGTTTTTCAGGGATTAGAGTGTGCACAGGGAAGGCTGGTAGGTAATGTGGTGGTATTTGTGTTGAGCCTTTAAGAGTAGGAGTTTAGCAGATGGAGATGATTCTTTAAATATTTAACAGTATTTCTAAAGGCCCAGAGAATGGTAGGGTTTGAAGGCCCACTCAAAACAGTGTGTTTCCAATAAGAAAGGACACTTCCCCCCCTTGATTGTCTGTGGTTGTTCAGTCATTCCTATTTGTTTGGCTGCTTGGTTTCCACCTTACAAAACTTGGAGCCATATTTTATCTATTTTAAGATGCGTGTCAGTGGGAAAGTGAGATGCAATGCCAATTTTCATTTAACTCAACTTTTCAAGAATCCATTTCATTTGTAAGTTGGGATTGGTTTCTATCACATCTCGTTAAGCATGTAAAAATAACTTTTCTTTGTGGTTCATTCTAGAATCTAGATATTCTTAAAATGGAAATCATTTGACATTGACATGGTTTTTCTATCTCGATGGCTATTGTTTGCCCGTGAGTGTGTGGACTTGATGCGCTTGGGCATGGACATGCTAATTACCAGTCCTCTCATTCCCGAATTCTGGATAGCAGGCAGGAGTTTGAAAGTGCAAACTGGATCCTTGTCAGCTGGCAAGAGAGGAATGAAGAGAATTTTTTTCCCTTTGGGATTTGATAACTGTTAATTCTTCATGAACTTGGCTTCTGCCAAACATATATTGTACTTCTCTCTGATAGGGAATTTATATTGTTAAACTCTATGTGAACTCAAGGTATTAATGTAGAGTGCTTACTAGCAAAAATGAGTTGCAAATGTCAGATAAAATTAAATAACAGGGCTTAATAAAATAAGCTTGTTTCCGAAAATCTGTTTTTCATATTTGTGAAAGAATGATCTGTCTTGTTATTTAAACCCAGATATTGCCAGGACAGGGAAAAGAGATGCTCTTTTATCAATTATCAAGGGAACCATTGATTTCACAAAGGCAATTAAAGTGTTTCTGGAGGAACAAGTAAATATTAGTTTTAGAGGCATTTAAAAAAAAAGAGTCTGGGTAACTAGGATGAGAGCACTAAATAAAAATAAAGACACCCTATTCATCAGCTGAGGCACAGTGAGCAGCTGGGCCTGCTTGCAGATCCTTGGTCCTCAACATCGTTAATTTAATGGACTCAAATATGGACAGTTAGCTTTCATTTAGGCATAGGTGTAACACAGATGGACTTCATGCCACTGAACAAATGTCTGATGGTTTGACTAGTGATTTTGTGAGCAGGAAGAGCATCATAAAAGAAACAAGTCTGAAAACGAGGTGCCATCTAGGGACGCCACCGGGGAGTCCCCTTTGTTCTTTGTGGTCCCTGTTGGAATTAGGTGTGAACAACCTCCCCCTTATCTATATATATAAAAGGCTAAGCGACTGTCTGACCATCTAACCGGCTGGTAGGTATGATGTGCATTGACCATCAGGGGACAGACGCTCAATGCAGGAGCTGCTGAGCAGTGGTGACTTGGCAGCAATGGTTCTTGGGTGACGCATCCCGGAACCAGAGAGGAGGGAGCCTGATTCTGGGGTGCATCACCCGAGAACCACTCTCTTGCAATCTGGGACCCCTTGGGGGATGTTGGAGAGCTGGTTTTGGCCGATCCCCGCAGGCCAGGCCGAGGGACCCCACCTGCAGGAGGGACCCGCTCACTTCGCAGACACCCTTTGAGCCAAGGTGCAGCCCCAGGTGCGGCAGGTGGGGAGAGACAGTGGGAGGTTGGCTCCAGGGCATGTCTGGACCATCTTGCCCAGTCCTGTGCCCCACCGGCCACCTTCTAATTAATTTGCTTTCAGTGTGCACGAATCTGTGCATCGGTACACTAGTTTTGCTATATGGTCCCTTCCCTGACTCAATGGCTGCTTCTTCCGGGCTCTGAGTCGGGTGAGGCCAGGGAGAGTTGCGGTGGGTGCAGGGGGTGCATGGGAAGCCCTCCACTCATGCAAAGTGCTGCTTGACGGCGTGTCTCCCTCAGGCAAACCAGACGCCCTTGTCCTGGTGTCCTGTGAGAGCAAGCCATCGCTCGCTCGCTCAGTTTGGGGGATTGGAGCTCTGGATCTCCCACTAGGTGGATGATTAAGTAACATGACCTGTCACAGCAGGAGGGGTAAACTGAGTCCCAGTCTCTCCCATGAGAGATTCTAAGCCAGTGGTTCTCAACCTTCTGGCCCTTTAAATACAGTTCCTCATGTTGTGACCCATTTCATAACTGTCATGTTGCTACTGTTATGAATCGTCATGTAAATATCTGATATGCAAGATGGTCTTAGGTGACCCCTGTGAAAGGGTCGTTCGACCGCCAAAGGGGTCACGATTCACAGGTTGAGAACCGCTGTCTAAGCAGCGGAGAAAACATACAAAGCGAAGAGGTTAGCTCCGGACGTCACTCACCAATTCACATTTTTCATGAATGCCCACGGTCAGCAGTTCTCGGGAACCTTATGAATGACACCCCTTTGCCAGCACCCCTAGCATCTCTGTGGGCCTGGACGGTGACTCCCTCCTCAGAGTGAAGAGGTTTCGTGAGCAGGAAGTGTCTCAGGGCACACGTCAGCCCTGAAGCAGGGAGCCTAGAACGGGGCACCCTCCTTATTGAAGAACCTCTGCCCTCAGGACCGATGGTTGGCATCTTCCCCCTGCCTTGGTGGGGTGCCCTCCCCTCCAGCCACCAGACTGACAGCCGGGCCATGGCCACCTCCTTCTCTAGTCTCCGAGCCCCAGGCTTTGTGACCCGCTCCTGCGAAGAGGGGTTGGACTGCCGTTGCTGCTCACCCTGCTTCCCTCCTCTCCACCTTCCCATGTCTGTCGGCTCCCAGACATCCCTCTTCCTGGGGGTTTCTTTGACCTTCCTTCAGGGTTTTTCGTTTTTTTTAAATATATTTTTATTGATTTCAGAGAGGAAGGGAGAGGGGGAGAAAGACAGAAACATCAATGATGAGAGGAAATCATTGAGCGGCTGCTTCCTGCAGGCCCCCCACTGGGGATTGAGCCCGAAACCCAGGCGTGTGCCCTTGACTGGGAGCAAACCGTGACCTCCTGGTTCATAGGTCGATGCTCAACCACAGGGCCACACTGGCTGGGCGTAAGGTTTCTTTCTAGATTGCATTGTTCTTTTCACCTATCGTGGGAAGTGGAATTGAGTGGACATTATCCCGCAGACTTCTGGAGTTTTCCATGTCAGTGAGGTGCTCAGGCCAGAAGCCCAGGAATTCCGTTGACCTGCCATGTCCTCGCCCCCTCAGCTCCTGCCTCCACCCAGCCCTGCAGAGCCACATCCCTCCATTACTGGTCCTCTCCACCCTGCTCCTGACAGCTCTTACCGCTCCGCTCCCTCCTGGCCACACCTCGCCACGCCTCCTCCCGCCCCGGCCACAGCTCCTGTCCCATGGTCTCCTGCATCCCCTGCCAGCGGCCTTTACACCCCCCTCATCCCTCTTATAACCACTCAGTGGCTTCCCACATCCTCAGCATCCACAATAAGCGGCCTGCACGGTCCCAGCGCCTGATCTGGCCCTCGCTGACCTTCCGCGTCTTCTCCCATCACTGCCTCCAAGTCCCCTCCTCGTCACTCCTCAGTTCCTTGAAAATGCCCCCTCCCACTTTTGCCCCGGTTGGTATTGTTAGCTCTGTGGGGGTTCTCTTCTCTTGGCCATGTGGACACCCACGCATCCTTCCTGTCTCAGCACGAGTTCCTCCCTGGACCATGTGGCCCTCCACACCGCACCCCAAGGCACCCACACTTCCCTGGAGCCTCTCAGAGCAGGGTGCACACATTCCATAACTTGTCATCACTCACACCACCTCTCCCTTTAGGGCATCGATTCCACGGGCAAGTGACGGACTTATTTCTCTGCTCATTGTCTGCTCCGGGCTGCTAGGAAGACAGAAGTGCCTCAGTGCATAGTGTTGACTGGCTGATCTTTCCACTGGGTGCTTTGCGTCTCTGAAGCCGGCGCTGCCGTCTGTGCTAAGAAAACCCATCTTTGCCACACAGCCCCGCCGTGTGCCCAGGTCGAGCCCTCGCTCCTCGCCAGGCCTGCGAACGCTGCCTGGGGCGACCAAGACATCCCCTGGCTCCCCACAGCGGCCTAGGCCTCGCGTTGGCGTTCCAACCGTTTCCTCTGGCTCAGGTGTCTCCCCTGTGTGCGTCTGAGCCCAGGCCGGCAGGAGGATCTCTTGTCTGTTTTCTGTGCCAGATAACACCGCATTTGTCTAGAACAAATGGGGAAAGGTTCGAGCCACACTCATCATCCTGGGAGCGGTGCCCAGGGTTTCCATCACGTGGGCGAAGCAGAGATAGATGGCGACTCCGAGTTCACTTGTGGGCTGTGGGCTCCCACAGTGACAGCCGACCAGGCCGACGAAAGAGCCAGCCACCGCCGCTGCTGTTCCTCTGCACCGGGGAGATGCCCAAGCAGCTCCATGTTCTCCAGACAGTGGACAGGGAACCCCACAGGGAAGGCCTTGCTCTCACGTGGCTCAGGAGACAGGGGGGTCCTGATGGGTGGCACCACCCCTGTGTTAGCTCAAGCCCCAAAGTAGGAGGCAGCCTTATCCCTTTCTCAACACCTCCATCAGACTTAGTGATCCTACTGCCGTTGCCTCCAAGCCACGACCCGCTGCATGTCTCCTGTTTCTTTATTTTTATTGTTATTGGTTTAGGGGGAAAGGGAGAGGGGGCGAGAGATAGAAACATCAATGATGAGGCAGAGCCATTGATCGGCTGCCTCCTGCACGCCCCCAACTGCAGAATCCAGCCCCCAATCCGGGCATGTGCCCCGACTGGGAATTGAACGGTGACCTCCCGGTTCATAGGTTGATGCTCAACCACCAAGCCACGCTGGCTGGGTCCCCTCTATTTCTACCCCCATGCCACCATCTCCTCTCTTTCCCGTAGCTTGTGACCACCACTCTTGTCCCCCCTCCCCCCAATTCACTCTCTGCACAGCTGCTAAAGTGATCCTTCAAATTTGGGTTACATCACTCCATTGCTCAAAACCTCCCCCCAAAAAACAAGAAATGCCTCCCAATAATTTCTGACAAATTAAGAAAAAAATCTGAGTTTCTTGCCCCGACTTACAAGGCTAATGGCCCTCTGAGGGGAGAGACGGATGAGCCGCCGCTTTTGGAAGCAGCTGCTCCCACTGGGACCTCTGCCTCCTCTGGTTTGCTCTGCCTCTGAGCGCCCAGTGCTCCTGGCAGGACACCAGGCGCTTGTCTGGTTACTACTTCCCCGGCTCCCCAACCCGAGGACCATCCTCCTGCGCAGGGACTTGGGCTCCTGCTGCGCGTGTCCCATCGGCGGCGGTGGCTGCTGCGCCATCGGCTGCGGTGGCTGCTGCGCCATCGGCGGCAGTGGCTGCTGCGCATGTCCCATCGGCGGCGGTGGCTGCTGCGCGTGTCCCATCGGCTGCGGTGGCTGCCGCGCCATTGGCGGCGGTGTCTGCTGCGCGTGTCCCATCGGCGGCGGTGGCTGCTGCGCCATCGGCGGCGGTGTCTGCTGCGCGTGTCCCATCGGCGGCGGCGGCTGCTGCGCCATCGGCGGCAGTGGCTGCTGCGCATGTCCCATCGGCTGCGGTGTCTGCTGCGCGTGTCCCATCGGCTGCGGTGTCTGCTGCGCGTGTCCCATCGGCGGCGGTGGCTGCTGCGCCATCGGCTGCGGTGTCTGCTGCGCTTGTCCCATTGGCGGCGGTGGCTGCTGCACGTGTCCCATCGGCGGCGGTGGCTGCTGCGCGTGTCCCATCGGCTGCGGTGGCTGCTGCGCCATCGGCTGCGGTGGCTGCTGCGCGTGTCCCATCGGCGGCGGTGGCTGCTGCGCCATCGGCGGCGGTGGCTGCTGCGCGTGTCCCATCGGCGGCGGTGGCTGCTGCGCCATCGGCGGCAGTGGCTGCTGCACATGTCTCATCGGCTGCGGTGGCTGCTGCGCGTGTCCCATCGGCGGCGGTGGCTGCTGCGCCATCGGCTGCGGTGTCTGCTGCGCGTGTCCCATTGGCGGCGGTGGCTGCTGCGCTTGTCCCATCGGCGGCGGTGGCTGCTGCGCGTGTCCCATCAGCTGCGGTGGCTGCTGCGCATGTCTCATCGGCGGCGGTGGCTGCTGTGCAGTCCGTGCTCAGCAAGGGCTTGTTAAACGGACGAAGGAAAAAGTGAACAGGCAGGGCTCGGTCTCCTTGGTCCTTTCCTTGGGACAACATCGTCGTCAGAAGTGTCAGGCGGTCTGGCTGCTCTGGTGTCTGCCTTGATTCGTGCAGAGCCAGCGATGGAGGCCTCGCAGCTCCTCCCACAGAGCCCGTGGAAGAGAGTGAGCCAAGGCCTTCTGGGCCCAGCTGGCTGACGGGCAGGGCGGTGCCTGCTGGCGGGTACCCGCCGGGCACTGGGCGCTGCCTTTCTGGGGAGCTGCCGCCTGGCGCTGTGTGTCCCGCAAAGGATGCTCCGCCCTCATTAGCAGCTCATAAACCTTCCCTGCTCGTCCAGGCTGGCTCTTTAGTCCACAGTGGGGGCATTTACCGAGACCTTTGGAGAAACGAGCCATGCTTTTTGTAAGGTGCTTATGAAAGGGTTTGGGAGAAAAGCTGACTGAGAATAATGCAGAGTACGCTTCTTTGTAGACAGGATCACTAGGCTTCTATCCGGTGTCTTGGAGACATTTTTATTTTTATTCCCCCATGAATGATCTCTGTGCCGTTTCAGAACCGACTCCTCATGCCCCTGCTTTGAATTGCCCCTCTAGGGCATCGGGAGCCTGGGGGTCCCCTTTGGCCTGGGGTCCTCCTTCTCCAGAACGGAGCCACCTCCAAGCAAGGCCCACGGAGATGGGCATTCCTGTGTGTGTGTGTGTGTGGGGGTCGCCTCTGAGGATAACCTGGGCCCCGTGGTCAGAGGGTCTTCCCTCCGCCTCCACCCCAACTGCTGATTTCCCTCGGGAGTAGCTGGGGCTGGGCCCACCATCCTTTGGACACACTCTTGCCACATCCCAAGAAGTGAATGGGTGCCTTCAGTCAGGATTGGAGGACGGGGTGGGCCAGCCGGCAGCCGCCCTGGGCGCCGAGCTGTAGCAGCGGATAGAAACCTCTCTGTGATGGTGACCAGTTAACCCAGGTGTCCTGCACTGCAGCTCACAGAACCAAGCAAGTCCTACCTTGGTTCTCCAAAGACAGCACCCTCTGGCGGAGGTGAAAACCACGCCTCACTGGCGCAGACCTGTGTCTGTGGAGTGTTATTGCCATGACAACTGAAGTCTTAGATGCTGAAACTCGCCTTCTGCCGTGTCAATACCGAGGACCGCAGCTCGATCTGCCCTGTACATTAAAAACCCTTCCCACGCCTCCTGAACATCTGTCTGGTTAGTGAGACAGAGAAACGGGCGGCGTTCGGTCATCATTTCTTTCGTAACGCAGATGCTGCTTTGCGTTGGGAGAGCAAACTGGAAAGTGAACTGGTTTCTGTACGTACATTTTTATTAATCTAAATAAATCATGTCCCCCCTGAAAAAAATGCAGCACAAACCCTTAAGGGTGTTGTTGAGAGGGTCAGGTTATGGCTGACTGAAGCGCCCACCTGCTGACCCGGCCGTCTCTGTGAGTCTGGCCCTCCCCGGTCCCAAACCCCCGCCAGCCCGAGGGGGCCGGAGTGCTGAGTCCACGAGACCAGGCCACGTGAGCTGGGGGTGGGGTCCTGGGCGAATACCGTTATCACATCGGTCCTAGCTTCCTCGTCCATAAGATGCCAGAATTAAATGAGATGCCGCTGAGGTCCCTCCCAGCCCTGACAGCCTGTGAACCAGTGGGCTGTGCCCTGCAGGCAGTTGTGTCTGGTCCTGAGAGGGTAAGGGACTTGCCACGTCCTGTGAGTCCCGGGACTCAGCCCTCACCTGGAAGACCGAAACTCGATTGCTCTTTTGTTGTTGTTGTTAATCCTCACCAGAGCATATTTTTCCATTGAATCTTAGAGTGGAAGCGAGAGGGAGAGACAGAGAGAAACATCGATGTGAGAGAGACACGTCGGTTGGTTGCCTCCTGCACACCCCGGACCTGGGCCCGGGAACCTGCAACCAAGAAATTGAACTCAGGACCCTTTTGTCTGCGGGCCGATGCTCTATCCACTGAGCCAAACTGGCCAGGGCACACTTGATTGTTCTTGACTGTTTTTCCCCCTGGACTTGTCAAGATGCCTCCCTGCGCTCAAACAAGAAGGCGGGTGTTAAAGCCACAGACTTCGGTGCGTGGTGCTAACGGGCAGGTGATGATCAGAGTCCGCGTGGCGGGCGGGCCGGCTCCCGGTGCTGCAGGAGAGCCGCTGGTTGGCACGGAGTGAGCGCCCTGCGCGCCCAGCGCGGAGCCTGTGGACTCGTCCCTGGGACTTCCGGCTTCAGGCCCGAGGTCCACATTGGACCCTACTTGCCTGTTTGTTTTCATCTGTGACACCGTAGAGCACGGGGCTCGCCCCTCCTGGTTGACAGGCACAGAGGCGGCGTCCCCGAGTGGCCCTGTCTCTCCGAGGTGCTCCCGGCCTTGCAGCCTCTCACCGTGAATTGTGCGCCCGCCGGTCCTCTGTGTGTGTGTGTGGGTTCCCTATGGCTGCTGTCACAGACGGTCTCAGCCTCAGAGCCTAGGCAGCAGGGCGTGTTAGCTCCTCCTTCTGCAGGTTAGAGGTCCAACCAGGGCCCCCTGGCTGCCATCAGGGCCGCCGGCTGCCTTTCCCTCCCGGGCTCTGCGGGAGGCCCGCTGCCTTGCCCTCTCCAGCTTCTGTCGGCCCCACCTCCTTGGCTTCCGGTCTCATTCCCCACCGTGGAGCCCCAATGTTGCACCTCTCAGACCCTCCCCATGGTCAGAGCCAACATCTTCCCATGATTCCACACGGTTGCCAGCAGAGATGCTCTGTTCAGAGGTCCCTGCCCGTGGGGGAGAGGCCCGCAGAACCCAGTGGAGGCTGCCGGCCACGGCCAACCTGAGTCGTGGGGAGTCCGGGAGTGGAAAGTTGCTCGGCTGGGGGCATCCCCTGCTCCTCCTCCTCGGAAAGGCAGCTGTACCTTCCCAGGCATTTTTATTTTTTTAAAAATATATATTGATTTTTTACAGAGAAGAAGGTAGAGGGATAGAGAGTTAGAAACATCGATGAGAGAAACATTTATCAGTTGCCTTCTTCACACCCCCTACTGGGGTTGTGCCCGCAACCAACGTACATGCCCTTGACGGGAATCGAACCTGGGACCTTTCAGTCCACAGGCCGACGCTCTATCCACTGAGCCAAACCGGTTAGGGCTCCCGGGCATTTTTGAGGGTGTGAACATTACTGCTCGCCTGGCTCTTGGTCGGGCATGTCTACATTAGCCACTAAGTAGGTGACAACGTTTCCTTGGTGGAAGGAGCATTAGGTAATGATGCTTTTAGGTAATGATATTTCCTATGCACTCATCAACCACGCCGTCCCTTTCAAGACGTGGCCACGAATTAGCTCATGTTCTCGGGGGTAGGGTGGGGACTGGGGGTTTGGGGGGGCACAGTCACCCCTTGCCAGCCACCTCGTGTTGACTTTAAGCTCCTGAAACTACTCTTTGTGCTGCGGGGTGACTATTAACCATATTTGACACAAAGAATGTTTTCCATGTTCTGCTAAGGAAATCCTCTGTCAAGGTAAACAGCCCTTCCCTCCGCGCCGGCCGTGGCCTTGCCAGGAAGGTCTGAATGCGTCCTCTGTAGTCATGCTCTCGCCAGCGGTTCACACTGAGCTCAGTGACTCGCTTCCAGCCAGCGGAGCTCATCTGCTGCGGGACCAGGAGCCACAGGACAGAGCTGCTCTAGGTCCCTTTGTCCCGCCCAGGTTCCTTGTAGGTGTTTTGTCACCAGAGCGATGTCCTTTCTCCTCCCCTCCTTCCTATCACTTTCCATGCAATTGATTGAGCAAACGGGCTTCTCTCTGAACTTTCGGTGAATATATCTGTGAACATATTTTTCTACTTCATCCTTTACCGCCTCCATTTTTCTGTTCCAACCACTTCATGAAGTCCTGGGTTTTCCAATGAGCTGAAACTGACACGCACTCCTTCCCGCGATACTGGACGATGCCTGGAGAGGACTGTGGGTGCAAACCGGCTCCACGGCCCAGAGAGAGATTTTTGTTACAGCAAAGCGGTGTTGCTGCCCAGGTGTGGATGGGGTTCCCTGGGTGCGGATGGGGTTCTCTGGGTGCAGTTGGAGTTTACTGGGTGCAATTGGGGTTCCCTGGGTGCGGTTGGGGGTTCTCTGGGCGCGAATGGGGTTCCGTGGGTGTGGATGGGGTTCCGTGGGTGCGGATGAGGGTTCTCTGGGTGCAGTTGGTGGTTCTCTGGGTGCGGATGGGGGTTCTCTGGGTGCAGTTGGAGTTTACTGGGTTCGGATGGGGTTCCCTGGATGCGGATGGGGGTTTCCGTGTGGCTGCTGGTGGATGGGCTGGAACTCCACACACAGGTGGGGCCTCAGCTCACATGAAAGATGGTGCAGGCCTCACTGCGCGGGGCTGAGCTCCCATCCTCGTTCTAAGTTTTCTTTGCTCCACTTTCTGCGGCTCCTTTCACTCCTCCCCGTGGCCGTGATGCTGGTGTTTCTCCTAAGCGCACGATGTGAAAGCCTGGTGGTGGGGGCGGGGCACACGGTGTTTCCTGAGGGGCCGCATGTGGACCAGTGGCCCTGCCCAAGCTGCCTGGGAAGAAGTCTGCTGGCCTCGCCCACACAGCTTCTCTGAGTCGTGACTTCTCCAATCGGAATTGGACCTGAATGCTGGGGTGGCTGTGGGAGTGACCTTATTCAACCAGGAGGCGAGTCTGACTTCCAGGGCAGGTGCCCTGACGCCTTCAGGCCCCACAGCTCTGCTCCTGTGACTGCCCAGCTGGGGGGGAGGGGGGGCCTCGAGGCGGGCAGGCTGTGTCTGCTCTCAACTCTGCCGCGTCCTCAGCCGACCTGCTGAGACCCATTTTTGTTGCTTGACACTCAGGAAAGCTTGGGCTCTGTTACTGTGCTGAGCTGCCCCCCGTGTACCTAGATGTAAGTTGCAAGAGGAGGAAACGGCCATTGGAACTCTCCTTGACTTTTCCTTCACATAATGACCAGGGAAGTGGGCGCGGAATGTGAAGGCTGGAAGAGCAGAAGCGTCACTGCCATCTGTCCCCTCAACACATACCCCTTTCTCCTCCAACGCATGTTCAGGAGGACTTTCCCTGTGACGGGGACGGTGCTGCGTAGATGAGCGTCAAGCCTGGAGGCATTGTCCTTCCACGCCAACGTGTCCTCCCATTTATCCCTGTTCTCGAATAGCTTGGCACACAGTAGGCGCCTCATACATATTTGTTGGAAGACTGAGTGGCAATGGACCGCTGGGGTGGGTGGGGGAGGGTGGCACACGCCTGATAAAATGGCTATTGTCAAAAAAGACAGGCCCTGGACAGGTAGCTCAGGGGGTCAGAGCATTGAGGTGCTGAGGTTGGGGGTTCCACCCCCAGTCAGGGCACATACAAGAAGCAACCACTGAGGCATAAGTAAGTAGAACAACAAATCGATGTCCCCCTCCCCGCACCCTGCACAGGCAACGGGAAGTTTTGCTGGTTGATACTGTTTGATCTTATGGTCCCTTTTAGACGACTGCTTGGCAGTGGTTTAAATGACAGGTGCAGACACTGCTAACTATGCTCATACAGTCACCCCCCCTTCCTTTCAGTAATAGAAACTTCATTGGCTTAGGGCAGCGGTTCTCAACCTGTGGGTCGCGACCCCTTTGGGGGGTCGAACGACCCTTTCACAGGGGTCGCTTAAGACCATGGGAAAACACATCTATAATTACATCTTGCTTTTATGATTAATCACTATGCTTTCATTATGTTCAATTTGTAACAATGAAAATACATCCTGCATATCAGATATTTACATGACGATTCATAACAGTAGCAACATTACAGTGATGAAGTAGCAACGAAAATAATGTTATGGTTGGGGGTCACCACAACATGAGGAACTGTATTAAAGGGTCGCGGCATTCGGGAGGTTGAGAATCACTGGTTTGGGGCAATGGCTGCTCAGATAGGGACTACATTTCCCAGCGTCCTTTGCAGTGGGTGTGGTGATCAGAGTTCCCGCAGGCCACGGGGACTTAGGTGAGAGCCATTCTCGCAGTGTCCGCCTTGTGCCCTTAGTAGAACCCTCCCTTGATCGGTTTCCATCTCGCTGGCTGTGAGAACCTTTGTATCTGTTGGGCTCGCTGTGGGGTTCACGGAGCCCTTGGTCACGTTTGCCTCCCTCCCCGGCACCGAGAGGCGTCCGTGTTCCTGCCACAGTGGAGGGTCCCCATACCCGTTTGCTAAACAAGTGAAGGAATGAGGGAGCCCCCCGCCCTATATCGGATTTCCCTTGTCCATGAAGGTCAATTGCAAAGCGATGCGAGGCTCACAGGAAGCATCATGTTGGCTTTTGCTGGTCACTCAGGAGTTGACAGCGATGGATGGCGTTCCCACGGGTCAGCCTCCTCGCAGCCCTCCCACTCGCTGCACATTGCAGAACGCACCCACGCCTGCAAAACGCCCAAACATCTAGCCAACAGCCAGACCTTTATTTCCAGTATCTTTAAGGGCGTCCCTGCATCATTGGGCCGATGGTGAAGTGCCAGTTTCAGAGAATTCGGTGGCTACTTTGCAGGAAATTGAGGGGGGCGGGTCATCCGTGTTCTTTTCAGCAGCACTGGTGGGTGTGTGACGGGAGGAGGGACTTGCCTTGTGGCATTGTCATGACAATAACGGCGTGTTTCGGAGCCTCTCTGGGTAATGCGGCGTCACTGAGCCACGCTGGACACTGCCAGTGGCCACCGACACCATCACCCACTTCCCGAACCCCTCCATTTTCCCGGACGTGGGAGTCCCAGGTCAGTTTCCCTTGGGCTCTGGACACTGTCTCGGATTCCCTCCATTCCGAGCTATTTGCAGGGCGGGGCGTACACAGAGGGGCGGAGCATGCACGGCAGGGCGGGGCTTACTTGGTGGGGGCAGGGCATGCACAGAGGGGCAGAGCATGCATGGCAGGGCGGGGCTTACTTGGTGGGGGGCGGGGCATGCACAGAGGGGCGGAGCATGCATGGCAGGGCGGGGCTTACTTGGTGGGGGCGGGGCATGCACAGAGCGGCCGGCAGCTGAGAAAGTCCCTGTGCTGCAGTGTCACCAGGAGCCATCCTCGATGATGACGGTGCAAATAGCTTCATTTTAGTTCCCTCTTGTGCTTTTTTATAAGCAGTAAAGTGGCTCAGTGGTTGAGCGTCGACCTGTGAACCAGGAGGCCACGGTTCTGCTCCCGGGCAGGGCACACGCCTGGGTTGTGGGCTCGATCCCCAGTAGGGGACATGCAAGAGGCAGCCGATCAAGCTTCTCTCTCATCATTGATGTTTCTCTCTCTCCCCCTCTCCCTTCCTCTCTGAAATCAATACAATTATATTTTAAACAGCAGAGCACATGGATTCAATTTTGCAAACCAACTTGTAAAATCAGAAAATACAACGACCTTTTACAGCTGGTATCGGAATGGTCAGGGGCCACAGAGAGGTTTGTAACTACCGAAGCCGGCTGGCCAGGTGACAAATGAGATTTTCCCCTCCTTCCAAACCGTTAGACACGGCTTTATAAACTCCCCACTCCCTCCGGCGGCCAGCTCCCCATTCATCACCTTCATGCCGCCTTCCATTCAGGCCGAGGGTATATCCGCGGGTCCTAATCAGCCACTTTCCTGAGGAAATTGGCCAAATCCCGGCTGGAGGGGGAGATGAATCCCACAGCCCGCTGTTCAGACAAATCTCTTTTCAAGTGCCCTCAGAGCTTTTTTTTCAGACCCGGCGAAGACAGCCCCACAGGAAACAATAATAGTTTAATCTCCTGAAAAATTTCCTTCCTGCGCTGCCGCGCGCTGAGACAGGGAGTCAGAGCCAAGGAAAATGAGCCGCACCGCTGCCAAGAGCAGGCTGCTGCCTGGGCCTGAGCTCCGGGGAGTGGGGCTCCCTGCCCAGGGGGGAGGGGGACGGGGGCTCCTGACACTGGGGAGGAGTGAGGGACAGGGAAGTGACCAGGCGCTTTAAGGCTTCTCCCTTCTCCTCTCCCGGACAGTTAGTTTCTGTTGATGAGATTGGGTCCCGGGTGGGACTTCTCATTATCTCCTCTACATGGTGGTGGACGGACTCATGGAGCTGTGCTCTCCAGAGGGGCTGCCAGGGTGTTCCGGCCCCGGCCCTGCCCGGCCTCCGGGCGGGACCAGGTCAGACTCTTCCACACTTTCCCCGGGCCTTGGTCTGTGGACACAGCCCCCCAGGGCATCTCCGCGGTCATCCTGCCTTGTCCTCTCCACGTGTGCATGGCCTGTGTGTCCCCTTAGCTTGGTGGTTTCCTCTCACGTGGCCCAGACCCTGTCCCTGTCCCCAAGGAGGTTGAAGTCCTCTCTCCCACTGTTCTTCCTCCAGCCCTGCACGTCCATCGTCACCTCTACCCCGAGGAGGGTCACCAAGTGTCCATCTCCCTCCTGGAGGGGCAGGGGCCACTTCTTGTTTTCTCTCCAACCCCAGTAACATGACACCCCATTTCGGAGGCACTCAGGACAAGGAAGTGAACAGAGTTACGCTAGTTTTCACTTCTGTTCCTAAGCTGCAGGGCCGGTTTGTGTGAGCCTGGCTACGTTCCCGATAAGGTTCCTATCATATCAAGTCTCCACGGTCTCTCTAACTCTTGTGCTAAAAGCTGGCGAGTGCTTCATCAGCGCCACCAGCCGCGTTGGTTTCTAGCTGGTCCTTTCTGTCCATCCCTTCTCACTCTCCCAGGTCATGTGTACGTAGTTATATTCATGCAGAATCCCCGTGTTCTGAAGGGTGGATTTACTTGTACAGTTTTATTTGGGAAGTTTCCTCCTTCCTCAATTTTTTTTCAAAAGTTTTTAGAAAGGAGAAGTTGGGGATAAACAGAGAAAAAGAGGGAAGGAGTGATTATTTTTATATTTTTATTTATTTCAGAGAGGAAGGGAGAGGGAGAGATAGAAACATCAATGATGAGAGAGAATCATTGATTGGCTGCCTCCTGCATGCCCCACACTGGGGATCGGGCCTGCAACCTGGGCATGTGCCCTAACCCGGAATCAAACCGTGACCTCCTGGTTCATAGGTCTACGCTCAACCACTGAGCCACACTGGCTGTGCTGTGCTAATTTATATATTTTCAGTGAACTCTACCGTGGATCTTAATTAAACAGCATCTTTTTCCTGGAGTTTTGATACCAGGTAGAGGATAAAGACATTGAGATACCAGCTGGTCAGGGAAACGTCCTATTGACGCGTACACCCTAAAGAAACATTGACTTACTAATGCTCCATTGGAGATGTTTTTGGATAGTGGCATCTACATGTATAAAAGGCTAACATGCAAAGTGTCCCTGCAGGAGTTCGACCGGGAGATCGGAGTTCTATCGCGCGCTATGATGTGCGCTGACCACCGGGGGTGGCATGGAAAGAAGGAAGGCCCCAGCCAGCAGCGGGCAGCTGGGGAAGGAAGGCCCTGGCCGCCAGCAGGAAGGCCTCCATCAGTCCTGATCACTGGCCAGACCTAGGGACCCTACCTGTGTATGAATTTCATGCACCAGGCCTCTAGTTACTATGTAAATGACATCCGAAACAGTACAATTTCACAAAAATCAGGACCTTTGAGAGCTATTTTTAAGATAACAGTAAGTTTTATCTTCTGAGTCAGTGAAGACCACACATGTTTTGAATTTGATGTCTGATGAGAAATATCTCTACCGTACAAAGTTAAAAAGGAAAGTCTTAGGAGACTGACCAAGGAACCAAAATAACACCCAGAACCAACAGGACACAACTGAACAGCATGGAGGGAGGTTGTCAGCTCTGGGCACACCTCTCCGTCTCATTAGCACCGCTCTCCCCGGATGCCTGAAACTGGTGGCAGCGAAGCCCCGATTTGCCTGACTTAACTTCATGAGAGTGTGTGACCTAGTAAACAAATAAGGCGTGGTGGGAACAGAGCGGGATCCGCCTGGCCGAGCCCAGCCTGAGCACTCAGCGACAGGCTGTAGGAAACAGCCTTCCCCGGGTCAAGGCCATGCCATGTGTCAGCTTTGCTTACTTCAGGCCAAAGTTCAGCCGAGTCAGAGGATGTCCCCTGGGCCTCTGGGCCTCACCTACACGGCTGCTTTCGTTCAGTTCCTGAGGGAGGCCCTGGCCCGAAGACTCAGAGGAACGCATGCTCCTGAAAGCACAGGAACCACAGTGTCCTGACCGCAGAAGACGTATGTGAATGTCGGATCTCCGCGTGCCCAAGGTGGGGGAGGGAGGGGTCATGCACACCGGGCAGGTGGCAGACACCCAGGTTCTTCTCCTGCTCGCTCTCCTTTGCCCCAACCTAACCCGAGCTTCTCTGGTCTCTCCCACAGAGAGCCGAGTCTTTGCCAAACTGCTCATTTTTCTCCTGGCGACACAGGAGACCACATCCAGGGCTCCTCCTGCTCCCCAAACTGGACATGATCCAGGAGAGCTCCAAGGACCAGGGAATCATGGGATTACTGGGGAGAAGGGCCAGGGTTTCTGAAACACCGTGTGGCAGGTCCCGCAAAGCTCTCAGCAGCCTGTGATGTGTGCAGGATGCAAACCTTCGCTCGGCTAAGCTGCTGAGATGAGGGTTGTTTCTTGCAGTAGGTACACTGTCTGGCCACGATAAGGTGGTTGCAAAAGCTGACTTTCCGATGGCCAGGATACCCTCCTTGTGTGCCTCAACTTCCTCATCTGTAAAATGGGTCGCTCCTAGTGCTTCCACCACAGGGATGTGTCGAGGTAGAATCACAGAAGAGTGCCTGATATTCAGTGGGATACCAGGACTAGTACTATCACTAGTACTGTTACTAGCACTGTTACTGGTACTGTTACTAGTACGATCGCTACTCCTGCCGTCACCTCTACTAGAGCACCACCACGTGGTTGCTGTGGAGCTTTCTTTGGGGGGATGAGACCCATGAAGTAAGTGGCTGCTCATTCCACGCAGCCTCCCACGGACCTCGCCTTTCCTGAGTGGGGAAAATGGGTCTCTTGATAAGATCCCTGTGAAGTCCTAGCTAAACCAACAAAATAAGTCTTACATCACGTCGGTCAGGGATTATGGGCAAGGAAGGGGTGCACTTCCTGTTGTCCTGGCACTGAATGCACCCCGTGACTCACGGGGGGTTTCGAAGGGAGAGAGCCTTGGGGTTAGGAGCGTATTGCTGACGAGTTCATGGAGAAGCAGTTGGTTATTTAATCTTTCTAGCTTATTGGGGAGTGGCGATCTCTTTTCTTACTGAAAGGGACACAATGAACTTGGCCTAGGAAATTTCATAGTGGCCATAGAGTACATTTGACTTTTCGGTGGAGTTTGCTTTATGAAACGCAGGTGATGGGCGTAAAACAAAGACAGTGTGGCCTCTGTAGTAGAAGCCAGCGGTCAGTTAGGGCCATTAGAACTGTGTCAGCTGGCTAGCAGGGAGAGGCTGGCCTCTGAGTCCTAGGAGGGTGGAGTTGAGAAGTCTAGTGTGGGCATTAAGAATGGGATTCAAAGAGTCAGACCACCTGGGTTCAAATTTGGACCTTATCAGATATATGACCTTGGGCAAGCATCTCTGGGACATGGTTTCTTCATTTGCAAGGTGGAACTAATCATAATATGATTCGACTAGAAGCCTGATGTACGAAATTTGTGCAAGGGGCTCTGACCTCACAGCCCGGCTTTATCCAGAAGGTCATCAATTTGCATATTATGCTTTTATTATTATAGATTATGAAGATTATGAGATTATGTGAATTAAATGAGTTAATACAGTTTATTTTTTAAATTTATCTTTATTGTTGAAAGTATTACAGATGTCCCCTTTTCCCCCCTAATTGACCCTCTCCCTCCTGTCCCGCCACCCCCAGGCCTTCACCACACTATTGTCCGAGCCCATGAGTTATGCATATAAATTCTTTGGTTAATCTGTTCCCCTCAACCCCCTTCCCTCTGAGATTTGTCTGTCTGTTGCAAGCTTCCACATCTCTGGATCTATTTTGTTTGTCAGTTTATTGTGTTCATTCAATTCCTCATATAAGTGAGATCATGTGATATTGTCCTTCTCTGACTGGCTTAGAATAGAACGATACTAATTATCATCATCATCATCATCATTTTTAGAAAACATCGTTTACTACCTTGCTTTCAATTTCAAAGGTGCTTTAAGTTGTAGAACTTTGAATTTCAATCCCAAGGAACCGCCCCTGCCCCCCACCTTCTTGGGGGTTCAGCATTAAACTATGTTTGCCTGATTCTGTAGATGGTTCGCCAGCAGTGTGAAGGGGGCGGTTTCGTGCGGAGATAATGCTCCGCACCATTCACATCGACATGCTCATGTCCTAACATTTTGCTTGTAGATGCTTTTGAGCCACGTCTCATGCTTTTGAAGACTGTTTGCTGTCGAGGAGGCCTGGAGAGAGAGTGAGCCTGGTGGACAGGAGCACATGAGCACTGTCGCCGTCGACCCAGCTCCAAGGATGGGAGAAGCCGCCAGGTTCCCATCTTATGGAGAATTGTGTTCCAATGATTCTCTTTTGTCTCTCTACTCCCCAACTCACCTTCAAGCATGATTTCAAACCCGAAGGCATATATTTTTAAATCATTTTGTTGGGAAATAATTTTAAACTCACAGGAAAACTGCAAGAATATTTACGAAGAACAAAAAAGTAAGCCAGATGTCCGTTGTGAACATTTCGCTCCATGTCCTTCCTCACTTGTTCTCCCTCTTTCTAGACATACAAAACACACACACACTCACACACACACACACACACACACACACACACACACACACACACTCACACACACTCACATGCGCACGCACACGCACGCACAACTATATTTTTCTGAGTGTTTGTAAGTAAGTTGCCTAGATCAGAGGTCCTCAAACTTTTTAAACAGGGGACCAGTTCACTGTCCCTCAGACCGTTGGAGGGCCGGACTATAAAAAAAAACTATGAACAAATTCCTATGCACACTGCACATATCTTATTTTGAAGTAAAAAAACAAAACGGGAACAAATACAGTATTTAACATGAAGAACAAGTAAAGTTAAATCAACTGACTATTTGCATTACCTCAGAGCGATGACCATTTGCATTACCTCTGAGCACTGACAATTTGCGTTATCACTGTGATGCAACTCCCCTAGAAACCACCCCCAACCAACTAACCAACTTCAAAAAAAAAAAAAAGGCCCTACTAACTGCAAAATAAAAAAAAAATAGACCTCCTAACTTCAAAAAGAAATAAATCCTAACTTGTTCTTACCTCGGTCCTCAGGCAGCAGCAGGCTCAGCACAGGCAAGCTCATGACTCGTCAGATCACACCCAAGACTGAGAGGAGGAGTCCAGAGACAGAGAGAAGGAGGGGAGTTGGAGAGTGTGGCACATTCCACACATGCACACTGTGGGCCTGGGACGAGTCGGCTGCTAAGTAACAGGCAGCGGTAGCAAAAACACCCGGTGGGCCGGATATGTTTTCGGTGGGCCGCATGTGGCCCGCGGGCCGTAGTTTGAGGACCCCTGGCCTAGATCTTGGCCCATCATCCCTAAATACTTCAGTGTCTGTTTTTTAAGAACAAGGCTAATTATTCTCTTACATAACCAGAATATTCTTATCAACTTTAGTAAATTTAACATCAGTGTAACATTTTAATCTACTATCCTTATTCCAACTTTGTTAGCTGACCAAGGAATACCCCATACAGCATGCTTTCCTTCCAATACAGGGTCCGGTCTCTAAGTTTGCATTTATGTGGTAGGTCTGTTTAGTCTCTATAAGGCATATTTGTAAAAAGGCTGACCACTGTTACGCACCAACAGGCTAACGTTATTGCTCTAAACAACAGAGGTACACCAGCTTGATCTATTTATGGTACTCGATGCTGTAACGACACAAAAGATGCTCATCCCAGAGCGGTGTACTTTTTTGGGTGCCGCTGAGGGGTCAATGTGTGACCTTCTGTTACCTAAGGTTCTGTTCTGGCACGTCCGTTCCCATAAACTTCTCAAGGATAATGAGCCTAGCTTCCTTCCTCAGGTTCAGCCCTGTAGGTGTATGGGCATCATCGAAATGAAATCCAGGGGGGCCTTTCCCTGTGTCGACGGGGAAATGCATCTTTCTGGAATTCAAATTGAATCTGTACTTTTTCACGCTTACGTTTGCTCAGGTAAACACAACATGCTGTTAGGCAAGAAACATTCCGTCAGTATTTTTAAGTGCCTCTCAAGTTTCTGGGACAGTAAACAAATCACAGAAAAGAAAGGAACCAGCCCGTCAGACCTCTTCCAGTGAACTGAAGAAGCAATTGGAAACCGCCCTGAGGTGGGAGGTCCCTCTTTTCATGGGTCATGGTGATGCTTCTTTAGTCTTTTCCCCGGCTCTTTATCGTAGACGTCTGTAGCTTTTAGAGTCAGCTTGCCACATGGTTTCATGAATTCCCTGGAAAGAAAGGTGTGTGTGTGTGTGTGTGTGTGTGTGTGTGTGTGTGTGTGTGTCGGGGGGACATGGGGTGGAGTGAGGGGCAGAGGGAAGAGCAGTCACTTGCCGTCGTCTCATGCTTCAGAAGCCGGTCTGGGCATTGCTTTGGTCACATCCAGTGGTGGGGGAGGCGGTTGAAGGCAGCAAGGGAAGTGCTAGGCTCTGGAATAAATAGGTGGGAGGTGGTGGAGGGCAGAGAGGGGGTTTTTCCTTTATAATCATTCAAGGTTTAAGCGTTCCTAGAAGCCACCATCAGTTCATTATTTGTAAGAGAGTAGGGCTGCCATAGGACACACACAAAAACCAAAGGGCTGTGTAAAGAGGGAGCTACCTGGCTTCTGTTCAGAGTGAGCAGAGTGAATGGCTGACCACTCCAGCAGGGAGTGTGTTTCTGAGAATAAAGAAAAAGAAAGGCCTGGCCGACGTGAATCAGGGTTTGAGGGTCGACCTATGAACCAAGAGGTCAAGTTTGATTTGTGGTCAGGGCACATGCCCAGGTTGCAGGCTCGATCCCCGGTGTGGGGCCTGCAGGAGGCAGTTAATCAATGGTTTTCTCTCATCATTGATGTTTCTATCTCTCTCTCCCTCTCCCTTCCTCTCTGAAATCAATAAAAATACATTTAAAAAAGAAAACGAGAGATCTCAGGGAAACTGGTATTTAGATCTTGGGTCAAGATGAGGGTAGAATGAGAAAAAAAAAGGAAGTTCTGGAACCTCAAATCGAAGAGAGTGGAGAGTGAAAATAAAACTAAGTCTAGGTGACAAGGGGCCTTATTATTGACCGTGAATAGTGGTGGGGGGAGGCTGGGGGTGGACAGAGAGCTTGAGCTTAGCAGTGTTGGGTTCCCTGAAGAATGCCGGGGTGTTCCAATTCCCTAGCTGTGGAATTTAACCCACTGGGGTTTCACGGGGATGAATTCCCACGTCCCAGTCATACGCTCACCTCTATTAGAAAGGAGTGGCAGCCTTAGTTACTCCTCGGGAGCGGTCCTTGTGTGTGCACAGGAGGGCCCAACTCCTGGGTAATGGGGGCCTCAGATATTTGCCATAGAAAATGGCCAGGAAGACGGGCAGAGAATTATGAGGCTTCTCCCCTCCACTTCAGGGCCTCACACGCTGTTTTGGGTGGAAATTCGTAAGTGTCCTTTTCCTGCAGCCTCTCGGCAAACCCCTCCTAGCAGCTGCAACCTCCTGTGGGAGTGACGCCCGCGAGGGGCAGCCATCGTCCTCAAGTTGTCTTTCCTGGGTGACGTCTACAAATTCACTGATTATTTTATAGGCTGACTTCGTAAGGAATAAGGACCTGGAATACAGTCCAAGTTTTTCTTAATATATAATGCAAGTGAGGTTAATGATTAAACTATAAGTGGTCTTGGTAAACACTCGAGACTTAGTTAGGTGTAATATAACTAGTGATATTTAATAATCCCTGACATTTTTTTTCAGCCTTTCAGTATGTATGTGAGAGGGAATTATGAGTCAAAGATGAGTAAACTCTACTTGTCATATGTCATAGGTGCCTGCCCCCCCTCCACCCGACCCCCCATCTCCAGAATGGTACATTTAAGTCTTGGTTTTGATAATCCATGAAGGAGGTGAGGGTGGGCTTCCTTCAAAGGCAGGTGAAGGGGCCTTTATCAGCCCATCAGTTCTTTTTCCTGCTGTGACTCACCGGTTGATGGCAAAGGCGAAACTTCCTCTGTTTCATAGAATAGTTTATTTGTTTTTGATCTTTATCTTTAGAAATGTGTGGAACAAAAAAAGAGTGCACTTATCAGGAAATAAAAAAGTTGTTATTTGTAGGGTTGAGCAACACATAAAGGTAAATTCTACACGCACGCATGTATTAGATTTACCTCTGTGAAACGGACTAATTGCACAAGATTCAAAGCCGGCATATTGCATGGCTACCCGCCAGACGAGAAGGTAACAGTGCCCTTCCAGTGGGATGTGTTGTGAATCATAACCCTTGTGCTCAGACACTCAGCGAAGTAGCGTGTGGAGCAGAGCGGGCAGTGGCAGCCTGGCCCTCCGTGTGCAGGTGGTGTGTTTGCTGCGAGGAATTGTCAGTCAGAGAGATGTCAGGCTGTAATCGCTGCGCGAGCTTGGCAATAAACTCCCCTGGAGACTAACGGGGAGGGGGTTTGCCTGGGGCGTGAGGATGCTGGGAGAGACCTCCCTGCGGGGAGTGTGTGTCCAAGGCGAGTGGTTTTGGTGAGCTCTGAGCAGCCTGGTGTTGCTGTAAAGGAGAATTCAGCAGAGCCAGGCCTTGGCCAGCCTTGGATGCCCCCCTAAGAGACGCGAGACAGCTGCTGCTCAGCCCCCATGCCCTCCCTTTCTGGAAGCCCGCAGCAAGCGGCCTCAGGCTTAGTGTCTTTGTTGAGCTAGAGAGCGAGCGGAAGTGGAACGCTGAGCACGGAGGCTCTGGTTGCCCTCAGTCCATCTTCCGGGCCGGGACCTCTCCACAGGTCCCTGTGCAGGCGGCAGAGAGGCGGTGGGGGCTTCAGCCACCCCAGGTGTGGGCTCCAAGGCGCTCCTCCCGTCTTTCGCCAAAAGTGCCGGGAGCGCTATCAAAGCTTCGAAATGGCGTCCAGTTCTAAGTCTGCCTTTATTAGTGATGATGATATTGCTAAATATGTCAATGCAGTAAAGGTTTCCTTAAGTTTTCGAATATGTAACTTCATTTACTTGCGATTCATAATTTTTTTCCTAAACTGCTGTAAAATCAGCAAAAATGCCTTGGCAATTTTAGCATAGTTCCTAGGATATTGGTTGGCACTCAAAGGGTTAAGGCGCCACGATAGGAGTTCTACTGCTGCATTGAAGAGGGAATGATGGGGCCCGAGGACAGGGCAGGTTCAGGTGACTTAGGGAATCCCTGTCGTGGGACTTGGATATGACTCCGATGATGTCAGGGGTGATGGAAAAGGAGGAGGCCAGGATAACCCCCAAATCCCTGCCCACTTTCACCTGGCGAGGCGAGCAAAGACGTTGGCCTTGGTAGTGACACTGGCCTCTTAGACATCTAGGTGGACAGCTGGCAGGCAATTCAGTCTGGACCTTGGGGAGTGGTCTGGGCTGGACAGATGGATTTGGGGGCAACTGGTGCACCATTTTAGCTCGCTCTCTAGCTTCCTGGTAGGTTCTGTGGGTGGATACTAGGTATCAGGGTAACAGCAGAAGCCAGCTCTCACCCTGGTCTATCAAGGCCACAGGAATCTGCATTTTTTACTCCTTAAGGCAAAACCAGCGGTGTCACCTGAGAGGGGCGCTTGGGGTGGGAGGGAGGGACGAGTCACTCGCTCAGGATCACATCAACTAAAGGTGGGGCCGCCCCAAATCAGAACTGACTCCTGGAGGCGGGGCCGCAGGTTGCCCGGAGCTCCATGAATTTGGCTGAAAACGCTCCAGAGACCTAGACTGATTGTCCGGTTGGGTCGGACAGGAGCTGGCACTGTGGGGTGATTGGAAAAGGGGCCCGAGAAGGTGCCGGTGGGTCTGAAGTCGAGCTGTGAGCCCAGGAGGTCAGGGGAGGGGGAGGGAGGACAGCCATGGTCAGGAGAGAGCGTCAGGGAGTCCTGGCTCCGGAGGGAGGAGGGGAGTCTGGGAGAGCAGGGATGGGAGTCGGGAGAGCAGTCAGTGGGGCGGTCGTTGCCTGGGAGAAGGTGGGGGTGCCTCGCAGGGTATCCGATGGATAAGCCACGAAGAAAGACATGAGGTGAGATAAAAAAAAAAACCTATATATTTTTATTGATTTTAGAGTGGAAGGAAGAGAGAGAGAGAGAGAGAGAGAGAGAGAGAGAGAGAGAGAAACATCAATGATGAGAGAGAACCATTGATTGGCTGCCTCCTTCACGCCCCACACTGAGGATGAAGCCTGCAATCCGGGCCTGTGCCCTGACCGGGAATCAAGCGGTGACCTCATAGGTCGACGCTCACCCGCTGAGCCACACCTGACCCTGAGAGGGGGTTGCGTTTGCCCCGGATGGAGGAAGCAAGGTCGGGTCTGGGCACAGGTGAGAGCTTCCTGCCATTTTTATGGAAGAGGAGGAAGAAGAAAGAAAGAGGCCCCAAATAATTTAAAAACGAGAGCCCAGAAAGTGGAAGAAGCGGCCACGGCAGTGCCAGGAGAGCCAGCAACCTGTCTGAATAGGGATCCGGCTGCTCCCATCATGGCCGGGCAAGCACCAGCCCCCACCCCAGCTTCCAGTTCTTTCCGTCTACGATGGGGCCCGCAGCGTGGTGTGAAGGGCCACTGGCCGGGGAAGGGCCCCGTCTCTCATTCCGTTTCCTTCCTCTGCTCTGACGTGCTCTCTTAGGGTCGGGGGTGGGGTGCTGAGCAGTAGGGGGCACAGCCCCCCGCCCGTACCTGGCACCGGGCTGGACCAGCGGGGGGGCCTCGGGGCAGGGCTGCGGGGGACACCGCACGGAGGAAGCGCCTTGCTTACCGTCTCCCGCCTCTGCCACTTGGGTCAAAAGGCAACAAGGATCCAGGAGGCCTGTGGTGAACCCGGCCCGTCAGGCGTGGAGGCCCCCTTCCTCCCGGCTTCCCCTCGAGGAGCAGCTATTAATTACACCAAGTGACAAAGATCCCCCTTGCTGCTTGACGGACACAAGGATGAATCTTTGTTACTGACTGCAAGTAATAGACGTGGGGGGAGGAGCCGGGCCGGAGCCGTCGCTGGCCGCTGGCCGCTGGGCGCTGGGCGGGAGCCCCCTTGCCCGCCCGGAGGCAGCAGGGGACACTGGGCAGGACTTGGGCAGGTTCCTCCTGCGCAAACACAGCCTCCGCCCTTCGCTGCTTTAGTTCTGGCACGAGGACAGCCTGTCCCTTTGCATTAACTCCGTTCTGGAGAGAACAGTCATTTAGGGGGAAACGCTGGGGAGCGGCAGGCGCGGGTCCATGGACGGCAGCTGAATGCCGGCTTTCTTACCGGGCGCGGCTGGAAAACCGTGCCTCTCGCGGCCTGTTTTCCTTCGTGTTTTCATTCCGCTTAAAACACACGGACGGGCCAGAAAGGAAAGCAGTTTCAAAGGGAACGTTTCAAGGACTCCTAAGAGGAGGACCCGGTGCCAAACCTACGATTCCCCGACATGCAAACGGCTGACACGCAGCCAATGAACAGCACGTGCTACTCAAGTTTTCTTCAGAGAAACAGGAGCCGGGAGGTTCCTTCCTGCCCTGAAACTCTTTAAACCAGGGGTTTCCATTTCCCTGTTTCCTAAGTCCTCGGACCCCATTCTTTGCATAGTTTACATCTATCTCTTCATCAAACCTGAAACAAAAGCTTCTAAGAATAACTTTCTTCTCCGAACGGGAGAATGTTATTTCCTTGCATCCGTCTGTGACTTGGCATGAAGCTTTCATAGCCATCAAGACTATACAAGGTGCCAAACACCCCCAAACCGGGGCCACTGGGGGCTGCTTCCTGGACCCAGAGATGAACCCAGGAGGCGGAGAGTAAATGCATATTTATCAAGGCCAGAAGCCTTTCCTCGCCTTGCATTGTCTGCAGTCAGGAATGACCTGAGATTCTTTCTGGAAGAGAAAAGGCAGGCCATAATTACGTTAATTAAACTCAAAAAAGGCAGCGACGACAGGGGCTTGCTGGGGCTGTGGTGGTCACCCCACGTGGGCGACCGCCCTTGATGTAATTTAGAAGAATCATCATTCACTATGAAAAAACCCCACTGGTGAGCTAGTCTCTCAAATGCCTTGTTTAATTTAATAAAAAATATTTGTTGATCAGGAACCAGTCAGTGCTAAAAATCATTATATGTCATCTTGTCAGAGACTCACAGACCTGAGTGGGTGTCGTTCCCGGGAAGGCTGTCCGGTGGGTCCTCGGATCCCGGCCCTCTGCTCCCTCCACCGGGCAGCGCTGGCCGGGAAATAGGCCCGCAGGCTAGACCTTGACCCTCGGACTTATCTCGCCGGCCCGGCTCTGGTTAAATTTTGCCTTCCATATCTTCATATTTCCATGATGGAGCATGGAAAAAGAAACTTAGCAAAGGTTTCACCTCTGCTGTTAAAAAGTTCTGACCTTTGCTCACATTTGCAGGGAAAGTGCCTTATAGCACCAATTAACATGAATTATTAACTCCCGGATTAATAATTGATTAGCAACCGAACGGCCCCAGGCACGGCCAGATCACACTATTGAAAGACAGGCGCAGGAAGCACGTAGCTCTGATGAGAACAGTCCATTGACGATGTTTGGGGTAAGGAATGGCATCCAGACTTTCTGAAGGATTTTTACATTTCCCCTCTAAGGCCCGCACTGGCTGCAAAGTCAGATCATTGAACCAAGAATTCCTGCAGTGACTTGTGTAGATGTGTTTTTTTTAAACACTTTTATTTAACAAATTCTCATGCACCTCTTCCTTCGTCATCTCCTAGTCAGAGTACAGGTGGTTGTTACTTCATTTAATTCTCCCAACAGCCACCCCAGCTAGACAGTTACTATCATCCGCATGAGCCCGGGCAGTGCCCGCAGTCACACAGGTGGGTGGTCACAGGGCTGCCGGGACAAGTACCACCCATGGGTGGTGGTGGGGGGAGGGGCTTAAACAGAGGAATCTACCATCTCAGTCGGAGGCCGGAAGTCCCAGATCAGGTTGTGGGCAGGGTGGTCGCTCTGAGGCTGGTGGTGTTTGGTCTTCCTGGGCTTGTAGAATCACCACCCCGATCTCTGCCCTCGTCGTCACATGGAAGTTTCTCTCTCCGCGTTATGTGTCCAGATTTCCTCTATTTAAAGGACGCCAGGCTCATTGCATTGATGCCCACCCCATGACCTCACTTTTTAATTTATTTTCAAAAAAATATTTTTTTTTTATTGATTTCAGAAAGGGAGGGAGAGGGAAGGATAGAAACATGAATGATGAGAGAGAGTCATTGAGTCACTAATCAGCTGCCTCCTGCACGCCCCCTACTGGGGATCCAGCCTACAATCCAGGCCTGTGTCTTGACCAGGAATTGACCCGTGACCTCCTGGTTCAGAGGTCGACGCTCCACCACTGAGCCACTCGGCCGGGCTGCTGACCTCACTTTAATTGGTTGCTTTTCTAAAGACCCAATTTCCAGATAAGGCCCCGTTCTGAAGTTCTGGGGGTGGGGGGTGGGGGGGGATGGACATCATTTAACTTATTACACTGGGGGAGCAGAAGTCAACCCAGGTGTCTGGCCCGGCCTGTGCTCCTGGGCACAGAGAGCTCACGAAGGCACGTTCAGTTGAGAGCATCTTACTGGTTCGTATCCAGGAACTGTCCTCGGCACAGGTGCCCCCGGGACCGCGTCTCCTGGCGCTCAGGCGGGATCTGGGTAATTGAGGGGATCAGACCGGTTTATAGCGCAAGGCCCTCTAATCCCCCGTAAGCCCCAGCCCCGCTGAGTTTGAAATCTCAGAGCTCTCTCGGCGCTCTCTGTTGGCCTCTGCAGCACATATTTTCTTAAACACACATTTTACAGGCGTTTCAGGAGGGAGAGGCCTAATTACTTCCTCCGTTCCCTTCCAAATTCCTGCTCTCGGCGCCATGATTAGGTCATGCAGACACGGCTACCGTGCAAGTCCACCCGGCGCGGCAGAGCTTGAGGTGGGAAGGCAGGAACCAAAAGGCCCAGCGTCTGATTCCTTGGCCCTTTGACTTGACATTCCTGTTCTCTAACGGAGGAAGAAGGAAAGAAAAAAAAGAGGAGAAAAGGAGAAGCAGGGAACGTAAGAGTACAGAGCCCGGCCGGCGGGGCTCAGTGGTTGAGTGTCGACTTAAGAACCAGGAGGTCAGGGTTCGATTCCCAGTCAGGGCACATGCCCGGGTTGTGGGTTTGATCCCTGATAGGGGGTGTGCAGTGAGGCAACCAATCAATGATTCTCTCTCATCGTCGATGTTTCTATCTCTCCCTCTCCCTTTCCCTTCTTCTCTGAAAGCAATAAAAAAAAAAGAGGCCAGAAAGTAATTTTGTGAGTAAAAGTAGGAATAGGGTTTGGGGTTTAGGAGCTTGTGCTTTGCTTCATCACCTGCCACTTCTCAAAGGAGAGGCAGTTATTCTGCTGGTGAAACCCCGGGTGGAGGAGGGCAGGTTCCAGTTCTTTTTTTTTTTTTTTAAATATATTTTTATCGATTTCAGAGGGGAAGGGAGAGGAAGAGGAGATAGAAACATCAATGATGAGAGAATCATTGATCGGCTGCCTCCTGCATGCCCCCCACTGGGGACCGAGCCCATAACTCAGGCATGAGCCCTTGACCAGAATCGAACCTGGGACCCTTGATCCACAGGCTGACACTCTATCCACTGAGCCAAACCGGCCAGGCAGGCCCCAGTTCTTATCTCCCCCCTTTACCTCCTCACCACCCTCCCATTCACCCTCCCGCCCCTGCCCCACCTCCGGGAGGTGCACTGTGAAGACCAGTCCCCAAGAGCACAGGCTACGTGTGGCTCCCCGTCGATGCAGTATTTCGGGACCCCCCTTTCTGTGTCTGGGCTCCTTGGCGAGTGTGGACGTAGCAGCATTTCCGTGCTGTTCCTGTGGGGGACCACCTCCTGTTCGCCTTCTCTTCTGAAGCCGAGGGTGTGAGCCAGTCACACAGCCGGACGCCGGTGAATGGTGGGGCTTTGTTCCTGCTGTGCTTTCAGTGTGTTTAGAAGCTCGCTCTGATCTGAAGGCAGAAGCCAGGGGTTGTTTCTAGATCGACTCTGAATGAGGACAGGGGCACCAGAGGGCGTCCCAGAGGGCGTCCCAGAGGGCGTCCCAGAGGGCGTCTCAGAGGGCGTCCCAGAGGGCGTCTCAGAGGGCGTCCCAGAGGGCGTCTCAGAGGGTGTCTCAGAGGGCGAGGGTCCGGAGGGAAACGAAGCTGCGGCCAGGCCTCTGGGCTCTGCTGGGCTTCTAACAGAGGGACATGGATTTCTGATTCTTAACTTGAAATGACCGGCCTGGAGGTCTGAGCAGGCTCCTACTTCCCTCACTCTCTCTTCTCTGGGAGCCCCATCAAACGTTAATTCGCACAGAATCAGCAGACCGGTAGGTGGCAAAAATGGTCACAGGCTACCCAGCCGGCGTGGCTCAGTGGTTGAGTATTGACCTGTGGACCAAGAGCGCAGTGCCCCGGTTGCAGGCTCAGTCCCCAGCAGGGGAAGTGCAGGAAGCAGCTGATCTATGATGTATCTCTCTCATCGATTGTTTCTATCTCTCCTACTTTCTCTCTAAAATCAATAAAAACATATTAAAAAGAAAAAATGGCCACCATCCTCTCCTTTCCCTGAACCCATGCTTCTTACTATAATGTGACTTTGCAACTCTCCCACCCAAAGGGAGGAGTCGGAGTCTGTTTCCCCACGTGTGTATCGGGGCTGCCCTGGGACTTGCTTTAGCCAATAGAAGGCCACAGAGGTGACGCTGTGCCGCTTCTGAGCCCAGCTCAAGAGCAGCTCAGGAGGTCTCAGTCAAGTCTATTCTTTCTTGGGACCTGGTGACTAAGCCCGGGCAGCCTGCTGGAGGATGAGTGACCGCGTGAACAGAGTGGGGATGCTTCGACAGAGGCCGGCCTTCCCGAACCACCAGTCCTGGCTGAGCGACCAGCTTCACACCCAGGCATGAGCGAGCACAGGCAAAATCAAAGCAACCATCCCACCAAGCCAGCCCTAGCTGCTGACCTAAAGAATCGGGACCTGGATACAGGTGGTTGTTTTAAGCCACCAAGCGTTGGTGTGGTTTGTTACACAGCCATAGCTAACCGATACACTGGCCTAGCAATGTGATCACATTTTTGGTTTCTGTTCTTTTTGGTTACTGACGTCCCTTTGAGAGTCTCAACCGGTATTTGTGTCTGAGGAACACCCAGCATTGTTGGTAATTGCCTCTGCCGCTCACGGCCGTGATCACAGTGATCATAGTGGGGACCCTCACAGGTCAGTCCCCGAAGTCACCTTTGGGCTTCCTTCCTTGTGATGGGAGATAAAAGATGCAATCGTTTTGTTTTGTTTTTGTTTTTAAATGGGATGTCCTACACACCCCTGACCATTGGAACCCTAAACTGTTACTGACGTAGTGAGTCCCTGAGTCTTCATAGAGTTGACCTCTCACCCCCTGGAGCACAGTGTCTTCCCAAGGCCGCCCAGCTACTTCTTGTGCATCTGGCCTGACCACAGGCTGTCCGTGTGATGGTCGGCAGAGAGCCCTGATGCCCAGGTCTCTCCATGGAAGGTTAACCTAGTCCTGAAGCAAATCTGTAAAGGAATATTTTTGTTCTTTCAGTTTGAATGCAAGCAGTTTCCGATCTTGTTTTCTGATGGAGTTAGAGAGGAAGGCTTTCACCAGGTCAATGACTGCCTAGCATGTCCTTGAGATATTTAATCCCCCCAGCAAAGATACCACATCTGGTGCAGGTGTTAAATTTAGTGACAATTAGGGCTGATATTTAGTTGGGTTTGAATGGTCTGTTGGATCCATCAGATTTCTACCAGGGCCAGATCGATGCATTAAAATGAGATGTGACGGGGACCACCATCCCTGCATCCTTTTAATACTTGATGGTGGTACCACATTCTGCCATCCTTCCCTGGGAGTGACATTGTCTTTGATTTGGTATCATATCTGGGTGGGGTGGGAGGGGCAGTGTCAGAAGTTTCTACTTGGCTTTCCCCAGTAGGATAGTTCTTACCCACCGGCCAAGGACTCAACGTAAGTTGTGTTGACTGCCAGCATGACTGTTCCATTTGTACATTTCGGAACAAGGCCAGCAGTTGCCAGGTGGGTCTGTGGAAATGGTGGATGCCCTCTGGGCTGGATGTGGGTTAGGATGCCATTAGTTCTGGTTTCCTTCTGCTCCCATAGTAACAGAAGGGCCATAAGAATGCTTTGGTTCCTCAGCGATCGGTGTAAACCGAGATTCTGTGTGCAATACTTCTAGGTATATTTGGGCCTCTCCTGCCCCTTATACCTGACTGAGGGGAGAGGACTAGGGGAATCGTTACCATGTTCATTTGCCATTATGCTGTCGGCTCTGTCCTCCTGGGGACTCAGGCCTGGGAACTGTGAAAGGGATCATGACCCTTCATGGCGGCAACTCTCCTTCGTCTCCTGGTGATGTGTCCTTGGTTTTCTGCTGGTAAAAAAGGTGGGCGAGTTCAATCCTGATCCTCATTACCATTCTGCTAATATCTGTCTCTGTTGACCACTCTCTTCTTCTACTCACTTCTTTTCCCCGTGGCTTCCCTCACGCCACACCTATCATCTCAGAACCTGGCTACGGAAAGGGTTGAGTCTCCTGGTAAGTCCAGCGGTCTTCTTGGTCCTTCCCCAGCCCAACAAGAATGACCCACCTTTGTGCCCAGAGAGCCCTCCATCACTGATCCTGTATTGGATTTCTTCCTGTATCTGACTTCCACACTGCACTCACATGCTCCCTGAGATGGGTCCTCACATTTAGGCTTTCAGAGTTGCGCGCGGGGCCTGTTTATGGCAGATGCTGTTCATTCTTCGTCCAAAGAATGAATGAATGAGTGAGTGAGTGAATAGATGGAGTCTGAGTTCAACTTTAAAAAGGGCTGATAAAGAATCTGAGTCCAGGAATTAAGGTTGGTAGGCGGGCCATTGGTGCCCACAGGTTCCTATGACTACAGCCTGTTATGGGAGCCTGTTCTGAAGTCTGTCCCCACAGGCTTGTCCCTGACGGTCCTGAAGGTGCCAGCCTGGGGCACAGCTTCTGACCAAGTGAGGGGACTTCTGCTGGCAACACTGCAGACCGTCTGTGGGCCAGGGTGGGGCCAGGGTGGGCACTGGTGTGGTTCCCCGGAGACAGGCAAGCAGTTTGGTGCCGTGTCAGTCACCTTTTATCCCAAACCCATGTCTGTGTAGAACCTGGGACAACTGACTGAAGCCATGTTATGAGTTGAACTGAGTTCCCCCAAATTCGTATGTTGAGCCCTAACCCCCAGGACTCAGAGTGTGGCCTTGTTCGGAGGTAGGGTCTTTGCAGAGGAAATCAAGTTAAAGTGACGTCAGTAGGGCAAGTCCTGGCCCAATAGGGTCGGAATCCTCATGAAAGGGGAACTCGGAATGTGTAGAGCAGTGGTTCTCAGCCTTCCTAATGCCACGACCCTTTAATACAGTTCCTCATGTTGTGGTGACCCCCAACCATAAAATTATTTTTGTTGCTACTTCATCACTGTAATTTTGCTACTGTGATGAATCGTCATGTCAATATCTGATATGCAGGATGTACTTTCATTGTTACAAATTGAACATAATGAAAACATAGCGATTAATCACAAAAACAATATGTAATTACATATGTGTTTTCGGATTGTCTTAGGCGAACCCTGTGAAAGTGTCATTCGACCCCCAAAGGGGTCGCGACCCACAGGTTGAGAACCGCTGGTGTAGACAGACAAGCAGAGAGGGAAGACACCTCGAGGTGAAGGCCCAGGGGGAAGACCGCCAGCCGCAAGGAGAAATGCTGCGCGGGCCTTCCCCACACGGCTCTTGGAAGGAGCCCGCCTGCCGATAAACGTGCCTTTGGGCGTCTGGCCTCCAGGACTGCGAGGCGAGGCTGTGGTTTTGTGATGGGAGCCAAGGAGCCCCCGTCAGAGACCTGAACATATGCATCCCCCCCCACCCCCCCACCCCCAACCTGTGCTCCCCCTAGGCCGGCGGAAGGTCCCCGTCACAAACCCTGGGTGGGGAGTTCACTCCTTTTGTTGTTCTTGTTAATTCTTGCCTGAGGATAGTTTCCCATAGAGACAGAGGGCAGGACAGAGAGAAACATTGATGTGAGAGAAACACACGGATTGGCTGCCTCCTGCACCAGCTCCGACCAGGGCCTGGGTCGGGAAGGAGCCTGCAACTGAGGCACGTGCCCTTGACCAGAATTGTACCCGGGACCCTTCAGTCCGCAGGCTGATGCTCTATCCACTGAGCCACACCGGCCAGGGCCGAAGGTCACTCCTGTCCCTTCCTGTCTGTGACTGAGGCCTGGTGTTGAAGACCCTGCCTTGGTTGGCTGCGCTGACAGCGCCACGGCCCTGGAGGAAAACGTGAAAACACGGCAGCCCCATCCGGGGGCGGGAGGTGGAGGCAGGTCAGCAAAGGGCGGCCTGTTACAACGTCGACTTTCTGAGAAGAGGAATTAAAGGTCCGTAATCTCGTTGTCTCCATAGACGAGTAATGATGATAGGGCCCCGGATTCTGGAAAGTAAGATGCTGCAGCAAACGTCTGCAGAGGGAAACCAAGTTAAATTGCGGGTTATAAATGAAGCTGCACTGGGGACCGTGACTCAGCCGCGCAGGCTGTGCCCATCTCTCTAACCAGATTCCCCCGGCCTGTCCCCCCCAATTTGCAGGACTTCCTCCGATTCCTGGCATCACGCTGCCCCCAAGACTCCGGAGGCAGAGCTTAGGAAAGGAAGGGAGAGATTCTCTCCCCGCTTCTGCTGCATTCTGGGGAGACGTACCTTAGTGATGGGCCTCCTGCCCCCATGCAGAATGGTTCTACGTAACAGAGTCCTTTATGGAAAGAAAATGTGTTTATTGACTTCAGAGAGGAAGGGAGAGGACGAGAGAGGTAGAAACATCAGTGATGAGAGAATCATTGACTGGCTGCCTCCTGTGTGCCCCACACTGGGGATGGAGCCCGCAACCCGAGCCTGTGCCCTGACCGGGAATCAAACCACAACTGACTGGTTCATAGGTCGATGCTCAACCCCTGAGCCACGCCGGCCAGGCTAACAGAGCCCTTTACTGACGAAGCTTGGCCTTCAGTGCTGCTGTCTCGCCATGGCCCTTGGTTAAGGACAGTCATTCTGTTCCAAATGCGAAAGGGAAGTTTATTTTCATGAAAAAAAGCTCCCCCCTGTGCGCCCCCCCCCCCAATGTTTTTTTTGGGGCGGGGGGAGGCAACCAAAGTGTTTGGTGGCCTTGTTTCGACAAATCAAAACCAAACCAAACAAAGCCCCAACTCATCTCTTAGTAAAGCCTTGGTAACGAATATACTGTCTTAAGTCCTGGTGATGGTGGGTAACTGCGCTGGGAAATACTAATTCTGAGAGCTTACCTTGGGAGGCCAGACAGTCTTCACAGAAGGTATCGTACGCCCCCCCCCCCCCCCCCCCCCCCGTACAGTTCGGATCATGAAATGCGCAGGAAGAAAGATGAGAGTGCGGTCAAGTGCGCTTGGGGAGAGTGGGGCCACTGTCGGTGGTAGATTTGCAGGGGACAGGGAAGACAGGCTGCAGGGCTTGCCACGCACAGAGAGCAGCCCCACCCCAACCCTGACGGGTCGGCCCACTTCCGGGGCGCTTGTTCACTCACCAGAGGGTCTTGGAACAGTTGCCCAACCACGCCGTGTCTCACCTTCCTCATCGTAAGAAAGCAAATGATAACATTTGTTCCCCGTGTCTCCCAGCATAAACATAAACGCCAGCACTGAGATGCTGGTTTAAAGATGGTTTTTAGAAGTTGCTGTGGGGCTGCAGAAGGAAGGAAGGAGGGAGGGAGGGTGGGGAGGGAGTGAAAGGATGGGAAGAGGAGGGAAGAAGTGAAGGAAGAAGGAAGGGGTCTGGGTGCATTCCAGCTTTCATGACAAAGATGCTCTGTGCACGTGGTGGCTCGTAAACAAGGAACCTTTCCCACAGTCCTGGGGGCTGGGACGCCCCAAACCACGGCCCTGCAGACTCGGTGTCTGGCGGGAACCCGCCTTCTGCACAGCTGTCTTCTCCCGGTGCCCGCACGTGGGGGAGGGCGAGGGAGCTCTGTGGAGATCTGTTTGATGAGGGCACTGATCCCGTTCATGGGGGCTCCATCCTCACGACCGAGGCATCTCCCAAAGGCCCCACCTCCGAACACTGTCACATGGCCGGGAGGATTGCAACATACAGATTTTGGGGGGATATAGCATTCAGACTTTAGCAAAAAGGAAGAAAGGAAGCAAAGAAGGAAGGAAGGAAGACAGAGGGAGGAAGGAAGACTATCGCTTGAATCTCATCTTTGCTGGGTTTTGAAATTCTGAGTTAACTCAGTGAACACTGGCTGCGCTTGGGGGAAGACAGGTAGAAACTCTCAAAGCCTGCTCTTTGAACGCCTGAGCTAGAAGACTGTGAGCAGCACAGACACCCCCCCCCCCGGGGGAAAGCCCTCAGTCCAGCCCTGGGAGCTGAGTCGCGGTGGTGTCTGAACTTGGGGGCCGGCGGCAGCCATGCCCGCACCCGGGACCCGCTGGGAGACTGCAGGGCTGCGCAATATGCCGTGACCGCCGGGCCCCGACCACAAAGCCCATCCACAGGACGAGGATCGCTTCGAGAGACCAAGATAAACATTAAATTAATCAACCAAGGCTCTGGGGGGAAATGGCCACTAATTTCAAATTTATCATCTCTGGAAAATCAATTATTATTATGCTTATTGATGTTGTGTTTGTCACTGTTTTCAGCCATTTTCCCCGATGACATGGGTTAAACGAAGAACATGGTTGTAAAAGAGATTAGACACGTTCGATTCTGTTTCCAGACGTTCCATCTCTCAGCTACCTGGGGGTTGGGGGGGCCCTTCACGGGCAGAGGCTGAGTTTGCTGTTCTTTGCTCCCCCCTAGGGCCGCCCTGTCGGCCTCTGTAGGATCTTAATCTGCAGTTAAATGCCGGCTACTGTTTCTCCCGCCCGGGCAGGGTCTTGGAGACACCCTTGTATGACGTCAACGCTCCCTTTCCAGCCCAGTTGGGTTTGGAATTTGCTTCCTTACCCCCCAAAGATTCTGAGGCTTCTACCTCAGTGTGTGTGAGGAGCTCCCCAAGGCCAGCACCACAGAAAGGGGCTTCCTGCTTCCCTGATTCCATGCTGAGTCCCCACAATGCCCAGCGCCTGCCAGCCAGTGCCAGCGCTCCCTGGCGGATGGCAGGGTCTTGTCCTTTGGGAGCCGTGGAGGGCTGGAGTTCTCACCGCTGTGCGCGACACAGGTTTGCCAGCTAAAGAACAACGTGCAGACCATTCGGTTGCATAAGTGTTTGCATGTGCAACACTACAGTCCTCTATAGGGCCTGTTAGAGCAACGAAGGGATGATTCTAGAATCACAGTCCATGTGCCATCACATTCCATTAGCTGGGAAAAATTGGTAGCAAATATATTTATATATTTCATAATATATGCCAGGCGGTATGCAAAGCACTCTGGGAAAACACAAAGATGCATTGGATGTAGACTCTGCCTTCAGTGAGAACACAGTCTGGTGAGTTCCTGATGTTGTTAAATGTTAGTTTGATACCCATACATGTGTGAATATACCCAAATCAACATATAACGGGCATCATTTCTAAATGCAGCTCTCGGATAACACAGGCATTTATGAACCCTATATTGGTTCTAGGGCAGCGGTTCTCAACCTGTGGGTTGTGACCCCTTTGAGGGTCGAATGACCCTTTCACAGGGGTCGCCTAAATACATCCTGCATATCAGATATTTACATGACGATTCATAACAGTAGCAACATTACAGTTATGAAGTAGCAACGAAAACAATTTTATGGTTGGGGGTCACCACAACATGAGGAACTGTATTAAAGGGTCGCAGCATTAGGAAGGTTGAGAACCATTGCTCTAGGGATTTGAAACTAATATCTGCTGGTGGAGATATTTTTCAGTAACACGGAAGCTTATAAAATGATAGAGTGAGAATAAAAAATGCTTTTCCTCCCCTAATCTTGTTCCCCAGTGGCAGCTACAGGTTAACTTTCTGGTTTGTGTTCTTCCTAAATCTTTGCTTGCCTTTCCTATATAATAAAAGGCTAATATGAAAATTGACCAAATGGTGGAACAACCAGTCGCTATGACACACACTGACCACCAGGGGGCAGATGCTCAATGCAGGAGCTGCCCCCTGGTGGTGAGTGCGCTCCCACTGGAGGAGGGTTGCTCAGCCAGAAGCCCTGAGCTGGGCTCATGGCTGGCAAGCGCAGCAGTGCTAAGGATGTCTGACTGCTGGCTTAGGCCCACTCCCTGCAGTGACATCCCCCGAGGGCTCCCAGACTGCAACAGGGCACAGGCCGGGCTGAGGGACCCCTGTGAGTGCACGAATTTCGTGCACCAGGCCTCTAGTAAAATATAATAATAATAAGGCACGTATATGGTGATATCGTTGTAGGCCATGCCTTATTCTTTCAAAGGGCCAGCTAATGTAGCAAAGCTTGGGTGTACAGAATCCATGTAACATTCCCTTGTTGGTGGACACTTAGCTTATTGCCAGTATTTTTATTTATTTCTTTGTATTACTGTAAATGGATTCTGAGTAAGAACTTGTTAGAGCAGACATACTAGCACTGTAAGTTGTATACAAACGATGTTTTGTAGTTGACCATTGAAGCCGTCAGTGGAGGGATAGTTAACCCAATCTCAGTTCATGAAGACTTGGCCCTTTTGAGGGCACAGAATTGGCAGGAGTTGGTGGCTGCATAGGTACCGGGATAGAGGAGAGTCGGAGATGGCTGTGAGCTTTCAAACCCAAACGAATGGGTGTGTTGCGGTGACATGGGAAAGATTGGTGTGTGTGTGTGTGTGTGTGTGGAATCAGGGGGTACAAATGCATTTAAAATTTTAAAATGCAAGACGCAGAGCATACAGTTGGAAACTGCGAATTTTGTGCCTGTATGTCTGTGGGCTTTGTTAGGAGCATGGTCAGGTGGGTGGTCCATGGAAGACGCACTTGCCCTGGTAAAGCCGTGAAGAGAGAGGCAGTGAAGGCTCCTGGGCGAGGAGGGGCCCAGGGCCAGGAGGGGACAGTGGTCCGGGAGGGCTCTCCCAGGCCCGGGAGAGGGCAGGTGGCAGGGGACCGGCGGGCGGTGCGTGGACGCTGTGGGCACCGAAGGTCAGTGCGGAGAGGAGCCGGCGGGCCCGCTGACGAAGGTGGCTGGCGCCCATTGGTGGCCAGAGCCGGGGCAGGGCCTCCGTGTCAGCCTCCGATGTCCTCACTCTGGCTGTAGACCTGGATTTTGTGAAACATGAGGATGGTGATAAAATGCTCACTCCTTCCTGTTGAAGGCATGTGCCTTGTGATTGTGTCTGTGTTGTTGGGCCTTTGGTCTCCTCACCTTAGGCTGCTTATGAACAACTGGACTGAACCAGATCCCCAACAACTGGTCGATTGCTTGGTTAAATACGGTCAGTATTGTTACATGGTTAGAGTTACAATTTCCCTTTTTGTAGAAAAGCAATCTTATGTGTGTACACAGAAATGGCCAATCATGTGTCCAAGTGTGGCAGCCACCACGCCCCACAGTTGGGAGCCTTCCAGGGGAGAGAGAGCACATTTATTCTTTCTCCCTACAGCTGCTGGGGAGAAGGAAGACGGGGCCCCCGCCTTCCTCAGCCGCAGGTGGAAAGTCTGTGTCAGGTGTGGGATTTGCCCAGGTGGGTCTGGCACATGATTGGCGGGTGCAGGAGGCTGTTCCGCTTGCCCTGTAAGAAGCAAGTGAGCTTCCTCCTGTGCAGGCGGGAGGGAGGGCCTGCCCCCGCTCTTGACTCCCCCTCTCCCCCGACCCCACTCCCACCTTAAGGTTGCCGTGTATTTGGGCTGGACGACAAGACTTGGAGCCGCCATGCGTCCCTCCATGGCCTGCCAATGCCAAGAAAGTCTAATGACCAGAAGAATTCAAGGCATCATCTTTTCTGAGATTTTGAAACCATTTCGGCTGTTTACCGATTAATGGATATATTTTTAAAGTCTAGTCAGATTGACCAATAAAATATCTCACTTGGTAGTAATTTCAGGGAAATTACTTGCTGGGTTCAAAGGTGTTTCTCAGATATTCTGTTACTACGGAGTCTACGAATAGGATCATATATTTGAATCACAGGCTGTTAAAAGGTGAGGGATGTGAGGAACGATCTAGAAACCCATTTGTAAGAGGAGATTGAAGCTCATAGGGGTAGTAAGCCACATAGCCAGCGGCTGGAATTCAGCTCTTTGGACCCCCAGTCCAGTGCTCTCCCCAAGCACCGATGCCTCTTGTACAGACACGGTGAGTCTTGCAGACTTTGGAGTGCTCTCAGGCCATTCACAGGCAGAACCTGGGCGAAGGTGTGTGCAGCTCTGGGTCACTCGGACTCGCCGGGCAGTACAAAGTGCTAATTTCAAATCCTGGTTTGCTTAGGACATACATGAGGGGTCCGCAGCTGAGCCAGGAGGGGGCAGATGCGGAGTGGGCAGGAGACGCTGAGCTGGGCTGTAGGCAGGGCCCAGGTTCGGCCACCCCCGCCAGGGGCCCTGGCATGGACACTGCCCTCAGGACTGCTGGTACCAGCTGGAGTAGTTGGTCTCTGCTTCCCCGGTGCCAGCTGCTCTGGGAAGGGGGAGCCCCGCGCGAGGTCTTTATCTCTACGCGGCCTTGGCCCGATAATGAACTCCAGGAGGCTGAAGACCTTGTACCCTGCGAGGGAGGCAGAGCCTGCGGGAGCTGGCTGTGGGCGGCTAGTGCTGCCCGCACTCCCTGCGGCTGGGCCGTGGGTCCTTCCTGGAGAGGGATCTGGGCCGTGCAGCTCTGCTCTGTCGTGGGCGTGATGTGCGTGCGCTAGCATGTGTGTGTGCGCGCGTGTGTGCATGTGTGTGTGTGTGTGTGTGTGTGTGTGTGTGTGTGTTTGCGGGGAAAGTGCAACTTGGATAGAAGGAGAGACTTATGGAGCCATTCCTATTTATTGTATTTATTTATTTATGGTTACATTTTGCCTCAGTCACAGCTGACATTCAGTCACTTTGCCTTGTCTCAGGTGTGCCATGTGGTCAGGTGGTCACAAGCTTCCCAGAGTGATACCCCCCTGGCCCCACGCGTAGCTGCCACAATCCTATTGATTACATCCCGTTGCCTCCATTCCACAGGCTGCCCTTCACCACCCGGGGCTGTTTTGTAACTGCCAACGTGGCTTCTCACTCCCTTCACCTTTGTCCCCACCCCCCACCCCAGTCTCCCTCCCCTCTGGCACCCAGCCGTCTGTTCTCTGTATCGATGAGTTTGTTTGTTTTGTTCTTTAGATTCCACGTATAAGTGAGATCCCATGGCACGTGTCCTTCCCTGACTGGCTTATTTCACTGAGCACAATGCCCTCTGGGGCCCCCAGGCTGGTGCAGATGGAGCCATTTTAAAAGGCACGGGCGATGCCTGGCAGGTGAAGCGCCTGGGTCTCTCCTAACCAGGGCGGACCTCACTCCTGGGACACCAGAGCAGTTCTCCCTGGCTCTGTAAGTGGACATGGAAAGTGCATGCGTTGCCGTGGCAGCAGCGTCTGTGCAGGTGCCGCGTACGTCGAGGTCTTGTTACGTGAGGAATGTGTGAGCCACCCAAGGGGGCCAGACGCGGTCCCCGCGCAGCAGGATCAGCAGACTTTACGGAGTGCGGAGTGAGGAGGCGAGGCCAGGACGTCGTCTTTAGCACAAGACCAGTCATGTCAATCAGAACGCTATAACTTCCCAAGGAAACTTTCAAACTCAGGAATGCGAGTCGAACACGGCGGGGCGAGAGAGAGGGTGATCGGAATGGGAATGTGAGGCGATCATCAGGCAGCCATCGATCTTCACAGACTGACGGAGGCGGTGGGCCGCTAAATGATGCTGCACCGCTGACCAGGGGGGCGACTAAGTCAACTCTGCATCTGAGGCTCAAAGGATAGACTAGAGCAAACACGGCGAACCCGTCTGGCCTGGGTGTGTGCCGGCCTCTGCCACTCATGCCAGGGTTTGGCCACAGTGTCGTTGCTTGGACCCTCTTTGTCCCAACTCTAAGCGGTGTCATTCTGTCCGGCTGTTCACCGCTGAAGCTCATGGGAGCTTCCGGATCTTTCTGTGTCTTGCTGTACAGGCAGTGGCGATCTGGGGTGGCAGCTGTCAGAGCCTCCAGACCCCAGGCTGTTCCTCCTGCTTTAAGGGGCTCCTCATGCTGCCTCTGGGCGTCCCACAGAGTGGTGTTCTTCCGGGATTCCAAGCAGAACTGGGACACAAGCCCCTCTTCTTCCTGCCCCCCCCTTTCCCCCCCAAACCATCTCTCCTACGCCAAGGCCAGGTGGGGAGGAGCTGTTCTGGAACGGGGAAGCACCTTGGCCTTGACCGCGTTCTGTGTAGGACCCTCCAGCCCCCTGGGCAAGCCTGGGACCCGCCTGCGTTTCTGTGAGAGAAGAATCTCCCTCTCTTCTCCGTTTTGTGCTCTTGCCATCGCCCTTCACAATTCCTGGTCCTTCGAGCTCAGAGACCTTCCGGGAGGAACTGTTCAGAAAGGTTTCAAGAGCTCTATTTGCATTTATTTATTATTTATTTAAAATATGTTGTTATTGATTTTAGAGAGAGAGGAAAGGAGAGGGTGAGAGAGAGGGAAACATCAAAGAGAGAGAAGCACCCACATCGATCAGCTGCCCTCTACACGTCCCCCACTGGGGATGGAGCCCGCAACCCGGGCATGTGCCCCGACCAGGAATCGAACCAGTGACCTCTTTTTTAAAATTTTATTTTATCTTTATAATTTATTTTATTGTTTAACGTTTTACACATGTCTCCAAACCAGTGACCTCTTGGTGCAAGGGCTGATGCTCAACCACTGAGCCACACCAGACAGGCCTGTTTGCATTTATAAGTAAAACATGATCATTGAGAAAACTTTGAAAAGATAGCAAAGAACAAAGTCGGAAATACACAGAGACACGGAGTCTCAACATCCAAAACACCACTGCCAGCGTTCTGGCGTCGTTGTCTGTCTGTCTTTCCTCCGGGAGCCTCACGCACTGGACGGTGCCGGCGGCGTGGCGTCGAAGCGCGTGCCGTCAGGTCTCTTCCCTCCTGGCACAGACCTCGTGCCCTCAGGCCCCTGAGAGCTGCTCGGTTCCCTCGTTCATGGCACCGAGCCCCGGACATTGCTGCGTGCGATGCCTCTTCTGCAATCCTGGTTGTTTCCCAGACCGAGAAGTAGGGTGATGGTGTGCAAATGAATCAGCCTGTTTATCGCTCTGCGTTTTTCTCACTCACTCCTGAAAGGTGAAGGCGGTCGCTGTGAGTGTGGAAGGTTGGTAGGCAGGTAAGACCGTTTCCCCCACCCTTCCCAGCATTTGCCAAAGAGCTTACGGCTGCATGAGAGGATCATGGAAATGCTGGACGCGAAGACTCTGGAATTAAGAAGTTAAAGTGTCCACGTCAGGGCAGATCTATCTCCCCCTAAGTTCATTATTTGGGGACAGTGGCGCGGCCGGAAGATCGACAGCCCCCGGATTCCATTTGTCCCGCAGCTGCGCCCGGTGACCGGCCGGCGTGGCAGTTAGTTGGCAGCGTTTAATAAGATTGTCCTCCGTGATTGAAACAAATGGCCCTCCCTTTGTCATCAGAAATGCGATCTTCATGCATTTGTTTCACTAATACAGGATCTGACATCATTAATAATCCGGGCTGGCAACTTGCTCTTGTTGAATACAATAGACGAATGAAAAATTTAATTTTTTAGTAGATCATAAAAGATGTGCCAATAGATCAAAGAGAATTTAGGCAGAGTACCTGTGATGCCCGAGACGTGTCATTGTCTCCACTTGTTAGGCGAGCGCGTCTGTGCCGATGCCATTCTCTGTGACCCCCACCCCACCCCCCAACGCCGTAGTGCGGTGTTCAGTGGCCCGCATCTCCCCCTCCCCCTCCCCCTTTCTCTCTCAAAGCAATTAAAAAAATACATCCTCAGGTGAGGCTTAAAAAATATACGTCTATACTGACAACAGCTGCCAAGACCTAAAGATGGACCAATCTACCCGCATCTTTGTGCAAGTGGAATGGTGACCATGACCTTGATTAGACTGCTGTCTGTCTGTCTGTCCACTGAGAGCCCACACTTGGGTGGGAGAAGCTTGGACTAGAACTTTCCACTCCCGTCCTGCTGGGCCGTGCCCTGCGGCCAGCAAATGCTCTCTGTGGCAGCGGCAGGGCTCTGAGCTCAGTTGACGCGTCCTGATGCGGCACAGCGAGCTAGCACAGATGCGACAAGAGCTTTGCTTTGAAGGACACACGGCTTTGCTTGGAAGTGGAATTGTATGTGGGTGGGATTCGTTGGCGTAAAGGCTCTGGAAATCAAGATTTGAAAAAAGAGTTTGTGTCGAGATCCTATGATCTTGTGCTTTCTTCAAGACACCACAGGCTACCCGTCTTTTAATATTTTTATTGATTTCAGAGAGGACGGGAGAGGGACAGAGAGATAGGAACACCCGTGATGAGAGAGAATCATGGATCAGCTGCCTCCTGCATGTCCCCCGCTGGGGATCGAGCCCACAACCCGGGCCTGTGCCCCGACCCGGAATTGAACAGTGACCTCCTGGTTCTTAGATGGATGCTCAACCGCTGAGCCATCCCAGCAGGGCAGGGAGCCTGTTTTGGAAAACCACACCTGTTGGAAGACGCTAGCAGGGTTTCTGAGGTTGGCGATGCTGGTGTTTTTCTTAGGACTTGAGTCCTTTTCCATTCTTGGTGCGTTGTTTCTCCTCCAATCTGTCGGCTGCGAGAAGGGCTGGTGACCCATTTGATGGGCAGTTGGTGGCTCCCTGGCCTGAGGGGGAGGAAGGGTGTCCATGGGGGAGGGGCCCGGCAGTGTGGTGACCCAGGGGGAGGCGGGAGTGCAGCCACTGCAGCCCCGCCGCTGGGGAGGAGCAGGGACCCCGGTCAGAGGAAGCCGCGTCTCGGTTGTGTCCCCCTGCGCCTTGGGCCAGGCCGCGCGGCCGTCCCCTGGTTCGGGAGGCAGAGGTAACATGAAATAGTCTTGGTTTCAAAAGAAACTCACAAGCAGCCGTCTGGGCTGCTCCTTTCTGTCGAGGGCCTCGCTGGGCGACGACCCGCCACGGGGACCCTCAGGCACGTCTGCCTCTCAGCAGCTCAGGCTGCTCGTGTCTCCTGTTGCTTAGTGTAGACCCTCTGCAAACAGAAAGGAAATATTGATCCCTTCCTTCACCGTCAGAGGCTCTGATACAGGTCAGCACGCCAAGCTGTCGGGGTTGCGCTCTCGGGTCACAGTTCACACTCCGTCTAATCCCATTGTCCATATCTCTCAATTTCTCGGGCCGTTTCCAGCGCAAGCCAAGCAGCGTCGATAAAGGAAGGAACGGGGTTGCGCTCTGTGCAGAGCCCGGGTCTCCGTGTGGTCTCTCCGGGAGGGCGAAGGGTTTGTCATGGCACCAGGTGCTCCTCCTTACCTCCCGCGGAGACTGCAAGCGGCCTCTGGGATGAAGAGGACCCTGCTTCCCGTGGTGAGCAGCAGGGCGTGAGGTGGAGGGGGACGGTGATGAAGGGTGTGCCGGCTGCTGGTCCACAGGCCGCTCCTTTGATAGAACCCGCGATGCTGTGTGTTTGGGGTGGTGAGCACCTGCCGCCGGGTGACTTGAACAGGCATATTGTCTTCCCCCCTGTGGATGGACCTCATCCCGTCAGCGGACAGCCGCCTGCAGCAGACGCGGAGGTTCCCGAGGAGGAAGGAATTCTGTCTCTAGGTTACAGTGTAGCAATTCTGCTCCGGTTTTCAGCCTTTGGATTCAAGGCTGCAACATCAGCTCCTACCTGGGCTCCAGTCCACCAGCTGCTCTATGAAGTTTGCACTTGCAATTGACAATTCCTTAACCCATCCCATGGGGTCTGTTTTTTTTTTTTTTTTTCCTTTTCATTGTTCTAGAGCAGTGGTTCTCAACCTGTGGGTCGCGACCCCTTTGGGGGTCGAACGACCCTTTCACAGGGGTCGCCTAAGACCATCAGAAAACACATACGTAATTACATATTGTTTTTGTGATGAATCGCTATGCTTTAATTATGTTCAATTTGTAACAATGAAACTGGGAGTCACCACAATGTGAGGAACTGTATTAAAGGGTCGCGGCATTAGGAAGGTTGAGAACCGCTGCTCTAGGGAGATCTGTCTAGTACAGTGGGGGAGGGATTTGGAGATCAAGGTGAGCCATGGGAGAGAGCCGTCTGCCCAGGACCACAGTGCCCCGCGTGACCGTCCTGGAGGTGTGGGTGGCTGCCACGGTCAGGCTCACACGAGGGGCAGCAGCAGGAGGCGTTCCCCACCAGGCTCCTGGCAGGAAGGTGGCACACTCCAGGGGCTCCCCGGAGAGCCGATGTTAAAGGTCAAGGGGTAGAGGAATCAAGCAGGTGGTGCAGCCCAGGGCAGCCTCAGTGGGATCTGTGAGCACCCCAGGCCTGAAAGAGCGGAGTGGGCACAAGGCCTGTGGGGGTGCCTCCCCTGAAGAAGGCGGGGCTCCCAGCCAAGCGGGGAGGCAGAGAGGCTGTGGAAGGAATAAGCGGCCTGGCCTCTTTCTCTCCTCCGACCCCAAACTCCTGCCAGCGTCTCCCATGGTCTGAGCCCAACCGTCAGCCCCAGGGCGAGGAGGCTCCTGCAAACGCCCAGCGGCCGGCCTCCAGGAGGGAAGGGCAGGGCAGAGGATGGACTCGGAGCTGAACAAAGAGAATAACCAGCCCCCGTGGGAATCCACCGAGACAGTTCCTAATGCCCTTTTAACTTCCAGTAAATCGTGGGCTACATCTTATTAATTAAGGAAAAGGAAACAGGCCTCCTTGGGCAACGCTGTTCCCGAATTCCGCCTGCCGGCCATGAGGGATGTGAACGCATGTTCTGTGATGCGGGAAGAGAATCCTTCGCTTTCCTGGATTCAGGGCAGCGGTTCTCAACCTGTGGGTCGCGACCCCTTTGGCTGTCAAATGACCCTTTCACAGGGGTCGCCTAAGACCATCCTGCATATCAGATATTTACATGACGATTCATAACAGTAGCAACATGACAGTTATGAAGTAGCCACGAGAATAATTTTATGGTTGGATCACGACATGAGGAACTGTTCTCAACCACTGATTCAGGGTGAGGGGACCCCAATTCTCAGGCACTTGGGGCAGGGCTCCTCGATTTAGATTCTGCCCTCCTTTCTCTTCTTCCCCCTCCCCCGACCCTAGCAGCCAGGCCCCGTCCTGCCCATAAGCAGGGCCGCACAGGTGAACACGCTCAGAGCCTTGCCCCAGGACGAAGGCTCCTCAGGGCGGACGGCCTCTTGCAGAGACAGAGGCTCCGCTTTCTGTGATGAGACAAGGGTTCGGCCTCTCAGCGAGCACGAGACCCTGTGCGTGTCAGTTACTAAGTCACAGCGCTGAGGACCGAGAGTCATTTATACAGCGGATGTCACTCCGTGTGCTGTAAAGCGGTTGAACGTAAGGCTCTTTACTGTAAGTGTTCGTTCAGCTGATACTGAACACTGTGCCCTGTGGGGTGTTCGCCGTTCCCACTGTCTCACTGATTTTGGGCTGGGTCCCCGCACACCTTCTCTGTACACACGGACAGGTTCTGGGCCAGGTACCTGGGGTCCTGACGGAGCGCTTCCTTGCCGCCAGGAGATGCGCTGGGTCCTGGCTGCAGAGAGCTCAGGACGGCCCTGCTTCCAGGCCTACAGGTGGGCCAGGGAGACGGACAGGCAGGCCAGGGAGACAGACAGGCGGTCGGTGCGGAGTGTGGTGAGAGCGCACCCTCAGAGGGACAGCGTCACCCCCACCCAGGACCCCGGCAAGGCAACCGAGGAGGGAACACCCAAGACTCTGATCTTGGAGGAAGATCAGAGAGCTCTGTGGCCAGGCGGGAAGCGAGGGGAGCGGCGTTCCCGGAAGGACAGGCCAGGGCGTGGAGCAGCGGGGGCACTGCGAGTGGGGCTGGGGGCTGATCGGGGCGGACTGGTCTCCCATGTTCTAGTCTGATTTTATTATATTTTTAATTTTAAAAAATAATTTTTATTGATTTCAGAGAGGAAGGGAGAGAGAGAGAGAGAGAGAGAGAGAGAGAGAGAGAGAGAGAGAGGCACATAAATGATGAGAGAGAATCATGGATCGGCTGCCTCCTGCACACCCTGCACTGGGGATGGGATGGAGCCCGCAACCCGGGCATGTGCCCTGACCTGGAATTGAACCTTGACCTCCTGGTTCATAGGTTGATGTTCAGCCACCGAGCCACGCGGCCGGGCTATAGTGTGACTTTATAATGAGTTCAAGGAGGAGCCTGTGCCTCCCACGTGGGGAATTGGCACGAGAGGACTCAACTGTAGAGAGAAGAAGAGGGTGTAGAGATGGAGGAGACGGGGTTGGGAGGCGGTGGGGCAGGCTGAAGCGTGGGAGGAGGAATGGAGTGTAGACGGCTCTGAGATGCCACAATACACGTTTCCGGAAGCGTGGCTACGTTCCCAGCTTGGTTGGCGAGGCAGACAATCACCAACACGAATGATGGGGCCGGGGAGCAGGTTGGTGGGCGGCGAAGAGGTCCCCGTGGACGAGCAGCCTCTCGGGCGTCCATGTGGGGGCTGCTGAGGTCGGGCTGCAGCCCTGTGCTCCCAAGGAAGGCCTGGGAGATCCTGTGGTTGACAGGATGATGGGTGGGGGAGGGGAGGGCATAAAACAGTGGGTGAAACCGCCAAGAACAACTGTGGGGGTGCGACAACGAGAGGATCAGTTACGCCCACCACTCTCCATACTTCTGTGAATGCTTGAAATAGCTGATCATTAAAAAATCTCCAATTAGCCTGCCTGGCGTGGCTCAGTGGTTGAGTGTCCACCTAGGAACCAGGAGGTCACAGTCTGATTCCCAATCAGGGCACTTGCCCAGGTTGCAGGCTCAATTCCCAGGAGGGGGCGTGCAGGAGGCAGCCGATCCATGATTCTTACCATTGATGTTTCTCTCTCTCTCTCCCCCTCTCCCTTCCTCTCTGAAATCAAGAAAAAAAAATTAAAAAAATTGAAATTGAGGAAAAGAACAGCTGGAGGAAGAGGAACCTTTTGTGGTAAAGAGGCAGCAGCCCAGGGTCTGGGGGCTCCTGAGTCCATGCAGCGAGAGTGGTGCCCAGATGGGGTTCATGGCCACTTGGGCCAGAGAGAAACGACGGAACTCCTCCAAGTGGATCAGGAGGTTCACAGGCCCCGCGGACGCCAGCCAGGAGTTTGCTGGGCTGATGGGAGTGGAATTGAGGAGTGAGAGGGAGGGGCAGAAGCAGGGAGAAGGGGAAGCTGCTCCTTAAGAAATTTCACGGGGAAGGGAAGGAAGAGATAAGCAGCTAGAGAGGAATCGGGGTCTTGTCCCGAGAATTGCCCCCCCCTTTTTTAAAGGCAGGCAGAGCTAGGGCAGCCCTCAGGACGAGGGCAGAGCGGGAGGACGGGAGAGGGTCTGGGTGCTGTGAGGGTGCAAAGGAGAAGCTATGGATGGAGTGGAGGCCCAGGTGGGAAGCACGGGTGGGAGCGGAGCAGCCGGGGGTGCACACACACAACCCGTTTCCGACGTCATGGGCAGAGCAGGTCCTGGGGATGAAGGTCAGGTGTGGCTGTGGGGGAGTGGGGAGGAGCTCAAGGAACGGAGGTGTCTCCAGTGACTGTGGGGGAGTCACGAGGGAGGGGGAGGAATCAGCGCCGAGCAAAGGTAGAGGGCGGAGAGCCCAAACCCCGAGGCGCAAAATATACACCCGAAAGCGGGAGGCAAAGGCAACGTCTGGCCCAGCCCCTGTCCATTAGACAGCAATTCAGGGGGTGTGGCCATGGGCACCATTTCCGGTCGGCTCACAGGGGATGCGGGTGGAACCGGATTCCGGATGGGAATTGTTGAAATGGTTACAGCAGGTTGGGGGGCCACCTTTCTGGCCCGTATTTCCCTACGATGCAGGGTTCCAGCGGGCACAGCGCCTGGAAAAGGCAGCCAGAGTAGCACCAATAGAAGAGATAGCAGATGGAATAACATGACCCCAGACATTCATCATGAGTTAGTTTTAAACTATCTCACCTACAATGACAACTTATTTATTGCGTACGACTCTCTCTGCATTTTATAAACTTCTCGCTAGGGCATAGGTGTCATTCTCCTGGGCCTATTCAAGGTGCAGGTGTCACTGGAAGTAAGCCTAGGACCTTTGACAAGAGAAGTGGAAATAGCACCTTAGTTATGACTTTACTCATTCTTTAGACCAACTGCAGACATTTGCCAACTGTTCATCTGAAATGTCACTGTAATAGTGTTCAAATGCATGAGAACCGACTATTCAAATGGGCCTTTTAAAACTCTGTGTTGCCCTAGCTGGTCTGGATCAGTGGATTGAGCATCAGCCTGTAGACCGAAGGGTCCCGGATTTGATTCTGGTCAGGGGCACAGGCCCAGGTTGCAGACTCGATCCCCAGTAGGGGGCGTGCAGGAGGCAGCCGATCCATGATTCTTTCTCATCATTGATGTTTCTATCTCTCTCCCTCTCCCTTCCTCTCTGAAATCAATAACAATATATTGATAAAATTCTGTATTTACTTAACACAAAATGAAAGCCGTCTATTGGATCTGCATGTGTAAGTGAAGATGGACTGTGCTATGTAATAGGATGTTGGACTCCACAGGTGAGGCTGAGGATAGCCACCTAGTAGAGTCTCTTACAGCCATGATGGTGATGGGCACATGGCTATAAGCCTGCACCCATCTATGTGCTTCTACCTCCGTATCTTCCCTTTTCCTGTGAAAAGGAAGGAAGTATCCTGAAATGGGCACTCAACTATGCTGGGGTGACATCGTTCGACTTACCCCCGCTAAGTTATTTCGAACTCTATGATTTTAAAGTGGAAGTTTGGGTAAAAAAGTTCATTTGAAATAGTTGAATGTAGTCACTCAGCCAGGATTTTTACCTAAAGTATAAGATGGCATTGCTGTGCAAAGACCTTGAAAGACCAAGAAATGACAAAATTTATGACATAATTTTCTAAATGACCAGCCGTGGCTTCTTTAAGAAATGCTATCTTCATTTGTAACTCTCAGAATACCCTGAAATTCATAATACAAATAAGATTTCTGTGGTATCGAGTCCGCAGCCCACACATAACAGCCCAGTATATCTTCATTAACAAGAAACATTTCTATTGATTTCATTTGGCGATGTTTCATATTACATATAACAAATATGTATGGTCACCTAAATGAATTATTACAATCCAATTTGAAATGATTGCATAGCGTTATTGTATTATCTCTAGGATGCTTTAGTCTCTGGGTGTCAAAACTGTTTTTATTTAATGGAATAACATGGAAAAGTTAATCAGAGTAGGTTAACCTCTGTGGAGCTGAAGGTCACACGCATTTACTCGCAGTGGGAGATGGAGGAGCTCCGGTCTGAGGCTCGCTGGGGGCGGGGCGGGGCGAGGGAGCAGGCCGCAGGGTGGGGTGCCTGCGTGTCCTCCGGGCTCGGGAGTGGCAGTTGGCTTCTGGGGCTTTTCAATGACTGGATTTTTGATTAGAAAATTTCCTGCAAGGAAAATAGAATTAAACAGGCAATCCAAAGGTAATAACAAATCGATGCTGCAGTTAACATTTCTATCTCGGGGTATCGAACGCCTCAATCCAGGTCCATTCCGCTTGGCCTGCAGCTGCTCAGCGTGCTGCCCGGGGCCGGGGTGGGACCAGGCGCTGCCACCGAGGGTCCTCCTCTCCCGGTTCCGCTTCCAGCATAAAGGGGCCCTGACGCTGCCAGACCTTTCCCCCTGGACCGGGAGCCAGAGGCGTCCCCCTGTGATGAGCACACACCACGGCTGCTGCCCTCGGAGCCTCCCTGCCCGCCCCCACCTGGTGCTCTCCCTCCAGCGCGCCTGGCGGCCAGGCCTCGGCCCGTGGGGGTGATGTTACTGCGCAGGCCAGTGCGTGACCTCGTAGGGCTCGGGGCCGAGGGGGCTGGCGGGCAAGACCTCCAGTTAAAGTAACCCCCCTAAGGTTTAATCCCTTGACGGTCTGCTTGGGGTGGCCACCTGAGGTCCTTGGGCAGGTTCCCCTTGTCCTTGGAAGATAGCAGCCTGGCACCCACGGGTGGGCTCGAGAGCTGGCGAAGGGGGTTCGGCAGGTGCCAGAACCAGCAGCCGGAGCTGGAGCAGGCGGAGCCCCGTGACACGGGGCAGCGTGTGTGCTGTGAGCCTCTGTCCAAAGTGAGGGCGTCCGGGCTGTGAGATTCTCAGGTGGCAGCGGCGACACCGACCCCCAGGGGCAAGGACTGTCCTGCCACTGAACCCGGGGGTAAGAGCTCCGCCCGCCAGTGCCCGATGTGGGCGCTGTGCCCTGGACCTGGGTAGAAGGAGGGTCACTTAGGGAAGTCAGTGAGTGTGAGCCTGGAGGTGCGCAGCCAGACCTCACGCCGAAACCCCCGCTCAGAGCAGGTCCAGCTCAGAGATGAATGTGAGGAACAGCCCGCAACTCCCGGGCCTGTGGGAGCCACGGGGACACTGTCCCCACGGAGCCACCTCTGCACCCAGGCACACAGCGGCCACCGCGTGCCAGACCAGCCTGCATGTCACACACCCTGTAAGCTCGTATGGTCTCGCCCCCCTCAAGTCACCGAGAAATTACAGAACACACAAGCACATGGACCTCCTGGGAGACGGTCAGCAGAGGCCCCCAGGGGAGAATTCCCAGAAAACAGCAGAGAAGAGTCCCCGCCAGCACCCGGACCTAAGCACGGGTTAGATGCTCAAAGGGAAAAGCGAGGAACAGAGTTTATGATGGAAGAGAAGCAGGTGGGTTTCCGAAAGAAACGAAGAGATGGCCGCTGCCACCGAAGAAAGGGATAATCCTGAAGATCAAGCTGGAAAAAACCCAGAATACAGCTCAAGGCGATAAAGAGGGGGCAAATGTGAAACACACTGAGACGAACACGGAATGAGGCGCTCCAAAAGACGGGCAACGGAAGGGAACTAGGGAAACAATGGGGAGAACAGTAGCCAAAGGAGATTGGTGGAGGATTTTTCATCATTCAAAACCGTCGGGCCAGTCTCAGCCAGAGCAGCCTAAATCCTGCATGTACGTAGTCTGAATCCACCTTGTGATGAAACTGCGGAATATGTAAACGACCGAAAAGCCTTTAAAACGTGCACCTCAGGAGGAGCATCCGTCAGCCTGCAGGAGACCTGTCTGTCATTGGCAACAAACAATGTCAGAAGATGAGCGACTACTGTTTTCTAAGTGGGAAGAGAGGGGGACTATCAACTCCACATCTGCACTCTCCATCCCATGAGGTGATCATTCAAGGTGGGGTGGGGGTGGAGCTCTCCCCAGCAGCGAGGAGCCGGGGTGTTGGCAGGGCTGCTGTGGAGAATCTTCATCTTCATTTCCCCTCTTGTCGTTCCCCCCAACACGCTCTCAGTGTGATGCGTTCCTCCCCGCTCCACAATGAGTGAAGGTGAAGATGTTTTCAGACACGCAAGGTCTGCGAGACTTACGACCAACAGAGCAAATAAAAACTGCGCGCCGGGCTGGTGCGGCTCAGAGGTTGGGTGTCAACCCATGAACCAAGGGGTCAGTGGTTCGATTCCCGGTCAGGGCACACGCCTGGTTTGTGAGCTCAATCCCTGGTGAGGGGTGAGCTGGAGGTAGCCAGTCGATGATGTTTCTCTCACGTCGATAATTCTATCTATCCCTCTTCCTCTCTCTCTAAAAAAATCAATAAACATATTAAAAAAATAATGCGAAATTGAAAGAAGGCAACGGAAGCTATAAGGAATCAGTGGGCAGCAAGTAACATGGGCGAGTTGCAAACTGGTAAAAACATGGTGCAGACCTGCTATAAAGAATAGTTTTAGTATTTGAGGGGATATTTAAATCGAGAAGGAATTAAAATCTTGGACGATATTGTGGATGATAGGAAAAAGTTGGGGTGGAATGAAAGAGTTCTAAGATCCTAATCTGGTTGGAGAGGAGAGTGATTGGTTAGCATTAGAATCTAAAAAAAGAGAGAGATATTTGAGTATACTTAATACTATAGTAATAAACAAATAGAAATATAGGTATACTAGAGGCCCGGTGCACAAATTCATACATGGGTGGAGTCCCTCGGCCTGGCTAGCAGTCAGGGCCAATTGGGGCCATCTTGCCCAGTCCCCAATCGGGGCTGATCAGGGCCGGCCGGCCAGGGGGGAGGGACTGCGGGAGGTTGACTGGCCACGGGAGGTTGGCTGTGAGAGCGCACTGACCACCAGGGGGAAGCTCCTGCATTGAGCGTCTGCCCCCTGGTGGTCAGTGCGCATCATAGCGACCTGTTAACCGGTTTGGTCAACTGGTCGTAATGGTTGCTTAGGCTTTTATATATATATAGATAATTTCAAAAGAATAGAAAGAAAAAAGGATAAAATAAAACAAAAATAGAGCAGGTGGCAGGAAAGAAGCAAAGAAAAAATAAAGCCAGGGAAAAATAGATCCAAATGAATGATTGGCAATTAAAATAAATGTAAATGGATCACACTCGTTTCTTAACACAGCAGATTCTCAGACTGGGTAAGAGTTTTCTCATTCCTCGAATATTCTGAAAGAGGCCTGCTGTCCAGCATCAGCATGGGGAGAGGTAATTTTTCACAAGAGCACTTCATTCCACTCTTCAGCAGCGACGTCTTGTCCGTTGTGTCTTTGCAGAGGTGATTAGGTCACAGACCGAGCCTCTCCTCTGTCAGGATGGCGTGCCTCCAGGGTGCCGGGTGGGACGGTGAGGTTTGACAGCCGTACGCAGACCTAGTGGACAGGGAAGGCTGAGGAAGCAGCGAGCCGCTACCTAGGGGAGCTGACAGAGCGATGCCGGACGCAGGCTGAGTGGGTAGGTGGTCCACGACCTGGGTGAATGGCGTTGAAGCTTGAAGAGCACTGGTAGCCAGAGCAATGGCCACCCAGAGAGGGTTCCAGTGAAGAAAGACGTTGGGGTTTTAATTGGGTTTTGGCTCAATGGGCTGTGGCTGCTGGATTAGCTAATGTGATGTGAGAAGCTATCGTGGGGGTGGAGTGTCCTTCATAAAGGGTGTGTGGGCACTCCACCCGCTCCCATTAGACCACAGCTGAAGGTGGGACGCCAGGCAGGACCAGGGCAGCACCGGGATGTGGAGGGCTTCCCAATCCCCTCACGTGGGCACTTAAGGGAGTGAGGGGTGTGCGTGTCTTAGGGCAGGCATCCCCTTCGTCTGTAAATATCCCGGGAGCTGTCCTGGTACGGAGGGATTTGACGTTAACTTTGTGGCCTCAGTAGGCAGAGCTGGAACCACTAAGAACACTGCAGCCAGATGTTCAACAATGAACGGCCCATTGCAGGGGGCGGGGAGCTTCCTGTTACAGGAAGTATTCGAGCGAGAGCTGGACCCCTGTCTGTCGGCCGCGTGAGGAGGGCTCGGTGCTGGGGCCTGGGTTGTATTTGCTGGTCTCTCCCCTCCCGCCTGACCTTGGTTCTGTGTCCCCCTCATGCTCTCGGTGAGCACCCACGCGGGGGTGATGCCCTTCACATTTTTAAGGTCCCTCAGGTCGTGGCTGGTGGAGGCAGAACTAGATGCCTGGACCCCTGACTCCCCATGGATGGTTCGCACGCGTCCAGGCCAGGGAGCTGGGACCCTCACCGTATCTTTATGGGAGAAAACAGAATGTGGTCTGAAAGTATCTAATATGAGAGCATATTGTTCCCAGAAACCAAGATCAATAACCCTGAACTGTATCAAAATGCCGCAGGAAAGTAAATGATTCCACAGCCCAGACCAAAGCCACGGGCTCTCAGCACCGGGGGGAGGGGAATTGGCGGTATCCTCCCCCGCCCCCCTTCCCCTCCCCTGGCCAACCCTTCCCCCCGTTGTTCAGAAACTGGAAGTCGAGAGAAAAAAGGCGGGAAGAGCCACAGTAAAAGCACCACAGCGACCCTCGTGTGGTCCTTGCGGTGTTTCGGGCCCTGCTGGTGATTGAGGAGTGGGCGCCGTGGCGGGAGGAGGGAGGGCGCTGGTGCCCAGCGAGCCCCGCCCACGTGAGTGGTAGTCATAGTGACATCACTTCTAGTCTCGTGGTCCCCCCCCCCCCCCCCCCCCCCCGCAGGGCTGCACCCGGAGCCGGCACCCGCTTGATTGATGACCTGTGACTTGGGCTCATTCTTCCAGCACCTTCTTCCGGGCCCATGTGAGCTGTTCACGTGGAAAGTTCTCCCCAGTCCTTCTCTCTAGAGCGGACGTGGGCTCTGGGAGTGTCTGCACGCTGATGGCTGTCTGGCTCTCTCAGCAGGTGAGAAAGCTGGCATGCGCAAGGGCAGGCGTGCCGAGTGGAGACCCCAGGGTCTGAGAGCACCCCACCCCCGGGTTCTGACAGAGACCCCTGTCCAGCCCCCTGACTGAGCCCCTTCCATCGCCTCCTGCAGCTGGCAGTCCTTTCCGGGTGAAGGGAGCCGAAGTTTCAGGGTGCAGGGCCCTCAGCTGACACGGGCCGGGGGGACTGGCAGCTGCCAGCGATGGGAGCGAGGTGGTTGTCTGTCCGGCTGGTTTCTCCGCGGCGGCAGCCCCGGGGCAGCTGGAGTTGGGAGCGCGCTGCCCGATCCAGGCCAGGCCGTGGGGAGTGAACGTCTCTGCGTTTGGCCATTTCGCCGCCTGGAGCTCGGGAACCCCTCCATGAGTGAGCTGGAACGCAGAGCACTTCGGGCTCCCATATCACACTGGCCTCGTTCGGACTGATGCTGAGATACATAAGGTACCAATGAGCCTCGACGCAGTACTTTTTAAAAGTGAGAGAAAATGAATAAGGCACTGAAGTATAAAAGCCACCCCGAGCACCACCAGCAATACTGGTCTAGACTTGGTCAGATGGGTTTCCTTGAAAAGCCCGACCTCAGAGGCTCCGATGGGAGAGCTGCCCATGTTCATTCCCACGCGTTTCCACGGTCATTTCCCCGGGACCTGCTGTGTCAGGCCTGTGCCCAGGTGGCGCGTTAGGGACCGTGGGGACCTTGCCGTCGTTGGTGAAATGTATTTCAAAAGTTACCCGAATATTTTACAAATTTTGTGTATCATTTTTGTATCTTCAGGCAATATTTTCATCCTCTGATACCTAATTGCTGGCTATTTCCAGTAGCAGTTTTGAGTAACGTCTGACTAAATGTTATAGAATGACTGAGATGATGTCACAGCGCTATTCGTGCCGGAAAGCCCTCTTTCTATATTTCTAGTGTGATTGCTTTTTGAACAATTCTCACACCTGTTTATTAGAGAAGAATATCGGATTGTGAAGAGATCCGGCAGAGCGAAGCAGGGGGCAGCGACTGGAACGTGTTACCGGCTTGCGTTAGTAACCCGTGTTTGAGACTGAACTGGTGGTGGTCTTACGAGGTTTTGCTTTCTTCATTCACTCGTTACTCCTGTCGGTAGAGACACAGACAGCTCGTCTGGCTACGACTTCTCTCTCTTTTTTTAAAATCCTCACCTGAGGATACGTTGTTGTTGTTTTTTTTTTAAATTGACTTTAGAGAGAGAGGAAGTGGGGGTGGGAGGGGAGAGAGAGAAAGAGAGAGAGAGTGAGAGAGAGAGAGGGATAGGGAGAGAGAAACATGGATGTGAAATAGAAACATTGATTGGTTGCCTTCCATATGCACTGAGATTGGGGAACCTCGGTATGTACCCTGCCCAGGAATCAAACGCTCACATTCTGGTGTCTGGGAGGACGTGCCAACCCACTGAGCCACCCGGCCAGGGTTCCACCATCTCACTTCCGCTGGGAAAGAGGCGGGCGCATCTCACGTGTGCCAAGCCCTGTGATGTCAGCCCAGCCCGGCGAGTGCCTCTCGAGGAGTGAAGGACACGTTGGGAATAAGGACGTGAGACCTCTCGCCCCCATTTCCACGCGGCCCCCAGTAGTGCTCTGTGTGCCTCGGGCCTGAGCTCCCCCAGGCTTTGCTCTCATCCGCGCTCCCAGGACCAGGGGGCTGCTGGCTCGGCCGCTGGCCTCATCCGGGATGCAGCTGATTAGAGACGTGAAGGGAAGGTCAGGGTGAGGGCTCCGGGAAGGGCGAGGGAAGGGGCATTCTCCGCAGGAAGGCCAGGCCAGCGGGGAAGGCGGGAGAGTCCGTGCTTGTCTGCACGGAACACTCCGGGCAGCCCCTTCTAAGGTGAGCACAGCGCGCATCTAACGGTGTCTGTACTGAGGAGGGCGGTGTGGCTCGTTTACACGTTTCCTTTAACTGTTTACACGTTCCGGGACTGGGGTTTGGACGGAGGCGTGGTTCTGCAGGCTTGGCGGCAACGCAGCGATGAGTAGGAACCCAGGCACAGTCCTCGGTCGCATGCCCATCGTCAGGGTTCGTATCTTCGGATGAACTTGGCTTTTGGACAGCGGGTTGCAGATGCCCAGACATGAGCCATCTGGGAGGTTTCATTTCAGCCTCGTGGCTCTATTTCCAGGTAGTGTTTCAGGAGAAAGGCCTTCAGCAGCGCCCGCCCTGGGGGCTGTAGGCTTCCGAGCGCCTTGGGCACCGTGAATGCTCTCCATGAAGCAACAAACCAGTGATAACCTCTGCTTATTAAGAGAACTCGACTGAACTCTTACTCTGCATAGAATATATATCGATGTCAGAGAGGAAGGGAGAGGCAGAGAGAGAGAGAGAAACATCAGTGATGAGAGACAATCATGGATTGGCTGCCTCCTGCAGGACTGGGGATGGAGCTCGCAACCCGGGCGTGTGCCCTGACCTGGAATTGAACCATGACCTCCTGGTTCCTAGGTTGACGCTCAACCCCTGAGCCACGGTGGCCGGGTCAGAATAGGATGCATTTACTTGTAGACAGTGACGTTTTGGAGGTGGTTGGGGATGAGGAGGAATCACAGTGAAAGTATTCGATGTGTATTTGAAGGAGAGGACACGGTTTTCACATGCACGCTTGTTGGTAAGACGTAAGAACGCTTCATTTGGAAGAAGAAGTCGACCCGTCAGCCAACACAGTGCACTTGACATGTTTGGGGAGACAACATCAGGAAGCTGATCTGAAGTGCTACATCCAAGGAGATTATACTGTGGAGCTGCAGCCACTCTTCACCTGGAAGGAAGACAGCTGCCCGCCTTCCAAATACGCAGTGTCCGACTGCAACCAATCCTGAATTTCAATCAATACGGTTTAATATTTCACCGGCAATCGCAGGTTGAAATCAATGCTGCGCGGCTTTCTGGGAGAACAGAAGCTCCTGAAACGGAGAATTGACGGCGGTCATCCGAGGAGGAAATAAAAGAAATGTGCTTCGCAAGGGCTTTTGTGAAAGGAAAACATGGCCGCTCCCCCCCCCCCGCACCCCCCACCCCCGTTTTTTCCTCCCAGTTTTAATGGGAGGTCCCGGTGATTCAAGAAAATGGGTCCAGAAGACCCAGAGAAAAAGGAAAGACATTCCCAGCTTGGCGACTGTTCGGAATGAGCCGGGTGGTGGGTTCTTTCAAACCAGAAACCCTGAGGTGTGTGCTAATGAGCTGTGAAGCCTGTATCAGTTACCTTCTGTTACAAACTGCCCCCGCCAACCTACCCCCCCATGGAGTGGGGGACAACAATGGCCCTTTATTTCAGGCCGGTGTCGGGGTGGCAGTGTGAGCAGGGCTCAGCGGGGTGGTTTTCTGGTCTCCCCTGGACTCAAGCAGGTGTCTGCAGCCAGCGGTGGGGGCGGGGCCTGGCTAGTCCCGGGGGCATCAGCTGGGATGGCGAGTCTCTAGGCCCCCGCAGCCTCTCATCCCTGCAGACTGGTCTGGGCCTGGGGCTTTGCGGGACCCCAGCAGGTGGATGTACTAGGCCCCTGCATGTCTGGGCCTCGGGTTTGCAGGCTGCCATTTCACGTCATTCTTTTGCCTGAAGCAGGTTATAGCAACAGCCACACTCTGGGGTGGAGGAGTGGACGCCGCTTTTTGACGGGAGGTGAACAAAGTCACATTATGGAGGACGGTGGCCATGTTGGATCCGTCACAGCGCCCTTCTCAGGGTTAGCCAGTGCCCGGAGAGCATCCATCTGTGGCCGAACCCACTGTTGGCAGCACCGTCTCCCCAAGGAGGGCGCCGCGTGGGGACAGAGGAAATGGCGTGGGTTGCACGTGCTGCTCCAGGGTCTTCGCCGCAGTTTCCCACGACTTCACAGACGGAGAAAGTAACCAACACCGAGCCTTCCTGAGCTCCGAGGGGGCGGGCCTTAAGCAGAGGAAGTAGGTGGGACAGGTCGCCATGGCAGAGTGAAGCCTGGTGATCCCTCTTTAAATGGTCGGTTCTCAGGGGTGACACCCGCACCAGGGGAGAGCTGAGGGGAGGCCGCAGCACTGACTCCGAGTGCCGTACGGAGTTTAAAGCCCCTGGAGATAAGATGCCGCGTCTCAGCTGGCGATGCCCCATGCCCGGGAGGCCCTGTGCGGCGCTGGGGCCTGGGGGATGGTGTGGTTTAACCACAGGCTGAGGGCCCGTGCGGTGGCCACGACCTGCGAGTCCTGGCAGTGCCAGCCACCGGCTGCTGCTTGGTGCCCCCAGGGGCGCAGGGCCCCCAGGCCTGGAGGAACTCGGGGAGTGGGCTGGGCAGGGGGTGGTCACCTGCAGTACTGGGGTCACTCTGGCCCAGTCTTCACTGTCTTCTCATGACCAACAACTAAGTCTTCAGAGCTGACTGCCCGGTGCCTACCTGCCCTTTGTCACCCTCAACAAGCGTTGTCTGTGCAAGAGCAGGAGGAAGGCGAGGGCCCTACCACATACCCCCCCCCCCCTCGAGTATCTGATGGGCCCTGTGGCAGGCGGGCACCCACCTGGGGTAACCCCTCCTCTTTTTTAAAAAAAGATATTTTAATTGATTTCAGAGAAGAAGGGAGAGGGAGAGAGAGGGAGAGAGATAGAAACATTAACGATGAGAGAGAATCATGGATCGTCTGCCTCCTGCATGCCCACGCTGGGGACTGAGCCTGCAACCCAGGCATGTGCCCTGGCTGGGAATTGAACTGTGACCTCCTGGTTCATAGGTCGATGCTCAACCACGGAGCCACACCGGCTGGGCGCGACCACCACATAGTATGGAAGCGTCTCTGCTTGGGGCCAGGTCTTCTCTCCTTGAGAAGCCGAGATTCGTGCATCCTCCGTTGTGTTACTGATTTTGAAATCATTAAAGGACCTGACATTCCTTCCTAGTGGGATGAGGATAGTTTGGATCCTGATTCTTTTGTTTGGTGAATCAGCGATCCCTCTCATATTTACGTTCTGAAGGGTGCCAACGGGCATGGGTGCCAACGGGCATGGGTGCCAATGGGCATGGGTGCCAATGGGCATGCCTCCCACAGACTGACCAGACCGCCGAAGCCCCTGCTGACCAGCCTGGGGCAGAAACAGGCCCCTCGCGACAGCTCCAGGCCGCGCTCCAGGGCGACATCACTCTGCTCATCAACAGCGCGGGTGCTTGTTCGACCAGCTACACTTAGCGTGGCTCCCCCAGCCCCATCCCCACCGTGTCCACAGGAATATCCCAGCGGCTCTGTCAAGAGTCCCGCTGAAACGCAGGCCAGATCACCCAGCCTCACAGCCCTGACGGCGAGGAAACGAGATTAGCCTGGGCGCCCCGTGGCAGGGCCGGCAGCCTCTTGGCAGGCACCGTTGTCTTGTCCCCGAGCTCACAGATCGACCCCTAATGATGATCGGCTCTCTGTTCTGCCAGGGATCAATACCGAGGTCACTGGTCTGTGTTGTGCAGAATCCCCCTTCCCCTCCCCGCTCCCCGTCCTCCTCGCCGCCGCCTCCAGCTCTTTTGAAAGGGACCCATGTGCCTGCTCCAGCTCTGCAGGAGTTTTTCCTCCTGATTTCTTGAGTAATTCTCGACTTTTCTGTCACTTTTGTATCTCCTGGTAATTCCTGGGGACGCCTCTCACTGCCTCCCAGACTCAGCTTCCTCCTCGGGGGATGGTCTCCTCCCTGGGGTCACCTGGAGGCCCAAGTGAAGAAGTGGCCGCTTGCTCCTCACGCCGTATCCCGCATGAGATGGAGACTTGCTCACTGAACAACCACAAAACGTCTCACCACAGTGACATGTAAAGTGCCCAGACACCCCGCACTTGGCTGCAAGGCCACGTACATGACATCTTGAGTGTGGCCGTGTGAGGGCAGAGTTCAGAAAGTTGTTTTTCAAAGATTCTAAAAATCTTGACCGAGTCTTCTCTGAAACGAGCTTCCGCTAACGCCAGATCCCACGGGAACCTAGAGCTGCATCGCTTCGTCCCGGGGAGGAGTCTCGGATGCCGACATCGTTCGCTCGGGCCCTTCTGCTGACGGAAGGGGCTCCGTGGGATGACTGTGTCGGCCTCGCATAGCGCGGCATTTCAAACCAGAGGGAAAAGCTGGGCCAGAGGGAGAGGTGCGGGAGAGCTATGGGACAAGCACTTCCTAATGGCAATAACATTTGCATGCTAAGTGTTAATTATGATGTCGCCACTGTCACCTGGCAAGCTGCCCAGATGTAGTCAGGATGTTTCTTACCTCAAGCAAACTGACAACGCTCTTTATCCTCGCTACCCAGAGTTCGGTCTTCACCTTCTCGAAGCAAAATAAATTCTAGGTTGGAAGGGACCTCTGTGTTCAATCTGGGTCGACACCCTTATTTTACAAAAGGGGAAGCTGAGGCACCGGGCAGTGTCTGAGCTGAATCTCAGGGTCTCTGATGCTAGAGCTGTGCCTTGGGCCATAATCTGTAGCTTCATTGCCAGGTTGGGGTCCTTTGGGGTGACCGGTTGTAGGTCCTTTGCTTCTACCTCCGTTGGACGGTGGCCAGACAGAAATACCCTGTGTGGCTGGCATCCGGTTCTCCCTGCCCCTCAGCTCGGTCCCTGGAAACGGGTGGCTCCTGCTCTGTGTTGTCTGGCACCCCGGGCAACGCGGAGGCCCCCACGTGCATCTCTGCGATGCACAAATGAGACTTGATGGATGGGAGGCCACTAATAAAACGTCACATCTTGTAGACGCGGACGGGCCCTGGGGCCGGTGATAAAGTGAGACCTGTGGGCTCTGACATGCACGCGGCCCCGCCGTGGTATTGACAGGGGGAGAGGTATTGATCCGGCTGCCAAGATGATCCTATTACGCAATTAGAATATTAGATTTGTATTTTTAATTCCTTTAGAAGAAATTGGCTGAGGCAATTATGGCAGGAAAATATTAAGATGAATCCCGCTCCTTCGAAAATAAAAGCGCAGGAGAAGCTCTTAGGGAGACGTGGTCGTCATCCGAGCGGAGCTTTACTGATGGAGGGGGGCCACGGAGGAAGGTCAGCACCAACAGGCACGTCGGGGGGCTCGGGGACCAGGCGCCCCTCGAGCAGAGGGGAAGCCACGGACCCCGGGGCGCAGTGTGGACTGGCGGGCGCAGGATCACCAGCGGGTGTGGGATCACGTTCTGTGCGAGATCCCATCCGGCAGGCGGACGGCCTGCTGTGGGCAGGGGTCTTTCCCAGGTCACCTGGGCCGGGCTGTGCCCCCGTCGTCCTGCTGGTTTCTCTTTAAGAAACTCACTTTCCGCCGGGGATGGTGTGGCCATTGGCTCCATGGGCAGTAGAAGGTGGTCCTCCTTCCTGTGCTGGAATAACACTTTTAAAATGATGGACGCTCCCTGGCCGGGGCTCCGTGGTTAGAGCATCGGCCGCGCACCGAAGGGTCTCGGGTTTGATATCGGGTCAAGGACACGCACCTGGGTTGCAGGTTTGATCCTCGCCTCAGTCAGGGCACTTGCAGGAGGCAACCAGTCAAATATGCCTCTCTCACATCAATGTTTCTCTCTCTTCTGCCCTCCCTCCTTCCTTCCCTCCCTCCTCCTCGCCTCCTCCCTCTTTCCCTTCCACTCTCTCTCTAAAATAACCAATGGGAAACATATCCTCAGGTGAGGATTAACAGAAAAATAATAATACAAGTAAAATTAAAGTTTCAGTTAATAATGGCTTATGGGGAAATGTTTGAAATATAAGGTACTAGCCGATGCTTTTAAAACATGCAGCTGCCTCCCTCTGGAATGTGGATGGCATCTGACCCCCCCAACGGCTGCCCCCCTCAACGGCTGTCCCCCCACGACTGTCCCCCAGGGCTGTCCCCCCAGGGCTGTCCAACCGGCCCTGTGGTCCTGACTGCTCCCGAGCCCTTGCGAGGACTCTTTGAGAGCTGAGGTGAGGTCAGCAATAAGAAATGGAAGCCACAGTGACATGAGGAGTCAGGTGATACCTGCGTGTTTAGTGTGGGGATCAGTGAACTTTTCTGCAAAGGGACCAGGTAGTCAACACTCCAGGCTTTGGGGGCCAGTACAGGCTCCGTGTCCTGTCCTTCTAACCCATTCTGCTCACTGCACGGAATCCAGGCTGCTGCACTTGACCTGCAGGCCTTAGCGGGCTGACGCCAAGTTCAAGGACAGCACGTGCCGACGACACTGTTCCCCGGGGTGTATCGGCTGAATGCCTTCTACATGGCTGGCACTGGCTGTCATTTATTTATTTTTTATTTTTTTATATTTATTTTATTTTCTAAAGTTTTACATATGTCTCCTTTTTCCCGATTGACCCCCCCTCTTCTACCCCCGAGAGCAAGCCCTCACTGCCCCAGTGTCTGTGTCCATTGCTAGCATGCATGCATACAAGTCCTTTGGTTGATCTCTACTCTACCCCCTGCCATTTGAACCTGGATCTATTTCTTGTCTGTCATTTTTTAAAAAATATATATTTATAGATTTTTATAGAGAGGAAGGGAGAGGGAGAGAGCGATAGAAGCAGCGCTGATGAGAATCATGGATCGGCTGCCTCCTGCACGTCCTACACTGGGGATGGAGACTGCAACCCGGGCATGTGCCCTGACTGGGAATGGAACCCTGACCTCCTGGTTCAGAGGTTGACGCTCAGCCACTGGGCCTCGCCAGCTGGGTGATGAGCAGACACTTTTCATCCCAGACTGGTTCTTCATCCACTCAGCGGGCATTTACTAAATAAAGCCCAGAGCGAGCTGGCCGTGGGGCCAGGGCCTGAGGAGCTGAGGGCACCGCCTGCTCTCCCGAGGCGCCCAGTGGATGCCTTTGGTGGCGGCAGGACTGCCCTGGGTGGGTGGGTGCAGACCGGGGGCGCGATGACATGGATAAACATGAGTAATGTGTTAGGAGACGCGTGGCAATGCTGCGGGTCTTTGAGCCACTGCAGCCTCAGAGCACAGTGACGAGGAGGCGCTGTGCTCCTCGCAGACCTGGCGCAGGTCAGCTCGCCCAGCTGCTCTGGCAAACCAGTCACGCTCATTTCGTCCCGGGTTCTGCTGAGCGTTGTCACCCAATGGATCGGTTTCCTGGACCTGCCGTAACAAAACGCCATAAACTGAGTGGCTTAGAACAACCCTTTGAGAGAAATCTATTCTCTTAAAGTCTTGAGAGCTACACGTTCAAAATCAAGGTGTCAGCAGAGCTGACCTTCTAGAAGCTCAGGGGAGATGTATTCCAGGCCCCTCTCTCAGCCCTGGGGGCTGCTGGCGACCCTCATACTCCTTGGCTTGTAGGCACATCCCTCCAGTCTCTGCCTCCACCTCACACGCCTTCTTCCCTGTGTGTCTGTGTCAGGACCCTCAGTCATTCTCTTATAAGGATGCCTGCCATTGGATTCAGGCAGGCTCACCCTAAGGCCTGGATGACCTCATCTTGAAATCCTTAGTCATGTCTGCAAAGATGCTTTTTCTAAATATGACCACACTAGAGGCCCGGTGCATGAATTCGTACACGGGTGGGGTCTGGCTGGCCCGCCCCGATGGTGGCCAATTGGGGCTCAACTGATAGGGTGGAGGGGCCACGGGCCATTGGCCAGTTGGCCCTGCCCCCGATCTGGGTAGGGGGGCCAATCAGGGGTGGGGCCGGTTGGGGGGAGGCCCTGTGGGAGGTTGGCTGGCTGACTCTGCCCCTGATCAGGGGGCGGGGGGGTGATAGGGGCTCCGGCTGCTGCAGTGCGCGTCATAGTGACTGGTCGTTCTGGTCATTCCGCCGTTCTGGTTGCTCGGCTTTTATATACATAGAGTCACAGGTTCCCAGGCTATGACTTAGAATTATCTTTTGGGGGGCCACTAGCCAGCCCTCTACACCTGATAAATAAGAACGCCTGAAATTTTAAAGCCCATGCTAGGTGCATCCAGGTTGTCTACCAGGTGACGGGGGAAGAGGCAGCTCCCCGGGGTGAGGTATCCTGTAGCTCACAGGGGTGGGGGCAGGGGGGACGAGGACGCTTCTGTGTAGTTGTAGTTTCAGTGACATCAAGGCGAGGCCAGGCCTCGAATCCAGGCGCTCCTGAGACTCGGGGATGGCAGCCTTTGCCCCCCCAGGCCAGCCTCTTCGAGCCAGGCTGCCCATTCAGCTCAAAGTGACCATGTCAGCAATGTCACCCTGGACTCCAGAGACGAAGATGAATGCAGTAAAAATGGAGTACTCTTGATTCATCAAACGATTCCACCTAATGAATCCATCACATTCGATAGAAACCACATTAGCAATTCACAATGGTGGCCTTATCCTCCCCGAAGCCCCTGAGGTCCACCCTGTTTGGTCGGTGTGATCTATTCACAGAAAAGGGGTGCACAGTTGGGGCAGATTGTTCTTGTAAGTCTACAATGCTTGGACAAGACGATGCAGAGCAGTGCAGACTGAGGTGGCGAGAGACCTGTTCTAGTTCCTTTCTCCTAGTAAAGAGCTAGTCGGTGGGTGTCATACAATCCGCCGGAACGCCGAGCTCCTCATCAGGGGTTGTAGCCACGTGTGGCCTTCTGCAGATGCTGGCCTGGGCCTCTCTCCCTTGGAAAGCTGTGTGGGTGGCTGGTAATATCCGCAGTGACGTTCCTGAATTTCTGGAGCTGCGTCTCTGCTTCCTTGTTTCAAACAGCATGACTGGGCCCAGCGTCCGTGAAGGCAATTCCTAAGCTGTCCGTGGAATTCAGTCTGGGAGTATGATGGAGCACCCACTGTGGACCAGGCTCCGTGCCACGCCCCGGGTAGATGATGGATACAGTGATCTAGGTGGGAGGTGGAGGATGCCTGTGATTTGTCCTCTGAACATCCTGTAGCTTTAAAATCCCCTGGGTATTTGTAAGATCTATTTATCTATTTCTTTTTATTTTGGAGCTTCTTTTTTATTTTTAAATAGAGGCCTGGTACACGAAAATTGTGCACTGGGTGTGTGTGGGGGGGGTCCCTCAGCCTGGCCTGCACCCTCTCGTAGTCCAGGAGTCCTCAGGGGATGTCCGACTGCCACAGAGGTGGGAGAGGCTCCTGTCACCGCTGCTGCACTTGCCAGCCATGAGCCTGGCTTCTGGCTGAGCGGTGCTCCCCTGTGGGAGCGCACTGACCACCAGGGGGAAGCTCCTGTGTTGAGCATCTGCCCCCTGGTGGTCAGTGCGCATCATAGCGACCGGTCGTTCCACTGTTCGGTCAATTTGCATATTAGCCCTTTATTATATAGGATTACAGTCAACATTCAGTATCATATTAGTTTCCAGTGTAGAGCACGGTGATGAGACATTACGTAACTTATGGAATGACCCCCCAGAAGTCTAGTGCCCACCTGACCCCATACAGTTATTACAGTGTTACTGACTATACTCCTATGCTGCACTTTACATCCTGTGACTATTCTGTAACTGCTGATTTGTTCTTCTCCATCCCTATTATTATTATTATTATTATTATTATTATTATTTATTTTAATTTTTTTGCTAATCCTCACCCGAGGATATTTTTCCATTGATTTTTAGAGAGAGTGGCAGGGAGAAGGAGAGACAGAGAGAAACATTGATGTGAGAGAAACACATCAATTGTTGCCCCCTGCACGAACCCCAACCAGGGCCAGGGAGAAGCCTGCAACTGAAGTGCACGTCCTTAACTGGAATTGAACCCGGAACCCTTTGGGCCGCAGGCTGATGCTCTATCCACTGAGCCAAACTGGCCAGGGCAAAGAGTCCATGTTCTTAACCACTAATTAGTGCCTCACGCGGACCTGTGCGGGCGGGTGCGAGCCCTGGGCTCTGGTCCCCAGAGGGCTGGGGGTTGGCGGGAGCTGTGGATGCTGCGATGAGGTGGTGCGTGCTGCATTATCACAGCGCACTTAGTCGCTAATTGCCATTTAATCACGAGATGAATACAGTTATTTCTTCCTTCCTTCTGCCGAGAGCCAGGGAGACGGGAATTACATCGGAGCTAAGTGCTCCCGCTGTGGCTTCGCACGGAGTGGGAGCCAGACCCACAGCTCCCCTCGGAGCCTGCGTTCCTGGCAGAGTCGGGGACCCACGGCTGCCCCTGGAGCCCGCAATCCTGGCAGAGTGAGGGACCCACGGGCCGATTAAACAAGTCCCTTCGGCGTCCGGTGCTCATTCCACGCTTCCCATCCCCTCAGTGACGCTTCTCTCTCCCCGGGGGAGCGTGGATGTTCAGAAACACAGAATCTGAACTTTGCATTTGAGAAATGAAGCAGCCCCAGACTTTGGTAGTGGTGACATTACATCTTGGCCAACAATTGCAACAGAAAGTTCTAGATTGCAGTGGATGGTTCTAAATTGAAAGTGCGGAGTTAGCCTCAGGGTTCTGGTTGGCAGGTGTTGCATGGAGGTGAGAAGGGGCCGCGCTGCGTTTTCTGCTGTTGGAGGAATGTGAAAGCTGTTACGTGGGATTTAAATATGGAAAGGTAATCTGTTGGCTTAGGACAACAGAGTGGGCAGGCGAAGGGGCCTGTCTAAATCGTGAATGAATGCATCCTGCCTTCTGGCTCTGGGGAGATGCCACGGGGGTACCTGAGGTCAGCAAGCCTTCCAGCTCCTAACGAGCCAGTCAGCGTGGTCCAGGCGGGGATCAGTGTGCAGATCTAAAGTAGGTCCCATGTGCAGGCGGCAGCCAAACGTTCAAAGGCAAGTCTGCAGCACCGCGTGCTCACCAGGTCTTTGCAGGGGCCTGCGAGGGAGGGAGGTCCCTGGTGAGATGGGTCAGTTTTACTTGGCTACTGAGGTCTCGGTGTATGGGTTTATGGTGTTATGTTGAGTCTCGGTGCATGGTTATCCAAATACCTGAACAAACACCTCCAAATCGTGGCGTCTTTGCCGTAGCAGGTTCTCAAGCTCAGCGCACAGAATCTCCTTATTTAGATGCAACGACTGGGCCCACTCCCAAGGTTTCTGATCCAGTGAGTCTTGGCTGGGGCCTGAGAATTTGCATCCTATATAATAAAAGCCTAATATGCTAAGTGTCTGGTCGTCCGTTCAACCAATCAAAGCCTAATAGGCTAATGATATGCTAAAGCTGCTCAACCGCTCACTAGGACATGCACTGACCACCAGGGGGCAGATGCTCTGACTGGTAGCATCTGTTGGGATGCGGCCGATCGGGACTGAGCGAGACAGGCCAGACACTCCTGGAGTCCTCCCGCGGTCCCTCCCTGGCTGGCCAACCTCCTACATCCCTTCCTGGCCCTGATCATGCACCGGTGGGGTCCCTCAGCCTGGCCTGCGCCCTCTTGCAATCCAGGCTGAGGGAGCCCGCCCCCTTCCCCCCCCCCCCCCCCCCGTGCATGAATTTTGTGCACTGGGCCTCCAGTTTACAAATATTTTTATTGATTTCAGAGAGGAAGGGAGAGGGAGAGAGAGACAGAAACATTAGTGATGACAGAGAGTCATTGATTAACTGCCTCCTGCACGCCCCACACTGGGGATCAGGCCCACAACCCGGGCCTGTGCCTGACCGGGAATTGAACTGTGACCTCCTGGTTCATAGGTTGATGCTCAACCACTGAGCCACACCAGCTGGGCAGAATTGGCACTTTTACCAGTTCCCAGGGAAGGAAGGAAGGGAGGGAGGGAGGAAGGAAGGAAGGGAGAGAGGAAGGGAGGAAGGAAGGAAGGGAGGGAGAAAGGAACGAAGGGAGGGAGGGAGGGAGGGAGGGAGAGAGGAAGGAAGGAAGGAAGGAAGGAAGGAAGGAAAAGTGGAAGGAAGGAAGGGAGGGAGGAACGAAGGAAGGGAAGAGGGAGGGAAGGAGGGAATGAAGGAATGAAGGGAGGAAGGAAGAAGAGGAAATATATGCCATTAGTAAGTAGAAACCAGTGTTGCCGCCTCAGTCCTGGCTCTGCTGCCACGCGGCAGGGAATCAATGCAACCTAAACAAATCCCAGCAAAAGTGGGAAGAACAACACCCAGTCTAATTCTAGGCCACAGAAAAGAGGTCCGTGGGAATAAGGATATAGTAACAGTAACGCCAGGCACCACCAGCTAACCACTGCTCTTTCTCCGAAAGGATGGATCGATGCCGGGGACGCGTTGAGGCCGACTCCGTGTCCTTGCTTGCGAGCTACACTTGGCTTCGCAGACAGGCCCAGGAGGGCTTCCCTTCTGAGCAGGCTCAGCCTGGGACCCTGCAAACAAATTCCCGCGATGTAGGGGCCCCGGGAAAGCTCTGTAACAGGAAAACTCCCTCCTGTCACCACTGTATCTGAAGCCTCACCCCACAGCCTCACTGATGGCCATCTGCAGAAGCCCCTCACGCTCTTTAAAATTGTGGTGAAATTCACAATTAACCATTTACAATTAGGCTTTTAAAGTGAAAATTCAGTCCATTAAATGCACGCACACCATTGTTCAACCACCACCTCCGTCTGGTTCCAAAGCATTTTCACCACAGAGTCGGAGCAGCCTTTTCTCAGCCCCCTCCCTCCAGCCCCTGCACCAGGGCCTGCGCTCTGTGTCTGTGGGTGGCCTCTTCTGGGCATGTCATATGAACGGAGTCACGTGACCCATGGGCTTTGGTGTCTGGCTTCTTTCACCAAGCATGATGTTTCAGGGTTCATCCATGCGGAGCGTGTATCAATGCTTCATCCGTGGGTGGATGCGTGAACAGATTGTGGTGTGTACACACCAACTTATTTTTAAGTGATTTTAAAATGGCTCTGCCCAATGTGACTCAGTTGGTTGAGCATTGTCCAATGTACCAAGAGGTCACCGGTTTGATTCCCGGTCAAGGGCACATGCCTGGGTTCTGGGCTTGATCCCCAGTAGGGGGCATGCAGGAGGCAGCTGATCCATGTTTCTCTCTCATATCCATGTTTCTACCTCTCTCCCTTCCTGGCTCTCTAAAATCAATAAAAACTTTTTTTATTTTTTGTAAAAGACATGATTTAAAAATGATCTTGAATGGAGGAGCTAACACTAGGACCACTGCTGGGGATACCTGACTTTGCAGGAGATTATCTGGTGAAATTACTTGGGATAGAAGGGACGAGGGAAATTTCCGGGTAGAGGGGCTCTCTAACCACAGAGATGGAGGAGGGATGGAGGAGGGATGGAGGAGGGATGGAGGGGGGGTGGAGGAGGGGTGGAGGAGGGGTGGAGGGGGGATGGAGGAGGGATGGAGGAGGGATGGAGGGGGGATGGAGGAGGGATGGAGGAGGGATGGAGGAGGGATGGAGGGGGGATGGAGGGGGGATGGAGGGGGGATGGAGGGGGGGTGGAGGGGGGTGGAGGAGGGGTGGACGAGGGGTGGAGGAAGGATGGAGGGGGGAAGCATCTCGGGTGCAGCTGAAGTCCGACGGGTTCGAGTTCCAGAGGTTATTCCTCCCGGCTCTCTCTGGCTGAATGCGCCATCCATCGCGGAGTGTGGCTCAGATGTGCACACGCTGCTCTCCAGGTCACAGGGGTCCTCACACTTTTTAAACAGGGGGCCAGTTCACTGTCCCTCAGACCGTTGGAGGGCCGGACAATAGTTTAAAAAAAAACTATGAACAAATTCCTATGCACACGGCACATATCTTATTTTGAAGTAAAAAAACAAAACGGGAACAAATACAATATTTGTATTTGCATGTGGCCCCTGCTCCAGGATCAGGTGCTAAGAGGGTCGGGCTGAGAGGAGAGCGGCCGTCTCTGCACCAGCTCGCTCTGCACCAGGTCTTCGCTGGGGACCACATTGGTTGCAGGGCTCAAACCTCATCAGTCCCCATGGGCATAAGCAGCGCCCTGACTGCAGCTGCTCCCAGGTGCTCCCAGTGACTGACGCTGCTCCCAGTGACTGACGCTGCTCCTAGGTGCTCCCAGTGACTGCAGCCGCTCCCAGGTGCTCCCAGTTACTGACGCTGCTCCCAGGTGCTCCCAGTGACTGACGCTGCTCCCAGCTGCTCCCAGTGGCCGCAGGAGCACCATTTGTGCTGAGCTGGGTTGCGTTTCCACTCCTCGTGCAGGACAATAAAATACCTTTGGAAGGAAACCGTCCCAGAGTCAAGGAGACAGATTCTCTCTTCATCTTGTTGGGAGTTAATTTGCTGGTAATCACAGTCTCTACCATCCACTTAGCCTCCTTCATTCACACTCTGGGAAGAAGGAGGCTCTTTATGTAAATTATTGATGCTGAAAGCCCTGAGCATTCACTTCCTGCTTTTCAACATTGGTAATTGACTAGTTCGAGGCAGGTGTGGGTTTGAGAAAGCCGTTTAGCTGGCAGGAGGAGTGAGCGCTGCGGGGCCGTGCCGTTAATTTCCCCCACAGATAATTACCCACCTGGTCTCTGCGCTGGAGCCCACAGGTGGCTCCCTGGGACAGCTGTTTTCTCCGGACACCAAGCCGGCATTGGGGCGTGGGTTATCTCTGTAAAAAAAAAATAAAAAATCTATCTATCTATCTATCTATCTATCTATCTATCTATCTATCTATATTAGAGGCCCGATGCACAAAATTCCTGCAAGAGTCGGCCTTCCTTCCCCTGGTTGCCAGCACTGGCTTCCCTCTGGCAACTGGGACCCGGGCTTCCCTCACAGCCCTGGCTTCGTCCGGAAGGATGCCCAGTCTAATTAGCATATTACACTTTTATTATTGTAGATGGGTTATGTCTCAGCTAAGTGCTGAAGTACATGAGCCTTTTACTCGACCCACTCTTTCCTCTGCTTCCTGGAGGCATCTCGCTAGTGGTAAAATCTTGTACCAAATTCTGCTTGTAAGTGGCTCATCTTATGAAGACCAGATAGAAGCAACGATGAAGGTGATGTAGATGAGGCAAGATGTCCAGCCGCCCAGATCTGAAAAGGTTACCTTGGGAATGCACACGTTTTGGGTCAGATGTCACTTTATGAGGGGCGGGGGGGGGGGGGCATGGGTTCTGCAAACATTTCCGGAGCACGCCCTGTGTTTCAGGAGATGTGCTGCTCTCCCCAGGAGACCGGGAAGAATAGCGCCTGGTCCCTGAACCCACACGGGGGTCAGGGGAGAGTGAGCGTAAGCATCACATCATAGAAGCGAGATAAGGGTCACCCGCAAAGAGAGAGCGAATGACAGAGGGGGCTGGAGGAGAAACCATCTATTCGTTTTTGGATCAGGAGGTGGGAGACAATGAGGGTGCAAGGAAGTGACATGTGAGCTTGAGTGGGCGGGGGGCGCGGGGGGGTTTGTCCAGGGGAGGAGGGGGCTCCAGGACTGTGCGGCTTGGAAGATGCCAGCTGGCTGGTAGGTGTCGGCGAGAGACACCTGGAAGGCCACTGGAGTCTTTCGGGAGATTTATGGAAAGGCCGTGATGGGGGGAACGCGGAGGGGGCTGGTTCACGCTGACGTTTTGGCGATAACCATGGTATTAACACCGCTTATTCTACTTTTAGGCAATTAGCATATCTGGGAACGACATTAGAATTTCTGGCGTCTGTGCTTGGAATCCTGGTTAATGCATTTCTCTAAAGTCCCCTCGTTAATGCATCAGCACTTCATCTGATGATGTACCATGTTTCTATTTTTTTTAGCCTCTGGAGCAAGGACCAACGCATTTAAACTACCTACTGCTGCGACTCACAGACTGTGAGTCTCTGGGGTGGTGTTTATGTTTGCTGAGCCAGGATAAGGCATTTATAAAAATTCAAAATGCATCCGAGGGAGGCGTGTGAGAATCACTTGTCCACAGATCTCTCTTTCTGGTGAAAGACCAAGGAGGCGGGACTAGTCGCCCAATGACGCCACTCGGGTGTGTGGCCCGGGGAGGAGCTCGGTGCTTCCAGGTGGACTTGGCTGTTCTCAGCCTCTTATGCTTGGGACATGCCACGGCTCCCCACGGCTCCCCACGGCTCCCCACGGCTCCCCAAGGCTCCCCACACTCCCCACGCTCCTCATGGCTCCCCATGGCTCCCCACGGCTGCGAGAACCAAGTCAAACAGCCTCAGGCGCATGTTCAAGCCCCCCCCCCCCCTGGTCTGGACCCCCTTCCCCTCCATTCCCCAGCATGTATGGCTGTCACTCATCAACATTCCTCGTCGAGCCAATCGGGTCTTCTCACGACCACCCAGTGTGACCGGGAGCTTTGATTCCGGGGCCTGCCCAGGCCGCCCGCACCGCTGCTGGGTCCGGCTGTCCTGTGCCCAGTGCCCAGTGCCAGGGCGGACAGAGGCTGGCATGTGCCGATGGGGGAGTGAAGCCATGCGGCTCTCAGCATGACCTGACCTGGTGCCTGGCTCTCAGGAGGCTCAGGCTGTGAGCGGAGGCCGGGCAGGTGCTGGTCCTGGGAAGCCGTCGGAGGCCTCGCTGGGCCCGGGGAGCAGGCGGGAGCGGCCCGGGCGCCTCGGGGGTGGAGTCTAGTCGGAGCCATTTCTGAGGAGTGTTCAGCGCGGGGCCTGGGCGCTTCCCGCTCTGCCGTGGGTGATACTGGAGATGCGGGCCCTTTAATGAAAGCGGGAAACAGGAGGAGGGCCGGTGAGCGGGAATTCAAATCCCCAACAGGTGGGGGCCAACAGGTCCATGGCGTCTGGGATTCCCAGGTGGACGCGGGCTGGAAGGTGGCTCCTCCCTCGCGAGAGAGGCCAGAAGAAGGGGCAGGAAAGAGCCAGAGAGAGCACCCCCTGTATTGCTGGCTGCCCGCGGCTTCCGACGGCTTCGAGGGGGTTTGGGCAGTTAGCTCTCCACGCAGCTCCAGCCTGACCCGGCCACCTGTGTAGCGCCGTTGCCGCGTCTCCGGAGAAGATGCTCGCCCCCAGTCTCCCCCAGTTCCCGGCTCAGAATGACAAGAAGGCCCGTGGTACCCGGCCAGAGGGGCCTCCAGCCCTCGGCTAGGGGGCTGTGGAGCCGCAGTGCCGTCTTGTTCTGCTCGGTGAGGACCCAGCAGCCAGTCTATCAGAACCCGGGCCCCCGGAGGGACCCCAAAACGCTTCCACCTGGTCCCAGCTCAGAGGCCGCTGCCCCTGAGAGAGGAACGCCGCGGTGTGGACGCTCCACGCGGAGAGCGGTGTGGCTTCCAGCCTGAGAGAGCGGATCCGGGGTTTCGCTGGGCAGATGCCCCCCCCCCCCCGCCCCCATGTGGACTCTTGTCGGGTTTAGTTGTCGACGTCGCTCAGACTGAAAATTGCACTTGTGTCGTGAACGTTATGCTCAGCTCTGAGGTGTTTTATTGCTACGGCCGAGCGTTATCGGGCGCCTTTTACACTCAGACGGAAACAGATCGGTGGGAGGGGAATTTAAATACAGCCCCCCCCCCCCCCCCAGTGGCGGGTAACTAGAGAGAGGACCGTATCATCACCGTCGGCCCAGGACTCAGGCCCCGAGTGCTGAGCCTACAAACCTCCCGCAGGTTCTACGATGACAAGAAACTGCTGTGGTGGAAACTCTGAAACCAACCAGGGTACTCGCTGCATTGATTTTCTGAAAATGGGAAAGGGAAAAAACACAGCGCTCGGCTCCGTCCAGGAAAGAGATTTAATACGGCTGTCTTTTAATAATATTAAGTTTCCCGGGATCGATATTCTCTTCCCTCGTCTGAGGCGATGGGTTGCTACCCACCAGTTGCTACGCAGAGGCTGGGGATCAATAGAAAGCTTACCTTCTGCGCAGACCACGCCACGGGCCTGGGCACCGGGGCCTGGACCGGGCCGAGCGGAAGCAGCTGTGAGTACAGTGACGTGATGCGAGCATCTCCACCTGGGGAACCTGCACAGCTTGTTCTGGGGCCCAGGGGACCCATGAGGCTGGGGGTGAGAGGTGCCAGCTCTGGGTCGGCCCCCAGAACTCCGGGGGGGCGGGGGGCGGCTTCCTCTAGGCCTGGTTAACACATGCTACTCGCAGGCCTCGGGCCACCCAGAAAGCGCCCCCAACCCTGGGAGGGGTGCTGGGAGCAGCGATGGCTGTGCTGCTTGCAGGGTGTAGCACAGGGGCTTCAAGTGGGGCCGGCCCCAGCCCGTGTTAACACGGACTCTGATGTCAAAACTCCTTTCTACACAGCTCTTCTTTATTTTATTGCTAGAGGCTGATGCACGAAATTGGTGCAAGAGTAGGTCTTTCTTCCCCCGGCTGCCTGCACCGGCTTCCCTCTGGCACCCGGGACCTGGGCCTCTCTCGCAGCCCTGGCTTCGTCTGGAAGGTCGTCCAGAAGGATGTCCAGTCTAATTAGCATATTATGCTTTTATTATTACAGATTTTGGGAAATGGAATGAATATTTCTTAGCCGATATAAGTAACTCTCGATAGGATCACTGAATTATTATTTTTTTTGCAACAGTACTACAGTGACATTTTCTCATTACTATCTATAGAAAATGCTCGGTGATACCACGAAAGTACCGAATACCACCGATGGTATCAGAAACTCAACTTTCCCCGGCGTGTAGATCTCGGTGCTTTTTGAGCGGTGCTAGTCTCTTATTTTAGGAGGTTGATGTGAAAAAAAACCCTACAGATGTGCCGTTATGTTGACAGGATACTTACAGGTTTTTGTCTGTTTAAAAAACTGAAGGATTCAGTAACCGCACTCCTGGGTACTTACCCTAGAGAAAGGCTAATTTATGTTCCCATGACAACCTATACCTGAATGTTGGTAGCTGCTCTGTTTATACTTGCCAAGATCTGGAGGTAGACCAGATGTCCCTCACAAACACATACTGGTGTCTCCACACCATGTCACTGGTAAAAGCAAGCAAACAAAGAAAGGAACGACTTCAATGATTCTCAAAGGTGTTCTGCTGAGTGAAAAACAGCCAGTTTCAAAAGACTGTGCACCATATAATTCCATTTATATGACATTTTTCAAAAAGATTGAAATCGCTTTAGAGAACAGCTCAGTAGCTGCAGCGGTGGTGGTGGGGTTTGGGACTGTGAGGCGAGGGCAGTGGGGAGCTTGGGCTGATGGAGGCTGGACTGTTGCTTAGGCAGCGGCTCAGGTGTTAAAATTCATAGCATTAGTCACCAAAGGGAAACAAAGATCAATTTTACTGTGTAATTTTTAAAAATGAAAAAAGCTGCTCTTATGGTGACTAACTTTTTCTAAAATTTAAATTTTTTATTGTTGACACTATTGCAGATGTCCCCCTCTCCCCTAGCCCCCTGCAACCGCACGGGGATGGTATGGGAGGTGGGGCCTTTGGGCGGTAATTAGGCTTTGAAGAGGTCATGAGGGTGGGGTCCTCATGGTGGTATTGGTGCCCTTATAGAGAGAGAGCCCAGAGCCCGGCGGGTGTGATTCATGGTTGAGTGTTGACCTATGAACCAGGAGGTTCCCGGTTTGGTTCCCGGTCAGGACACGTGCTCGGGTTGCTGGCTTGATCCCAAGTAGAGGGTGTAGAGGAGGCAGCTGATCAATGATTTCTCTCATTGATGTTTCTATCTCTCTCTTCCTCTCTGAAATCAATAAAAATAAAAAAATCCTATCTAATAAAGAGGGAATATGCTAATTGACCCTCACATTGTCACAAAGATGGCAGTGCCCATAGCCAATAAGGAAGGAATATGCTAATTGACTGCCATGCTCTCAAAGATGGTGGCACCCAGTCCCCTCAACCCCACCGGGGCGCGCCTGCCTCTTGAGTCCCCCAGTTCCCTCAGCCCCCCAGGGCTGGCATAAGGCACAGACAAGCCTTGAATGGTGGCTGCCCAGCTGCCCAGGGCTGCCTGAGGCTCAGGTAACCAGAGTCGGCCAAGGCTTGTGCTGCTGGCAGTGGCAGCAGCAAAAGTGTGGTGGGGGCATCGCCTTCCCCTGATTGCCAGGTTGCCTCCTGCCTGAGGGCTCCCAGACTGTGAGAGGGGGCAGGCCGGGCTGAGGGACCCCCCTCCAGTGCATGAATTTTCATGCACCGGGCTTCTAGTAAATAAATAAAAAGAGAGACACTTGATTGCTTGCTCCCTCTCCCTCATTGCCATGTGAGGACCCAGAGAGAAGCCAGTGCAGCACCTGCCAGCCAGGAAGAGAGCTCTCACCCAACACTGACCACACCAGCACCCTGATTGTGGACTTGTGGGCTTGAGACTGTGAGAAACGGAATTTCTGTTGTGGGAGCCACAGTTCCATGGTATCTTGCTGTGGTGGCCCGAACTGACTGAGGCAGCTCCTGCACTGCAGGTGCTTTCAAAGTCTTATCCCGTCTGCACGGAGAGTGTGCTGGGATCTAATGGAGCCCACGTGGTCTGTGCAAATGGTCTGTGAGTGCCTCCGTGACTGTTCCACGCGAGTGAGACCACGTGTGCAGCAGGTGTGCTTTCCAGGAGAATGCAGAGGGCAGCCACGCACTCTGACTCCCAGGGCCTTGATGGGTGTGAGCATCTAGCAGTCTGATGGGTTCTGATATGTCGGAAGCGACCGTCCAGCCTTCTTCTGGGAGAGGCAGCGTCGGTCCAGGCTCTCTCGGACGCAGGCAGATTTCTCCCTCAGTCCACTCCCACCTGCTTTCATCGGTCACGTCCTCCGGGACAAAGTGATGGGGAAAAACAGGTTAATTTCGGGGGCTCTCAGTACAGTTGCCATCAATGCTGATCCGCCTCCCAAGTCACAGTCAGTGTGTGGCACATTCAAGGGGAGAACTCACAGTGACCGTGACCCCCGCACCCGGCGAACTGCACCAGCTGGAATTCCAGGGACGTGCGACTCCCCAGTGACATCTTATTTCTGGAACCACAATTGTGATTCCTCAGAGGCTCGTAGACAGTTACGAAGGGACCCGCCGGGCTTTGACTCATCATAGAGAACGGGCGACACACGTAATCCTAGTGAGTGCTAAGTAAAGAACCCAGTCCTGCCGAGGACCAATACGATTGTCGCGTTTTGACCTGTCATTGCACCACCGAAACTCTGAACCCAGGGAGGTGCCGATATTAAAGGATGAACTCTCTGCGTCCAGCGAAATTTTATCCCAGAGATGACACACAGCCAGCGGGTCCCGGGCAGGCTCACGTGGAGCACACACCGGCCGGCATGAGCGCGCTGCTACCCAAACCAACGATTAATGGCTGAAAAAGTCTGAAAAATGGATATCCCTTTGACCTCTCTAAGGTTTGTCATTTAGTTGACATGCCCATTACCTCTAAAATCAAATGTGTTTGTCTAAACATTATTCTGATGCTGACCGTGGGCGCGCAGGGCAGACAGCTGCCCGCGGACCTGCTGACAGTGATCAATTCTGCCGGCGGTCCTGTCACTTGCCCCGTTCATTCTGCCATCCATCTCGCCGCGCCTGCCACCGCAGCCACTTTCTGCTGCTCAGGCGCTTTTAAAACTCACAATAATCCAATTTAGCATTGATCAATGGGAATGTGTGGTCAGTAAGCAAAACGACAGTCTGCACGTAACCACTGGCCACAGTCCGGGCCATTTCATCCGGATGGGGCTGGAGGCAAGTTTTAATGAATTAATTAAATCCTAACAGCAGTCAGGCCTCTTCCCTGTTGTGGCTTTTTTTTTTGTTGTTTTTTAAGTCAGATTCTCTAAGTTTTACGCCTTACGTAGAAATAAGAATGAGGCCTGGCTGTGCTTTCCAGAAGTTTCTGTCATGGTGGGAATGGGCTAGGCCGGCGCCGTCCTATGTGACAGCCGTAGCACCTGTGGCTACACTGGCAGGACTGGGGAGCTGTGTTGTAAGTGTTGCCTCATCTGAAGGTCAGGCCAGGTAGCTTTGTGTGGCCACAGACTGGGTGGAGTGATTCCAGAATGTGGAGATTTGTGTCCTAAGGTGTCAGGAGGTCGTAGCTGTGGCCTGAAACAGCCGGGCTGCCAACCAGGTGAGAGAGGTCCACGGAGCTATGTCAAGTCTTCCCCAAGTCCTGAAGGCAAGGTCACCTGAGACCAGGGCGCCCTTCCTGGTTCTCAGAGTGGGGTTCCGTGACTGGCGGAGAGGCCTGAGGCTGGCCTTCAGGGGTGACTCGGACCCACAGGGTGCAGGAGAGGGAACGGGTTGCTTTTCCTAACACACTCCCCCCAGGCCACCCCTGTTCTCAGCTGAATCCCAAGCCTGGTTTCCAGGACAGGATGATTGATTATCCCCACATGCCCAGGCCCCTCACTGGGCTTCTGGTTTCTGGCTCCCAAATTAGCTGGGCCCTTAGGCCCTGCTTTTCTCCCTCCTTTTCTCAACCCCAAACCCCACTATTGCCAAATCGAACAGTGGGGAGTCATTTGATGAATGAAGATGATTTGGAAAATTGTATCTTAAGCTGATTTGCTAATGTTAGCTTCAATGAGCAAACAGTTTACAAACGAATTGCTAATCATATTAGAATTACATATATTTGGGGGTCTTTTTTAAAATCATGGCATCAATTTGGCTTTTATCTCTAACTAGAGGCCCGGTACACGGATTTGTGCACTGGTGGGGGTCCCTCTGCCTGGCCTGTGGGGATTGGGCCGAAACCTGCAGTCCGACATCCTCCGAGGGGTCCTGGATTGCGAGAGGGTGCAGGCCAGGCTGAGGGACCCCACTGGTGCATGAATCCGTGCACCAGGCCTCTAGTATGCATATAAGATCTTTGGTTAATTTCTTCCCACCCTCCTCTCTCCCCCCTTCCCTCTGAGATTCATCTGTCTGTTCCATGTTTCCATGCCTGTGCCTTGAGCGTTTGCCCTCTGGTGGTGAGTGCGTGTCATAGCTACCGGCTGGACAGTCGAATGGTCGCTTAGGCTTTTATATATATACTAGAGGCCTGATGCATGAAGATTCGTACAAGAATAGACCTTCCTTCCCCTGGCTGCTGGCACCGGCTTCCCTCCGGCACCTGGGATCCGGGCCTTTGCCTTCCGCCTTCGCTCCAGCCCAGAGCTGCCTTCCGCCTTCGCTGTGGCCCTGCTGCCCTCCTGTAGCTCCCTCCACCCCTGCCCCGCCCCTCATAGCAGGCGTCCCGCCCCGCCCTACCCCGGCCATTCCACGCCTGCGCACGCACTGCCCAGAGGTCTGGAGTGGCCGAGGTTGGGCAAAATGCCTGCGTCTTCACCATGGCAACAATGCAAGTGTCCCGGCCGGCTGCTGCCATCTTTGTCATGTCAATTTGCATACTCCCTCCTTATTGGCTGTGGGCATTGCCAGCTTTGTTGCAAAGTGATGGTCAATTTGCATATTCTATCTTTATTAGATAGGACTAGTGGCCAGGTGCACAAATTTTGTGCACGGGGATGTGTGTCCCTCAGCCCAGCCTGCACCCTCTCCAATCTGGGACCCCTCAGGGGATGTCTGACTGCCAGTTTAGGTCCAATCCCCTGCAGGATTAGGACTAAACCAGCAGTTGGACATCCCTCTCACAATCTGGGACTGCTGGCTCCTAGCTGCTCACCTGCCTGCCTGCCTGCCTGATAGCTCCTAACCACTCTGCCTGCCGGCCTGCTTGCCCCCCCTTACCAGCCTTCTTGCCCACAACCGCCCCCCTGCCAGCCTGCTCACCCCAACTGCCCCCCCTGCCAGCCTGATTGCCCCCATCTGCCCCCCACTGCCAGCCTGCTCACCCCCAACTGCCCCCCATGCTGGCCTGCTTCACCCTAACTGGGCCCCGCTGCTTGCCTGCTCACCCCCAACTGCCCCCCCCCCCAGCCTGATCACCGCAAAATGCCCTCCCCTCCTGGCCTGATTGCCCCTAACTGCCTCTGCCTTGGCCCTTTTGGCTTTGTCCAGAAGGATGTCCAGAAGGTCTCCCGGTCTAATTAGCATATTACCCTTTTATTAGTATAGATAGATTAGATAAAAGCCAAAAGCTAGGTTAATTTAAAAACATCATGTATTTGAATTTTGAAGTTTACAGTGAATTTAGGAGCAGGTAGGGCTGTGGTTGAATAGAAGGAGATTTAACATGAGGGACCTTAGAACTGCTGCCTTAGAAGGAAAGTGGTCTGGTTGTTTTCTTGAGGGAAATTCCAAATCTACAGTGTTTGTGTGATTTACATGCCAACTACAAAAAATTAAAAACAAAAGCCATTTTTTAAAAATGGAAAAAGTATTTCCTGAAAATCTTAAGCTGGAAAATAAAAGCTTAATTTCGGGCATTTAAAAGAAAAACAGTTTTTAATAAAACCTTATGTGGAATAGTGTACGAGTTTGAGGATATTTTATAATTAGAAAGTCCTTGAATTAATAAAAGAAAAAATATATATACTGTATAGGGCTCATTCATGGTTTCACCATCCAAAGACACATATTGCTATTTTTTTTCTTATATTTCTTTCTAATCATTATTCGGTTTGTTTTCAAATGAAATGTAAAGGTCATATATATACTAGTTATATCTTGCTTCTTTCATTTACATTAACATAACACATTATTTATATGTTGCATATTATTTAGAAATATTGTTTTAAAAAGTTACATCATAATTAGTGGTGCGAATGTGCATAATTCTTATTATGGCTTTTGTCTGGCATTTAGGTTATTTCTGATTTTTTTGTGGCCGTTATAAATAATGCTTCTCAATATTCAGGATGATTTCCTCAGGCTCCATTCTCAAAAGCCGGCTCACTGAGTTAGGGCACCAATGTTATGAGGCTCTTTGCCAAATTGCTTTCCAAGAGGATTAGGCCCGAATCCCAGCAATATCTGAGAGTACCCCTCTCCCAGCCCCTCGTCAGCAGTGGAGACTATTATTATTTTTTAAAATCCTTGCTAATTTGACAGGGGTCAAAGGTCACCTCACGGTTCTTTCGATGCCCATTCCTGGGTTACAGTGACGGAAGGCATTTCCCACACATTTGCTGATTAGTTTTATTTCCTGTTTGGAAATTGCCTATTCACATCCCCTGTCAGTTCATCCACTGGAGCTTCAGGTTTTTAAAATTCAACCTGATGAAGCTCTTTATATATCGGGAGATTAGTCCTTTCTCTGCATAGCATTTCCTGCGGCTGTTTCCCCCCAAACGTCGTCTCTGTCTTTTAATTTTGTTCCATTTACTTTGGGAAACTTACATTTGTGACTTGGTACCGTTATGCTAATGTTTTCATTCAATGTTTAGTAAATTGTACCTCTTCTGATAATGGTGAATTGAAAAAACTTTTTCTTCTTTATTTCTTGTATATTGATATTTTATATTTAATTTTGAAATTCCCTTGGAATTTATTTTGGTGACTGATTTTAAGTGAGAATCTACATAGATAGTTTTTTCATCAGATAAATAATTGCCTTAAGGAGACATTTATGAGATGATTTACTCTTCTCTTATTCATTTAACATGCTTCTTTCACATGCATTACATACAGTTAAATATGTAAGTACTTATAATGATTAATATCTGAATATATATGAACTCATAAGCCGCCTGTGTCTTGTATCGCGTCCTGTGGTTCCAGGCCACCTGGTTCCGAGCGCCTGTGCCTCACCATTGGTCCCTGCTCCGCAGGGGCACACACTCCCCGCAGCATTTTTTCTTCTAAAAGGTGTTTTGATTGATTCGCTTTTGGGTGCGTGTGGGTCTGTGTGCCACGGAAGGAGTGAGCATCGATTACCGACTTTTTAAAAAAATATTTTTCTTGATTTCAGAGAGGAAGGGAGAGGGAGATAGAAACATTGATGATGAGAGAGAATCATTGATCAGCTGCCTCCTGGAGATGGAGCTGGCAACCTGGGCCTGTGCCCTGACCAGGAAGCCAACCGTGACCTCCTGGTTCATAGCTTGACGCTCAACCACGGAGCCACGCCGGCCGGGAGATTATCACTTTTTAACTGACATATTTGGAGTTTCACTTTTTCTAAATTCTTTCCATCTGCCAAGACCACATCCAGGCCCCAGCCCCAGGGCCCTGCCGCCCCCTCGGTGGGGGACCCATCCTGCACCTCCCCCCTGCACCCCCCCTGCCCCCCCCCCCCCCCACCTGCGTCTGTGCCTCCCGCGGGCATCGCTGCGGCTGCTGCTTGGATCGTGGTCATTGGCGACAAACCTTACTCCTCCTGATTGTGCCTCCACATGCAGCGGCCGGGTGACGGCCTCCAGAGCTGTCCACCGCGGTACCAGGTGGCCCTGAAGGTGCCGTAAAGGTCTTTGTGCGGGGGAGGCGGAGCGCCTGCACCACAGCAGGGGAGGCGGCAACAGGGCGGAGATGGGAGCGCGTGACCAGGACCTGCAGAGGCGGGAACCAATGAACCCTGAGCCCCCGAAGGGTCTCGCCCTGCTGGCCCGAGGCCGGCCCCTGAGACTCATTCTGAGCGTCTGACCTGGGGAACCACGAGAGAATAAATCGGGGACGGGGGCGGGGGGGAGGGGGGTTGAGCCACTGCATTAGTTAGCGGTCATTGGTTACAGGGGCAACCAGAAAGGAGCCACTGTTCCCCGCGTCCTAACAGCAGTCACCTGCTCTCCGGGCACCTTCCAGCCGGGGTGGGCTTGTCCCTCTGGGGGCCGGGGCTGCCTGCACCCTGTCTGCCCGAGAAACCACGCGGGGAGTGGCCAGGCCTGGCTCTACTGTGTGGAATTTGGTCCAGGCCGGGACCCGGGGGCGGGGCTGACCCGCACGTGGGCCTTTTCCTCGTGTTCCCGTCCGGCCCACAGTGCATGCCCTGAGCTCCGCACCTGTCCGTCTCTGCAGAGGGACTTAGAGTCCCTGTGGCCTAGAATTCCACCTTATCAACGTCACTCCCGGGTGTGCGAGAGCCACGGGATGAAAGGACACGCGTCCCAGGGAGGAGCCCGCGGAGCCGAGTGGGTGTGTTGGCACCGAGCGTCCTCACTTGCACTTTCCTGGTGTGGGAAGGGAGTGTACACAGATCTTCTGGACTTAGCAGTTCGACTGCTCTCGATGGCATCTGTTTACCCGAACAAATTCTCGCCTCCAGCTCAATCCCCTTCCCAGTGTCTTCATGGGTGGGAGATGCAGCCACTTATCAGAGTCTTATTCATTTATTCATCAAGATTCTGAGGGGCTTGGAAGGCATGAGCTATGTTTCTAGTGACTCGAAGGTGAAGGAGACAAATCTTGGCTGAAGGGATCACAGGAAGCAGGACAAACAGCTGGGAAACAGGAGTCCAATCCACTGGGAGGCCCCGCAGGGCGGGCACAGGGGCCACGGGGAGTGTGCTGTGTTCCAGCCCTGGCTGCACATCAGAGGGATCCCAGCAGCTAAAAACACTCAACTGCCGATCACTCTCCACCCACACCTGTGCACACACACACACACCTGTGCACACACACACACACACCTGTGCACACACACACACACCTGTGCACACACACCACTGCACACACACACCTGTGCACACACACCTCTGCACACACACACTTCTGCACACACACGCCTCTGCACACACACACTCCTTTGCACACACACACTCCTTTGCACACACACACCTCTCTGCACACACACTCCTTTACACACACACTCCTTTGCACACACACACCTCTCTGCACACACACACACTCCTTTGCACACACACACCTCTCTGCACACACACTCCTTTACACACACACTCCTTTGCACACACACACCTCTCTGCACACACACACACTCCTTTGCACACACACACCTCTGCGCACACACACGCCTCTGCGCACACACACACCTCTGCACACACACCTCTCTGCACACACACCTCTGCACACACACACACCTCTGCGCACACACCTCTCTGCACACACACCTCTGCACACACACACACCTCTGCGCACACACACACCTCTGCACACACACACACCTCTGCGCACACACACACCTCTGCACACACACACACCTCTGCGCACACACACACCTCTGCACACACACCTCTCTGCACACACACCTCTGCACACACACACACCTCTGCGCACACACACCTCTCTGCACACACACCTCTCTGCACACACACCTCTCTGCACACACACACACTCCTTTGCACACACACACCTCTCTGCACACACACACTCCTTTGCACACACACACCTCTCTGCACACACACACACTCCTTTGCACACACACACCTCTCTGCACACACACTCCTTTACACACACACTCCTTTGCACACACACACCTCTCTGCACACACACACACTCCTTTGCACACACACACCTCTCTGCACACACACTCCTTTACACACACACTCCTTTGCACACACACACCTCTCTGCACACACACACACTCCTTTGCACACACACACCTCTGCGCACACACACACCTCTGCGCACACACACACCTCTGCACACACACCTCTCTGCACACACACCTCTGCACACACACACACCTCTGCGCACACACCTCTCTGCACACACACCTCTGCACACACACACACCTCTGCGCACACACACACCTCTGCACACACACACACCTCTGCGCACACACACACCTCTGCACACACACACACCTCTGCGCACACACACACCTCTGCACACACACCTCTCTGCACACACACCTCTGCACACACACACACCTCTGCGCACACACACCTCTCTGCACACACACCTCTCTGCACACACACCTCTCTGCACACACACACACTCCTTTGCACACACACACCTCTCTGCACACACACACACTCCTTTGCACACACACACCTCTGCACACACACACCTCTGCACACACACCTCTCTGCGCACACACACACCTCTGCGCACACACACACCTCTGCGCACACACACACCTCTGCACACACACCTCTCTGCGCACACACACACCTCTGCACACACACACACCTCTGCACACACACACCTCTGCACACACACACACCTCTGCGCACACACACACCTCTGCACACACACACCTCTGCGCACACACCTCTCTGCACACACACACACTCCTTTGCACACACACACACTCCTTTGCACACACACACCTCTGCGCACACACACACCTCTCTGCACACTTACTTCGTCCGCTGAAAGCGCATCGGCTTGCTGTTAGATAATAACCTCTCAGCAGGGGCGTCTCCCCGCTGGCCGGTCAATACATTTATAGAAAGTAATTAAACCAGATCACTTCCATGACAGGCAATTGATGGCCTTTTAATTATTTCAAGATAACCGAGTGTGTAATCATTTTCTCCTTCACTGGAGAGAGAGTGGCTGTGAGTGCATGGACGCGGCACGGACATTCCTACGTGCCTTCCCTTTGCCGTGCTCCCACCCCGTGCCCCAGGGCCTCGCTCTGGAAAGCTCTTCACGGGACTCAGGGGAACGACGTAGAGGAACCGTGTTCAAACAGGAGGTCACGGTTTAGAAACAGTAGGCAGCAGGCACTGATGACTGCAGTGAGAGGAGACCTGTCAGTACATGACATGTTACAGTGTGGACAGGCTCACGGTCACGCTGAGGATGGCCTGTGGGGACTGTGCGGCGAGTAGCTCCTGAAAGGGTTCGAGGAGCCGGGGCCCGCTCTGCGGCAGGGCTGGAGGCCAGGGCTGGTTCCCGGGGGAGGCTGGGGTGTGGCGCACACACACCTCTATGCACACACACCTGTGTCATTGCCGGTCCTTCTGGGTGACACTGTGTGACCAGCATGACAGGGCCCACATGATCCAAGCCAGAGCCCAGAGCCCAGCGTGTGCTGCATGTGAGTGTCACGGGGACAATGACATGTAGTCATCCTCACAGGATTGCACGATCGGAACAGCACAGCTGTGGTAGCTCTAGTGCAGCCGGTACTTCCCACGTAAAATCTGTGCATTTGGTAACTTCGCTGAATAAGAAAGTCCCCACCCTTTCCCAATGGGGCCTCGTCGTTTCCACCGGGAACAGTAGGACCCTTCGTCTCACACTCCTGTCACACTGCCTGTGAGGAGCAGAGACCTGAGCTGCTCCCTGAGAAATCAACTGCTTCGTCTTCGGCTGGAGTTCCAGGCAGCAAAACCGATGGGGGTGGGGGGACGTGGGGGAGGCGGGCCAGTCTCACCAGAAACACCCCGCAGCGGGTTGTTTTGGTTTTTGGCGAGATGTTGCAAATGTATAGTGAGGCCTGGAAGCAGCTCTCTGCTGGGTATCTATAATAGTAAAAGCGTAATATGCTAATTAGACCAGACGACCTTCTGGATGAAGCTGAGGCAAGCCGCAGCTCGCGAGCCACATGCGGCTCTTTGGCCCCTTGAGTGTGGCTCTTCCACAAAATACCACGTGCGGGCGCGCACGTACAGTGCGATTGAAACTTTGTGGCCCGTGCGCAGAAGTCGGTATTTTGTGGAAGAGCCACACTCAAGGGGCCAAAGAGCTGCATGTGGCTCGCGGGCCGTGGTTTGCAGAGTCACAGTTTGCCGACTACTGGTCTAAGCAACCGAACAACTGGTTGACCAGTTGCTATGACGTGCACTGACCACCAGGAGCAGACACTCAGGAGCTGCCCCCTGGTGGTCAGTGCGCTCCCACAGTGGGAGCACCACTCAGCGGACCAACGGGTGCCAGATGCTGGGCTCATGGCTGCCAAGCGCAGCTGCAGTGGCATGAACCTCTCCTGCCTCCATGGCAGCCCTACTGAGTGCCTGGCCCAGGCTGGGCTCCTCCCTGGCTGCCTGCTGCTTCGCATTCCTACATCCCCCGAGGGGTCCGTCCCGGACTGCAGAGGCTGCAGGCCAGGCTGAGGGACCCCACCGGTGCGTGAATCTGTGCACCAGGCCTCTAGTATTCCATAAGCAAACTGGTCTGGTGCATGTTGCATGCATGACGTGCGCATGTTGTATTGAAAATGTCCCTTTCTTTAGAGAAACGGGGCCAGCCTGCTCTGAGCCATTTCTTCAACCACGGCCTTTTTAAAGTTTTTATTTTTAAGAAAATAGTTTGGAATTTTATGGCCTTTTCCCCTTAATGTTGACTAGAACATTGGGAATTTTCAAGTGATAAGAGAATGGGATGCAGCTCCCTGCGTTTTTATGCTGATGACCATGTGTGTTGACTTGGAGTGTTAGCCCAGCCCCTTGGCACAGGCAGGTGATGGTTGTGCTCCGGACTGACCATGACCGGTGGGCGAAGGTGGAGCAATGAGTAGAAACTCCCCCGTCGCCCCTGAACCTCCAGAGCAGACACAAAGCCCGGAGGGCAGGCCTGGGTCAGACTGTCACATCACCAGGAAGGGGCTGTGATTAGCACTCAGCAGGTGAACGGGGGGGCCCCCCAGTTAAACAGGGTTCCCTTTGTTTTATCAATAACCCTTTCTCGCCTGCTGAGGCTGGGGGCTCAGAGTCAGGGAGAGAGTGTTTCCGTTTCTAAGATGCTGGGAGCTGCGTGGAGGACCCCTCCTCTCATGATCTGAGGAAGCTCCTGGGCGAGCAGGGGTTCAAGCTTCGGGAAACTGGCGAGAAATGGCTGAGCCGGCACAAGAGGCGAGGCGTGGGCCATGGAGTGAGACTTGTGGGGTCTTCAGTGCTTGCAAAGCTCTTCGTGCAGAAACAGCCGGGCAGGCCGACCCACTCCCCTTTGTGAACGGAGGACTCTGATGTTAACGAATCTTCCCGGTGTCCCTGGGCTCACCCGCATTTTAACCGAAGGCAGACTCCTGGTTTGTTGTTGTTTTTTCCATGGAAATAGCAGTGCCCAATAGTTTACATTTTACAGCGTGAAAATATTAGTGCCGGTAGAACAAGCCGGGAAGTCTTTGAACTCTCCCTGGAACTCTGTCGCTTTTAACTGGTCGGTGTTGGGAAGCAGGGATGGAGGGAACCCTGGCCACATGGGTGGAAACATCATTTCATCCGAGCTGCGAATTCCTCGGTTGAAAAGATTGATTCCCTCTGACCTCATTTCCTATGTGTATCCATCAAATGACACCTGAATCATGGGCAAGCCGCAACCTTTGCCCATTTCCTGTTGTAAAACCGCCTGCATCTGACATCTCTTAAGTGGAGCTGAGATTGTTTTCCCTGGTGGAGTCCGAGTCACATGATGCCCTGTGGACCCGCATTTCCCAAGAGGCCTTCTGCTACTTTAAGGAAGAATGGAGTTCCATTCCGGGGCTCCCAGAGCTGAGCACACTGAGTCAGTCCCACAGCTTGAGCAGGGGAGGGCGTCTCTCCCACGGGGTGGCCAGGGCTCCCCCCCCCCCCCCGATCCTCCCCACCCCCTAAACCACCTGTCTCCACGGGATACGGTTGCCTACTCTTTCCTTAGTCCATCTCAGCAACCCCGCAGTCCACCTGGAGCGTGTCTCATGCCCCCTCTCAATCCCTCTCGCAGGGCAGGCGGTTATGATGAACACCTGTCAGGTGCCAGGTGCTAGTCCAGCTGCAGGGCAGGCATCGGACAGGACTTGAGCTGTGAGGAAGTGAACCGAGAGGGTTAAGGTGCCTGTGGATCGCAGTGGGTACAATGAAATAATAAAATAGTCCTGGCCGGTTTGGCTCAGTGGATAGAGTGTCAGCATGTGGACTGAGGGTCCCAGGCTGGGTTGCAGGCTCAATCCCCAGTGGGGGGCATGCAAGAGGCAGCCAATCAATGATTCTCTCTCATCAGTGATGTTTCTATCTCTCTCTCCCTCTCCCTTTCTCTCTGAAATCAATAAAAATATTTGGGGGGAAAAAAGAAATAATAAAATAAAATATGGCATCAATGTTTTAGAGAAAGGGGCTGCAGGGAGGGTTGGCTTTAGACCCAGAGGCCAGGATGGCTTGTCTGATGGTGAGAAGGGAGCCACTACAGTTTGGAGTAAAGAGCGTTTTGGGGGGAGGGAAACGGGGAGCAGCCCTAAGGCTGTGGAGGAGGAGGAGGAGGGGGAGAAGGAGGAGGGAGAGGAGGAGGAAGGCCGTGTCGCTGGAACCTAGAAAGGGAGCCTGATGCACCATGAGGTCCCCGAGGCCCAGCTCCTATGGGTCTTGGGAGAGGAGTTGGGGGTTTGCTCTGATGAGCAGGGGCACTTGGGGGTCTTTGGCGGGAGAGTGAGGGCCTGTGGATGGTTCTGGCGGCCCCTGGGAGAAGGGTGGAGGGTGGGAGGGGGTTCGGGAAGAGGGGAGCAGGGGGACCATTGGGAGGCCTGGTGGGCGTCCTGGTGAGGGACAGCAGCTGTTCGGACCGCAGTCAGAGAGTGACAGTGAGATGACAGGGACGTGCTGTGAGGACAGAGGTGACAGGAGGATGCAGGTGAAGGTGGCTGTGATGGCTCCTCATTTCAGACACGGCCACGGGCCCCGGGGCCCCGGGGAAAGCGTGTCGGGAGGAGAAACCAAGACTGTGGTTTGAAATTAGGTTTGAGGTACTTATTGGATGTCCAGGCGCCAATATCAAGCAGGACGTTCATGTTCAGGTCGGGGCTCAGGGGCTGAAGACGGTGAAGTCATTGCTGGGCTCCCGGGAGAGCGTTCATGTGGCCAGAGGGAAGTGGAGGGGTGAGGCTCCCGGAGCAGTCCTCTGTGAAGCAGACGTTCTCCGTGTTATAGGTCAGGCTGGTCCGAAGTTAGAAGGCGGCCAAGTCTGTTCTGGGGGGGGGGGGGGCCCTCCACATTACTGCTCTGTGTCCTGGGCACCGTCCCTGATGGTCTTCTTGGCCCTCAGCGTGCTGAGGGATCATAACCACGAACCTGGAATAAGCAATCGTTCAAGGATGCAAGCAAATGAAGGATAATGTCACACAAATACTGGCTGCATGTGCTGCCCATAGACCAGTGATGGCGAACCTATGACACGCGTGTCAGAGGTGACACGCGAACTCATATTTCTGGTTGATTTTTCTTTGTTAAATGGCATTTAAATATATAAAATAAATATCAAAAATATAAGTCTTTGTTTTACTATGGCTGCAAAGATCAACAAATTTCTATCTGTGACACGGCACCAGAGTTAAGTTAGGGTTTTTCAAAATGCTGACACGCCGAGCTCAAAAGGTTCGCCACCACTGCCCTAGACCCTCACTGACATACATGGGAAGAAGAAAACGGAGCCGAGAGGAAGCGGGAACACACGGGAGGCCTGTGCATGAGGCTGGAAGGGGTGCAGGCGGAGCATGAAAAGACATCCCATTTGGGGTTTCAACGTGATCTTCGTAACAAAGACTAGAAGCAGTGAAGCCTGGGAGAGGCGGCCGGGCTACCTGCTGAGCAATGGCCGGGAGGCAGGAGGGGAGGAAGCAGAAAGCTGGTTACAAGGATGAACAGTAGAGGTTTCCGAGCAGAAAATGACGAGGGCAACCCCCAGGCAGTGGAGATGGATTCTGGAGGTGTGGAGACAGAGGGGATCCCGGGAGATGTTAGGGTGACGGGACAGGAGTGGCGAGGCTCCCAAGGTACTTCAGGGTGACACAAGTCTTCTCCTGAAGTCGGTGCCATGGACGGGCGGGAAGAAGAAGGGGCTTAGAAGATGCTGCCTGGGTTTTGAATTGAGAGGCTTACCAGGCCCTTACGTGGAGATGGGCCTCATAAACCCCCAATAACTTGGCGTTATTACATGTTCTGGATTTTTTTCAATCCGATGGTTATATAGCAGTGATGGCGAACATTTGAGCTCGGCATGTCAGCATTTTGAAAAACCCTAACTTAACTCTGGTGCCGTGTCACATATAGAAATTTTTTGATCTTTGCAACCATAGTAAAACAAAGATTTATATTTTTGTTATTTATTTTATATATTTAAATGCCATTTAACAAAGAAAAATCAACCAAAAAAATGAGTTCGCGTGTCACCTCTGACACGCGTGTCATAGGTTCACCATCACTGTTATAGAGTGACGTCTCTCTTTATCTGACTCTCTTCCTCCCCGCCCCCCTGCCCCCTCAGATTGTATCCCTGTGACTACGAATGAAACCCGTCCGTCTACTGGTCATTCTGGTTTGATCTTCTATCCACTGTGAGCTGTCTTTGGCAGATGCCGTAGCTGCTCATATAACCAAAACCCCCCTCCTCCCCTTCCTGCTAAAAGTGCTCCGGTTTGGCTGAGGAGTGAAGGGTCAGTGTCCAAGGAGGACAGGTCTTCCCTAAATTCCCGCGGACGAGCACTGGTTGGTGGCCACCGGCCCGTTTCTGATCAATAGGACTTTCAGGAGCATCTCCTTTAGGTACCTGCAGCTCAGGTCCTCTGCAGGCTTTCTGGCTTACAGAAGTCACTTGCCTATGGCGCCCCACAGAGGTGTGACACGTTAACATAGCAAAGACGTAGCTCCCTGTCCTTTCTCATTCGTCAATTTTGTGCCTTGGTTAGACACGATTTTCTATCCTGGAGTTCTGAAGCTCTTTTCTATATTCTTTTCTATAGATGTTAACTTAAGAAAACTGTAGGTTTTAAATCCATCTGGATTATTGGATCTTGTTTATTACATTTGTTTTGTTATCCTGAAAGGTATTGAGATATTTTTACATCTGGCCTGAGGCAAAGGTGTTATTTTGAATGGGAACTCTGTGGGCTCAGAAGCATTTTTTAAATAGTTTGTCCTTCCTTCCTGGTTTATAATACTCTCTTCATTCTATGTGGAATGCACAAGGGTATGTTGGTCTATTGTAAATTTCTCTCATCTGTTCACTTGGTCTATTTCTCCACTTCTGTTTTTATTCCCCAATTAGTTACGGATTCCTTTGGTTTTTCTATGTAAATAATTCTATAGTCTACAAATAATGACAATTGTACTTTTTCCTTCCCAATTCTTATTTCTTTTTCATGCCTTGTTGTGCTGGCTAGTGCCTCTGATACAATGTTAAGTAAAAGCAGCGAGAACAGGCATTCTTTCTCCTTCCTGGCTTGCAGCGGTTCTCAACCTGTGGGCCGCAACCCCTGGAAATACACCCTGCATATCGGATATTTACATCACGATTCATAACAGTAGCAAAATTACAGTGATGAAGTAGCAACGAAAATAATTTTATGGTTGGGGGGGTCACCACAACATGAGGAACTGTATTAAAGGGCCGTGGCATTAGGAAGGTTGGGAACCACTAGGAATGCCGCTATTTCTTCACCATTCCATAGGATTGAGGTAGAAATGATTCCACTGCTCTAGGGCCCCAGTGGTCGGCAAACTCATTGGTCAACAGAGCCAAATATCAACAGTACAACGATTGAAATTTCTTTTGAGAGCCACATTTTTTAAACTTAAACTATATAGGTAGGTACATTGTTATTCACTTAATTAGGGTCCTCCTAAGGCTTAGGAAGAGCCACACTCAAGGGGCCAAAGAGCCGCATGCAGCTCGCGAGCCGCAGTTTGCCGACCACGGCCCTAGGCTCAATGAAAGAGCAGACGCAGGACCATCACATTGCCCTCAAAGTGGGACAAAGCCACTACATCAGGGGGAGAGATCTTAAAGGAAGTGTGTGGGGGTAAGAGCAGTTAGCACCCCTGCCTTTTCCCCCAGTGAGGAGGACAGAGGCTCCTCCCACAGTTAGAATAAGTACACAGCAAACTTATGCCGAACAAAACGTGTCTTAATTTCTCCCCTAATTTCTCCAATTGGAACAAATTCCAAGTTGCAGAGCCTTTGGGGGAAAAGTCACATGCTTATTTTTCATCTTGGGAAAGGGTGTGTATCAGGATGAGAGCGCGTCAGGGGCACCAGCCGTGGTCATTCCTCCGTGAACCCACACGGAGCAGTCAGCCTGGGGCAGCAGGACGCCGCCAGCCACCGCGCACTTGAAGATGTTCGTTCTCGTCCAAGTCACTTACAACGTCAGCGTCAACACCAGATCGGACAGCGAGTGTCTGTTTCCCGGGAAGGGAGCTCATTTTGTTTCAGCTGAAACTGCAAGTTCTTCAACAAAACGATGGCCACAGACGGGGGCGCGTTCAGGACATTGTGAATGCCTCCCACTTCATCACACCAGCGTGTTTACCTCGAATATTAAGATGCCTTTTTAAACAACAGCGCTCGCTTGCACTCGCCGCCTGCATTTCTTATCCTGGCCTTTTGGTGTCATTCTTAGATTAATCTCAAGAGCCTGTTAAGTGAGCGAGGGTGACAGTTCCCTGGCTCTGGGTCTTCTGGTCTTGGATCTGAAGCAGAGATGATCATACCTATAGTGAAGGTTACTCACCTAAACTTTCTGATGTTACGTTAACTGCGTGTTTTATAACTGATGTGTGACTGCAGGAGTTTCAGTACAATACAGACAACCAGCAACAGGAAGCAAACCGTGACGTTTATGGCTCATCTAGAAAGAGCTTTATCAGAAATCATCGAAGTTACTGGAGTTAACGACATATGCTATTAATATGTACATGCGACATATATAATTCTAACACATACTTCCAATGTATATCATTACGTAATAATGTAACACTATCATGTTACATCAGAAATGCGTGTTGTGTGTTTAGTGAAAGCCAAACCACGGATTTTAAGCCAAGACAAGGCCACCTTCGTTCTCAGTGATCTGCAGAGCAAGACTAGCGTTTTCCACGGAGCCGAGCCCGTCCCCCGAACGCGCCCTCCGTCTGCTCTGCACGTGGGAGACTCACACCCTTTTGTCCACCGATGGACGGATATGAAAACCCTCCGGACTTCAGACTTATTGCTGATCCCAGCGTGAGCCAGGCGCTGCCCTTCCCTCGCCATCTGCAAACGTTTCTTCTTTTCCTCATTAATTACATGTTTCCCTCCATTGTCGTTTTAAGGGACATGCTTCACGAGGTTGACTTTTTTATGCTGGGACAACCGAGTGGACAAGCAAACACAGTGCATATGGACCCGGAGTTCCAGGAGCAGAAGCAAAAGTGATGAATTCCTGGCGCTTGTTGCCCAGGAGGTCCCGGCTCCGTCCCGCAGGCCGCACCCCTCGGGGGAGGAGCTTGGAGGCCGCACTCTCCGAGGGAAGGAGCGGATGACAGGTATGGCCCCTGGAATATCTGCCAATCGCTGGGGGCTTGAGTGGCTCAACCTCAAAGTTTTTCTCCAGAAAAAAATCTGTTTCTCAAAACATTCCCTTTAATTAGGATTGTATTTAATTAGGTTGGCAAAAGTAGGGTTACAGTTGTGCCTATGCAAAACAGTTTATTCTCGTATCATTATTGGCTATTTATTTGCATCACAACTGTAACCCTACTTTTGCCCACCGGGTCTAGCAAAGCTCTAGTGTAAATGTGGTTAGAAATCAATGTTTCTAGTCTCGACCGAATGAGACGGGACCTGCAGGCTCCTCTTCTGCTGTGGTATCGGTGGGGTCCGAGCTCTCGGCCGCATTTGCAAGCGAACGGGCTGGCCTGACCCAGGGTCCTGGGTGCTGGCGGGAGCCATGAGGTCCCCACAGGGGAGGCAAAGGACCGTCTTACTCCTGGCGTGAGCAGCGTGAGCATCACGGGGGGATTTTCCTTGCCCGCTGGCCCAGGGTGTGGGGCGGATGGGCCTGGGTTTGCCTGCACAGCTGGCAGGGCGGACTCTGGACTGGGGACCTGCATCTCTCCCATGCTGAGGGGGGGGGGCAGGGGGATCCACATCGCCCATGCCAAGGGGCGGGGGGGGAGGGGACCCACATCTCCCATGCCGGGGGGACCCACATCTCCCATGCCAAGGGAGGGGTGGGGGGGACCCACATCGCCCATGCCGAGGCGGGGGCGGGGGGACCCACATTGCCCATGCCGGGGGACCCATGCTGGTCCTTTCTCAGGAGGAGCATCTCTCTCTCCAAGCTCTGCCCTGCACCCCCAGGGAGGGCTTGGTAAGCGCCCAGAGCAGGCCCTGAGCCTCATGGATGGCGCTCTGGAATGGACACGGGGTGACGCTGAAACCACCTGCCTCGCCCCCAGTTTCAGCCCTGCCTCCTCCCTGTCTGACCACAGTAACCCTCCCCTTTCAACCCGCGGTGCCAGTCACCCCGAATGCCGCGGACTCTAGTGGCCGTGGGTGTTTCAGTCACAGGCTCCTCCTGTGGTCCTCGCAGCGCTCTGCCGGGAGAGGGTAGGCAGGGAGCGGAGCAAAACCAGCATCCAAGCAGCCGGCGGCCAGCGGAGCTACTCATTAACGTCTTGGAAACATCAGAGGAAACGTGGGAACTAATTGCTCCAATTTGGGTTTGAAAAGAGCTGTGTCCTTTGTCCTGACCCCTGTGACCCAGCCTTGAAAAGCCCAGAGTGGGTCCTCCATCAAAGAGCGCGGCAAGGATCCTGGTAGGGACGGACAGAGGAGGTGGGAGCACCTGTCAGCACCCTCTCACCAGCGCAGATGGATCTGCTCCCCGCAGCCCACTCCCCCCCCCACCCCCCCCCGGCCACCCCCCTCCCCCGGCCGCCCTGGAATCAAGGGTGAAAAATGAAACCTGGTTCCTGCTTTTAAGAAAATGAGGGAACGCACATGCCAGCTGACAGGTGCATTTCCTGGGGCATGAAAGGACGGAGGAAGAGGAGGAGGAGGAGGAGGAGGAGGAGGAGGAGCTGACGAAAAGGAGTGCGGCCAGGCCCTGAGCAAGCCACCTGCTGAGAGCCCAGCAGACATTTAATGCCGGTTTAGTCCGTCACGTATTTGGCCTAGATGTGGAGGACGGGTTTGCCCGGCAAGTTAAACACATAAACAAGGGAATGACAGCCTTCAGCAGGCAGAAGGCCCGCCAGTGCCTCTAAGTACTTGTAGAACCCCGTTCTCGCCGAATGCGCCAGTGAAAAACGAATGTTCTAATTCCTAATGTGTGTTTTTTTTAACCTATTAGTAAAACTCTGAAAAATTCTCTAATTTATTTCTAATTTAATTTCCGTCCTTTCCCTTCCGTGGAGGCCTGTCATCCTTGTTGCCATATGAGCTTGAAATTAAGCTGCATTTTGTGAAAATGTTTTGCTACTTCAGACCATTCCAGAACTTTCCAGCCAATTAAGGGGAAACTAATGAGATTTGTGGCTCTGCGTGTTGATGTGTCGTCACCAGCAGACAGGCGGGCTTTGTCCTTCTCAAGTTAGAATTCGAAAGGGGAGAGCTGTTGCCTTCCCTCCCCCAAAGTTCAGGAAAACACGCGTCTGAAAGGATTGTCTCCTGTCAGTCCGGGCATCCGCCACGTCTGCCGTCCAGCTTGCTTGCTTTTTAAGTATATTTTATTGGTTTCAGAGAGGCAGGGAGAGGGAGAGAGAGAGAAACATCCATGGTGAGAGAGAATCATGGATCGGCCGCTCCTGCACGCCCCACACAGGATCAAGCCCACCACCCGGCATGGGCCCAGACTGGGAATCGAACCGCGACCTCCTGGTTCACTGGTCAGTGCTCAACCCCTGAGCCACACACGCTGGGCCCGCTGGCTTTCTTGATGGGTTCCTGGTGGGTCCACGTCTCCTGCTCCGTCCGAGGGATGCATTTGTAGTCATCATGGTCCCAGCGGACGGCAGCCAGAGGCCCCTGAGGTTTCAGGACAACCTTCATCTTGGAGATGAAGGAGCGGAAATCATCGAGGTCAAGCCCTGCCTCCCAGGTCTGGCGGGTAATTTCAGGAAGACCCAGACCGAGGACCAGGCCCTTACTCCTGCCTGGGGTTCCCACGGGGTCCTCACTGCCCTGGAGGACGAAGAAGGGGAGGGGGACCTGGGTAAAAGTCCCATCGGTATTTATGTGACTATTCTAGAAACTTTTCTTTAGTTGGAAATTTTTTTGTCGAAGTGAAGAGGCTCAAAAACTGTAAACGTGTTCGTCGTACTTTAGAAGCCCGTCAGCGCAGAGCCCGCGGGCTCCCGGCCTGTCAGCCGCTTCCTGTGGTTCCTGGAAGGCGCATTCGTCAAAGAAAGCGGGTGCTGACTGTCCATTAAGCTTCACAGAGGACCAAGGTTTTTCTCTGGGGAAGTCTTTTTCTTTTTTTAAAAAAAAATATTCTCACGCTTTTTATTTTAAAAAAATCAATTTAGAAATTCGTACTCTCTGGTTAGAACGCAATGCATGATGTCAATTTTGCCGCCAAAAGATTTCCCGATTAAGGGAAATATAAGCTGCATAGAGCTGCCCACTGCTGCTGCCCGCCGAGTGGCCGGTTGGAGGGGAGTCCCAGGGAGCGTCCTCCCTGCAGGGCGACAGTGAGCGTCCCTCTGGGGACTCAGGAGTGCACCCTGCACCCCTGCTCAGCTGGGCGTACGGAGTGTCCTGTTGGAAGATGCTCATGATTGCATCGCTTCTCCTGGCAGCAGGCGGATGAAACAGCGGAACGGTCCACCGGTGGCGCGAACTGTCTATACACACAACTGAGATGAATCTTAAATGTAATTCATTTTACATTTATTTTTTTAAATATTTTTTATTGATTTCAGAGAGGAAGGGAGAGGGAGAGAGAGATAGAAACATCAATGATGAGAGAGAATCATTGATTGGCTGCCTCCTGCACGGCCCCCACTGGGGATCAAGCCTGCAACCCGGGCATGTGCCCTTGACCGGAATCAAACCCGGGACCCTTCAGTCTGCAGGCCGACGCTCTATCCACTGAGCCAAACCAGCTAGGGCTCATTTTATATTTATTGAAAGAAGTTTCAGTGCACTTTAATGCCAGGGCCATCTTCACGTCTGCTCCATGCATTGCTGCAGTGGGTTAAGTTATGCTAATGATTGCGTATTAATATTAAGAGTTTAACTATGAAACGCAGCGAGCCTTGGGAGGAAATGCCAGTAGCCTGTGAGGTGAGATTACAATAACATTATAGAATTAAATGCTGTATTTTTATAATTTAAATATAAAATATAAACCATATCCTTTTTAAATACAGAAGTAAAATAATAGCCGTGTTACTTGCTTGGGACTGGAGGGGGGCGGAACATGTCACCCCAAAACAGGCTGCTTTGGGGTGTGGATCATTGTGAGCTGAAGGCAGCGGAGAATCGGAGGCGCAGGGGGCCTCCCCGTGTTTACCGTTTCTGCCTCCGAGCGGGACGTACGTTTCCCACGAGAAAGGAGCCCTCGGGGTGCCAGGAAGAAATGGACGTTCCTGCAACAGGAGACGGGAGGTGGACACCAAGACGAGTCTGAACAAACAACCCTCCGAAGATAACCCTTGGCTTCCACTGGCCTCCCTCCTGTTTCCCAGTCACTTTCCCACAGTTCACCCCCCGAAGACCCCGCATCGCTTCCCCTGCTGTCACTTCTCCACAAATTTATCGCCTTTTGTTAAGATGGGACGTAAGTTCCTGAGTCTCGCCGCTGCTTCGGGTCTTGCCCTTCGTCTACGAAGCCCTTGGCGTCACATGAAAAATACCAACATCATGTGCCCTTCTCTCCCTTTAATCTGTGTGGCTGATTCACTCTGCAGTTCCCAGTCAGAACACACAGGAGGGCAGAGGGACAGAAGCCAAGAAAGAGCCCTGGTTGAACTCTAGCTCTACGTCTCACTGTTCCCGGAGGAGACTGGGAGCGAGGGCTGTGTTCGGGGAAGGGAGCTCCTGGTCGCTGGACGTGCTCACATTTCACTTTCAGGATAAATAAGCATTTTCCTTGGATTCGATTTCCTAACCGTATCGTCATCAGCTGGGATGCATTTGGAACAATGAGAAACACTACCGGTGGCTTCAACCCTAAGAACAGTTCCTTACACGACAGAAGCCCTGGACGGCGGTGGTCCCAGGGGCTGGAGGCTTAACAAAGGCTTCAAGCTGCTTCTTCCCTGGACAGCCTTGCGTGTGAGCAATGTCCCCGCCTCCCCCTCCTGCGCCCGGGATGGCGGCCTCGCTGCAGCCACGGGTCCTCACCCGGCCCCCGGCGTGGCAGCAGCCCGCAGCCTTGGCTTGTGCTGTCTGGGAGGAAAACCTTTTCCAGAAATCCAGAACAGCTTTCTTCTGTCTCTATGGTCAGAACAAGGTCAGATGGCAACCACTAACCCAATCACTGGCTACATCGATCGGGCTCTGGCGTGACACAGCGCGGCCCGAACAGGAAGTGGTGGCTGCGACGGTTCCAATGTCTATAAATCAATACCTATAGGCTATTTCATCACGCCCGGGCCCATCGTTACTTAAAGTGTGGAGCTTGCCTCCCGAGGAAAGGGCAGAGCAGAGCCAAGGACGGGTTCTGGCTGAGATCACACGCGCTCTGTGCACTGAGCAGGTGACACCTTTCCCGAGACTCAGTCTTCCTGTCTGTAAAGTGGGACTGATAACAACATGTGGGAGTTGGAGGGGAAGTAACAGGTGGCAGGTGTCTGGCTCAGGGTCAGTGCTCAGTGACTGGCAGCTAAGGCTGCTCTCAGAGGGAGCAGGTCACACTTGGCTGTGGCTTCATCAGTGGGGAGTTTGTACATGTCCGTCGTCATCCCCTTGAAGGGCTGGGAGAGGGTGTTGGCGGTGCCCGGCGGGGCTCCGAGGAGGAGCTGAGGCTCCGGGAAGGCATCTCGGGGACTGGCCCACGGCTGGTGCTCAGGGACATCTATCTGAGGGCCAGCAGGGAGCCACGTGACTGTTCTTCCCCTCAGGATTATGGGAACTGGGTGACGGTGATGCTGGGAATGGCCCTTTCCCCCCTCCTCCCTGGGGAGCGGGGCCTGGGTTGCCCTCATGGCCCGTGTGCTGCTCTGTGAGTGTCTCCAGAAAGTTGAGCCAGGCCCGGCTTGCGGGCTGGGGTCGGAGCGGAGAGAGTGAGCCCGGGGACCGCGCGAGGAATTGATGCTGAAATGGACCCCGCGTGCCCTCTTCAAGGGCCTGAGCCTCGCTTTCGGAGCTGGACCTGCCCCTTCTGTAGACCGCGGCCCCTGTGGTCCCCAAGCAGGTGGATCCCCAGACCGTGGGCCATCTCGTGCTCCTGTGTCATCACCTGGGAGGGCGATGCCCGGCTGGGCCCGGCCTGGGTCCTGCCTCTCCGAGCAGGCTCCTCCCTCTCGCTGTCCGGGGCGCCCTCAGGGAGGAGGCCTCCTTCCCCCTCCCTGGCCCCGGGCAGCACCTAGTTGGTGCTTTATTAGGAGCTGGAATTAGAAATCTGTGTTGGACTCTGAGGCCCCAGGAAAATCTTTCATTTTTTTCTGCTTTTGGGTTTCTGTAAACTCATAATTTTTCTCCACTTTATTACATAACCAAATAATTAAAACACCCCCGCCCCACTTCACAGCATGATGGAAGCTCCCATGTTATGGATTTTAGGGCAAAAAATGACCCTCAAGGTTCCCCTTTCAGCAGCGAAAGCAGCCGTCGTCGGGCCCAGACACCGCCCCATGGTGACTCCCGGAGCCCGGGAATCAAGCACCAGAGGCCAGTCCACTCCGCCTCCGGGAACCAAACTCATGTTTGTTTCCACAGTTAACAGATGAGCGAGACCAAGCCGCGGGCCTTGTTTGGCTTTTACTTCCTCTGAAACCCTCTTGGGCGCTGAGCTAGTAATGAGATCATTTTGGATTGTCTGAAGTTTAAAAGCGGAGGGTGAGACCCTGGGGTGGGGGAGAGAGTGGCAGAGACGGGAGAAGGGGCTCCTTCGTTTGGGGTTGAACTCAGGACCCGCCCTTGAAGGGGTGTCACAGTGGCCTTCGCCCGGATGTGGCCGGTTCTTGTGAACCTGGGGAGACACCCCCCCACCTCCCCCACCCCCCCGCCTCGCCCCCGCCGGTCCCAGCCTGTCCTCCAGGAACGAGGCCGCTCTCTTCAGGGGGGTGGGTAGGATGCTACCATGCCCAGTGCGCCCACAAGGTGCTTAGGGTACCGCCCTCAGCAGCGGGGCCTGCCCTGGAGTCCTCCTCCCATTCGGCTGCCCTCAGTCCCATCCATTCGGACCCTGGTCCTCAGGCTCCTCTCCTGCTGCCCCGCCCCCCCACCCACCCCTCCGGCCCTGCCCCATCGGGTCCACAGGCCAGCTCTGGCGCCCCCTCTGTGGACGTGTGGGCTCCCACATGCTGACAGCGGCGCCTGTCACTGTGCCCGTGTACCTGTGTGGCTGCCTGGCCCAGCCGCGTCGGGGGCTGCAGGAGTGTCTGGCCGCTCTCGGCTCAGGGCCCGGCACGCAGCGGGCTCCGGAAGCTCATGGAAGAGATGCAGGGACCACAGCCCACAGTCCCTGCCCCTCGCTGCATCCCGACACCCTGCAGTGGGTGTGTCTCACAGGCGGACCCGGACAGGTCACCTAGCATCTCCCTCCCCCCTTGTCCTTGGAGCTTCCCCTGGTGGAGTGTGAACCAAGCTCGCAGTTTATCAGCGCTCGTGGGAGGAGCCGGACGGCTGTGTCCCCGTCTCCGCGGACGACACGTGGCCACAGGTGGCTCACACCTGGATACGGGGCTTCGGGCGGTCCCAGCGGCCCCACTGCAGGGCCTGCCCAGGCGCGTTTCCTGGCAGAGTCAGGGCTCCATGGAACAGCCATGAGGCAGTTGTGAAAAGGGACAAGAAAATGCCACAGACCGAGCCTGACACAGGAATGCCTCCCTGCGCCCCCCCGAACCGGGTTCCTGGTCGTCAGGGGAAAACGCAGCCGTCCTGAGCGATGGCACAGAGCAGGCCTGGCCTGTCCCCTCTGTGCTTGGCCCTTGGGGTGTCCTCCTGGAGGCCCAGTGCCTGCTGCGGAAGGAGGCGGCCTCTTACACCCAGTGCACATGCCCCGGGCGGCACGTGGTCTGGGGAGGCAGGGAGCTGCCCGCTCCATGGAGCACCCCACCTGCAGGTGCAGCCCTGGGTCGTGCCCCGATACCCGGGCAGGGTTCTGGAGCCCCTGCCTAATCGGCCCGCCCTCCTCTGCACCCCCATCCCACGCAGCCTCCATGGTGCCCTCCGTGCTCCCTTATCACACCGCACAGAACACATCACCAGGTGCCATTCCCCCATTATTGTAGCATCTGTGCCATGTGGCATCTGTGCCAAGCGTCACACATGTCAGCTCGTCGAACCGTCAGGTAACCGATGAGACAGGCATCGCTAGTCCCCGCTGAGTATCTGAGTGCGAGGACTAGAGGATTCCCTCTCTGTCCCTGGCACAGGGGAGGGCCATGCAAGCTGCCCCGGGCAGTGAGGGAATGGACGGGCAGCGGTGCCCAGGGCAGTGCCCAGCAGGGTGCACACGTGTCTTCTCAGCGCTTCCCTGGTTCTCCCCTTCCTGTCATGCATGCTCTGGCTCACCCCGCTGTTTCCAGTCCTTCCTTCGCCACCTCAAAGACTTAAGCTAGAGAAGTGAAATGCCCATTTAAAAAGCCAGCCTCTTCCTTGGCTAGCATGGCATTTTCTGTCTGGTTTCTGTGGTTTGGTGAGGAATGAGGCTGGTGTGATCGTCTGGAAAATGCCCGTTTTTTCTCACAGGGACAGCTCCTGCCTGCCTCCCACCGTGCCTGGCAGCCGGTGCCAAGTGCCCCGCGGGCTCAGAGACAATATTAATTGATGTCGATTTCCGTCCTTGTGGCTTAAATATGCTAAACGGCCCTGAGACGCTGCCAAGGAGCTCACATGTTAGCCCAGAGAGCGGCTTACCCGGGGGCACTCCGCTCGCCAGGGGTTCGTGTGCGCGATGCCTGTTCGGTTGGTAAACTTGAGGACTTCACACAGGAAGCAGTGGAATAAGATTTGCTCGTAAAATGGTGGAAAATACTGCCTATTTCACGTCAAAGTCATCTTGGATACGAAGCTGCCCGTGCAACAGGCATGCATGAATCCACATGGACGTGAACGTGCAATAACATCTGTTTTTACTGATGTTGCATGTTTTTAAATTATTTAAAAGCTGAAATGTGACGAGCTTGGTTGTTATTTCCCCGTTTCCCCACTTGCGGCGCACCTCGGCACAAGCCTAAACAATTAGGCTGTTTGACAGCTGCTTGAGTTCCTGGAAGAATCATTTTATTTCAAAACCAAATCACAGGAACACGCTCCCATTAAAATGGGAAACATCGTAGCTATCAGTGTCCTGTGTGGTTGAGAGACTCCAGACGGCCTCAGGCAGATGAGCGCTTTCAGGGGCGTCAGTAGATCTATCCTGTCGTCGCTTTTGTAGGCTGAGGTCGGAGCAACTGCGTCTCCAACAGCCATCGACGGCCGTGAAGGGTGACTTTCCTTCGCTGGTTTTGCGAATACGTTTTCAGGTGATTAACACGGAGGTCTGCTTGGAACTGGCCACGTGTGGTTGAGGCAGCACAGCAGAGGGAGGGTGAGAACAGGAGACAGTAAAGTAAGACAGAAGCCAGGCCCACGGTCCGCCCCTTGAACCGGCGCGCCAGGCCCGGCTTGCAGTTTGGAAGGTAATTTAATATGCACACGGCCCATTATGGGACCAGCTGGCCGTTGTGCAACATTGTTCCTTCTCTAAACCGTTACTGCCTTTCATCAGTGCTCCCACCCGCGGGAGGCGGACTCCTCCTGGCCCACCGCATGGTGCTTCAGGACAGGCTTGGCCCCAAATGAGTGAGCGCAGCAATTTCATTTTCCAGAAATGGGTCAGGTCTTGAAGTTGTCATACGGGCTTGTGCATGGGCGTCATGACGGCCCGAATGTTCATCTTTCCAACAGAAACTGCAGAGGAAAGTCAGGCCAGAAAACCACTGGATTGGGATAGAGTGCCACCCGGGTCTGTCCTAGGAGGGACTGTATACTTCTCGAGGCCGCGGGCGAGGTATTTGGAATCTCCATCCGGAATAAGGTGTCAGCCGCCCCTCCTTGTCTTGGAGTACGGACTCAATTATAATACATTTAGTTTTTGTTTGAATAGCAATATCATGGTAATTTTTAAAACCCAATAGTCTAACACTGTGGTTCTCAACCTTCCTAATGCCACGATCCTTTAATACAGTTCCCCATGTTGTGGTGACTCCCAACCATAAAATTATTTCCGTTGCTACCTCATAACTGTAATTTTGCTACTGTTATGAATCGTCATGTAAATATCTGATATGCAGGATATCTTTTCATTGTTACAAATTGAACATAATGAAAGCATAGTGATTCATCACAAAAGCAATACGTAATTATAGATGTGTTTTCCGGTGGTCTTAGGCGACCCCTGGGAAAGGGTCGTTCGACCCCCAAAGGGGTCGCGACCCACAGGTTGAGAACTGCTGGTCTAACAGGCCCTTTCCATGTGTTTCTTCAGACCTGATATGGATCTATAATTTACTCAGTGCAGACGCAAGCTTTTGTCTTTTTAAATTTAAGATGGAGAAGTGTTTTTCTGGGTGTTTTCCTCTCTCTGTGACCGTCATTGTAAAGAGCTCGCTCTGATTCAGCACTGAGCACAGCACTCGGCTGTGGTCTCAGGAGGCGGACGCACATGTCCAGGGAACACGGGCATCAGTTCTCCCGTCACGTGGCCGCACACGCCCGCTAATGGTAGGCATGGCGCTTGTCAAAGCCTTAGCCAGGTGCACTTCTGCGGTGATGAATACTGTTTCATACACTGAAACAGCGGCGTCGAAGTGCCTACCACTCAGGGGATGCATTTATTCTAACAAATGGCCGTGGGACCTACAGCAAGTCACTTACCCCACCAGGCCCTGCCCGCCTCATCTGTAAAGTGAGACGTATCAGGAAATTGCTCCGCCACTGGTGTTATTTGTTAAGCAACGAAGGAGAGTTTTTGTTCTATCCATAGTGTTCCCGTGACAATATTGTGGCATGAAGCAAGTCTAGAGCCAATGAGGGTTATGGATATTATTCTAACGTTTTTCCCTCCCGGTGCCACGGGCTGACTTGGGAGTCATTTGTTCTCATTTATGAAGACGTTGTCTAATTTCAGGAGTGTGAAATAAGACCCCTCTAGGTCCTCGGTCCTTTCTCGCTCTGTGAATTATCTGTCGCCGGGAGCTTCTTTGGCATAAGGAAGCCACTGGGAGCCGGGGCCTGGTGTTGGGACATAGCCGCTCCTGGGTATACTCTGATGAAATGTCTTAACAAGAACACTTGAAAATCAAAAGATTTGTAAGTTAAGATCCTTCGCAGCCCAGCCGGTGTGGCCCCGGCGTTGAGCATCGACCCCTGAACCAGGAGGTCCCAGTTGGATTCCTGGTCAGGGCACATGCCCACGTTGCTGGCTCGATCCCCAGTAAGGGACGTGCAGGAGGCAGCTGATGGATGTTTCTCTCTCATCATTGATGTTTCTGTCTCTCTCTCCCTACTCCCTTTCTCTCCCCACAAAAAAAAATCAATAAAACCTTATATGTGCTGTATGAGTCTGTTACTTCCTGGGTAAGAGAATCCCGAATTCCTACCTAAAACGAAGCCGGTGGGCCAGGTCAGCTCCACAACACCTCTGACCTCTCCCGTTCTAAGGTTCTGACGCGCGTCTTGAAAAAAACGTGAAAGGCGCGTGGGATGCCTGGGGTGTAAACGCGAGTACTGTGACGTCGTTGGAAAGCCCACCGTGTCTGCCCGGTCGTGTCACACACCCGCCGCCTTCCGATGTTCTCTTCCCCGCTGTCCTTTGCGATGGCAGTAGATGTTCTATTTCCCTAGAAGAGCTCAGAAATCCTTCTAATTTTAAAACCACTTCAATGTGCAAACCTATCGGATGAGCAATAGAAATGGTCTTCATGCAAAAACAAAAAAATGATTCAGGAAACGACAAAGTTCTCATTTGATAAAAAAACAAAACCAGCCACCGTGGTGACATACGGCATGAATGGAGGATGACAGCGGGGACAGTGAGACCAGTTTCCGTGCCACCTGCAAAATCAGGGTCTCTTCCGAAAAGTCAAGCGCGGCCGCTTCATTCTTGAAGCCGAGAATATTCCCCAAAAGCCTTTGTTTGCCCTCATATTCCATAATGTTCTGCTCTTACAGTCAATAAGCCATTAGTAATCAAGAGAGGCATAATTTATTAATTACCCTGCGCATTAATATTTAATCTTTTTGGTTGCCGAGCCTATTTCTAAATCTACTTTTTAATTACATTTTAGGGACGTAAATCTTCCAGGCAACCATTAGAAAAGGAATTTTTCTGCACATTACGGTGCCGATTGCTTTCCAGCAGCTGGCTGTGGGCTCCGCGATGGCACTTGGTAACGTGGCAGTCTCGGGGGCAGGGCCTCGTGGCTGGTTTGGAAGCTAATGGCGTGGTCCTGAGAAGGGAGTGTTGCAAGGAACGTGCAAAGACACAGAGTAGCCAGGGGAGAAAGAGAAAGAAACAGCCTATCAGAAAGAATGCCGCCCACAGGGGCCCCTTAGCCGGGCAGCACCCGCCCGTGGCGAACCTTCGCTGAGTTCTGAGCAGATGGACCCTGGGCGGGAGGTCCCACACCTAACACTCATGGGCAGCAGCAGCGCCTTTCTGTCGAGTCTTACCCAGTACTGGCACGTTTGAAGCCGTAAAGAGAACTCCCTCCCTGTTTGCCCTCCGGCAGTGATGCCAGATGCCAGCGATAACGGTTCTGTCTCTCCGTGTTCCTCCCCCAGCTTTCTGTCGAGGTGAGCAAGCTTTTGTTGGAACTGGAACTTGTAACCCCTTTCTGCGTCTGGAATGCCTGATGTTCCAAGGACCCTGGGGAGCTTTTCCCTCCCACAAAAGTCCATTTTTTGTTCATAATAATCAAAAATGAGACTCAAAAATACCCCCCCCCCCACACCATAGGCCCAAGCATATTGTATACATCTGCCAACTTCTGCCTCCTAATGTGTGTGGGCCACTCATGGGCAAGCTGGTTACTGAGCAGTCTGCTGGAACCTGACACTGATATCGCTGGGGAGGAGTAATTGAGCTAATACTCACGTGACTGCATTTAAGAGCAGTTTTCCTCAGAATTGGTCCATAAACATAGTCCTTTTTGGCTTAAAAAAAACTTCCATTCTAGGCCAGCTGGCGTGGCTCAGTGGTTGAGTGTCGACCTATGAACCAGGAGGTCATGGTTCGATTCCTGGTCAGGGCACAGGCCCCGGGTTGTGGGCTCGCTCCCCAGTGTGGGGTGTGTAGGAGGCAGCCAATCAATGACTCTCTCTCATCATTGATGTTTCTCTCTCCCTCTCCCTCTCCTTTCCTCTCTGAAATCAATGAAAAATTTTATATATATGTATAAATATATATTTTTAAAATATATATATAATATAAAAATGTATATATATCACATATATAAATATATATATTATAAATATATATATTTTAAAAATGTCCACTCTAGAACATTCTTTAGTAGCCGCACAGCCCTCACCTCTGTGGCACTTACACATGCAGGTCGTGGGGCATTGAGAGCTGCAGAGAGTCCGGCGGAAGTGAAAGGTTTTGGGTTTGAGCTGCCCTGGGAGAGGGTTACAGCCGGGAGAGATAGATGAGAGGACGCAGGTAGCAGAGAGGGTAAAGAATTCGGCTGCACTCCTGTGACACAGGAGGGTGAACGGAAAGATGGCAGATGTGAAGGGAACAGTGGGCAGCGTTTAGGTGCTTGCTCCCAGGGGATGTTTCTCACATCCGCCTACGCCTGGGAGATGGAGGCGGCGTCGCGTCGCCCGAAGGCCCATAAAGGGTGGCATTCCTGGAGGCCAGAGGGCATCGACACCTCACACCCTTGTCTTAGGGCAACCAAGTCGCAAATCTGAGCAGCCCTCGATGCATTTTATTTTTAAAAGGCGGTCGCAATGGGGTGCGTTCATGGAGTTGCCCTTGTCAGTTTGGGGGAATTCGGTTCCCTAACGGGGTGGACGAGTGAGAAACGGCCCTGGCTCAGGGCACCTCCTCTTCCACCCCAGCCCCTCCCTGCGGAAATGCCCAGGATGGCTTCTTCCTCTCTGGGAGGACCGTCCCCGCCCTCGCTCCTGTCTTCGCTGTTTTCCCTCTCACCTTCCACCTGCCTTCTTTTCCCACTCTCTCCTCTTGGCTTTTCGTTCCATTTTCTCTCTTGAGCCTTCTCGTGCTAGGAAGGGACTGTCAGGAACAGACGGGACTACCGGCCGTCACTCACTCCCAACGAGCCACGCGGAAGGGAGCCAGCCAGGTGTGTCCCCTGGAAGGCTTCCCAGGAGGCGATGTGTGTGGGGACATCGCAGCCCCCGCTGCCTTCTCCGTCTCCTGCGTGGTTTTCTCAATGGCTGCGCGAAGTTAAGAGTGAATTTCAGCTCGGTGCGTTCCAAGCGCTTTTTGTTGTGCGTTTTGCCCCTGGAGGACGTCAGGGGAGCCACCCGCCACGTGGACGGCCGCAGATCCTCGCGGACACGTCAAGGCGTCTCAGCAGCCGAACCAGTCCTTCCCCCTTGCGCTTCCCGTCATTGAACCCGATTCTTACCATCGGACCTCGTACAGCTAGGTTTATACCCCTGAAGGCCACCCATGGCGTTGTTTCACTTTCAGTTCTTATATGAAGGCCAAATGTCTGAGCAGGACAGTAATAGTGTGGTGACAAGACCACAGATTCTGCAGCCGAACCATCTCGGCTCCCAACTGGTTCCGTGCCTCAGTTTCTCTCTGTGTAATGGGCATTAGAGGGGCCCTTGGCTCCCAGGCAACTGAGAGTACGAAGTGAGTCCACTAAAGCTCTGGGACAGTGTATATCACACACAGAAAGCGCGGTGTTCACTATTTTTTAATTTTTCTTTATTTATACCCACGGGCATTTAAAAATATATGCCAGCAGGAAAAAAGTCATAGTTGGTGAATTGGATACGGATACAATAAAACTATATTCACTTTCATGATGATTCGAAAAAGATGTGCTGTGCATCCCAGAGAGCCGCTCTCGTGGAAACGAAGCAGGAACTCCGGGTGAGCCCACTTCCTGCGCGGCGGGCTGCGTGGGATCTGCCGCCGAAGCCCCCGTGGGCCTTTGCGCAGGGCGGGGGGTGGAACGGCCGGGAAGGTCGCACAGGGAAAACCGCCGAGGCCGTCAGCTCTCGGTTTGGAGAAATCCGATGAGATGCACGTTCCAGGGCGGGCGGGCGGTCGGGTCCTATGGTTAACTTGGCTTTCCATCGCTGTGAGCGAATGCTTCGTGTTAATGCCTGACAACTTCCAAGCAGGGGAAAAAGTAAAAAACCAACACAGGTGCTTCTCTTTGCCATGACATGTGACTGAAATGAAAGCGGATCTGCCCATTAGGACGCGCAGTAAACAGGCCCTCTGACTTTTCATAAGGCATTAAAGGCCGCGTGCGTCTCCAGGAGACACTCCATCGCACCAGAACTCGAATCAATGCTGAGAACATTCGCCATCAATTATTCACACGTGTTGGAAACGGCTCCACCCCTTTGAACGTGAACAGTAGACGACCTGTAGCGGCGGTGGAACAAAGGCAGGGCTCCCTCACCTTGGAAAGTGTGGCTGTGAGGGGCTGACGACGGCCAGAGAGCAGACAGGGGACCCTGACCCGGGTCCCGGTGTTACAGGGACACGTCCTGAGCAGCCTCTGATTGGCTGGAGCAGGATCCATGCTCCGGCGGTGTGTGCTCTCACCACACATTAATATTTCATGCAGCCATTTCAAAATAAAGTCATAATGCGAATCATAAATCACAGACCAGCGGTAATAAACCACTTTGGTTTATATTAGCTGCCTGCGGACCGTCCTTAAGTATCCCCGCCATTAGCGCGGACGCACCGAGCTTTCTCTGGACCACTTTCGCTCTCTGCCTCCCGTTTTAAGTGGTGGGAACGTGGAAAACAACGCTGAATCCATTCATTAGCGATAAAACCGTGCTATTTGTTCTCATAATTGATTTCGTTTCAACTTGGACCCGTGGCCATGATTTCACAGTTGAAAAGGACAACATTATTGACCTTGTTTTATCAAAGAACGGGCCTTCCCCACGAATCCTACTGGGGTGAAGAGGCATCACGTGGACATAAAATGTCTAAAGGGAAAGCAGGACAGTGGGCGAGGGTCGGAGGGATTGGAGGTGTAGACATGGGTTATGCTCGTTCATGAATGGCTGATTCATTATTGTACGTGTTTTTTGGTTATTTATATAAACTCCCCAAACGAGGCTCTCCTAGGGTGTGGCCTCGGTCTTACTCTTACTAATCGTCTCTTAGTTTCATTCTAGAGGACTCTGTCGGCCCCTCTTGCTTGAATGCTCTCGGCGTTCTTAGCATCAGCATCGGGAGGCTGGCCAGGGTTCTGTCTGGAATGAGGTGTCGATAGTCTCGGTGCGAAGGAAAGTCCAGGTGGAAGCTTCCTGGGCTCTTAAACGTGGAGCTCCCACCAATTAGCCAATCGGCCCGGACGCAAGACACGTCCCACGTGAGCGCCGTGTGCATATTTGAAGGTGGTGCTGCTGGCGGTTTCTCGGGCGTGACCTCCGTCCATAATCTTCGGGGCGAGGCCTCTGCCTTTGGAGCCGCAGTGGGGTTGGTCCGGGAGCCCAGGGCCCGGCGTGAGCGTGAGGTTCGCGCTTCCTGCCCCGATGGGCGCCCGTCAGGGCTCCTTTCAGAGGCGGCGTCTGCAAAGGGACCGACTCCGGGGCGTCATCAGAAGAAGGAAACGCATGCGGCGATTGGGTTGGGATGTGGTTGGGGGGCGGACACAGGGCGGATGCTCCCAGGGCACGCTGAAGCATTAAAGCATGGAAACACTCCGAGTACAAACTTACTGATTTTTATTCATCAAAACTTGATTGATTCTTAAAGAGTTTATTGATGAGGGGCGGGCCCCTCCGTCCTTCAGGGGGTCACGCAGGTTCTGTATTGGAGAGCCGGGAGCTAGGCCCCTGCGAACCTGGAGCTGCAGGTGGTGCAGGAAGCATGGCCGCTCGGCCACCACGGGGAGCGTGGTCCCTGTCATCAGGTCGTTGGAGTTCTGTGTCCTGGCAACCAGATCAACTTAAAAAGCAACAAGTCTGTGTGGCTACACAAAACCCGTTTGTTCGTCCGATTTCACTGCCAGTGTCCGGTTCCAGACATTTAGGCAAAGATTTGAATCTGAACATTCTCGTGTCGTTCATGAAAAGACTGTGTCCTGCCCTGCCTGGTTTGGCTCAGGGGACAGAGTGCCGGCCTGTGGACCGGAAGGTCCCGGGCTTAATTCCTGGTCAGGGCACAGCCCGAGTTGCCCTATAGGGGGCGTGCAGAAGGCAGCCGATCAATGATTCTCTCCTCATTGATGTTTCTCTCTCTCCCTTCCTCTCTGAAATCAATAAAAGTATATTTGAAGAAATAGAAGAAAAGCCTGTATTCCACACTTCAGGTTTCCTAATCCGCCCAGGAAGGTGCCAGGTGTCCTTAGCACCTGTCTCCCAAAGGCCCCGGGTTCTGGCTGAACATTGATTTTCTGACGGAGAATCAGGTGGCTGGTGATGCTGACATTGCTTGTGTGGGTTTGCAGAGCGGGAGCACTGGCGCAGTGCATCGTGGGAGAGCGAAGGAGAGACTAGAAGCCCAGCCGGCGAGGCCCCTCGGCACCTCCCGGCTCTGGTAGGCGCAGAGCCCTTTAGAGCGGGCGGATGCTTTCAGGGAGGGCAGGAGAGGGCACTGTGGGCAAGGAGAGGGCTGAGCCTTGACCTCAGAGAGGAACTCGGTCTTGGTTTCGAGAAGGCATTTAAGACAACTCCCCCCACCCCGCCCCCCGCACTCTGGAGAGCCTAAATGGACAGGGGGAGCTGGCAGGAAACCACAGGTCAGGCTGGTCCAGAGCCAGGGCGGGAGGCGTGCGGAGGTGAGCGGGCAGCGGGAGAGGGAAGGGGTGGCTGGCTCGGGCGCTCTGCTTGCTTGCTTCTCCGGGTGCGATATTCATAGCCACGTGCGTCCCGAGAGGCGGAGGTGACCGCGGAGGAGAGGCTGCGGGAGGGGAGGCCGCGCCGAGAGATACACGCGGGCGGAGATGGGGAGGAGCGGGTGCGTGTCTGTCAAGGTAACACCTTCCTTCTTTGCAGACCAGGCTCCTGAGGCGCAGCCAACCCCCAACATGGCCATCTCTCTGAGCCCTACCATTTTCTCCCGATGCACTGGTGGCTGCTACGCAGTGGGGGGCCTCCCGGGAGGGACCCAGAAACCCCCCCAACAAGTCCCTTCCCCTCCAGGCTGCAGGGCAGTCCGAGCGCAGGGGTGATGGACAGTTGGGGTGGGCGCATCTAAGCCTTGGGAGCCGCTGCCCTGGCCACTGCCCCCTGCGCCCCACGGGGGGCTGGGATTGTTTGCCTGTCCAGGCTTTCATCTCGAATGCTGTCCCTGTCACTCAGCCTGGGTCCTGCAGGTTGGCTCGAGGCTCATTGGCCTGCTGCGGGCCCCTCCCCATTTCTGGTCCCGCCCGCCTTCATTTGCTTAGTTTCCCTCTGAAACAATCGGGGAGGAGCCCCCATGTCCTCCCCGGTGCAGGGAGGAACCCCCAGTTCTTCAGAAGCAGAGCAGTGACCAGGCCATTGCTGGCTTTTTTTTTTTTTCTTCTTAACTGGAAATTTGAGCTATTTTGGTTGCTTCCCATTGGAAGCCGAGCTCGACTTCCTAGAAATGATGCCTTTCTCCATTTTTGTAAACATCACTGGCCTCGGAAAATCACGAGCACTCCGGAAAGGCCTCCACAGTCACTTCCGCAGGAAGCAGCTGCTCCTCTCTTGCATTGCCTACGTTTGCGAGGAAACAGCGAGCGTGCTTGTAATAAGGTCCTTTAAGGCCAGCACGATGCGCCCTACGCGGCGTGGGCGTCACGGAGGGAGAGCTGGGGGTGCGTGCGCCAGCGCCCGCGCGCTGTGCCTGTGAGTTAGCTCCGAAACGCCGTTAAGACCCGCGCGTCGCTCTCAAGTGTCCGGACGCACACGCTGCTTTCCGTGTTCTTATTTTATCTGAGGTCTCTGTTTCTCTGGTTTTGGGGAGAGTGTGCCCAGGATGGTGCCACTGGCATCCTTTCATTTAAAACCCGGACACAAGTCCTTTCTCTCAAATTCATATGGGAAGAGGCCAAGGTCAAGGTCAAGGTCAAAGCTGAACCCAGGACATGTTGTCTCCATTTCACGGATGGAGAGCCTAAGGTCATTTTGACACAGTTTCTATATCTCGCAGAATTACACAACACATCGCAAGTATTTATTTATTCGATGAGGCCCTGGGACCATTCACCAAGTTCTTTTAACATGCCAGCAGTGAGGCGTTGAGCAAATTGGCCACAAGTACATGTTGGCTCCACAGAAACCCCGTAAGCTTCTCAGGGCGCGGCTCTGCGCGCCCCCTTCCTGCCACCCCACCTCCTGTCGGGGCTGTGCAAGCAGCTCCCGCCTAATTGCCGACCCGTCGGTAGCAGGAAACAATTATTCCGAATAAGCCCGGGTACCACGCCGGTTCTCCAGCGGATTATTTAAAAACAATATTTCCTTAAGATAACAATTTTGATAATGACGCAGGAAGGAACTGTATTTGCAATTAAACGAGCGTGCTTCAGCACAACAAGCAATAAAAAGCTTAACACTGAGCCTTTGTGAATTAAATGCCGGAACAGCGTTGGACAAAAGTCGCGGTTCTGCTGACACGCTCGTTTCTCGGTGAATGAAGGCTGTTTAGGTTTAATGCGCTTGCGGTTGGCAATAGTTTAAAAGATCAATGTAAATTCGTTCCCAACTAGTCACTCCGGCTCTAATGAAACTCCTCGCAGCAGGCTCTCACACCTCGCCTCTCCCTGTCCTTCTGCGGGACACAGCGGGGTCCCCCTGGAGCCGATGACACGCACGTGACGTGATGAAGTGTTTGACAGATTTTATGTGATGCCCGTTTGATTTACGGGGCAGATACGGGGCTCCGACGTCTCCCTGTCACCCTGCGCGCGGGCTGGGCGCGGCGGCCGCGGGAGCGTGTCTCCGGCGTGTGCTTGTTACCAGAACCCGCGTCCCCGCCATTAACGAGAGGCCGTGGAGTGCGGCCGTCAGGCGTCCCGCTCGGCTCAGCCAGGGGAAGTATGAGAAACACACTGCAGGCCGGGACAGATGTTCGTTATCATAATTACCGTGGTTACAGGAAACCGGGCTTTATACGTGATGACTCTGTTTTCCTTTAACACTTAATTCAGAGAGTAAACACAGCCGACCGGTTTCCGCGGAGGCCTGCCGCCGCCGGTCAGGGGCTCTGAGCATTTCATTAGGGCTTTATGGTAAGTCACGCGTGATGCTGGTAATGTGGCTTCGCCTCGAAAGAGCGTCTACAGGCAAAATCATGGGGCTCGTTACGCGAAACGGTGCCGCCTGGAACCTGATGCAGAGGCAGCCGGAGGACTCTCCCGCGACCTGGGACCCTTGGGCGGAGAGAAAAGTGATTCTGCAAGACGGGGAGATGCCCCCCCCCACCCCCACCACCTCGCCGTCCCCTGTGGGTGACGAGCTCCCTGAGTCAGTGTTTTGTCTGGAGGAGGCAAAGGGATTTTTTCCTTTCTCTCTCTGTCTCCCTTTTCTGGTTGGTCTAGGGCAGTGGTCGGCAAACTCATTAGTCAACAGAGCCAAATATCAACAGGACAACGACTAGAATTTCTTTTGAGAGCCACATTTTTTAAACTTAAACTATATAGGTAGGTACATTGTTATTCACTTCATTAGGGCACTCCTAAGGCTTAGGAAGAGCCACACTCAAGGGGCCAAAGAGCCGCATGTGGCTCGAGAGCCGCAGTTTGCCGACCACGGGTCTAGGAGAGACTTATAACTAGAAGATATTCTCATGCGTGTTTATTAACGTCCAAGTTACTGAGCTGAAAACAAATGGTTTCTCGGGGTAGGATTTGCACCTTATCCCAGGGACGCGAGGAAAGCCCGGCACAGGCTGTGCCCAGTTTGGGGACCTGCCATGACAGGGATGGTCAGGTCAGGCCTCACACGGCCCCCCTCAGGGACAAACGGGAAAGCCAGGCTTACACTTCACCATGGAGCGCTCACATGTGATCACACTGGTGTTGTTTTTGGTTTGTTTGGTTGTTTGTTTAAATATAAAACTAACACTAAAGAATTTACTCATTTTGGGGGTATTTAATAAAGCAAAGTCAAATCGAACAATTATTTTAAATAAGTAAAGGGACTCGTTACCCAGTTCCGGGACTCAGGGTGTCTCAGGTGCCCTGGCTTGGGGTGCAGTTAAGAAGGAAACACAATGCTAAGAGGCAGGCAGCACCTCTGCCCGCGGGGGATGGTGCCATGACTGTTCAGCCCGCAGGATGTGGTCCGTCCTGGCCTGGGGTTTCCGTGGGGCAGTGACGTGAAGGCAGTGAATACAGAAGCAAGAAGCAAAGCAAACCCGAGTCCGAGAGAAACGCCTGCTCCAGAGGGACAGGGCGGCATTGGCCCCGCCGCGCAGTCCGGAGCTCCCAGACCCCGCTCAGCACCACATGCTCTCTTCCCGGCCTGCGCGGGCCCAGTCCCCCCACTTCCCAGGCCCACAGGGTGGCCACCTGCCTCTCAGTGCACCCGGGCCGCCCGTGGGTGAGGCTGAGGGTGGCCAGGGCCGCCCGTGGGTGAGGCTGAGGGTGGCCAGGGCCGCCCGTGGGTGAGGCTGAGGGTGACCAGGGCCGCCTCGCTCCCGCCCCCTCTGCTGCGTTCGTGGAAAGCGAAGACGATGTGTGGAAGGAAACCCTGCTCTCCCACCTGCACTCGCCCCGGAGGCCCCACTCAGCGAGTGCCGGACGCCAGCAGCCACCGCGTCCTGCAGGCTGCCTTCCCCGGGGCCGTGGGTGTGGAGGGCGCCGTGCCACCTGCAGCGGCTGCTGAGAAACATGGCTCCCGCGGCGGCAGCTAATGAGAGAATCCATCAGGCGGGCGTGACGAGGACTCTTTCTCTAACTGTTCTCTGGGCGGTCTCCCTCCGTCCAGCCGATGACACGCAGGGTCAGACGCGTCATCACTCAGCCCCGTCCTTCCTGGAAGAGGACGCGGGCTTATTCAGATGAGAGAACGTGCCGCCCCATTTGTTTCCTCCGCCCGGGCCCAGCCGGAGCCCCTGCCAGCCGCGCCCCCGTTCCTGTAACTCATGCATATGCCCGGGCGCCCCGCGAGGCTCCCGCTGGTCTCGGGGCCGTGGCCCAGGCGGACCAAGGAGAGAGAGATCGTGGGGGAGAAGGTTCACTGGATTAGCCGAGGCCCTGGCCCCTTCGTGCCTGTGGCTGTTGGAGGCCGCTCTGCACCCCTCTGATCTTGCTTCCTCTCCCCAGGGACCCCCCCAACTCGCACAGCCTCTGCCCACAGGCGGCGGGGATTCCGAGGGCAGCGCCGTCCAGGCCTGAAATGCACCGGGCCCTCCACCGCGGCGGGGCCCAGCCCGGCGGTGACAGGGGTGGTCGGGGGTCAGCAGGGAAACTGATCCCCCGTCGGTCTCTCCTCCAGGGTCCACCCTCGTGGCAAGAGGAAGGGAAGAGCCATGACATCGTGTCCTTCCTGCTGAGAGGGCTGCATGTGGCCTGCCCACGCAGTGCCAGAGGGACTGGGGGACGGGGGACCCGGGCCCTGCACCCCAGGCGAGCTCTCGGGACGCCTCTGGGCCGGGTCCCTGGCCTCCAGTCCTGCCTCCGGAGGGAGCTGCCCCAGCAGAGCTGACTGCCTCCCCGCGGCCGGTGCGGGAGGCTGAGTGCGCTGGTGAGTAACGAGCCGGCCGCTCTGTCTCGCCGGCAGTGATGGCGGGTCAGGTGCCCAGAGCAAGAATGAGCACATGGTCTGGGGAACGTTGGCGCTAAACTCGACCTTCTGTGGGTAACGTCTGCATCGGCAGAGAAGCAGTGCCGTGAACGGAGGCCCGAGAGTCCAGGAGAGGCCGTGCAGTGGGCACACAGCCCCAGTCCTGCATTCGGCACCCCCACTCCTTCCAGGGGCCGCCTGCGAGTTCCCGGCCCCTCTCTCCCCGGCCCACGCGCACTGCCCCTTGGCTGTCGATGCTCTCAGCCCACTCCTGCTCTTCCCTCCCTCAGTGGTGCCGGCTGCACATTCCAGAAGCCGCTGGCACGGCGTGGGCAGGCTGGCCGGCATCTTGTTTTCTCCCAGAATATTAATCTCGGGCCAGCCTTCATGATTCCAAAGATTCCTGCTCAGCAGTCACTATGCATTTTGATCTCACCCGCGGGCGGCGTAAAAGCACAGACATGAAAAGACGCTGGGCGTCCTGGGGGCCGGCCCCGTCTCTCGGAGCGGTCCCCCGGGCCTGCCCTCTCTCCCCGGGGCTCCTTCCATGGTCCCTCCGCGATCCTGTTTATGACCCTCCCCGCTTCTCCTCGCGCTCCGATAGCTTTTAGAAATGGAAACAGAACAGGAGCCAGAGCGCAGAGAGCAGGGCCCGTGAGCGGTGCCAGACCCCGTTAGCACCGGCTCAGGGAGGCGTTTTGTCCACACGGGCTGCGTCGAGCGCTGGCCGCGGAGACAGCAAATACCATTTTCTTTACCAGAGAAGGAGCCTCTGAGATGGTCCTGCCGCCGACAGACTCCCCCAGCGCTTGGCTGTTTCAGGTTGGGTTCGGCAGACTGTGGAGGGGACGCCGTGAAATCCCCGCCTGCGTCCTTAAGGGTTTGAATTCCGAATCAGACATCCGACCAGACGTGGCGGGGAAAACGGTCTCTTTGAGAATCCATGCTTTCTGGTGGTTTGGCCCTTTCATTTGTGGCCTCACTCAGCCAAGCCCCTGTCCGGGCTGCACGGCTGCTGCCCGGGGCCAGTCTGTTCACACAAAGGCCGTCTGTGGCGTGGATCTCCCCAGGCCCACGTCCCGGCCTGAACAACAGGAGGGCTGTTGAGCGGCGGCAGAGTTATCTGGGCGCGGCACCGCCCGCTGCCAAGCGGCTCACTGCTGCTCACTGCCGCTCCGGGCGAGATGCGGGGGCCGTGTTCGTCCGGTTGATGTGGGCGAGTCGAACAGAAGCCAGGATTGTGGGTCTGATGACTTCGGGGCCCGTGGATTCTGTTTTGTCCCATAGGTTTGCCAATTGTGGGCTTAAGAGCCTTGGATGTGAATATGGTTGAAGCTGAATCAGCACCAATGAATCATTCTTACTCAAAAAACGAAAAAGCAAGAATCTTTGGTGAACTTGCAGGCAAAAGCTCTCCCTCCCTCTCCCTCCCTCTCCCTCCCTCTCCCTCCCTCCCTCTCCCTCGCTCTGTGTTCATTATTTTATGAACCGAATGACCACCGGAAATATTGTTTGCAGCCTGTACGGCGACTCCAAGAAGATCCTGTGCAGGCAGCACCTCCTGGGTGAGGGCTAATGGGCTCTGTGAGGGAAGGTCAGCCCCTCCTCCCTCCCCCCTCCTGCCCTCTGGGCCACATTCTGGAGGTGAGGTGTCCCCGGGACTGTGGCCCGACCCCCTTGTTTCCATGGCTGAACTCCGCGGTTAACAAGATGCTGTGTTCCAGCCAGTGAACGTGCCCGCAGGCCCAGGAAGAGAGTCCGTTCGCGGTTTTCAGGAGCCGGGGAGCCGGGCACCCGCCACGTGTAACAGGATTTGGTTGACGCTAATTGGGTTCCCACTGGCTGAGACTTCTCCTCCAGGCCCATTTGCCTTCCGGGTCATTTGAGTCGCCCAGGTTCTGGGTCAGCCAGTCACTCAACCATGTGATTCCAGGCTTAACAATATCTCCGAGTCGCTGCTGACTCAATCACACTTCAGTTTATTGCTCCATAAAATCGTAACAACTCCTTTGCTATTCCACCAGCCCGCCTTTCTTCAGGAGCAGAGGAAAGCAGTGTATACTTTCTCTCTCTCTCTCTCTCTCTCTCTCTCTCTCTTTCTCTCTCTCTCCAAAGAAATAAGTCAAAATGCTGTTGGTGTTATCAAAGAGCCCTTTCCAGGTGTCACTGCTACACCTGGTGCAAATGCTAAGCGCTGGTCTAAGGAAGACTCAGCGAGAGGCTACTATTGCTTCTGTGATACAATACCTGACACACACAAATACAAACCGTCTCATCTTATAAACTGAGATCGTTTTATCTCATTTCTTGTTGTCTTTACTCCGTAATTCTTATTATAAATCCATGCTCTGCGAATTTGCCCCCTGGGAGCAGTCTTGTTCTATTGCTCAGGGGCAAGACTATGGGAATGAGTTTCCGTGTTGTGTTTATTGCGGGTGCAAACTTACGCAGCGGCCCCTGTCCGGGAGGCGTTGCTATGCCACTGGGTGGAGCTGAGGCCGACAGGAAGAGAGCGCTCGTTTTGAAATGCACCCTATATCTGCAAATCGGTTACTAGACCAATTGCCAACTGGGGTGAAGGGCCATTTAAAAAAAAATTCCAGTCTGTTTAGAACGGACGCTTTTGTGGTTTGTAATAAAGATGCGTGACTAGAAAGTGGGTCGTGCGTTTGGACCTCAGGGTGATGTCATGTTGCTCTGAGAGTCTCCACGTTCCTCACTCCACGTCTCCATGTTTATCTCGGCGCAGACTGATGGCAAATATCTCCGGGACCACGCTGGCCATGCGCCACGTCTCAGCAGCTGCCTCCTGGCTGCTCAGCTGCAGCGAGAGATCTCTCTAGGCTTCAGATAAATGAGACATCATCACTCACGCACACAGGGGGAAAAGCAATCGTTTCCAAATTAACAAAACGATTAAGTAAGTTATCAACTCAACAAAGGTTTGTTCTTTTTAAACGACAATTCCTTTTAACAGCTCGCTGTTCTGGAATAAGGTGAAGTGCTTTTAACTGGACTGTGTTGTTGATCCATCCCTCAGCCAACACCTTTCAGGTTTCTTTAGATGTATTCCCAGACGTGGAATCGCTGGGTCATAAGGCAGTTCCTTTTTTAACTTTTTGAGGAAACTCCATGCTGTCCTCCTCAGTGGCTGCCCCAGTCTGCGTTCCCACCGGCAGTGCACGAGTGTTCCCTTTTCTCCGCATCCTCGCCAGCACTTGTCCTTTGTTGATTTTTTGATGCTCGCCATTCTGACAGGTGTGAGATAGCACCTCATTGTCATTTTAATTTGCATCTCTCGGATGATTAGTGACGTTGAGCATGTTTTCATATGTCTGTGATCCGTCTGTGTGTCCTCTTGGGAAAAGCATCTATTCAGGGCCTTTGCCCATTTTTAATTGGACGGGTTGTTTTTTGTTTGTTTTTGAGTTGAGTTCTTTATAAGTTTTGGGTATTAACCTCTTATCAGATGTATCATTGGCAAATATACTCTCCCATTCCGTGGGTTGTCTTTTCATTTTTTTTTAATGGTTTTCGTTGTTGTGCAAAACCTTTTCAGTTGGATGTGGTGCCATTTATCTATTTTTTTTCTTTTGTTTTCCTTGCTGGAGGAGATTTATCAGAAAAAATGTTGCTATGAGAAATGCCAGAAATTTTACTGCCTGTGTTTTCTTCTAGGACTTTTATGGGTTTGGTTTTACATTTAAGCCTTTAATCCATTTTGAGTTACTTCTTGTGTAAGGGTGTAAGAATTTTGTCTAGTTTCATTTTTTTTTTGCATGTATCTGTTCAATTTTCTTAGCACCATTTTTTTGGAATAGACTGTCTTTACCCCATTGTATGTTCTTGCCTCCTCTGTCCAATATTAAGTGATCACAAAGATATGGCTTTATCTCTGGGCTCTCTGTTCTGCTCCATTGATCTGTCTGCTTTTATGCCAGAACCATGCTGTTTTGCTTACTATGGCCTTATAGTGTAGTTTGATATCAGAGAGCATGATACCTCCAACTTCTTTCTTCTTTCTCAAGAATGCTATGGCTATTTGGGGTCTTTTATCGTTCCATATATATATTTTTTTGAATATTTGTTCTAGTTCTGTGAAATAGGCCATTGGTATGTTGATAGGAATTGTGTTGAATCTATATATTGCTTTTGGTAGCATAAACATTTTAATAATGTTAATTCTCCCTATCCATGAACATGGTATATGCTTCCACTTATTTGCATCTTCATCAATTTCTTTCTTCAGTATCTTATAAATTTCCAAGCACAGGTCTTTTACCTCCTTGGTTAAATTTATTCCTAGGTACCTCATTTTTTTGTTGTTGAAATTATAACTGGGATGGTTTTCTTAATGTATTTTTCTGATAGTTCATTACTGGGCTATAAAAATGCCACTGATTTCTGAATATTAATTTTGTATCCTACTTACTACTTTACTGAATTCCTTTATCAGTTCTAGTGGTTTTTTGGTGTAGTCTTTAGGATTCTCTCTCTATCGTATCATGTGACCTACAAATAATGGCAGTTTTACTTCTTCCTTTCCAAGTCGGATGCCTTGTACTTCTTTTTGTCTGATTGCTGTGGCCAGAACTCCTAGTGCTGTGTCGAATAAGAGTGGTGAAAGTGGACACCCCTGTCTTGTCCTCGATCTTCAGAGAAACACTTTTAGTCTTTTTCTGCTCGTTAAGTATGATGTTGGCTGTGGGTTTGTCATTAATTTTCATTGTATTTTACAAAAGTCCTCAACGGATTTGAACTTTTCACACACAGGTCCTTCATCCCTGGGAGCAGTGGTCTTCGCCACCAATTTGCAGATATAAAGACCCACGGGCCAGTTAGCTAGCTCGCTCCCAAGAAGGAAATGTGGTGTAGAAACAGCCCATAGGTTAAAGGAGGTCAGCTACAGGTAAGAACACCAGAGAGCTGCAAAAGAAAGAAAGTGAGTTTGAGGGTTAGAGGAACACAGAAGCGAGGGGACAGGCCAGACTGGCATCTAGGCGGGAGACCGGAGCCCAGGCTCTCAGAACTAACTGAGGGAGTGAGGAGACGTCTGTCTCAACATTGTGCACCTGTTAAAAACCATCCGGTTGTACCTTAAACAACGAACCTAAATTACACCTCAGCGAAGCTTTAGAAAAAGCTTAGGCAGGTCTCGGACTCCAATTCAAGTTGCTCAGTCACCTGGCTGCCACGGAACTTCCAAACGCTCCCAGAATGTCGCAAAGCCGGCGAGCACAGATGGGGCTCGCCAGAGGGTCTCCTGTTGAGTTGTCTGGGTCTGGGAGACCGCCAGGAAAGGAGGGGTGTTCCCTATTCGGGAAACGGGGGTGAAGGGAGACAGTGTGGAGCCGATGGGCCCCATCCATCCCAGGCCAGGGGGGCCCAGAGCTGGGGACCAGCAGCACCAGAGGGATGTGAGGCCCCGATCATTTGCCAGGATCTCAGGTTTGACATTAGATTCTTCTCACAGTGTAGACGGAAGGATTCTCCGGAAATTACACAGCCTCGAGTGACAGTGGATTTCTCTGAAGTCCATAGAAAATGTCTCTTATCTGATTTGTTGTTTATTTTTATGGAATGTTCCTTATTCTAGCTCAGCAGTTCTCAACCTGAGTTGCGACCCCTTTGGGGGTCGAATGACCCTTTCACAGGGGCCGCCTAAGACCATCGGAAAACACATATATAATTACATATTGTTTTTGTGATTCATCACTATGCTTTAATTATGTTCAATGTGTAACAATGAAAATACATCCTGCATATCAGATATTTACAATACGATTCATAACACTAGCAAAATTACAGTTATAAAGTAGCAACGAAAACAATTTTATGGTTGGGGGTCACCACGACACGAGGAACTGTATTAAAGGGTCACGGCATTAGGAAGGTTGAGAGCCACTGTTCTAGCTGTAGTTATAGTCTGCGAACTCAGCTTTTCCAAAAGTACGTTCCTGTAATTAACAATTCTAGAAGATACGCAGTGAGAAAAGAAGATGAGGTGGTCAAGTACATTTTAGGAAATTCCGTTCCCTCTGTCCCCTCTCACGGGGTCACAGGTCAGAGTCATGTATTAAAGGCTCTGAGAAGGTCCGCAGCAGGACCTATGTTTCTCTGTAGCCCAGCGCTTCCCACACGTCATGGATCCCTGACTTTTGCTCAAGCAGCACACATCCTCAGAGAAAGCCCTGCGTCACGTCCTCCCCTTGAAGGCGGTTCGCACTTGAGCCGAAACCTTCCACCCGGAGCCGGAGCCGAGATGGAACTCTGCTCGCCTCGCTTGCCATGGTCGCGTCCGTGCCTTCATCCCTTCCTTCTCCCAGGCAGCGTCTTCTCCTGACGTGTGTGCCGGCGTTTTGGTTTGGTTTCCATGACGCCTGTGCACTTGGCACTGCCAAGGCTGGCGGCTGGCATTGCTTCGCATTTGTCAAAAGCGGCAAACGGCTGCACAGTAATCACTCAGCAACCACAAGAGGCACCCGGGGAATTGGTGCTGTCAGAATCGAATGTTAGTCTTTGGTGGCCTCACTGTGGTAATTAATACGCAATGAGAAGGCACATGCTAATGCGATCAGCAAGGCAGCTGCTGTGACTATGGGTGAGGCACATCGTGACTGGCCCCCGGCCCTCAGTGAGAAATTCTCCCCAACATCAGCCTGCCATCCTGGTGCTAGGTGTCCCCACGCGTTCACTTTTTTCTTAAATTTATTATTATTATTTTTAATCCTCATCCAAGGATATTTTTGCATTGATTTTTAGAGAGAGTGGGAGAGAGAGGGAGAGAAACATCGATGTGAGAGAGACACATTGATTGGTTGCCTCTTGCACGCACCCTGACCAGGGCCTGGGCTGGGGAGGAGCCTGCCACCGAGGTCCGTGTCCTTGACTGGAATCGAACCCGGGACCCTTTGGTCTGCAGGCTGACACTCTATCCACTGAGCCACACCTGCCAGGGCCACAATTCAGTTTTGTAACTTCTGACTAATGATCACAAGTACAGCAAGTGTTCCCAATGGACTGGATGAAGGTCAGGTGTCAGACAGGAGGCGATATAGTAAGACCGGGGTCTAGAACCCAAATATAGCCAATAGCGTGGGGCGGGAACAGGGGGAGCCCTCGCACTGTGAATCCGCCACAGCAACAGGCACTCGGGCCAGGGCTCTGGAGCTGGGAAGTACGTCCTCCCATGACGTCCTCAGAGATATCTGTCATTCACTTGATTTCACCCTAATCGGACCCGACAGAATCTTCCTGACACACGGGCAGAATTCTGTGCGGCACTGGGAGCTGCTGTGACTCACGGGTGGGGCGGGGGCTGCCCTGGTGGCAGTGTGGGGGGGTTGGGGGGGTGCTGCTCCATCACAGCCTCTTTCCCCCACGTCCCCACTTTCCACCCAGGTTTTTTTTAAAAAAATATATATTTTATTGACTTTTTAAAGAGAGGAAGGGAGAGGGATAGAGAGCTAGAAACATTGATGAGAAAGAAACATCGATCAGCTGCCTCCTGCACACTCCCCACGGGGGATGTGCCCGCAACCCAGGTACATGCCCTTGACCGGAATCGAACCTGGGACCCTTGAGTCCGCAGGCCGACGCTCTATCCACTGAGCCAAACCAGTTAGGGCTCCACCCAGGTTTTGTTCCCCTAATTTCCCCTCTGGAGGGATGTCTGCTACACCCGCCTTCTCAGTCCTCTCCGTTTCCCCTCGTCCTGGGACCCGGGCCAGGTACGTTCCTGAGTGGGGCGCACACTTTTGGTGGCATTTTGGTGGCCTGTCCCTCACGTGTAAGTGTGAGCAACATCGTTCGCCACATAGAGCTGCTGTGCCGACCGTGGCTCCAGGATTCACCAGTGCTCACTGTGAAAGGGCGGCGAGCCCCCGGGCGGCCAGTGGGCTCCGTGGGTGAGCAGCATGAAGCCGCCCTCACGTAATGGCTCATGTAATGGAGCCATTTAATAAAAATAGGTACGAAGGACGAGGGTAATTAGAGGAAAAGGTCACGGACATCGTCAATTTAGATGGAGGTGATATGAGAAACAGGACTTAGACCTTCCAGGAACGTCGGCCCTGGAGGGCCTCGGAGAACCACACAAAGTGGTTTGCATTTCCAGCTTAATAGCCCGAGGCAGGCCCGCCAGCTGGGGCAGCGGACCCCGCCCGCCCGCCCTGGCAGCCGGGCATGTCTGCCAGGCAGCTGCCCGGACCCCCGGGAGCAGCCACCTGCTCCTGGACGAGCGCGAGTGGGTCTCGTCACAGCGTCACCAGCGCCACGTTCCCCAAAGGAGAGTGAACAACGTTTCTTTTCTTTTTTCCAACTTTTCTGTGATTAAAGAAAAAGAAGCCCGGCCGGCGTGGCTCCGTGGTCAGGAGGTCAGGGTTCGATTCCCAGTCAGGGCACATCCCCAGGTTGCGGCTCGATCTCCGGTAGGGGGCGTGCAGGATGCAGTCCATCCATGATTCTCTCTCATCATGGATGTTTCTCTCTCTCTCTCCCCCTCCCTTCCTCTCTGAAACCAATAAAAATATATTTAAAAAAAGAAAAATAAGAATAAGAACTTCAAGTTGGATGTATCAAATGTGGCCTCTCAGTCATAGGCGCTTTGTTTTGCGACACTGTGTCCGAGCACGACTTCAGGGTGACAGGGACCTCCTTTGTTCCCCCCTCTCTCCGTCTGCCAACCCACCGCCGTCCAGCTGACTCAGGCCGCTTCCTAGCTGCTTCCTCGGGCACCGCCTCTGGCTCCTGCTCTGGCCACCAGGGATGCCCGTCTCTCTGGATGGACCGCAGGCAGCTGGGAGGTGGACCCCTCTTACTCATTGTTGTGGTGTCTTCCCTCCCTCCTCTGCCCCGTGCGGTGCCTGGAGGAGTGCTTGGCTGCTGGTGCAGACGCTTAGCTATTTATGAATGAAATAGTACATGAGAGGAGAGGGGAGCTGGTTTACTGGGGGCGGGCGAGAAGTGTGTGTACGATGGTGGTTCCCTGTGGTGGCAAAACCAGAATCCACCGGCACCCCATGGTGTTAGAACCCTCCCTCGTGACCAACACTTTCCACCTTCTGTCGTCTTGTGTGAGCAAAACAAAGGACAACTGAGTTCCGTGAGGGGTGCAGGTCTGTCATTGGCCAATAGAAATGCAGGACACCCAGTTCACTTGGAATTTCAACGAGTAAGATATTTTAGTATAAGAATGTCCCCAGTACACTGTAATTTGTCCGCAAACTCTATGTGAGTCTGGCTACTACTGTTGCTGGAGATGGAGGCAGCTTCAGAGAGGCCATGGGGAAAGGATAAGTTAATGAACTTGTCCACCTTTCTCTTAGACATCATGGTGATGGCGTATTCTTGCACAACAAATGATCACTTTCCAATAGTTCCACACAAGTGATCACTTCCCAGTGGTTCCACACCTCCATGCTCTTGCCTCTCTTTATGCTCTGGCTTGTAGTTTTGGGGGGGCACATGAATCAGTGAATTAGCATGGGGTTCTCCTCTCTTTATGTTCTGGCTTGTAGTTTGGGGTGGGGGGAGGAGGGCATGTGAATCAGTGAATTACCATGGCATTCTCAACAGTTGCTCATAGAAGCTGAGAAATATTTGCAAGATTAAGTGACTGCAATTTTTCCTGAAATTTTATACATCTTGGTTTGATGTAACATGTATAAAGCATGATACTGATTTTTCCCATATTGTTACATATTTCCATACTAGAGACCCGGTGCATGAATTCGTGCACAGGTGAGGTCGGGCCAGCCTGCCCCAATTGGGGCCAATCAGCCATGGGGAGGGACCCCAGGCCAAACTCCCCTGGCCAAACTCCTAGTTGAATTCCTGGTCGAACTCCTGGTTGAGGGGACAATTTGCATATTAACCTTTTATTATATAGGATCACTTAGCTATTACTTTAAGCAATGGTGTTAGTAGGAATATGAGTGATCGTGATCTACAGGATGACATTAAGACATTTTGTAATATTTCCTATTTGAACATGGTATCTAAAATTCATGCATTGTTTCCAAATTTAAGGACTGCTTTAAAACGATTGTTGCTAATTCCACTCAGTACTGCCTCAACAGAGCAAAGGTTGTCTTCGAAACTGAAGTGATTAAAAAGCTGTCTTGTCTCAGCTGGCTTCCAGTCGATGCAATGCAAATTATGTGACCGTTTCAATTATAAATGACGTTTGAAATGAAAGTAAAAAAAAGACATAATTTTGTGGACTAAATATATAATATTTAATCAATTGGGTACATTTAAATTTTATGACTGATAAAAACGCTGACCCGCCAGCAGAGCACTATGATATTAATTACTATCTGGGGCTGACATTTATTCCTAATAATATTAATGATTTCATTTTGGTGACCTTTAGTCACCTAAAAACCATAACTGTATATTTTCTTATTTTGTTATTATGCAGCATGCCGACAAGGCAGAAGGATACACCGTATTTTATTTACGCTTGCTAACTGGACTGATAACATGTAGGTATTAGATACAGACAGTCCTCGCGCTCCGTCGGACTCGACCTACGTCGTTTCATGGTTACGTCGCCATCTCCCATTTATTTATAAAAAAAAAAGTTCCGTCATTTTGACGTATGTACATGTATGCTTTATGTTTTTTGTTATGTATTCGCCACAAGTAAAGGTCAGGACTTTTTACCTTTTAGTTTTTTTTACTGTTTCACTTCATTCCTGCTGTGTCTGTGCTCCATGCGAGTGACGTAGGTGCTTATGGAGGTGGGTTCCGACTCACGGCGAAAATGGCGTTACGTCGCCGTAGGAACGGGTCTCCCACGTAACCGAGGACCTGCTGTGTAGGCGAGGGAGCTCCCGGTCTCGTCCTGGCCACTGCAGATGTGGGACCAACCGGCGTGGGAGGGCGGCAGCTCCCGCCTTCTCCCTCAGCATCTGGCGAAGGCGGGAAGGAGCCCGGGAGGAAGCAGGGCTCACGTCCCTGTCACTTTCCGAGGCCGCAGGGCCTCCCTCCCCGCTCTCTCCTGGCTGCTGGGGTTTGACGTCGGGTCTCTGGGTCCTTGGCTTGTGCAAACATCGCCCCAGCCTCTGCCTGGACCTTCCCACGGCCTTTCTCTCTGTCTCTAAATGTCCCCTTTTCACAAGGACACTGTTGCTATGGGCTTAAGGACCGCCCTGCTGCCCCGTCTTAGCTAATTACATCTGCAAGGCCCTCAGGCCCAAGGCCACACTCTGAGGTGCTGGGGGGTGAGGACCCCAACATATGAATTTGGGGGGCAAAGTTCAGCCCATAACAGTTCCCCGTCTTGCCCACCAGTTGCAGTAGGTATGTAGGTGGGGCCCTTGGCGTTGAGGCAGGCAGGAGCTGTATTAGTACAGGGATGGGGTCACGGTGAAGGTCAGGCATGGCAGGGAGCACTTCCTGTCCACAGACTTGGTGATTGAAAAAATGGGAGCTTTTATTTCATTTGTATTGTTTGGTGGAGAGGATGATGGGACGAGGCCCTTAAAAATGCACTTAAAAAATCCCACGGCGGCAAAGACCCCACTTAAACATTTACATTAGATCGCAGAGGTGCGTGCCGGTGTATAAATGCACCTTTTAGGCCTCTGTGATCGTGTGGCTCTGCTTTTTAGTGGAATTATAGTCTATGGCTCGAGGCAGGTGAGTGTCATTTTTCTGTGGTTTCAATGTAAATGGGGGTGAAGAGACGGATCTGCTGCCACCGTCTGCGGAGCTGAAGTGAGAAGGTCGCTGGGGTTCGACGTCCCGTCCTGCTGGCAGCCAATGTGTGGGGCCCCTGGAACCTGCCCCCCTTCCCCCGCCCCATTTCCATCTCTGGTTATCAGGACCAGCCGGGTGGGAGGACGCCGCTGCCCCGGGGAGCAGAGCCCTTGTCCGCAGACAGGACAAAGCGATGCTGTCCCTCTGGTCCCAGCCCCTGGCCCTGCGGCCACTCGGCCAGACAGAAGCAAGTCCTTTCCCACAGCAGCGCCCGCAGCGGGCCCGGCGTGCCACTGAGCCGCGTCTAAATATGGCACCAGCAGTCGATGGAGTCACTTCCAGTAACAGAGGATGCTTCTCAGCGGTTCGCTGGCGCTGACTCAGGCCCCCTCGGGGAGCCGGCTGGGGAGCAGGGTCACAGCCATCAGGGAGCAGCCAAGAGAGGGAGGGACCCTGTGCGCGGCATCCGCCTTGCCCACCCCCCTGCCCAGGCCCCTGTCCACCCCCTGCCCAGGCCCGGGTTTTAGGGGCCCTGCTGCCCCGTCTCCTCTCTGTGAACCGTGATTCGCACACGGTTTAAAGGGTCGGGCCCAGCTTTCTGAGACAGGCCAGGTGAAGCAGGCGCTCAAGTGCCATTAGGTTGTGTGTGTTTTTAAAAAAATCTTTATTGTTGAAAGTATTACATGTGTCCCCTTCCCCCCATGGGTCTCTCCCATCTCACTCCTACGTGGAATCTAATGAACAACATAAACCGATGACCAAAAACAACCCAGAGACAGAAGCATGGGGCAGACTGTCAGACCCCGGAGGGAAGATGGGGGAGTGGGGGGGGGGTTTGGGGGGAGGTCAACTGTAATTAGGTTTTTAAGCTGATTGACACCCCATCGCTAGTCCCCAGGGGCGGAGAGGGGACCCCCTCCAAGGGCAGAGGTGCAAGTTTAGGCTGAGCTTTTTAGGCAAAATATTTACACTCTCCTAGAGGCAGCACACACACGAGTTTACAAACTGAAGTCTTTCGAAGCCGGGATGTAAACAAGCTGGGAGTGTCTTCCCACGGGCTCACAGCGGAAACCGTCTTTACGGAGGGGATCCGGGCTGTGAGGTGAGCTCCGGAGAAGCGCGATCCGTCTGAGAGCGAGCGTCGCGCGTCTTCACAGAGAGTGTGCGTAGACGGATGGACGCCGCTGCCGCGGATGATGAGACGTTTATCACCTGACTCCCCGGGGTGTCCTGGGGCCTGGGCCATGGGCACCTGTCGGGGTGAGGCTGAATAGGGAGGGCTAAGCAGGATCTGAGACTCTTTAGAGCCTGAATTCTACTCCTCGAAGGCTCACCCCCGTTCCCGAGCATTCAGTGTTGTCCACACTATTTTTTTTTTTAAATATATTTTTATTGATTTCAGAGAGAAGGAAGAGGGAGAGAGAGATAGAAACATCAATGATGAGAGAGAATCACGGGTCGCCTGACTCCCGCACGCCCCCTACTGGGGACCGAGCCTGCAACCGGGGCCTGTGCCCTTGACCAGAATCTAACCTGGGACCCTTCAATCCCCAGGCCAACGTTCTGTCAACTGAGCCACACCGGCCTGGGCTGTCCGCACTATGGATGTAGATCATTAGGGAAGCATTTCAAAGGACTTGTGTGGCAAGAATGAGAAAAATCTATTTGAAAAATGAAGATATGCTAAAAATGTGTTTTTTAAAGCATCAGAACAAACCACAGTGACTTAGGCAGGGGACAGCATTGCTAACCACAGCTACACAGCGCTCAGCAATTTACGAAGGGCGCCGTCGCGGAACGCGTCCGGGCATGGGGAGGGGTCAGCCTTCGTTTATTTATTGTTTTAAGTCTAGAAACGTGTCCCAAGGACACAGGGACTTGTCATGCTTGGGCCTGCAGGCTTATTATTTTTTAATTCCTTTGAAACGTTGCTCCTTGAAAACAACTATTTTTAGGTGCAGAGGGAGCGTGCTCCCCATCCTCGGGCCGGTTGTCCTTTTCGCGCTCTAGCTCTGGCTGCGTTTCCGCTGTACAGGGCTGGGCCTGGCATGAGGCAACGAGAGTAACATGAAAAAGGGGGCCTTTGTCCTTAGGCCACTCTCACAGCCTCTCCTGGAGGAGGGCGAGGTCGGGGCTCCCTGTAACTAGCGCTTTCCTTACATGGTGTTGTAGCCTCTGGAGGTGGCGGAGGTTTGCACGGAGGATGGAAGGCTGGTGAACACCCCCCCCCCATTTGGAGGAAATCCAGTGCTAGACGCCGAGGCCCCAAGATGAGACGGGCCCTGATGAGCCCCCTCCCGCCCCCTGGGGAGTCCCGTGCATCCGCTCTCCAGCCTCGGCCGTCAGCACGGGCGGAGGGGCCCGGCCGCTCTGTGGCACTCGGGTCCTGGGCCTGGCATTCTGTGGAGCCCTGTGAAGTGATGCCCGTGGACAAGGCGCCGAGGCTGGCGGGAGGCGGGCATGGCGGGGGAAGGGGCTTCGGTTCTATGCCCCGGAGTCTGTAGCCAGCGGTCGAGCAGGGCGCACGCGGGCCCAGGGGTGCCCTTGGCGATGGCGCGTGTGACTGTGGAATGAAACACCGAAAGGCCAATGGGCAGGACTGTCTGGTTGTAGTTCCCAGCTCTTCTTTCTTTTTTTAACCCTCACCCGAGGATATTTTCCCAGTGATTTTCAGAGAGTGGAAGGGAGGAGGGAAAGGGAAACAGGGACCATTGGTTGCCTTCCTCACCAGCCTCGACTGGGGCCGGGGATCAAACCTGCAATCGAGGTCCGTGCCCTTGACCAGGAGATGAACCTTCGACCTTCCGGTCCGCGGGCCAAGGCTCTGACCCCTGAGAAAACCGGCCAGGGCTGCCGCGTTTCTCGGCTGCTCACGGCGTGGTGCTAAAACACGGGGTGGAAATGGCAAGTCCAGCCTGTCCTCTCAACACGTCATTTGTGAGCTCCGACTCAGACGCTGTGGTAACGGCAGCACCAGCGCGGTCCAGCTCCTTCCTCTCCGCACCACCTCTCCTCTCCCACCGCCCCTCTGCTTCCTCTTCCTCCTCCCCCCCTCCTCCCCCTCCCCCTCCTCCCCCTCCTCCCCCTCCTCCCCCTCCTCCTCCCCCTCCTCCCCCTCCCCTCCTCCCCTCCTCCCCTCCTCCCCTCCTCCTCCTCCTCCTCCCCCTCCCCCCCCCCCCCCTCCTCCCCCTCCTCCCCCTCCTCCCCCTCCTCCTCCCCCTCCTCCCCCTCCTCCTCCCCCTCCTCCTCCTCCTCCCCCTCCTCCCCCTCCCCCCTCCCCCTCCTCCTCCTCCCCCTCCTCCTCCCCCTCCCCCTCCTCCTCCTTCCCCTCCTCCTCCTCCTCCTCCTCCTCCTCTTCCTCCTCCTCCTCCTCCCTTTTCCTTCTTTCCTTCTCCCTCAGAATAGCCACATTCATTTTAATTTCATTTTTCAATTATAGTGGACACATGATATTTTATTAGTTTCAGGTGTACGATATAGAGGTTAGACACTTATATACCTTAAAAAGTGACCCCCCTGTACATCTAGCCCCCCCTGCCCCACACACAGTTGGTACAACGTTGCGGGCTGTATTTCCTGTATTTCCTGTAGTCCCGTCCCCCGGACTGTTTTCATCACCGGCAATTTGCACTTGCCAAGCCCTTTCACCTTTTTCACCCAGTCCCCACCCCTTCCCATCTGGCTGGTGACCATCAGCAGCTGCCTCCTGACGTCCTCCCTGGTCCAGGCACGGAGGGCCCAGCGTGGACAGAGCACACAGCCCTCACTCCCGTGTGGACTGCAGTCCAGGGCGGGCCAGGCTGATGGGCGAGGCCTGGGGAAGACCACAAGGTTTTTGTGGTGTAAGGCATCGCAAAGCAACTACTACCGACCACCTTTTAATTAAAAAAAAATTTATAGATGCTCTCCCACTGGCTTTCAGGAAATGTCCAAGTTATTGTTTAATAATTTCATGTTTTGCTTTTGATGCAGTCAGGACCTCCCTACAACCAGAGGGGGTTTTCTCCCACGTCGAGAGGATATGGTACATGTTGTTCATTTCTGCAGAATTAGACACCTACGCTGAGGAGGCCCGGGGGGAGTTAGGTGTGTGCGGTCCCAGTGCTGAGCCTGTGAGAAAAGTATGTAAAGACCAAGTGGCATGAAGGTTTGGCTTTGGCACAGGCGACGGACGTCCTGTCCTCTCTGGGCTGTGTTGTGGACACGTGCATGTCCTTTTGACCCATAGGACATGGATCAAATATAAACTTCCAAACATTTGGAGATTTTCTAAATGCCTTGGTGCTGTTGGTTTCTGACTCAATTCCATCGTCACCAGAGAATATAGTCTCAGATGTTTACTGATGTCTTTGTGGCTGAATAGTTAATTGCACCTAAAAGAATGGAAAAAAAAGATGTTTATTCTGAAGTTTTTAGTTATTATTGTGGTCAGTGAAGTCAAGTTGGTTTGACAGTGTTATTTAAAACTTGCCCATGTGCATTTTCAGCTTTTTGGGTCAGTTTTGCCATTTAAGGAGACGGGGATGTGAAATCTCCACTTAAGACGGCAGGCTCAGCTCTGTCCCCGTTTCATTCTGCCCGGCTTTGCTGATGGGTCACAGACTCGAGTTTGAAAAACACTGATTTGGGAGCCCATAGAGGGAGAAACGACCTTCGGTGGCCCCAAGGATGACACGGGATTCGATCGTGGCCAGGAAGGCTCAGCAAGATCAGGGGAGTTGGAGTGAAGAGTCGGGGAGAGAGAAGTAGAAACATCAATGGTGAGAGAATCACTGATCAGCTGCCTCCTGCACAGCCCACACTGGGGATGGAGTCCGTACCCCAGCTTGTGCCCTCACTGGGAATCAAACTGTGACCTCCTGGTTCATAGATCGATGCTCAACCACTGAGCCATGCCGGCCGAGTTCGAGTTAATTTTTTAAAATATTGGGCTTGATTGTAAATGGACCATATCTATCTATCTGTCTATCTATTATCTCTCTCTCTCTCTATCTATCTATCTACCATCTATCTATCTATATCTATCTATCTATTATCTATTATCTATCTATCTATCTATCTATCTATCTATCTATCTATCATCTATCTATTTATCTATCTACCTATCTATCTATCTACAATGTACATATATACACATATTTAATTTATAATCAGGCCATATATATGTACACATACTATTATGCTCTCTCTGTGCACACAAATGTCTATATTTTATGGAGTTTTGAGCAGTTTTAGCATCTCAAAGTGCTGGGACTGGCTTGGGTGTTAACTTTTATTTTCATGAGAATTGCATCTAAGTTTAAAGTCTCCCAGTTTGAGAGAATTCTAGCGAATAAACAGTCAATCCTTCAAATGACCACTTGCCTAGGGTTCTGTCCGTGTCCCAGTGCCCTCTTTACAACGCCCACTTCCTGACCCCCACGCCTAGGGCTCACATGCACACAGGGATGTTTAGCTGGAGTAACTGCCAGGCAGTGGGACCGGCCGCTTGAATGTCTCCTGTGTCCCCGGTGTCACGCATTGGACAGGCCTATCCTCCGGCCGCTGGTGGTCCTCTCATACGTCAGGTGAGGGAGCCCATACATGGGCCTGAACGGCATTTCTGTTTTAGTTTAAAGGCGAAGCGCATGCAGGATTCCATAGCCAAGCATTCAGTTTCGTTACTGATGACAAATGCGTTTAGTCAGAAAGTCTAGAATCTCTGTACAGAGCTGGACACAGTAGCACATTCCCCGTGGAACAGATGGAGAGTTGAACAGCAGAATTCTTACCGATGAGAACGGCTGCACACAGGCGTGCATCTGCGTGGACTGTGCCAGGTGCTCTGGATGTGCCCGTGGAGATGCTCTGATGGAGGGGATCCTGCAGCCCTGGGACTTGGCTGCACGTAGTCCGGGTGGCCTAGGCGCCCTCCAGCGGGGCTCCAGGAGAGAAGGGCATGCGGGACCCCGAAATGGTCCCGGGGGTGGCGGGGGCGGGGGTGGAGGTGGGGGGGGGGGAGAGCACAGCACTCCGAGAGCCTGGAAAAGGCCCAGGTCACCTGTAAAAGCACGTAGAGCCGTGGGTGTGAGCCACGTGACGGGTGCGTGAGCTATCTCATCCCATAAGCAGTGTGTGCAGTAGTGCTCACTGTTGGACGTGAGTTGAAATCTCTACATAAGAACTAGAAAATCCGGTCCTGCTCATGTGTCTGTGGCCCCACAGCCTTGCTGATACGTAAACTGGAGCACAGGCGGGAAGCTCACATGTGTTAGCAGCCTCTAGGTCACAGGTACTGCACACACAGCATCTCACTCAGTCCTCACGGCAACTCAGCCAAGAGTTATTTTTACAGGCGTCTCACCGGTGCGGAACCTGAGTTCAGAGAGGTTAGGGGCGTGGCACGGGCTACCCTGGTGTCCCGTGGCCGAGCCAGCACACAGCCAAGCTGGCCTGACCGGGTGCTACTGTCCCCACGGGGACCCGCATGCTGCGCGCCCCGAGTTGGAGGTGGCATTTCCTACACGGCCTCGCCCTTGTTCAGCGATTTCAGAAGAATGGCAATTCGGGGAAAGGTATGAGTCTGTGTGGAGATGAAGACACGACCGCGCCTTAAATTAAAATCACCAGAGGTGTAAAGCAGGTGTTTCCGTGGACAGCAGATCCATTACCTTCCTGCCCCCGAAATGCACCCGCAGACTCCCCCACACAAGAGAAGGAGGGACTTACGGGACCTCCTCACGTTCTCAAATGTGAGAGGTGCGTTGCTGCTTGGGGTGAACCATTGTAGCCACTGTACCCGCACTGGGTGGCGTTTCAGGGTTTTGCGATAAAGAATCAATGGCTTCCTCATGTGAAGCAGTCACCATCGATGCTTCTTACTTTGAAAGTTTGTTAGTGGAAAGTGTTGATCAAGTTGTAGAAAGTTGATTAGCTGTTGGGAGAGCAGAGGGATTTGTGGGGAAATAAGACGAGTGTATAGTATTGATTTTTTTTTACTTTGAGAAAATTCTTGATAGAAAAGGAAAATCGCCCTGGTCGATAAGCGCATTTCCCCTCTCCGGCTGGATTAGGGAGCGGGCGGGAGGGGGCGCTTGGCATGGGCAGCCCCAGGCGGTTTGCTCCCGATAGTCTCAAGAATGCATTTACTTCATCCCCCAAATTATAGAAGTAGGTAAGTTTTTCCAACTTAAGATGTTCTAACTCCAGAATAAAGAATAACCAGCGTATCCAACCTGACCTAATATTAAGACTAAGTGATTCTTTGAAAAAATTAGTAACCAGACATTCTCCGGCCACAGCTTTGTTCAGTGATGTTTAAGCCACGAGGATTTAAGAAAACGGCCAACCATCTGTAACTTGCGTTCAAGCAGTTTCTCAATGCTCTTGAATGAATAGACAATCCCACCCGCTACCAACACCTGTGCCAGCAGCGTGGGGACCTGGGCGTGGCTCAGTGCAGCCTGGACATGGGGTTGACCCGGCAGCGGGAGGTCCCCGCTCTCTCCCCTGTCCCCCCCCCCTCCCCGCCCCTCCCCCTCGCCCTCCGTCTTTCCCTTTTCCTCTCCCCTCTGCCTTCCCCTTTCCATGTCCCATTCTCCCTCTCCCCGTCTCTCTCTCCCATTCTCCCTCTCCTCCCTTCCTTCCACTCTCTCTCTAAAGCTCAATGGAAAAGATATCCTCAGATTAAAAAGAAAAGGTCTCAGAGGGAAAAATGCGCCCGTAAATAACTCCTTCCTCTCCATGCTGTTCTCTCATGTGAAGATCTGAAAGGCGCTGCTTCGCAGTCCTCCGTGTCAGTTCCCTCCCAGCAGCCCCCACTTGAGTCATTACGCTCGTTACAAGCTGGGTCACTTTTCGCTGTCCATGCTGACAACAGAGTATTCATCACGCCGTGTCCTGGGCCCAGGTGGCTGGAGTTTTACTGGCTCCGCTGGTATTTGTCTGGTGCATCTTGTAACACCACCTGAGCTGACCACAGGGCTTCCCACCGCGCCCCTGGGAGGAGCTGCTGCCGGAACGGCCCAGCGAAGGCAGAGAGCGGGCTTGGTAACCACGGCCAGCCTGGTTCTGTGTGGAGGGAGAGGGAGCGGGAGCTTGAGTCTCATGGTAAAGCGTCACCAGAGCCGCCCTGAGTGGTGGAGAATTCTGGAAGGGGGCCCACGTTCCCACCGTCAAAGGGAGACGGGGGCTCCGGGCCATGAGCAAACTCCCCGGGGGTGGGTGCAGCTGTCGAGGGAAGAACATGTTTTGGCTCCAGATGAGAAGGGCTGCTGGGTTGAAGTGCAAGTTGAAACCACACAGAGGTATCATCCCTCAGCCACAGGCGTGGGGACATCGGGTGACGGCACACAGTTGGCAAAAGCTGTTCGCGTGGGAGATAACTCAACAAGTAATGACTCATCATACAGGACTCACCCTGCGTCACGTGGACTCACAGCTGTGAGCCTGCTCTTCCCACCTGTGCTCTGAGGGCGAGGCTGGGGGCAGGTGCCTCAGCGCAGCCCTCAGGATGGAACTCGGGCGATAAACAGCCACAGTGAGGGCTACGAATTTACCCCGTGAGCCAGCACTACCTGCTCAGGAAGAGAGGCTGAGGAGACGGGCGAGATGGGAAACATTGGTATAGATTCTTTTCTTTCTTTTAATCCTCACCTGGGGAAATGTTTTTTAAATTGATTTGAGAGAAAGAGGAAGGGAGAGGGAGAGAGAGAGAAATATCAATTAGCTGCCTCCTGTGTGCACCTCAACCTTGGATCAAACCTGCAAGCTAGGTATGTGTCCCGACTGTGAATTGAACCTACAACACTTTTGATGTATGGGACGCCGCTCCAACCAACTGAGCCACCAAGCCAGGGCGGTGCTAGGTTCTTTATTGAAGCGTAGTTTCCATGCGCAAAAGCCTGGAGACACCGAGATGTCTGCCAGTGGGTGACTGGTGAGTAGGCTATGGCCCATCTGTGCAATGAAGCAGCTATAAAAATAAATCAGACACCCTGCTTCTGCATATCATGGTATGAGAGGGAGAGAGTGGTTACTATTATTATTTTTAAAACCAAAAGAATTACTAGTATATTTTTTAAAAAGAACCAATAGAATGATACGGGTGGAAAAGTATGGGCAAGGACGAACACTAAACCTTTCTGAATAGGCCTTGTTATATAGCTCTGACTTTGGAACCAAGAAGCTATTTGCATGTATTTGGGAAACACACCTTCAGGATGTGATCAGAGAACCCAACTAAATATTACCTAAATAAAAATAAAATAAAATGTAAGAAATTCAGAGACACAATGAGGCAAGGGATCCTAACTCTATGTCAAATGGATGAAAAAAATCACATAGAAAAGAATGACTTCATATAACAGCATAGAAATGAACTGGGCACACATGTCATGTGCGATAGGCCCTGGGGAGGACACACTTAAAAACTTTTACCTGCATTGTGGAGTTTTAGTCTCAGCAATCATACCGTTCCTGTTGTTTTAGAACAATTGAATAGTCACACCTACAGACATGCTCTGGGTCAGCAAGTTGCGTTGGCAATGACATTAGGAAACCAGTGTTGTCAGGATAGGAAAGGCCAATAGCCCAGATGAACATTGTGTGCCGTTTCACTTGCATTCACAGTCCCAGGTGAACCCACGCTCCGTTTTTCTGTGTAGAAAGTACGTGTTTCCCAATCCCTTCCCACTGGCAGCACCCAGTGTCCATCCACAGGTGAGTGGGTAGGCAAGGTGTCTGCCCAACCTCGAAACCCTGCCCTTTCACAAAGACTGCTCTGCCGCCCGGCCAGTGGCTCAGGGGTTGAGCCTCAACCCATGAACCAAGACGTCAGGGTTCGATTCCTGGTCAGGGCACAGGCCAGGGTTGCGGGCTTGATCCCAGTAGTGGGCGTGCAGGAGGCAGCCAATCGATGATGTTTCTCTTTTCTTAATGTTTCTCTCTCTCCCTCTCCCTACTCCCTCCTCTCTAAAACTCAATAAAAGCATATTTAAAAAACAAACACAAAAGACTGCTCTGCCAGATGGATTTCAGAAACATTATAATGGGGGAAGGAAGGCTTCATTCTGTGCGACTCCATTCCTCTTATGTTCTGGAGGAGGCAAAACTCTGACGGGAAGCCGGTGAGTGGCTGCCTGGGCTGCAGGGGATGGGGAGGGGGAGTGGAATATAAAGAGGCACAGGGCAGAGTCTGGGATGGGGAGGATGCTCTGTATTTTAGTGAAGGGCGTGGGTTTCACGAGGGTGTGCATTTGTCGAAGCTCATCCAACTGGACATTACACCGTGTGCACTGGTGTGTGAGGAGGCAAACCCGAGGGCGGGGCCCCTGGCTGGGAGCTGTGAGCGCCGGTCCCAGCTCCTGCTGCCCGTCCAAGGAGGACTCTGTCCAGGACACCACTGGGCAAGGGAGCAGGGCGCGGGGCCAAGAGAAACACGCATGCCCTTCTGCCACCCCAGGCCAGTCGGGTCTGGAGGTTCTCTGGTTGCCTAGGAATGAGCAATTGGGGAAAAAGGCCACACAAAGCTACAGGACTCCCATCAATAGTGGGCATAACACAGGAAAACGGACGTCATGTTCAAAACATGGCTGTGGAAAAGGTTGCCTGCTGCCATGGAAAGATGTGAGAAGTTCCCGGCTGGCGTGGCTCAGGGGTTTGGCATCGTCTCATGCCAGGCGGTCAACAGTTGGATTCCCAGTCAGGGCACATGCCTGGGTTGCAGGCTCAGTCCTGGGTGGGGGGCATGCAGGACGCAGCCGATGGATGATTCTCTCTCATCAATGTTTCTATTTCTCTCTCCCTCTCCCTTCCTCTCCCCGAAATCTATATCCCTGGCATATAAAAGGCTAATATGCAAAGTGTCCCCTTGGGAGTTTGACCGGGAGAACGGGAGTTTGATCCCTCGCTATGACGTGCGCTGACCACCAGTGGTGGCGGGGCACTGAGGGAGCAAGGGAAGGAGGAGCACTGAGGGAGCAAGGGAAGGAGGAGGCAGGGAGGCAGGGGGCGGGGAACCTGATCAGCCCTGATCGCTGGCCAGGCCTAGGGACCCTTCCGTGCACGAATTTTGTGCACCGGGCCTCTAGCCAACAATAAAACAAAAGATAAAGAAGGGCATCTATGTACTGCTCAGGTGGTGGGCAGACAGGCCCTCACCCTCTGCAGGATCTGGGTGCCAGGCGGCGAGGCAGAGCTGGGCCCCGTGGCCGTGCACCCCGAGCAGCCTGTCTGGGTAGGACCGGGAAGGGCGCTGATGACAGACAAGGCGTGCGGGTGTTCATCTCCAGGCGCTGGGGCGTGGTCGGCTCGGGAGAGTGATGTGATTGGCCGTCTAGCCCATGCTGTTCACCCAGGGCGATCGCTGTGGTGGTGATGGTGGTGGGAGGGAGGCTGTGCTAAGGGAAATGTGGAGGCTGGGTGTTGTGTGGGGGAGAGGATTTCACTCCAGACTGAGACAGTGGCGGTGGGAGTGGAGAGGACGTGTCGGACTTGAGGAAATTTCCCAGGTGCTAGTGAAAGCGGCCATTGGCCAGTGTGTCTGTCTGTGGGGGAGATGGAGGGAGATGCTGGGGTGGGAGGCGCTGGGAGGATGGGGAGGGAGGGGAAGAAATGATAGGAATGAAGGTTTCTGGCAGTGGGACTCTGGGCAAATGGCGATTCCATCAACAGACTAGAAAAATAGAGGAACGTGGCCGGTGTGGCTCCTATGAATCAGGAGGTCAGGGTTCGATTCCCGGTTGGGGCACAGGCCCGGGTTGTGGGCTTGATCCAAAGTGTGGGATGTGCAGGAGGCAGCAGGTCAATGATTCTCTCTCATCACTGATGTTTCTCTCTCTCTCCATCTCCCTTCCTCTCTGAATGAATAAAAAGATATTTTTTTATAACAGAGGAGCCGCAGGTTTGAAAGGAACTTCTGTGACCTGGGGAGGGGACAGAGTGAGATTTGCCGTGGGGTAACCAGCAGTCACAAGCCAGCTGTGTTGCGTTAGGGGGACTGGCGCCTCTGTTTAGGGAGCCATCACTAGACGCGTGCGAACCCAGGTCTGTGTTAGAAGTCGCTTCAGGACGGACTTCTGTGGCTTTGCCCAAAGTTCACTGAGCGTCTCGGTGTTTCCAGGAGCGCGTCAGGGTAGCGACTCTCCAGCAAGGGCCTGGCGTTCACACGGCTTAAATCTGCAGGTTCCAGTCTCCAAGCTCGGCTTCCGACTGACGCTCCTGGAAGTGCTGTCGTAAGTGCTTGCTCCACAGGCCGGCCCCTGGTCGGGGCGCTGCGAGCCACGGGGGTGGGCCTGGCGCCGTGTCCTCGCGTGGGGCGTGGTGCGGGCAGCAAACCGCACCTGCTTGCAGGGAGCAGCGTGGAGCGTGTGTCAGATCCGAGACCGGCGGGCCGTCTAACGGAGCAAGTCCCGCTCTGCACGGAGTCAGGAAGTGCAGGGGGTGCCTCAGCCCGTGCCCTCGCCTCAGGGGCAGGTCCTGCAAAGAGGCCTGGAAGGCCAGAGCAAAGTGCTGCGGAGCTCAAGGTTCAAGAGCCGGGTTGCTCCCTGGACAGGCGGCGGGGCTGGGCTGTCTCTGCCGTCTGATCCCGCCACTGCCTGTGGCCTGTGCGGCGGGCGATGAGGCGCCTGTTCTGTTGGGGGGCGGGGAGATACCCCTCTTGGTTGCGGGGGGCGTATTCGGGAAACACGCCTTCAGGATGTGATCAGAGAACCCGCGGAGCCCGAATGACGGTGCATGGCAGCAGCCGGGTTGACGGGGTGGGTCATTCACGTAACTGGGGGCCTTTAGGTGAATGAATGTGCGAGTGGCAGCGCTTGTGGGGCCGCGTCTGAGGCAAACGTGTGCTTCCTGCCGGCAGCTCTGGCCAAGACGCGCGATTCTGGGAGCGCGGGGGGCTCCTGCTGCCTGTCCCACCACCGCGGCTCCTTCCGGGGCTCCTGGGGCACTGGGCCCTTGCAGGAGAGGGCTCACTGTGACGTAGGCCCCGGCAAGGTCTAGTCCGCATTCATTTTTCCTTTTACAATTAAAAACCACAGACGATGGGAGTCGTTCCTTCATGGGGCCTGGCGTCGAGCGGGAGGAGCCGGTTTTCAGTGGCGCCGCCTCCTGGGGTAGGACGCCGTTGGTCCGCGGAGCTGTGTTTGTAAATATCATGACGATAACATGATGGGAAACATCAAACAGGAATGCACGCATGACGCGGGCGTGTGTGGGAAGTGCTGTCACAGCGAAAGGCATCTTCCTGTGGGCAGAGGAGGGAGAGGGCGGTGCCCACAGCAGAGGCCCGTGGGCCCTGACCAGGTGCCGCTCGCTCCCCCAAGCTGGGCAAGCCTGAACTTCCAGCCTCAGGCCAAGTTCAAGTACAGCATCACCGAGGAATGTGCACGGCCCCCTCAGCCGTCCTGGGCCGGTGAGGAGACATCCCTTCACACACACACACACACACACACACACACACACACACACACACGAGGTTCATTTCAATGACACGTTAAAGTCCTGTCAGCAAACAGCCAGTCACTGCCCCCCCCCCCCCCCGCCCCCCAGCCTGTAAGTACGGGACTGCGCGCTGGGCCGTGGACGCAGCCTTCCCGCTTTGACACCCGCCAGGGACGCTCCCCACAGTAATTACTGACCTTAATGTCTCGCTGCCGTGTCTGCGGACTCATTACGGGCACCGCTGCGGACTCGCAGCCTCTCCTTTCAGCCGGCGTGAACGCGCGGCCCCCGGGTGCGAGCCGCTCTCCTGGCCCTCCGGCCTCGGCTGCTCTCCTCCGGGGGCTTTCTGGCCTCGCGCTTGCGTGGGCGTGGATGTCCTTCTGTCCTGCCCGGCGCTGGTGGGAGTGACGGGAGCCCCGAGCCAGGCCTGCGCGTCCTCTCCTGTTGGTGTTGACAGCCTGAGCACATGTATCCGGAGGGACCAGCTCCGGAGGGAGGGAGATCTGATTGGGCGGCACTGGACCGGGGCAGCGAGGCTCGGAGCAGCGAACGGACGCTCTCGGTGCGTGTGGGCCGTAAGGACCCGGCACTCCTGCAGCAGCTCTTGGGTGGTTTTCTTACGATGTCCAGTATTTTCGGAGAGATGGTTAAGAAGCTACTTGCCGCTCCTGCAACATTTGCCAAAGGTAGTTTCCGTGTGCCAATCTGTTGCCAGCAGTTCAAATCCTCCATTTAAAAAAAAATATATATATATACTTCTATTGATATCAGAGAGGAAGGGAAAGGGAGAGACAGATAGAAACATCAGTGATGTTTCTAAATCCTCCATCCGGGTCATCTTGCAGCCCAGGCCTTTCGGGAAGTTGGCAGCCATGTCGTACTGGGTTGTTCTCTTAGATCCCGTGGGCGGCAGAACTCAAATGACACCCGTGTGACACAATGGTTCCTCTGAGAAGACAAAGGAAAAACACGCTGACGACAAAACCAGCAGCAGCTGGACCTGCGTAGAGAGCGCGGGGGACACTGAGCTTCGCTCTCCCGAGGCCTAGCCAGAGGCCCCTGGGCATGGCGGCTCCCACGCACACGCGTGTCATTACAGCGAAGGGGGCCGGGCGTCGCTCACCACGGATGCCTTACTTACGACGGATTAACCAGCGGTTCTCAACCTTCCTGAGGCCGCGACCCTGTAACACAGTTCCTCATGCTGTGGTGACCCCCCATTTCATTGTGACAAATTGAACATAATGAAAGCATAGTGATTCATCACAAAAACAATATGTAATGATATGTGTTTTCTGATGGTCTTAGGTGACCCCTGTGAAAGGGTCGTTCGACCCACAGGTTGAGAACCGCTGGATTAAACCCTCTCACAGCCGTGGGTCATGGTGTGGGGGAGCGGGGTCGGGGACTGAGTGCAGTTAAACGTCAGTTCCGAGTGGAAGGGGAAGGCGAGGAGCTGGGAGGGGAAGCGCCTCCCTCCGGAGGGGAGACAGCTCCGTGCTGGCACCCCCCTCGCCCGCTCTGGCTGGCTGGCTGGGGACCACGGGGAGCCAGGGGCCTGGGACAGCTCAGGGACCTCCCACCTGCCTGCGCGCTGGGCTGTGCCGTGTTCACTGTGGTGTCTGGGCCGGGTCTCCGCTCAGCCCCATGGAGACGGGGCTCCCAGGCCGGCTGTGCCACTCCCTGCCCGCAGGCTCTACCACAGGCGCAGCGTCGGGTGGACGGAGGGAGCTGCGCCTGCGGCTTGTGCACGGTTATGCTAAACAGCCAGCCCGCTGCTTGTTGTGGTCTGGCCTTTGCCGGGAGCCCTGGGCCACGGGAGACCCATGCAACCTACATCGCCCACACCTGCATGGGGGAGGGCTCGCCTGTGTGGCAATCGCAGCAGGCGGGGGGGGGGGGGGGGGGGGAGGGAGGGAGCTCCAGCTGGGGTACAGGGGCGCCCAGGCCTATAGCCCCCCTCCCAGCCGAGTTCTGTTCCCTCCATGAGGAGGCTGTGAAGCTGATAAGCCCTGGGCGCCGAGGGCTCTGCTGTTGGGGTGTCACTGGCGCGTCCCCTTTCCCATGGCTGCCTCCTGGAGATGCTCAGTAAGTGAGCCCAGTGGGAGGGAGGGTGCCCTCAAGGTCAGAGCGCCAACAATGCCGTGCCTCCGCTGCCCGCAGACACCAAGAGGTCGCATCCTGTCAACCGCGGCCATCACCCGGTCTTTCTTCAGGATCAGTGGGAACACTGTATCCTGCCAGTTGTAATGCTGCTCATATTCAGACTCGACTGGAACTCGATGCACCTGGAACATAGCACTGAGCCGGTGCACGCTGGCCGTAGATCTCTCCGAGCAGCGGGCTGGGCCCCGGTGCCCTGGGAGTGTGGGTTGGGGCAAGTCTCTGTCTGGGAAGGGGGGCAGGTGTGGAGAAAGGGTTGCCGAGGAAGGAGGGGGCAGCCTCCCGGGGAGACCCCACCGGGAAAGCCATGGTCAGTGCCGGGGTCTGGGGGGACATGGGACCTGGCTGTGTGCCAGCAACATGCCAGCCAGGCGTTTGCAGGAGGGAGACGCGGAGAGCAAGCTCAGGAGTCGCTCACTGCACTGCCTCAGGCCCTCCTCCGCCTCCCGGGCGACAGGAGTGTGTGAGGGAGGACGTCCTGTGCCCTGTAGCAACGCCCAGAGGGAGAAGGTCCCTGACAGGTTCCTCTGAGCAGAACCCCGAACCGGGATGTGCCAGCGGCGCCTGCTGGCCTGCTGTCTCATTTCCAGGCAACAACTGAGTGATAATTGCAGGGTCCTATTCGGGAGAACAACACAGTGGGGCCTGATAAAGTTGTAACAATTTAGATGGAAATCTGAGAACTCACAGCAATTTATGTGCAAAGAAAGGCACAGGTGGGTTTTAACTACCTGCCCATCGGCTCCCTTCACCGTGGACAGCGGATACTGGTTCTCGGGAGTCGGTGAGCCCTGGGCTCAGCGCCTGGGCCGGGCCTGCTCGGGGGCTGGCTGTCATGATGACCCGGCGGGCCAGAATGACAGCATCCACAGAACCAGGGGAAGCCCCGGGCGGCACTTCGGGTGGGCAGGGTTGCCCTGGGGACGCTCTAGGCCAGGGGAGAGCAGCCTTTTTTTCTGCCGAGGATATTGATAACGTGATCCACAACATGATCCCTTTAAAAATTAGCCTGCTACGTATTTGATCAAACACTGAATTAATTCACCCCAATGCCTTGGCGGGGCCAGACCAAATGCTTTCTGGAGCCTTGCGTCCCCCACCCCTGCTCTCGACGGGCCCGTGGCACCCGGAGCAGGTAAGCGGGATACGTTCCAGAACAGACACCCTCGACCCGGAGACCTCAGCCCGGCACGAGGGAGGCCGGGCTGGGTCCCCATGGGCTGTCCTGGGCATTGCAGGATGTTTACTGCATCCCCAGGGCCTCCACCCACCAGATGCCCACGGCACCTTCCCTCCCAGTGTGACAACCAAGAACCCCCCGGACATGCTCAGAGGTCCCCTGGGGTGTGGTCGGCATCCACCTGCCTGCCCCGACCCCGCCTCCGTTTGAGAGCCGCTGCCTAGGACAAGGTCGGCGCTGGGTTTTCAGGGCGGTTTCCAGGGTTAATCATTTTCTCCTAAGTGCAGATTGCTATTTGGATATCACTGCCTCCTCTCCGCTCAGCCCTCGCTGAGCGCCAGGCTATACGGTTACATATTGGCTGATCCTCCCATCTTCAACCTGAAGCTCTGACAGGAAACGGCTTTTATCTTCTCCGTTACACGGAGGGGGCGGCGGGGGTTGGCATATCTATTGCTTCGCATGCAAATTTCAATCCCTTCATCACCTTCCCACAGTGCGGGGGCGATGCGAGTTCAGCAGCCCTTCCAGACTTGACCTTCGGCCTCCCTTCGGCCCCGGACAGACGGGAGGAAGCCTGGAAGGTCATTTCCTCCCCCGAGCCGGGCCCGCCAGCTTTCAGAGCGAGATGACCTAGGCTCCCTCCGTGCGGGAGCCCGTCCACACCGTCTCCTCCCTCCGTCCGCAGGGCGAACCGACTTCTCACTCATGTGCCGTTTGCATGTTGTTCTCCAGGCTCAAATATCTTCCTCTTTAAAAAAAAATTTTTCTCGAGAAAACCAAGTTTGTGGGAAGACTCCGTTTGGTGCCAGATCGGAAAAGCTCAGTGTCTTGGCAGAGTCTACGGTAGCATGAAAACACCCAGACACTGGCTTTCCCTCCGAGCTCTCCGCTGTCCAGGCCACGGGCAGTGCGTCGCCATCGGCGCTGTTATGTCTAGAGCGCGCGCGGGCCGCGTCCAGGCGGCTCCTTATCGGGCGGAGATGGCTCTGCCTGTGGACTCGCTGGCCGTGCGCACGCTGCCGTAAATCACAGGGGCCCGGCCTCCTCCCGCAGGCCCCTCATGTTCCTGGGAAAACAGGGCTGCTGGGTCTCGCCCCGCGCAGACGCGCGGGACACACGCCCGGCCGGTGTGGCCCCAGGACCGCGAGCTGGTCCTCTCCTCTCAGACGGGGCGCCCATCCACGGCACACAGAGCCGGTTTCCAGGGCTCAATCTCCACACAACCACCCCTGGGATGTTAGAAAGTCGTAACAGGCAGATCTGGTGTGCAGCCCCAATCGGCAGCCATTGAAAATCAAACCCGCGAGAGAAGAGGAGACGGTGACACACCCCTCCGTCTGCAGGTCTCTAAGGTCTGAGAGACCCCGCGAGAACCACTCATCCTCCCCGATGGTTTTTCAGATCGAGAAACTGACACTGAAAGCAGGGAACTGTTTCACTCGAAGGAGCTGGCTAATGGCAGGTTGGGAGGAGCATGTAACCCAATGGACGCGCTAGCTCTTTCCACTGTGCCGCACTGCCTGTCTCTGGGCAGAAGTCAGCCTGTTTCTGCCCCAGGGCCTTTGCATCAGCTGCCTCACTCATTCAGCCACTTTACTGAGTTCTCCGCTCAGCTGTCCTCTCCTCCCTGCCTGTCCCTTTCTCTCTGTTCACTTGGCTTTTACCATAGCATCACCACGTCCTGGCATTGTTTTTATTTGCCATGTGGGGCACCAGAAACACCTGCCTAAATAACATCGTAGATATTTGAGTCAGAGAAGGGAGGTCCTGCTACACCCCTAATTTTAAACGTAGAAATGGTTTAAAATGATGAAAAAAACTGGGCCGAAACCGGTTTGACTCAGTGGATAGAGCGTCAGCCTGCAGACTGAAAGGTCCCAGGTTCGATTCCGGTCAAGGGCATGTACCTGGGTTGCGGGCACATCCCCAGTAGGAGATGTGCAGGAGGCAGCTAATCGATGTTTCTCTCTCATCGATGTTTCTAACTCTCTATCTCTCTCCCTTCCTCTCTGTAAAAAATCAATAAAATATATAAAAAAAAAAAAAAGAAAAAAGAAAAAAACTGGGAGTCTCACGGGTGATCAAATAAACAGAGATGGGATGACAAGATGTCATGATTTACATCAAGATTGCCAGGGAGCTGCATTTGCCAGGTCAAATAAATTGGTGTTGTCTCAGAACTTTCTTCTCTGTGTTCCTGGGACACCAAGCAGCCCGTGTGTGTGTGTGTGTGTGTGTGTGTGTGTGTGTGAGTGAGAGAGAGAGAGAGAGAGAGAGAGAGAGAGAGAGAGAGAGAGAGAGTTATTTTAAGGAACTGGCTCATGCGATTATGGAAGCTGACAAGCCCAGAATCGGCAGGGTGGCGAGCAGGCTGGAATCGCAGTGAACTAATGTGAAACACAGAGGCAAAGCATATTAAAATAAAACATTTTACCCCGAGGAAGAGAGACGGCCTTAGAAACCATCTGTTTTGTGTTCTCAGTATAACGAAGACCCTGTGATTTTCATGACATAAAATTGAAAAGTGGGGTGAGAACATTGGAGACTGAGATGAAAGGAATATGAGGTTGAGATGCAGGCAGACCTGAGGGGAGAAAATGAACGAGGTTTGCGAGAAAGCTAAAACGCAAAAGGCTGCCCAGCCCACGTGGCTCAGTGGTTGAGCATCAAACTATGAATCAGGAGGTCACAGTTCGATTCCGGGTCAGGGCACATGCCCGGGTTGTGGGTTTGATTCCCAGTAGGGGGTATGCAGGAGGTAGCAGATCAATGCTTCTCTCTCATCATTGATGTTTTTATCTTTCTCTCCCTCTCCCTTCCTCTCTGAAATCAATATGGTAAAATAATATATCTTTTTAAAAATTGCAAAAGTTTGATTAAGACTCATGTCAGAGATGGTCTGATACAGAATCAAACTGTAGAAAGCTGAATTGATAATATAGAATTTGAGACACTGTTTTCGATGACAGGGGAAATATAAAGCAATGAAATCATGACAGATGGAGATGAATGGATAGATAGATACAGGAGATCGCGTCACAGAGAGTAAAGAGACAGGTATCAAGGAAGATGACAGGGAGGGAGGTAGGTAGGTAGATCCATTGGTGGAAAGATGACTAGGAAAGTTAGATGAATAGATACAGAAGACAGAACACACAAAAGAGAGGTGACTAGAGATGGAGAGGAAAGAGAGGAGACGGACATGGAGGAGGAGGAGATGGGAAGAGATGGAGAAGAAGGGTTGTCTATAGTCCAGACTCAAGAGGGAGGAGTGTTCTTTGGTCCCAGGATGACTCAATCAGCAGAACTAGTTTGAACTACCCCCCCTCCCCCGCACACTTCCCCGCCCCCTGATCTTGGATGACACTGTGACACTGAGTTTACCTGCGTCCGAAGCCCAGGGATCGGGTTGTGACAGCTCCAGCTGCTGAAACTCAACCCGCAGCCGCCACAACCCGCCAACACGGCTTCCGTGGGTGACGGGCTCCCCGCTCTCCACATTCTGGTTTCTCGAGTTTCAGTAGTCCCTGAGCTCTGTATTTCCACAGCCCTCTCGAACACCTTTCCAAAAATAGGAGGAAACACAAGTGAGTATCTGGTAGACAGATCAGGGAAGACTTTTTTAGACGTAAACTAAGCTTTAAAAGTACTTAACAAAATAGATCACAATAAAAATCAAAGGCCTTTGAGCGTCACCAATACTAGAGGCATCATTGTTAAGCCGACGAACCGGAACGTTATTTACATCAAAATAATGGACAAACCAAATCGTGGTTAGGAAGTGATGTGCCAAGAAAATTCCATGAAAGTGACATGAGCCTAACAGTTTTTAAAAAGTTAAAAAAGGCAAGGTCGATGTGAGGACATTTCGCTGGTGTTTCCATCGGATGGCGGGGGCGTAGATGTTTGTCTCCTTCATACTTTTCCGTGCGTCTCACGGTCTCTGTCCTGAGTCAGGGACAGGAGGCCTGTTCGCAGAAGGGGGTGGGGGAGGGGCGGGGTCAGGACAGCCAAGAGAATGAGAGTTGATCTTGGAAAATAAAGCTCCCGAAATGGAGGCTGGCTTGTATATGACACCCTCGGGAGGCCGAGCCCACCCCGGCGTCCGCAGCCCTGCCCTGAAGTGGGCTCGTCAGGCGGCTTTGCCACCGTGGGAAGGAACCCGGGTGGGTCCCTCAGGGCTCCCGGGCTGCACGTCCTGTGCTGGGGGAGCGGATACGCCGCTGTTACCCACCCCTCAGCCGCCTCCTGGGGGGAGACGAGGCCACCGCTGGGCTCTCGGAGTCGCTGCGAAGGAGCGTGGCTGGAGGACTGGCAGGAAGCCCCCCTGGGTTCGGTTCAGACCAGCACTTCTGGGCCCCCCGGACCTGGGTCCCTGCGCTGGGAAATGAATGGGACCCGCCACGCATGGGCAGGCATTCCCAGGGGCCTCCATGTTTTCTCCGCGTCCATCATGAAATCCATTGATTTGCGGGTTCTTTCCCCCTTGCCCTCCCCTCGCTGGTCCTCCGACTGGCTTTCCGCTCTCCACCAGCTGGGGTGCAGAGAGGGGCAGGGGCTGGAGAGGGGTCGCGTGGCTGATGCTCGCAGCATTAGGACCTCATCCCCAGAGCGGTTTCTGGGAAGGGTGTGGAGTTCACCTGCAGCCCCCGGTGGGCCTGTCCCTGTGCCCCGTGGGCAGGGCTGCGGGAGGCCACCCGCTCTGCTCTGGAGGGAGGAGCTAGGGGGCCGGAGCGGGTAGAGGAGGCCCTGTGTCCTGGGAGTCAGGGGCTGCTCTTTGGTTCTGGAGCTCAGGGCTGCCCCACGCCCGGAAGGCCCCCTTGGGGCTGTGTCATTTTCCCTCGTAGCGTGGCCTGCTCCCCGGGGGCCAGTGGGGGCCAGGAGCCCGTGCCACCCCCGAGGGGAGGCGGCGGTTGTACTTTATTTCTGTGATGCAGGCAGAAGGGTTCTTGCTGGGGAGGATCAGGTGACGGGCAGAGGTGCTGGAGTTTTCCACGCGCTCTTTGCTCCAAGCGCCGAGGAAACGCTGTGGCCTCAGTGCTCGGGGAGCGGCTCAGGAGGTCACGGCTGGTGCTGGGAAGAAGGTGCGGATGTTTCATCAGGAATAGAATGAACGAAGTTGACGGCTTTGTCCAAAAGAGGCGACCTAAACCCGGGAAAGCCGGAGTGAGGGTTGTGCGAGGACAAGTTCTGGGGGTGCTAGCTGACGTCTGGGGCTGTGGGAGCGGCCACGGTGGTTCTTGAGCTGGACAAGGGGGTGCACCCCCTCCCCAGGGCGCGCCTGCCTGTCCACGCTGGCTTTGCCATCCAGAGAGCGGGCTGGAGCCACTCTGAAATACCGTCTCCGATGCGTTTCCCGGGCTCCAGACCCTGAACTTGTTCCGGGTGAACTCACCGAACCCCACGGCGACGCTCCCAGGCAGGGATTAGCTCCCAGGGAGGGATTAGCTCCCGTCACAGAGTCACAGACGGGAGGCTGAGGGCCAGCAGCAGGGGTTGGGCCCGCCAGCATTTCACAGCTGCACAGTGGCAAAGCCTGGGTGTGAACGCAGGACGACTCTGTCCCCAGACCATGACCTTGCTGAACCGCTGGCTGCCTTTGAGTCCGAGGCTGAGAGGAAGGGGCGCTGGGTCCGCTGTCTGAGGGAGGCTGCCCCGGGCCCCGTGTTCCCAGTTCTTCACGCCTAGAGCGAGCGGATGGGAAACCACACCTCCTGCCTTCGCACAGGGGCCCCCTGACTGCCCGCCTGCACGGCTCCCAGCGAGGCTTGGAGAATTCCCAGAGTGCAGTGCGGGGGGAGGGGGCGGGGGAGGGGGTCAGGGGGCAAGTGTGTGGGTGTTAGAGTACGTTTGCCGAACAGGTGTAAGAAAATGCACCTGTGTTTGCCTTGCCACGTGCGCACACAGACACCCGCGCTCATGGGCCATTCCAGCCCCTGTCGGGCCGGCTGGGCCTCCTGAGCGGCTCCCAGAAGGTGGGCATCGCCGGGTCACCAGCCATTTCTGAAATATTGGTGAGGAGGGGGCGGGGGCCATGCAGCGCCGGGGGAGGGGAAGGTGCCTCTGTGACAGTTATTTTCGTCACAGCGGAGAGGGAAGTCACCCATGTTGCTCTCCTGCGAGTGTAAGTTGGTGCCTCCTGAGTATTGGTTGGGTGCCATCGCTGTTCAGGGTCCCCGTAGCCCACTGTGCCCAGGATCCCAGGGTCCCCGTAGCCCACTGTGCCCAGGAGCTGGGGTCCCCGTAGCTCACTGTGCCCAGGATCCCAGGGTCCCCGTAGCCCACTGTGCCCAGGAGCTGGGGTCCCCGTAGCCCACTGTGCCCAGGAACTGGGGTCCCCGTAACCCACTGTGCCCAGGAGCTGGGGTCCCCGTAGCCCACTGTGCCCAGGAGCTGGGGTCCCCGTAGCCCACTGTGCCCAGGAGCTGGGGTCCCCGTAGCCCACTGTGCCCAGGAGCTGGGGTCCCCGTAGCCCACTGTGCCCAGGAGCTGGGGTCCCCGTAGCCCGCTGTGCCCAGGAGCTGGGGTCCCCGTAGCCCGCTGTGCCCAGGAGCTGGGGTCCCCGTAGCCCGCTGTGCCCAGGAGCTGGGGTCCCCGTAGCCCGCTGTGCCCAGGAGCTGGGGTCCCCGTAGCCCACTGTGCCCAGGAGCTGGGGTCCCCGTAGCCCACTGTGCCCAGGATCCCAGGGTCCCCGTAGCCCACTGTGGTGGTAAAGGTGGACTCTCAGGTTGGGAAACACCTTGGGCCATGGATGCGCACCCTCCTGGGGGAGCCGTACGGGTGCAGCAGGCGGGGTGTGGGCATCAGCGGGTCCCTTTGGGACAGCTTCCTCTTCAGAAACCTTGTCCTTGACCCCAGTGGAAGTGGGTCCTGCAGCCTGATTTACAACGAGCCAGCCGTGCCGCACTGAGCGTCTGGCCTCAGCCGTGCCCTGCCCGCCCCGGACCCCGTCGGGGCCTTTGCAGGGTCCTTTGTGTCTCGTTCTGACTCCGAACCGGATGCCTGCTTCCAGGTGGAGGCGTTCCCTGCGGAGTGGCGCTAGGAGCCCCGTGGCCCGCCTGCCCGGCGGCCTGTGTCCGGAGGGCCAGAACTCCTGGTTACACACCCCCCATGGGACCAGGTGGCCCTCACGCTCAGCTGTGCAGGTTGGATTCCACCCTGAAGGCAGCGCAGCAGGCGCTGAAGTCTTGTTGAGTGGAGAGGAGGGGGCAGTGCGGTGCCGTCTTAAATTTTCCTGGGGGTCCACTGCGCTTAGAACACGTGCTCTGTTACAAGGTCTTAAGTGTCCATCTTGCAGCATCACATCCCATGAGTAATAGAAATATTACCTCATTTTATTTATTTATTTATTCTTTCAGGATAAATCATACCTTTAATTTGCAACTTGGAGAGGGGGGCGTTTTAGGGTGGGGCATGGTTTCACCCGGTGGATAGGACTGACCTGGCCATTGGATGACGAGGTTACAGGAAGATGCTCCTGAAGCTGCCAGTGATTGAGATCCGGGAGCTTCTACTTCCTTCCGGGGAGAGCGGGACAGGGTCTCCTTCAGTCGGGAGAAAAAGCAGTGTGTGCTTCTCTTTATTGTTGAAAGGTTACAGATGCCCCTTTTGTGTGTGGGTGTGTTTTCTCCCATTGAGCCCTCCCCCCGGGCCCGCCCCTCCCAGGCCTTCGTCACTCTATTGCAGCTGTGGGCAAACTACGGCCCGTTTGAAATGAATAAAACTAAAAAAAAAAAAGACCGCACCCTTTTATGTAATGATGTTTACTTTGAATTTATATTAGTTCACACAAACACTCCATCCATGCTTTTGTTCCGGCCCTCCGGTCCAGTTTAAGAACCCATTGTGGCCCTCGAGTCAAAAAGTTTGCCCACCCCTGCTCTATTGTCTGTGTCCGCGTATGTACGTATAAGCTCCCCGGTTAACCACTCCCCCGTCGCCCCCTCCCACCCCGCCTTCCCTCTGGAATCCGTCAGTCATCAGTTTATTGTGTTCATTGGATTCCACATGTGAGTGAGATCATGTGATACTTGTCTTTCTCCCACTGGCTTATTTTGCTCAGCGTGATGCTCCCCGGGTCCCTCCGTGCTGTTGCCAAGGGTCAGAGTTCTTTCTTTTTTATAGCTGCATAGTATTCCATCGTCATTCCATTTATTTTTAAGAACTGGGGGGCACTGAAGAAGAATAAATGCAAACTGCTTGCTTGCTGACCAACTTTTAGTTTTCACATAAAAATGCCATTATTTCCTAACCCACTAATATGCAGTGTGTGTCACCTGGTCTAGGCTAAGGCTTGGAAGACAAAACAAGCACGTTTGCAGGAAAAAGTTCAGCTTACGGAGTCTCCCCCTTCTCCCAGGAATCTGTCCGTATGTGTTCTCTTCATCTTTTCCGCACGAGGAAACTCGTCAGGAACTCCGCTGGTCCAGGGGGCTGACAGTCTCCACATGAACAGGTGCTTCTGTGACAGTGACAGTGGCCGTTCCGTGAAACGCTGTATGGTCACCTTCTCATTTAGTGCCGAGTTCCCCCGGGACTCTGACTTACGGCAGGTTTCCCGCGCGCTGGAATGATGGCTTCCCGAGGAGGCGGCTGCTGTTAGAAGCGTGAGGACGTGGCCCTTTGGTGGCTGCAGCGGGCGGCGCTCTCTCTGCCGGGTCGTGTTTTGGCGAAGCCTCGGTGTGAGTCAGGCCTCGGGCGCCGTGATGGTGGACAGACGGCCAGGAGGAAAATAGCTCTGGTTTTACGCTCAAGGCTTCGTGGCTGCCGCCCTAGGAGACCTTCGCTAACGGAGGGTCGCACCCGCTCCGTGTTTACTACTGAACATGCGCAGAGCTTCCTGGGAACAAGAATGCGGGCGGCCTTGGTGCTGGGACGGGTCCCGCATCTCGTAAAACTGGCCCTGGCGCCCTTCACACGGGAGGTGGTGGAGCGGGCTGGGGGCTCCAGCAGAGAAAGGGCCCTGGCGCCCCAGCCATAGAGCTCCCTTGAAGCCAGAGTCACCTCCAGTGGGTTACCAGGTCCGAGGCCAGGACCGATCCCAGCCTCTGGACACAGGCGTGGCAGGGAAAGTAACAGGCGAGTGTGCGTGCATATGTGTGGGCATGTGCACATGTGTGCTCGTATGCACATGTCTGCATTTGTGCTCATGCATGCATGTGTGCTTGTGCATGCACATGCACTCATATGTGCCTGTGTGCGTGTGTCTATGCATGCTCATGTGCATGCTCATGTGCACACGTGTGTGCTCACGTGTACATGAAGTGCCTTTAAAACACACTTACTGTCCCTTGTTTCCAAACACTTAACAACAGGGCTGACGTTGCTGGCGAGAAGAGACAGGGAGGCGGAGAGACTCGGCAGCCTCCTGAGGAGCTGAGAGGGTGAGAGACTCCAGCTGCTTCCTCTCTGTCCCTCTCCAGGGGATGGAGGCGAATCAGAACCAGGTGTGGACTGCGAACAGGAACAGCACCCAAACCGATGTTGGGCGAAAAGGAAACGTATTTTTAGTTACTTATTTTTTAAAATGTATCTTTATTGTTAGAAGTATTACAGGTGTCCCCCCCCTTTTTCCCATTGACCCCTCCACCCTGCACCGGCCCCCCCATGCCCTCACCACACGATTATCTGTGTCCATGGGTTACACATACATGGGTATAAGCTCCCCGTTTAATCTCTCCCCCACCCCCACCCCCTTCTGATATTGGTCCGTCCGTTCCATGCTTCTATGTCTCTGGATCGATTTTGTTCATCAATTTCTTTTGTTCATTAGATTCCACATATGAGTGAGATCATGTGATACTTGTCTTTCTCCGACTGGCTTATTTCACTCAGCATAATGCTCTCCAGGTCCCTCCATTCTGTCTCAGATGATAAGAGTTCCTTCTTTTTTACAGCTGCATAGTATTCCATTGTGCAAATGTACCACGGCTTTTGTATCCACTCATCTGATGATGGGCACTTGGGCTGTTTGCAGAGCTTAGCGGTTGTAAATTGCGCTGCTATGAACGTAGAGGGTGCATACATTCTTTCTGATTGGTGTTTCGGATTTCTTAGGATATATTCCCAGAAGGGGGATCACTGGGTCACATAGAGTTTCCTCGAAAAATAAAAAACGAGTCTATTATTGTTAAACGAAGCCAATGAAGGGAGTGAATTGTGACTTTGGGAGAGTGTAGGACAATAGTTATTTAGTACCGATGTGGGTTGATATTGTGTAACCACGAGAGATACCAAGGAATGAAGCAGTAGCTGGGATTCTCATCTCAGGACCCCCTCCTCCTCCTCCTCCCACTCGCCGTATCCAGGCACACGCCTCCCCCTCCCGCCACCCGTCCCCCCCGCCCCCCACCCCCCCGCCAGTGACAGGCCACAGGACAGCGATCAGCAGCATTAACATAAAAGCACCACGTGGGAGCCCCGCTTTAGTTGGGGCCGGTCCAGCATCCCGCGGAGCCAGAATCCGCCAAGTTTATCTCTCTCCTGGAATCCAGACATTTAATCAATGACGTTTGCTTGCCAAGGTTGTAAAAATAAAACAACTCTCCAAGTGCAAGCCTTTATTTTGGTCTGTAAAGAAATTGAAATGCTTCGGTTGGTGACCAACGTAAAGAAAACATAAAGAACCGGATTCTAATAGAGTGTGGCCCTCCTGTGCGTGAGTGTGCACAGCGAGCACTAGCCCAGCGGTTCTCAACCTGTGGGTCGCGACCCCTTTGGCGGTCGAACGACCCTTTCACAGGGGTCGCCTAAGACCATCCCGCATATCAGATATTTACATGACGATTCATCACAGTAGCAACATGACAGTGATGAAGTAGCAACGAAAATAACTTTATGGTTGGGTCACAGCATGAGGGACTGTATTTAAAGGGCCAGAAGGTTGAGAACCACTGCATTAGTGCAAACAACGTGAAATGCAGGCACCGTGGGGAGAGGGAGTGAGCCCCGAAGTCCCAGGAACTGTAAATTCCTGGCGATTTTCAGTCTTATTCACAGCTTCCGGTTCCTATTTACTTACGAAGGGCAACGGGATTTTCCATGCTTTGCACCTTCGCCACTTAAACTACAGGGCTCTACGTGTATGCACCCGTATGAAGACCTGTCTACTGGACACTTTGAGTTTTCACCCCAACATGTGCACGTTACTCACCTACACTGCACGCAGGGACACAGGAGACGTCCCTCAGAATAAGGATGCGGTGCAGGGTCTTCTATTTAAAGGCTGTGCAGCCCGGCCACGTGGCTCAGGGTTGAGCGTCGACCTAGGAACCAGGAGGTCACGGTTCGATTCCCGGTCAGGGCACAGGCCTGGGTTGCGGGCTCGATCCCCAGGGTGGGGCGTGCAGGAGGCAGCCGATCAGTGATTCTCTCTCACCACTGATGTCTCTATCTCCCTCTCCCTCCCTTTTTGAAATCAATAAGAATCTATTTTTTTAAAAGCTGTTTGTCACCATGACTTGCTCTTGGTGGGCAGTGCCGACAGCTTGCCCACGTGTTGTGCTCGCTGTGTGTTAGGGCGAAGCGGCCTTGCTCCCGGGACCTGGACCCATCCCCCTCATGGCGGGGGGCGGGGGGGGGGGCTCCGGCATCTCCTGTGCTGTGCGAGGTGGGCGGTCCTTTCCTGAGCCTGTGCCTCAGTGGGAGCGCAGAGGAAGGAGGTGCCGCTGGGCACATGGTGCGGTGGGGTGCGCGGCCCAGCAGACGGGGTGCAGCCCCCGCGCCTGGACCTGGAGGGGGATGGCTCTGCGGGGAACACCTGCCTGGGGGCACTGTAGGTCCCTGAGCCCCATGCCCGCTGCCCGGCCTCCAGAGTGAGAGCAGCTGGACAGGTAGCTCCCCTTCTACCTCCCGACCTCGGGCTAAACGCCAGGAGGCGGCAAGGAGGCATGTTCCCAAGGGTCTTTGTCATGGAATCTTGAGCCTTTGAAGGCTCTCCCCTTCCACACTCGCCCTGGTGGGGGGGGGGCGGTGTGAAGGAGGAAAAGAGAGAGAGAGGGAGAGAAAGAGAGGGAGGGAGAGAGAGGGAGAGGGGGGGAGAGAGAAGGAAAGAGAGAGAGAGGGAGAGAGAGAGGGGAAGAGGGAGAGAGAGAGGAGGAGAGAAAAAGGGAAAGAGAGAGGAAGAGAGAGAGAGAGAGAGGAGAAGGCGGGGGGAGAGAGAGCGGAGGACAGGTGGGAGGAGAGGTTAGGGAGGCTGCGTGTGCAGAGCTCCTTGGGGAGATTCGGTTTCCGTGGACACCGACGCCCGTGGGACTCGGGAAGGGCTGGGCCATCTCTAAAGTGCGGACAGAGGGTTCAAGTAAAAAAAGGAAGAAAGACGGGGCAGCTGCTCTGATCTGACTGAGATAAGGACTCGGCTTCTCTGCAAACCCAGGACCAGAGCTGCTCCCGCCCAGCGTTCCTCGGAGCTGAGGGCTGGGGCCGCCCCGTGGCTGAGGGAGGTGCTCAGTGCAGCCCCGGGTTTGCCTCTGAGCTGAGGGCACTTCGCTGCGAAGCCGGCCAGACCCGACCTGGGGCCGTGGCAGCGCCGGCTGCCCTGGGCAGGGCCCTTGTCCGCTGGTCTCAGGTTGGCACTGCGATGTGCAGCTTCCCCCCCAACCCCGGTAATGGAGGGGCCTCTGCCCCCTCAGCCTTGGTTTGGACAGAGCCCCCTCCCGGGAGGCGGGCTGTGGCTGGGCCTGGCGGTGGAGGTGTGTCCCGCGGCGGCCCTGGCCGTGGGAGGATCTGGAAGGGATGGAGGGTGTGTGGGCAGCTCGTCTAGCCCGGCGGTGATTAAAAGACTCTGCATCGTGTTGTGTCTGAGCGGCTCGCACGGTGTCGGTGTTATTCCCGTCTAAGGCTGGCTGCGGCCCACGGGGGCCGGTGGGGGGCAGTGGGGGAGCCGTGGGGGAGCCGGCGGGTTCTCTGATGATGAGGCAGCGGCCTGTCTGGTGCTGCTGGCCCCGCAGAAAAGTAGGTGTGTGTGTGTGGGGGGGGGGCGGGGGTGTGTGTGGGGGGGGTGGAGGCAGGGGTTATACCTCCCGGCTCACTTCACCTACTGGGGGCTGGAATCAGGGGATAAATGTCCAGGTCTCTTGTCCTTCAGAGGGACAAGTGATGGTCATTCTAAAAGGTTCTTCAGCCCGGCTGGTATGGCTCAGTGGTTGAGCATCGACCCATGCACCAAGAGGTCATGGTTCAATCCCAGGGCAGGGCACATGCCACGGTTGTGGGCTCGATCCCCAGCATGGGGCATGCAGAAGGCAGCTGATGGTTGTTGACGTCTCTCTCTCATCGATGTTTCTCTCTCTCTCCCTCTCTCCTTTCCTCTCTCTCTAAAAATCAATAAAAACGTATTTATTAGTTTTTAAAAATACATTTTTATTTCAGAGAGGAAGGGAGAGGGGAAAAAGAGATAGAAACATCAATGATGACAGAGAATCATGGATCAGCTGCCTCCTGCAATCCCCCTACTGGGGATCTAGCCTGCAACCTGGGCATGTGTCCTTGACTAGAACTGAACCTTCAGTCTGCAGGCTGATGCTCTATCCACTGAGCCAAACCAGCCAGGGCAATGAAAATGCATTTTTTAAAAGGGTCTTCAGCAGCTCTCCAGCAGGACTGAGTACTGGCCACCACAGGGCTGTCAGGATCAGGAATGTCCAGCCGGGCTTCCCGTCCCTCCTGCTCATTCTCACCCCCACCCCGCTGCCTAGATGGCCCCCCAACCCCCTGTCCCTGTGGGAGCAGAGCCACACCCCCATGACCTCATTTCCCATTAGTCCCGCCCTATTGGGGTGAGGGCTTCCACAATGAATTTCAGGGCAGCCTACATTCCGTCCACGACAGGGGCAAGTGACAAATGGACACGCAGGCTTCATGCAGAGCTTCTGACCGTTTCCTGACGGACTGAGCGCTCTCACCAGGCAGGAGCCCCCGGGCCGTGCTCCCGCCTTAGGTTCACGCACCTGCTCCGGCTCCCTCTGCGGATGCGAAGGGACTGGCCTCTCGGGGGGAGGGGTCGCTGGGTCGCCCTGGCTGTGCCCCGGGCACACTCCTCATCTTTCTGAGCTTCAGCTGCTCACCCACCACATGGGCCTGACGATCCCTGCCTCGCAAAGGCGTCGCCAGGACTGGGTGAGGGGCGGGACCTGGGAGCTGCCCCCCTGCTCCTCCCAGGCCGTCAGGTCCCGCTCTGGCTCCTGGGCCTGGGAGCGGCCCACAGAGCAGGGCCTCCATGTGCTCCTCATGTGCACATGCACGCGTATCCCTGGCAACACGGCTGTGGTGTGTGGTGGCGGCTCAGCGTGGAGCGTGTGGGCGCATAACCCATTAAGGGGAAATCAATAGCATAATTAGGGGCCACTCATCCATTGTGCTGCCAGCTGCCGCCCAGGCCTCCGCCCTCCGGGTGCCGTGGCTCCTCGGGACACGGAGCTTGTAGAACACGCGGCAGAGGTGGCGCACAGGGCCCGTGTCGTTACCACACGGCGCACACGTTAGCGAGGGGCTGACACATGCTCCACGCAGCTGAGCCCTCTCAATGGCAGTTTCCCTTCTGGCTGCACCCCTCTCTGCTTCCTTCTCCCCTCTTCTCCCCTCTTCTCCCCTCGGGGAGAGTTCACGGCTAGGGGCTGGCTTGGTGTCAGGCAGGCCTGAGGCACTGGGAGAATCCGGGAGAATGTGGGCTCAGAAATGACCTGAAGACGGTGTCCACCATTTTCATGTCTAGACAAGGGGTCCAGCCCGGCCAGCACAGGCCCAAGGTGTGGGCTTGATCCCCAGTGTGGGGCGTGCAGGAGGCAGCCAATGGATCCATGGTTCTCTCTCATCATTGATGTTTCTCTCTCTCCCCCCTCCCTCCTCTCTGAAATCAATGAAAACATATTTGTATATATTTTAGAAAAGGGTTCTGGTGACTGCCTCTGTCCCTGATAACCATGGGCCTCCATGACCACTCATTGGTTCATTCTGGAAACATGCATTTCCTGTCTATTGCACATGAGACATTGTGTGTTTGTGTGGGGTGGGGGGAGCTGTGATATTCATTAAAAATAAAGGTGTTGCCCTAACCGGTTTGGCTCAGTGGATAGAGCGTTGGCCTATGGACTGAAAGGTCCCAGGTTCGATTCCAGTCAAGGGCATGCACCTTGGTTGCAGGCACATCCCCAGTAGGAGGTGTGTAGGTGGCAGCTGATCGATGTTTCTCTCTCATCGATGTTTCTAACTCTCTATCCCTCTCCCTTCCTCTCTGTAAAAAATCAATAACATATATATATTTTTAAAAAAGGGTGTTGATCTTTTCCCTGAGTGAGAGGTCATCTCAAGGTCACACATGAGCATCCTTTTTAAGGCCCCTTGAAACTTAAGAAATTATTTTAGTTGCATCTGGTGTCAAAGAATTAAAACTAAAACATTATTTCAGCCGTTAGCAGTAGAAATGCGCTCTATTAGTTTTAGTGTAATGGAAATGAGTGTATTTTACAATTTAAAAAGGAAAAAAATCCACACCAAGGGAAAGGGAAGATGCAGAAGCAGTTTGAGAATCCTGGTCTGATCGTTGATGGTGTCTGGGGGCTGCCTTCCCGTGCGTGGGAAGCCCCTGCCCCCCGCAGGTCTGGTTTGGGGCTGAGTTTTCAGTTCACCCTTAACAACCCCCACTCCCTTTCCCTAACCTCACTTGAGACCAGCCATCTCCGTAATGGCTCCTGGAGGCCACCCCGGCATGAGCCCCTTCTCTCTTCCCTCCCATCTCCCGGCCTCCAGGGGAAAAAGCACTTAAACGCCTGGTCTTTCCGGGGTTCAGGCCGCGTGCCCCATCTCATTTTCCAATGCTCCAGAGGAACGAGAGCGCTTGTAGCTGACGGCGGTGCTGCCTGCCTAATGCCTTGCCTGTCCGGCCCGAGGGGCTTCCGCCGCCAGCTCCCCGAGGAGGGCCCCAGGTGCCCCTGTGGTTCCCAGCCGCGTCCCCTGTCGGACCCGCAGAGGGGGCCACACCGCACTGACCCGCCCTTCTCGCCAGAGCAGCAGCAGGGCCTCGGCCAGCGGTGGGACACCTTGTCTCCACCAGGAGTTTATTCTTTTTTAAAACAAATATTTTTTATTGGTTTCAGAGAGGGAGAGGGAGGGGGAGACAGCAGCATCCATGATGAGAGAGAACCACTGATAGCTGCCTCCTGTACGCCCCACACTGGGGACCCAGCCCACAACCCGGGCCTGTGCCCTGACTGGGAATCAAACCGTGACCTCCTGGGTCATAGGTTGACGCTCAACCACTGAGCACACCGGCAGGGCCCAACTGGAGTTCTGAGTTGCTTTCTTTTTCTCATTTCCAATGTTTTTGTTCCTATAATTCTTCCTTATATATATGTTAAATTTATCTTTATTGTGGAGAGCATTGCCGATGTCCCCCTTTTCCTCCCATTGCCCCCTCCCCTCCAGCCCCTTCCGGGCCTTTGCCGCACTGTCTGTGCCCATAGGTGAGGCATGCCTGCATCCTGCTGGCTTTCTCTGCGGGTGGGAAGGGCCGCCATGGCCAGGAGCCTGGAGCAGCCCATACGAGGGCGATTGACTCCATGCTGGACAGAGGACACGCTCGTCCCTGTGGTCAGGGGGCAGAGCGGCTCTCACGTCGGAGCTACATTGTAGCGCCGGGTCTGGTGGGGGCCCTCGTGGTTCTCATGCGTAACTCGCTGGGCGGCGCTGGGTGCAGGGGAGCCATCCCCGGGCAGGTCCCTGCGTCGCGTGTCGTCTGGTTGCTTCCCTGGCACTTTTGTAGCAGCTCGTGCAGCTTGTGGCTCGGGCGGAGCGTTCTCTCCTGAGAGATCTGGAGAGAAAAGGGACCGCGGCCTGGGGCTCAGCGGTGGGGACGAGCACAGAGAGGACCGGCAGCCTGGCCTCTCGCATTAACGCCCTTTAACAAAGGTGATCTGCCTGGACACAGACGCAACATGTCAGGCGTTTAGATGATCCCCAATGTCAAGAACAGTGTTATCCTATATAATAAAGGGAAAATATGCTAATTAGACCGAACAGCCGAATGACCGTCCTGATGACATTCCAGACAACCATCTAGATGACCTTCCAGACGAAGCCAAGGCTGCGGGGGGTTGTGAGGGGCTGCGAGGGCTGGCTGAGGCAGCTGGGCTGTGAGGGCCCTTGCACAGACTTTGTGCACTGGGCCTCTAGTTGTTACATATGTGGCAAGCAGTGCTGGCAGCTACCTACTTTTGGGTCTCTGTATTTTGCACCCAAGGTGCTAATGATTGTTTTGACTTGATGACCAGTATCAGCAAGTGTTTTATCAGAGCATCAACTTGCTGCCCTTGCCCTTGGGAAGGGCTCAGGCTGGGGACATCGCAGCGCCCTCTGCAGGCAAGCAGAGGTGGAGCAGGCATTGCGTCGGCCATGCGAGGGGAAAAGAGTGGAGGGAAAAGGCCAGGCAGGGCCTGAACCCATGGAAAGTGGACATGAGATGGAAAGGAGATAGAAGTGGGCCGAGGACCGTGAGCAGCGGTGGTCAGAGGACAGGGGGCAGGGGAGTGTTCCCAGCTCAGGACACCGAAGGAGAAGAGATGTCCAAGAGCAGGAGCCGATGGACAGTGGGGAGACAAGGTGGTGAGAAGGCATGTGTGTGTATGCGCATGCGTGTGCATGTATGTGCACACGCATGTGCATGCGCGCGCGCGGGTGTGTGCATGTGTGTGTGCATGTGTGGGGTCTGGTGGGGGCCCGCATGTGTGTGTGCATGTGTGTGTGTGTTGGGAAGCAGCCCGTTAGGGAGGCAGCTCAGCGAACGCTAGGAGGGGTCCAGACAGGAGGACAGTGGCCTGTGGTTGGAAAACGTGGAGGCAACAGGAACAGGAAAGAGGATGACCTGAGGGTGTGAACACACACACACTACATGTAAGACTCACACATAACATGGAGAAGCCCGCAGTGCGTCTGTGTTGCAGGAAAGGCGGCGGGAGAAGCCTTGGGTACAGGAAGCGGGTGTCGGGAGGAGAGAGAAACTGCGGGAAGAGCCACAGGAGGTGGGAGGCAGGCCAGGGGCAGGGGGCAGGGCTCTCGCCAAAACAGCCCAGCTGGAGGGGACCCGAGGGTGGACAGCTAGGGTTGAGGGTTGGGGCGGGGGGAGAGGGAGACGAGGTCAGCTGAGGAGCCCGGGGGTCAGGAGAGGGTGAGTGGGGCCCAGGAGTGGGCGGTGTGGGCAGATGCGGTAACAAGTACATCACTCGCTACCTTTTGCTCGTTCCCGGCAAAACCAGCAATGGCACCTCCCTCCCCGAAGGACCCCAGGGTGACTCCTTTTACAACAAACAGCATTCGGTGTGGGGGTTGGAGCAGACCCAGGAGGAACTGGAGTGAGGACGGGATGCAGGTGTTTTCACGCGCCGAGAACTGAGCGAAGGCGTTGACAGGGACGGAGGCCCCCCCAGTTCCCTCTCGATCAGGAAGTGGCAGGACATGGTCTGGCTTGTCGAACGGTCAGCGAGGATAGCAAAAGCTTTGATGTGTTTTCCGTTCTGAATCGATCACAGAAAGACTGGATTTGTGTGGGGACTAAAACTGGAAGGAGATACGCCCGTGGAAACGAATTCTATGGAGATAGCAATTGCTGAGCTAATGTATTTGCGTCTTTACACACCGTATACAATGCCACCCGGCCCGCAGGGGTTCTGCACGAAGCGTGCCTTGATCGCCCTGATGTTTCTGTCTCCGGAACATTGCAGGGCTAACCCTGACGCAGGGGCCGGCCCCGGGAGCCTCAGTCCTGGCAGCACGGAGCGAATTCCGTAGAAGCTTTTGACGCGGGGACTCCGGACCTGCTCCAGGAGCGCACTCGGCAGGAGCCAGCAGATAACAAACCCCCAGTTCTCAGGAAGCTGCGGGGCGTGAGATAAGGTTCGCCCGTGGGAGCCGCTCGACCTTCCCACGCGTGACTGACGCAGCGGGGCCGAGCTGGTGGCCTGCAGGGCACAGATAGACGCACTGTGTTACCTAAGGGTCTGTCGCTTCAGCACCGGTGTCCAAGGCCAGTGCCTCATCCCAGGGTCTATCGTGCGACAACAAAACACGAGCTACGGAGTCCTATGAGGGGAGCGCTAGCTTTGTTGGTACTTCTGATGCCCACGCTGCACCGCACAGAATTCCTGGGCGGAGACTCAAGGGTCCTCTCACAGGTGGAGGAGTGCATCTTGCCCCTGAGCTCAGAGATCGTAGGGTGTTTTAACAGACATTGCTGCGTGGGTCTCCTAACGTCCCTGGAAGGACACCTGACTGGTTCCAGTTTACGGAAGTGGATGCTGGTTCTGTACGGTTCTGCTCTCTCCAAGGAAGTCGGCTGCCTGCGTGGCATCTGGGATTTGAACCACGACTTTAAACTTCAAATCCAAGCCTTTTCTACGCTGCCCCGGATGCATTGGAATCTTCCTTGATTCTTTTCTTTTCCTTTCTATTTTTTAATTTATTTTATTACTAGAGGCCCGGTGCATGAAATTCGTGCTCTCAGTGGGGTCCCTCAGCCCAGCCTGTGCCCTCTCAGGGAGCGGGCCTAAGCTGGCAGCCAGACATCCTTAGCGCTGCCGAGGAGGCAGGAGAGGCTCCCACCACTGCCGCTGCGCCCTGCTCAGGGCTTCTGGCTGAGCGGTGCTCCCCCTGTGGGCACACACTGACCACCAGAGGGCAGCTCCTGCATTGAGCATCTGCCCCCTGGTGGTCAGTGCACGTCATAGTGACCGGTCGTTCTGCTGTTTGGTTGATTTGCATATCAGCCTTTTATTATATAGGATTTTGTTTTATTTATTATTTATGTTATTAGTTTAGTTTAGTTTATAATAAGGAAACGGAGGCTCCGAGAGGCTAAGCGGCTGCAGTGCTAGTTGCTGATGGAACCAGAACTAAACCCGAACCGCTCGCTCCCCACGTCCTGGGAGCAGAGGAGAAGGTTAAAGTGGGAACTCCCGAGTGCCGCTCCGCAAGGGGTCACACCTGTGGTTGGCCTGCCTTCCTGTCCCAGCGTAAAGCCCGCAGGCACACAGAGGCGAGGGTGGGTGGGGGTGTGGGCTCCAGCGGATGGAGCTGTCCTGTCACTGTCTAGCGCGTCTTGGTCCCACCTGTCAGCTCGGCCTCCTGTGTGGGGTTTGGGGGGCTCTGCTACCCTTGGACCCTGCCCTCCACCTCTGGTGACGGGAGACATTTCTGGGATAATTCAGACCATGCGTGTTTTATTCTGTCCCACCCGCCCTGCCCCTGGCTCGGACTGAGTCCTCTGCTCCAGGCGTGGCATGGTGTCTGCAGGTGGGAGGTCCCTGGCGCAGACCATGGGCCGTGCCTGTTGCTACACCCTCCGAGCCACGCTGAGCCCTTCCCGGGGGTCGGCTTTGCCATTAGAAGTTGGGGCCCCAGTGAGAACACTTCCCCGTCTTCCAGGGCACACGCCCTGGCCTCTACGCTGTGCCCCCACAGTGCAGTCCAGCGGTCTGATGGTGTTGACACCTGCAGGCTGAGAGGAGAACTGGCAGCTGGCTCTCTGTTCTGGGTGGTGGCAGTCTACCTGGCCCTGTGCAGGACTCTGGCTTCCGTGTCCCTTCCCTGTCATCACAAGCATTTGCTCACTGCTTCCTCTGCCAGGCCCTGGCTAAGCATCACGGTTCAGGTATTAACTAACTAGATCTCTCAGCAATCCTAGGCAAAAACCCATTTCACAGATGAGAAAACCGAGGCGCAAAGATTATATTACTTGCCCAAGGTCCTGTAATTTGTGAATGGAGTGGGAATTCGATGCCTCGCAGTCGGACCCCGAGCCTGCCCTTTTCACCATGATTATAGGTTGTTTCTCTCAGCATTTGGTAATAAAAGCGTTTTACCTTTTTGACAGGAAGATGGGTGTAAAATGTCCTCATGTCGTTCGTTGTTTTGCTTTGTGTGACCAGGGTGTGAATCCTTCGCAGTGTTACTGTCTGCCTGGGGTCCTCTCCCAGGCGTTGCTTGTTCTTAGTCTTTGCCAGTTTTCCTGGGGGGCCGTTACTATCATGTCCCACGGTTCTGGGGGGTGGCCGGGCTCACGCAGGTCCTGCTCGCTGGGCCTTCCCTGCAGTGGCAGCCGGGCGGTGGCCGGGTGGGGTCAGCCGAGCGCCGCTCACTCATCACCTCCAGTGCTGTGGCCGTCGCCTGTGGTCTCAGCGGGGAGGCCGGTGGAGCACTCACCACATGCCTGGGAGCACGCGGCGGGCTCCGAGAGCAGGGTCACCGGGGGTGGGAGCAGAAGCGCGAGACGTGCTGTATGGCCTTTGTGTCCTTGCCTCCGAGCCGACACGCTTCCCTCCCCGTGCACGCTGCTGGCCGCGGCGCCGGGGCAGGGCCCACACTGTCATTCTGTGGAGCGAGTCGACGTCACGGTCTAAGGACCCGGGGATGGGACGGGTCATGGTGGCGCCTGAACACCCCTCAGACGCAGCGTGATGGTGATTCCTCTAGGGCGGCGGTTCTCAACCTGTGGGTCGCGACCCCTTTGGCAGTCGAACGACCCTTTCACAGGGGTTGCCTAAGACCATCCTGCATATCAGATATTTACATGACCATTCATAACAGTAGCAACATTACAGTTTTGAAGGAGCAAAGAAAATAATTTTATGGTTGGGTCACAACATGAGCAACTGTATTGAAAGGGCCAGAAGGTTGAGAACCACTGGTCTAAGGCTTTCTTGTCGGCTCACGTTTTTACAGTGTCCTTTGACTCATGTAAGTTTTAATTATCATAGAGTCAATTTTATCAAATTTTTTCCTATTGCCCTGGCCAGCTTGGCTCAGTGGATAGAGTGTCAGCCTGCGGACTGGAGGGTCCCAGGTTCGATTCCGGCTAAGGGCACATGCCTGGGTTGCAGGCTCCATCCCCAGTGGGGGGTATGCAGGAGGCAGCCAATCAATGATTCTCTCTCATCATTGATGTTTCTATCTCTCTCTCCTTCTCCCTTCCTCTCTGAAATCAATAAAGAAATATATTTAAAAAAATTTTTTTTTCCTTTTGGTTTGTGCTCTTCTGTTGCTTTTCTAAGACACCATTCTTCTTCTTATATTTAAGACTTGAATTTATGGAAGTCATTTATATGCACAGTTTAAGAGAGGGTCTCATTTTCCCTTTTTCCATATGGAGAGTTAGTTGTTAAAACTTGTGATATTTTTTATACTTTTCCTTTATTTTTTAAAAAAATTACTTTCCCTACTTCTATGTGATTGAGTTTTCTTTATTTCTTGGTTACCCGCCCCTCCCCCCATCATGACTCCATTTCCTGCTTCGGGAAGTGCATGTTGTGTCCATTGTCAGTGATCACGCTTATGTTTTTATCAGTAAACTTGATATAACAAGCTCTAAATTTTATCTGCATCTATACTCCCCCCCAGCCCCAAATATAAAGACTTAGAAAGTGGTAATTGTATCAACTCCCAATGGTTTCGGCTGCTGTGGTGTAATATTTTATTTTTTTCTTGCTTTTATATAAATAAAAATTAGTCACTATTGTGGCTGGATGTGTAGCCCATGCTTATTAGCGATATCTGTACGCTGGTAAATGTCTTTGCTTCCTGTTGTTTTCTTCTACTTCAGCAAATCCTTCTGGCTTAATTAGCTCCTTAGCCACTTTCTATCTCTTTATCGCGCTGTGATTCATGCCCTATGGTTTCTTTGGCACTGACTTTCGGTTTACTGGTCCTGTCTTCAGCTTTGCTTAATTTGTTCATTAACTCACCCATTTAGTTTTAATTTTAATGCATTTCTTGAAGGTTTTGTTTTTTTTATTGAAATTTATGTTGTGTTTTTTTTCCCCCCATGGAATCTTTTCTAAGTTCGGCTGACTTTTATTCTGTCTTTGATATCTTCATTTTAACATCTTAAGCTTACACTTCTTTTCAATTTTTCCTGATGTCTTTAGGTGTCAAATACTCCAAATATTTGTCCTCTCCCTTAGAGCGCGGCGTTCGTGGGTGTTTTATAATTCCGTCCAGCGCCCGTTCTCAGTGAGAACTCCGTCCCCCAGGCCTGGTCAGGAAGGCCCTGGCTGATGGATTTGCTGGTGCTGGAGCCGCGCCCCCGGCCGGTGAATTTCCTGTTACATTCTCACCCTGAGGATTTGCGCCCCAAAGGCAGCGCGGGGCACTTTCAGCCTCTGCGTCATGCTGGGTTAGGGGCTCCGTCTTCACAGTGACCCCTTTTCTCCCACAAAACTCTCTGCGGCACACACCTCCCTGCCTCCTGACTACCCAGGAGGGAGCGATGGAGGGTCATTGGCGAGTTCTGACTTTTGCAAATGTCTCGGGGTCAACATCCTTCCCGCTGGGTCCCGCACCTGGTTCCTGGCCCGGAAGGTACGATTCCGTCCTTAGCTCCCCCTCCTCCGCGCCCTCCCTCCCGGGTCACAGGCCGGTGTTTCAGTTCCACTGCTCACGGCAGCTGCCAGGTCCCGCCCGTTTCTGGAAGCTGATTTTTCACTTTCTTTCTCGTGGGATCTATTATGATTAATGTTTTAGTTACTTTTTAAAATATGTTTTTTATTGAGTTTTAGAGCGAGAGGAAGGGAGAGGGAGAGATATGAACATCAATGATGAAAGAGAATCATCAATTGGCTGCTTCCTGCACGCCCCCCACTGGCGATTGATCCCCCAACCCGGGCATGTGCCCAGACCGGGAATCACACCAGGGACCTCCTGGTTCCTGGGCTGGTGCTTAACCACTGAGCCACACTGGCCGGGCAACTTTTTACTTATTTCCATCCGGCATTGCTATCTCGGTGTGGGCTCTAGGGCAGTGATGGCGAACCTTCTGAGCTCGGCGTGTCAGCATTGTGAAAAACCCTAACTTAACTCTGGTGCCGTGTCGCATATAGAAATTTTTTGATATTTGCAACTGCAGTAAAACAAAGATGTATATTTTTGATATTTATTTTATATATTTAAATGCCATGTAACAAAGAAAAATCAACCAAAAAAATGAGTTCGCGTGTGTCATAGGTTCGCCATCACTGCCCTAGGATGTCCACAGTCGCGCGGTCTGCTCTGTTGCCGGCCCCAGGAGTATCTGGAAGGATGGAGGGAACTCGCTGGCGCTTGGGTTAGAGTTTTCCATGTTCTGGAAAGCTACCAGCCGACTAAAGGCAACGCTCTGCCCAGGTCGCAGGGTCACGTGAGAAGATGGCCTCTCTAACGGTGTGAACTCTGGATGCACCCGAGAGGGCCCGGCGTTCGCTGCGGCTGTGCCCTGGCGTGTCTGCTGGGGGTGCGGGGTAGTCATACTCACCAGTAAAAGGAAGATGTGATGTTGACATTGGTTTGGAAAATGACGGGTTAAACCCATTGAAACAAGTTTCTGTTCTGCGGGATTTCTCAGAAAAAGGAGGGAAGCAGCTGCCTTTAGCACCCTCCCCTCCCCCCCGCCCCCCTCAGTGCAGAGGGAGGCAGGAAGGGATGGTCTCCGCGTGGGCAGTGGGTGGGACGTGGGGTGGGAGCCGGAAGGGGGAGCGTCTCTGAGCCCCTGAGAGCAGCAGAGATGCTGTGTCAGGGCTGCCTCTGGTTCGGGTCCCCACGTGCACCTGCCCTTGCAGCACGGACTCTCCCTGTCTTTTAAAATGTATATTTATTGATCTCAGAGAGCAAGGGAGAGGGAGAGAGAGAGAAACATCAGTGATGAGAGAGAATCGTGGACTGGCTGCCTCCTGCACACCCCCCTGGGGACCGAGCCCCCAACCCAGACACATGCCCTGTTCGGGAATCGAACCCTGACCTCCTGGTTCATAGGTTGATGCTCATCCACTGAGCCACACCAGCGGGCTCCCTTTAATTTAGATATAACTCATGGAACACAGTGCTGTGAGCTCCGTGATGGTGACTTACTGATGTAGAACCCACCTTGACAGCGTGAGACGTATCTCAGGCCACGTGCCCTCTGAGCGAGGAGACGCAGCGGGAGTGTTTCCCGTGGCCCTTGCCAGGCTCGCCCGGTCTGCACCCGCAGCGGCCGTGTGCGCGCTGACCCCCAGGCGCGTGCCCACACTCCGCAGGGGGCGCCTCACAGGGCGTGAGGGGTCTGGTGTCAGTCCCATTGTGCAGACGAGAAAACTGAGGCTCCAGGTGCCACCTTCCCCCTGCAGCGTCACGTCATTGGCTTTTAACATTCCCGCAGGAGAAAAACCGGCTTTCAGGCTCCGAGTTTAAGGCACTTGGGGGTCTTCCCCGCGCAGAGACCGGATGGGAGCTGTGGTCTAATGGAGGTTGGTGGGGGCACCGCCTCCCGGGTGCAGGGCCTGGGCTCGAGGCCGGAGGCTGCTCCCAGACAGAGGGCCAAGCCTCCCTCCTCAAATCCCTTTCCTCATCCGCCAAGCAGGGTTGCCAGGGCGGGGAGTGAAATCGCGTGCAGGGAAGTCCTTCGCGAACGTGTACGACTGCGCCAGGGAAGCCATGTTTGTTGTTAACGGAAGGTTGATAGGTTTCCTTCTCCTTTCTCACGGGAACCCAGTGCAGGCCCGGTCCTGGCGGGGCCGGCGGCCGGTGTCTGGGGGGAAGGTGGGCACGGCCGGCTCCCGGGTGCTCCAGGCTGTCAGCGATGGGGACGGGGACTGAGGGGACTGACGAGGACAGAGCATCCATCCCGCCTCAGTCTGAGGACGGCTGGGAGCTCCCTGCAGCTCCCGCCAGCTCCAGCCCGGACGGGGCCACACTTCCACAGGCCACACCCGGCCTGTCATTCCCAGATGCTCTGACGAGACCGTGTGAGTTTGTTGTCAATGGAAAGGTTGAACTTCAAGGAATAGTACCTACTTTCATTATTTTCCCCTCCAGACAATCTCAGGATTCTTCATGGTTAAAACAAAATTTAAAAACTATATTCACTGCTTCAGTCCTTCATTCACTGCAGGGGTTCCCGAGCCTTTACTGTGCGCTGTGAATCCAGGAGGGGAAAGTGCCCCCAGTTCCCAAGCCCGTCTGACAATGGACACGGCCCTTTTATCAAAGAGGGTTGCTGGAGCCACCCTGAGGGAAAGGCTGAGGGAATGAGCGTTCCTTAGAGATGACTCTTCTGACTTAGGAAACAGTGTTTTCGTATTGGGCCAAAGGAGTGTCCTGACCATATTCACGCACGTTCACCTTGGGCAACGGAGTACATAGTCCTCTTCCTTTTCCTCATTGAGGAAAATTCCCTCGTCCCGGCATAATGTATCACTCACTCACACGGATGCATTTCTCAGTATCACTTGCAAAGCGACTGTTCTTTGGGAACTAGGAATCTTCCTGGATTTTAACTCGTTAGGACTGTCTCCAAAACGACAGGCACTAGACACATGTGGCGACTTAAGCTTAAACTGGCTGAAATTCTATAAGTAAAACAATGTCTCTTAATCTCACCATCCACGTCCTAAGGGCCGAATGGCCGCGGACAGCCAGTGGCCCCTGTCCTGGGCAGTGAGGGTATGGCATCTATAATAATAAAAGCATAATATGCAAATAGACTGAATGGCCGAACAGAGGAACGACCTTCCGACGACCATGTTATGACACCCACTGGCGCCAGGCCAGCCAAGGCAGGTGTAATGTGATTGGTTGGGGGCCCGGCCATTGCCCCATGATTGCCCCGCAGAGGGAAGCCCAGGCCACTGGCTGGCGGGGCGATTGATCAATTGGGGGGCTCCACGATTGCCCCAAAGAGGGAGGCCCAGGCTACCCCGTGGCGGTGCTGTGGTGGGTGTGTGGGGCCTCCCTCTTGGGGGCGATCCATTGCGGAGCCTGGGCCGGATGGGCAGGGCCTACCTCTTTGGGGCGATGGATTGTGGGGCTCCCAGACTGTGAGAGGGCACAGGCTGGGCTGAGGGGCCCCTACTCCCCCCGAGTGCACAAATTTCGTGCACTGGGCCTCTAGTATTCCATAGTCACAGACACTCCGCCTGGACAGAACTGCCTGGAGTCAGGCCTGAGTGGGTGGATGAGGGTGGGCAGGGCCATGGACACCCCGGGCCACAGAGAAGGAAGGCCCAGGTGGCTGCACAGGTCAGAGGGACCCCGAGCTGCAGAGAAAGCACCAGAGCAAACATCTCCATCCAACAATATTTTTAAAGAAGGATATTGTCCTTGGCTGTTTACAAAAGGGGACCCAGACGAGCCTGCTCACCCTAAACCTGTCCCGCCGCCGGGTCATAAATTTCTCTGCATTTGTTTTCGGAGTCCATCGAGCGCGCAGACATGTTTGATTTAGGCTTAGTTCCCTCGAACAAATGCCCTTCCTCTTCCTCTTCCCGCTATCGTGTTTTTCCAAGAGCCCCGGCCCCTCCCCGAAGGCCCCCGACCGCCGGGCCCTCAGCATTCGCGTGCCTCCCTCTCTGGGAAGCACTGTGTCCCACGTTGACAAAGCAGCTGGGAGGACCTGGGGTGTGAGAAAAGACAAACTCTGCCCTGGATGGCGTCTGTCCGTTCATTCGTTCACACGGTGGCCCCGCCATTCCACAGACACATGCTCCGCAGTGAGCACGGCCGCGGAGACCGAGGCAGGCGTGGTTCCTGCTCTCACGGCCTCACTTTCCAGTGGCAAGGAAGACACGGCACAGCCAGGCACTTGCAGCATCTATTCCTCGATCCGGAAGTGTCCTTAGGTCACACTGGCTGTTTTGGTTGCATGAATCTCTTTTTTTATATATTTTTATTTTTATTGATTTCAGAGAGGAAGGGAGAGGGAGAGAGAAAAACATCCATGATGAGAGAGAATCATGGATCGGCTGCCTCCTGCAACGGCCCCTTATGGGGATTGAGGCCGAAACCCAGGCCTGTGCCCTTGACCAGAATCAAACCCGGGACCCTTCAGTCCGCAGGCCGACCTGTATCCACTGAGCCAAACCGGTGGGGCTGCAGGAAGCTCTTTGGGAGGAAATGGGGACACAGCGGAGCATTCCTGGGGGCCCCACTGTGGGATGAGTGCGCAAGGAGGGGAGCCCTTGCCCCTGGAAGGCGGGGTCGCTGGCAGGAAGGGCTGAGCGGTTCCCGGGGCGCAGAGTGAGAAGGCTGAGCTGTGCTTGAGTTGGGAGCTGAGAACCAACAGCGGGAGGGACCTGTGCGCCTCTGTGGAGAGTCAGGTGAGACTCCTTTTATTCCAAATGCTGCGGTGAGACTGTGTGCATCTGTCCATGGGAAGGCTGCACAGCATTCACAGCTCATGAAGAACTTCATACACGTGATTTCACTGTCTCCCCTGACAGTCCTGTGTTTGAAAGCCACCCCCGGCGTCCTCCTGACCCCCCCCCCCCCCCCCCAGTGCCACCCAGCTGTTCAGGGCTTCGCCGTACATAGAGGAGGTTTTGAGCTACTAATACCCAGAGGCTGGCCAGCAGGCCGCTCAGCGAGGGAGCAGGTGGAGAGAGCTCATCGCTGTGCAAAAGGAGCTGATCAGCTATGAAATGAGCAAGGGAATGAGTAAAGCCTTTGCATTTCTAGACGTTTCTCAAAAAAAAACACCGCACAAGTTGAAATTTGACCAAGGATTGAGCCCAGACCCGTGGCAAGAATGTCTAGGAACTGTGAGATGCGTTGGGCCTCCCCCAGGGGGGTGGCGAGCGACATGCTGTGGAGAGGAGCCGGGGGTGGGGGAGGCCGGGGGGTGGGGGTGGGGGTTGGGGGAGAGGGTGTTGCTAGGGGAGGGAGCGGGCCTGGGCCTGGGGGTCTCTGGCTTACTTAGCTCCCACCGTCCGGCCACCAGACTGCGCCTGGCGGGGTGCTGAGCCCCAGCCCATGGCCAAACTCATGGCCTCTAGCAGTCGCCACGGCTGCATCTTACAGTTCGTCTTATAAGCCTTCGATGTTTCTCACTGCATTCCCTGTTGTTATCTGTTCCGATCTGTCTCTTCCTGGCGCAGCCGAAGCACAATGCCAGGTGAGGCACGCGCTCGCCTCTCCCGTGGGCACGGTCTGAAATGAAACAACTCCCCCCCCCCATCACCTCTGCCCCGTTCTCTACTGTCCGCCTCTGATTGTGTGGGGACAGCACAGTCCACTGACTCTCACCATCCATGTGTCTTCCCGAAGGCGTCGCTGCACCGCCGATCCCTCGCGGCCTTGCTGGGGGGTGCGCCTACCCCTCCCCGTGACGCTGGCGGCTTTCATTTCTGGCCCAGGCGTTGGGTGTTCACTCATTATTTGTTTTTTGTTTTTTGGGGTACAGTTACCAGTTTTGTTTATCCTTAGGTTCTGCTTATTCTAATAACATTGGTTTCCTGTTCAAAGAAATAAATAAAACTAAGAAAGTCATGGATTTAGCATTTATTTGGAAGAGCCTGAGCCGCAGAAGAAGCCGTCGAAGAGGAGCGTGAAGCCAGCGGGAGCTGCTGGCCACACTGCCTGTGACCGTGTAACACGCATGGAGCTCCCCCCCTCCCCCCACGGCCTGAAGGAGAGAGAGCCGAACGGGGCAGTTCCTTCTCAGAGAGTGACGCAGGAGCAGCGCTTGGAAAGTCTGCATGTAGCCCGGCCGGCGTGGCTCAGTGGTTGGGCATTGATCTATGAACCAGGAGGTAAGAGATCGATTCCCAGTCTGGCCACATGCCTGGATTCCGGGCTCCATCCCCAGTGTGGGGCATGCAGGAGGCAGCCGATCGATGATTCTCTCTCATCAGTGATGTTTCTCTCTCTCTCTCCCTTTCCATTCTTCTCTGAAATCAATAAAAATATATTTAAAAATATAAAAGGAAGTCTGCACTTAGGACAGTGCAGCTCTGGGCATCCCGGATGCTACTAGTAATGCGGCGACTAAGAGGGAGACTCGTCACATGTGGCTGAAGTCACTGAGCGGCCAGCTTCCTCAACGAGCTTGGGCAATGCTGTTCATTTCAGAAAGAAAACAACCGAAGAAGAGCCTGCCGGGATGCGAAAGCCGCCCCCAGCCCCCCTCCCCTGGCGTTCTCCTGACCCCCCAGTGCCGCCAAAGCCAACCTGCGCCGGGCTTTGCAGTACGTAGAGGAGTTCTCCGGCTGCCAGTGAGGCTGGCGAGCCGGCCGCTCAGCGAGGGAGCAGGTGGAGAGAGAGCTCCTCGCTGTGCAGGTCCTGGCAAGAGGAGCTGATCAGCTGTGAAAGGAGCCATCACATTTCTAGAAGTTTCTAAAAGGAAATTGTTTTAGGGAAACAATAGACCAATAAATTGCTCCTTAGGTTGCATTGTGTTTCCTTCAGTTCCGTCCTTCATTTTTTCGCCTGTTTTTCCTGGAATAGACGTGAGCCGCCGCATCTGCGTCACAGGCCTTCTCAGAGGCATCACCGCACGTCAGGATGGACAGACATCTTCGCTCGGCCCTGGGAGCTGCCTCCGAGGGACAGGTGCGCCTGTGGCTGGGGTCTCCCAAGCCGGCCGTGCACTGGGGTTGCTCCTTTTTGAAGCGCTGCGTGTAGAAAAGTGAGAACACGGCTCTGGAGCTGCCGGGACCCTCGCATGAGCGCGGGGAAGGCGATGACGGAAAGCGCAGATTCCAGGTCCGTTTCTGCTGCGTTTCGCTCCTTTCTCTGTCTTTCTAGGAGTTAGCACTGCGAAGTGGTAGGTGGTGAGATCCGAGGCCTTGGGAATCCCCAGAGAGCGGACTTCGTGAGGCGCTGATGGGAGCACAGGGCCGCCAGGGTCTGGGGCGAGGACCGCCCTGACCGGGAAGCAGGCCGGGTCCCCCCAAAGCCAAGGCCGGGCAGGCGCTGTGTCGGCACTGGCAGCCGCTTCAGCACCGGCGTCTGCAGAGGCTGTGACACGCCGGCCCATGATGCTGGCTGCCGCCCGACTTCCAGGAAACGGTTCTGTCTTTCTGAAGCGGACTCTCCGGGCTCAGCCCCTCTCTCCTGCTCTCCCCTCCCACCGGCTTCTCTCCTGAAAGCCCGCCGGATCCTGAGCAAGACGCCTCTGCTCGGGGCCCTTGAACCAACGCCAGATCACACTCCGGGGAAGGGCGTCGATCCTCCATGTTACCTCCCGGAGCCCAGTGCGAGCGGGAGGGGGGCTATGCCCTCACTGTGGGGGCCGCTGTGCGGCGCGTAGGCAGGTGCTGAGGCAGCACATCGTACACCTCTAGGTCTCGCCCCTGGATCCCTAGCGGTGCTGCCGGGAGGAGGGCGCCGGCTCCGTGGGGAAAAGTCACCCCGCATTCACCCCCATATTCACCCCCACGTTCACACCCGCTTTCACCCCCGCATTCACCCCATGTTCACCCCCGCATTCACCCCCACGTTAACACCCACATTCACCCCCGCATTCACCCCCACGTTAACACCCGCATTCACCCCCGCATTCACCCCCATATTCACCCCCACATTCACCCCCACGTTCACACCCGCATTCACCCCCGCATCCACCCCCATGCTCACACCTGCATTCACCCCCGCATTCACCCCCATGTTCACACCCGCATTCACCCCCGCATTCACCCCATGTTCACACTCGCATTCACCCCATGTTCACACCCGCATTCACCCCGCATTCGCCCCTGCATTCACACTGGCATTTGCATCCGCATTCACACAGGGATGACGGGGACGTGCAGGCAGTTTCTCCCGGCCTTCCTAGTGGCGCCTCCCCGCTCCCGGCGGGGGTTTGGAACTGGCATTTCCCTATTCAGGTAGGCTGTCCTCCCCCTTCACAGAGGGTTTCACTCAGAGGCGCTCATTGAAATGAGCCTGTAAGACAGACCTGGGTTTCCAGCCGGTAAAGGAATCAGGTGCTGCAGTGGCTGGAACCCGGGGGAGCCCTCCAGACCCTGTGGCCGCTCAGCTCACACCGGAAAGGCCGGCGTGGGGCAGCTTCCCGGGGACTCCTCGTGGCCTCCCGGGGGTGGGTGAGTCAGAGCATCACGGAGGCGCTGTTCATCCGGTTCATTCAGAAGAAAGAACACCACCTCCTCCATGTCTGTGTTTTAATGGGAAGACTTTGCACTTTGAGAATTTTTAAAATCCCCAAGTCTTCTATTTCAGACACTTTGCATGGACGGAATGAGGGGATTTCATTGGCGCCGCAGGGTAACTTGAAAATGGCAACAGAGCCCTGAGCCTGCGTTGAGTGTTGACCTAGGAACCAGGAGGTCACAGTTCGATTCCCCGTCAGGGCACAGGCCCGGGTTGCGGGCTTGATCCCCAGTGTGGGGCGTGCAGGAGGCAGCTGATCAATGATTCTCTCTCATCACTGAGGTTTCCATCTCTCTCCCTCTTCCTTCTGCACTGAAATCAATAAAAATATATTTAAATAAATGGCAGTAGAAGTGCTGCTGGGTTTGGATAGGCCTTCAGCTGCTTTGATGTGCCTGTCAGACCATCCCTGCCACCGCTGCTGTGGCACCCGGCCGGCGGCTGCACACGCGTCGCCGCGGCGATGGTTAAACTGGAGAAGAGGCGCAGGAGCCGCGCTGCTCCCAGCCTGGGCCACCCGGGCTGAGGGTCACCGAGCATCTCACCTTCCCACTCCCCGCCCTGCTGCTCCTCTGTTTGCTCAGCCTGTCACTCCGCTCCCTGGGGAGGGACGTGCCAGCTCCGGGCCAGGGCTCGGGGCTCCTCCTTCACTGCCTCACACCCTCCCCTTCCCGCTTCCTCAGGGGTTTGTGCTGCTGCCAGATGTGTCCACACAGCTGGTCCGGGAGCTGGCTCTTCAGGCGTCCAGCTGGGCAGGGCTGGGAGTTGGCCCTGTGAGGGGCCCCGGGTCTCGGCACCAGCAGTGGATGGAGCCTGCTCTCCAGGGTCAGGTCAGCCCTGTCTCTCTCCCCCCGCCCCAACACACTGAGGCTCACAGCCAGCCCCAGGCCAATGCACACTGACACACACCTGCGGGAACCCCGTGCAGCCCTCCACCTAGCGACACGGTTCATGCATTTACTCATCACTTAGCCGTTAGACACGGCCCATGCACTCTCCATATGTTGTCTCATTGACTCTCACACCCGCCTCTGGAGAACAATGGTGTTTTCCTTTTATACTCTGAGTGAGACAGTTAAGGCTTGGAATGGCCACGGCCCATGCCCCCGGTTCATCAGGTGCCAGCGGGACACCTGCCCTGGGATGCCTGTCCCCGAGCTCTTCTGTGTGGTCTGGGGTCTCTGTCCTCCCTGCAGGCCCACCTTCTGCACTTTCAATCCAGAGGGGCCCCAGGGGACTCCAGGGACCGAGAGAATCCCAGACGCAGGCCAGGCTGTCAGAAGGCCGTGCCGTCCAGGGGCAAGTCCCTGAGTGTCTCCGGGACTCAGTGGTCCTCATCTGTAGAATGGGTGCAGTGTTGACTGCATGCGTTTCGTGGGATAATTAAGTGAAGAAAGAACCGAGAGAGAGAGAGAGAGAGAGAGAGAGAGAGAGAGAGAGAGAGAGGAGAAAGCACAGGAGACAGTGGGGCACTGGAGGAGGGTGGCTATTCTGGGGACAAGCGGGGGGAGCACCGCATCCGGCTGGGTTTTCTGTGTGAGGCTTTGGAAGCCAGAGGTGCGGTGAGCTCCACGGGGCGTGGGGGGTGGGGTGGGGGGGGGGGACGCAGCCCTCGGGTGTCATCAATGAGGCTGCGTGGGCGGCGCCTCCGTGGCCCTGAATTCCCCACGGGAAGAGGGAGGTCAGACTCTGGGTGCAGAGAATTCCTGAGAATTGCTGGAAATCGCTGGTTCGTGACTGGGAAGTATTTGTGTTCTTCGTAGAATATACAGTTTCTTTTCTGGGCGTCCCGTGGGGGAGCACAGTCTCCACAGTTATTTATTTATTTCTGAAAAACACACCAAACCAGCCCATCGGAGCCGGTGCTAAAGGCGTGGTGTCCGGACGCACATGGAGCACTCGTCACGGCAGCTCCGGGCAGCGCGGCTCAGGCCCCTCTGCGACAGACCCGGGCCCGTGACACTGCGGGCCGTCCGCCGCGGGCCGTGTCCTGTGCTGGGCGCCCGTCCTGGGCCACGGAGCCCCTGTCACAGCGGGCGGGAGGGCCCCAGGTGCGGCCGGAGCCCTAACTCAGTGCCCATTAGTGATGCTGAGTGGTGCTGGCCTCGAAGGAATAGCGCCAGGCAGTGGGCGAGAGGGATGGGCTGTGTGTCCCATGTACTAGTATGTATCCTCTGTATCCTATGTATACTGTGGACCCCATGTATCCTGTGCATGCTGTGTATCCCATGTATTGTGTGTATCCTGTGTATTCCATGTATGCCCTAGTCCCGTGTATTTCATGTATCCTGTGTGTTCCGTGTATCCTGTGTATTCCGTGTATCCTGTGTGCTCCGTGTATCCTGTGTGTTCTTTGTATCCTGTGTGTTCCGTGTATCCTGTGTGTTCCGTGTATCCTGTGTGTTCCGTGTGTTCCTTGTGTTCCCACAGGAAGAGGACAGCAGAGACCACCAAGCTCACATCTGTACACAGTGAGCATGTGGCTCATCGTAGCTTCGCGTTTCTGCGTATTTGACATTGAGCTCCCTAGAGCGACGGAAACGCCAGGCCGTGGTGGGGAGGGTGGAGGAGGGGGAGGCTAATTCAGGTTCATCAGGACCGGGACGTTCATGGGGACCCGGGCAGCGCCGCAGTGGGCGTCGTGGCGGTGAAGTCCCCGTCCCCTCGCCTCGAGGCCTTCAGTGGCGTCTATTTCTCTCTCATCGCAGAGTGTGGGCTCAGGGAAGTTTCCGTTATGTCTTCACCTGCCGCGTCTAAGGAACAGGAATAAACAGACAGAGACGTGTGAAGGCGGCACTTCTCTTCTTTTCATGAGAAATGAGATCCTGTCAGCCGCAGGTTCTGCCTGGGCCCCTCCCTCCCTCCCTCCCAGCCCTCAGCCCTGCACCCAGGGAGACCCCTGCACCCAGGTCTCCCGAAGCCTGGGCAGCAGCACCCTGTGTTCCCCATGTGGCGTCGCTCAGCGGTAGAACCCTGCCATCCGTGTCTGCAGGAGGGTGTTTGGGTCTCAGCTGCTGTGACATTCGAGCAGGTGACTCTGAGCTGTGGGTCTGGGTGAATCGCGGGGGGTGTGGGCACAGCATCGCTGGCTCCTCCCCTCCTTCCCCCCCAGATACCAGCAGCACCACCCCCAGCTTTGACAACCAAAACACTCTCTCCAGACATTGCCATGTGTCCCAGAGCGGCCAAGTCACGCCTGGCTAGAACCACCGGTAGGAGGGCTAGTTTACAACAAATCGCGTTTCTGTACCGTCTTTTCCCAACGGAAAGGCACTGGCAGACATCTTCTCCATCACTGGTGCGATGCTGTGCGGTTATTTCCAGGGGCTGCGCGCTGCTCTGCCGGGTGGCTGCACCTTGTCCCCGGGCCTGCCCACCACGCTCTTATCATGGCTATGCCGTGGTCTCAGGTCCTGGCCCCCAGGCACGGGGCAGCCCTGAGCACCGAGGTCCTGTGCCCCCGGAATTCCCCGGGACGGGACGGTGGCCCCGCAGTTGTTATTGTAACTGATAGCGCCACATGGCCTGACGGTGACACGTGGAGAAAACATTAAAGACCGCCAACTGTGTGAGACTGATCTATTCTAAAACTTTCATGCGTCTGTGGCTCTATATAGAAGTGATTATTTAAATGATTTTTAATAAGGAAGAAATGTGATTAAAAAATGGAAAATTTGCCTTTTTTGCAGCCCTAAAACTTACAAATGTTCAGGAGAAAGTTAGATTATCAGGTCTTTCAATTTTTTTATTTTTTGGCCAGGGTTTTGAGTGAAGACATTCATTATAATGACACACCATTGGAAGAACCCTTGCTTGTCGAGGGTGTTCCTTTTCCCATAATTAATATCACTCATGATAAGTATTTTAAGGCCATAAGTAAAAGTGGAAAAGGGGGACTACAGTTGTGTTAAGTGATAGGATAATACAACATACCTGGTGAGTTTCTGTAGCACTAGCCCCATTAATCATGTCAGCACAGTATCAGTAACACATCGCCACTAAAGGAGCAATGAAGATAGTTCTCTGTCTGATACTTTGAATACGTTAACATGCTATTTTATTCCCAAGCCACAGGTCAGGATCACCTTTAAACTTCATTGTTTCATTTGTTCTACCTTTTCTCCCCTTTAGAGAGTCACCTGGTGAAAGAGAGCAGCTGGTCCTGCCTCCTGAACGCCAAGGTCACCGGCCCAAAGGTAAGGGCATGAAGATGCTGTGTTTCTTGTTTGTGTGTTTTTGTTGCGTACTCGCTGGACTCCGCCAGTCTGGTGCTGGGATTCGTTGTTTCTGGTGGGTGTGGTGCCGTGAGCAGACCCTGTGCTCTAAGGCGACACTGCGGCATCTTCTCTGTATTTGTAATGTTACTTTTTTTTTTTTTTTTTTAATGGGCCTGCAATGCATAAATGTTGCAAATGTGGGTTTTGTTTTGTGTTTCTCAGTTACAATGTATCCAAAGGGCCTGGAAGCTGCGGGAGCTGGAGTGGGCGCTCCCGGGGCCAGGTTTCTGCTGCGCTCTCAGCTTTGCTTGGGGCCCTGGAAGGTCCTGTCCTGTCCGTTTGGGTTGCGTGATGTGCTTGGATTTCTCCAGTCCCTCCATCTTTTATGCTGTTTCTCCCACCAAGTGAGATTATTTTATGTCATTGCTAATTTTTTTTAATTACATGACAATTTGTCATGGGTTCATCGCATTTGTCGTGATTCTTAGCGTGACATTTATAAATAGCTCCATATCACAATGACCAGTTATGTCACCAAATTATCTCTCCCTCCCTGCCTTGCCCCCTGACAGCCAATTCCCTTTCAGGGAGCCATCGGCTGTTCCTTGTTTTCTACTTTCCTGGGCCTTTTCGCTTATGGATCTTGGTTATGCCCTGCTTCTATGTTAAGCAACACTTTAAGGAAAAGCCTTAGCGTATTGCTGGTTCTCAGAGGTGTGAGTATTTGGGTGGAAAGAAAAGGCTACCTCTCCGTATCACAAACCAGGCCCGACCTTCGCTTGCTCCAGAGGGAAGAGAGCTCGTAGGACGTAGTTCTATCAAAACAAAGCAGACGTGGCTCTTACACAAGGTTGGGGGAGCACTGAGTCTGGGACTGACAGACTTTCAAAGGCCGGAGTGTTTGCGGTCGGTGACCTTCGGGTGTGGGACCTCGGCCGTGGGTGTGCCTGCTGTTTGCGTCTGGCGATAAGACGCGCACTAACTAACTTGAACTTTCGCGGACCGGTTGTGATGGCTTTGAGTCAGGTTGTAGAGGTGACTTGCTTGTGCCTTGGGACTCGGGCCAAGAGCAGCCCTCTGTCCTCTCTTGCATTTGGGGTCGAGGAGCTTCCAGTTCTCTTCCGCATGGGAAGTCCGTGGATGGAAGTGCTGGCCAGGGGCGTGTGTCTGCGATAGCTCAGCGGCTCCCACGGAGGCTCACCACGCACGCTCTGCGCAGGGAACGGCAGCGTGCACTTCCCCGCGGCAGAGCGCGCCATCAGGTTTTTACCTTCGTTAACCTGACCGTTGAAATGCAGTATAGTCTCCAAGTCTTCACTTGTCTGTTTCTTGGCTTACATGCACTGTCCATCGTTAGAAGCCGTTCTATTTCACTTTCTATAAATTCCCCCTAACATTGTCCATCTTGACGGGGTTTGTAATATTGAGTTTTAAGGACTCTATATGCCAATCAGCCCTTTACACTCAAGGCTGTAAGACTTTCCGTAAATGTCCTTCGCATGTTGCGTTTGCTCGGGCTGTTTGCTCAGGGGAGGGCAGCGTAGAACACCTGCCTTTAGACAGCTGGGCGGACCAGGTTTTCTTGTCTCCCGGGTTTTCTATTACCGTCGGGAGGACTTTTTCGCTTGGAGGTGATCTGAGTGCTCCGAGCTTTCTCCCGGCGCTTTTCTGGTTGAATTTCACTCGTTCTCCTGGACTCTGGATGGGGTCAGACGGGGAGGAAAGCAGAGCTTCTAGGGGACCCCTCGGGGGCCCAGCACTCCTTGTTGGGTGCTATGTTGTTTATGTGTTAAGTTAAATGATCATCTTCGCCCCAAAGCACATGTCCAGAAGCAGCTCCATCTCCCTCTGCCCCCTCTGACCCACCCACTTATATGTCGGCCTTTTCATTTAACGTGATGCCACTTGCATTTTTCCGTTTGTTGACGGGCTTCTTGCTGGTCCCCGTGATCCTTACATGAAGCAAACTCCCTCTAATTTACTCAACAACCTTCCTCTGGCTGCCCTTCCTTTAACTGTGGGGACACTGTGGTTACAAGTCAACAAATGGGTTTCCCCAACTTCATCGCCTTGCTTGCTCCTGGGAACGTGCGATCGTCTCCTTCCAGCCAGTTGGCGCTGGAGGAGCGAGAGAGGAGCGAGGGTGGGGCTCTAGGAAAGGCCTGCGGACTGGGCGTGCGGGTTTCCGGCCATCATGTCTCCGTGTCAGCGGGATCCCAAACCGGAGACTCTCCTTAAAGCTCCTGAGATGTGATGTTGGCAAACATCCCAGGGAAGGAAAATATAACCAAATAAGGAAACTCTTTGTTATCTTGACAAAGGTGGGGGGGGGACGAGGGGGGAGGAGTGCACCCAGCAGGTCCTAATAGAGCCGCCCTGACCCCACCGCCTCGCCCCGTCGCTGAGAGGACCCCGACTGGCCTGGTCCTTTCGGCTTCGACTCTCTGTCTGGGTAGGAGGTGAGACCGTGCGCAGCGGCCGGGTCTGGGACCCGGTTGACACGTCCGGCCAGGTGGGGCTCGTCCTCTCCAGGGGCTCTGGGATGAACCCTGGTCTCCCTGTAAAGGGGAACCAGGTCTCCATGGCCATGCTGCCTCGGTTTCCTGAGACGTCACCGCTCCCAGCCGCATCGCTGGAGTCAGAGGCCGGTGCTGGGGGAGCTGTCCTCTCCGCTGGACAAGGCAAGGCCCGTGCAGGCTAAAGGCGCAGTTGTGTGCTGCACACCCCTCTTCGGGGCAAACCTGGTCTCACTGCCACAAGATGATCACGTGACCCACATTAGTGACGTAAAGTCCTTCGTTTTGGGGTGACGGTTTGCATTTGGTCAGGTTCACGTACTATAGATGCGTCCACACGTCCATGTCTGCGTGGGTATAAGTACGGCCAGGCGGAAGGGAGGGGAGTGTGTTCCCTGTGCCATGGTTAGGAGAAGCCAGGCTCTTGTGATCTGCCGAGAGCCGTTTGGAATTCCGGGTTTTCCTAGAGAAACCGGAGGGACTGAGTGGTTCGCCTTAAGACAGAACGAAGGCCAAGCAGTGATCTCATTATGCAAATGAGGTGGGAAAAGGCAGTGAAATCCCACCGTCCCGAGGACACGCTCCGGGTGCAGGTTACGGAGCAGCCTGGGTGACCTCACAGTCCCGGGCCCCTGACCTGCCCTCCACGCCATCGCCCGAGGGAGTGACCGAGGGTGGAGGGTCAGCACCCCGTCCGGAGTTTACCTGCCCCTCTGTCGGCTGCATAGGAAGTAAAATGGCTAATCCCCCCGGGGCCATCCTGGGGGCGCAGTGAGCAAGGGGTGCGGGCAGGTGCGTGCATTCGGCAGGGAAACCGAGGACAGACAGGAAGAATGAGGCCCAGGCCTACACGCCTGACACTATGGGGCACAGGCTACACGCCTGACATTATGGGGCACGGGCCTACATGCCTGACACTATGGGGCACGGGCTACACGCCTGACACTATGGGGCACAGGCTACACGCCTGACACTATGGGGCACGGGCCTACACGCCTGACACTATGGGGCATGGGTCTACATGCCTGACATTATGGGGCACAGGCTACATGCCTGACACTATGGGGCACAGGCTACACGCCTGACACTATGGGGCACGGGCCTACATGCCTGACACTATGGGGCACGGGCTACATGCCTGACACTATGGGGCACGGGCTACATGCCTGACACTATGGGGCACGGGCTACATGCCTGACACTATGGGGCACAGGCCCTACATGCCTGACACTATGGGGCACAGGCTACACGCCTGACACTATGGGGCACAGACTACATGCCTGACACTATGGGGCACAGACTACACGCCTGACACTATGGGGCACAGACTACATGCCTGACACTATGGGGCACAGGCTACACGCCTGACACTATGGGGCACTGTGTGTCTTCTCCTTCCCTCTTATCAAAATTGTCTGCAGGGGCAATTAGCCATTTCAGGCCGAGTTGGGATTTAGTATAAGCTTCTCCAGGGTATTAGTTCTGTGACTGCTATCAGTGATTGTGAAAAGCCAAGCTGTGTTCTTCTCTTATGGAAATGAAGGGAGCAGGCGGGCAGCTGGGAGACTGGCCCATGGCATCTAGTTACCTCCTGCAACTATTCTAGAAGCTGCAGGTGGTGCCAAGTCCCAGGTGAGGCAATCCCAAGACACACCCTGGCTCCTGGGAAGCGAGGATCCTGGGTGGCTGTCAACTTCCCTTTCTCGGCGGAGGTGCGGATTCCTGGACACGGTCTCCGTGGATCAGGGTTGAGCGTGGGCCACCGAGAAGGAGGGCATCCAAGACTGACTGTGGTCTAAAATAGAACCACTCAGCCCTGTTGGTGTGGTGCAGTCATTGAGCGGCGCCCTGTGAACCAGGAGGTCACGGTTCGATTCCGGTCAAAGGCACATGCCTGGGTTGTGGGCTCGATCCCCAGTACTGGGTGTGCAGGAGGCAGCCAATCAATGACTCTCTCTCATCACTGATGTTTCTATCTCCCTCTCCCTCTCCCTTCCTCTCTGACATCAATAAAAATATATATTAAAAACAAAATAAAATAGAACCACTCATCCCGTCTTCACATGGATTAAATCAACTGGGACACTCACCTGGGGATCAGGAGCAGACAAGGCCTCTCAGTGTTGACGGAAAACTCACTTCTTTCGATGGTGCAGTTGACGGAAGTCAGCACCGAGTCTCCATGGCCCCCCGTCACCCTCCCGTACCTGCCCCTCCGCAGGGCCTGCTAAATCCTCAGGGGAAGGGTGTGCAGAGCTCCAGGGAGCGGGAGCTGCCGCCTGACCTGAGAGCGCACCCCCGGCTGCACCACCAGCTCTGCTCCTCCGCGGGCCGGACGTGCCTGTCTGTGGGGTGCGTCAGGGCAGGTGTGTTATTACAACCGTCTTGCTTTCTCTCAAGATTTGGGAACAAATTAGGTACGTGGTTTTCCCACCCACAGTCCCAATAACATCCCTTTCTGCCTATTCTTATTTTTCGGACACTTCTCAGAGGGCCACAGGGTGGCTTCTGAAACTTGACCAGAGTAGCAGCCGGGGAGACCGCCGCGTTGGCCGCGGGTGCGGGAACCATCTTGCTCTCGGCCAGGTCTCCTTTCTGCTGTTGGAACGGAGGAGAAAGTTAGCCCGGTGGCTCCCACGGCGGCAGAGTGGTGTGCGGAGCCAAAGGCTGGGTCTTTCAGAAGGTTGCTTCCGACTGTAGAACATTCTCTGTTGTTCTGAGGGTTGTGATCAGTCGATGGCATTGCCATGTGCTGCTTAATATAAAAATGAACATCAGCCGGCCGGCGTGGCTCAGGGGTTGTGCGTCAACCTGTGAGCCAGGAGGTCGCGGTTCCATTCCCGGTCAGGGCACCTGCCTGGGTTTTGGGCTCCGTCCCCTGTAGGGGGCGTGCAGGAGGCAGCCAATCAATGATGATTCTCATCATTCATGTTTCTATCTCCCTCTCCCTCTCCCTTCCTCTCTCTGAAATCAATAAAAATGTATTTAAAAAATGAACATCAGAAGAAAGACGTTTTTGTGGCTCGATGCACTTGTGCCTTTTTGCTCAATGTTATTCATCGCCCTCCCAGCACAGGCTCGCGGTCTCCCCGCCCATGGCTGCTACGCTCATTTCTCCTCACGCACTGGCCCTCAGCACTCATTCTATGTGTCTCCCGCGCGAAGGACCTCACTGAGCCTCATAGTTCTGTTTGTTGTTTTCATTTTGTCCTCAGAAGGTAAAAGCTCGCTTTTGAACTCACTTTCTGCACTTTTTTCTTCCCCCCCGTGTCATGAATAGTAGGACTTTGGAATATCGGGCTGCTCCTCGGGTGCTGTAGGGCTCGGCTGTGCGTTGCTGCTGGTGCAGAGAGAGCCGCCTGTTACAGACGTGCTCACACGTGGCCTGATCCGTGGAAAGCCTCGCCAGTGGCTGCAATCATGTCCCACGGGTGAGGCGTATTTCAGGGAGTGAGACGATTAGAAAGGGACGGTTCCTGGAAACCCGGTGGCACTTGAGTGGTTGGGGGAAATGCGTGTCTATTGTGAGGCCGGGAGAGGGAGCGGAGGGTCTCGGAGCGAGGGTTGAATGCTCCATGTCTGTCACCTGCTGGCTATGTGGCCGTGGGCAGGCTGCTTCATCTCTCTGGGCGTCAGTTTTCTCATCCATGAAGTGGGGAGTATTGTGAATTATCTGCCTGTGAGTGCTGCCTCAGTGTTGCTAAATCAGTTAAAATAAAACATTAAGTTTCAGGAATGAATTGCCTCATCAGTCACAAACCTTGACTGCTCTCTGGGTTAAGAAACAAAGCAAACAAACAAAAGAATCGCCTTCTTTTATAGGAAAAAAATTGTAATCAGAACTGCCAGGTTATGAGCGATTAGACTAAATACATTTCATAAACCATCAGACCTGGTCATAGAGCAACCTGGGGTGAGGGTGGGGGGTGGGCGACCTCCTGGGGGCGTCATAGGTTCCTTTTCCTAGTCCTCCTCGGAGGGGAGAGTTAGCAGCACTCTGGGGGGCTCCTCGTTCTCCCCCAAAGTAACTTACAAACTTTCCTCTGGCTGCGAGTAGCTCTTATGTCATAGGAGGCAGGGCTGTTCCAAATGAGTGTGTAACTGCCAGGCTCCAATGAAGATAAAATAGGTCAGCTACAGCCCCAGCATCACGTGAGAAATAAGGTAGATTTTAGGTACAAAAACGTAAGGGGAGGAAGAGCAAGAAAACAGAGTGAGGAAGGAAGGAAGGAAGGAAGGAAGGAAGGAAGGAAGGGAGGGAGGGAGGGAGGGAGGGAGGGAGGAAGGAAGGAAGGAAGGAAGGAAGGAAGGAAGGAAGGAAGGGAGGAAGGAAGAGAGGGAGGGAGGCAGGAAGGAAGGAAGGAAGGAAGGGAGGGAGGGAGGGAGGGAGGGAAGAAGAGAGGGAGGGAGGGAGGAAGGAAGGAAGGAAGGAAGGAAGGAAGAGAGGGAGGGAGGGAGGAAGAAAGGGAGGAGGGAGGAAGGAAGGGAGGGAGGAGGAAGGAAGGAAGGAAGGAAGAAAGGGAGGGAGGAAATGCAAGGAAAAAATGGCTAAGGAACGAATCATTCTTGATCTGAAGTGTGAATGTCCCTGAGGGCCCCGTGTTATCACTCGCTAACCCAGGGGCCTCCCTGTTTCGGAAGAAGAAAGTAGGATGTGAGTCAGCCAGCCCCTTGGAGATACAGCACCTGCTCTGTTTAAAGTCCCTGCCCCCTCCCCGCTCCCCCTGGCCCTGCTTCTGTGATCTGATCCCTGCAGCAAGGTCCTGTAGCTGCTGACCACCCTCGCCCAGGCCGCCCGCGGCTCCTCATAGGTCAGCGTGCCTGCCAATCATTCTGACATCTCGATCAAGCCCACATTCTGAGTCAGCGGGTCTGGGGTGGGGCCCGGGATTCTGCATTTTAATCAGCCCCTGCTCACGTCCAGGCGGCTGGTCTTTGGCCCCCACGTCGAGACGAACATCTCTGCCAGGCCCTCATTTTAACTAAACACATAGAACTGCTACGAAAATACTTTCTTTACACTCACTTTCCCCATGTTTGCGGGCTCTTTACTCCATTTTAAAGCCAGAAAACGCTAAATGGTATGCCTTTTTGTTAATGGAAGAAAACTGTATTGAGTCTGAGAAAGTTCTGGAAAACAGCGGGTTCCAGGAACCGGTCATTAGATGGTTCATCCGTTCATGTTTCTGGAAGGACCGGAGGAGTCATTAGGAGAGTCACGTGGCTGTGCTTGGTGAGCCGGCATGAAAACCCTGCTCGCAGTGACGTGTGTTTCATAACACGGACCTCTGTCAGGGAGGAATGCTGACCTGCTCTCACCATCTGCCTGGAAAGGCTCACACGCCCCTTTCAAGTGAGAATCCCAGGCAGGCAGCCCAAGGTTCCGGTGGCCAGGCATCCTGAGCCTGAGGGTGGCAAAACCCAAATGAGGAGGGTGAGGCTCGCTCTGCGGAGCTCCCTCAGCACCCTCACCCGGGCCACCCCCTCCCCATCACCTGGCCCACAGGCGCGGGGCTGCGTGCCCCCGGAGGCAGAGGCATCCGGTTAAATCATCCCGGCGGACGCATCCTGTCTGCTCCTGTCCGACCCCCCGCAGCCAGCGTGCCAAGACTCAGGAGGCAAAGGACATGCTGACAGGCCGAGCGTCTGCTTCTTCTCCCCGCGTCTGATGTGGCTTCTTGTGGCTTCTGTGTCAGACGCGGGGCAGACGGGCCGGGGAGGAAGCCGGCTGGGGTGGGAGTGGGGGTGGGGGGGTAGTCGGGGAGTCGGGGGTGGGAAACTGCGAGACAACTTCTGGCAGACACTGCACTGTTTCAACTTCTGCCGTCGGAGGGAATCTTAAGGAAAGGAGTCGGCTCCAGGCTGCGTGGGAAACGTGTGTGAGGGAGTCCATGACAGCTCATTAGACTGGACGGGCAGAGGGATTGAGGTTACCCTCTCCCTCCTGGAGCCCCCCAGGACTGGACTCAGAATGAGGGGCTGTGTCTTCTTTTCTTGTGAACGCGCAGAAACCCTCAGAGTGGGCAAGCGCGGGCCACAGGGGCAGCTAATCACTTCTCCCCGAAGTGAAGGGAGGGCATCGCCTTGGACATGGGTTCCTGATTTTGATAATCGCACTGAGTGTCTGTGAGAGAATCTCCTTCTCAGAAAAACACCCTGAAGCATTGAGTAAAGAGGCGCCTTGTCTGCTGTGGACTCCCCGCTGATCCGCAGGCAGAGAATGGCCCAGCAAGAAGGGGAAAATGTAGATAATGGGCAAGCTGGTGGGGGTAGAAAGGAGGACGGTGCACTATTTTTGTAACTTTCCTATAAGTTTGACATTTTTCAAATGAAAAGTAAAGATGTCTGTGGAATGGTGTGTGCAGCCTGCCTCCATCTCAGCACTTTCCCTCTCTCTCTCTCTCTCTCTCTCTCTCTCTCTCTCTCTCTCTCTCTCTCTCTTTCCCGGAGCAAATTACCGGGGCACCAGCTGCTTGCCTTCGTGGTGAGCGCTGAGCCTGGCTTCCCTCAGGGGCGTCCTGAGGGCTCTGTGTCCTCGTTCCCTGCTCACTGGGATGGTGGCCTAACTCTTGGGGTCTCAGAACTGAGCACCAACTGCCTTGGTCACCAGCATTCCGTGTTCGGGTGGGGCTCAGCCCACCTGCCTTTTCATTGGGTTCTGCTGATGGAATGAGGAAGTCGTTGGGCACATGATGGCGGATAGGATTCTGTGGGTTCACACGTGTGTGGCTGCAGCCGGCACCCTCGGTGTCCAGCGGGGTTGGTTCCCGCAGCCCTCGGTGGGCCGCCGGCACACACGCCGCCTTCCTGCCTTGAGCTACGGCCTGTGCAGCGCGGTTGACTGCACAGAGCAGAGCTCCGGGCCACGGAGAGGAGGCCGCCTGCTGACAGGTGGCCCGAAGGAGCAGGAGTAGGATCGATGCCGGTTTTTTACTTGTTTGTGTGTTTGTGTTACCAGTTTGATGCCTCTCCATGACCCCAAGCAAAACGCCTGCCTCTCCATCTCGCTCAGAACAAGAAAGCTGTCGCTGCTTCTCGGTTTCAGTCCGCCACGCCGTGTGCTGACGCTTTGCCTTGAAAAGCTCCAAGTGCCTGTGCTTTTAACTGCTTAGGCCCGTCTCGGGAGGGACTTCCCTGGGGAGACTATGCCCCAAGTGGGAAAGGAAGTCTTTCTCTCTCATCGACATCGAGGTGGTCAAATCAGTGGTTTTTGGGGGTTTTAACCTCACGGTCCCTCAGCGCAGGCGCGCCCTCCCACAGCAATGGCTGCTCTTTCTCAGGGGCAAATGAATGCAATTCGGTTAGGCTTGACTTTTTTAACGGCTGGAGCGTCTGTTCAGAGAATCCACTTTTTCCCTTTAGACTTTTTTTTTTTTTTTTTTTAAAGACGATTGCTTTGTATTCTGCTCTGGGCCTTACCTGGCTGTCACTCACGTCTATGGAACTGTGACTGGCCACCGTTTCTAAGGGGCTCAGCCTGCACATCCGAGACTCCCCACGACATCCGCACCCCCTGTTTCTCGCTGTGGGAGAGCCGCTGCTGCCCAGAGCCTGCGGCTCCCTGTCCCCCCTTGAAGTCAGGGCCGGGCAGGGGCAGGGCCGCCTCTCAGCGGGCGCACAGCCTTCTTATTAGGAGGCGAGATGGCGGGGAAGGCGAGGGGGATCTGGGCGCTAAGTGGCTCCGAGTGGGAACAATTAGGGATGGAAGAGTGCTCTGGAAATGAGCTGCGCCGGGCGAGATTACTTACAAGCGCCGCCATCCCAGCTCGCATCTCCATCAAGAGCCCAAGGTTCTGAGAAGTCATCTTCAGAGCGGTGCTTATTGGAATTCGTAGATAGGGTTTCAGCGGGCGCTCTCTGAAACCGGCTAATGCGCGGTCACTCCCGAGCCCCGATGCGGCCCCGGTCCCCAGGGCTGCACCGAGGGCCGCACGCTGCTTGCGATCCTTTAAGGCAGCATTGCCCTCCACGGCCGCTTGGTTCCAAACTGGACCTAACAGTCGCCTCTCCTTCATCATCAAGAAATAACAGTACTTTCGGCATAACACAGTGCTCTGTGTACGATATGACTTCTTAGCCCTGACTTTAAAAATGTGTAATTGGGAACTTTTATAAAAGAGCAATTTTTATATGATTTATTGAATTTTATTTTAATGAACCTGAGAAGGTGGGAAGTGGCTGGTGTTTTTCCCCAGTCATATACATATTGACACGGAAGTCATCGCGGTATTAGCGTTACTACCTTTACTTGTTCACATGTGGGAAATATACCATATAGCTCAAGGAAAATAAATCGAGATGGGATGGGTTCCTGCATTTTGGGGAAAAAATATATTTTGCTGGAATAATGAAATTTGCAGTTTTAATATGGCTCTGACCTTTTGTTTTAATTACGTGTAGTTAAATATAGTATTTGATACAATAAAATGAAGCATGGCACATTACTCAAAATATGTCCCTGATTTCCCACTTGACGTAGCTTTTCCAGAGCCCTTCACATGTGGACGTAGCACACCCTGCGGTGATTATGTCTGTTCAGAGTCTTCAGTGACTCCGGCCCAAGGAGCCGGTAGCCATCGGATTCACAAGGCGTCAGAGGATCACAATATCACTTCATTTTTAAGATCATTACATTCATTCGTGCTGCACTCGTAGGTCAAACCCTCTGATAGAAGCACTGGCAGATGCCGTGGGCCTGGAATACCTGCCACTCAACGCTGCGTCTTCCCAGGAAAGCCGTGGCCGCAGAGGCCCACCTATGCCAGTGCTGACCCTCGCTGTGGCCCGGGGGGCGGGGGGGCACTCTGCCAGACCCGGAGCCGGGCTGAGCGGGTCCGGCTCAGCCAGTGCACGTGGTCGGGGAGTGGGCCAGGGTGGCTTCCAAGGGAGGTCCGTGCATCGTGACAACAACAGGAAGCTGGATGCTCTGTGGACGGGAAGTGTGTGTCCCTCTAAAATCGGGTGTGGAAGGCCCCACGCGATGGGGTCAGGAGGCGGGCCCTCCGGGAGCTCTTAGGCCGTGAGACAGAGCCCTCGTTAACAGGACGGGTGCCCGCCAAACAGAAGAAGCGAGAGGTGATCACTCCACCGTGTGGGGACGCAGCGGGGAGGCGGCTGCAAAGCGGGAAGAGGACCTCGCGAGACACGGAACCTGCCAGCACCTTGAACGTGGACGTCTCAGCTTCCGGGACCGTGAGAAAGCATTGCTGTCGGACCCCCGTCTGTGGTCCTGGCCACGGCAGCCTGGCCCACCTGGACTGGTGCTGCACAGGCAAAGCCGACAGATGTCTACTTGGCCAGAAGGTTTCGTCACAGCTTCCCGAACATTTGCTGGCCACAAATCAAGGCCCACGTGTTACGGACACTGTGCGTGTCTCCGGAGTGTGCTCAGGAGTATCAGTGACACTTCCCTTCACCGAACCAGAAACCGAAGATGAAAGGGGTCGTCGGAGCCAAACGAGGCCGCCCGCCAACGCAGGCCTGCTTGTGTGGGGTCGTCTAGGGTTCCATCTCCGAGGACCGCACGCTTCCTCTGAGCTCGGAGTCGCGCAGAATTCAGCGCCTCGCCTTGTTCAGCCATCACTGCTCCTGGCCGCGGCCCGCCCGGCTTCCCAAGAAAGGCCCGTCGGAGCGGAAACCGCGGCTTGAGTTTCTGTTCTCCCCATGACACACGGCTTGGCACACAAAAGGTACCAAATAAACTCTGGGTTACATAATTTCTGAAAATGGAAATAACATTCTCTCATCTTCTAGTGAACGTTAAGCGGCAAGAAACAAGATCGTACACTTTTCTCACGTATGAAACCTGTGTTCCGAGGCCGGCGGGCCTTCCAGGGACGACTGTACAGATGTTCTTGCTCTCATTCCATCGAGATCTCGTAAATGTCTCATTTCAAAAAAATACTGCACTGGCCGCCACGCCTGAACTGTCTGAGTGACTTCAGAATTGGGGCAGGGAGCAGCTTCCTGTGGAAGATGATGGCGCTTCCCACAGTCACCAGGGAGTGGAGGCGCCAGAAGCAACGGCTAATTTCCAGCATCATTGTCACTGCAAACATCGTCTCTATCATCAGAGGCCGCACTGATGCGTGCTTTTTGCCTTGGTCTATGTCTGTGGCTGAGAAGTTTACAATCTATGCCCGGCCGCGTGGCTCAGTGGATGAGCGTCGACCTATGAACCAGGAGGTCACAGTTCGATTCCCGGTTGGGGCACATGCCCCGGTTGCAGACTGGATCCCCAGTGTGGGGTGTGCAGGAGGCAGCTGATCCATGATTCTCTCTCATCATTGATGTTTCTATCTCTCTCCCCTCTCCCTTCCTCTCTGAAGTCAATAAAAAAATATATTTTAAAAACAGAAGTTTACAACCTCAGTGGGAAAAGGAACACTGACTGAGTCCCACTAAAGTGAAGAGTGAGACTCTCCTCTCTGGTTGTGAAAGATCAGTTTGTCCCCAGGGAGGAGGCCCAGCGCTGGCGAGGCGAAGCCCGAAGGGGCCGCTGGCCTCCACGCTGGGGAGAACAGAAGACGTGCATTCCCGCTCGAGCAGGAATGACGTGGCTGACGGCTCCGTGCTTTGTGACGCTCGGTCACGGTGACGAGTTTTAGGAGCCTCAGGGTTCAAGGTGGACTCATAATTGCGACGTTGGCTGCAGGTCCCATCAGCCGGAGGGTACACGTGACGCAGTACTTCCTAGCACTGCTGTGACCAAGTCCCACAAACTGGGCGAAACTGGGCGGCGTAAGTGATGAACATGTCTTCTCTTCCTGTCTGGAGGCTGGAAGTGCAAGATCAAGGTGTGGGCAGGGCTGGATCCCTCTGAGGCCGTGCAGAAGGATCGTTCTGTCCTCCTCCCCCCTGGCTTCGTGGGGGTTGCTGGCCATCCTTGAACTTGTGGATCACGGTGGGCGTAATGCCTTCCATCGCACGGGAGATTTCCTCGGGCCCTTTCCTCGGGTTGGCCCGGCCTCGCTGGGGGAACCCCTGCTGTGGGCAGAGCGGCCTGGGCCGAGTCCTGTCCTCACGACTCACTCGGCGCCCAGGGCCGGGGAGGGTGTGGATGTCCATCCACGAACATTTATTGATCATGAGGGACTTTGAGGTCACAGGCAAGAAGAGCAGTTTTTTTATTTTTAAATAGGTTTTTACATAACCAGTGAAGGCGCGAGCCAGGAAGTTTCCTTTCAGTTTATGCTCTCCGAGTCCAGCCTGCTGACTGTCCTCGATTAACTGGAGCTGGAAACTTCTTCAGGACAAAGGAGGAAATCCAGTCCCCCTGAGGCCCCGCATGACCCCGCGAGGGACGTGCTCCCCTCAGGGCGACACCGCGTGTCCCTTGTTCCTTAAGGATCCATTGCAGGACGCTGACATGGAAACGCATGCGTCTAGGACTAACCAGGCAATGAAGACGGCAGAGAATCAATAGACATTTTTTGGAAGAAGGGCCGTGAGCCGTTTGGTGGGAGGAAAGGACATGCCAGGGTCTGCATGGTGGAGCGGCGGCTCTAGCTCACCCGGAGGCAGCCAGGGGGCGGGTTGCCAGCTTCGGGGATGGTTCTCCTTGCGAAACATCTGCAGCTCGTGCTCCGCGATGCCTCGGGTGGGCCTTGGGTGGACCGAGGAGGTGAACACGGTGCTCAGACGCAGCGAGGCGGGTGGCCCTCTCCTGCACAAGCAGATGCTTTGATAGGAAGGGAAGGGCCAGCAGGAAGGGCGCGCGCTCAGCATCGGGAGATGCTCGCAGGATAACAGGCTGGTGGGCGTGGCGCCCTTATCTCCGAGGAGCTTGGGGGGTGATTACAGCTCAGCTTTGGCTGCCGGGTAACCAGGGCCCAGGTGCAGGAGACAGGATGCGTGTGGCGATCCGGGGGCAGTCAGAGCAGGGAGCCCCGAGGGAGGGTGCGGCACAAGGTGTCCTGGACGCAGCTCTTACCTGGCCACGTGGGCGGAGCCGTGGGCCCGGTGCTGGCAGCTCACGGTGAGGGGCTGGTCCGTGTGACAGAACAAGCTCAGTGCATGCACCGCACACGCGTGTGACGGGCCCACTGAGATGCCAGTTCACAGACACAAAGCGATGTTGCAATGAAGAGAAATTGTTGCCCGTAAGAGGCATGTGTGGGTGTCTGTTTCCAGCGTGTGTGTGGAGACATGGAGACTCCTAAGCCCTCCTCGCACCGCCTGTACCGAGTGTTCTGGAATTTGCATTAATTACAGGCGGTCCCGGGAAGCCGCTGCAGCCCACTGCAGGGTGAGGAGTGAGAGCCAGGCTCCTGGAGAGCGGAGTGCGTCCCAGCAGCACACACGCCTCTGACCGCTGTGCCTGGCAGTGCGGGGCCTCAGCACGCGCGCTGCGTCAGGGTAGTGCTCCCAGGTGAACGCAGTTGGCACAGGAGTCGTTTTCAAACTTTATCGGAAAGTAATTCCAACCTTAAGGACAGGTTGCAAAATAAAAATAACAGAGAGCACATTTATACTCTTATTACACACATTTTACCCCATTTGCGTTATTTGTGCACTCTCTCTTTCTCTCCCCCCACACACGTGCACCCCCCCCCCACACACACACGCACACACACACCCTTTTCTCTGAACTCTCTGAATGTCACTTACAAACATCCTTTCCTCTGAAGTTCTTCACCATGTCATTTCCTAAGAACAGGGATAGTCTGTTACACAACCATCCTCCCGTTATCACCTTCAGTGCATGTAACCTTGATAACATGTTTTATCTAATCTACCATGTGTGTGCCAATCCTGTCGCTGACCCATCAGTCCTCAGAGCATTTTCCTCCCTTGCAGGGTCCCCTTAGGTCAAGGGCTGCACTTCACCCTGTCTCTTTGGCCTCCCTGTGAACCTGGGATGTTTCTGGCTTTCTTTGTGCTTTAGGACACGAACATTTTGGAGAATCCGTCCCCCCACACCTAACTGTTTTTAGTAGCACATGTCTCATTGGGGCTTGTCTTATGTTTTCTTGTGATTAGACCAGGCCAGTTATCCAACACTGAAATAGTCTAGGGCAGCGGTCGCCAACCTTTCGGACCTCAAGGACCACCAGTGGTCCATAGACCACCGGTTGGAGACCACTGGTCTAGGGGGATGTTGTGTCCTCAGGGTACCATATCTGGGGACATTCGGTGGCCATTCATCCTATTAGTGACGTACATGATCAGGTGTACACATGATGGATTGCTGTGCATGGTCAGGTGTACACATGAAGGATTGCACATGGTCAGGTGTACACATGAAGGATTGCACAGGGTCAGGTGTACATATGATGGACTGCTGTGCATGGTCAGGTGTACACATGATGGATTGCTGTACATGGTCAGGTGTACACATGGTGAATTGCTGTGCATGGTCAGGTGTACACATGATGGATTGTACATGGTCACGTGTACACATGGTGAATTGCTGTGCATGGTCAGGTGTACACATGATGGATTGTACATGGTCACGTGTACACATGGTGAACTGCTGTGGATGGTCAGGTGTACACATGGTGGATTGCTGTGCATGGTCAGGTGTACACATGGTGGATTGCTGTACATGGTCAGGTGTACACATGGTGAATTGCTGTGCATGGTCAGGTGTACACATGATGGATTGTACATGGTCACGTGTACACATGGTGAATTGCTGTGCATGGTCAGGTGTACACATGGTGGATTGCTGTGCATAGTCAGGTGTACACATGGTGAACTGCTGTGCATGGTCAGGTGTACACATGGTGAACTGCTGTGCATGGTCAGGTGTACACATGGTGGATTGCTGTGCATGGTCAGGTGTACACATGGTGGATTGCTGTGCATGGTCAGGTGTACACATGGTGAACTGCTGTGCATGGTCAGGTGTACACATGGTGAATTGCTGTGCATGGTCAGGTGTACACATGGTGGATTGCTGTACCTGGTCAGGTGTACACATGGTGAACTGCTGTGCATGGTCAGGTGTACACATGGTGGATTGCTGTGCATGGTCAGGTGTACACATGATGGATTGCTGTACATGGTCAGGTGTACACATGGTGAACTGCTGCGCATGGTCAGGCGTACACATGGTGGATTGCTGTGCATGGTCAGGTGTACACATGGTGGATTGCTGTGCATGGTCAGGTGTACACATGGTGGATTGCTGTGCATGGTCACATGTACACATGGTGGATTGCTGTGCATGGTCACGTGTACACATGGTGAACTGCTGTGCATGGGAAATGATGACGGCATGTCTGTGTTAATCCTGCTGAGATGGTGCCAGCTTTTCAGCGTGCTGGGTGGACCCCGCCTGTTGTCAGCACCTGGCTGAGCCCAGGTTGACTGGCCTGTCTCCTCCTCCTCCTCCTCCTCCTCCTCCGTGGCTTGAGCCCTCCAGTTGCTGCAGCTGCTTGTAGCAATTAGAACGCATTGTGTGCAAAGACTTGAGTGTTGACTGAACCAATTAAAAGATCAATTAGTGCAGAGCTGAGTGCTCAGAGGAGTGGCTCTCTGCGACAGGAGCAGACATTCCATCCGCCGGGGCTACCGCCTTTCGGGAGCCTGTGCTCCTGCTCTTACCTCTTCCTTTTCCCGGCTCTGCAGGTTGTACACATCCAGTGGGGGATTCAGTCAGTGGGCTAAGGGCACAGAATGCTTTCCTGGCAATAGGGCTTCCATTTGGCTAATGAAGTGGGTTACTAGTAATTCACAGAATTTATAGGAATTACATGATCATAATTAAGTGAAAAGAGTAAAATGATGCTGAGTGTATGCTAATGCTTCGCTTTAGTTTTGGCTTTGATATATGCATTCAAAAAGCTTGTTCTCCCACCAGACATACACATATATATGGTTTGGATTTCTTGTTATTGTTTTTATAACCAAAAAAGGTCCCAGTTTGTTCTCAGTTTTCCTTCCTATACTGGACTTTCAGCGCATGTGCACCACAAACTATGTGTAAAGCTTCGTACGCAACAGATCTTGTGACATAGTTTTGTAGGCCATGGGATGGAGTGGAGATGGAATATGTTGAATTTCCAGATTTCTAAGGTGCAAAGCTCCAGGAGAGATCTTCTCAGGAGGTGAAAAAAAATCAACTCCAGGAGACTTTTTCAGGGTGTGAAGTAGTAAGGACTGTACCTGGCAGGGCTGGGTGCAGCTAGCAGACAGCAGGAGGCGTCTGACTAAAGCCCGGGACGTGTTTCTGGCCCTTTGGTGGCCGACCCTGCAGGTGAAGCAAGGGCGGTTGTGTTAGGAATGACTGGGGTGACCAGGAGGGAGTCTTCTGCTCTGTGACCCCTCTCTGCTTCCTGCAACCCTGCCAGGTCCCCGGAGAGATGGACTGAGAAGGGAGGCAGGGGAACCACAGGTGTGCTATGGCCTGGCATTGGGGTAAACCTCTCAAAGGAAGGTCTGTCCGTGGACTAGAGGTGACCCAGGAGCACTTGCTTTGTCTGAACAAGGATAGGTCATATGACCTCCCTTAGGTAGCCTGTCACCTGGGTGCTGCCCCATTTCCTACTTGACTCTTTCTTATTCTGGGGACCCTACCGAATGGAAGGCAGCTGCAGGCCTTCTCGGTCCCCAGCCACAGGGTCTCCTGAGGGGGAATGTTCAGAAGGGAGTCCAAGGGGGGGGGGACTTCCTGGGAGGACACCAGGTTGATGTCTCAGTGTTCAGTCTCTCCTCCCCCCACCCCCAACCTCTCCCCCAGCTATCATGGCTCAGTAGCATTATTCTGTGTCCCTCCTTGGGGATGTGATGGCAGAAGGATCTACAGGCATCTCCTGGGGGCTTGAGCGTCTAGAAAACAGACTTCCATTCAAAGGCCACGATGAAAGGTGGTATTCGATGGAGCATCCTAGCATGTTCCCCACAGTTCTCGGTTATGGACAGGAGAATTCAGTCCAGCTCATTTAAGCTACATAAGCCACCTGGTGCTGGGTAGTTTGTGGAAATTCTAAGAAGTTCCTAAGACCATGCTGGTGTGCACAACAGCCAGGAGAGACCCACCCAGCTGCTGCTGTGGCCACAGCTGACCAAGGAGACCACCGTCCCCACCTGTGGGTGCTCCTGGGTGCTCACTTCCAAGTCTCCCCTGCTTGGCAGGACCTGGCTTAGGAATGGCAGGACCTGAGCTGCTAGGGAGTCTGGGGAATGTAGTTTCTAGTTTTGCAGATGGAAGCTCTGGGAGGGCGGGAGTGGGTGCTGGGTGAGCCTGCCTGTCTCTGCAGAACTGTCCCAGGGACGGGTGGATGGTGGGCACACATGGGGACTGAGGCCCCTGAGTGAGAGCTTGTGAGGAAGCCGACCTTTGCTGAGCTAGAAGGGACCAGAGGAGGGTCATGGAGAGGCGGACTGGGCCCTGAGGATGGGTGTGGCTTTGCCTGTAGGGGGCGCTCTGAAGACTGTGGCAGGCGAGGGTGGAGAGTTCCTGTTTGAGAGTCATGGTGAGGCCACACAGAGAAGATGAGGCAAGATCTCGAAAAAGTGTGAATACAGGGTCTTAGGACGCCATCCTCTGCGTGGTGAGGGGTGGCTGGAGGGTCACAGAGCGGGGGCATCATGAGATGGGTGTGTTCGAAGGAGTTTTGTGGCCGAGTGTGTCCAACCTGCCAGGAATCAAGGTGGCAGGTGGTGACAGCCTAGTCTGGATGCCAGCAGTGAGAACACACACACACAAGCACACACGTGCACACACACATATGCACACAAACGAACACATGTGCGCACGCACACACACACAGAATGGATGGCAGGGTCTTTTCAAAGGAGGCAATGAGTGGAGGTGCCAGAATTTTCCACGTTCTAATGGTGCAGGCCTGATGGGCCTCCTGGGCCCTGCGCTGGCGTGGGCACCTGTGAAATGAAGGCTGGGGCCCTCTGACAGCCAGGCCTGCAGGAGCTCCTAGCCCCAGGGCCTCACAGGAACCAGCGGTGGCTGTTTTGAGTGGAAGAACCCGGAGATTGAGGGCCACTAAGGAGAGAGGAGCGGAAGCTGTCGGAGGTGACTCGGCTTTCTCCCGAGAGCTGGGAGAATGTGAGTTTCGCTGGGCGAGGAGGCCGCGGGCACGTGGGGAGGCGCGCAGTCTGGTTGGAACATGGTTGTGCAGCCGCGAGGGAGACAGCAGGAGGGAGGGGGCCGCAGAGTCAGGACCGGAGCCCTAGCGGGGACATCACCGTCCTTCGTCTGAGCCCCAGTTCGGGGCACTTGGTTCCCGCAGCCCCAGGAATCCAATGCGCCAACGGGCCTTTATTCGTGCGTTTTCTCATCTAAAACAAGTCGGATGCCACTTGGCCACGGTCCATTTCCCTTCGGGCCAGGTAAGATGAGTGACGGTTTGAGAGGTTCCTTCTAAACAACCTGGAAACTCACACGAACGAGGAGGAGCCAGATGTGTGTGTTCATCCGCGTTAAGCACTGTTTTCAAAGCTTGTGATGGACAGCCCCTCATTTGTTTACAGGAGGATTCCCCGCTAGCGCTCGCCAGGTATGAAGTGAAATGAAACGCTCCTGGAGGGCCTCAGAAGATGGCCAAGAAAACGGCTAAGGGATCCTTTTGATCTCCAGGCAGCGCTGAGGACAGAGAGCACTTCATTCCTCTAAAGTTGCTTTGTTCTTCCGACTGCACTTAGGCCGGTGTGTGTGTGTGTGTGTGTGGGGGGGGGAGGGTGCAGGGGGAGGGCATCGGATAGAGCAGTGTTAATCCAGGCCCTTCTCACAGGCACAGCACAGGCGTACCATCCTTTAGAAGACGTGAGTGATTCTCCACGTACATCGGGAAAGACTTTGATCTTCCTGTGCGCTTCTCCACAGCCAAACGGCACAGCAAACCCTCCTCTGCTTGTGTAGGGGTTCGCTAAACAGGGCGGCGATACTAGCTCCGCGAGACTGCGTTTTAAATGTCAGAGAGCAGAAGGATAAAGATAATTTTACTGGCCCGGCCAGGGTGGCTCAGTGGTTGAGCACTGACCTATCAACCAGGTCACGGTTTGATTCCCAGTTGGGGCACATGCCCGGAATGTGGGCTTGACTCCACTGGGGGGCGTGCAGGAGGCAGCCAATTGATGATTCTCTCTCATCATTGATCTTTCTATCTCTCTCTCCCTCTCCCTTCCTCTCTGAAATCAGTAAAAACATATTAGACAACAGCAATAACAACTCATTGGCCCTGATGACTTTAGTTTTCCAGCGAGACATTCTTTCTCGCAGCACTTGCTGTGCAGCTCCCTCGGCCCGGCCCCGCTGTGGGTGCAGCTGGTGAAGGGGCTGGTGGGACGGCACTGAGAGGGGGAGAAGCTTCGAAGGCCACGTCGTCCTTCCTGGAAAAGGCCTGAGGTTGCTTTGATGGGTGGGGAACTGCTGGAGATTCGCGTCTAAGGGAGGGTAGCATCAGACTCGTGTTGGTAAAACCCTCTGGAAGCAGCTTGGGGAACAGGTCACGGGGGGACATGGTCGGGAAGCCATTGAGGTGCTGAGACACGCGGCGTTGAGAGTGGGGGTCCTGGAGGTACATGGGTTCAGTAAGGTTTTGTCAACTGTCCAGAGCTACACGTTAGTCACGTCGCGGCTGGAAACAGGTCATGTTGGCTTCTTGACCCACCTTTCCTGGGAAATGGAATGCAGCGGCTGTGCTGTTTATAAGTGATAATTCTCTCTCATCATTGATCTTTCAATGACACACCCTGCGGCCCTGGGTGATTCATCCCATGGCGCTCGTCTCGGTCTCAGCCATGCAGGGAGTTCAGGGGGAGAACGTGGCTGACGAGAGCTCTTGCACAGGCGCCAACCCCCTGGGCCCCTCCAAGTGGTCAGCGACACGGCCACATTCCTCGGCTGCATTTGTCCTGCAAACACCCGGGTGACATCCCTTCCTGATATGCTGAGAGCACGGATGAGAGCCAGAGGTGAACTCTGCCTGGATCCCCAGTCACATCCCAGTGTGGCCGGCAAGCGATTGTTCAACAGCCACCTGGGCCACCTGAGCACCTGGGCCACCTGAGCACCTGGGCCATTTGAGCACCTGGACCACCTGAGCACCTGGGCCACCTGAGCACCTGGGCCTACCTGGGCACCTGAGCGACATCTGAGCACCTGGGCCACCTGAGCCCCTGAGGCCACCTGAGGCAGCTGGGCCACCTGTGCACCTGGGCCACCTGAGCACCTGAGCCCTGACACCTGAGCACCTGAGCACCTGGGCCACCTGAGCACCTGGGCCACCTGAGCACCTGAGCCACCTGAGCCACCTGGGCCACCTGAGCACCTGAGCCACCTGAGCACCTGGGCCACCTGAGCACCTGAGCACCTGGGCCACCTGGGCCACCTGAGCCACCTGAGCACCTGAGCCACCTGAGCACCTGGGCCACCTGAGCACCTGGGCCACCTGAGCACCTGAGCCACCTGGGCACCTGGGCCACCTGAGCACCTGAGCCACCTGAGCACCTGAGCCACCTGAGCACCTGGGCCACCTGAGCACCTGGGCCACCTGAGCACCTGAGCCACCTGAGCACCTGGGCCACCTGAGCACCTGGGCCACCTGAGCACCTGAGCCACCTGAGCACCTGAGCCACCTGAGCCACCTGAGCCACCTGAGCACCTGGGCCACCTGAGCACCTGGGCCACCTGAGCACCTGAGCACCTGAGCCACCTGAGCACCTGAGCCACCTGAGCACCTGAGCCACCTGAGCACCTGAGCCACCTGAGCACCTGGGCCACCTGAGCCACCTGGGCCACCTGAGCACCTGGGCCACCTGAGCACCTGGGCCACCTGAGCCACCTGGGCCACCTGAGCACCTGAGCCACCTGAGCACCTGGGCCACCTGAGCACCTGAGCACCTGGGCCACCTGAGCACCTGGGCCACCTGAGCCACCTGAGCACCTGGGCCACCTGGGCACCTGAGCCACCTGAGCACCTGGGCCACCTGAGCACCTGGACCACCTGAGGGCCACCGCCACCTGGGCACCTGAGCACCTGAAGGCCACCTGGGCACCTGAGCCACCTGAGCACCTGAGCCACCTGGCCACCTGGGCACTGGGCCACCTGAGCACCTGGGCCACCTGAGCACCTGAGCCACCTGAGCACCTGAGCACCTGAGCCACCTGAGCACCTGAGCCACCTGGAGCACCTGGGCCACCTGAGCACCTGAGCACCTGAGCACCTGAGCACCTGAGCCACCTGAGCCCTGAGCACCTGCCTGGGCCACCTGAGCACCTGAGCACCTGAGCCACCTGAGCACCTGGGCACCTGGGCCACCTGAGCACCTGAGCACCTGGGCCACCTGAGCACCTGAGCACCTGGGCCACCTGGGCCACCTGAGCACCTGGGCCACCTGAGCACCTGAGCACCTGGGCCACCTGAGCACCTGAGCACCTGAGCACCTGGGCCACCTGAGCACCTGAGCACCTGGGCCACCTGAGCACCTGAGCACCTGGGCCACCTGAGCACCTGAGCACCTGGGCCACCTGAGCACCTGAGCACCTGGGCCACCTGAGCACCTGGGCCACCTGAGCACCTGGGCCACCTGAGCACCTGAGCACCTGAGCCACCTGGGCCTCTGAAGCAGCCATTCGCCTGATCGCAGATGGCTACACACCATCTCAGCACTTGTCTGGAATTCACTAAGAGGCGTGGCGCAGGACATGTTTCTCTGTGAATGGACATAAGTGTCTTTTAAAGAGCAAAGGGAGATTATTCGTTCTGCTCTACTCCTTCCTCTCTATCCACCCATCAAAAGTATGGCCGTCTCCGCCCAGAAGAGCCGAAACCTGGGCCTGGGCCAGACCTCCGTGAAGATGCCAGGAGACCTGTCCCAGGTGCAGTCCCAGGCTCCGCTCAGCTAAACAAACACCCGATCGCACAGTCTCACTTTAGATGTACACACAGAGGGAGGGAGAGGGTGTGGATGGGAAAGCGAGTGTGAGGCCCAGGAACTTAGGAAGATGCGCAGAATCAGGGGATGGATGAACGTCAGCTGGAAAGAGCGCGGTCCCTGGGCGCTCTGTGGACGGTGGTTGTGGTCCCGTGTGGGCCGGGGCATTTCCGGGGGCCTGCTGACTGCACCACGGCGCAATTCATGCCATTTAGGACACACATGTTCAGAAACAGATTTTAGAAAGATTGAAGCTAAAACACCTCAAAGGGGAAAAAAATCAGAATCAGACTTTTGTTCTTATCGTTTTAAATTTCACATTAAAACACTCTTAAAAAAAAAAAAGATTTTCTGCTTAGAAAAGCAGGCTTTAGCTCTGCAGTTATTATCTTATCTATCATACTTTTTCTCTGAAAATTCCAGACATGGAAAATGGCATTCTTAATATGTCCATTCCCAAGTAGTTTGTTATTTTTGAAAGAAATAACAGAATGTTTTTACTTTTATGATTGCTTAGTGTGAATGTATAGTTTACATTTTTGGGTTATATTTTTCCCATCATTAAACAATTCCGGACAATGAGGGCAAAACAAAACTGAATATAAATAATTTAGTTGAGTTCCTTTTCTTGCAAACATGTTTAAACTCATGTTTTAAAAAAAAGTTGGATGACTTCTTAAGGCTATAAATGTATGTCCTGGCTTTTCCTGGACACGCAAGAACATTGGGTGAAGCCGTTTTTCTCTTGCACATTGTTTTTGGCGGCTCTGGGGGAAAGTCTGTTCGCTTGTCCAGTTACATTTCACCAGCAGGATCCCGGGTTCTGGAAACCACGGTGAATGCCTGCGAGATAAGGGCCTTTGCAGCACGGGGCTACCGTGTGGTTGTGCATCTACTGCACGTTCCAGTACTGGGAGCGCTCAGGTATGTGGTGTGTGTGAGCTGAGACGGTGTTCACATTGTACCTTATTTTGAAAGTAAGAGATACTGTGGGGCGAAAGGGCTTCACGCTTTAGGGGCCCCGGGTGGGAATCAATGCCTCACAGTCTTTGAGAATCGGCGCTGTGCTCTGTCCAGAGACTTTCTGGGGACGACTATTCAGTGGGCTGTTTTATTTTTGTTGTTGTTATTATTTATTTATTTTAAAATATATTTTCATTGATGTCAGAGAGGAAGGGAGAGGGAGAGAGAGAGAAACATCAATGATGAGAGAGAATCATGGATCAGCGGTCTCCTGCTCACCCCACACTGGGGATCGAGCCCACAACCTGGGCATGTGCCCTGATCGGGAATCGAACCGTGACCTCCTGGTTCATAGGTTGATGCTCAACCACGGAGCCACGCCTGCCGGGCCCAGTGTGCTGTTTTGTTCCCGAGTGTTTTCAATGAGGGCAAGATCTCACACCCATCGGAGGAGTCCATGATTGGCATTTCCGGTCTGTCAGCCACGTGCCCTTCACCTTTCATTCCGTCTGCATGTGTGTGGGAATGTGTTTGCTTTTTTAAAGCGTTTGTGGGTTACCAAGGGCACACCCACAGTTGCTCCTCCAACGTGTGGACGCCTGCTCTCCCTCCGCCCCTGGCCTCGGGAGCAGCGTCCAGGCCGCCGGAAAGAAAGGCCGTGTGCGATCCCGTGGCCCGCCCCCGACGCGTGCATTTTCACGGGGTCGTGATTAAGAGCGTCGGCGTGTCCTAGTGGAAGCATTAGCCCTGGAGTCCGAGGAGACGGACTTCACACCCCACGGCCGGCCACGGGCTGCGTGCCTGCAGCCAGGTCTCCCCGCCCTGAGCTCCTTCTTCCCTGTCCCGAGCAGCGGCTGGGAGCCGCGAGCGAGATCGCGCGTGTGGGACGTGCTGGACGGCATCAGTTTGCTGGGGAGCAAGGGAAGATGCTACTCTCGTGTCGTTACTGTTGTCTTTGCTATTGTCACTGTGAGTAATACGTGTCAGGACCCCGTATGGGTAAGCGACGCACAGGATGGAAGGACGCAAGAGGCAAGGAGTGTGGGGGAGCGGGTTATGGCGACTAGAGACCAGGGGACGAAGTGAGGGCCCCCGGGCGGAGTCGGCGTTCGCGGCTGCGGTGAAGACGTTGGCCGTCGGGGCCTGCCTCGTGGCACGGGCCTCTCCGCCCAGCTCACCGCGCATGGAGCTCCCTCTGAGGCTGTGATGAGTCCTCGTCTCCCCGTGACGAGCTGGCTCCTGGCCGCTCTCGGCCGCGAGGGCTGCCTGCTGCTCTTTGCCAGGAGGCCCTGCCATCGGGTCCCCAGCGCGGTCGGCGGGCCTCCTCCCAGGCCGGCAGGTGCCCGCCTCTGACTTCTTCCTTAGGGACCAGCCAGAGAAACGCTGCCTCAGAACGGCCCCACCTGGTGAGGCCAGGCCGCCCCCCGCTTTGCCATGTAACAAAATACAGACCCATCATCTTCCCCGGTTCTGCCCCCATGCAGAGGAAGAGGTGACACAGGGCCTTGTATACAGAGGAAGGGGACCTGGGACCATCTTAGAATCCTGCCGCCACGGTGCCTCCTGTGCCTCATGTCTACCACGTGTTCTCGATGTTGTGCTTTCGAAGGCCGTGCAGGATGGACACGGGCAGAGAATGGAGCCCCCGACTCTAATTTGCATGAACTTGACCAAGTCCTTTCACTTCCTGGATCATTTCAACCCCATCTGCACCGAGAGGCTCTCAGTAAAGGTGTGAATGTGGGACGTGATGGACAGTTACGTACTCACTCAGCAAATGCTTGCTAAGCACCTGAGTGGCAGAAATGTGTTGTCTGGAGGCGGGAGATCCACGATCGAGGCTCCGGGCTGTGCAGAGGGCTGTGACGGCTGCCCGTTCCGATGTCTCTCTAAGAGAGTCCTTTAGTCCTTTATTTAAAAAATGTATCGGATGCCTACTGTGCGCTAGACAATGCTTCCGGCACTGAGGAGACATTAGCGATGAAAGCAGCCAAAGCGCTGCTGTGGTGGAGCCCACATCCTCCTCAGGAAACAGGGAGTCAGCATCACCCACATTCAGTGACATACAGTGTGTGCCGTGTGCAGGGGATGCATGATGCACCCACATGTTCAGGTAGAGAGTGTACCGTGTGCAGGGGATGCATGATGCACCCACATGGCCAGGTAGAGAGTGTACCGTGTGCAGAGGATGCATGATACACCCACATGTCCAGGTAGAGAGTGTACCGTGTGCAGAGGATGTATGATACACCCACATGTCCAGGTAGGGAGTATAGCATGTGCAGAGGATGCATGATACACCCACGTGTCCCAGGTACTGAGTGTACCGTGTGCAGAGGATACATGATACACCCACATGTCCAGGATACATGATACACCCAGATGTCCAGGTGCAGAGTGTAGCATGTGCCGAGGATACATGATCCACCACACTCCCCAGGTACCACTGCGCAGGAACACTGGGTGTGAGCGGGACAGGTGGGAGGTGTGGTTTGAGGGTTGTGCTTAGTGAGATGAAAGGTCTTAGGAATCCCAGCCGGGTGATCAGGTGATTGTCTGGAATCATCTCTTGCAAATAGTCATGAACAGAGTGACGCCTCATGAGCATCTCGGTGGGCGGGGTGCTGTGTGGCTGAGTTTACGAGAGAAGTGGTCCCCTCAGGTTCTGCCGAAAGGAGGGAGCCGTTGGAGTCTCCTGCACGCGCATAGGCCTCCGCACAGTAACGGACGGAAGCCAGTGGGAGATGAAATGCCAGCGGCCTGGGCCTGGCAGAGCAGCCCCACCGGCTGGCGGGAGGATGTGCAGGGTGTCTGGGGACCGCCCCTCTCCTCGGGGCGCCTCAGCTTTGGCAGTGGCCCTGGGAGAGGCACGGAGCCAGGAAGAGGGGGCCCGAGGGACTTGGAGATGGCCTCCCATGAGCCTTGTATACACTAGTTTATATACTAGTGGCTGAAACTGCAGTTCCAGGAAATAGTTGACTTCCCGAGGTCACCCAGCGAGTGGCAGAGCTGGAGCTCGGCCCAGGCCTCCTGACTCCCCTGTAGACGCCTCTGCAGAGGCAGCGCCTTCCTGCCTGGTCCTGGGCCTCCCCTCAAGCTCCGCCTCTCCCACCAGCCCCGCCGGGGCCCCCTCCTGGCTCCCTCAGCCTGATGTGCTGGAGAGAGAGGCTGCATCCTATTTGGGATTCATTGGCTAGGCTGCTCTACCAAAGCTCCACTAACCCAGTGAGTTCAAACTAAGAGTTTTATTGTCTGGAGGCTGGAAGCCCAAGGTCAAGTCCCAGGTCAAGGGGATGGGGGGTAGGGTTGGTTCCTTATGAGGCCAAGGGCGGATCAGCCCTGTGCCTTTCTCCCAGCGCCTGATGGTTCAGGGCCACCCTCTCTCCAGGCCTTGGCCCGGATCTCTGCCTTCCTCTCCACGTGGTGTCTTGCTGTCAACCGATGATCATCGTACCAATGAGAGGACTAGGTCCCCAGAGGAGTCCCCAGGGAAGATCTCTGGGGACATGCTGACCTTCAGAGGAAAAGCCTGCGCTCAGGTGGCTCCTAGGTGACACCGAGTAAAGCCAGGAATTATCTGTGACCCTATGTTTTCTCAAAATTCCCCACTCTGCTGGTCAACCCATGGAGTGTCTTGGCCAGATTCTTCCTTGAACATTGTTCTAGCTAAAGTTCACCATGATATTGAGAGCTGCAGAAACAGAGGCAGAGCCGAGGATTTATATTTCCAGGCTCAGCACCGCTTCCTCCATGAAGCATGCCTGGATTTTTCCCACCAGGAGGGATGCCTCTCTTCTGTGAATTTATCTACCATTCCCTCATGTCCAAGTGAGAACCGCTGGTTTATACTAAGTTGTGAATGACTGATATAACATCCTACCCTAAGATTAGATTTTCATGAAAGAAGCAGGAGCATGACAATGCAGAGGTTGCCTGAAGGGGAGGAAGGAAGGGAGAGCAGGAAAGAGACAGCTCCTGGAGGCGGACTTTGTTTGTAGCTCGCTATGGAGGAGAAAAGATGTGAAAGCCTCGTGGTCCCTTGGTTCCCAACAGCGTTGTTCTACCCCCCCACCTACCGGGGCTATGTCTTTCCTTTACCTTGAATTTGATCTTAGGCTGCAACGGTCAGCACCCTTGCAGGTCTCCACCTAACAAGAGGAGGGCATCGCCCAAGATGTGTATCTTTGTGAAACAACCATGAAAAAAGCCAGCCTGTCGGAGCCTCTCTAGGAGGCTGTGCGTTTGGTAAGTCGTGTGGCCCTTGGGAGTCAGAGAAGGGTTTTCAGGGCAGCTTCTGACGGACGGGGGTCCTCGGTCCCGTGTGATTTAAAACACGTCCCATCAGGCCCGCACATGTGCCAGCGAGGGCCGACGCTGTGCCCAGGACCTGCGGGAGAGGGGAATTCGTGATATCCAGGCAGCTGATAGCTAGTCCCGATGACAGATGTGTTTCAAATGATGTCTAAGTATTTGCTCTGAAGCACGCCAGAAAGGAGTCAGAGGGGAAGCTCGGCCGCAGACGAGCCAGAGATCTGTCTTGTCTGTGAGGCCAAACGTAAGCCCGGCTATTGGAACATGCACACATTCAGAGTCTTAAAAAAAAAAGGCCGGCCGTGGCGACCGCCAGGAAGAAATGCCAGACGCTCGGCTGGCTTGGCTGCACCTGACGGACGTTCATTCACGGGCACGGAGCCGAGACGGACGGCTCAGCCCGGCCAGACTTCATGCTTCATTACCTCGCCCACCTCCACTCGGGCGGACGGGCCCGCGCGGTAATAGCTGGCAATAGACAGCGCCGCAATTACTGTGTGTTTAAACACTTGGTGTTTTTCCAGCGTGTGTGCAGCCTGTGTTCTGAAAATAATTGGGTAGGTGCTTAACAAACCGTGGATCTTTGCTCGTAAGTGAATTAAAGCAGTCAATATTTCCCTATTGTGAAGGGCAATTTCCGCAGAGCATCGGAGTGCCAGGGACACAAACTGCGATTTTCCTTCCAGCTCCGTCTCTTCCCGTAACTGAGTTTCAAAGCTGAAGAAAGAGCTACCGGCCAATTGCATGCGCATTTGTAAAGCATTTATCTTATGTGCAGTGTTCCGCTCAGGAATGCTTTCACACTTTGAAAGCATAAAGGGCCATGTTAATTGAAAAATGCCACTAAGAACTGTTATTTCTGAGGCACTGCTTTGAGGTCTGGTTGACAGAAAAGCTGTCCATGTCTAATGTAAGCAGCTTGAGGAGTTTTGTGATCAGCATATCCCCATGCAACCATCACTACGTTCTCTGCCATAAACACACCCACAATTTCCAGAAGTTTCCTACAATCCTCTTTTTTTGTTGTTGTTAATCCTCGCCCAGGGATATTTTTCCATTGATTTTTAGGGAGAGTGGAAGAGAGGGAAAGACAGAGAGAAACATCGATGTGAGAGAAACACAGTGATTGGTTGCCTCCTGCAGGAGCCCTGACCAGGGCCCAGGCTGGGGAGGAGCCTGCAACCGAGGTACGTGCCCTTGACCGGAATCGAACCCGGGACCCTTTGGTCCACAGGCTGACGCTCTGGCCACTGAGCCACACCAGCTAGGGCCATCTCTATTTCCTCTCATTATTTTCTAAGAGGAACATTTAACCTGAGATCCGCCCTCTGAGCAGGATCCTAGCTCACAGCGCCAGCATTAACTGTCGGTCCTTCGTGGGGCGGCGGGTCCCAAGGATCGAGTGGTCCCGTATCGGGACCCTCATTCCCTCTGACTAATCTGATTGGGCATCTTCACATTTTCAGAGTGACTCTGTCTGTAATCCACAGGCGACTCGAGCCGGAAGGAAAGAGGAAATCTTTTTTATTTTTTAAATATATTTTCTTGATTTTTTAAAATTGATTTTCTTTTCTTTTTCTTTTTTTTTTTTTTTTACAGAGAGGAAGGGAGAGGGATAGAGAGTCAGAAACATCGATGAGAGAGAAACATCGACCAGCTGCCTCCTGCACACTCCCTACTGGGAATGTGCCCGCAACCAAGGTACATGCCCTTGGCCGGAATCGTATCTGGGACCCTTCAGTCTGCAGGCTGACGCTCTATCCACTGAGCCACACCAGTTAGGGCAAAAAGGAAATCTTAAGGTTGTGGGAAGGAGCAGGGAGTTTGAGCACAGGATCTGAAGCTTGGAAGGAAATAGGCACTGATGGATCGAAGCTGAACTTTTCTCCCACTTCTTGCCTGACATGTTGCCCTTTTCTGGAAAGAATTGACAAATTTTGGCAAAAACCACACGTTATTAAATAAACGAATCTGCACCTTCAGTTCGGGCACCTCCTTGGCACCGAATGAGACGTGCAGAGGCGGCTTCCCCTGGACCTCCGTGAGACTCGGCGCTCCAGGCTCTGTGGTCCCACAGCCGGGAACCCGTGTCCCCGAGACTCCGCTCTCAGGAAGAAGTGGGTTCCATGCGCGCACCCCGCTGTAGGATCGTCAGGGCGTGCTCTGCGTGGCTGCGGCTGACTTTAGGATAATTGGTAGACAGACTGCTAACGTGTATCTGCATATTCTTACCGTTGTTAGTTCCTCTGACATTTTGCAAGAAGCAGGGGTTAAAATGATTTTCAGAAACTATTTCAAATTGGTATATTTTTAATTATGCCAAGTGGAGAGTCTTTATGCTTATTTGGTTAGACCTGAAAAGTTGATTCGATTGCGAATGTTCGAATTTAAGGCATCTTCGAGAACATCCCGGCCAGGCCCCGCCAAGCGGAAAAGGACCTGAAGGCAGAGTTGTCTGGTGTCTTGCTACAGTTATTGAACCGGGCACCTCATGCTGCGACTCCTGGTCCAGTGCTCGCTCGACTGCACAAATGCCCCATCTTGACTGACAAACCCCAATCACTGAAACATGCCGTGGCATCCAGAATCCAGGGTCCCTCTTAGAACTATGTCCTCCATGGCTGCTGTCAGACCCACTCGCTGACCGGGACTCCTGGGCTGTGAGGGGAGGAGGTAGGACATTTTTCCTGGACCTCAGGCTCAGAAAGTGGGGCAACATGAGAACTGTGATGATATCTCTACTTGATGAGATATTATACTTATGTGCAAGATATTATGTTTATGTGCATATATTAAACACATTGACTTGTTTAACCTAAAACTTAAAAATATGCCACAGTTCTATAACCATTTTTAAAAAATTTTTTTTTATTGATTTTGGAGAGGAAGGGAAAGGGAGAGAGAGATAGAAACATCAACGATGAGAGAGAATCATGGATCGGCTGCCTCCTGCATGCCCCACACTGGGGATCGAGTCTGCAACCTGGCACATGCCCTGACCAGGAATTGAACTGTGACCTCGTGGTTCATAGGTCGACACTCAACCACTGAGCCACACCGGCTGTTGTAACCATGTTTTAATGTTTAATTTATTGGAATATTCCAGAATAGAAATGGCTGAGGTCTGTCAACATTGAGAGGTCCTGTTAGTACTTGTGACTCAAAGAACTTGTATTCTCCCTCTTTCCTTTGAAATTGTTGGAGGAAATATCTGTTTCTTCCAGCCCAAAAGTGTGGTGCGGCCCTGGCTCCAGTGCCACTAATGCTCCATCTCAGCCTGTTCCGAAGCCATGCGTCCTTCAGAGACCTTTTTCCGGACTGTCTGCGATAGGAGTCAACCTGCCTTTTTTTTTTAACTTCCCGGACACTGAAATCTTGTGTTCTAGTTTTCTGTGTCTGCATCTCATCCCACCTGATGACTTGTAAAGCCCGGATGGCAGACGAGGGCCCACCCACGCTGGCCAGACGGGAGACCGTTCCTGTCTGGCGAGCAGTGAAGCGTGCAGGCTCATCCCAGGGGCCATGGACTGAAGGCTGCGTCCTCCCAAAGCGTGTGTGTGGAGTCCTAGCCCCTTGTGATGCGTGAAGAGCTGAGGCCCTGGGAGTGGCTGGGTCATGAGGGTGGAGCGCCCACGAACAGGATTCGTTCTCTTTATAAGAAGAGACCGAGAGCTCGCTGTCAGCCACGCGAGGTTCAATGAGAGACGGCCACCTGCGAACCAGGAGGCGAGCCCCGGCCGACACCAGATCTGCAGCACCTGGACCTGGGCCTGCACAGCCTCTCCAGCTACGGGGAATAACTGCTTCTGTTCTAGGCCCCCGGTCCATGGCCAGTTGTGAGAGCAGCCCAAACTGACGACGACATCACGGGAGGCACATGGAGAAGAGCAGGGAGGGGCCCGGGAGTGGAAGATGGGCACCATTTGTCTGGCTAACAGGTCTAGGTTTTATTCCAAGGACAATGGGGGACCATCGAGAAACGCTGGCCAAGGAGGGGTGTCATGAATAGAATACATGCCTGGAAACAGTCCGCCAGAAGCACATGGAAGGTTGGAGGGAGGCCTCTGTAAAACGTCAGATGACTGGCCCTGTTGGTGTGGTCTTGCTGGCAGGAGAAAGAGTGAGTTTGGCAGGTGAAGACTGGAGTCGTGGTGAGAGTAGCATGGATCGGTGACTGGCTTGGGATTGATCGGATCACGGAACTACATTAAAGGTGACCTTATAGATCAGACTGCCCAGCCGTGTCCCACCCCTGAGGCCTCCTGGAATGCAGGTGACAGGTGGCAACTGAGGGTCTGATGCCCCGATGGCAGCTTTCCAACCGCCAGTGCACCTGCCACCCTTTTGGACAATATTGACCTTCACCCTAGACTGAGCCTCCATCTCCTGCCTCGTTCCCATCCACGCCTGGTCCTGCCCTCTGGGCTGGTGCTGCATGAATCCACGTGATGACTCTTCAGGCACTTCAGGGCAGCATCCTGTCCCTTTGTATGGCACCTTCTTTTTACCGGCTCAGCCTTTTAGTGGTGAATACAACATGGACCTAAAGTACACGCATGAGCATGGCAGTCCTCAGCCTCATCACTCATGGAGCCCTGGAGTGTCTGAGAAGGCCACGCATGCAAACCTTCCTGGGGCAGGACGCCTCCCGGCACCTCCCAGGCTGCCCGTGGCATCTCCTTTTCGGTATTTCTGCCCATTTACAGTCCACTGAGTCAGAGACGGTGAACTAGAGCATCTGTATCAATGCGGATACATCTCAAAACCAGAGGCAATGCCGGCGTTGAAGAATATATACAATCGCACAACATGTGTACAACCTTTGCTACCTGGACAGCAATACTTTTCAGATGTATCGATATATTACCCTCTGTTTCTGTAGTGATAAATACTTGAGCGATGATAGGGGCCATCTCTGGGGAGAACCTTAGTTTGCTGGGGCGGCCGTAACTAAGTGGCACACACTGAGACTTAAACCACGGAAATGGATTGTCCCACAGCCCTGGAGCCAGAAGCCCTCCTTCCGTCCGACCTCATGTTAACTGATTGCATCTGAATCAGTCCTATTCTCAAACAAGGTCACATGTTGAGGGACTGAGGGTTAGGATTTCAACAGATGGACTTTGGGGGACATGCGTCGACCCATAACAGGGAGGGCGAGAAGGAAGTGGCATCCGTGAATGAAGGAGGGGCGTCATGTATCTGTAATGAGTTTTGGGAAGAGATTTGAAGCAAATATGATAGAAGGATGTGAATTGATAAAGCAGAGTGGCAGGTACTGTGTGTGCAGTCTTGTCGGGAAGATGGAATGATTTTACGCTTTAAAAGGGTCTTTACTAACATTAGGACGCGGCCTCAGTGGGCCTGGTGCCGTGCAGCAGGTTGGGGAATTGCCGATGTTGATACAGAGCAGTGACTTCCACCCTGGGTGCTGCAAGAATTGTTGAAAGATGCCGCACCTGACTGTTTGGTCAGGCGCAAGGACCCTTTCCCTTAGGGCAGTGGTTCTCAACCTTCCTAATGCCACGACCCTTTAATACAGCTCCTCATATTGTGGTGACTCCCAACCATAAAATTATTTTCGTTGCTACTTCATCACTGTCATGTTGCTACTGTTATGAATCGTCATTTAAATATCTGATATGCGGGATGTATTTTCATTGTTACAAACTGAACATAATTAAAGCATAGTGATTCATCACAAAAACAATATGTAATTATATACATCTTTTCCGATGATCTTAGGCGACCCCTGTGAAAGGGTCGTTCGGCCCCCAAAGGGGTCGTGACCCACAGGCTGGCGACCCACAGGTTGAGAACCGCTGCCTTAGATTGTCAAATGAAAGCATGGCAATGGCCAACACAGCTGAGAATCAGCCATCAAGCTGTCAAGTGTGCGTGCCCTGTCTTGAACCATAGCCAGATAGGTCAGGGGATAGCGTCGCACCTTATTGGTAATGTTGCGTAATAAAGTTGCATCTGAATGATTAATTCTTGGCACCAGAAATCCTTATATATAAGTATAGGCACCTGATTTTTTAAAAAGTCACTTTGGAGCAAAAAGGGTGGGGAATTACTGTCACTATTATTATTTCGTAAATCAGTCAAAATTATGCCCATGTTTTCGTCCGAGCAGCAAAGCATATCCTGGTTGTGCTGCAGAATTCCCCTGACCAGTGTGTGGGCGCGTGAGACGGGAAGGTGGGGATGGCTGGCAGAGAGGACAGACGCCTCCCCGAGGAGGAGTGACTGAGAGACAGGGCCGTGTGTGCGAGGAGGAGCGCGATGTCTGGGGCACACAGGAGCCGTCCTGTGGGCAGGAGGGTCCCGTTTGTGCCAAATCCCCCCAAGTGTGTGAAGCTCGGCCGCGTGGTGGGCCTCAGGCTGGTGGATTTCACTCGAGGTTGAAAACACTCGCCGACTCAGCCACGCTCTCCCATACGCTCTGCTCCTCACACATGGAGAGGGCTGCGAGGAGAGGGGCGAGCTCTGTGCACCGGGGTGACAGGTAAAGGCCCGGGGACGCCTGGGTGAGACGCTGCCGGTGAAGGTAAACATTGCCCAGCCAGCCCTGAGCTCCCCTGTCCGAGGGTGGGCTTCTCAGCCCCCCGCTTCCCACCTTATCAACTGACGGCGGGAAAGATGCGGGGGCAGCTCTCCCGACAGTTGCTCTGTTTTTGTAGAAACCCTACTGCTTCCTGTGCAGGTCCTCGCACACAATCTGCGTACACAAGTGAGTCCTGACTCATGTTGGAAATGACCATTTTGCAGAATTGACCTAGTTCCCCTTTCTGGAAATTGAGATGGTGATCTTTATCAGTCCTAGTCCCCCCCCCCCCCCCGCCCCCCACTCCCCCCAGTTCTCTGTAGTTCTTTAGAGGTTGATGATGATTCAGCGCTCACGCTGCCAAATGTCACAGGCCCGGACTCGGGGCCCAGATATGGCGGCCCTGAGAAGCGGCGTCCTGTGAGGTCAAGTCCTAGGCTGTCGGCGGGCAGCCCGTGGCTCAGCCCATTAGGAGCTGAGGGCCACCAGCCTCCTGTGGCCTGGGGGCTCCTTCGTCTGCAAACCCGATTTCCGATCCAGAGCGCGTGCGGAGGAGAGGAGGGTGCACACAGCAAGCCCTGAGCACAGGCCGCCTCTCCTGTCGCCAGCTCGGGCTTCGGCTTATGGCCGCGCTGTCTTCCTGCTGAAGCGGAGTCTGCACAGAGGAGATGCTGCCAGGTGGCCGCGGGGCAGTGCCCAGGGCACCCCGGTGCCCAGGACGCATGTGGCCTCCCTTTGCTGTGACGCGGTCCTAAACGCCACCGCTCCCATTTTGCCCTCGGGGATTTTTAAAGATTGAGGCTCCCGGACACCGGGTTTTCCAATAATCTCATTACAACCAGGGGCTCCGGGCCGAGGGTCCCTCTTTCCTCTGGCCGCCCACGCCCCGAGTGCCCCGGCCCCCAGGACGCCCCGCAGTCCTCCTCCCCATAGGCGTTGCTCCTCGCTTTCCTCGTCCAGGCTACTCCCAGGTTTCACCAGAAGTTCTTTTTTGCAAGAAACCGTTCCTTCTTGAAACCATACCTGGAAGCGCGCCCACCTCGTACGTTCTCTGGAGCACAGCGGGCGCGGAATGGAACTGCTTTTCCGAGTTCTTCTGTGGCCATTACCGTCTCTGAAATAGCGCTCTCATCCAGGATTCCCTTCTGTCTTATTCCAGCCACCTCCCTGGACTCGGGGCCACGGGGCTCTGTCCTCTGAGAGATGGAATGGATTTGGAGAGTAGCTGAGAAGGGCTGGAGGCAGCTCTCAGTTTTATCGTCTGCGGTCCTGTGCTCACGGTTTCCACAGGAATAAGGGAGAGGGGAGCAGGCTTTCTGGGGAGGGAGGAGAGGGGAGGGGGAGGGAAGATGCTGGTTTTCACCTGTTAGGGTTAATGTGTTGGGGGATTCGCTGCTGCACAGGGGATGGTTCAGCGGATGGTTTATAGGAGAGGCTGGCTCTGCCCTCTATGTTTGGGAACGACCCAGGGACAAGATGGGGATAAAGGAAGGCCTGGTCACAGGGAAAGCACAGGGCAGACAGGGTAGGAGGGGCAGGTCATCTGACAACAGACTCCCGAAGGCCATCTGCATCCGGGTGGGGAAGGAACGGGATCCAGCGAAGACAGAAGCAAAGCCAGCAGAGAGGAGGACAGTGAGGGGAGCTTTTCACCGGGGAAGAGAAGTGAGAGAACATTGAAACGAACTGTGAAGCAAAAATAAAGACGATGGAAATTGGAAAAGGTTGTTGGAGTTGGCCACTCAGTAACAACACACGATGCCCAGCACTACTGACCACTCAGGGTGGGACCGCATGGCGTTAAACACTCGCGCCCCTGAATCATTACAGTATCCCCAGGAGACATTGTATTTGTTATAATTCTCTTTCAAGGTGAGGAAAAAGCAGTGATGTCGACTGGTTAAAAAAGACCCAACGCCTTAGCCCTCAGGAGAGTTGGGGTTCCGACTCCTGGTATCTGATTCCAAAGCAGGAGCTTCTGAGCGTTTAGTCTCTGCAGAAAACGCCTCTAGTGTCGGACAGATTGCAGAAGTCAAGGACCCTTTGGGGATGAGGAAGAAACTGGCGGGGGCTCACTCCTGTTTTAAGAACTTTGGGGGGATGGGAAGGGGGGAGAGCAAACAAGAGAGTGTGGTTGAGAGACAGATGTTTAGAGTTTTCTACCGTTATTTTTCTGAGGGTGGGGACGACAGGATACGGGTGAAAGATGGAATCAGTGGCCACGAAATGAGAAGGGAGGGTTTCGTAACTTCATCTGGGAAGTTGTGGTAAAAAGCGGGGTGTTACTCAGGTGGGGTCAGCAGTAGGCTGAGGGGTTAAAACAAAGTAAACAAACTCCAGGTTGTTAGCAGGGAGGTGGGCGCAGGGAAAGGTGTGTGGGGCTCAGGAGATGAGGAGAAGGACAGGGGAGAAGGTCAGGCTCATTTCAAAAGAGGAGAGTGTGTGGCCCGGCCGGCGTGGCTCAGGGGTTCAGCATTGACCTATGAACCAGGAGGTCATGGTCTGATTCCTGGTTGGGACACATGCCCAGGTTGTGGGCTTGATCCCCAGTAGGGGGCGTGAAGGAGGCAGCTGATCCATGATTCTCTCTCATCATTGATGTTTCTATTCCTCTCCCTTCCTCTCTGAAATCAATAAAAAAAAAAATATATATATATATATATTTTTTTTTTTAAAGAGGAGACTGTGTTGAAAGGGTAAGTAGAAAGAGATGGAGAGACTGTTCCAGGTAAGAGAGCTAAACAGAGGTGCCCTACAGCCCCCAACTCCTGGTGGGAGAGAGAAGAAGGGAGGCCTGCCCCACATCCTTTGTTGGATAAAACGACACAGAAAACCACACTAGGCTCGCCATCTATAACGCCATCAAACCAGGGGCGGGGGGGATGGGATGTAGGCCTTCACCATCTATTTACTGGTTTATTGGGCGTTTTGTCAACGAAGGTGCCTGGATTTGGTGGGATGCCGTGAAATTGCATAGGTCAAACCAATTTCAATGTCAAATAGTAACGTAACTAGAAGTTTCTTGTGTCTTAATTAGAGGTCATCACTCCCCTGGAAGGGGTCCCTGTCAGGGCTGCCTGGGGTAATTTGGGGAGCGCAGTGAAGCTTAACATGAAGGATATGAGAGTCAGTGACTTTTTTAAAGTCATATTGTTTATTCTTCCGCAAACAGTGGGCAGCCCTGACTCCAATTAGAGCAGCATTCTAACGACTTCAGATTCGCATCTCGGAGCTGGCCGTCTTTGGGAAGGAAAGCAGGCCCTGCCGCTCTCCAATTACTCGGAGCAATTAGAGGAGATGATCAGACACTTCTGGGGTCTCATTAGCAGGCGTGTCGGCTGCTCCCACGTCTCCGCGGATCACACGGGGACTGGCCTGGCCGCCCACGTCCCCTCGCGGGTGAGTCCCGCAGACAGCGACTCACTCGCGTTAAAAAAAGGTAGCGATTTTCACAGCCGGTCTCTCCTTTCCTCAGAAAAGTCACTCATTACTGTTGCTCTTCTAAAATACGGGTGGTGGGTACCACTGTCTTTTTCTACGTAAAAAGCTCTCTCATTTTTCTCTTCGCTCTAAACCCATCATCACCTTGGTACTCAATACCAGCCCCCAGCAATTTCCCAACAGTCAAACCTGGTGCCGAGAAGAACGGCTTTTGGGAAGCGAGGACCCCGGCATTCTGAGTGTTGCTGCATTCAGCTCTCACCGCCTTTTCATTGCTGACAAGCACTTTAAGAGCGGGGCCTAATTTTAGCAAAGATTGGTTTGACTGAGGCAGTTTCACAAAATGCCACCAAAGCCCTAGCCAGTTTGGCTCAGTGGGTAGAGCGCCGGCCCTCGGACTGAAGGGTCCCGGGTTCGATTCCAGGCAAAGGCTCGTTCCCTGGCCCTGAGGCCCTGGTTGGGAGGCAACCAATCCATGTGCCTCTGTCTCACAATGATGTCTCTGTCTCTCCCTCCCTTCCACTCTCTCCAAAAATTAATGGGAAAATATCCTTGGGTGAGGATTAACAACAACAACAACAACAAAGCAAATAAAATGCCACCAAGGAAAACTTAAATCCAGGCGCCTTATAGCTGACAAAATGCCCAAGAGCCCAATAGACTGTGAAGCTCCAAGTTCCCCCGCCCCTCGAGCTGACTGCATTCTAGAACGTCACGTCTAAGAGTATCCCCGCCCGCCCGTCGACAGAAGCCTGGTCTCAGCTGTTTGTATTGCTCTTGGTGTCACGGTTCCCAGCTCAGAAGTTCCCTCTGTAATGACAGCCGAGCCTCCTGTTCTGGCCCGGCCTCCACGCCACCCTCGAACCACAGAGCCGAGTCAGGGCACGGGTCCCCTTTCCCTGAGGTGCACCGACTCACCGAGCAGGGCCTGCCTCTGGCTCCCGGAGCCCCCGACTTAAGGACATGCCTGTCCAACATCCAGATTTTAGGTGAGCTCCATAGCCAGGCCCCGCCTTCTCCAGGCTCCACTTTAATCCCCGCATTGAGCCTCGGCGAGTGGAGAGAGCACTGGCTGAGACGCGAAGATGAGCCTTTCCCAAGTTCTCTGTGGGACCAGTGGTCCATCCCCTCTTGGCCTTAAGATAGTTCTAGAAATGATGGCTATATCCATCACCTGCTTCTCACATGAGCAGAGAATCCTCCGTCTGTTTCCCGAACTCCACAAGCGTGGCAGTCCTTCCGGGTTCGAGCGCGGATGCTGGGCCCGCCTGCAGGGCTGGATGGAATCTTTCTTCCCCATTTGGTAGCCGTGTGGGGTGTTATTTTACCCACCCACCCTGCCCCTCAGTGTCCTCCGCGGTAATGAAATGATAATAATACTAGGTCTACACGACGGGGTGTCAGGAGGATTAAAAGAATGGGATATAGGGCCAGGCCGCGCACAGAAGAGGCCATAGGACTAGCAGCTAAACTCCAAGAAGGTATCTTTTTGAGGGAATTCGAGTGGGGGCCTGGGCGTGGTGCAGACTCCTCAGGGTGTCCCCAGGCATCAATCAGCCTTTTAAGCCACATCTTGGTTCTGAGATGTTTGGGGCCCAGAGTTCGATGTTAAGCCGGGAGCCTTATTAGGCAGCCTGACTCTAGGTGTGTCAGCACCGGTCTTGAGCAAACCAGGTAGAGCCTCTCCAAGCCCCAGCTCAGCAGAAGTCTGGGCGTTAGGAGGACAAGACATGAGAAGGGGCCCTACGCATACACGCCCCTTAGAAACGTCTCAGTGATGCCAGGAAGCATGGCTCCAGCCAGTCACGTGACCTCAGTGTAGAGCCAAGTAACACCAGAGTAGAGTTGGAGCGAGACCACAGCCCCCAGTCAATCACTTGTGTATTTTAGGTAAAGGGCAAGCAATAGGCTTTGCATATCGATGTCTCAAATATTGCATGGGCCATACACCAACATAAATTGTTTATTGTGTATCCGAGTTCAAATGGAACTGGGCATCTTGCGTTTTTATTTGCTAACTACGGCAATCCTTGGTCGTAGGGTTTGCCGCAGCGGCTTTGAGGAACAGCGTTGCAGAATGCCCAGCAAAGTCTTACCTCCTCATATGTGTTTAATTAATAGAGGTGTCTCTTAAAGTAAATTTGCTAGTTACTTTAACAACTGTTGGGGGTTAACCATCCTTGAGTTTTGCTTATTAAAAATAATTAGCATTCATTTGAACGCGTCCCCACTTCTGTCAGCTGTTACAGTTAGATCTCATCTAGCCGTTTCGTCCTGGGAGAAAGCTTGAATTTCACGTCCACATTTCGTGGTGGATGGTTAGTAAATTAAGAAGGAATCAGCCAAAGCTAACATCCAACCAACCTCCTCTGCTTCTGCTCCTGGAAGCGTAACTCATTAAATTACCAACAGATCTCTCCCTTCTGATCAATCACTTGTTCCCTTCCTGGTCCTTCCAGAAGGGCGTAGCCACGCCTGTCATACCGCCCGGCCTACTGCAGAGATGACCTGGCACCGGATATTTCGGACCGGCATGGACCACACAGGGAGCGTCAGGGCGGTCCCAGCTTGATTTCCTCTGGGTGCAGAGATGGTCAGGAATTGGCTTTTCCTTTGGGACGAGCTTTCTGTCAAAAGACTGATGCCAGCCCGGCTGGTGTGGCTCAGGGATTGAGCGCTGACCTATGACCCAGGAGGTCAGGGGTCCATTCCCAGTCAGGCCTGCGTTGCGGGCTCCATCCCCAGTAGGGGGCGTGTAGGAGGCAGCCGATGAATGATTCTCTCTCATCATTGATTTTCTCTTTCTCCTTCTCCCTTCATCTCTGAAATCAATAAACATATATTTAAATAAAGAAAAATAGACTGATGCCCAAGTGAACAGATGCAGCAAGTTCTGTAGCCTCTTTTGAGGACTAAACTCACATGGAAAATGGCCAGGAGCTGCAGTCCCGTCACACAGCCAGCCCTGTCCTCAAGCAGAGGCCACGCGCGTGCCGATGGGCTGGTGACTGCCCCCCCCCCCCCCCCCCCCGCCCGGGACAGGCAATGGCGCGTAAGGTCCTGGCTCGGTGCATCACTCCTTCTATGCGGGGCCTTGGTAACGGGGAACAAACAAGGCCGACGCGCGGGTGCTGGGCACGGCCTGGTCCTCGGTTGCTGATGCGTTCTTTCTCACTCCTGGTGATTACCTCACCATCCATCCTCCTCATCCACGTGCCCCCTCCCCCTCCTCACTCGCCTCTGGCAGGACAGCCAGTGAATGGGAAGCAGGGTCCGCTGTGCAAGGCGCGCTGGCCAGAACGGCCTCCAGGAGCCCTGGGACCAGGCCTCTGCCCCTCACCTCAGGCCTCGCACTGGGCGAGCCCCTGGCGTGGCTCTCATTAATCCGCTCTTTACACCCAATGGCAGCTTCCAGAAGCTGCACGGAGATCGGGCGCCCGTGGACCGCTTCCCACTGCAGAAAAACGTCCTATGTTTCCATTTGTTTATTTTTCGAGAAGAAAAGGAAAAGCCAATTTGATAACAAAAAAATGACCTGATTTTAAATCGATGTTTTCTTGGAAGAAGTTCTGGGACTTTCTTAAATAGAGTGAACGCACTGAAAATGAGCCGCCTTGCAGCTCTGCCTGTGGCTTTCCCGCACCTGCCCCGGTGAACCCGGGCCGGCCATCACTTTCTTCAAGGGGAAGGACTCCCCAGAGCCGCAGTGTGAGACCCGGCCCCGGGCCGTCCGAATGCACAGCCGGGGGATGTGAGCCAGGAGCTCCAGCTCCCGGAGAATGTGCGGCAGAAGTTCTCCAAGTTGGTCACCTCTGATGCGTAGGATGCTTGTCAACGGGAAGCTCCGGGCTTGGCGTGGGCCTCGTTCTAGATTTCGTTGGCTTGGTCCTCGGGGGAGCCCTCCCGCCCCGTCGAGCTCCCCCCTCAGGTGTCCTAGCCCGTGAGGCAAGGACAGCCCATCACAACATGCTTTCCACACCCTCCATTTGAGCCTAACTAAACGGGTTTGTACAGGATAAAAACATGACACGTTCATGGCCAAAGGTTGTGTATTTTCTTTATTCACACCGGTTTTCCGGTTTTCCGAGCAGTGATCATTGCAAGCATCCGTAGCACAGGAAGTAGCCGGGGTGTGGGGACGACGTAGTGGGCTCCGAGACCACCCGGGCTGTGAGCCGCCTCTCGGGGGGACCAGGGGGCGGGGAGGGGACAGCGGGTGAGGGGGACAGACTGGGTCAGCGCCAGGACCTGCTGGCCCAGGCCCGCGCTCTCCCAGCCTTGCTCTGCAGAACTGTGGGCGCTTTCTGTTTCCGCCGAGTGTGTATGTGACTAAATCCCGTCTCATTGGCAGATATTGCCAAGATAAATGTGCAGATCATTTTTCAAACAGCAGGAAGTCAGAATTAAAAATGAGTGTCGCAGAGGTGGGCCCTTGTGGGCACAAACCCATTCAACAGCGACCCAAGAAAGCCTTCTCTGAACTAATGAGAGTCACGGGAATCAGACGGTCACTTACGATCGGATCACACTGTCCCCGGACCAGCTCAGGCCCTCAGCTGTGGCTGGGACTGATGTGCCTTCCGACCCGGCCTGCGGTGTGCTCCCCGGGACGTGTTTGTCTCGCTGGGCTGACCTGCGATTTCATGAAAGAATGGATCTCCTGATGGCACTCAGATACTCCATCTAAAACACAAACATACGACGTATTGTTTGGTAAGAATAAACCACAACCTTAAAATAAACAAACACTGGGGGCATGGGAACCCCAAGCTTGGCTTTCCCGCTGGTCGGGCTGTGAGGAAATCTGTTGTTTACGCACCGCGGGCTCTGAAACAGCCCTTTCTGGTTGCCGCCGCTCTGAAGTTCCCTGTTAACCTCTCCAAGTTCGCGTGTTACCCTCCCCGTGGAGGTCACTGCTGGGAGCTGCATGGCGATTTCACTCCAGGCAGCAGCAAGGAAAAGGGCTACTGACTCACAAAGCCCTGGGAACTGCCAGAAAAACACAGAGGTTGGGGGGTGTTGGGGGTGGGTGGGGGGTGGGTGTGTGCGGGACTCTATGCTGTGTGTAAAGAAACCTGCAGTTGGAAGCAAGTGTTGGAGAAGGCCGCGGAGGGTAAAGGAAAATTAAAAATAGGACTACCATGTCATTAAAACATGCCACACCTGGGTATTAATCCGGAAGATTGGGATCGGGACCTCGAACAGATACCACGCTCCCCAGTCCTTACAGTGTCACCCACAACAGCCCAGGTCGGAAACATGCTCCGCGTCCATCGAGGGAGGGTTGGACAGGGGAAGAAGAGGCGGGGTCTCCATGCAGGGGGATTGCTCAGCCTTAAACAGGAAGGAAGTCCTGCCGAATGCAGCAGCATGCGTGACCCTCGAAGGCACTACGGCCAAGGAAGCAGTGATTTCCATTATGAACCCATTTAAACTCTTTTGAAACCTTGGAAAAGGCACACAGAAAATAGATGTCGATATTTGTGAGCAAGACACAGGAGCTTCTGGTACCAGAGTAATCCTGAGTAGCTACGGAAAAATGGGGCATGTGTGGGAGGCAACCCATCTATGTGTCTCTCTCACATCGATGTTTCTCTCTCTGTGTGTCTCTCTCTCCCTTCCACTCTCTCCAAAAATCAATGGAAAAGTATCCTTGGATGAGGATGAAGAGATCAATAAGTAAGTCACTAACAGAAGTCGCACCCACTGTGAGAAGTAGGCGACAGAGGCCACTGGAGGCAGCACCTGTCTCCTTAGTTCCTCCCTTTGCTCAGGGTCCTTCCCGCAGAGGGAGAGGCTGCCATAAATTGAGACTTCCACTCAGGGGCTGTTCACCGTGCTGTCCCTGCTCCCTGCACCCTCCCCTCCAAACCCTGCCCTCCCTGCGCCCTGCAGAACGTCAGAGGGGGCGTCCCCTGGCTGAGGGTGCAGGTCCATGGCGCTGCCTCCCCTCTGCATCTGCACACTACTCACCTCAGGCTGCGGCTCCACGGCCCGCCCGGTTCCTGTGTCTCCCGGGACCTGCGCTCCTGGGAGGGGCAGCAGGGTGTGCGTTTTCATCTCTGCAGTCTGAGGTTGCCTGCTGGGGCAGGCGGGGGCCTTAACAGTGCCGGGGGTCGGGGGAGAGCGGGGCAGTGAGTACTTGCAGGACTAAAGTTATGTCCGTCTCCTGTAAGCCCATCAGGTCAGCTGTGCCTCAGGGTCTAAATCAACTCCTGGTTATGAGGACCTGCAGCCAGACCTGCGCTCCCTCGAGCTTTCATGTTTCCAGGGGAAGCCCACGCTCCCCGCCGCCTCCTCTGTGTGGGAGGGGCCCACTGTGTGGGATGCACCTCTCCACCTGGCCTTCAGCACGTGGTCCAGGCCCCATTGTTTGACCTTGAACCCCGCTCAGGTGTGAGGGAGAGAGAGGGGGCACCAAAGCAGGAACCATCCCAGTGTCAGCAGAGCGGCTTCCGCGACACCTCTTCTCTCCTAGTTTCTCCCGGGACACTTTTGTATAGCCTCACACCTGCCTCCCCTCCTGGTGTCATAAACAATGGCGTGTGCTGTGAAACACACAGAATGCTCGTGTGCATTGCCCGTAACCACCCAGCTCTCGGTCCGCGTTGCACAACCGTCGGCTCTGGCTTCTCACAGAGCAGCCCCAGGAGGGTGCATGGCTCCTGCGGTGGTTGGCGTCTTGTTTGTGTTTGTGTTTCTGAGTGTCAAAATGTCAAATGTCAAGCTGGATTCACACCGCTGAGAGGCCGTGTGTGAACAGAACGGTGCGATCGTGCGGCTCGTTCTCCCACAGCTTTAAAGGGAAGCTTCTGTCGCTTTCTCTTGACTCTGGTGGGGCTCGCCCTGTCCCTTTACTTTAAAGTATTTTTATTGATTTCAGAGAGGAAGGGAGAGAGAGAGAGAGAAACATCAATGATGAGAGGGAGTCACAGATTGGCTGCCTCCTGCACGCCCCACACTGGGGATGGTGCCCACAACCGGGGCCTGTGCCCTGACCGGGAATAGAACCGTGACCTCCTAGTTCATAGGTCAGTGCTCAACCACTGAGCCACGTGGGCCAGGCCTGTCCCTTTACTTTAAAGGTTGCTCCTACCTTCCCTGCCCGCCACCCCAGTAGGCGTAATGGACACCCAGGCACATGTGTGTGTATACCAAGGCCCTCCTTGTTTGTTTAGCTTGTTGGACTGAGTTAAACCACAAAACAAGCCACGGGAGGGGGGAGGGGGAAGAAAGGAGAAATACTAGTGACTTGACATGTATATCTTCTATGGGGAAAAGGCAAGTCACTGAGAGAGAACAAAAAAATTCGCTCACATTGGCTTAGCAACCTGCCCGAGGGAATTATCCACCTGGTTTTCTGGACGCTTGGAGAAAATAGGTTTGAATGATAGAAACTCCTTCTCTAAACTCTGCTCCATGTGGTTCTATAGACACACTTATTTTTAACACGATTCCGGGGGTTCAGGTCGGGGGGGGGCTACCGCGGCCTCGCTTCGCTCATGTACTGGGGAAAAGTCATCACAAAAAAGACATGGGTATGGAGGGGAGGGATTCTTGGTTATTTCTCTGGTCAGCTCTACTCGGCGATGTGAAACCCGGCGGGCAGCCATCGAAAGACGATAACTGGTGTCAATAAATTAATCTGTCCCCATGGATGTTAATTTTGATAATGGGCGGGCCAACTCTACCAGTCTCACTCAGCTAGGAACATAGACTAATACTCTCAATGCCAAGGGAACGTCCGTGGCCACAGCTGCAGTGACGTCACAGGACCTGAACAGCTGGGGTCGGTCATTACAACCTGAAATCTCCTCTCTGTCCTTTAACACTGTGCACGGTGACTGAGTCAGTGAGTGAGTGAAGCCACGTTCACGAACGCCAAATACCGATGTCTTCAGACATTGAACCTCGAGGCCCAGCAGGAACCGATGCCTGCCGTCCGGTATGTCCCCTCCTGGCTCCCAAGGACACTGCCCCGCTCTCCCGTCTACTGCCCACACGGCCTTTCCAAGTGCAGCTGCGGCCCTGTCACCCCCTCCGTACGGCTCAGGAGCAGCGCACCCTGATGCGTCCCTCTGTCTCTAAGGGGAAGACAAATTCCTGGGCAGGAACTGCTGGGCCTGGTCGGTCCCTCCCCTCCCCATTCTCCGCTCCTCGCCTGGGGTCCTGCTCTGGCCCCTCCTGCCCCAGCCTTTACTGAGATCTCTTCTCAAGTGCTTGTTTCTCGGGGGAGCTCCTCTGAACCCCAGACTGGGTCGCTCCCCAGGCCACGTACCACTCCCCAGGGGGCTTCCTGGCTCAGGCTGCAGTTGCTCATCCAGGAGTGTGGTGGCCCCTGTCCGCCACCCCCAGACGCCCAGGGCCCAGGTGGCAGACGCGTGGCCATCTCTCCCATGTGCGTCTCCAGCATTTTGCATTCGTGTCTGTCCCAGAGCAAGTGCTTGGCGGACATTCCTGCAATGAGTGAGTGTAGTCATTGCACCTTCTTTCTCGTTCCTGCTCAGGGAGCGCCACTGAGCAGCATGACTTTGCCTGTCCTGGGAACCGCAGGGTGCCTGGCTGGGTCCTAGTGCTGGCCCAGTTCTGCCTCCTTGGGGTGGTGCGATGAGCGTCCCCTGGTCTGGGTCAGGCCCTCTGCACGCTGGAGAGCTGCCGTGCCTCCTTGGAGCCCTCTCCACCCTGCGTCTTCCTTCCCTCCATCATCCCTCATCCACTTCTCCCCACCCACCTGTTCAGGCTTGTCTGCCTCCCTCAGGGGACCACGGTGAACATCAGACCGGGCGGCTCTCCGGGAGGTGGTCCGCTTCTGTCACGAAACAGTTCTGTCCTCGGTGCAGGGACTGATGGTCACGGTGCGGGGTGCCGGTGGGGTGGGCGTGCTCACGGCAGGCTGACCCAGGTGGAAATCTCCCAGCACTGCGGCCAGGTCTGTCAGGGCCGCCGCCAGGCAAAAGGGATGAGGACAGAGAATTTATAAGCTGCCGTTCCCTTTGCATTCCTGTTGTCAACGCTGCGGTATTCTTAGAGTTAGCTGTCCTGTCTTTTTCCTTAAATATGGGTAGACACATCTAGTGACCTTAATTAAGAAATAGATCATAGCCCAGCCAGTGTGGCTCAGTGGTTGAGAGTCAACCTATGAACCTGGAGGTCACGGTTCGATTCCCTGTCAGGGCACAGGCCCCGGTTGCAGGCCCAATACCCAGTGTGGGGCACGCAGGAGGCAGCCGATCAAGGAGTCTCTCTCATCATTGATGTTTCTCTCCCTCTCCCTACCTCTCAGAAATAAATAACAATATATTTTTTAAAAGAAAAAAAAAGAAATAGAACATATAAGTCTAAGCAAAGTTGTTTGGATTGTACAAGCCCGAAGCCCCTCACCTCCAGGGATGTCTCGGGAGGACAGAGGCGTAGAGGGAAGGGGACTGGACACACCGTGTGGACGGGGCAGCCTCGTCCTCTCCAGGCCTCTTGCCCGGTCACCTGCGTGTCGCAGGCTGAGGTCTGCAGATGGTCCAAGCGTGACCGCAGCCATGAGGAACATGGAGTCGCTTTACTCCTGGAGGTAGATGCTCTGGGCCCGGGCTGTCAGGGAGTCTGGCCCTAATTCAGCGCATGTCTTCGTAGGGCCGCTGAAGAAAAGCGCTCCAGCAGGACCACCTGGAATCGCAATGTTATTATGATGGTCCCCGAAAAGGCGCTGGGCACCTCCATCGCGAGACCCGACGTGGGATGGGTATTGACAACCCGTCATCGGATTTAATCATCGTTCGGGCCTCTCTTACTTAGAAATGAATCTGCTGTCTACATCAAATCCTCATTAGCGTCATTAGCATCTCCGCTCTCCGTGGCGGGAGCATGTAAAATTGATGGGATCCCATTTCTACCCGCTGCCGTGCGTGCGCGGGGCTGGTACTTACACGGAGCGTTCTGGAAGCCTGGGCTCGTCAGATCTTGTAAATAAACATTACGCTCAGTGATATCACCTTTCAGTTTAAAAGCGTCTTTAGAAAGCTTTGTAAGTGGCAGGGACGGAGCGCTCATTAAGGCGGGAGGGATGGGGCCAGGGCGCCGTGTGTGAGGAATTTCTGGGCAATAAGCGCAAATTACCATCACGCAGACACTGATGTGAGCAGAGCCCATCGGACTCGAGATGAGGTCTGCAGATGAAGAGCAAACATTTGTTTCTTCATGTTTTCATTTGCCCCGAGGTTCTCCGACCGCCCTAGGAACTGGGCCTTTACTCCGGCCCTCCGTGAGCAGGGGCATCGCCCTGGCCGCCGGGTGCCGGTGAAACGGTGAGACATGTTTTTGAAAGGCCCGGCAGCAGCCGCTGCTCATTGCGCTACCCGCGCCACCTCCCGGAGAATGCGCTGTGTTCAGACACGGCCGGGCGCTGCCAGGCCGGCCCGCTGAGCCCGCTGGGATACGGGGGTGTTGTCATGTTGTCATTAGGGATGTGGCATACAGGGGTTCCAGATCCTTCACCCTCTGTTTGGGGAGGGGAGGGGCCTATTGATTTTGGAGAGGATAATAGAAAAACAGAGCTTTTATGATGGAGCAATACACCACAGAGGATTCGTAGGATGTTTTAGAAAAATTAGAACAACTCCTAAACTTGGAAGGAGGGCGGATTCATGGGGCAGAAGCTGGATTGCAAAATGCATGGAGCTTACTGGAATCCGGGGCCTTCTCAGGGTTACAAGAAGGCTCCGACTCGCCTGCCAAGCCTCCCTCCGGTGGGATTAAGTTTAAGGCCGACTTTCACAGTCTTTCTTGCGCTGCGAGGTTTTGGAATGTCTCTTCGGTGAGAAGCTAAGCTGCCCTGGGTGCTTGAACTCCCGCCACGTCTCCACCCTCCATGTTCAAGCTGCTTCTCTCCTAAACTGTGTCACACGGAGAGAACCCGGGCACTTCAGAGTAGCATCATCCTCATCCCCTTTTAGGGGAAAAAAACAACATATTTTTTTGCCATCAAACAGATTCTTGATCTGCAATGAAATCGTCTTTCAGATCGAATTGTGAAAATTAGAAACGAATGAGAAATACCCATACAAGTCTAGACAAGAGGACCATGAGGGCCAGGACATGTCTTTATTGTCTTCAAAGACTAGGGAAATATATGAAATATTTGAATGAAAGTAATTTCAAAATGTACTAGTATGACCTGAAAAATCTCACTTTTAAGGATTTAGTCTAAAGGAATCAAGGTACATAAAACTATTTAGTTAACATATATTCCTTGCAGAATTTTTTATAATAACAAAAACGGTGTGTGTAGATAGTGAAACACTAATAAATATTAAGAATTCATTTGGAGGCCTACAGTTACATATTGTAAAGACATTCACTGTCGACTTAGTATAGAGGTATTCCCCAGTACCCTGTAGACATTTACAGGAAAACATTCTTTAAATTAGTCACTTTTCTATTCACATGTTATTAAAAGAGGGGGCGGGGGTTGGAGCTCCTCCTGGTAGGAAGGCCAGACTTAATTTAAACAACAACAAGCAACTCTAGGGCGAAGTTCGGTTCTCCAAGGGACTTGATGAATTGCAAACTTTGCTGTTGGAAAATGATGACTTTGTTAGTGTGCTGAGCGACCGTGGTTTGCTTTCGGAGTCTTTGTGAAACAGGTCATGTGTTTCGCGGGATGCTTCTAGAGTCATGTTGCTTTGGGGCTTTTGGCTCCTTGGTTGAGGAGGATGTCAAGGCTGCTAATTGGAGAGCAGTGCCTGGACTTAGCCGTCCATTGATGAATGCTGAGTAAAGGAATGATGACTGCATTTATGCCAGGGTAACCCTGAAGAGATTTTCTTGTCATTTATTCATTTAAAAACATCAACTGACTATCTACTATGTAGGGAGAGCTGGGGCCGGGGCACGGGGGAGCTTGTACTCTTGTGTGGGTCAGATCAGATTGGATCACCCCAGTAGAAGTCTAGGAGGACAAAATGTGGAAAGATGCGTGTAGGAGGGGAGAATTCTGGGAGGAGCGGAATGACCAACGTGCCCTGTTTTGCCCAAGGCTTTCCTGTTTTTCATAAGGAGAGTATGGGGACCCCTAAGTCCCAGACCAACGGATGGTTGGTCACCTTAGGAAAGGCAAGGGACACACCCAAGTCTTTCTGGAAGAGGTGCCTGGACTTGTGGGCAGAGTCTCCAGGTCAAGAAGGGGCGACGTGGTGAGTGAGGGTGGGTGGTAGGTGGAGGGTGAGGGTGAGGGTGAGGGTGAAGGCCAGATCCCGGCAGAGGAGCCTGCCTGGCTGAGGCAACTGCCCAGCACCGGGCGTGGAGAAGCCGGGGGGCCGCTCAAAGGTCCCACGTCCCAGCTGCTGAAATGGAGTGGGAGGATGAGCCCCCAGGGACCAAGCCCGACCCCCGAGGACGGCGGGGAGACGTGGGTGCGTGTTGATCGTTGGACCTGGCGTAACAAAGCACCACTTTCCGAGCTGCAGAAACAGCAGAAATGTATCGTCTCACGGCTCTGGAGGCCAGAGGTCACGGTGAGAGCAGGGTCAGCTCCTCCGGAGGCCGTGAGGGACAGCCTGCTCCCCTCTCCCCAGCGTCTGGTGGTGGCTGGCCGTTTGGAGGCGTGCCTTGGCCACTCAGATCTCTCCTTCATCTCCTCATGGTGTTTTTCGTGTGTTCTGTCTGTCTGTGTGCAAATTCCCCCTTTTAATAACAACACCAGTCATAATGGAGGAGGACCCACTCTAATAACCACGCATTAATTATATTAACTAACTACAGCCGCAAGGACCCCATTTCCAAATAAGGCCACGTGCTGCGGCTCTGGGGTAGGACTTCGGCCCGTGACTCTGGTAGACGTGATTCAGCCCCTTCCAGTGGGGATGGTGTTAGGAGGGTAAACAGGGACGCTAAGGAGCCTGCTGGGGGGCAGGACCCCAACAATGAGGGGGTAGATGCCACTTCAGTCCAACAGATGACAGTGAGGCAACGCAGCTGAGCCCTGGGTCCCCCCACTCCTCCTGCTCTGGACCTGAGAGGGGCTGCCCACCCACGTGGACAGCGAGAGAGCAGGGCCACCGCCACCCCCTCTGGGCAGCAAACACTGGGGCAGCTGAGGTGTTTCCCACCTCGGGATTAAACTGGAGAAGACACAGCCTCCTGCAAACGACTGTAGGTGCCGAGGGAAGAAATGTTATCCTGATGAATGCGTTCAGAGGAAGCCTCATGACGCTGTTCACCAAGGCAACCAGAAGAGAGTAACTGGCAACTAGGATGGAAAGACGTGTGGTCTGAAACAGCAGCGGAACGCTGTGGAGAGAACACGGCGGCACCAGGAGATGCCTGGGTGGAATAGCGAGGCTTAAAAAGAGGGCAAATCTGAAGTAGAATCAAACGTTTCATTACACACTCGCTGCAGAGCTGACACTACCGGAAACAGCTCTGCCAGAACACGGAAGCCAAGGGCACCCGGATGGGAGGACGGGGAGAGAAAATGCAAGCAAAGGGCCAAACCCAGAGACCTGACATGGGATCTCCAACGTTTACGAAAAAAAGCCAGAATGATTGGCAAAGAAAGCAAACATTCCTGACCTGAAAAATCATAACTGTGAATACATGTAGTCATGTTATTTTCATGATTATGATTTTCCATGTAACTTCTGTAAAGTTGCAATTACATTTCACATATATAATTTGGTGTCTTTGCCTTTAACATTAGATTGTGAGCACTTCCCATGTTATTAGATAAATTACACGAGAGATTTATTGTTATTTTCTCATGTGACTATGCCACAATGTAAGTATCTCGTGATTTCATTTTGAAATTTTGCTTTTTACAAATAATGTGACACTGTGTATTTTTGTTTATAAATTGTTTCTTACGTCATACATTATTTCTGGAGGATCATTTCCTAGAACTTGAATTATTGGGTCAAAGGACATGCAAAAAAAAAACAGAGGTTCCCAAATGTTAGTATTCTGCAGACCAAGAAATAAAAAAAAAAAAAATGACCGAAATAGAGTTGTTTGCATTTTCTGTTGTCAAGTAAGTGCATTGAAAAAAGTACTGTGTAGCATGATCATTCCTAATAAAGAGTATATTTCACACCCACAAGTTGGGAGCATATAACCTCACCATCTAGAACTGTCTTTAACCTGAATGATGTGGTTCCATGAGGAACTCGGTCCATTGTGTTATTTTTGTATTTTACTCTGCACCAGTGACAGTCTCGTCAGCGGCCCAACACCAGCTGCTTTGGTGGCTGCCGCCCGTGCAGTGCCCACAGGAGTCCCCAGCTTGGAGGGTGGTGAGGCAGGAGACGTTGTAAAGTGCAAACAGCGCAGCATCAGTGCCGCCTGGCTGTGAAAACGGCGCTGCCGGGGCATGGCGGGTAGTGTTATATTTTAAAAAATGAAAATAAAAACTAAATAATTTTTTAAAAGATAAAAATTTAGAACTAACGTTTTAAAGAAAAGTCTAATAAAATTATTGTTATTGTTGATCAGAATCTCAGAGAGTTATGGAGGGTTTGTTCTATACTGTTCAAAAAATTACTATGAAGGCGTGTTATTTCTTGCTGTGTTTGTATGTGTGTGCACGTGTGTGCATGTGGGCATGTGTGTATTTAAAATTATTTCTTACCGACAGAATTAGATCTGGTTGGCTGAGGGCCTCACTTTCCCAATATCCTAAAGAAAGTAAATTTCCTTTAGAGAAAGAGTAATATTTTTGTGGGGAAACTAAAATGCATTCCCAAAATATCCTGTATTAAGAGGAAGACAGTAAACAGATTTTAAAACCCTGGCTGGGGACCCATCTCCCACAAAGGATGTAACTTAATGATCCTGTGGTCATTTAAAACAACAAATATTTTTCCACTGGCATAAAAATAAAATTGTTTGCTTTTAATATAAATTCAGTTTACTTTCCTCTTAAAAACGAAATCAATTTCAAGGCAATCATCTTTATCATCTTTAAACACTTTACAGCAACTCACATTTAATTTTATTTTATGAGGAATTGTTCCCTGAATTATAGCCAAATATCAAATTCTGTTCATTTCATAACTGTCAGTTTTATTACTAGTCATCTGATTTATCACAGTCTTAAACAACAAATTCTAAAAGCAGCATTAAGGATTAATTTGTGTTTTGTTAAAAGCTTATCAACACTATAAAATGCAATAAATAACATAAACCTCTTACGTTAACACTCTAATGACAGCAACATCACTATTGGAATTAGGTTAAACCCTATGTGCGGTATTGCGATTTATAGTAACAAACGTAAATTTCCCTTCACTCCCTTTCCTGGTCCAGAGCTCCTACAACTTTTGGAATTTCCTAAGTGGTGAGAGCCAGCCCCCTTCAACCACACCTGGGTTTCTGTGACGGCGGTGGCTTCGGTAACCTAGTGATGGGAGCTGGTTGCTAGGGGAACTAACCATGCGATTAGAGGCTTGGAATGGGGGTCCTTACACCCACAGGTAAACAGCTGGCCTGTGATTAGGTTTCTGTAAACTTTTCTACTCCCCTTCTCCTCTCCATTTGTCTTTTTCTTCTGTTGGCCCAGTACCTTCCAGAATTACATCAGTTTTAACATTTCAAGCACTTTTCTGGGATAGAACTTTTACTCAGAATGCCAGGATTATTTTTTATTTTTCCCTGCTGTGGGCACATATCCATGAATTTACGAAAGCCAATGGGATCGTTGGATTTATTTCATACTATGGTTGTTTTCAAAGCTAGCCCTGCTTGGCTGCATATTATTATTGCATCGTGGTTAGAAAAGGAATAGTCATGTTAAAACAGGAGACTGTGTTTAACACCGAAAAATCAGCAAATACAGACGTGAAATCCGCACGTGTGCCGTGGGGACGCGAGGAGCACCTGACGAGGCCGAGGAACCGCAAACGGGAATGGAGAGCTGAGGCTCACGCAGGCTTCACAACGTGAGCTTGAAAAGCGCTGGAGGGCAGGTCTGGGGGAGAAGAAGACGGGGCAGTACCGCCCCTTGCTTAGAGGGAACAAGATCTCCCCATTCCTTGGTGTTTACCTTCGAGGAGCTGCAGACGGCGTGGAAATGATAGTTTCTTATGCATTAATGTTTACATAGCTGCTATTTTTGCAGACATTTAAATTACAGAGGACAGCAGTGTGGAGGGGGAAAGAGCAGCATAAATAAACAGAAGCTAGACTGTTCCCCCTGGAGAGGTAAGCGTTTGCTCTTCCCAGCACGGAGCACTCGTGCTATTTGTATAGGTCCGTCCTCGGCCAACAAAAACCGGTTTCCCCCAGATAAGAGTGCTGGCAGCAGGGGAGCGCACGGTGGGCCAGTAACACAGGCTTTCCTCTCTGCCGCGGCGGCGCGAGCAATTGTATTTTCGTGTGTTGGGGGTACGGTGGCCCACATGAGCTCTCCGTCGTTTACGAGGAAAAGAACAGGAGGGGGACTGGTCAGCATGTAAGCTTCCCGTCGCTCAGCCCCAGCTTGGGCCCGTGTGCATCTCGTGTTACTGGGATGTCACATCACGGAGCACATGATGGGAGGCCCTGTGTCCTCCTGTGAATCCCCGGTGGGAGTGACGGAGATGCTGGGTCTGGAGGCAGAGGAGGTGGGCGTGGTGGGCGGGGAGGAACCCAGCCTCGGCAGAGGGACCGCACATCCCTGTGCGGGGTGACCTTCAGCCTGGGCTGTCAGTGTCCTGGGGTGACTGCTCGTATCTCCCCCTTCACTCTCAAAAGTGCCCCCGCCCGGCTGGCGTGGCTCAGGGGTTGAGCGTCAACCTATGAACCAGGAAGTCACAGTTCGTTCGATTCCTGGTCAGGACACATGCCCAGGCTGTGGGCTCCATTCCTGGTGTGGAGCTCGGAGGAGGCAGCTGATCAATGATTTCCTCTCATCATTGATGTTTCTAGCTCTCTCCCTCTCCCTTCCTCTCTGAAATCAATAAAAATTTTTTTTTAAGTGTCCCCACTTATTAGGCGCTCAATTGGTTGCCCTTAACTTAGGATAAACACCAGGGACCGCGGGGAGGCACCCGGCTTCAGCATCCGTTAGATCTCAGGCTGCATCACAGAAAGGCAGTGATACCATCCTGGGTGTGGGCATTGATGTTTCCTGGGTCTTATATAAAACTAGAGGCCCAGTGCACGAAATTTGTGCACTGGGGGTGTGTGCTCTTCAACCCAGCCTGCACCTTCTCCAATCTGGGACCCCTCGGGGGGAGGCTGTCCCCTCTACCCCTTCACTCCTTCCCCGTGGGCCCATCCCCCCCCCAGAAGGCTGTCCCCTGCACCCCTTCACTGCCTTCCCCTTGGCACCCCCAGGAGGCTGTCCCCTGTACCCCTTCACTGCCTTCCCCCTGCCCCCCCCAGGAGGCTGTCCCCTGTACCCCTTCACTGCCTTCCCCCTGCCCCCCCCAGGAGGCTCTCCCCTGTACCCCTTCACTCCTTCCCCTGGGCCCGCCCCCCCGTGCTGACAGCGCCTGGGCCCAGACCTGCACAGGTGAATTTTGGATTCAGGTGGTGTCGTGTGGCCTGGGAGCGCAGCAGGCTGGTATCACAGGAGCGGGGAGGGTTTTACCTGGTCCAGACCCAGATATCCGTGCAGGGCCTTCCTGGTGACACGCGGTCCGGTCGGGCGATTCTGTGCTGGAACCGGCGTCTGGACCCGCGCAGCGCCTTCGCACTGTCCTCCGAGTCACGCGGCATCGGCGCCCAGCCCGGGCCGCGCCTGCACACCCGGCCGCCTGCCCCGTCTCCCTCCTTTCCGGCCAAGCACACTCCTTCCCGGTCTCTCTGATCGTTTCCTCTTTCCCTGCCCGAAACACGCCTCCTCACCCACGGTGTCCGGAACCTCCTCCCGCGGCCCACGCCGCCCTGTGGTTCACGCCTGCGTCGATTTCAGTCTCCTTGATCAGGTGGGTTTACGTGATGGCGTGAAATCACGGCCCTGATTCTCACTAAGCTGGTGGGTTTTAAAGCAGAACAAACGTACACCAGAAACTGAAGGTGTTGTGGCCAACAGCACCTCAGGACGAATTTCTCTCAAGTTTCCTTCTGAAGGTACTCACAGCCCCATCACTGTCTGTTCCCCTGCGTCCTGTCTGTGCCTCAGAGCAGCCGGCCCGAGGCGTCTGGACCTGGACCGCAGAGCCCGCCTCGGTCCATGAACGACCTCTCCCCAAACTCCTGGGGCCTCTCGCCGGAGGGGCCTGGGGGAGCCCACTTATCGGGTGGGATTGATGGGAAGTGAAGGCATTTGAGGGACCGCGTCAGCTCTCTCCTTGGTGAATGAAGAGACAGAAAATACATCAGAGGGTGGTTGCCCCCACATCCAAAAAGGCCTGAGGCACATTGACGGTCTTTATCTTTCTTTTAGCTTCAACACTCTCACATTTCATGCGAATTACTTAAAAATAAATGGTCTGTCCCTCAGATGGTTGATAGAGCAAGCTCCTTCCACTCACCGGAGGGGAGAGAGGCCGGGAAGGGCTGCACAGCCAAGTGCCTCAGTGAGGCAATGTGTGTAGGCAGAGGCGACAGCGCGATTATCTGTGCATAACTCGGTCATAATATCATCACTGTCTAGACGGCTGACAATTAGCCTCCAGACACCCCCTCGGAGGAAGGCCTCGGAGAACGGGAGTGGGAACAGCCTACTGGGAAAGAAAGACCGGCTCGTTCCTTTCCAGGAAGGTATGGGTTGGAATCTGACTTGGGCTGGAGGTAGGCTTTTAGGTTCGCTTCCTTTTATGAGACTGTGCCTGGCCCCTCTCTCCCCTCCTGTCCACCCACTGACGTTCGAGCTACAGGAAGAAGGGAGCCTGCGTGGTAAGGTACCAGGGAAGCAGGGAGCGCCACCCGGAGTCCCGAGTTCTATGGCACGAGCGAGAACTGTCACTTGGTTTTGCGACGTCACTGAAAGTGTGGGGCTGGCGCCGCGGATCGGCCACCGTGAGCCACGCCCACGGCTGGCCGCTGGCTGCTGCGATCCCTGCTAACGTAGAGGACTCCTGGATGCGCCTAAGGCAGCTGACACCTGAGTCCCGTCCAAGGCCAAGGAACTCCGCCAGGGCTGTGCACTGTGAGCCGCCCGTTCCGTGGATGTGTCCCTCGTCCTTCACATGGTCCCTGAAGAGCATCCGATGGGTCCAGAACCCTGACTTCATGGAACATGTGTGTCTTTTCTTACAGCACTTACCCTTGCATCCCCAAAGGGGGCACAGCCCAGGACAATGATGAGAGAAAAGAGCAGCCAGGGCCACATCGATGGTGAATGGATGCTAAGTGGCCAGCTCCCTGCTGACCTGCTGCTGATGAGTCCAAGTTCACAGGAAGCAGGGGCCTCGGGTTTGGGGTGGGAGCAGCGTGGGGTGAGCTTGTGCCATGACGGCCAGGAAAGCCGTTGGCCATCATTCCTTCGGGTTGTGACTTCACTTTTTATCTGTTCTGTCTCGTCTCAGCATCAAAACGGTAAATTCCTTAGAGGAAGGACTGTGTCTTGTTTGTTTGTTGTTACTCCTCACCCGAGGATATTTCTCATTGACTTTTAGAGAGAGTGGAAGAGAGGGGGAAAGACAGAGAGAAACATCGATGTGAGAGAAGCACATTGATGGGTTGCCTCCTGCACGTGCCCCGACCAGGGCCTGGGCCAGGGAGGAGCTTACAACCCAGGTATGGACCCTTCAGTCCACAGGCCGACGCTCTATCCACTGAGCCAAACTGGCCAGGGTGAAGACTGTGCTTTATTCACCTTGCCTTCCCCTCATCTCCCACAGCCCACATGCACACGTGTGCACACACATGGATACATGCTACCTACACACATGCAGTCTTGTCTGCAGGGGACCCGCACGGAGCCTCCTGCCTGGCCTGGAGCGCTTCACTGGGCAGGATCAGGGCGGGCGGTTTGTGGAAATCCTCACGCAGAACCAAGAAGGCAGGGAGGGACGCGTTTTCTCCTGATTTATTGTTTTTTTTCTTAAACGCACGTCAGCCCTCAAACTGTGGAAGGAGTTCGTGTTTTCTTTTTTCCCTGAAACGGAAAGCAGCCCAGAGGCTCAGAAAGCAGCTCCAAGGCAATGCTGGTAACAGTGCTGCTTGGAGAGCGAGTCCTTAGGAAAGTGCCATGTCAGTGGCCCGGCGCCTGCACGCTTCCCGCCCCCACCCCCCCTTGTGTTTGTTTCCCTGTGGGATGTGTGTGTGTGTGCTGTGGGCTGTACGTGGAGCCCTGGCCACGCTGTGGGCTATGTACGTGGAGCCCTGGCCACGCTGTGGGCTGGGCAGAAAGGAGTCATTTAGGGCCTTCAAAGCCATCCGGCTGTTAGTCCCGCCTTGGAATGAGGGAAACGCACAGCCCTGCCACCGGGGAACGGGTTCTGCTGCTTTTCAAAGCCATCAAACCAGCCGGCTCGCCCAGGGTGACGTGGGGCCGAGCAGAGCGCCTTCCTGGGCCACCGTGGGGACAAGCGGCACACAGGCCGGGCTGGGGCCTCGCTGGCCTCACAGTCTGCCACGTGGTGCAGGGAAGCTGGCATCGGCCACCCTCTTGGTGTCCAGCAAGTGGCCTTCGCCAGGCAGCATGAACCCCTTGTGACGGGAACTGACTAGGTGACAGATGCTCCAGCCGACATGTTGAGAAGAGATGGGGCGGGGTGGGTTGGGGGGAAGCACAGCGGGAAACGATGACCTGTTAGGAGGCTGATGCGCTCATGGGGGGAGACCCTGCCGCTCGGCCACGGAAGCGGTGAAAGGCGCTGAGTGGGCTGCACCCGGGCCATCGCGATGAGTCCAGGATGGAACCGAGAAGCTCCCCGCGGCTCCTGTCACGGGGGCTGGGGGCCTGCGGATCCGAGGCCACGCTCTCCCCAGCGACGGCGGAACCCCGCGAACCTTCGTTTCCCAGGAAGTCCCGGTAAACTGCGGCCAGTGCCGCCTCCCACGGAACACCTCTGCGAAGCTCGGCCCTCACTCCTTGTCTTTCCACGTTCGTTCGTCGTTTCCCGAGCTGCTTCAGAGTCCCGGTGTCTGGGTCCGATCGCCAGGTGATGGGAGGAGTGTGAACGAGCGGGTTGCAGGTTTGGTGCCGCATCCTGACTCGGCGAGCTGGGCGGACAGCGTCCTGCTGAAACCACAGCTCCCGGCTCCCTGCCCTGAGCCCAACGGCTCCCCACGCGCTCCCCACGCGGGCAATTCGCCGCCGCAGGGACGCCTGGCCCAGCTGGTGCTCAGAACAGACACGTGCGGTGAACCATCGGCGAGGTTTGAGCACTTTGCAGTGCTGCCGGGGCAGTGACTGCAGGAAGAGAGAAGGCGTGTGAAAGGCTGCCGGGCGCTGTTAGGAATCCCAGAGAGGCTCTGTAATGTAGTCCAGACACCCCAAACTCGTCGTCGTCGGGGGCAGAATTTATAGCCGGGAGGGATTATGGAAATTACAGCTCAGCCGCCCGCCAGGGAGTTAAGCAGGGGGAGCAGGAGGCCCGGGGAGTGAAGTGATGAGCCCTGAGCGCACTCAGTGGGGAATGCCCTGCGTGGCGCCCTTGCCACCACCCCGGCTGGTTCCCTCCTGTGCACCCTGTGAACAGGGACGTGCCTGGGCGTGGCTTTCCGAGGCGGCAGAAGGCCCGACAGCCTGCAGATGGGCTCCTGGGCGCGAGGCATCAGAAGAGCCTCCCGCGTCTGCCTCGGTTCCCCCCCCCCCCCAAGGCCACACCTCCTCACCTCTGAGCTCTGCGAACCCAGTTTTGGGAGGAACCCCGATTGAAACACCTCTGTAGCCTCAGCCCTGACCTTCTGATACTAAGGGCCGGGTCTCCGGTCAAGATGCCTGGTCCTGGGACACTCAGCTGCCTCCTCCTGCCCCTCTGATGGGCCCCGGGTGGCTCTGGCGATGGGAATGGCAGGCGGCCTAGTCCTTGCTTCCGTACCGCTGCTCCTCAGCCCCGGACCAGGGACGGAACAGCTCCCCCCCAGCAGACAACTCAAGGTCACCACCTCAGGGGTGCCCTCCCCGTGACCACTGTCCAGTAGCCCTAGTCCCTACAGTGTTGTCACTCGGGGTTGGCATCCCCTAGGGAGGTCTCCTGCCCCTGGCACATCCCACAGGTGGGTCCTGGTCACAAGCTCCCGGTTGTGCCCCGGGAAGTGGCTGCTGCAGATAAGCCAGCGTCCCCACCGCCTCCTGGGCTGGCCCCGGGGTCTTCCACCCATCCCCACGCTCCCTTGCCTCTTCCTCCGCCTGGTTGCGCTGTCACCACAGGGCTTGTGTGTGGCTGCCCCTAAGGAGACCGCACTTTCCGCGCTCAGGGAGCATGGATGAAGTCAGAACACAGGTCTGGGGAAGAGGGACAGCGGCCTGGCTCCGCGGCCTGTCCTCTGAGAGCTGCTGTCAGTGTGAGGGCAGACAGAGGAACGCTGAGCAGATGCGGGATGAGGTGACAGAAAAGCGAGGCTGCCTCTGGCTTACGGGTCAGCCCACTGGCGTGCCCGGGGTGTGCTCCCAGGCATTCAGTACCCAAATGTTGTGCGAAGCGTGGGGCAGGCGGAGTGCCGAGACCCCCTGGCAATGTCTGCCTGCTGGTGCGTCATCAAGCGTGGATCTCGGGGCTCCTGTGGAGGGATCCTGCAGGGGCCGTGGAGGCTCAACATCTGCTGGCGTTGAGAGAGGGAAGTGAGGCTTGGTGGGCCTGACCTTATCAGGGGAACTTCTGAGAGCGGCTGAGCCGTTCCTGGGAGAGACTCATTGGGAAGGAGAGTCCTCACCACTGGCTTAGAAATGGAAGGGATGTGCATGGGCGTGAGGTGCTGAGCGTGGCCCCCACTGACAACCAGAAAGGAACCGGGGACCCCAGTCCTGCAACCTCAAGGAGTTGAGTTCTGCCAACAACCCGAGGAAAACCCGGGGGGCACTTGCGGGGCTAGGCCTCTGACCTTGAACCTGAACTATCCTGGTCAGCAGGGCAGCAGTGCTGGAGCATCAGTCAGGTTTCTAAGGGAATGAGCATCGTTTCCGTCTACGCTTTCTTCCTAATGACCCTTCAGTTCTACGAAGTTCATGAATTAGGTGTGTGTATGTTCTTTAAGCAAACATTTTCTTCCCTTTCTTCTTAGGCTGTTGAATCGTGGTTTACAAAGTTTACCCAGTTACAGAAACTCAGCTTGGGCGATTATTATTCTGATCCTCATTTGTGTACATCTCTAGACTATTATTTTTCTTTTTTGCGTACAGGACAGGCAGCATCCGAACGGACTTTATCTAAATGCCTTCTGTCGTTGCCTTCGTCTTGAGTGTTTGTTCTTCTTTCTTGCTGCTCTGTACCTGCTTCCTTTATTGATTTACTAAAATGTTCCTTGAATGTTTTTCAATTTGCGACAGAGAGGAACCAGTTAGATCAAGGAGGGGCCCTCGAGTTCTGGAAAATGAACCAATGAGGGCGGTGCAGTTAGAGGTGCCGCAGGCTGCCGTGTGGAGGTTGCTGGGTGGTACACGCAGCTCTTGGTCTGCCCTCCACCCGGCTTTCATGCAGGCATGCCTGTGTTCACGCAAAAAACATTCAGACCTGTAAAGAATTTTTGTGAGTTTATTTGATGAGCCAAATTGTCGACATATGCTGGGAAGCGGAACCTCAATGAATTGAGATAATGCTCCGGAGAATGGCGAGTTACATCTAAATTTATTCATTGCAATCAAAGGAAGGGACGTAGGTGGATTACATGGAACTTAGGTGGGTGCAGGAACAATTAACCTGATATCTGTCCTGGCGCCCAGCACAGTAGGTTGTGCCCCCAGGGGTCCAGAAAAAGGGAAATTACAAGTTACCCAGACACTTCAAGGGTGTGTTACTATAGATGCAAAAAGACAGATAGGCTCAGATAAGGTAAAGGCTGACCTTGTCAGTGAAGATACCGGCCTAGGATGTCAGGACTCACCACAACTGCTTTTAGTGAAAGTTTCATTTCAGACCATCCTTTGTGGTGACTTCAGGTCTGAGTTTGCAAGACCGCCATGCAGGCTCCCCTGGGCTCCTCAGGTCAGCACGTGGCCCCTTCTGGCCACACCTGCGAGCTCACAGCTCCGCCGTCCTTGGCTTCTTCTCTTATAAAAGGAGGCAGCAGAGGTGCCCACATCATAGTCGTATCAGTGTCACACGCATTTGTTGTAAAAGGTCAGACTATGCAACCCCCAGAATTGGACTCTGGCCTAAGGATTCCCCTGAAAATCAGCTGTTTAGGGAGCGTTCTCTGCCCTCCCTTTACCTGCCTGAAGGTGGCCAACGGTTTCCCTCTGAGAGAGGTGCCTGCACCCCTTCAGGAGGGAAAAGAGAAGGATTCTTGTCACTGGAGACGGGAGTGACACGAAGATGAGTTTGCATAAGCAGACGTCACTGAACGGGCCCTTACCTCCCACTGGCTCCCCACGTGTTGCCCAGTCACTTCCCCGCCCTCCATCTCTTAAAGGCCAAGCCCGCTTTCCTCTGTTGAAAGGGTATATCAGCCCCATAGTCGACCCACTTCTGTGGCTCTTACTTCATTCCCGTGAACTCCAATATGCATACATGTCAACAAAACTCACGTACTCTTTCTCCTGTCCAATGCCTTTTGTTAGTTTAATTTACACGTCCCTGTACTGATCCTAAGAGGGTAGAGGAGACGTTTTTCCTCTAAAACAGCTGATTTAAGAAACAAAGCTCTGCCCGGTATGTCACATGGTGGGTAAATGTCGGCGATCAGCACTCTCATCTTCCCGCCTGTTCCTTTCGCTGTTCACACTCTGCCTTCTGCACGCGGCCTGCTCTGCCCGCAACCCTGACCCTCCTGAGGACAAGACGCCTGTGTAAGACGTGTGCACCCCCGCCCCCCCAGGTCTGACCCGGGAACTGCAGGTGGGGACAGGTTACCTTTCTCTGTTCCAGTGCCGCCTCTCCTTGAGAAATGTGAGCAGACACCTCCTCTGAGATGAGTCGTTGAGTTGCCTACCGCACCACTCACCTTCCAGAACTGGAAATGATGTTTCATTTAGTTCCTGCTATTAGTGGCACGTTTTATTGTGGGGAGCAAACCTTTCCCCTATGAGGAGGCCTTTCAGAAGCTGCACCGCATGCATCTCTCCTCCCCGGCCTGGTACCCTGAGGCTGCACCCACCCCACGACTCCGCCTCGAGGCTCCCTCGCCTGCGCCCCAGGCTCCCTGTATGAACTGGAAGTCCTCATTCCGAGGAGACTATTTCCAGAAGCTTCCGAAGCTACCATGCTCAGAGGGCCTCATCCACATCCATGCAAATTTCCACGTGGGAGCTGGTTGTGTGGAGGGAAGAATGGTCTCCTCCCCGGGAACATGCCCCTCCCTCGCCCCCCTCTACCCCCCTCCGCCATGGACACGGAGGCCACTCTGGCCCTTCCCGTGCAGGAGACCAGCTCTTAGCTCTGTCAGCAACTCGTCAACTGCCCTGTAACTCGTGGGTCCCAGGGCCAAGTGCAGCCAGACCAGCCTGCGAGTGCAGGTAGGGCCGCTCTGTGGCCCCAGGGAGGTGGCCGGGAGCGGGGCGGCCGGGGGAGGGTCACCGCTTCTCTCCTCTGCGCCTGTGGTTGTTGACTTGTAGGAAGGAGGGCCTGGCCCTGCCACACCGGCAGGGTTTCCCAAAGGAGCCTGCAATCTCGGTCTCTATGCAAAATATCCGTATTTGTACGTGTTGAAAGTTATGCAATGGATTTCATCCTGGAGGCAAACCAGGCGCCCTGCGGTGGGTCTCGCCCAGGGCCTCTGCCACGGCTCCCCGTCCCCGCCCCTCAGGCATCTCCATCTTTCAGCTCCTGGAACTGAATCTCCACGCATCGCTGCCTGTCCACAACCAAGCGACTCTCTGGGACTCTGTCTCTCTCCCACGCCCACAATCCCCCACCTGGGTATGATCCACCTTGAAGCCCAGATCCAGGCCCTTGATGGGTGTGGCACACAGGAAAGTTGGGAACTTGGAAGATGCTGGGATTTGTTCTTTCCAGCGCCTTCCTCCTGAGACTCTGGAGGCATCGGGCCCCCTTTAGGGCAGAAGGTACGCCCTTTGGGGTCTCCTCGGCCCGCTCAGGCCCTCTCCTTCCCGCTCTGATCTTACAGGGTGTGCACCCTAAAACAGCAGTCTCGGGGCAGCTGTCTCATCAGCGTGCTATGGCCATGCTGGTCTTCCTCCCACCGCCCCCCTCCATCCCGCCTCTCTGCCCGTCGTCACCCCACCCAGGGAGTCAGCACCCACCTTTCCCGCTTTGCCCAATTCCAGCTCCCAGGAGGCACAGGGCAGGGTGTGAAGCCTCGAGCTGCCTGGAGATTTCAGGTCTCTTATGGGGATTAAAAAACAAATCAAAGCACTTTGCCTAGAGTGTGCAAATGACTTCTCCTCCCAGGCTTCCTGAAGCGTCTGATTGTTGAGCCTTCACATTCCTGAATTGCCTAATCCCTCCATTGTCTGGGATATTATCTCATCATCATGTTCTTTAAACACACCCAAAACGTTGAGAGGAAACTTCTGGAAAACATCAAAAGAACTGGGCCCCGTTCCCATTTACACGATTTTGAAAATCTACTTTATCGAGGTGACTCCTCCCCCTGTTTCTCCTCTCCATCCACCACGTCCTGCTTCCAGCACCAGCTGCACACTGGCCCTCAAGCCCGTTCCCGGAGCTTCTGCTGCTGCCTCCGTCCTGCCCTTGGTCCGTTCTCAGAGGTCCCTACCACCGCCCACTCCCGGCCAGGCCTTTTCCGACGCCAGTTCTGTCTCCTCGTGGCCCCACGAACGTGGCCCTGTCACTCCCAATGACCTTGGACCCTCATGGCTGAGGGGGGACATCCCACCACGGGAAGTCCTGGCCCCTGAGCCCTCTGCAATCAGGCTCTGGCTGCGACTCGCCTAAACGCCGGTCTCTCCTGGGGTCAGCCCCTCTGGTCATTAGCTGTCCCTGGGGGACTTGAAGTCAGGCCGCTCTCTGTGAGCTGAGCTGTCAATCAAGGCAAAAGGGATGAAGAGAGAAACCTTCCAGGTCACCCAGAGGTGATGGTCAGGGGCACCCGTTGACCTTCACAGGGGAGGTGACCTGAGGCAGCCACACCCGCGGGCAGTGATGAGCCAGGAGTGAGCAGGCCGCTCTTACTTTTGCAAAGGAAGATACCGACACGGTGACAGGAGCAGCCTGGCTCCTGGCGATGCCGTCTGGATGCCCGAGTCTCGGGTGGCCAGTCCACTTCTACCGTGACCAGGGATGGGTCCGGCTGCTGAGTCAGAGGTGCTGCCTCTGAGCTCCCCTGGCCCTGCTTTCAGCCGGGGTACCCCCTTGGAGGGGACATTGGGAAATGCCTGGGGTGCTCTGGTTTGTCACATGATTGGGGGCATTTACTGGCTCTTTAGTAGCAGGACCAGGGGCACCACGGGCCTGCAGTGCACAGGATGTGGCCACACCGCGAGGCGCCGCACATCCCAGCGTCAGCAGTGCCCGCAGAGGAGGTGGTCTCGGTGCGGACCGTGGCTTCCCCCTGCGGGTCCGCCTGCAGGGCTGTGCTGGGCTCGGCGTTCACACTCGAGCCGCAGTGAGTGGCTGGAGAAGAGCGCTCCCTCCCGCTCCCGCTCTGATGGCCAGGAAGAGCTCCAGGGAGCCAACCAGGAGCCAACCAGCGCTTCGAGCAATCAGTGTGGCCGCAGGGTGGGCGTCTGATGGACTCTGTTTGGGTCGACCCACTTGTGTGACTGTGGAGGATCAGTCCCCAGCGTGGCCGAGTGGGAGGGATGGGGTACCTCCCGCAGCAATAGCCACCACAGTCATTTTCTCTCCCACTCAAATCAGCACAAAACATATATTCTGCCCTGGCCCGGCCGGCGTGGCTCAGTGGTTGAGCATCAACCTATGAAGCAGGAGGTGCTCTGGATTGTCACATGATTGGGGGCATTTACTGGCTCTTTAGTAGCAGGACCAGCGGCACCACGGGTTCAGTTCCCTGTCAAGGCACAGGCCCGGGTTGCGGCTCGATGATCCCCAGTTGGGGGCGTGCAGGAGGCAGCTGATCAACGATTCCCTCTCATCATTGATGTTTCTCTCTCTCTCCCCCTCTCCCTTCCTCTCTGAAATCAATAAAAGTATATATTTTTAAAACACACATATATTCTGATCTGAACACTGGGTCACACCCTCCATTGTCCCAAGGAGTTAAATAACTCTGCACAATTAGTCCTCTATTCAATGTCAAGGACTCAAACCAACGCTGCCTAAAAAAATACCACAAGCTTGTTGGCTTAAAACAACAGAAATGTGTTCCCGTACAATGTTGGCGGCCAGAAGTCTGAACCAGCGTCGCTGGGGGCAGGGGTGGGGGGGTGGGGGGCGTTCTCCTAAAGGCTCCGAGGGAGAGTCACTCCATGTCTCAGTCGTGGCTTCCAGTGGCTGCTGGCCGTGGGCTCTGTGGCCTGAGGCCCAAAGCCTCCATCTCTGCCCTGCCTCACGTGGCCTCCTCCGTGTCCCCGTCTCTCCCATCCCTTCTGTTGAAGGACACCTGTCACTGGATTCAGGCCTCTCTAGTCTAAGATGATCTCTTGAGATCTTTAATCACATCTGCCAACTCCCTGCTTCCACACGAGGTCATGTTGGCGGGCATGGCTGTTAGCACGTGGGCATGTGTTTTGGGGGACACTGTCCTTTCCACTCCACTAAGCGACGGGGTTCTATATCCCCAGGAAGCCAAGTTGCTGAGGGACTCGGTTCTCCAATTCCTACCCTACCCGTGGCCCATGGATCACTCACGGCAAGCACACTTTCTGAAGGTAAAGCTTCAGAACAAACGTGCAGATGGAGAGAATGAGCCCAATTAAGCCCCCTTTTGTGACAAACCTCTTAGCAAAGCATTAGCGCTAATCTTCGGTGGAGAGCGTGGTGAAACGGAGGCTGGGTGGGGAGATGGTGCTGGAAATGGCCTGGGCTCCCTTTAATGGAGCCAAGAGAGGCAGCATTTGCTGTGATGACGCGATGCTTTTAGCCACATGAGGAGTCGGGGTCAGAGAATTAAGTGAAACCAGCCAAACTGTGGCCAGCTCTGGTTTTGTCTTTGGGAGACTGTGAATCACCCACAGCCAGGGAGACAGACACGCTCTCTGGCCATTCATGGTGCCTTCGGCGTGTGTGCGAACCGGGCGCTCCGGCCTCAGAGCAGCCCCTTCCGTTGCCACTTGCATCTTCAATTCATTCTTTCGTTGTCACGGTGTCGAGAACACAGAAGGAAGACGTTGGGCCTTTGGCTGGTGCTGGTGACAAGAACTCTTTCGGTTTAGCTAAGAAATTAGCGCATAATTAATTTTGTTCTAAAAGCAATAATGCTCCTCCGAGCTTCCCATGGCCTTCCGGACCTGTGCTAGGGCTGGGCTCAAGGTCACCTCCTCAAAGACCCTTGGCCTCCCTCTGAGTCACCCACCCCAGCACCCTCCACCTTCGCCCTCCCCCACCCACGCGTCCCTCCAGCCGCTGCTCTAGTTTTCTTCGTGGCACTAGGGATGGGTTATTGGCAATATATCGATCTGGCTGTGGTCTGTTTCCTTTCTCCACTGCAAGCTCCAGGGGGCAGGGCCCTTGATCATGCGGCACACCCACTTGGAACAGCTCCTGGTTTTCAGTCCGTGTCTGTTGGGCATGTGGATCCCTTTGCTGTGAGCCATGCGTGTGGCCTGGGTTCCTCCTGGGAGCAATACTCCATGTGGGTGTGGTGTGAGTCAGGACACCGTCCTGGTATGAAGTGCAGGGGTTCAGAAATGAGAGGGGAAGGTGTAGTACCCACAGGGTTTGGGTACAGGGGCTGCTCTGCTCTTTCCCCGCTGGGCGCTGGGCCTTGGCATCCTTACCTGTAACGTGGCGTGATGATGGTGCCTACTGGGCAGGGTTGTTACTACGGCCACTAAATGACATCACACATGGTGGAATGGACCCTGGCCCATTGCAGCTCCTCCACAGATATTACGCAGAAGCCCCTGTTCCAGATGAGGACGAGGCTGAGCGTGAGGTGAGGGAGCAGGACACGGTGCTGCTGGGCGGCAGGGGCAGCGCCTGAGCCCAGAGCCCACGTTGTCCACAGTCCGAGTTAGCTTCTGGCCACAGCATCCATGTCCTTGATGTATTTCAGTTTGATTGAAAAGAATCAGGCAGATGTCAAGTCTGTTCTTTCACGGTCTGAGGGGTTGAGAACTCAATACTGCAGATGGCATTGGTGCCAATGGGCCGCCATGAGGACACTGGTCAGTGTGGGCGAACGGTGTTGGCCAGTCTGGGAAGCTTCCTCCCGGCTTTCATGTCGATGTCTCGGAGATGGTGATGCAGCAGGAACTGGCCAACCGAAGCCAAGCTGCCAAAACAAGTTTCATTAGACCCACCTCGAAGGAGGATGGATCTAGGTCTGGGGAACGGTTTAGGTCACGCCCACGCTGTGGTATTGCGTGACACACTGCAGGCCTCACGACACAGCTGGCCACGGCACTCAGCTACAGCTGCTGCAGCCCGGCCCCTGCGCCCCTGCCGTCCTGTGCACTTCCCCCTGGATTACCTGCTTCTCAGCCCACGGGTGCCAGAGCCCCTGGGTAACCCAAGGCACGGACACGTCGCTCTGTCTCTTCAGCCTTCTCTGACCTTCCTCGCTGTGTTTTGTTTCTCCAGCAACTATGATAATTTTTATGGGAGCACAAACCAGTCAGCTGCATAGTTCGGGGACGTTGTTAGGCAGAGGCTGGGAGAAAAGGATGATTGTTCCCACAGACCATCGCAATGCAATTGTGCCTCCGAGCCAAGAGTTCTGAGCCTCGTCGTCGTACCACACGCAGGTGGACTGTCCGTCAAGCCCTCCGTGTGCCTGGCTATTGCCACTAACGTCTTGAAATCCAAGCCAACAAGCTGTATCCTTTTCATCTGTTGACCTTCCTTTCTTATGAGTGGCTTTTAGAAATAAAATCTATGAATGTCCCGGTGCCGATTTCCTGATATTCTGCAGAAACAGTAATGGGTTTCCAAGCTGACTTGGCTTTATCTGCTTCCTCTCTGTGTCTAGGGTCTCCAGAGAATATCCCCATAGTTTTCTGGTGAACTTTGTTCACCATAAAAACATCCACCCACTCTCTTCTACCCTGGTTGTTGGGAATTAGTATAAGGATAAAAAATACAGCAAAATACCCAGTACATGACTTACTATCCTGTTAGTATTGGGTTACGATCACAGGGTGCCGTGGAGACCATAGCAGACAACAGCTCCTCCGCACAGTCCTTGTGAGCCTATGTCTTGGAGAGACGGAGAGCCCGCTCCTAACACACCACAGCCTGGCCCCTGCACCAAGGGCGAGGGGCTCAGTGTCTGTGGAGAAACCTCCTGGGCTGCTGCCCAAACCCACCGTGAGCTCTGAGTGGGAGAAGCGCCTGGGTGCCGGGAATGAGCAAGCCCATGCTGATGATCCCTGCACCCGGCTCTTCTCGTGTGCTTTGCTGTTGTTGATGGGCACAGGGCAAGTGTAGGAAGCTGCTGTTTATTCATTTCCTCCCACCGTCTCTTTCCCGGGACCTGGAGCGTGACCCCTCAGCCGAGAGCTTGCCAACTCCATGACTGTGTTAGGAAGAAGGTGCCCACATTCCAGTCTGTGGAAGGAAGAGGAGATTCTGTTATGAAAGCAATGAAGAGAAGACAAGGCTAAAAATAATTGCTCTCACATCACAAAAAAGATAATAAAAAGGGGTGCACTTGAGAATTTTAAAATAACTTCCCAGGTTGCTTATTATGGATGAACTCTCTCCAGTCCATATAATATCGCCGTGTAAGGACTGAGCACTTCCTGTCTGAGATGTCTGCCTTTTAGTAGCTGAGTCTGGGTGACCCCGAACTTCCAGGACCCTGGCTCTCCAATGCCGCTATCTCAGTCCTGTATAATGGACATTTGTTAGAAGGACTCCCCTGTGCACTGCAGACCCCCCCCGCCCCCGCCCCCGCCATTTGTGACAACAAAAATGTCTCCAAACATCGTCCAATGTCTCCCAGGAGCAAACTCACCCCCAAATGAGAAGCAGTGCTCTAGGGCAAAACCAGCAAGACACCGTGCACTAGCTCACTGCTGGCCGTGGTCACCTGGCGGCCACCCCTGGAAGAGCCTGAGGACTCGGCGGCAGGAATGTCCTGTCCCTGGGAATTAGCAAGGTCTCCCACGGTTTGGGAGTGGGGAGAGGAGCTGTGTTGGTCAGGGACCTCTGGAGAAGCAGAACAAGAGGACTAGTGTCTACATGTACATGTATCTATTGGTACAGAGAGATTAATTTTAAGGAATTGGCTCACATCATTGTGTGGGGACCAGCAAGTTCAAAATCTACAGGGTAGGCCAGCAGATTGGAGACCCAGGGGAGTGATGTAGTTTCAGTCCAAGCGGTGTGTGTTAGCAGAATCCCTTCTTGCTTGGGGTGGTCAGTCACTGTTCTACTGAGGCCTTCAACTGGTTGGGTGAAGCCCTCCCACATTATGAGGGCAATCGGCTTTATGCAACGTCTACCGATTTAAATGTTAGTCTCGTCTAAAAAATAATTTCCCAGAAACATCTAGAACAACGTTTGGCCCACTATCGAGGTCCTGTGGCCTAGGCAAGGAGAAATAAAGTTGCCTACAGCATCTCTCATGTAAGCACCCCGGGTTGGACCCTTGAACAAATTGTCCTTCACCTGCCTGTGTGGTCCAGCAGCTGTGTCTGCTCGGGGACCCTGGAGGGGAGGCATCAGTCCGCACGTCCCAGGGGTGCACGCTGTTCTGCTGCTCAGGTCAGAGGGACGCTCCTGACTTGACAAAGGCAAGACATCAGAAGATGGCAATGAAATCTGACACAGAAATTGGAGGGGGCCAAATTCCTGCTAGAAAGATGAAGCAAGAGGAATGTAAATGTACCCCAGACTGTGTGTGTGTGTGGGGGGGGGGGGGGGGGGAGGTGGTAGATTTTTAAATGAAAAGAAAATCTACAGCAACAGATGAATCTCACTGACGCAGCCTGAGTGAAAAAAGCCAGAAACAGAAGTTCTACAAGATTCCATGTCTATCAAACAAAAAGCAGGCCAAGTGGATCTATGATGTCAGAAGCCAGGATGAGGCTGCCCAGGTGGGCTTTCGGGGTGCCCGCCATGTTCTTCTCTTGAGCTGGTTGCTGGATACATGAGAGGGCTTGTTTGGAACACTCATCAAGCCACATTCATTATGGATACACTCATTAGTATGTATGTTACATGTAAATAAAAATGTGCGTTACAAAGGCAGGAATGAAAAGGAAATGAGAATGGGAGTGAGAGGACAAGAGATGAGGAGGAAGCAATAATTAACTTGTCCAATCATAGGCCAGTAACATTATCTGTTTTATCTGCTTCATGATATTTTAAGACTAATAACGCTAACACTACAGATGTACTATTTTTAATCAAGGAAATGAAGAGACCTTCAAAAAAACTGATAGTATCCATTTTTGGTAACTGATTGGGTAAAGTAGCACAGGACCCAGGAGGTCCTGACTACAGAAGTGTGGCTTTCAAAGCCATTGTCAAACCAAAGGCCTGTTCTGTGGCAGGCGAGCAAATGCCTCCCAAAACTCCAGAAGAATTCAGCTAAACTAGATCGATTTAGTTTTTCTTTTTTTTAAAGATATTTTTTACTGACTTCAGAGAGAGGAAAGGAGAGGGAGAGAGAGATAGAAACATCAATGATGAGGGAGAATCATTGACTGCCTCCTGCACACCCCCGCCTGGGGATCGAGCCCACAACCTGGGCCTGTGCCCTGACTGAGAATCAAATGAACCATGACCTCCTGGTTCACAGGTTAACGCTCAACCACTGAGCCACACCGGCCAGGCTAGATTATTATTTTTTTTTTAAGTGGGAACACGGAATCCTTCAGCTTGAGCAGAAGCACCGTGGTAGCAAGAACAGACAAGAAGCCAGGCTCTTCACTGGGACAAGGCTCCATCTCCTCCTGGGTTGACCAGATGGCCTCAAAGGTCATTTCTGCTCTCCCTGCTTGAGACTTGCTGTATCCCCCCATCGTAGATAAAATGCCAACTCAGATCATTTCCCTCATGCAGTTTTATTACTTAGTACTCGCGCTCTCAGCTCCTCCGAACAGGGAAAACAGGCCTCAGCGCTCACAAGCAAATCTCTGTTGTGTTTGGTTCCAAGTCAGCTGGGCGGCCTCCAAGGAAAACTCCCTCTTAGCCGTTTCCAATGAGAAGCGCTGCCCGCCGCACTCAGAACCCATGTCCTCTCCCACTTTCCATTCGCGGGGGTTGCCATTACTTATCTGGGAGGAGGATCACATTTCAAGAGAGACTTTTTCCCTACCCGAAGGGAAAAAATACAGTTCTTCTTAAAAACAAAACAAAAAACCCAAAACAAAAAATACAGCCAACCCCAGTCCAGGAAGTGTGTCCTTTCCAAGCTGGGACCCGGGTGCAGGGGCTGAGGAGGTGGGCACTGGGCAGAGGGGGGTGGAGAGAGTCCTTGCTGGAGACAGACCCATCGAAGAGGCCTCGAACTGCGGCATTTACCCCCGGCGTCCGGTCGCCGTGCGTGCCCAGGGGACTGCAGATCTCCTCTTGTTTTAAAATCTGGCTTCGGCGTTTCCTAAAACAGGCTATTGACCGGAATCCACGCCGAGCGTCCCGAAAGGACAGCGGGCAGCCTGGCCCCGCTGGTCCCTGAGTACACGGTCAGCCAAGGTCGTGCCCTCTGTCTGGATCGGAAGTCATTTTCCAGCGGCTTTTTCCGAATGGGAGCTTCCAGAGGCCAAAGCCATAGACACAGAAATACCTTCCCCACGGGCAGCCACTCCACGAAGCCCCGTGTCCCTCCCGTCCTTAAAGGGACAGGGGCACATTTCCAATGTCCAGGGCCACAGACTTTGATGAGTAAAACTGGCTGTGATTGTAGTTTCGTCTATGTAACTGATTAGTCATATAATTTAAGCAAACCTGAGTATGCAATGTCGACAGTCTGGACCCTTGTCTATTTCTTCTGTCGGGTGCTGTCGGCTGGGACTGGCTGTCCATCTGAAGTGTCCAGAACATGTCCGGTGTAGCTTTGGAGCTTGTCCCTCAGTGGAACCCGTGCATCGCATGCAGCACCAGCTCCGCTCTGCTTCTGTGACAAACATGCCCGCAGTCTCCGTGGCCTAATACCTGGAGGTCTGTCTCTGACTTAGGTCACGTCCACCCTGGCTTTGGGAAATGCCTCAAGGGGACCGTCCCCCATGCAGCAACCAGGAGGTCCTGGAGGCTGTGAATGTGGGCTTGACCATGTCCACCCTGGCCTCTCTCACAGCTCCTGCGACAGCCAGTCACAGGGACATGGCACCGGCCTGAAAATACTGAGCAGAACACTCCTCTCCTTCCCCCACCACATGGGTTCAACCCGCTGAAGATGACAGGAAAGCGAAACTGCCGTGTGCCTGGAAGGTCAGGGCCTCCAGATCCAGGGGCCCAGGAGTTTACTAGAGGGAGACAGGGAGCCAGCGAACTGCTCACCTTTCAGATAGGAAGGCGTGTGTGTGTGTGTGTGTGTGTGTGTGTGTGTGTGTGTGAGAGAGAGAGAGAGAGAGAGAGAGAGAGAGAGAGAGAGAGAGAGAGAGAAAGAGAGAGAGAGGTTGTATTGTATGAAGAGGGCAGGGTGATGGTGGTAGGTATTTTTCTGATCTGAAACGGCATGTCAGTGTCTTGTACCTGTAATGCATAAATGATTGATCATGAATATGTGTGAGTAGTGTGACTAGAACATAGAAAGTAGCCAATGTAGATGCTTATATTCTTATTGATTTTGTTGATTGATTTGAAGAGAAGACTGGCAAACACATTTAAAACTAGAATTACTTAAAAGAAATAAAGCAACTATACATAGGCAGAGGAAAATAACATCCAAGGAGACTCCTCCGTGTAATTCTAAAACCGGTTCTCAACTGAGGACAATTCTGTGCCCAGGGAGCCTTTGGCAATGTCTGGAGGCACTTTGCTGTCACAGGAGGGAGTGGGGTGTCCCTGGTATTGCTGACAACCCACAGGAGGCCCTCACTACAAGGAATAACCTGGCTAACGTGCTGTGGTGTCAAGGTGGAGAACCCTCAACCAATGGAGTTCAGAACCTTGACTCTGAACTCCAGTGTCTCATTGTTGGCAGGTTCTTCAAGTTTAAATTTTTCTCATTTATGAAGCAACTAGATGCCTGATGCACGAAAATTTGTGCAAGAATGGGCCTTCCTTCCTGTGGCTACCAGCACTGCCTTTGCTCCCCTGGCCTAGAGCTGCCTTTCCACCTTCCCATGCTGCCCAGAGGCCTGGAGCAGCTAGAGTGGTGGGAATGCCTGCGTCGTTGCATGGTGATGACGCAAGCGTCCTGCCCTGCCCCCGGCCACTTGGGCTTGCATATGCAAATTAACCCACCATCTTTGTTGGGTTAATTTGCATACTCCTGATTGCTTGGTGGGTGTTGTGAAGGTACAGTCAATTTGCATCTTTCTCTTTTATTAGTGTAGATTAGCTTATTTTCATCCCTTATCTATTTAAATATGGATACATTAGAAATTGCGGGCATTGTAGAAGGTGTGCCACAGACGTAGAATTCCCAGACACCTAAGCCCTCAGCTTTGAGAGGAATCCAGTGATGTCACTTCCTTCCTTAGTCAACACACTTGTCGAACCTTGGCCAGTTTTGCCTAGTGGTTAGGACGCCAGCCTGCCAGCCTTCTCTGCTGTTGACACCACCTGGTCTGTATAATTTTATGATGGTGCCGGCAAACCTATTCACCGCATTTTATTTAGCCATCAGCAGCCAATGCACAATTGGGGACCAGGGGGCACTTCTCAGGAAGGCACCTTCTGGCTGACCCGCCAGGTGCAGGTGAGTGACAGGCCCCCCGGGACCAGAGTGTGGGGGCTCTCAGGGTGTAGGCACCAGCCTGGCAGACTGGGTTCTGGCAGCTTTCTCTGGGATGAAGGTTCATGGGCACGCCTTGGATGGTCAGGAGGATGGGCACATCACTCAGGGCCCTGGAGATGCCCACCTGTGCACAAGTGTTCCTCTCCCTGCCTTCCAAGTGCTGCCCACCTTCCTGTTATCCAAAGGAAGAATGTGACGGAGGTGAGCTCCAGGGGTGTGTCTGGTTCATAGAGGGCCCCATACGTGAGCTGTCCCCCGCAGCAGGGCTGTGCTGGGTGGCCCCGGGTCCCTCCCCAGCTCCATTACAGTCAGGCTGGTCCCGTGGGGGAAGGCCCGTCCAGTCTGGCCAAAGTGGGATAAGACAGCGATGTGATCTTGTTAGGGGACACGCAGGGGCACATGCAGGCAGAGACTTGGGTGCAGGGTTTGGGCACAGGAAGCTCTGTGTGGGGGAGGCAGCCTGGCAGCCCAGACCGGGGGAGTGAGAGTGCGGCCCTGCAATGCGGTGTCCAGTCCCCACCGGTGTCAACATGCACACAGGATTATACCCGTGTCTGAACAGAAATAGTAAGGCACTGCGCTCACTTCTGATTTAAAGAGAAATGGATTATAAAGGCATTTTCTCCAATTTCCTGGCCCTGGACCTGAGGTAAGAACGGGGTCCCCGGGCCCTCCCATTGGTGCTGGCAGCCGCCCCCTTGCCTGGATGGTTAATTCTCCTGGTAGGAGGTCCCCCAGGCGGCGGAGTGATGGAGAAAGTGGACGAGTCTGTGTTTGGGGTGTGGTTCTTTGCTTCTGGGCAGGCCAGCCTCAACTTGGCATGTAAGGAGGGGAGAGGGGTGGGCTGAGGTAAGGTGACCCACACACCGTGACCGTTTTTCCGTGTCGGGGTGGAGACCACACGTGTGTAACCGGTACTGTGGCCGCCAGCCGCCCTTTGATGGGATCTGGGATCCTCGGCTGCTGGTGTAATTGCTTCTTGTAAGTGAGCCCGCCTGCATCCCTTTACAGTAAGCGTGCTCCCGCCATCTGGTACCCAGCTGTTCTGACCAGTTCCAGGATGCGCACCAGTCCTTACAGGAGCCTTTCTAGCCTCCACGCGATGCAATGATTGCAGCCTCTCCTTGTAGCTGTGTGTCTGTCTGAGGGGGGCTTCGAGATCAAGGAGCGCATGGCGGGGGGGTGGCAGGGGTGGGGGCGGGGAGATGAAAAGCAAGGCTCGGCCCTGTCCCTGCGAGGCTCAGAGGTGCTGCTCTGAGGCGAGGCTGAGGCTGGGATGGGCCATTGCCTCCGCCAGGGCGCATCCCTGGGGAACTGTCTGGCGATGGTGAAACGCTGAGGCTGAGGCGCTGGGAGAGCAGCTGCCCTGCCTTTGACCCGGGTACAGAGATAAACGGGTGCCTCCCCACCTCCCCCAAAGGCTGCTCCATTCCCGCCCGTGGCCCCTCCTGCTGAGGCCCCAGCGCCTGCCTGGCTCAGAGGGAGGAAGAGGAAGAGGAATCCGCTGTGTGTGTGGCAGGCCTCTCCTCAAGGCCGTCCACGGACTGATGCCGGGGGACCAGGACCCCCGAGTAGAAGGGGCGATGTCACCCTCACTCTCCCAGCAGCCAGAATAGACTCGCATGGGCTGCGGTGGGGGCAGAGGCCGCCCACTCACCACGCAGATCCCGGGGGTCCCGCGGGGAGGTGCCAAGTGCCGCCTTGGGTGTTACACTCGAAACTAACACCATATCCTGCGCCAACTACACTCCAGCGAGAAAGGAAGTGAAGAGCCACTGCAGCCACGAGCCCGTTAGTTCTTGGGGTGATGCACACAGTCAGAAGTGGCGCTCGAATCCGAGAGACCTTCACATGAGCAGCGCTGACGGCAAGGCCGCTCCAGGAAATCCGCTCCCTCAGAGGAGTGTCGAGGGTCCACGGTGTGTTCATCAGCAGTTTCACTGGATGCAGCGTCTTCCTTCAGCCGGCACCAGGGGTGAGAGCCGCTAGCTTACTGAGGAGACCGCTTTCCGGGAGTGCCCGCCGGGGGCATCTTCCCGCGGCCTCCTGGCCTTCCCGAGCCTGCCGCCTAACCTTCCCGCGGCCACCTAACCTTCCCGTGGCCACCTAACCTTCCTGTGGCCACCTGGCCTTCCCGTGGCCACCTGGCCTTCCCACGGCCGCCTAACCTTCCCGTGGCTGCCTGGCCTTCCTGCAGTCACCTGGCCGTCCCACAGCCACCTGGCCCTCCCGCAGCCACCTGGCAAACTTGCCCTTTAAGGACGATTGGTCCCACGTGGACCACAGCCTGAGCTGGAGCCGTGTCCAGTGTCAGCAGAGCAGGCCCTCTTCTCGCCGCCTTGCGTTTCAGGTCAGCGCTCTGGGAACGAGGAAGTGTAACCCCGTATCCCAGGCAACACCTGCTCCTGCTCAGGTTCAGGGCATCTGCTCAATGGGCAGAAGATGCAGAAATAAACGGGAGGACACGAGCCAGCGGGCAGCTGGGCCTGAGGAGAAGCCAGTGTCACAGAGGAAGTGACTCCGGAGTAAACGCAGATCCCAGGAGGGAGGCCGATGCTCAGGGAGGACACGGCTGACTGTCTTCCCGGGTCCGGTCGGGCCAGGGGGCCTGGTGGGGCAGGGAGGGTGGTGGGGCAGGGAGGCCTGGTGGGGCAGGGAGGGTGGTGGGGCAGGGAGGCCTGGTGGGGCAGGGAGGGTGGTGGGCCACGGAGGCCTGGTGGGGCAGGGGGCCTGGTGGGGCAGGGAGGGTGGTGGGGCAGGGAGGCCTGGTGGGGCAGGGAGGGTGGTGGGGCAGGGAGGGTGGTGGGGCAGGGAGGCGTGGTGGGGCAGGGGGCCTGGTGGGGCAGGGAGGGTGGTGGGGCAGGGAGGGTGGTGGGGCAGGGGGCCTGGTGGGGCAGGGGGCCTGGTGGGGCAGGGAGGGTGGTGGGGCAGGGAGGCTGGTGGGGCAGGGAGGCTGGTGGGGCAGGGAGGGTGGTGGGGCAGGGAGGCCTGGTGGGGCAGGGAGGGTGGTGGGGCAGGGAGGGTGGTGGGGCAGGGAGGCGTGGTGGGGCAGGGGGCCTGGTGGGGCAGGGAGGGTGGTGGGGCAGGGAGGGTGGTGGGGCAGGGGGCCTGGTGGGGCAGGGGGCCTGGTGGGGCAGGGAGGGTGGTGGGGCAGGGAGGCTGGTGGGGCAGGGAGGCTGGTGGGGCAGGGAGGGTGGTGGGGCAGGGAGGCTGGTGGGGCAGGGAGGCTGGTGGGGCAGGGAGGCTGGTGGGGCAGGGAGACTGGTGGGGCAGGGGTGGGAATGTCCGGCCCATGGGCGCTATAAGGGCCTAGAATCATGTGGTCCAGCCCTGCCCAGGCATTAGGGTGAGTTAGTTGAATGTTTGACCAACGAGAGCAGGCTCATTTTTAAGTGGATACTTGTGTATGGCCTGCGAATGATGTTATAAATACCCCAATGGTCCCAGCCCGGGTTAGTGTGTGAAGCGGGACCCTGTCTCACAGTTTGAAAGCGAAAGCCCAGGTCATGTCTCAGACCGGGCAGCCTGACTTCTGAGGAGGAAACTGGCTGCAGCCCCTGCACAGGGACAGGCGTCGGGGGCACATGCGGAACAGACTCAGCGGGAAGGAAGGCCAGAGCCTCACGGTGGGGAAAGAAGAGGTTTCGAAGCCGTTTCCCTGGCCCAGCAGCTGTGACATGGACACGCGTCCCGGACCCACCTCCGAAGTCCAGCTCAGGCTGCGAGTCCGGCTCTCTGAGTCACCCACACATTTTCATCTCTGAGTCGCATATAGACATTCGTAAAGTCAAAGAACCAATTCGAAGTCCCCTGACCGGGTCGGGGGGAAGAAGCCTGGGTCTGAGGCTGGGACGGGAGCCTCCTGGGTCCATGTGGCTGCTCAGGAGAGCTGGGGGCTTCCACCTGGAACAGGGCCTCCACCCGGGACAGGGCCTCCACCGGGACGGGGCCTCCACTGGGACAGGGCCTCCACCGGGACGGGGCCTCCACCCGAGACAGGGCCTCCACCCGAGACGGGGCCTCCACCGGGACGGGGCCTCCACCGGGACGGGGCCTCCACCGGGACGGGGCTTCCACCGGGACGGGGCCTCCACTGGGACGGGGCTTCCACCGGGACGGGGCCTCCACCCGGGACGGGGCCTCCACTGAGACGGGGCCTCCACTGAGATGGGGCCTCCACTGGGACGGGGCCTCCACCGGAGACAAGGCCTCCACCAGGACGGGGCCTCCACCAGGACGGGGCCTCCACCCGAGACAAGGCCTCCACCGGGGCGGGGCCTCCACCCGAGATGGAGTCCCACATTGTCATGGATGATGGAGAGCTGGAGTCCCGCGTTGTCACAGATGAAGGAGAGATGGAGTCCCGCATTGTCACGGATGAAGGAGAGCTGGAGTCCCGCGTTGTCACGGATGAAGGAGAGATGGAGTCCCACATTGTCATGGATGACAGAGAGCTGGAGTCCCACATTGTCATGGATGACGGAGAGCTGGAGTCCCGTGTTGTCACGGATGAAGGAGAGATGGAGTCCCACATTGTCATGGATGACAGAGAGCTAGAGTCCCACATTGTCATGGATGACGGAGAGCTGGAGTCCCGTGTTGTCACGGATGAAGGAGAGATGGAGTCCCACATTGTCATGGATGACAGAGAGCTGGAGTCCCACATTGTCATGGATGACGGAGAGCTGGAGTCCCGCGTTGTCACCGATGAAGGAGAGATGGAGTCCTGCGTTGTCATGGATGACAGAGAGCTGGAGTCCCACATTGTCATGGATGATGGAGAGCTGGAGTCCCGCATTGTCACAGATGAAGGAGAGCTAGAGTCCCGCGTTGTCACGGATGAAGGAGAGATGGAGTCCCGCGTTGTCACAGATGAAGGAGAGATGGAGTCCCACGTTGTCACAGATGAAGGAGAGATGAGTCCCGCATTGTCATGGAGGAAGGAGAGCTGAGGAGCAGCTCAAGGAGGCAAACAGCAGATCTCGATTCTAAAGCCGATTCCCCGTGCCCGCTCTCCAGGGCAGTGGGGTCCGGCCGCCAGCAGCTGGGCGTGAACTCGGAGGAGCCTTGCAGGAGGGGCGATGGGCTTCGGCCTGGGCCAGGCCCTCTGCCCTCACCTGTACTCTCCACAGGGTGCTGGGCCCTGAGTTCTTGATGCCTCGGTGAGCGGCTGCAGAAGAAAGCAGGAGCCCCCGCCCCTCCCTCCTCACAGGGGACAGTGGGGGAGGGCACCCCTGTCTCAGGGGAGGGAGCAAATCTCAACAGGACACTCCTGGGACCTGGGCCAAGCACATCCTTGCAGCGACCCCCATTTCTGCTTCTGAGGTTAAGACTGCGGCGAAGAAGATACCGCAAATTAAGATGCTCTGAGCTAATGCAAAACTAAACACGATGCTAATATTTGCAAACAAAAAGCATTTTTAAGAAAAACCTTTAGCCTGGCTGCTGTGGCTCAGTGGTTGAGCACTGACCTATGAACCAGGAGGTCACAGTTCAATTCCCGGTCAGGGCACATGCCGGGGTTGTGGGCTCGATCCCCAGTGTGGGGCGTGCAGGAGGCAGCCGATCAATGATTCTCTCTCATCACTGATGTTTCTCTCTCTCCCTCTCTCATCCTCTCTGAAATCAATAAAAATATATTTTTAAAAAAAAGAGAGAAAGAAAATCTTCACGGAGTAAAGAAAGGAGAAGGCAGAGGAACAACTCATGGCCTCCTACTCGTCCTTCTCTCCGCGGGTTCCTGACAAATGGGTGAGGGTGGGGCACGGACAGGATGGATGAAGAGCCGGAGAAAATGATGTGACCACGTGATGACAGGAGCCGGGGAAGATGGAACGCGCGACCATACTTATCGGTACATTTCACCCACTGGCTGCACACCCTGACACCTGAGCTGGACCAGGGCAGCGTCAGAGTGCAGCAGCCTGGTGCAGGGTGCGCAGGCCTGCCTCTCGGGGCGCGAGCACCTACTGTGTGCTGGGCCCAGGCTGCGCTGCGTGTGCTGAGAGGGGCGGAGCGTGTTTGAGAGCTCACCCTGCAGTCACAGGAGCACCCGAGAATGCACGGCTGTTGGCTTCAGCACCTCCATTTACTCCGAGCAGCCGCGTTAATGGAACACATCCGCGCGTACTAGGCCGTGGGAGGCTTCAGACCGTGGCTGCTGCCAAGAGCAGCCCGCCAGGGACAGACGTGTGTTTAAAAGAACAGTTTGTATTTCCTCCATAGAGTTGGTTAGAAATGATAGTCAAAGGAGCGGGGTCATGCAAATAAAAATGAGATGTTAAACGAAGAGACAGGCACGCCAGCAAAGACGATCCAGCCCGTCATTCGTCCCTTCCGCAGACACGGCTGAGTGCTCGTGTCTAGGACGCTGCCGGTGCTGACCCTGGACTAGGCAGAGGCAGCCAGGTGTGCGCGGGGGAGGGCCACCCTCGGAATCCCACGGGGCGCCCTGAACACCCCCAGGCGGACGGCCAGATGCTCCGTGCTGCCGCGTTTCCAGGCCATAAAGGGCAAACTCGTCAAAGGAGAGAGAAACCTGAGGTCTGGCGGGTCAGTGGGATTCTGCAAGCACAAACAGAAGGCACACATCAGCGGTGGGAGGGGAGGGAGGTGGGGGGGGCTAGCAGAGCAGGAAGGCCGTCTGAGCAGCCTGGGGAAGGTCAGGTCCAATGTGACCACGTGTCCACACCTCCATGCCCAGCCCAGGGCGGTGCAACCAGCTCCAAGCCTCTTCCTGCCGGATGCGGTCGGAGGCCACTTCCTGAACGCCCTGCGGGTCTTGCCTGCCCCCGCCCCGTCCAGTGTCTGTGGATGGCCAGCGTGATTCTATCTAGGCATAAATTAGATGGCATCATGCCATCCTCAAAAGGGGGCCCACATACTCCTTGTCCCAACGCCCCTAGCCCTCACCTGTCCATTCTGCTCCAGGCTCCGGCGTCCTTTCTGTGCTCTGACCAAGCTTGTCTCCCAGGAAGGGTTTCAGCCTCAGTTTGCCAGGAATGACCTGTCCCGACCCTGTGGTTTCCTGGTCCTTCCCAGTCTGACAAGCACTTATCGGGCTCCTAGGGACCATTGCTGGGGCAGGTTCTGGGGTGCAGTTGTGGGGCCTGGTTGTGGTGGGAATGCCACCTCTGCAGACACCTGGCTGGTCCCCTGGACGCAGCTGCTGGGCCTCCCCGCCCCGCCTGGTCCTCCCCAGCCTCTCCCAGCAGCTGTGTTTATTGGGGCGTGTTTGTTGGCTTGTTTGCTGTCTTCCTGGTAGCGGGCCTAAGCCGGCAGTTGAGCATCCTTAGCACTGCTGCAGAGGCGAGAGAGGCTCCCACCACCACCACTGCGCTCGCCAGCCATAAACCCAACTTCTGGCTGAGCGGTGCTCCCCCTGTAGGAGCTCATTGACCACCAGGGGGCAGTGCCTGCATTGAGCATCTGCCCCCTGGTGGTCAGTGCGCGTCATAGTGACGGGTTGTTCTGTTCAGTTGATTTGCATATTGGCCCTTTATTATATAGGATGAGTACACAGAAGCTTATACAGACTTAGTTGCCCATAATCCCACACCTGAGAATTAGTTGAGCTTCGATTTGAACCCAGAATTATCTGCTTCTGAATCCCACGCTATTTCCTGGTGTGTGGACTTCTCTCACCGTGCTTCTTAGAGGTCCTGTGACCCTGACCCAGAGGCCTGGACCGGGGTCTCCCATCCCTATAACTTCTTCTATGGACTGGCCAGCAAGGCAGGGGGCTGGGGGAGGAGGGGCCAACTCCAAGAGAAACCCTGGTCTTAGCCCAGCCCCAGAGAGAAGAATAGTCTTTCTCTGTCAATGTAATTCCCTTCACATAAAGACTATGTCACTTAGACTAGACCAGGGGTGGGCAAACTTTTTGACTCGAGGGCCACAATGGGTTCTTAAACTGGACCGGAGGGCCGGAACAAAAGCATGGATGGAGTGTTTGTGTGAACTAATATAAATTCAAAGTAAACATCATTACATAAAAGGGTATGGTCTTTTTTTTTTAGTTTTATTCATTTCAAACGATCCGGCCTGCGGGCCGTAGTTTGCCCACGGCTGGACTAGACCCACGTGTCTTAGTTGTCAACGTGTTTCATTGCTGTTTACACAGATGAATACTGAGGGGAAGAATCGGTCACTATACAATGGACCGGGCCTTGGTTTCCTGAACGCTCCCGGGGTGGGATGGCACACACAGCGGGTGGGGGGGGGGGGCCTGCCTGCTCCTCCCCTGGGTTCACTTCTCCCTTCGGCCCCAGGTCTGGAGGAGCCATGGGAGGAATGCATCACTAGGTTTACAGCTTCGTGAATGTTTTTCAAAAACACTGTTTCTGGCCTAAAATATTTTCCACCCTCTGAGGCTAAATGGAAACTCTCCATTAATCAAACACTGTAATTTAGGCAAATGATGACTCTCAAAGGTGATGACTGGAAGCATGTATGTGTGTATGTTGCCGGTTCAGACCTGTTCTGAAAGAGAACAAATAATTGGTTAATTGAATTTCCTTGAAATTGACTTTGCATTAAGTAAAATGGGAAAGTGAAAATGTAATTGCTTTAATGTATTAGACTAAAGAAGTCCATTTGAAAGTTTCAGGGAAAGGTGTAAGAATCCACTTTGAACAGATGTCTTCCGGCATCTGGGAGGCACTGGTTCGTGCTCAGAGATAAATCGTATGTGTCCTCCAGGCTCTTATAACCACGGGCTCCAGATCACGTCATCCACACACTGACACATTGCCATATGCTGTCACTCATTTCTAAAAATTGAGGGATAAGAGAGCACTTTATATGAACATATCGAATTTAGGTTTTTCTCTAATGTTTTCAATTGGTACGCCTCAAAAGTTGCAGCTTTCTCTCTCAAAAGCTTCATTACATCATTAATATTTCACTTCCCTTAGCTTTCTCCATCTTTTTTGTGTATGTCTGTTGGAAGCAGGCCAATGCAATATCTGATTTGTGTTCATTTCATAGAATCTGTTCCTGTTTTACTCTGAAATATCGATTTGCTCATCATTCCAAATTTAAAATCAGTAATGCACCAGTTTGTCGCTGGTACTTAAACCTGTCCCGGGTTTTTTGCTAACGATAAAAATAAGATCCTGTTGTTAAGTGAAATTTAGTCGCAGATTCCGGTTTTTTGGAAACTGGAGCTTAAATTACTGAAGGGCATCATTATTGTTTCAGAGTCTGGGCAGGGTGAGGGTCTCGCCAACCTCAGAAGGGGCCTGCGAATGGAGGATTCCATCCTCGGAACCACATTCAAAATTCTGTGCTCAAGTTCATTTATTCTTGGCAAAAATCAGCTTCCTGTTTTCAACGAAAATGGAGTGGAGCGGCCCAGAAGTCTGGTGAATACCAAGTGACCGGCTACAGAACAGCGTTTTGCTGAGTGAAGTGAAGATGAACCATGGGTGCGTGGGTTTGGTAAGGACGGACGAAAATGGCCTCTGAGGGAAGGAAGGGTTTGTAAAGAGCTTTGGGGATCGCATCCAATATTTGGAGATTAGTCTGATGGGGACAAGTTTCCTCCTGGTTTTGGTTGTAATCACATTTTGGTTGGCTTTGTTCTTCGAATTAAGGATACGCCCGAGTTTCAAATGTGTAAGAACAGCGCTACGGGGCGCATGCGACAGCCAGCACGGACTCTGTAAAGAGCATCCGCTATTCACACTTGCACACAAACTCCATGTGCGAGTGTGCAAAGCTTTGGCCGCGAGTACACACACTCCCGTGGCTGCATTTTCCCCCTGGAAGGGGCCGTGCACTGAGCCTCCAGGACACAACGTTTATATTGGCACGACGACAGCGATTCACCCATTTAAGGTACATGCTCTGACTAGCAGGCAGACCGCGGCCCTGGAGACGTCCTCCCTTTCCTCATTCATCGGTCTGTCGGTCCATGAAATAGATGGAGCATTTGCTATGGGCCCAACCTGGTCCACAAAACACACGCCTGGAATTTTAAAGGGAGAGCTGACCAGAAAGTGTCTAACCTTCTCCTGTGGAGAGCGGTACGTCCCCGACGGTCAGATCTGGGGGAGCTGTGTCACTCACCTGGCCAGGAGAGTGTGGGGAAGTGACCCCTGCATTTCTTCTCACACCTCGGTCTCTCAGAGCCCAAGGTCACCATATGCAGACTCCCCATCCCTGCGGACCGAGGTTGCCCTGCAAGCTGTGGGGGAGCCAAGCCACAGGAGAGGCTCTGGACGATGTGATGCCACGTGGTGGGAGGGGCAAGAAGCCACGTGCGTGGTTAAAGATAACATCCTGCCCAGCCTGTGTGGCTCAGTGGTTGTGTCGACCTATGAACCAGGAGGTCATGGTTCAGTTCCCAGTCCGGGCACATGCTGGGTTTGGGGGGTTGATTCCCAGCGGGGGGCATTCGGGAGCCAGCCAATCGATGAGTCTCTTTCATCATTGATGTTTCTATCCCTCCCTCCCTCTCTTTGAAATCAATAAAAACATATTTTTAAAAAAGATATCATCCTTGGAATGGCTCCTACAGCCCAGTCACCCCATACCTCCATGGCAGCGGAGACCTGGAGGGGTGGGTAGGGGCAGGGAGGAGAGGGGAGGGGAGAGACGGAAGCTTGGCAAGACTGACATCACAGCACCCCCAAGCTAAGAGGGGCAGCAGATCTGCTATGAGATGGAGTTACCAGCATGACCTTGTTAAGGTCACTCATGAGATAATATATGTCATGGGCTAAAGGCAATGTCTGACATACAGAAGGTATTTTTCAAATATTGGTGATAATTATTAGGATCAACTACAGAAATGCATGGGGGGGGGTATTGCTCTGTAAGTAAGCATTTCATAGCAGACACCTGTACCCCCTCCGGGCAAGAAATGCCGCTCTGTAGCCAGGACTCAATGCCATTCTCTTGTGATGTGTATGTGTGAGTGTGTGTATGTGTGTGTGGTGTGTGTATGTGCGCGATATGTGTGTGTGATGTATGTACGTGTGTGGGGTGTGTGATGTGTGTATGCGTGTGATACGTGTATGTGTGTGTATGTGATATGTGTGTGAGTGTGTGTATGTGGTGTGTGTATGTGTGTGATATGTGTGTGATGTGTGTATGTGTGTGTGATTTGTGCGTGTGATGTGTGTATGTGTGTGATGTGTGTATGTGTGTGTGCGATGTGTGTGATGTGTGTGAGTGTGTGATGTGTGTGTAATGTGTGTGATGTGTGTGAGTGTGTTATATGTGTGTATGTGTGTGTGTGTGATATGTGTGTGATGTGTGTGTGTGTGAGTGTGTGATGTGTGTGTGATATGTATGTGTGTGTGTGTTTTCCTCGGTAAATCTTGGTTGAGCTCATGGAGAGGCCCGTGGGAGTGTTCCGATGTCTCACTCAAAGGTGAAAAGCCAGTCACACCCTCACTTTCTTCTGGTAATCGCCTCGCCTGGCCACGCTGAGGAGGATGAAGCGGTCGGGTTGGTTGGAGAACCCTGAGGTCGCAGTCGCTGTTCACGGCCTCCTTGCCCTCCCTCTTCAGCGCAGAGGAGCAGACAGCAGTGCTAACAGACTCGGGTTGGGAGAGAGTGAAGACAATGGGACCCAAGTTCAAGGCAAACCTAGGTGCCTGTGCTGGGGCGGGTGTTTGGCAGTCTGGCGGTAAAGGCTTATAAACAGAAAAGAAACACAGCCCTTTAACCACACAGTAATTGGACACAAGGAACTTCCCCCTGGCACCTGGCCTTGGAGGTAATTATCTCCTCCTGGGAGCATAGTGGCCCATTGTTTGCCGGTGAGCCAGTGGGAGTGCACAGGGGAGGGGAGAAGCAGCACAGCTGGGAGGGGAAGGGAAAGTGCGGCCTTTGAAGTGCTTCCAGGCTGGGCTGGGGCCTGGGCGGAGAGGGGCATGGCGGGTCTGTCTTCTCACCTGCGCAGGCACTTCTCACATTGCAGGCCCTCGCTTTTCTCTGCAGAGCCATTCAGTGGGCTCAGCTCAGCTCAGCACTGCTGTGGTAGGGGGCGGGGGGCGGGGGGGGGGCGCAAAGGGGGGCGGGGGGGAGGGCTCTGGGGATTGACTTGATGGACATGCCTCTAAAGGAAGACCGCATCACTGGTGACCGAGATAACTCAGGTAGGTCAGGGTGACGTCTCTTCTCTTACCCCAGCTTCTCAGATGTTTTCAGACACGTTCTTTGGCAAAAGCAAAACAATGCTGAAGTTCAAGAACGCCTTTTGACGGGGAGGAGACCAAGGGCACTGTGCTCAGACGCCTGAGTTCCAACAAGCAGGGCCATTCATTCTGTCCTGCCTCCCACAGCCGGAGCTGCGAGCCTGCAGGGGCAGGAATGCTGCAGGCGCCCTGGGAGTGAACTGGAGTGTCAAGTTCAGCACGGGAGCCAGCAGTGTGAGGGGGCAGAAATGGCGCACGCCGCAGAGCGCATACACGTCGGTGTGAAGGCGCTGTAAGGAGGTTCGGGTTCTCCTTGGATGGAGGTGGGAAAAGACGAGGCACCTCATGCTGAAGGAGCTGCCATTGGAAAGAGCCCTGCAGGCTGGGATGGGGCTGACATTCTGACTGAGAGGTCACTGTCCTTACGATAAAGCTGTACCATCTTTGTTTGTCTGCCCTTCCTTGCATTACAACTCACATTCATTACTTGCTTTGTAACAGTGCATTTTACATCTTCAGTGTAGAATTCAGCAAGCTTTCATAGCAAGAGGATGGGAAAATTTCCTTTTCATGTATCCATTTGGGCTTCTGTGTTCAGAGATAAAAAATAACTCATGTTATTTTAAAATTTTAAAATGCTTACTTATTAATTACTAGAGGCCCAGTGCATGAAATTCCTGCATGGGGAGGGTCCCTAGGCCTGGCTGGCGATCAGGGACAATCTGTGCGGCAACTGGCAGGGGGATGGGGGTGGGAGGGCGCTCCCGCCAGCACCCACCCTGGCCGGCCTGGGGCCTGTGGGCTGGGGGCAGCTCCTGCATTGATCGTCTGCCCCTTGGTGGTCAGTCCACGTCATAGTGACGGTTGTTCCACTGGTCGTTCCGCCATTTGGTCGATTTGCACATTAGGCTTTTATTATATAGGATACTGCTACCCTTCAGGAACTGCACACTGCCTTAGGTATTGAATAGGATGTAAATATGGCAGAAAGCACGAGGGAACGAGTGGTATCTAAAAAAAAAAAATGTAGCCCTAGCCAGTTTGGCTCAGTGGATAGAGCGTCGGCCTGCAGACCAAAGGGTCCAGTTTCGATTCCACCAATCCATGTGTTTCTCTCACATCGACGTTTTTCCCTGTCTTTCCCTCTCTCTTCCACTCTCTCTAAAAAGTCAATGGAAAAATATCCTCAGGCGAAGATTAAAAAACAAAATGCACGTGTTCATTTTGACGCCCTTCAAAATTAGGTGGAAGACAGGAAATTATAATTTGCGATTGCAATGTTCCAGGCCTCAAGCTTTCCTCAATTCCAAGTTGCTTTTGGGTTCTTTGCCATGGTCGCCGTTCCCCGTCTGACACAGCGTCCTAACTTCTTCCTCTCACTGAATGGAGCCCACTGGTCAGGCAGGGCTACTTGTACGTCCACCAAATGAAACACACAAGTGTGCTGTCCAGGCCACAGAAAGCCGCGCTGCCCTTGTCCTGACTGTTGTGTGTTCCCGTACAATGGCCTCCGCGGCACCCCGCACTGCCCAAGGGCTCCTCACCGTCATTACAATAGAGCGTCGCACCTGGTCCTGTAATCCTGTAACCCTAACGCCAGCCTTTACGCTGCAGTCCGCACGCCGCTGGCTTCCTCCCTTCCAACTACTTCGTGAACAGGTGGCAGGAAGCAACGGTAAATGCTGCCATTTGCGGGACCGACTGGTTATAGGAATGAATGAATGATCCCTGGTGAATAGGACGGCGCAGTAAATATGGAAGCTGAATGAGCCCATTGAACACATCCTTTTTTACTATTTATAAACCTTAAAATGTGTGGTAGTTTTACATTTTGCAAACGTGTCACAGGTCACAGAGTTCTTGTATATCCTTCACCCGGTTTCCCCAGTTGTTAACATTTTATATGATCACGGTGTATCTGCCACAGCAAAGAAACCGACACTGACATGTTACTGTCAGCTACTCTCTAGAGCAGCGGTTCTCAGCCTTCCTGATGCCGCGACCCTTTCATACAGCTCCTCATGTTGTGGTGACCCCCAACCATAAAATTATTTTCGTTGCTACTTCGTAACTGTAATTTTGCTACTGTTATGAATCATTGTGTAAATACCTGATATGCAGGATGTACTTTCATTGTGACAAATTAAACATAAAGCATAGTGATTAATCACAAAAACAATATGTAATTATATATGTGTTTTCCGATGGTCTTAGGTGACCCCTGTGAAAGGGTCATTCGACCCCCAAAGGGGTCGCGACCCACAGGTTGAGAACCGCTGCTCTGGATCCAGTATTTTTGGCTCGTGGCAGTATTTTTGTTGATCTCTTCTCTCTGTTCCAAGATGCCCGGGCACCATGCTGCACTGGGTTGTTCCCACTCTCCGGTCTCCTCTGCTCTGTGACAGTTTCTCTGTCTTTTTCTTTTTTGCTCTCCATGACCTTGGGAATGGTAAAGAGCATTGTCCAGGTGTCCTGCAGAATCATCCCAGTGGGGTTTGTCTCTTGTGTGTTTCATGGGGTCGTAGGATTTGGGAAAGAATGGGACCGAGGTGCTATGCAGGCCCTCCCTGTCACATTCGCTTAGGCGGTCATGCTGTCCCCGTGACATCAGGATGCCTGCAGCCAGCCCTTGGTGAAGTAGTGCTTTGTGGGTTTCTCCATTGGAAAGCCGACCTGTCCATCTTCTGTTCTTTGGAAGCCAGGTAGTAAGTCCAGTCCTCCCTCAAGGTTAGAGGGAAATGAGGGCATGTTAGCCCCAGACCCGAGAGGGGGAATAACTACATGGAGCACTTGAAACTCTCCTGTCAGATTCTTCTTTCTCCTCCATTTACTTTTGTATTCAACCACTTATTTATGTCAGCGTGGACTCGTGGATAACTCAGCTGTGATCCAAAACATGTTATTTGTTTCCTTGCTCGGGCTACATGAGGCGTAGCCATGGGGGCTCTTTCTGGTTCACTCCCCGTCTCTTTGGCATGCCCCTATGCTTTTTGTCTGTCTTTCTGTATGTATGCGTATATGTATGTATGTATGCATATATGTATGCATATGTGTATGTATGTATATAAATACTTTCTACCTTTTGGTGCTCGAAGATGCTCCGGGCACACCTTCCACTGTCCCTGCCTCAGCCCTAACGCTGGTTACTTTCCTACAGGGCTCTGAATAACCGATTCCTTAGCATGTTATTAAAAAGAAAAACACATTCTCTACAGAATAATCATTGGATAATCAACTTCTCTTAAAACTTTCTATCAGTTAGAGGATTTTTTAAAATTTATGACAGTTAATTTGCATTGGCTAAGATTACTACAAAATGTGATGATACCATATGTTTTAGGTCACAATGATTCAAATTTAACTTTATAAAAGGACCGTCCGCCTCCCACCGGCAGGGCACGCGAGTCCCCTTTCCTCCACATCCTCCCACCGGCAGGGCACGCATGTCCCCTGTCTCCACATCCTCCCACCGGCAGGGCACGCATGTCCCCTTTCCTCCACATCCTCCCACCAGCAGGGCACGAGCGCTCCCCTGTCTCCACATCCTCGCGGCACTTGCTGTGTCTTGTCTTTTGGGTAAAAGTCGTTGTCACTGGTGGGAAGTGATGCCATGTTGTGGTTCTGATCTGCACTTTTCAATGTACCCGGTGGCCATCTGTACGTCTTATTTGAAAAGACATCTACTCAGATCTTCTGCCCATTTAAAATTGGATTTTTGTTTTGTTATTTAGCTGTCTGAGTTTTTCTATCTTTTGGATACTAATCCTATTAGCCCTTTATCGGGCACGTTTGATTTGCAAACATTCCTTCTCCCGATCTTCCCAGTCAGGGGCACACACGACAAACACGATACTCACTTCCTTATTGTACTTCTCCCGGAGATGCCTGTTTTGATAATGTAATCTTGGATTCTGATTTTCTTTCTTAACATTAAAATGTTTAATGTCATTGCATTGATTTTAAAAATCTTGCTTTAATAATTCATACTATTCTATCACATGGAGATTGCAAAATTTATTTAAGTATTTTCTATAATGGACGTAATTAGGCTGCCAGTTCTATTTTTATACTATAATAAAGTGCTCATTGGTGAACAATTTTGCATGTATATCTTTATGCGTATCTCTGATTAATCTAATTCTATATCACAAGTTCCTGGAAGAGGGACTACTGCATCAAAGAGGGGCAACCAGTTTATTTTCTTAATGCTCATTGTCAAATTATTTATCAGAGAGTTGATTCCAGCCCAGTTGGCATGACTCAGTGGTTGAGTGTCAACCTATGAACTAGGAGGTCACGGTTCGATTCCTGGTCAGGGCACATGCCAGGTTGTGGGCTCGATCCCCAGTGTGGGGAGTGCAAGAGGCAGCCAATTAATAATTCTCTCTCATCATTGATGTTTCTATTTCTCTCTCCCTTCCTCTCTGAAATCAATAAAAATATATTTTTAAAAAAGGAAGAGGTGATTCCAGTTCCCGGCCTCACTGGCAGAGCATGTGCCTGAGTTCTGGTCACTATTAGGTAATCTTGGGGTAATAATTTTCAGTTGTGTTTTGAGTAATAAACTAATAAACCCTGTCAAGTTAAATAAAAATGTAAAAATGGACACAGATAGATTTGGGGTTAACGTAATGTCATCTTATGTTTTATTGGAGGACAGTGGAGCGTCTGTTTGGCTGGCAAATAGCTATCATGAAAGATGGACCAATCCTTCGGCTGGAATAGACCCAAAGTCAGAATAGCAGCTTTGTCTGGAAAGTCTTGTGGTCCACAAACTTGCTGGTTTTAGCAACCTGCATTTTTACAAACAAAAATGCATTATTCGTGTGGTTTTACTTGTTTTTAAGGGAAACTGCACTTCCATGTAATGAAAAATGGAAACATAAAAAACGAACCTAAAAACAACATAAATCACTCATGTAAACTCTGATAAACACTCTGGATGCGGAAAAATGATGAAGTTCAAGGTAATGGGACTGTGCTTGTCAGTTTCCCACAGAAATGTCTTCTCATGAATGGACTGAAACCATCACAGTGGATGCAGAAGAGTTAAGTTTTACATTTTCTATGAAGGAGGGGATTTGCATTCCACAATTGCATTCATGGAAATCATGCCTGAAAATGAAGAATAAGGATTTTCACTCCCTGTCTGTGAGGCTTGGAAACAGTCTCTACTTCCCACTAATGGCCATGATTCACAGGAGAAGGCTAAACCAGAGGTGGGCGTGGCTGGCGAGGGGTTCCCACCGCGGGCTGGTTTCATAACGGCTGCGGCTTAGTGACAGTGACCTGGAACGTGTGTGAAAATCACCTAGAAATATGCACACATGTACACACCCACACGGAGCCGGGAAAAGAAGACTGGACGATATCATTTAACCACACAATCCACGGTTTCTAAGAAGCAGGTCAGCTCCAATTATTTGACCACAGAAATACAGAATAATTTAACCGCAGTATACAATGCATATAACCAGAAACATTAATTTCAAATTCATGTCCAGAATGGTTCCTGTTGTAAAAAGGTGGTACTACTTCTTGCCTCCCCAACACATCCGTCTGGAAGGTTGCCTCCCGCGTAGCTAGGACTTGATGGGCAGAGTAACTGACGGTAGCGTCTGTGTCTGGGAGCCTCCCCTGTTTCTATGCGGGTCCTTTTGTGATGTGACATTTTCAAAATGTCCTTTAGGAACTCTGATACATCAATGATTTTATTAAAATACTAGGAGCCCAGCTCGCGATTCGAAATCGTGCGGCGCCACCCACCCTCTGGTCCAGCCCTGCCTCCCTCTCCCGCCCGTGAAGCAGCCGCGGCCACTGCTGACCAGGCCCTCCTGCAGCGCAGGTGCTCAGAGGCCCCTGCCGCCCCGCCCCCGAAGCTGCACGCACAACCTCCTCCTGTCCGGTCGACCTGTTATGGCTCCCAGTTAATTAGCATACTTCTCTCTCTCTCTCTCTCTCTCTCTCTCTCTCTCTCTCTCTATATATATATATATATATATATATATAGTTATTTAGTTAAGTGCAGTAGTGAAACCAGATACCTTTGTTTTGCCATGAACATTTAACCTTGTCAAGGGAAATAGTAGATTAGGGGAAACATTAAGCAAGATAAAGGGTCCCAGTGCTGTGCTATTTCACACTGTCTCTGAGTCACTGTTTTAGTGTCTCTAACGCAACTGAATATAGCCCAAGCTGGTTTTGCTCAGTGGATAGAGCATTGGCCTACAGACTGAAGGTTCCTGGGGTCCGTTCCTGGTCAGGGCACATGCCCGGATTGTGGGCTTGATCCCTAGTAGGGGGCGTGCAGGAGGCAGCCGATCAATGATCCTCTCTCATCATTGATGCTTCTCTCTCTCTCTCTCCCATGGACGGGGAGACTGGACACAGTTTTTCAGGGTCTTTTGCTGCAGGGTCTCAGAGGCTGCCATGAAGGTATTGGCTGGGGATGTGGTCTCATCAGAGGGTCAAGTGAGGAAGTCCCCACTTCCAAGCTCATGCAGTTGTTGGCAGAATTTAGTTTCTTGGGTTGGAGGACTGAGGGGTTCATTTCATTGAGGGTGTTAGCTGGAGGTCCTCCTAGGCTAGAAACTCCCCTGGGCTCCCGGAGTTCACTGTTGTGTGTGGATCCCCAAATTGGTTATTTACGTCAACAAAGGCTGCAAGGGAGAGAATGGCACAGTTTTGTGTAACGTAATCACACATTCACATACATGTAATCCCAAACCCGGATATCCTGGCATCTTGAACGTTGGTTAGCAGTGAGTCTCAGGAGGAGGGGGTCAGACCGGGATGTGAATTCCAAGGGGCAGGAATCCTGGGCCATCCTGAGTGTCTGTCCATTGCAAGTGAATATTCAGGTATGAAGTGATGACTTTTAACATGAATGACTCCACCCCTTGCCTAAAGGAAATTAGATTGCATGTACCTTTTGAGTGATGCATCCTTGTTTACTGCATACAGTGGCTAACAGTGTCCTTGTATTAAGAAATTTGTAGCCCTAACCAGTTTGGCTCAGTGGATAGAGCGTCGGCCTGCAGACTGAAGGGTCCCCGGTTCGATTCCGGTCAAGGGCATGTATCTTGGTTACGGGCACATCCCCAGTAGGGGGTGTACAGGAGGCAGCTGGTCGATGTTTCTCTCTCATCGATGTTTCTAACTCTCTATCCCTCTCCTTTCCTCTCTGTAAGAAATAAATAAAATATATTTTTTTAAAAAGAATTTTGTATGTACTAATCTACACATCACACCTAACATTGGGCATATGGAAATAAGAGACTGATGTTCCCATGGCTGCCTCTTTAAGGAATAGTTGGTTGTTTAACGAGGCGAATGTCAGTTATTAACTGTGACATCAGTACTAGGAGTAGCAGCAATGATGGTGACAAATAATAGCAGTGGATTTGCTGACCAGTAGCTCTATGTCAGGCGCAGGGACCAGGACATCCTGCCCCAGTCAGGACAGACATTAAAATTACTGCTCCAGGCTCAGCCCAGCAAGGCCCCGCCCAGAGCTGAGCACAGGTTGGCCACGTGGCTGGGACCCTGGGCCACACTGGATTGGCTCAGGGTGGTCACAAACCCAGGGGCCAGTGTGCGTCTGCTGACAACCCTTTGGGTGACGAGGGAGTGTGGGCCATTGCTCAGGTTAGCTCTGCGCGTCCTGGTGCCACAGGGGACGCGGCAATGAACATGAGCTGGTGCTTGAAAGCTACCAAGAACAGGCATGGCAATAGCTTACAAGCAAAATGAGGAAACAGAAACTGAAGAACAGAATCTGAAACTTGTTAGTTCAACAAGTGTTAACTTTGCGTGCTTAAAAATGCACCAAGCTCATGGCCGGCTGTTAGGAGTTTTAAGGTGGACCAGATGGACAAGTCCCAGCCCTTGTAGAGCTTAATTCTACTTGGGAAGACAAAACTCAAAATAAAACTGCTGATATCATCTGTGAGAGGGAAATATGTGCCAAGCCTGTGGCCAGCAATTCCATGTCTAGGCATCGACCCAACAACAGAGATGAGTCCCGTGTCCACCAAAAGATGTGTATGGTTTTATTCATACTAGGCACAAACTGGAAACAGCCCCAAAATAGAATGAACAGATAAGCTGTGTTATAATCCCACGATGGAATATTACGCGGCCATAAGAAAAAAGAACAAATTATTTTACGCAGCTGCATGATGCGTCCTCAGAGTCCTGTTGAGTGACAGAAGCCACACGACAGAGCACAGGCTGTGTGATTGACCGCCTGTGAGCTCAAGAGCAGGAGAAGCTAATGAGAGAGAAGTCAGACCAGTGTCACCTTCAGGAGCAGGGATGCAGCGATGTCCTCCTGGTCCGGGTGGTAGTGACGCAGGTACAGGTGGGTAAGAAGCAGCCGTCACGCTTCCTCTCGCGCTGCCCCCAGGAATCACTACCCCGTTCTTCTGTCGGCCTCATACATTCCTGCGTTAGAGACTCGGCTGCTCTTTTTGTTTTTAATATATTTTCATTGATGTCAGAGAGGAAGGGACAGGGAGAGAGAGAAACATCAGTGATGAGAGAGAATCATTGATCGGGTGCCTCCTGCACGCCCCCCACTGGGGGTGGAGCCCGCAACCCAGGCATGTGCCTTTGGCCGGAATTGAGCGGAACCCTTCAGTCTGCAGGCTGACGCTCTATCCACTGAGCCACACCAGCTAGGGCCGGAGGCAACCCCTGGACCACAGCGGTGTTGTCAGTACAGGAGGGAGACCCAGAGTGGGCGCAAAATTAATGAGAAATTTCCTAAACCGTGTTCTTTTGTGATGAGGCTCAAGCTGTCGAGTGCACAACATCATGCACATGTGTGCCCGCACACACACACACACACACACACGTGCATTAAGTGATATCCCTCTCAGTCATTGTGATAGATTGTTCCATTTTGTAAATGATACCATCCATTTTGACCAAACTTATACTTCTATGTGACAGGATTGACGGGTGGCTATGTCTGTGACGCACAATCCACACAACATGTTTCTGAGGATTTTGAATTCTAAGAAAATCAAAACAAGAGAGGAGGTGGCCTGGGACTTCCTCCTTCCCAGAACACGTCCCCTGTCCCTGCGGTCCCTTCCCTTCCCCTGCACTGATGGTCCTTCCTCCCACAGCACCTGCCTGTCCTGCGTGTCCCGAGTCCCAGGGTCCTGGGGCTGCTGGTCCCGCAAACAGGGGACTTGACACTCACACCCGCATCGTCCTGCTGCGCGAGAGCCCGCGGCCCAGGACCAAGTGCTGGCAGGGCCGCTGCCCCTGAGACTCTGGGGATCCCATCCTGCCTCCCGGCTGCTGGTGGGATGGCTCCTGGGTGCTCCTCGTCTAGTGGCTGAGTCTGTGCCACGCGGGGTCCCCCCGGACATCTGTATCCAAATTTTCTTCTTCTGAGGACATGGTTGTATCTGGCTTAGGGCCACCCTGATGACCTCATCCTTACTCGACTGCATCTGTGAAGACCCTATTTGCAAATAAGGTCACATTCACAAGTGCCAGGGGCGAGGACTTGCACATCTCCTTGGCGGGGGACGCAATTCCACCCATGACGTCCTGAGTCACTCATGTGTAGCTGGTAGGAGTTCAAATCCCAAGAGAAATATGGCTTACCATTTCCTTGTTACCTACATACCGGAGACAATCTACAGATTGCATTTATAACTAAAATTCCCCCAAAGACAATTGATCACAAAAGTTGTCTTTTCAGAATCACACGGTGCTTTGAGGAACCTCAGTGTTCACATGCTCGCCTGCGTGGTTCCCTCTTTCATGTTTACTTATGTTTAGGGATGTAACCATAGTTCGTCATAGGCACCTGGAGGCAGCATGCGTCTGCACGCAACAATACATTTTATTCTGGTTTTGCTCTTTTCCATTTACGATAAAACAAAGAAGGAAGCGGAAATGTCTAACCCAGGGAATCAGCCGCCTGCGTGACCGGCCTTGCTTCCCACTCGGCCCTGCTTCCATTGCCGACAGAACTTGGTGGGAGCCACTGTTTCGTTGGCAGAATGGGGTGCTGGTTAAGAGTGTGAGCTCTGGAGGCCAGAAGAGATTATAGCGGGGCTGTCGCCGACTGCGGTTTGTGTGGGGACCCTTACTCAGCCCCCCAATGGAGGCTGTGAAGATGGAATGAGATGGTACCTGGCGAGGGCTTGGTGCAGGGCTGGCACCTAACTGCAGCCCAGGTAATGCCAGATGGTTATTAGGGAACAGATGTGTGATGTGCTGAGTGACTTCTGTTGTCACTTTCCAATAGTATCTGCACGTGTCACAGAAGGAATCTGCACCCTTTGCTCAGAACAGAGCGCAGGGCGTGGGGACAGACATGGGTTTGTGTGTGATGTCGGGCAGCCGCTGGACATTTCCGAGCCCCAGGGTCTTCATCTTGAAACCGGGCTGTGGAGCTGAGGCTGCGGCAGCTTCGAGGCTGTGAGTCAGTTTCAGGAAGGGAGACGTTCCTTGTTTCTCGGGTCTGACCTCATTCTGCTGCGGGGCGTCCCTGTTCCGCTGCGAAAGGGGAAGAAGGAGACTCAGACGCTCCGCATGAGCCTCGCCGTCGGTCCTGGCTCAGAACTTGTTGTTTCAGGTTCACTCAGTCCCGCCTGAGCCCGTGGCCGGTCTTTTGAGGCTCTGAGCTGAGTTCTGTGAGCTGCGATTCCTCCCTGGCTCCCAGCGCCCTGGGCGGACGGCACACTGTCCACGTGTCCGGGAGGAGGGCTGGGCGCCTGGACCACCTTGGGTGCGGGCGCTGCCTCCTGTGTTCTTTCGGGCCCAAACAGGAAGCCTGACCCCAACGCCACCTAGTGTAGGATCCCATCCGTACCCAATGCCCGGAATAGGTAAATCAGAGAGAGAAATGGAAGTGGGGTTCACAGGGGTTTGGAGAAGGGGACGAGGTGTGACCCCCAATGGACACGGGACTCCTTTCTGGGTGGTGGACATGCTTAGGAGTTAGATAGTGGTCGAAGCTGCATGGCTTCGTGAATATACCCAGCGCCACGGAATTATATGCCCTTTAAAGAAATCTTTATTGTGGAAAGGATGGCATTTGCCCCGCTCTGTCCCCAACTGACCCCTCTAGCCCATCCCAGCCCAGGCCTTCTCCACCCTGTGATTGTCTGTGTCCGTGGGTGATGCACATATGCGTAAGGGTGAATGTTTTGGTATGTGAATTATATTTCCATTTTAAACAGTTATTCATGGTCAGAATTACAATTGCTGTTTCATTATGTTGTTAGTTCTTGGGTGCATATTTTCTCATAATTGGAATTCACCTTCTATGGGAAAGAGCAGCTGTGCCGGGGGGTGGGGGGGGGGAGGTATTTCCGGGTTTCCTGTGCTGTTCGTTGATCGGTGTCTGTCCCTCACTGTCTCGACCCCACACTGTCTTCATCGCTGATGCTGCAGAGTGCGCCTTGCCACCAGGCTCGCTCCTCCCGCTGTACGTTTCTCTGTCGAGATGATGTTAGCCATCATAGGACCTGTGCCTTCTCGTATAAATGTTAGGATAAGTGTGTCTATATCTACAAAAGGTTTGCTGGATTTTGATTGAAATCACATTAAATCTATAGATCAGTTTGAGAAGAATTGACATCTTCACTATGTTTCATCTTCCAATCCCTTCAGAGGGTATGTCTCGCCGTTAGTTTTCTTTTTTTTTTTTTTTTTTTTTTTTTTTTATTGCTTAAAGTATTACAAAGGGTATTACATATGTGTCCATTTTATCCCCCCGCCCTAGACAGTCCCCTAGCCTCCCCTATCCCCCAATGTCTTATGTCCACTGGTTATGCTTCTATGCATGCATACAAGTCCTTTAGTTGATCTCTTACCCCCCTACCTCCTGCCCCGCAACCCTCCCCGGCCTTCCTGCTGCAGTTTGACAATCTGTTTGAGGCAGCTCTGCCTCTGTATCTATTATTGTTCAAAAGTTTATAATGGTCTCTATTATCCATGAATGAGTGAGATCATGTGGTATTTTTCCTTCATTGACTGGCTTATTTCACTTAGCATAATGCTCTCCAGTTCCATCCATGACGTTGCAAATGGTAAGAGTTCCTTCCTTTTTAGAGCAGCATAGTATTCCATCGTGTAGATGTACCACAGTTTTCTAATCCATTCATCTACTGATGGGCACTTAGGCTGTTTCCAGATCTTAGCTATGGTGAATTGTGCTGCTATGAACATAGGGGTGCATATATCCTTTCTGATTGGTGTTTCTGGTTTCTTGGGATATATTCCTAGAAGTGGGATCACAGGGTCAAATGGGAGTTCCATTTTCAGTTTTTTAAGGAAACTCCATACTGTCTTCCATAGTGGCTGCACCAGTCTGCATTCCCACCAGCAGTGCACAAGTGTTCCTTTTTCTCCACATCCTCTCCAGCACTTGTCGTTTGTTGATTTGTTGATGATAGCCAGTCTGACAGGTGTGAGATGGTACCTCATTGTTGTTTTGATTTGCATCTCTCGGATGATTAGTGACTTTGAGCATGTTTTCATATGTCTCTTGGCTTTCTGAATGTCCTCTTTTGAAAGGTGTCTATTTAGGTCCTTTGCCCATTTTTTGATTGGATTGTTTATCTTCCTTTTGTTAAGTTGTATGAGTTCCCTATAAATTTTGGAGATTAGGCCCTTATCGGATATGACATTGGCAAATATGTTTTCCCACACAGTGGGTTTTCTCGTTGTTTTGTTGATGGTTTCTTTTGCTGTGCAGAAGCTTTTTATTTTGATGTAGTCCCATTTGTTCATTTTCTCTTTAGTTTCAAGTGCCCTAGGAGCTGTATCAGTGAAGAAATTGCTTCGGCATATGTCTGAGATTTTGTTGCCTTTGGATTCTTCTAGAATTTTTATAGTTTCCTGTCGTACATTTAAGTCCTTTATCCATTTTGAGTTTATTTTTGTGTATGGTGTAAGTTGGTGGTCTAGTTTCATTTTCTTGCATATATCTGTCCAATTTTCCTAGCACCATTTATTGAAGAGACTATCTTGGCTCCATTGTATGTTCTTGCCTCCTTTGTCAAATATTAATTGAGCATATTGGTTCGGGCCGATTTCTGGGCTCTCTATTCTATTCCATTGATCTATATGCCTATTCTTGTGCCAGTACCAGGCAGTTTTGAGAACAGTGGCTTTGTAATACATCTTGATATCTGGTATTGAGATCCCACCTACTTTGGTCTTTTTCAGGATTGCTGCAGCTATTCGAGGTCTTTTTTTATTCCAGATGAATTTTTGGAGAGTTCGTTCTAGATCTCTGAAGTATGCCATTGGTATTTTAATGGGAAGTGCGTTGAATTTATAGATTGCTTTGGGTAGTATGGACATTTTAATGATGTTGATTCTACCAATCCATGAACACGGTATGTTCTTCCATCTGTTTATGTCTTCCTCTATATCTTTTTTCAACGTCCTGTAGTTTTCTGAGTAGAGGTCTTTTACCTCTTTAGTTAAGTTTATTCCTAGGTAGCTTAATTTTTTTGGTGCGATGGTAAACGGGATTGTTTTTATAATCTCTCTTTCTGAAAGTTCACTATTGGTGTATAGAAATGCCTCGGATTTCTTGGGGTTAATTTTGTATCCTGCTACATTGCCAAATTCATGTATTAAGTCCAGTAGCTTTTTGATGGAGTCTCTAGGGTTTTGTATGTATAATATCATGTCGTCTGCAAATAAGGACAGTTTTACTTCCTCTTTTCCAATTTGGATGCCTTTTATTTCTTCTTCTTGCCGAATTGCAATGGCTAACACTTCCAGTACTATGTTGAACAGGAGTGGTGAGAGGGGGCATCCCTGTCTTGTTCCTGTTCTTAGGGGAAATGGTGTTAGTTTTTGTCCATTGAGTATGATGTTGGCTGTGGGCCTGTCATATATGGCTTTTATTATGTTGAGGTATGATCCTTCTACTCCCACCTTGCTGAGAGCTTTTATCAAAAATGGGTGTTGAATTTTGTCAAATGCTTTTTCTGCATCAATTGATATGACCATGTGGTTTTTTTCTTTCAATTTGTTTATGTGATGTATCACGTTTATTGATTTGCGGATATTGTACCATCCTTGCATCCCTGGGATAAATCCTACTTGGTCATGGTGTATGATCTTTCTGATGTACTGCTGGATCCGATTTGCTAAGATTTTGTTGAGGATTTTGGCATCTATGTTCATGAGGGATATTGGCCTGTAATTCTCTTTCATTGTGTTGTCTTTACCTGGTTTTGGTATTAGGGTGATGCTGGCTTCATAGAATGAGCTTGGAAGTGTTCCTTCCTCTTGAATTTTTTGTAGTAGTCTGAGGAGGATAGGTTTTAGTTCTTCCTTGAATGTTTGGTAAAACTCCCCTGTGAAGCCGTCTGGTCCTGGGCTTTTGTTTGCTGGAAGCTTTTTGATGACTGCTTCAATTTCTTCCATAGTTATTGGCCTGTTGAGATTTTTAGATTCTTCCTGATTGAGTTTTGGAATGTTGTATTTTTCTAGGAATTTGTCCATTTCCTCCAGGTTGTCTAGTTTGTTGGAGTAGAGCTGTCCATAGTATTTTTTAACAATCATTTGTATTTCTGTGGGGTCTGTTGTTATTTCGCCTCTATCGTTTCTGATTTTGTTTATTTGGGTCCTCTCTCTTTGCTTCTTGGTGAGTCTGGCTAGAGGTTTGTCAATCTTGTTTATCCTTTCAAAGAACCAGCTCTTGGTTTCATTGATTTTCTGTATTGTTTTTTTGGTCTCTATGTCATTTATTTCTGCTCTAATCTTTATTATCTCCTTCCTTCTGCTCACTCTGGGGTTTTCTTGTTGCTCTCTTTCTAATTCTTTGAGTTGTAGAGTTAGATGATTTACTACCATTTTTTCTTGTTTGTTGAGATAGGCCTGTAGAGCTATAAACTTCCCTCTCAGGACTGCTTTCATTGTGTCCCATAGGTTTTGGATTGTTGTGTTTTCATTGTCATTAGTTTCCAGGATGTTTCGAATTTCTTCTTTGATTTCATTGGTAACCCAATCAATATTTAATAGCATGCTATTCAGCTTCCAGGTGTTTGAGTATTTTGGGTTGTTTTTATTGTAGTTTATTTCTAATATTATGCCATCGTGGTCTGCGAAGACGCTTTTTATGATTTCAATTTTCTTGAATTTGGGGATACTTTGCTTGTGACCCAATATATGGTCTATTTTTGAATATGTCCTATGAGCATTTGAGTAGAATGTATATTCCCTGGCTTTCGGGTGAAGTGTTCTGAAGATGTCTATTAAGTCCATCTGATCTAGTGAGTCATTTAGGATTGCTGTATCTTTGCTGATTATTTGTCTAGAGGACTTATCCAGTGCTGTCAGTGGTGTATTAAAGTCCCCTACTATGATTGTATTGTTGTTGATGTCTCCTTTGATATCTTCCAGGAGTTTTTTTATGAATTTGGGTGCTCCTGCATTGGGTGCATATATGTTTACCAGGATTATATCTTCTTGTTGTACTGATCCCTTTAGTATTATGAAGTGGCCTTCCTTATCTCTTGTTATTCGCCGTTAGTTTTCATGTTTATTTCTTTTATCGGCATTTTGTAATTTTCAGCACATGGACTCTATGCACGTTTTAGTTGTTTCATTTTCTTAGACACCGTTGTAAATGGCACTGTTTTAAATTTCAGTGTCCAGATGTCCATTTTTAGGATATAGAATATACGGTTAATTTTTAATTATGACTTCAGCAATCTTAATTCACGACTTAGTTCTAGTTCCTTCCCCCCCCCCCCCTTGATTGCTTCCTTGAGCTTTTCTATGGTGACACTTATGTCATTTGCAAATAGGGACAGTTATAGTTTTTTTTTTCTGATCTGCATGCCTTTTCTTTATTTTCTTGCCTTATTGCAGTGGCTGGAACTCCCAGTACGGTGTCAAACAAGCGTGATGAGAGCAGACATGCTTGCCTTACTCCCAGTCTCAGAGAAAAGGCATTTAAACATGACGTGAGCATGACCCAATTTGATCTCATCTTGGCAGCACCATGTTGGTCCATGCCTGCTGCCCCTCCAGCTTTTCACAGGAGGTTGATGTTTTCTGGGATATGCCCTGGGAAGCAGGAAAAAATCTTTTCTTGGGGAAATCCCCTCAAATCCTTCAAACTCTATGCCTCTGCCCCATGTCCCATCCTGGGAAGTAGGAGGGGGTGGGCCCACCTGCCCGTCCTTCCCTCATCTCCTTCGTTCCACACAGAGGACCAGCGGCCTCCCTTCCTGACAGCCACCGGGGAGGGCTTCTCCCACATCACACCTCTCTGATGCCGAGGGGCTCTGAGGCGCTTTCAGAAGGTTCATGACGCATAAAACTGCTTCAATCAATACAGAGGCATCATTTGCCTTTTAAAGAGTGTACTCATGCCCGGCTGTGAATGACCCACGTCCCGTGTGGTTCAGGGTTCAGGATCTGGAGAAGGGGCCACACGCAAATGAAAGAGACGAGACAAGAAATAATAATTTGGAAATATTGGGGGCCAGGCGGGCAAGCCCAGTGCAAGAGAAAGGACTCCCACTGGTGCCCAGGCCTCACCAACCTTTTATTCAATGTTGGATACACATCTAGCTCTTAGGCCGGTGATTGCGGTAGCAGACAGACTATCTTAAAGGTCAGTAAATATTAGAAGGATTTACTCTGAGACTATTTGGTCAGGAAATAGCTTGAGCCCCCATTGTCTGGACTAGACAATCGGTGCATATAGCTCTGGCCCTGCCAGGGGCTAAAGGTTCACCAGCATTCCGGGATCCATGTTTGCACTTCTCTGCTAGTGAAGACAATGGGTGGCTTCCCGCACCCGGCCATCATGGCTCAGTGGTTGAGCATCGACCTCTGAGCCAGGAGGTCACAGTTTGATTCCTGGTTGGGGCACATGCCTCGGTTGCGGGCTCAATCCCCAGTGTGGGGCGTGCAGGAGGCAGCCGATCAATGATTCTCTCTCATCATTGATGTTTCTATCTTTCCCCCCCCCCCTTCCTCTCTGAAATCAATCAACCAACTATATATATATATGATGTTAATATGTACAGTTGCTATTTTTAAATGACTTAATAATCATGTTTAAAACGTCTCCATTTTATTCAAATATGAAAACCATGGGTGGGTAGAACTGACATGATCAAACAAAAACTCTTTAGGGTTTGCACTGATATTTAATCGTCCAAAGGGATCTCAAGACCAGAAAGTTTGAGAACCCGCTGGTGGTCCCAGCAAGCTTTCTCAGTTCCATTAAAGGGAAGCTTTGGGTATTGATCAAAGTCTTTCCTCTCTCCAGAATCCTGGCCTTGAAGACTGTCGTCTCATATGAGCTTCACAAATCTCATTTGCGCCACAAAGCTGAACAGACTGGTCTTTGCTTTGGGCAGTGTCTGCCTTCCCCAAGAGCAATTAATGCCCCTGATTCCATCTGTGGGAACCACAGGCGCCATGATTGGCAAAGAATATAAGACACGTTGGCTTACCATAGAGAGACAGTGCTCTCACTCCACGCTCACTCAATGGGCGTTGCATCTTCAGTCACTGGGTAGAGTGCCTTATAGAAAGTAGCTACTCAATTCTCATGGTTCCACCTCTTCAGCCTTCTTTCCCCCAAACAAGGCACAGCCCTAAACCCGCCCAAGCGGAACAATCTTCCCAGTGCACACGCTGGGCTGGCCCTGAGAGCGGCACTTCCTAGGTCACTGCTCAGGGAGGGTCCGTGATTGACATGCACAGGGCACGTCGCTGGCTGGGACCGTAACCACAGTTAGAGCACAAACACTATTTTATAGGCCCCAGGCCAATGGTTGTCAACCTCGCTTATACATTGGAAACACCTTGGGAGCTTTTAAAAGGTGGCAACACCTGGGCTCCACTCCGAGAGATTTTGATCTGGATGGTCTAAGGTGGTTGAGCAGCAGCGTTTTTTAATGCCCCCACCCTCTGCCCCCCCAAATTTTCATGGGCAGCCAAGGTGGAGAACCCTGCGCAAACATTGCAGTTGTAAGTAGACCCCCTACATGTATTCAGTGAGTTTCATTGAGCAGCTGCCACGTTCCAGGTGCTTGAGGGGTGGGGACACAGCAGGGCACAACACAACGCATCTCCCCTCTGAGGCTGGTGTTCTGTCGAGGACAGACAGAATCTACATGTAGAAACACATGAACACGTAATATCCCATCGGCGATGAGAGCCGTGACGAGAAGCTCAGGGAGCAGAGAGAGAGCGTGGACAAGGGTGCTTTTGAAGACAGGCCACTCTGAGGCCTCTGTGGCAGCGGCCTGAAGACACGGAGCCAAAGGATGTGAGGAAGGGCGCGGGCAGTGCCTGGGGAGGACCCTGCAAGCAGGAGGGTGAGCTCGGAGCCGAGGTGGGAGCAGCCGGGTATGTTCCAGGGGGAGAAGGAGGCCATGGCGGGTGGTGGAGAGCAAGCCCGAGGAGATGGGCGGAGAGGCGCCTCAGTGTGGACTTAGCATTTCATGGCGAGTGAGACCTGCGGGCACTGGGGTTCCGAGCAGAGCCCTCCTCTCTCTGACATGTGCTTGAAGAGATTGCCTGAAAGGCGGTGGTCGGAGCATCCGGCCAGGGGGGAAGCAGGACACAGGAGGCCTCTCACCATCTCACAATCGGGGGGAGAGGCTGTGGGGGCTCCGGCCAGGGGGGCATGCCAGGAGTGGTAGGAAGTGGTCTCGTCCAAGGTGGGCTGTAGAGGGGGAGCCCGCAGAACTCCCTGGTGGATGGATTTGGGCCCAAGGGATGGTGGAGAGTCAAGGATGGCCCCAGGCTCTGCCACAGCCGTGCACTGGCTTCTGGCAACCGTCATCGAAGGCAGTTGGAGAAATCTTTCCTCTAATAATGAATGAGAAACTTTGTGCTAATTGCCCGGTGCTCAGTGCTGCCTGTGGAGAGGACATACGTGCTTTGGGGGTCTGAGGACAGAATGGACATGGGGAGCTGGAGAGCTGGGGTGGGGAGAATACCGTGGAAGGAAGATGCCAATGAAATGGTTTCATTGAAAGTGGTCATTGCTGCATAGTTAAGGCAAGTACAGGTCATAGACAGACATCAAGGTAGAAAGCTATTTAGTCAAGTGGGAGAGTTCTATAGTACGTGGTCGGGGGGTGGGGAAATCAAGGAGTTGAATGTGAGGCTGATAATTTGGGTTTAGATTATGGAGACATAAAATGCCCATCAAATAGTGAGTGAGCCCTTGGCCTCTTCATAGAGATAATAGAGATTAGAAAAATATTAATGCGATTTCAAGGTGATAATTAAGCGTATTAGGAAAGTAATAATAAAATTTTCCTTAAGACAGGTCAAGAATGTAGTTCTAATTTAATAACAACCTGGATGAATTGGCTAGTCCTTAGAAGAAGTTTCATAGTGGGAGAGCCTTTGAACTGGCTGGGTAATTATTGTCAAGGAGAACAGAGATCCCTTTGAAATAATGAGACATTAAAATAAGGTGTAGAAGCAGCCCGGGCAGAGGAGGAAGTCTGAGCAGGATGGAGGGAGGCGTGGCCGCCGTGGAATCTGGAAAAGGGATTAGAAATGGAGGAGGATCTTACTTCGAACCCAACTCTGCCACTTACCTGGGATGTGATTGATTGTGGGCAACTTACTAAATTCCCCTTTTCCTTAATCCATGTTCCCCTTGTTTCTACAATGTGAATGGTGACTCTCTCACACGTGTGTGTGTCTGTGTGTGTGTGTTGCTTTGTTTCATTTTATTAGCAATAAGCTTGTGTGATCTTTAAGGAAAGGAGCGTGTTGCCCGGCCGGCGTGGCTCAGGGGTTGAGCTTTGACCTGTGGACCAGGAGGTCATGGTTCGATTCCTAGTCAGTGCACAGGCCCAGGATGTGGGCTCCATCCCCAGTGTGGGGTGTGCAGGAGGCAGCCCATCAATGATTCTCTCATCATGGATATTTCTCTCTCTCTCTCCCTCTCCCTTCCTCTCTGCAATGAATGCAAAAATGTTTTTAAAACACACGGAAATCTATTAAAAGAGAAAAAAGGAAGGGAGCGGGATTTCACCCTGTTGAATGCCAGGGCACTGCTCCTGTGGGCGGCGCTGTTGTTTTCCTCGCAGCGGTTTTGGTGGGAAGTGGGGAGGGTGCCCAGATGCCAGGGCTGCTGGGTCACTGGCTGGCAGAGCTCTCCCACTGGCTCACACCCTCCCCCTCACAGTGGCTGTGAGAGGGTGACCGGGTGTCGTCCTCTGATGTTTATTGGGAAGGTCCCGAGGCTGGAGGAGGCCAGGGGCGGAGCTGTGAGGGTGGTTGGAGGTGAGCTTCACCTTGTTTCCCTTTCTGATCTGCTCGCCAGGACGTAAAAATCACATTTGTTTGTGTCCAATGGACCAACGGTCCACTTCTAAGTCTCAAGCACAAACTGCTGGTCTTAACAATTCCTCGTCTTCAAACTCATAGTGTTGTAATAATACGAGAAAATGCGTGTCATTTCCTTGCATGTGTGACAGACTAAGATGAATGTGTTTACCTAACAGTATATAATTAAATAAATGAATGAGCTAGGTTCCACGTAAGGGATTTTACTTTGACACAGGGGTGATTTGCCGGTGTTTTGGCAGAAGACCGTACAATGGGTTGCTAAGAAACGAGGCTCCGTTGTCCAGGATGTATTGGAACACAAGGCCAATCGCTGCCTAGCGTTAAGAAGACAGGTTCTGTTTTGCTTCGGCTGGCTTGTTACATGTGGTTTGTTGATCAGTACAATCAGCCCCCTTTTTCTGATGTACATTGTGTATCATTAAGTGGACTTCTCACCAGAAAGTGAGTTAATGATACTCACCTGGTCTAAGGCCATGGTTCATAGACATGATAAGCTGGAGACCACTGGCCACATAAACGGTGTGGAGGCCACCAGACCTCCATGTCCCGTGGATGAAGGATGACATGCAACCAGCATTCTCCTCAACAAGAAGTCCCACAAAGGCATTGAGTAGGCTCATGCCTTCCCTGGGAGCGCCCACAGGTTGCCACAGATATCTCAATTCTGTATCGTCATTCCTATTTCTTGTACTACCCATAGTAGTAGAGCCATAATTTTGGTCATAATCCATCTTTCTCTCTACAAAAAAGCATAACCTAATTTATATTCTAAAGAAGCAATAGGTCACGAGTCATACCAACTTATTAAAAAAGTTGAAATTTTTCTCTAAGCTTTATTAAATTCCAAACATTTTATGATAAAAACTGTGATGGGTAGTTTTATGTGTCAACTTGCAATGTGTGTTTTGGATGAGACAAGCCTTCAAGTGGATGAACTGTGAGGGGAGCAGATTGCTCTCCCTGCTGTGGGTGGGCCTCGCCCCATCAGCCGAAGGCTTGAGTAGAACAGCGACCAGCCTCCCTGGGGGAGAGGAGATCCTTAGAAGGCTGCCTCCGGACTTGGTCCGCACCACCGGCTCTCCTGGATGTCCAGCCTGTTGGCCTTCGGACTAGAACCTGGGGAGCCAGGTGCTTTCAGAAAGCAGGCCAGGGCCCCTGTGGTCACAGTGAGGGCACCTGGATTCCCAACGCTGCGTCAGCTCTGTACCTGCTGTGCAGCTGGGTGGCCCCTCACCTTCCTGGGGTTATCCTCCCAGGACACGGATGACTGGCACCGCCTGCCACCTCGGTGGTGAGTTGGGAGCATTTTCTAGGTGAAGCTTGTAAAGCGCTTTGAAGATGAGAGGCGTTGCACGCACGCTGTTTTATGACCATCTTACACTTGCTTATATTCTTCCTGAAACATCTCCACGGGGTTGATGCAGCCTTTGTGTTTTAGTGCTGATTTCTGTGGTAGGTTTTATGCCTCAATAAAAGGATTATAAATCATGTTTTAAATTGTTTGGGATGTGTGTCCTAGACTTCAAAGGCATGATCTCTAAAACCTCTAAACCAGTTTCTTTGGGTTTCTCATAACATGTCAATATGATTGTCAGGGTCAACGACACGAGGAAGGAAAGAGCGATGGAGGTCACTTACAGTGTCTTCTATACAAGCCAGGACGCCGCCCTGCGTTCAGGGTGCTGTACCTTGACCCACAGAGCCTCCTGGAGCAACTGAGGGCGAGGGTGGCTGACTCCGCACTCCTGCAGGAGAGAATCCCTGACCCAAGTGATAGGTCTGCCCTCGGCTACCCTTGGCCCTTTCATTTTTTTTTTTTTTTCTAAATGATGATAAACTTCCTTCCTCGTTCCAGAACCTAAGGCATAACAGAGGTGCACGAAAATCAAAGATCCAAGATCTTTAAACACTTGTGCCAAACTTTTTTACTTTTCCAAATATAGTTTAACAATTTGACAATGTATGTATGTGGCAACCTTTGTTTCCCAGGTGCGTAGTCATTCTTGCATGTTCTTCCTGAGGCTGCCGGTCACAAGAAGAGGGAGCTACACAGATGCTCCTCTGAATGGCGCGGAAGATGGGTGGGGCAGGAAGACCCTTGCCAAACCATTCCCAGATTCCCACACTTCCAGGGGAAAGACTCAGTGACCTTGCAGATCAGTCCCCTGGAGTCTCTGGAGTCTTGAGCATCAGCCAGGGCCCACCCTGCAGCTCAGGCTGCTGCCCCACCACTGCCTATTGTCTGCTTCCTGACACAGTACGTTCAAATGATTTGTGTCCTGACATTGGGAAATGCGTCCCAAGAAAGGCTTCCTGGGTCAAAAAGAAACATTCATAAAAGTACTCAGCATGAATCATGGCTCTGGACGTAGACTGGCTTCACGGGTAGAGAGAAGGCCACTGGAGGGGATTGTTCCTCAGCTGAGTTAGTTCCAAACATGCTAATTACACGTCCCTGATTTGTCACCACTGGTCCCACTGAAAGTGGGAAATGCAGAAGGCACAGTGTCAGGTTTCTACATGGTGTAGAATCAAAAAGGAAAGTTCTGGATTCTGGAATATCTCAGCTGGCCACGATGATGGGGATGATGGGCTAAAGCCAATGAGATAAAATTACCAGGGAGAACTAGGAAAGTCTGCACATTGAGGTTCAGAAAAACAGCCACACATGCCCTAGCCGGTCTGGCTCAGTGGATAGAGCTTTGGCCTGTGGACTGAAGTGTCACAGATTGGATTCCGGTCAAGGACATGTACCTCGGTTGCAGGCTCCTCCCCGGCCTGGGCCCTGGTTGGGCATGTGCAGGAGGCAACCAATCGATGTGTTTCTTTCACATCATTATTTCTCTCTGTCTTTCCCTCTTTCTTCCACTCTCTCTAAAAATCAGTGGAAAAATATTATTGGGTGAGAATTTAAAAAAAAAAAAAGAAAGAAAGAAAGAAAGAAAAGTGAAGAAAAGAAAAGAAAAGAAAAGAAAAGAAAAGAAAAGAAAAGAAAAGAAAAGAAAATCAACCAGAGACAAAAATGAAATGACCTATTTAAATTGAGATTCCTTGAGTAAAGGGGCTGGCAACTTCGTTCTGGTCAGTGTGACCAGAGCTAATGTTTTGCAGATTAAATTGCAAGGCTTATGGTGTTCAGATGAGCAGATGTAACGACATGACTCATTCACTTGCTTGTTATTCATCAGTCAGTAGTGTGCAGGGAGTAGTAGAGGTTGGGGAATCAGCAAGTGCCCAGTCTAGACAGCAGAGCCATGACTTGGTTTGAGCCAGGAGTGCTCTTGTAGGAATTGGGGGTCTGTATTCCAGATCTTCACTTTTTTTTTTTCAAGAGAATCTGGAAGTTTAGATTTTAATATAAAAAGTTCAAATTTTCCAAAAACTCTGAAAAAAAAATGTAGGCTCTATCTAGCCAATAGGCCTCCCATTCTTACCTCTGTGTTGGACATATTGTTTGGCTCTTAGGAGAGAGATGCCCACTGAATATAGAGGCTTAGGATTTGTCATTTTATAGTTCATCTTGTAGGTGGCAGTTAAATCACTGGATGTGAATAAAATCACCAGGGGGTGTATAGAGAGGAAAAAGTTAATGGCTTATGCCTGCTTTGGGCTAACTATGTGTTTTTTTAAAATTGGCTTTATCTACCAACCTTTTAGCTATGCTTCTTTGCATTATGTACTTTTTTAGTTGTTGCTCTAAGGACTCATATTCACGTATTCACATTCATAAATATTCAGTCTACTTAGAGTAAATATTGTGCCGCTTCATGTAAAATATACAAACTTGACAATTATATAGGTCCATTTACCCATCCCCCCTCCAGTATGCTACAGTGGCCAGACATATCATTACCGACATGCTCTATCAATCTCATAACACAAGGGCATCATTTTTGCTTTAAATTGTCTTTATGTACTATTTCAAGAGTTCTTCATTCTTTTCTGAAGAGTCAATTTGCATCAGGTATCAATTCCCATCAGCTTGCAGAACTCTTAAAACGTATCTTGCAGGGTAGATCTGCTGGCAATAAATTATTTTAGTTTTTATTTACCTGCAAATTCTGTATTTTGCCTTCATTCTTTTTTTATTGAGTTTATTGGGGTGACATTGGCTTATAAGATTATGTAGGTTTCAAGTGTACATTTCCGTGACACACGATCTGTATAGTGCATTGCGTGCCCACCACCTAGAGTCACAGCATCTTCTGCCACCATATATTTGACGCCCTTTCCACTTTACTACTTCCACTCCCCTCCCCTCTGGTAACCAGCATACTGCAGTCTGTGTCTATGGATTTTTGTTTGTTTTTCTTGTTTGTTCATTTGTTGCTTTCACAACTGAAGTGCTCTTCAGTAGAGGACTGGGTGAAGGAGATGTGGTACATATGTAAGATGGACTACTACTGGGCCATAAGAAACAATGGAGTGCTGTCATTTGTGACAACATGACAGACCTTGAGAATATCATGCCAAGGGAGACAGAAAGGTTGCCTTCATTCTTGAAAGTTATTTTCATTAGATACAGAATTCTAATTTGAAAGGGTTTTTCTTTTTCCTTCAGTTTCTTCAGTGACATTAATCCATTGTCTTCTGGCTTCCATGGTTTCTGATGAGCAGTTAGCGGTTATTTATATTGTTGTTCCCCTGTATATAATGTGTCATTTCCCTCCGGCTAATTTAAGAATTTTTTTTTGCTCTCTTTGGTTTTCCTTAAATTCGCTGCGATGGGCCTTCCTATGATTTTCTTTGGATCTTGATTGAGTTTGCTGAGCTTCTTGAATTTGTAAATGTCTTTTACTAAATTTGGGATATTTTCAGGCATTGCCACTGCAGATATTTTTTATGCTCTATTCTCCCTCTCTTCTCTTTGTTGGACTCAAATTACATGTTAGGACTTTTGATAATGTCCCACAGGCCAATTCCCTTTATTTCTATTCTTCAGACTTCAAAACTGTATCGATTTCTCTTACCGTCACTGGCTTTTTCTTGTGTCATCTCCTAATGTTAAGCTTATCTAGTTAATTTTTTATTTTAGGTATTGGATGTTTCAGTTCTGATTTTCTATTTTGTTATTCCTATAGTTTCTATTTAGCACTTTTTTGTTTATTAAACATATATTTTTTTCTATATTTTGAATCTCTATTTTGAAATCCTTGTCCGTTAATTGCAACTTTGGGGTAATTAGGGGGTCAGATTTCATTAAATCTTACCTCTTGAATTCATGTCACATTTTATTTTATTTTATTTTATTTTTGTATGTTTAGTAAGTTTGCCTGGTATGTGTAGTGATTTGGATATTGTGAGTGATACATTTTAGAGACATTGGATTCTGTTATATTCCTCCAAACAGTATTGACTCTTTTGGTGTAAGCAGGCAGGTCATTTGGTGAGAATGGACTTCAATTTTATCATCCCTGTGTTGGGCAACAGCTGACATCTGTGTCTGCCTCCTTTAGCTTCCGCTGAGCTGGTTGGTGTCTGCCCTGCACATGCATAGTTAGTTCAAGACGCACTCAGAGATTTGGGCAGAGATTATACACAAAGTTTTATGTGTAGTTGTCTAGCTATCTCTAGTCTTGTTTGATCTCCCCAGAATGTATCTTCTCAGTCTTCAAGCCTATATGATGTCAATTCCTATCCAAGCTTTAATTGCCCAGTGTGGCCTGGACTGGGACCCACGGTTGCCGGGAGCCGGTCCATCCTTGCTGTTTCAAGGGACCTGGCATATATGGCATACTGTTCTTAATATGTTTGCTCACCTTCTTGGCACTATGTGTTTTAACCAAGGTCACCTCTCTGAGAAAGGTTGTTTCCCCAGGTAGGGATTTTCCCCTGAAGTTAGGGAGGGAATAAAACCCCTTAACTAAGTGCCAGGCGGGTAATTAATCACTTTAACTATGAACAATCAAGCTTAAGCTACATAATCTTCACTCCCTGGAATGGAGATAAGAAACGCCCTAACCTTTGGAATAGAGATTGATAGGATTGGAATCAACTGGTATAAATACAGATGTAACATGACAACAGGACACAGAACCTAGACACACAGAACCTAGACACAGAACCTAGAGAAGAACCTAGAGACAGAACATGGCAAAAGATCCTGGACAGAAACTGGCAACAGAACCTAGAGACAGAACCTAGTGAAGAACCTAGAGACAAAACCTGGCTACAGAACCTGGATAGAACATGGCAAGAGAACCTGACTAGAACCTGGTGACTGAACCTGGCTGGAGAACCTAGACAGAACTTGGCTGGAGATCCTGGCTAGAGATCCTGGCTAGGCTGCTGATCAACTGAACGCTGTCTCAGTGTCATTCCTTCTTCGCCGACTCCGTCCACACCTTTGGGGACCCCTGGACCTGCTGGGGTTGGACCCCAGCACACGGTCTGACAAACAAACAAACAAACAAATCCTGTAAAAAACAAAGGGCAACAACAAAAAATATTAAAACCTCCCCCAAAACTCAGTGCTACTTCCTTCTTCCAAGTCTCCACTGCCTCCCAGCCTCTGCCGGCCTTCTGTCTCGCTCTCTCCCGTGTCTTCTGTACTCGATCTTTGTATTTTGTCTATGGTTCATATTTGTTACTTGTGACGCAGTTTGTCGGAAAGGAGCTATTCTGCTCTGATCAAAAGCAGAAATGCCAGACAAGCAGATGTGAAGTTGGCAACAGCACCTCAATTCGGCACCATGAGGCAAGTTGACCACAACTGGGCAAACCAGTCACAATGGCTCACCTGGGCCAGGGTCCTTCTCTCCATAGCCCAGATGACCAGATACACGGCGGCCCATGGATGCTCTTCCCAACTACATCGGCAGCACATGAACGATGAGCTTCTTAACTGAGACCCTCTACCTCCAGAGCTGTCCACCTCAAATCCACTTCCATACTGCCGTGACAGTGATCTATAGAAAATGGGTTACGTTATATACGTAGATTCTCTGCTTAAAAATTCTTCCATGCCTCCTGATTTACCTACAGAAGAACACCCGGATTTCTTAGCAAAGCTTACAGGATCCCATCAGACATGAAGCCTGAGCATTCTGCCCCCTCTGTCACCTGCGTTTTTGTGTCTCTGTGTACTTGGAGTTAACATCCTCTCACCTGCATTGTGTTTCTCTTTAGACCTTTGAAATGATATTTTATAACTAGAGGCCCAGTGCACAAATTCGTGCACGAGTGGGGCCCGGCCAGCCCACCCCAATTGGAACAATTGGGTCAGGCCTGCGGGGGGGAGGGGCCATGGGCAGTTGGTGGGTTAGCCTCGTTCCCAATCGGGGTAGAGGGGCCGATCAGGGGTGAGGCCAGCCAGGGAAAGGGGCTGAGGGTGGTTGGGCAGCTGGCCCCGCCCTATGGTCTAACTCCTGGTTGAACTCCCGGCCGAGGAGACCAATTTGCATATTAGCCTTTTATTATATAAGTAGCATAAGTATCATGTAGCAGAGTTGTTATATTGTGGACACTCTATTACACTGGCTATTGACACAATAGAGATCTGTATTCTGTCTGTTTATCGTGACTATGGATATTACCATGTGCCTTCTGCGTTGCAATGTAGGCACCATGAGGTCAGAGACTTGGTTTGGTCCCAGTGGTATCTCAGCTGTTCAGAATAGTGTCTGGTCCATCATGGCCACTTCAGTAAACACTTGTTGGATGAATATTGTTGTTGGTGGTGATAGTTTTCTCTCAACCTCTGCCCAACGCGGCCTGGCAAAGGCATCCTGAGAACCCAGCTCAGTGGGCATCTCCCCTTCGGAACTTCCTCTCGGCATCCCCTCACTGACTAGTAGACAGAATGCGTTTTGACATCTTCATCCATTTCTCCATAGAAGCCATCCCCCTCTCCCTCCGCCTGTGTGTGCGCGTCCACGGCCCGTGGTGTTAAGGCCCTATCACTCGGGAACTGACTTCCCGTCTCACCACTCAGGTCCCGGCTCTCTTCCGAGTGGCTGCCCTGGCAGGGCTCCCCGTTTGGAGAGAAGCCCTTTGGTTTGGATCAAGCCCATCAATAAGGTCTAAGACAGACGTGATTATACCAAATTCTGGAGACATCAGACTTATAATTAAGCCTGCCTTTTGGCACCTTGGGGAAACTGATAATAGTTCATTAATTGTTCGAACAGCCTTAAACATGAATTGGGAAATTACAGGAAAAGCTGCTTGTTGGCTTCAGGGCCCCAGATCAAAGTCTCCTTTGGGATTTATTATTTTCTGATGTTTGCAAGCCTCCCCGGCACTCAGACTGTAGGCTTTTTTTTCATATTGGGTTTGTGGTCGCATCTTAATTGATGACTTTCAGATGAATGAGGTACTCATCCAGTAGACAAGCACACTCATGGCATTTGGAGAACAAGCTGTTTTCAACCCAAATCTATAAGATCGGAGGGAATTGCACAGGGCGAGGTCAATGAACGCAAAGCACGCCTGGCCATGGAGTCACATTTCTGCGCTTGTCACTTAGGAAAAATGCTTACAAGCCCTGAACTTGTGTTGAAGATCTATAAGTTTACAGTTACATTAGTATCATCCTAAAGAAGGTAAGATTTAGCCTGTCTGTAGTCACTTCTGATATCTGCTTTTAAGAAATGAAAATAGAGCCTTAGCTGGTTTGGCTCAGTGGATAGAGCAACAGCCTGAGGACTGAAGGGTCCCAGGTTTAATTCTGGTCAAGGGCACATGCCCAGGTTGCAGGCTCGATCCCCAGGAGGGGGCATGTAGGAGGCAGCCGATCAATGATTCTCTCTCATCATTGATGTTTCTGTCTCTCTCTCCCTCTCCCTTCCTCACTGAAATCAATACAGATATACATTTAAGAAAAGAAATGAAAATAGAGGGGCAGGGGGGACTTTACAAACGAAAGAACACCCTTTACCCTGTCCACCTGTTGTCCGCCGCTTGGCCCGCCCTGGAAACCTGCACTGCTGTTTGCTCACCGCCCTCCCACCGGCGGGTAAATGTTCCCACGGGAACAAATGGCACTGTCGCCACCTCCGTCGCTCCGGTGACATGAGAGTTTTTAAAAATGCATGCGTGTACTCGTGTGAGGAACAACGGCCATAGAAATCACGGGCTTGCCCTGAAATGAAACACCGAGGTCACGGAGCCATGGCTGCCTTTGGCTTACCAGCGGTTCTCAGCCTGTGGTCGCGACCCCTTTGGCGGTCGAACGACCCTTTCACAGGGGCCGCCTAACACCATCCTGCACATCAGATATCTACATGACGATTCCTAACAGTAGCCACATGACAGTGATGAAATAGCCACGAAAATAATTTTATGGTTGGGTCACAACATGAGGACCTGTATTTAAAGGGCCAGAAGGCTGGGAACCACTGGCTTAGACACTCAGGCTGAACGTCGGGCCATGACCAGCGTGTGTTTAATGCCAGTTTCGTTTCAGTCGCTGGGATCACATATCATCCAGGTTCCACACCCGCAGCCAGAGCCTTCCCCCGAGTCCCGGGGCCAGAGCGGGGGCAGGCGCACCCTCCTGTGGCCTGGCCTCCTTGTTCAGCAGGCCCTGCTCCGCACATCACCGCAGGGTCCTGAATCCAGGGACCCCGTCGGATACGTCTGCGAACCCTCATTGACGTCCGGCCCGGGAGCCCGTCCGAGCACGTGCTCCACAAACTGGATCGGTGCAGAGCGGGCTTTCAATGTTACGCAAAATATTTTTAGAGCAAAGGGAACACTCACTTTTGTGTTTGGGAAAGAAGACGGATGTGTTTTGCTTTTAAAAAGTGGAACTGAGCGACACGCTGCCGATTTCCCCATCAGCCCATGTCATTTCAGTAGAAACTCCCAGCCCCGCTCGTGAGAAAGACTCAGAGACGGGACGGAGAGAATATGAAAAACTGGCAAATTTCCACTTCTTCAAACTGGTTTCCACCGTGATCGATGGAAAAAACCAGTTGTTGGTCTTCTCGGCAGGAGGCATGTGTGTTCTCTCCCCCCTTCTCCGCCCCCCCTTTCTGAACCTGAGTCAGACCCGCCGCCCTTCCAGTCACCAGTTGGCACAGGGGCCCAGCAGCTGTTCCGAAATGTCCAAGCGACACACATGGTGCTGATGGCCTTAAGGGGGTGACTGCCCGGCCGTTCCCAGGCTCAGCTGAAACCACCCCCCCGCGGAGAGCTCGGGCCTGGGGCAGGGCCAGGAGCAGGGCTGCGCTGGTAGCAGCACCGGCCTCTGGGTGCCACTGGGTGCTGCCATCTGTTTTCAGTTTTTCAAGGTGGATTTTTCTGGGGCAGCATGAGCGGTGCTGGGAGGGGCGGGCCGAGCAGCTGCCAACGGTTTGGAATCGCAGAGGTTGTGTCACAGGCTGCCAGGGTGACTTTCCCGTAGAAAATGCCAATCAGAAGCAGGAATGCTGCTCAGGCCGCTCAGCTCGGCAAGGTCAGATCTGAGGGATTTCAGGACGATCTCATTCATTTCGGAACTCTCTTCCACAAAACATGACGAGATTTGTAAACTTGCTCAACCGAGCGACAATGAAAACGCAGCAAAGCCATTCACAGAAACAGGAGAGAAAAGGGCCGAGTCACCTGCTGTGAGCTCAAACAGCCTTTCCTTACGCAGAAGGGAATGGGTAAGACAGGATAGAAACTGCTCAGTGTTTCCGCGTATAACTCTGACATGAGAGACTGATAAAGACATGTTTGGAGGGAAAAAAACACATGAATTCCTGCAATGAGACAAATTGGACACAAAACCTACTTTTAGTTTTGTCTTTCCTCCAAATTATTACTTAAAAAAAAAAAAAAACACACCTTTAAAGCAAATATATTTGTCTCCTCCGGGTAGAAATTTGAGCAGACGAGGTTTAGCAATTACTGGTATGCATGGTCATTAGATGTAGACTCCACGCCCCGAAGATGCTGGCGTGAGGGCCCGGTTCCCACGTAGAGAGCAGAGCTCATCTTCACCCACTTGTTTGGTAGAAAAACCTGGTTTGGTGATTTTGTTCAGCATCAGCAAGTTCCTTTTTGCGACTGGACCCGAAATAATTTCAGACCAGACTGAAGACGAAACAAAACTGGCTTAACTTCCTTTCCCAGGGGTGAGACCTTTGCATTCAGTAGTGCTTGGGCCCAGCCAGCAAGGCTCGGTGGTTGAGTGTGAACAGGGAGGTCATAGTTTGATTCCCATCAAGGGCACATGCCTGGGTTGTGGGCTCGATCCCCAGCAGGGGGCGAGCAGGAGGCAGCCGATCCATGAATGTTTCTATTTCTCTCTCCCTTTCCCTTGCTCTCTGAAATCAATAAAATTTTATATTAAAAAAAAAGTAGAGCTTGGTAAAATAAACGACTATCAACCAGTATCCTTTGCTAGGTACTCTCATGCATTGAACAGTTTCAAAGTGCATGGCTTTAGATGCATTAAACAATTGTTTTTCAGCTTGGCTTCTTTTAGGATGTATATCCTAAGCTCAAGAATAGCTATGCTCTCTGTATTTTTGGGGAGGACTCTGTGTGGGGCGGCTCACAGGGGCAGGGGTGGTGCTGGCGTCACTTGCCCATTGTCTACCTCCTGGTAGATGTTTAGTAAATATTGGGTGAATTAATTAATTCTGCCCCCGGGGACGGCAGAGATGACAAGGAGTGTCATCGTTTCTTGGCAGAAGAACAGATTAGTCACTAGAATCAAGTTGAAGAGAAGATGGGATTCAACATGATTTAAACCAAAACCAGCCAAGCCACTGGAAGACAAGGCTGGTGCGGGGAGGGGGGAGGGGGAGCGAGTGGCCGGAGTGAGAGTGCGTGGTCCAGGACGAACGGATTTCTTCCCGTGGCATCTCAGGCCACACGCAAGTTCCCGAGTGGGAACAGGACACGGAAACAGGGCGTCAGGGCTTCCACAGGGAAAGAGGATGGGGTTGTCGCAGGGACAGAGACCGGTGGGTTTGGAACTTAGCACATGTTTCTGATGCCTCCGCCCTGGCATTGTTCCCCGTCTTCCTGGCGTCTCTCCTTCATTGTCATCTAAACCGGGGCTGCCACAGAGAAAGGACTGGCTACGCCTCGGAGATGCCGCAGCGTGCCCAGGAGGGTGCGGTTTCTCTCCTCGATCCCGCCGACCTCTCAGACCCATTTCTGACCACGAACTGAGTCCTCTTATGGCTGTGATAGTCAGATGGAGCGTGGTATTGTTTGCTTCAGGTGAGAATTGCTTTATCGATACATTGAGATATATTTCTTATCTTTTAAAAATTAGTTCTACTTTTCCATGTATATCCCTATATGAGATACATAATACATATACATATGCTATGAGATGATCTCTGTGTTTATATGCTATATACATAGAGAGGGAGAACTGGTGACGTGTTTACCTTATAACCATTTGGGGCATAATTTCATTTCTCTTCAAGCATAGTCTTAATTTTTTACTATTTGATATGTGCCTGTCATGATATTCTAATCTATATATATATATATATAAAAGCCTAAGTGACCATTATGACTGAATGACCGAAATGACTGGAACCACCAAAATGAATGGAACGGCTGATTGACCAGTCGCTATGACACGTACTGACTGCCAGGGGGCAAATGCTCAATGTAGGAGCTGTCCCCTGGTGGTCAGTGCGCTCCCACAGCCAACCTCCCGTGGCCGGCCAACCTCCCACAACCCCCTCCCCTTCCCCTCCCCAGCCCTACTGGCTCTGATTGGCCTGGATCAGGACTGGGCAAGATGCCCCAATCGGCCCTGATCACCTGCCAGACCGAGGGAATCCACCCATGCACAAATTCATGCACCAGGCCTCTAGTATCTTAATAATGTAAAATCAAATGATACATATTTTAATTCTGCTAAGTACAAAGCACACTTGCTATTCATTATGATGTAGGAAGCACTGACTAGGTCTTTTCAGATCACTGAGGAATCCAACTTCTATACTAATGTGTGGAAAGGCATCTCTTTGATAGATGATAGATAGATAGATGATATATTGATAGAGAGATAGAGAGATAGATGATAGATGAATAAATAGATAGATGATAGATAGATGATAGATGATAGATTGATACATAATGGATGGATAGATAGAGGATAGATAAATAGATGATAGATGGCTGGATGGATAGATAGATGGATGGATGATAGATGGATAGATAGAGAATAGATAGATGGATAGATGGATGGATATATAGATGATAGATGGATAGATAGATAAAGGATAGATAGATGATAGATGGATGGATGGATGGATGGATAGATGGATAGATAAAGCATAGATAGATGATAGATGGATGGATAATAGATGGATAGAGCAAAGATAGATGGATGATGGATGGATATATAGATAGATGATGGATGGATGGATAGATGGACAGATAAAGGATAGATAACTGATGGATGGATGGGTAGATAGGTAGATGACAGATGATAGACATACACACACACAAACATTAAAAGCATAAAAGGTGACCCCGCAGTCAAGGGCACTGATATAGGGTCCCAGGGTGTTTACATTGGTTAAAAAGCTGGAGTCAGAGGCAGCAGGTCCTTTCGTCTTGCTTTATTGCCTGTTTCCACAGACTCTCCCTCAGGAAAACCAGCTGGCACTTGTCACCTCTATATCAAGTGTCTGAGCTCATTGTCAGCAGCCGTCCCCCTGCACTTCCTGTGTGTGGTAATGCCAGCACGCAGGACATTGTGTCACCCTGCTGTGGCCTCCTTGCGAAAGCCAGGGAGTATCGAGAGCTGGGACTGGGGTTAATGAGACTTATTAATAAAAGGGGAAATGTTTGGGTACCACTCCCTAATCTGGAGGCCTGCTGATCTGGAGATATGAGGTCATTCAGACTGGGGCACATGGCTGCCTCCCTGGCACCTGCCGGTTGCAGGCCGCCCTGAACCCGCTGCTGATCTCGCGTGACACACAGTGGGAACATGAAGCTGTTTGCGAACTTGTGTTTGGGATGTCTGGGATGTTTGCAATATGCTGCAAGAGATCCCCTTTCCAGTTCAAGGAGCCAAGGAAATGATGTAACTTGTCAACCGGAAGGGGGACCGTCAGTCTGGTCTCCACTCCTGATGTCTGAACCTGTGCGCATGCCCAGTGTGGCCTTGCAGTGTCCTGTGTGTTTTAAAGACTCAGGATGCGTCGGGAGGGAAGAGGTCCCGGGACTTACTGCCACGTGGGGTGTCACATGGGGCATACGCAGGGTACCTCACATTTTTGCCTGGACGGGGTCTTTCCAGCCCATGGCAGTTGGTGAGCCTCACATCCTAGAGTCAGTTCCACCAAATACCAGCTTCCTCTCAGCACCGCCTCAGTTGTACCAGGAGAGCATGTAAAATGGGGTTCCGCTGCCTCTGTGGGATGCTCCTGCAGGTCTGTCTCATTAGGAAAACAGTTACCTTTTCATAACGATGACCTGATGGGTTGGTTATTATGACTGTAACCTGGCAGGTCTGGAGTTAGCGCCTTCCTAAAAGCCTGTCCTTTTCCTGGCCAGTTTTGCTCAGTGGTTAGAGCTTCAGCCCGTGGACTGAAGGGTCCCAGGTTCGATTCCAGTCAAGGGCACGTGCCTCGATCCCTGACCTCCATTGGGGCGGGAGGCAACCAATTGATGTGTCTCTCTCACATCTGTGTTTCTCTCTGTCTCTCCCTCCCTTCCACTTTCTCTAAAAATCAATGGAAAAATATCTTCAGGTGAGGATTAATGACAAAATAATTTGTTTATAAAATTGAAAATAAATCTATATCTATATCTATATCTATACACATATATATAAGCCTAAGTGACCGTTCGACCAGTAGCTATGATATGCAATGACCACCAGGGAACAGACGCTCTGATTGGTAGGTCAGGTTGCTGCTGGGGCCCTGTCAATCCGAATCTGGTTCAACCGCACCCCAGACCCAGAAAGGAGGGAGGAGGGAGCCCACGGAATCAGCTGTGGGTTAGCTTGCTACTGGGGCCCTGTTGGCCCCGACTCTGGCTCACCTGCACCAGATTCCCTTTTAATGTGCATGAATCCGTGCACCGGGCCACTAGTAAATAAATAAAAGCCTGTCCTTGATGCTGGTGAAGAGGAGGTCATGCAGCTGGAGACCTGAGGCAGAGCCTTGGGGACGTCTGTCTGTGTTAGAGCCAGGGCAGGGGGTGGAGGGAGGGAGGGCCGGCCACGCCGGTACAGGCTGGACGGTGTTAGATGCGGTTCTAGTGAGGAAGCCCCACGTGGGTGGCGTGTGGATCGGAGCGCTGGGCCACACTGTGTCTGAGAAAACCATGGTCGCGTGGCCAGATGCACTTGTAAGCCAACCTCCTGAGAAGAGGCGAGTATGTAACACAGATTCTACTTCCACATGCGTCCCTTCGCCTTCTCCAGAGGAGCCCTGAGAAATGGCAAGAAAGCCTCGTGCTTTTCAGCAGAAATAGCTGCGCCGATGGGTTCAGGGACCGTCCGCCCAGTGTGACGCGGCACCCGGCCGCCCCGGCCCACGGTGCGGTCCTGTTCCCGGGGCCGCGCGGACCCGGTGCATCCTCATCCTCATTCATAGCGATTGGGACAGCAAGCTCCCGGCCCGGCCGGTGGGAGGAGGCGAGAGCCGAGGATGAGGTAAGTGGGAGCCAGGCGTTCCCACCCCCGAGGCCGAAGGGCTCTGTCTGGTTGGGAAACTCGGCTGAGAAGCAAGCGGCTGCGTTTTAATGAGTGAGGAGGCCGGGGCCCAGCCCGCTGGCCTGCAGTCACACTCCCCGGTCCCCGGAGGCGGGGCCGTGAATCCGCGATGTCAAACACGCCTACGAGTCAAAGGAAAGAAACCGGCACAAAAGATATCAAGATCACATTAAACGCCTTTTGAAAAAGTTTGCAGATTCCCAAGAAACATCACGAAGATGAGAACACCCTAGAGCAGTGGTCGGCAAAACTGCGGCTCGCGAGCCACATGCGGCTCTTTGGCCCCTTGACTGTGGCTCTTCCACAAAATACCGACTTCTGCGCATGGGCCACGAAGTTTCAATCGCACTGTACATGTGTGCCCGCACGTGGTATTTTGTGGAAGAGCCACACTCAAGGGGCCAAAGAGCCGCATGTGGCTCATGAGCCGCAGTTTGCCGACCACTGGCCTAGAGCTGTGTTTGGAGAGCTCTGTGCTCTGGAGGCTGCGAGAGCGGCAAAGGCAACGAAACACATGTGACAGGGACTGGGCCAGAGACGGGACCCGCGGAGGCCCGACCGCCCTCCCGCCTGGTCCAGCCTCACCCCGCGGTGCCTGCGGGGAAGAAGCCCATGGCCCGGTGCACGGAAAGAACCTGGTGGTTTCTGCCATTTGCCAGGAACCTCCTGCCAGTCCACCCAGGGCGCAGTCCTGTGCCGGGAAGCCACCCGGCTCCTCGCTAACACACCTGTCACCCCAGCATCTGCTCCCTGCTCTCGGGCGTGTCCGGCCTTGTCCCGGGAATGGCGTGGGCATATGGCGCGTCTGTCCATCGCGTTGTGTCCTACGCGGAGTGTCCCAGGCTGCAGGACATCACCTCAGCATCGGGGACCCTGAGCGACCAGGGATCCTGCTTCATCCAGAACTCGGGGTACAGTGAGTGACCCCCTGGAACTGGAGAGGAAAAAGCTGCGTGCTGGGAAAGGGAATGCTCACCGAGCCGCCTGGCCACATTGGGGGGGCATGGCAGCAGGAAGCGAATTCTTTATCTGACATGAAGAGGGACGGAGATGCTCACTCATCAAGCTATTCCGTGACCCCACGTGAGTTACCGAACAGCCGAGTTATTGGCGGCGCGATTATTTAAGGAGCATCATGGAGGCTTTTCCTCAGAAAGCCTGTTCTGCCAAACTGCTGTGGACAAGCCTTGGGGCTCCAGCTCTGGCCAGCTGGTTAACTGGGACAACCCAATCATTCACATATTCATCTAATGAGCGGGCGGGCAGGACGTACCTTATCAGCATCTGATCTCTAGCCTGCATTTTCTCACCATTTGCTGTCGGATTTATTGCACAAAAGATTTTAATCCAATGCATCCACGAACAGGTTGACTCAGAGCTCCGATGGAGTGTGATAGGGTGAGGAATGAACCTGGGGTGAACCCAGCCACGTGGGAGGGGCTGAGAAGGAAGGAGGATGCTTGCAGAATCACAGGGTGAGAGTCCCTTGATACTGATCTTATTCTCTGCGTCCCAAATGCCAGTCTTCCACGGTGGATGCCTCAGGCGTACTCCGAGCCCAACCAGGAGTAAGTTTTGGGGGTTGACTGGTTGGGCCCTGGGGTACACCGGGCGAGCCCTTGGACGGCCTGCAGGAAGAGGGGAAGTGTCCTCGGATTTTGGAAAGGGACTTACTGCTCAATGAGCCCACTTGTGGCACCTCTTCCTCAGTTCACCCCAAGGTCACAGCCAGGATCTGTGTGTCAACCCCGGAAAGACAGCCTGAGTCAGCTAATGACTGCGTGGGGCTGCGGCAAGCAGCACACCCAGGCCAACCCTGGCGAGGTCGGAGCTACCCACGGGTTTTTGCCCAAACTGGGAACTCGAACCTATTTTCCTCAGAATGCAAACACCTGTCCTGGTGCTTTTGGGATTGCAAAAATAACAGCGTGGCTTCTAAAGCCCTGGGTGACGCATAGAATCTATCGCAGGAAAACCTCCTGAAACTTCACTGCAGAGCGGTGAGCACAGCTAACAGTGTGGCAAGTCTCCGTCCAGACACATCTCCATGCATAGACAGCGTCATGCACCTGGAATGGCACAGCTTATTAACTTGCTCTGTTAAGTAATATGGTTAAGTCATATTGTGATCATCTTTCGATGTTAATCTGTACACACATTAGAATTCTTAATTTCCTGGCATTCTGCTTTATGGCTTTACCAAGTTTATTATCTATTCCCACATTAATAAATGGGAACGTTGCGCGGATGTTATCAGCAATGTTCCCATAACCATCCCTACATATGCCTCGTGGTGGACGTATCTGCCTCCTGCGTGGGGTCTCCGTTGAAGCAGACTTGCTGGGTGCAGGGCACACACATCTGTAAGGCTCTGCCTCCTGGCGCCCAATTGCCCGCAGGAAGCTCGTTCCAATTCCTCCCCCACTTGCAGGGCTTGCAAACACGAGAACAGTATTCCATATATATATACCGGGTATATGAACTAATATATAAAAATCTGCATGATTTATTACTGATTTCAGAGAGGAAGGGAGAGAGAGATAGAAACATTAATGATTAGAGAATCATTGACTGGCTGCCTCCTGCATGCCCGCCATTGGGGATCGAGCCTGCAACCTGGGCCTGTGCCCTGACTGGGAATCAGACCGTGACTTCCTGGTTCATAGGTCGACACTCAACCACTGGGCCACACTGGCCAGGTGAGAACATTATTTCTAATAATCAGACACAGTCCGTAAGGCAGGTGTTATTGTCATGCAGACTTCACGAAGCTAGCAGCATTGTGGTGGGGGGGCTGAACTTGAACTCTGGAATGCGGTCTCCCGCCCTCCACTGTCTGTAGGGAGCGGAGAGGCCCAGGTGGGCCCCGCTCGTCCTCACTGAGAAGCTGGCCTCTCTGACCCAGTCCCACCGAGAGGGGAGGCCCTGCCCTGGCTCCTACCTGCCCTTCGCAGGGGCATCTGCTCCTCGCTCCCGGCTCCTGCTGCTTGTCACGTGCGGCTCCGTCTGTGAGTCTGACCCAGGAAAGCCTCTGGGTCCAGCAGCTCTGTCTCCCTGCACCGAGCCTGCGTGTCCCTGGCCTGAGGCCCCTCCCTGGCCGTGACCTCTCTGCCGACCTGACATCCACGGTCTCGGTGGCCAGGACAGTGTGAGAGCCTCAAAGCTGCGATGACCGGAAGCGCCGTCTTCCCACTGGACGTTCCCAGGCAGAGCTGTAGCGTGCGGCCGTGAAGCATCCTTGGCGATCCTGTGAGCGTCTGTGTGTGCAACCCTGGGCCGCGCCGCTACCCACCTCGTCCACCCACATTGCACTGTCACCGGGCCGCATGCAGCTGTCACCGGAAGCTTCTTGCCTCGGCGGAACTGCTCACCTCTGGCTTCCTGGCTTTAGTTCAGGAATTTCCTTCGGACGGGCATTTTCTCCTTCTGCTTTCCCCGCCCACTTTTCCACTTCTCTTCCGAGGGATCTTTTCCCACAAGGAGCTACACCAGCCGTGGGCAAACTACGGCCCGCGGGCCGGATCCGGCCCGTTTGAAATGAATAACACTAAAAAAAAAAAAAGACCGTACCCTTTTATGTAATGATGTTTACTTTGAATTTATATTAGTTCACACAAACACTCCATCCATGCTTTTGTTCCGGCCCTCCCGTCCAGTTTGGGAACCCATTGTGGCCCTCGAGTCAATAAGTTTGCCCACCCCTGAGCTACACGCAAGCCCCTGTCTGAAGCTCCATGTTCTGGAAAAACCAAGGCTAAGCAACTGCCCAGCACACGCTGCGAAGAGAAGCAGCTTTAATTAGCAGCACACGCGTCCCTCTCAACATGCCCCTGATGTCAGAGGCACCAAGCAGCTCTTTCTTCGTTATTAAATTTATCGGTTAATAAGATTATGTAGGTTTCAAGTGTACATTCCTATGGTACATGATCTGCATAGTGCACTGCCCGCCCACCAGCAAAGTTAAATCATCTTAAAGGAGCTCTTCTAACAGAAAAGTTGGCTCTGCAATGCTCTAGAGAAACCCAACTCTACTGAGAAACCCGATGGCCAGCTGCGACCGACAGTTAATTTAATTTTGTGAAAATAGAGATGGAATGGATGATTCCAATGGCCCTATTCTATAGAAGTTTAATTCTGGAATATATGGTCGAAGGCCTTATTAAATTTTATTAAAAGGTTTTTGTTTATGTTCTTCTTTTTGAGACACTATCCAAAAAACAAAAGATATTTTCGTAGACAAAGTTATATAGTCTTGAATTAAAAGGCTCCAAGATAGAGAATCAGGATGCAAATGAAAATGTTTTTTTCCTCAACCAATTGTCGCCGGGCTAATCAAAAATAAAAATAAAAAGACTTCCCACCAACAAAACATAGTCTGCGTTTCTATGAGAAGTTTTACCGGCCCTACTATTCCAAGACGAGATAGAGAGACAGGCTCATGTACTCATGCTTTCTTAGGTTATTCTCTGGTCCTGTTCTGAAGTCCTAGTTATAGGCTCCAGACAATTCTTTTTCCCTCCGGTTTTAATGTCACTCTCTTAATAATTGCCACATTTAGCTGTGGCTGCGGCCGTGGCTCGGTTGGTAGGGCGCTACCTACTGCACCGAAAGGTTGCTGTTCGATTCCTGGTCAGGGCACATGCCCAGGTTGTAGGCTCCATGCCAGTAGGGGGCTTGCGGGAGGCAGCTAATCAATGTTTTGCTCTCACATCAATGTTTCTCTCTCTCTCTCTTCCTCTCCCTTCCTCTCTCTCTAAACATCAATTAAAAAGTAATGGCCACGTCTAATCCATAGTAGTTATCTAAAGTCACTTTAATCAAAACATTTCTAGAAATGTCTGGAATAGGCATATCACAGTCAGAAAATAGATGTCGGGCGTGGGGCTTGGGAGTGATTGCTAATGGGGGAGGGGTCTCCTTGTGGGATGATGACAGATCTCTAAAACTGGATGGTGGTGATGGTTACACAAGTCTGTGAACTAAAACCACCGAATCATGCACTTTGAACGGGGGAATTTGTTGTAGGTGAATCACACCTCAAAAAAAAACACAAACCTTAGACACATAAAACTTTCTAGAAGCACTGGATATGTTTCCCTGGGGAAATATTGCCCAGCACTGTCCCACTCCTTTCCTTCCGCTCTCTCTGCTGGAGAAAGAAGGGGCGGCGGGAGCGCCCACCTGACCTCCCCGAAGGTCAAGGTCAACTCTGGCCCTTTGCTCTGTTTGGTTACAGGAGGACAAAGCGTCCTTCAGTCCGAGTCTGAGGTTTCAGCCCTATGACTCGCCCTAGCGACACCTCCACTCACCCCTACAACCCGCCTGGGGGGCACCCACAGGGCCCTGCAAGGTTAGCTTCTGATCACCAGGACCCTTGGACGCGGATGTCCGGCCGTCACAAGCCCAGGGCTGCCGTGTGTGCAGACAAGATGGCGGGGACCCGATCCCCCGCGAGCCCCTGAGCAGCAAGTTACAGTGGGCAGAGGGCCCTGCTGGCTTGGCTTTGCATTCACAGGGAAGAGCCATCCCTATCGGCAGCTGCGGAGACAGCCCCTCGGGGGACCAATTACTCTCTCTGTGCTGCACACACGGCGGCGGCCGCCAGCCCGGGAGCCGCTCTGCTGGGCCTCCCTCCCCCGGCCACGCGGTGCTCAGACATGAGTGGTTCTTCTTGTCAAAACTGCCATTAATGACACAATTAAGTAACTGGGGACCACAGAGAAGCTCTTAATTAGGGAGACGGCTCTCAGAGAAGTGACTGCCGTTTTCGGCGGCCGACTGCTCTCAGGCTGCTCAGAGAGGCGCGCTGCGTGGAGATGAGAATTCGAGGACCCAGTTTCTGCCGGATCATTCCTTTCTGAGGAGTAGAGGATCCTCAACATTTCATCAGAAATAGGGCGGTTGCTCGATTTTCAGAGTTGATTTCCTTTAGTTCTGCAGAAGGAAAGGATGACTGGGGAGGGGAGAATTGCTGCGCCCTCTCCCAGGTGCTAGACAGGGTTTGGCTGCACGGCTGTGGTGGGAATCTGGAAGCAGCCTGTGTGCTCAGACGCTACCCACTGCACCCACACGCACGCGGGTGACGGTCCTGCTCAGACTCCTGCCCCTCCTGCACCCCCCCACCCCCCGCCCGGTGAATGCCGTGCCTCAATACTTTTCCTCCTCATCCTTGGATTGGTTTAGTATCAGATTTCACTTAGGGGCCGTTGCCGACAGCCAGCCAGTACATTTCCGTCATCCGTCAGCTGTATGTGTGAGCTCCGTGTGGCCAGGAGCGGGAAGGGCCAATGGCGGGTCCGGCAGCCGGGTTGTCTGTGGTCAGGCAGCTCTCACTCCCACTCCCGCCTCTCACCTGCTGGGATTTTGGTGACTTTACATGATCTAAATATGGAAGCCACATGTCACCTTAAAGAGCCTCCAGACCCTCTCCCAGCATCACCTCCTCCAGACCCTCTCCCAGCATCACCTCCTCCAGACCCTCCCCCACCATCACCTCCATCAGACCCTCCCCCACCATCACCTCCTCCAGACCCTCCCCCAGCATCACCTCCTCCAGACCCTCTCCCACCATCACCTCCTCCAGACCCTCCCCCACCATCACCTCCTCCAGACCCTCCCCCAGCATCACCTCCTCCAGACCCTCCCCCACCATCACCTCCTCCAGACCCTCCCCCACCATCACCTCCTCCAGACCCTCCCCCACCATCACCTCCTCCAGACCCTCCCCCACCATCACCTCCTCCAGACCCTCCCCCAGCATCACCTCCTCCAGACCCTCCCCCAGCATCACCTCCTCCAGACCCTCTCCCACCACAACTTTCTCTCCCACAGCCCAGCTGACTGACCTGACACCATCTTTATTCACAGTCACCTTGCTAGCTCAGCTGCCACCTCTGTGGCTCATGCTCTTTGTCCGCAGTGCGGCCTGCAAGATCTTCCCCTTCCTGCCTCACTGTGTTTGACACTCCCAAGCCCTCTACGTTCCGCTGACTGTGTGTGGTCAGACAGTTCAACTTTGCTCTCACATCAACCCAGGGCCTCAAAACCCCTTTGACCTACACTTGGGCCTGCCGAGCTGACCACAATCCCAGAGCACTCCCAGAGCTGGCTTTTCAGTTCTTGATTTTGGACTTCAGTGTGTCACTGAAGAAAACTACTGGCATTTGTCATCCTGACCCTTGCGCGGTGCAATCTTGGTTTTCTATCCATAAATCTTTCACTCCTCCAGGCTGTGGGGCTTGGACAGGCTCCCCAAAGAAGCTCTGTAATGGCTCCCCCTTTTGAGCCCCAGCCCTGTATGTGCTTGCCCCTCTCCTGCGTGCTCTGAATAAGCATGTAGGTGCTGAAGAGACTTGAGTAGAGAAACCAAACACTGCATCCCCTCGAAGACGGTGTGGTCTAGTGGTGGTAGTTTTTAAAATGTTCATCATTTTGGCCACGAATATTCATGCGTGTGTCTCCTTGTGCACAAAGCGCAAGGGTTCCTCTGGGGGAGACAGAGTGGAATCTCTGGGGCGTTTGAATGAATGAATGGAAACAACACTATTGTTTTCACCTCAGTCACCCAGGCCCTTGGAAACATGGAGCCCACTCTGGGGCTATTAAAAAAAATGAGAATAGGAAGTAGCAAGTCACGGCGGCATAATGAGGGTGGGACACGAAACGCAAATGTTGACTTCACATCTGTTTGCGATAACCACTGTGCTAGCCCCCACAGGTGAGTGGAAAGACACTGAAACCCAGGAGTTAGACTTCATAATGTGGGTGTTCCACTAAGATATTTTCTATTGGAAACTACTCATACATCAGCATTTTAAATGCTTTTCTCATCGCTCTTTTTATTTTAAAAACCAGAGCAGTCCCTTCCTGTTGTCCTCCCCACGACAAGTGTGGCCAGATAATTCCAGAAGGCATGTGTGACTCGCATGGTTGGGGGCCAAGTTCATCTAAATTAACCTGCTGTGGCAGTTTGCAAATTCCTTTCCCTCCCCTGAGCAGTTTTTTCCTCTGCTCAAGTATGGTAACTAACAACTGTGTGATGGTTTTGAAACCAAAAACCACAATTGCAGTGCTTAAATTTAGGCCATTGCCCTGAGTTGCCAATTTAGAGAAGATGTGGTTAAACCAACAGTCACTTCGACTGCTGACATCTCGGATGTTTCAAAGTAAAAATAAAAGTCACCTTTGCTTCTGTAACAGAATTAATTCGCCATTGGCACAGGCGTTAAAGAACCCACCCACCAAGGTATTTCTCACCCGTTTAATACATTGAACATGTCAACCCGGAAGCTCATGCGATAGTACTTTGCCAATATTTAGTTCTTAATCTAGTTCAACGTTTCCAGGAAACATAAAGAAGCCTCTCCTAGTTTTTAAAGTTTTCTGTCCCCGACATTACTTGTAGAACCGGCATGAAGCTATGGCATGTCCTGTGTTGATGAGACTCTTATCATGGGAGGAAAGTGAAAGCAGTGAGATGCATGGGGCGGGAGACTTCCTGTAGAAAACCGGCGACCTGCTTGTTCCTCTTGCCCGCACCAGACTCTGCCGGCACAGGAGGGTGTCGGGGGAGCGCGGGCACATCTACAGGCAAAGCGCTGGGGGCTCCCTGCCCAGAGCAGAAGGGGCGATGTGTTGTTCCTCCCACCAGACAACGTAGAGATGCTGGGAAAATGCTTTTTCTCCGAATCATCCCTGACTAGGTTTTCAGAAGACTCCAATCTGCGTTTGGAGAGACACAGTTCCTTGCACAACCTACGACCTATGGGGGGTTTGGTGTTCTCTGGATTGGGGATTATAAAGAGGCAATATACATATTAGATAGTTGGTGAGGAAACATAATAGCTATTGATTTGCAGAAGGAAGGTATTTTGGGGGAAATTCTTGCTTTTGTGTGCAGGAATGTAGTGAAGCAGTTGAGAAATGTTTGTAACCAGGATCCATCTGTGACGGCCATTCTGCATGGGAGTGGCCTCCTGATTCTGATTTGGTTACTAGGGCCACAGGCCTAATTCCCCATGTCAGGGGGAGTCATTGTGAAATCAAACCAGAATGTGATGCATCAATGTTAGGTTCTGGCCCGAACTCCATTCCTTCTTTTTGTGACCCAAGAGTCAGTATGAACTTTAAGTCCTCGTTAGTCTGTCTTTATTCTTTTGGTGGCGGCAGATGGTATGAATAGTTGCATCTCTTGAATAATTAGAAGCAGGAACAAAACCTACTGAAGAGCTTCTGCCCTCTCACATCATCACGAAAAACAGTCCAATGGGACCTACATGTGGAGGGTAGATCTTACATGAGTTTGGTTTTCTGTTTGCTCATTTTATTTTCTTATAACATAGGAGCCTGGTATTTACTCACAGCAGCAAAGTTTTCCTAAAAGCTTGAGACAATAGGAGAATATTCTTAAGGGCCTGGAATTTAATGAGATGAATTGAACAAATATCCGAATCTGGATATAGTACTGCTTCAGTTTCTGAAGGATACAAAAGCAATAAAGGGTGACATTAAAAGGGCATAAACTAATTTTCAGAGGTTGTGCCTTTGGATTAAATTATTGAGAAAGACTTGGTTTCCTTTCATGAAAATTGTCATCATTTTTAAAGAGCTGACAGACTACAGAAGGATTGACAAGTTTGAGAAAAAGGAGTCTACAGGTACATACACGGCTACTTCCTAACCATCACGGAGCTCCCGTGAGCAGCAGCACCGTGTAAGCCCGCGTCCGGGAGCCTGCTCGGAAAGAGAGCGTTTCGGTGGGAGAAGAATCGGTGACTGGGAGCTGATGGCGCAATGCCTGCCGTGGCGGAGGGCCCAGGTCACCCCAGCAAGCCAGGCTCTTTGAAGCGGTCTTTCTTCCAGACTGAGCGCCATCGCCTCGACCTGGGGATGGCATTCGGGAAAAGCCTGGAAGACCTTCGATGGACCGGAGCCCTGACAACGGCGTCCTGCCCACTTCCTACCTCAGGACATTTCCTTCTGGTGATCAATGCTCTCCCCTCGTGGCTCTGTTTTAAAGAGATGAATGGCTCTGGTTGGAATCTAATTTCCTCTGAAAATTAAGGCTGCAAAATGAATGGGCCGGCGGGTCACATTTCAAAGGGTAAATGAATGGCTGTCCTTGTTATGGTCGGGGTCACCACGGTGATTCTTCAGTGACTCACAGCCATGGGCGCCTAGGCCTGTGGGCGAGGAGCCGCCGACAGCAACGACAGCAATGAGGGTGCCCGGCAGGCATAGCTGAGGAGCATGGCCTCCGCCTCTCTCCCAATCAGCTCATTAGTCCGAGTCTCCCAGGGACCGTAGTGTGGAGGCTGCTATGGGTGCACGTGCACACGCTCCACGGACCCCTTTGCTTTCTCAGGACACACACGTGCATACGACACACACAACCATCCAAGGCGTAAGGGTAGCAGCTGCGGTTCCCAAACCCAGCTCAGTGCCTACCACATAACATGTGCTTGGTACATGTCCAGGAAAAGAAGGGAGGGAGGGAGGGAGGGAGGGTGAGAGGGGAGGAGAGAGGGAGGAAGAAGGAATTGAAGTAAAAGGAGCAGCATAAACTAGAAAGGCTGTCCTCACTGCCATCTCTCCCCTATCTGAGCAACCCTGAGGATCGCCTTGAGTCTCATGTGTGTGCTTGGAGTGAATAACCCACCACCAGGGCTCACACACATGTGTAGTGGGAGCAGCGAGGTTGCTCTTTGCCTGGCTGGTGCACGGGCAAACACACGTGCTCTCCCCCTCGCGGGCACAGCCATGGCGTCAGGAGCATTTTCTACAAACAGGACCAACACTGATTTTTTCCGTGTGAAGGACTGCCCGCCGCTGACCTCCATGGCACGCTCTCCGGCACATTCTCGGACCCCTGACCGTTCTCCGAGCCGTAGCCACCACGTCGGGGCGGTGCACCTGAGGAGTGTGATGTGTGGGACACGCCCTCTTCTGTAGGAAAAAGTTGTGTTTGATGACAACCATACAATAATCTGTAATAATTATGATTTTCTTGATTTATTCTTGAGTTTTAAACCAAATAATTAACATTTATAAATAAATTCATTTCTATTGTAAACTCACGGCTTAAATTCTGTAAATTAGCTCATGTAGAAAACTAAAATTTGCACCGACCCAGCAAAATTATTATGCTTTGCATTTTGCACTTGTTTCGTTAAGTTTTAAATGTGAACAAAACTTCTAAGTGGACACAGAACTGAAAAATTGGAGTAACTCAAGGTCTGTGTCTTCTACTTTACAAGCCAGTCTCTGCCATCATTTACTCAGAATCCACTCTGTAGAGTCGAGAAAGGGTATGATAAAGGCTGGAGAGAGGGCCAGAGCCCAACCAGCAACAAGTTTACCGTCAAGCCCAACCGGTTTGGCTCAGTGGATAGAGCGTCAGCCTGCGGACTCAAGGGTCCCAGGTTTAATTCCAGTCAAGGGCATGTACCTTGGTTGTGGGCACATTCCCAGTAGGGGGTGTGCAGGAGGCAGCTGGTCGATGTTTCTCTCTCATCGATGTTTCTAGCTCTCTATCTCTCTCCCTTCCTCTCTGTAAAAAATCAATAAAATATATTTAAAAAATAAAAGAAGTTTACCGTCAACACAAATGCACATAGCGTGGTTCTCAGGCTGGGCCATGGGCCTGTGGCTGTAGAATGCAGTTGGCTATAGAACTCATGCTTATTAGAGGATGAGTAGTAAAAATGTGCTAATTGAAGTTGAGATATATCTATGATCAAAATTCACCCGCAACTGCTGTAATTGTTTATAACAGACCAAGGTCAGCAAACATTCAGCATCAGCATCAGGGCCAGAGAGTACATCTTTCATTCCTTGCAGGCATCTGGTCTCTGTCCCAGCTACTTGACTCGGCCATTGTAGCATGAAAGAAAGCAGCCATGGATGATGCATGCATGAATGAATGTGACTGTGTTCTAATAAAACTTTATTTACAAAAACAGACAGTTGGCTGCATTTAGCCCAGGACTGTCCTTTGCCAAATCCTGACTTGAGCAACAAAAGACTTCATTGGGAGGAGGAGTCTTTTAACACTGACTTTGTTTAGAATCGCTGGCTTTTCATTTTATTATTGTTTTCAAATTCTCTACAGAAAATGTACCCCCTTAGTGCTGAAGCCTGGTTGCACCCCATGGCCTGTCCTTGGCACAGCACCGTCTACTTCTAGCTGTGGTGCAGGCCCTTGAAGGCAAACTTGATGTCCAGGTCTTCTTGGTGGCCTCAGGTGCCACCACAGGGCTGTGCACAGGGACTGTGCTTAATAATTATGTGGGAAATACATGGTCTCCTCTGTACTTTAGATTTGAACCAAGCCTTACTTGTTCAGTAGTTATTCAATGTATTTCTAGCAGGCTTTTAAAAGTATATTTGTACTTATACTAGAGGCCCAGTGCATGGATTCATGCACATTGAAAGGAAATTAATCAGAAGAAATATTGTAATATTGCTATTTGCCCTTTCTCTATAATAGAAGTGTCAAGGATGAAAGAAAATTAGTAAAGTGCGTATGAAAATAATATATAAACTGATTAATAAATAAACAATAACAACGTGATATAACAATAAAGACATGATATAAAAACAACAAAAACATGATACAAAAACAACATTGATAAAAACAATGACTGATAAATTGATTAAACTTATTCTAACATCTCCCTTACACCACATTAAGAGTAAAAATTCTTGCCGAAACCGGTTTGGCTCAGTGGATAGAGCGTCGGCCTGTGGACTGAAAGGTCCCAGGTTCGATTCCGGTCAAGGGCATGTACCTTGGTTGCGGGCACATCCCCAGTGGGGAGTGTGCAGGAGGCAGCTGGTCGATGTTTCTCTCTCATCGATGTTTCTAACTCTCTCTCTCTCTCCTTTCCTCTCTGTAAAAACTCAATAAAATATATTTAAAAAAAAAAAAAAAAAAAAAGAGTAAAAATTCTTTCAGGGTGCTTGACTAATTTCCCTTATGATGAAGTATTTACAACTTTAACTTTAACCTCATACGCTCTTCAAACTCAAGAGAAAGTAACATATAACTGACCATGTCCGAAAACGGGTTCAGGCAGGAACAGTCCTACTCTGTCTAGATTGGCGCCAGCCAGAGCTTTGTATGTATCACACATGCACGAGTCAACCTTTATTTTTAAATTGCCAGTGCACGTCATCTGTACTGGCCGGCCGGTCCGTTGGAGTGATGTATGGTCGGTCACTTGGCCTTTTATATATATAGATATATACTTACATTAAGTATATTTATAATTTTCTTCCTACTACTAAACAAGCTTCTCCCAATATTCCTCAAAAACAGGCCTATATTTCTCCCAGATTCCATTCATTTCTGTGCTTATGGGCGGCTTTGTCTCAACAACTGGATTGAAAATATCTATTTTTTTTTTCCTCTCCTTGGCTTCCACCTCCTCTCTTACTAGACTCACAGTCTCCCCACCTGCCCCTTTCTTCTTTCATTTGCAAACTTAACGGCTTGGCATTTCCTCTGCTGCATCTCTGTGTTTTTTAGGCCCAATGGATGTCTTTGTTCTTCTTTATCTGCCACAGACTCGGGCTCTAAGTCCAGAGCTTGCCCATCCTTTTGTCTTGTGATCTTTGCCAACTGTCTCGAAGTCCTTGGCGGTGACACAGCAGGAGAACAGGTGCTGCTGCGTCACCCTCTCCCCCCTCTCCCTCCCCCTCCTTCTCGGAAAGCAGACACCTGTTGGGCTCGCCATCAGCCTGTTGCAATGTGTCCAGATGACAGCTCCCTTCACCCTCAAGTCTCCCGCTTTCTGAAGTTGGTCACTTTCTTTTCCGTGGACGTGCTTCCTTTGCCATCAGATCCTTTTGCGCGTGTATGTGGGTGTCTTTCCGCACTGGCTTTCTGAGGCCTAGTGGGGTGTAGGTCAGCAGCGCCCCCAAAGCCAGCTTCTCCCCCGCAGCTGGGCAGCCGGGAGCTCAGTCCACCTGGTGTTTAAAGGGAGAATGAGACCCGTTTCATAGAGTGGAGGTGGAGATTCAGTGGAATAACACAGGCAGGACGCCTGCCTGAGCCCTGCCTGCAGGAGCTCAGCCCGGGACTTCAATGCTCCTTTGGGGCCACCATTCCGGCGGGAGGGTCTGAGTACCACACAGAAGGGCTCAGTGGGCTCCGAGGGGAGCAGGCGGGCGCTGCAGGGCTGTTGTCCGGCATTTGTCTTCCCTGGTGATTGTCCGGGTGTGAATCTGTCTTCCTGGATGGGTCTTTTGTTCAGTTCATCTGCTAGGAGGGCGCCCTTTGTGACGGGTGCTCCAGCTTCCGGTGGGTCTCTGACCTCTAGCATCCCGCCCAGGCTGCTCCTGTCCATTCGCTGGTCCTCTGGAAGTTTCTCCTGCAAGTGGAGAAACAAACACCCACCCTGCCTCCCCTGTGGGCAGTTCCCGCTCAGGCAGGTCCAGCTCAGCTACTGCCGGTGCCAGCCCCGTGCTGGGCAGGGACGCTGTGCCTCGCTGTGCGCGTGACCCCTGGAGGAGCAAGGCGGGAAAAGGAGCAATGCCATGCCATCAGGGGCACGGGGGTGCAGTTACCCACAGAGCAGGCCGGGTGACACTCGGAGCAGGGGTGCTACATGCGGGGAGGGGTGTAACACGGGGGGCTGTTACACGAGGGGCTGTTCCACGTGGGGGGCATTCTCACCGCAGCAGAAGGGCCTGCGCCTCCATGTGGAGGAACCTGCCTGGGGGAGGCCCCTGTGCTGAGTCTTATGAGGAGGAGGCGCTGCCCAGGATAGTCAGGGGGACAAAAGGATTCGGGGAAGAAGGAACGGGGTGCACGTGGAAGTTTCCGTAGCAGCCCCCGCCTTGGAAGGAGCAGGCCCGCGCATGGCCTTCCTAGACTCGGCACGTCCCCCTCTCTCAGGCCTCCTCGGTGTGCTGGTCCCCAGAACATGGCAGGACGGGTGCTGTCCCGGCCTGAGAGGTGAGGAAGGGCCCGCCTGTCCCACTTGGCTGAGGGCGGCCTTAGGGCAAGTGAGTTCCCGGACGGCTCCGGCCTGGCTTGACCTGGCCGCCCTCTGCCCCGCACCCCCTCCCTGCAGCTGTAACCAGATCCCCGTGGCCACTGGCAGAAGCGCAGGCCCTGTGCCCAGGGGCAGAGGTGCCAGCACCATGGGCAGCCTCTCCATCGGTCAGCACCTCTGACCGGCTCCACCCAGGAGGCCGCGCCCTGCGCCCTGCTGCCCTGGGCTGCCTGCAGGAGCCGAGCTTGCGTTTTAGCTCAAGGACTGTTTTCCCACTAAGGAGCCCAGGCCAGCAGGCATGCGCTCAGTGCCCCCTCCCTGCCGGGCAGGCCACGTGGCGGGGGGCGGGGGAGGGGGCAGGAAGCCTCAGCAGGAGGAGGCCCTGTCCCTGGGAAAGGCCCTGCCTCCTCTCCCTGGGACGCAGGCAATATGCTGGCCCCCACTCAGGCCTGTGCTTGATGGCGCCTGACGGGCTTGGCATTCACACTTGGAAACCACGATGAAGCCAGGCTGTCAAGGGCACAATTAAGGACAAGCTGAAAACAGCCCAGCGCCCGTGCATGCGATCGCGGGAGGCGTGGCGGGTTTGAAAGGGCGGCGGATGCAGGAGCAACTTCCGGAGAAGCCCCTCCCTGTGGTCCTGTCCACCCCCCCTACCCCCGGCGGCTCCCACTCCCACCATCGGCTCCACCCTGGCCCCTCCAGCCTTCAGAGTCTATGATGCCAGATGCAGGCTTATCCCAGGGAGGGCTGGGCACGGCCACTTCCGCTGTCCCTCTGTCCCTTTCTCCCCCACTTAACCTGCTCTCGCAAATAACCACCTTGCAGGAGGCTGGAGGGCAGATGAGGCTCCCTGGTTTGGGCAGATGTGAGGTAAGGGCGGGGCTGAGAGGGCCCCGTCTTTCTGGGCTGTGACGGGGGGTCTGTCCCGCTGCTCTCCCCGTCCTCCCAGAGGCAAGGAGGCTGTCCTGGACACCCGCAGTCGCAGTGGCCACAGCCCCCGCCGGCTACCTCGCTCCTGGATGCCCGTGCAGGCCCGTGGTCCTCTCCCATCAGGAGAGGAAAGCCATGCAAGGCTCCGCTGTGAGGATGCCCAGAGCTGCTGGGATGTGAGTCACAAATCCTCAAGGACAAAATCCTCAAGGACACTCCTACCCTCTTCCCAGGACCAAGCCTGGCTGTTCCCTGGCCGTTTACATTCGTGGGAGAATCTGTTCGGGTTCATCCCTTCACGGAGGGCGCAGGCCTTGGGAGACCCTAGTTTTATGTGGGGTCACCTACACCATGGGCAGCCTCTCCATCGGTCAGCACCTCTGACCCACTCCACCCAGGAGGCCACGCCCTGCAGCCCGGCTGCCCTGGGCTTCCTGCAGGCCCACCACTGGTGGTCAAACCTTCCGTGTAAGAAAACTCATCTGATGCCGATCCAGTGCCCTGAAGCACGAGACGGAAAAGACCCTGGGGAGAGAACTGACGTTGACAGGGTCTACCGTGGACCAGGCATTAGAAAATGCCACCCTCACCCAGTCCTGACGCAGATACGTCGTCTTGGGAAACTGGGCCTGAGCCATGCCTGGTGCCAGGTGAGGAGGGATGGAGAGCTGGTTCTGTTACACGGAAACCTGGTTCTCCCTTCGCAGCCCTTCCTCGCCCACGGGAGGGTTTTCTGTGGTGACTGAGGCAGACAGGTGCCCAGTGTCCCCTGAATAACAAAGGTGAGGCTTCTCCTCCCTCAGATGACGCCAGGCCTCCTCCTCCAGCGACCTCTTCAAACGTTATGATCAATCTCCATTAACTTACGAAGAGAATGCATGTTTCATATGAGAGCATATGTGTGTGTGTACATATATGAATATGCTCTTTGAAAATAACGAGGGAGTCCTTTAAGGGTTTAGGGACAGACACCATCCTTACAGGTCTCTGTGGGCCTCACAGTTCCAGTACATGACACATGTGTCATGATGCGTGTGAAATATCTCTGGAGTGAGCAATCGCTGGCACGTGTTCATTGTCACAGAACCACCCGTGTCCAGCCCCCCAATGCTGTGGGTAATTCCGAATGTGTTGGGGCGACGTCCCTTGGCCCTGCCGAGGCGCTGGCCCCCAAGGTTAGGGTTTGACATTCCCGTCCAGCGTGCCATTCCTGAGCAGTTCCCCCCCCACCCCCCCAACCAGTCAGTGACTCCTGCTCCCATGAGTCACAGATGCAGCACCCCTCACCCTCCCGGGAGTTCCCCAGAGTTATAGCCGCAGGTGTCAGTGACCCCGCAATCAGTCCACTCAGTCCTCTCCCTTGGGGGCCACGGCTGGTCCAGGGGAGCCTGTCCCTGAGAGCGTTGGTGCTGGGACACCCCCTGCAGGCTGCTGCCACGTGGTCATGCCGTGTGCAGACCTGAGCTGCCCCCTGAGGCGCTCCCCACCTCCTGGTCGGGGACCCGGGCTCCCCCGAAGCCCGCTCTACTGTGCTCAGTGGGGAAGAGGCCACCTTGCTGCCCTTGGTTGGCTGAGTCGCCTCGTCTCACCCGAGGACGGCCTTCCTCCCGGCTTTGCAGAGCAGCCCTTTCCCCGGCCCGAGCCTCCTGGGCAGAGGTCAGGGCGGGGAGGTGAACCCGCGGAGGCCCCGGCGTCGCTTCTCTACCCCAAAGAGCAGAGCGCCAGTCGCTCTCTCCGGCTCCCTGCGGGCAGGGCCAGTGCCTCTGCGCCGGCCATGCTGACCGGTGAGGGCCACGCCTGGTGGGGCCTCAGGGCTCTGGGTGTGGCCCGACGGGGCGGGGGACTCCTGAGAGAACCAGCCTGTGACCTTGGCCTCTTCCCATCGTCCTTCCCTGGAGCAACCGCTGAGCCAGGCCAGCGGGCACAGTGCAGCCTTTGAAGGGCATTTGCATCCGGGAGGCAGACGGGAGGCAGAGGGAAGGCCAACCACGCCTCAGCCCTGAAGTTTCATCATTACAAGACGGTGCGGCTCATAAGAAGGGCCGCTCCCACCCCGGATTAGAGCAACAGTCAGCATGAGGCCCGGAAGCCCTGTTCAGGCAGGGGAGGCCGTCATCTGTTTCCACCCCTGAAGCGCTCACCCCCTCCTCTCTCCAGGGGTACACATGCCGCTGCAGGCCGCCCATTCCGCGCGTTCCCCACAAATGTCTGAAACGGAAGCACAAATAGACCCTCCGCGTGGCGGCTCCTGTCCAGTAAGGGGGAGGGGGGCGTCATTTGTACAGAGACATTTCTGGTTAAGCGACAGCTTGGCACCTGGCAGTGAACTCAACGGACGCTTCTGTGATGCGGGGTATGGGGTCGCCATCATTTCAAGACGTTCAGGAACCTGCGGCAGTTCTCACTTTACACAAGACTGGAGTGCGCCTGTCAAACCAGTGGTGACGGGGTCCCAGAGCTGAGCCACGCCTGCTCCCGGCGTGGTGGCTGGCGGGGTGGCGGGTGAGGTCCCCCACATCGCTCACCTCCCAGGACCTCCCATCTCCTCTCTCTCCAGCCCCATGAACAGAGGGCCGGGAACTCAAGGCTTGACTATAAAATCCGTATAATGTATCACTGGCTTGAGGCAATTTGGAAATATTTTAAATATCAAATTGAGTTTGGGGCCTTCAGATTATCTATTTTTTTTTTTAACTAAAACTGGTACTACCCTTGATTTATCCTCCATTTTTTTTCTATCAGACCATCAGCTGTTTTGCAGAGTTCCAACCTACTCTCTAAGAAGACTGAATGTGTCTTTTTTAGAACTATAGCACAATCTCCAAGGCAAATCAAAGTAAAATATATATAATTGATTTCAGAGAGGAAGGGAGAGGGAGAAAAATATAGAAATATCAATGATGAGAATCATTGACCAGCTCCCTCCTGCATGCCCCTATAGAGGATCAAGCCCTCTACCTGGGCATGTCCCCTGACTGGGAATAGAACCAGTGACCTTCTGGTTCATGGGTTGACACCCACTCAACCACTGAGACACACTGGCTGAGCCAAAGTAAAAATTTATTCCTATGCAAAGGCCAGATTGAAAAACACACACACATACGCATTTAGATTGAATCCAAAAGCAATTTAAATTTTACTCAGCTTTGAGTATGCCTCGATTCTTAAATTCAGAAAACCTTTTATAAATGATTCCCTCGCAGAGTGATTGTAGGAGCTGAGCTACTGAACGAGGAAAACCAAACAAATGTAGAATCATAAGCGAACGCTTCGGAATGAATGAGGCTGCCCTCCGGCTCACTGGATGTGTGCAGGACATCCCAAGAGAATGCCAGCGGTGCCCCCCAATGGAAGAGTTGCTTCCAAATCTCTGTGGTCCTCTAGGCACAACGTGAAGGGCCTCCCTGGGCTTTGCGCACGCTGTTCCCTCGCTGGAATACTCTTCCACCCCTTGTCTGTTGGTCTTATGCAAACAGGACTTCTTAAAACCTAGATCTGTTACTCACTCTTTCATAGACACTTCCCTGATGCCCTCGGAACAATTAATCACTTCCTCGCTGCACTCCTTGGAGCCTTATAACAGTGTCTTGATGTTTTCTTATTAGTTGTAGTGTCTGTATTTCATAGTGGACTGAAGCTACCATGGTGTCTATGTTCACCACATCAGTGGGGCAGGGTAGGTTGGATTGTACTGGCTGTGAACTTACATGACTATGTAGCTCATTTTCCTTTAAAACTCTTCCGCATGTTGACCCTGATGCTAGTTCCCTTTAACTTCCACTCGTTGCCACTATTTCGTCCCTTTAGGGCAACCAGGCTAGACCTGTTTCCTCGTCCAGCTATGCAAAATGGAAGGCACCATTCATGACACTGACAGCGAGACACCTGTCAATCCTCCCCACGTGGCATGTTGCTAGGACACACACCCCCCCCCACAGATATGCTCGCGGGCATGTCACGTCCTCCATAGTGGGTGGCCAGAGCAGGAGCGGAGAGCAGGTGGGGACTGGGGGGCAGGCAGCACGCAGCGTCGCACTTCCCTGGAGCAGCCTGTGTTTTATCAGGGTCTTTGTAGAAAGGGCTGTGGCACTTGGTTTCAACTGAGTTGAGTTTCCTCAGAATCAGAGACAATCTGGCATCTGTGTTACTGTAATCTCTGGTAGGCACATGCTGACAATTTGAGGTGGTTTTTTAATGATCTTAAATGATTCTGTCTGTAGACCTGGGCAAAGGCCGCTGGGCTATTGGCAAGTAGGGATGTCTCTCTGGCCTTGAGCAGTGTTCAGCTGTGGGCCATCATGTCAGCAAGGCAGACAGACACCAGAGGACCATGAATGAGATGACTGCGCAGGCGTGGCCGGCTCTCTCCACAGACACACCTGGGAACACGCCTGCCCGTTGTGGAGACACGGAGCTACGTTCCCACGCCAACTGGCAAAAAGCTGCTTCCTGGAGCCCCTGTGCCCAGGGCAGGGCCTCGGGGCTGCTCGACTCTGTGCCAGGCAATGGCCTGGATAATGCTGGGCCCTTAGCGGTTGGTAGTTCTTGCCTGTTATTAAAGACTAGAGGCCCGGTGCACGAATTCCTTATTAAAGACTAGAGGATTGGGGCTGATGGGGCCAGGCTGGCCCGGCCCCCTGGTGGAACTCCAGGTCTCCAGGTTGAACTCCAGGTCGAGGGGATAATTTGCATAGTAGCCTTTTATTACATAGGATTTTGATCACCCCTTTCCCTGAGCTGGGCATTTCACTAAATGGCCTCCAAGTACACAGACGCCGACTTCAGTGACTCATAGCCAGGAGCCTCTGATCCACGGGGGAGACACAAAGGAAATGAGCACCACGGAGCAAGGACTCAGCGGGGGGCAGGGGCGCTGACCGTCCCGTCCTCCCCTTTGGTCAGACACAGTCAACCAGATGGGGCCCCAGGGGCCTCAGACAGACGCCAGCCGCCTGAGAACAGCCCTGCCTGGTATCTCAGGGCCTGGGCCTCCGGTTAAAAGCCGGAGGAAAAGTGCATGTGTGGGAGGACCATCTCTAATGTCAGTACCTCGCTCGCAAGAACCGAAACGAATGATCGTTTCCTGGCAGCTCGCACCAAGCCCGCCAGGAGAAGGGGAACTCTCAGATGTTTCGGCTCAGCAGCTTCGCGTCAGAAATAGCCTCTGAGCCACGGGGTCTGAGCCACGCGCGCCAGAAGCGGGTCCGGAACCGCGGGCTCTGACGGTTCCTGCTGCGAGAACGGGAGGAGGCGGCGGTGCTGCCACACATCTGATTCAGTGCAGTCGTGGTTGGGGTCACACATGTGTGTATCAGTGTGTGTGTGTGTGTGTGTGTGTGTCTGCACGGGTGCGATTTCTCTACAGTCTCCACATCCCGCATCGATGGAGTGTTGAATGTGCACTTGCCATTTGAGAGTGTGTTTCCTGCGTCATCTGTCTCACTGAATATTCACAACGAGTTCTAGGAGGCAGGTACTGTGTCATTGTCCCCTGTCACACCTCAGAGCCTTGGAGAACGTGCTCCGGTCATTCAGTTCACCAGAGGTTGAGCCGAGACCAACCCAGGAGCAGTCTGAGGCCGGACCCGTTTCATAGCCTCGACTCCATGGAGACTGGACTGGGTGGGGCCAGGCTGCAGGAGTGAGTAGCCTGCAGGCAACTTTTCAAAGTGTAGCCGTGGCTTCTCTGGCAAATCCTCTAGGCGTCCCGGCTCTGGAGCTGCTTCCCGGGCTGGTTCTGTGGCTGGTTCTGTGGCGGCTCCTCCCTGTCGACCCGGGTTGCTGGTTCTAAGGTGGAGGCTGCTCCCACTGCCGGGCTCCCCGGACCTGGATCAATAGGCTCAGGTTGTCTTTGCCGCAATGGAAACTGCAACAAGGCAGGCTCTTGGCGCTCAGTTTGAGTCGAAACTGGGGGGGCTCCCACCCTACTGCGCCTGCGTCCGGCCTCCGCTTGATGGGCCACTGTGAGGAGGGCTCAGCCAGCACCGGACAGCGCTGGCTCAGCTGCGGTCCTGTTGTTACTATTTTTGACAGCAGCGGTAACTGGCCACCGAACCTTGGACTTGGAGCGCCAGGGGGCCGTGTTCTCATCCACATCTGGGGCTGCTGTTTGGTCTGCACGGACAGCGCGCTGAACACATCCAAGAAACAGGAACGCCGACGCGAACAAACCCCCAGCGCTGCACAAGGAGTTGAGGTCATGGGTTTACTCATTGTAAAAGCAGCTGCTTTTCCTTGTCAGCGTTTGTTTGGTTTAAAACAAGGGCAGGTCCCCGTGGCCAAAGGAGCGGATGGAAGACTCGAGCTCCCTCGCTTCCAGTGGAGGCGAACCGCCCGCGTCCGCCAAAAGCCCTAATCCCCGTTGTCTGGATAGTTTATTGGGTGCCATCTAGATGGCGGGACATAACTTTTCTGCATCCCATGCTCTTTGGGGGCCAGGCAGCCCTTCAGCTCAGGCGGGGGCTCTGGCGAACGGAGAGGAAGCTCCGGGCTTCCAGGGATGGGACTCTGCTGTGCCCAGCTGCCTTCCTGCAGCGGGGATCACAGTGAATTCGCATTCGTTCCCTGTTCACTGAACCGTAGGCTCTCCTCAGCGAGAGTCTGGTGCTGACACCTCTGCTCACTGTAGCACGAAAGGAGACTCAGCGTGTGGTGGGGAGGAGAAAGGAGAGCATCAGTTTGGTTTTTACCACAAAGCTGGTGGGAGGTGAGGCATCCAGTGGCTCTCGTCTTCCACTTTGCAAGCTTTGTGTGTGCCCCAAACGCAGAGCTGTCCGTGGCCGTGCAGGGCGGGCCTGAGCTCCAATGAAGAATGAGCATTTAACGGGTCTCCCAGGCGGATTGTGACGTCATCATTGGTGCTCTGTGTTTGGCGATGGCTGTTCTGAGAAAGAAGGTGATGAGAGAGAGAGAGAGAGAGAGAGAGAGAGAGAGAGACCACAGGAAGAGAAGGACCCTGAGGTCCCCAGGCAGCAGAGGTGGCTCCCATGGGACTAAACCTTCATGGTCTCAGGCAGCCTTTCCAAGTGCAACACAACATCATTTCTGCTCTGCGTTGTCCGTACTTCCCAGAACTGTGGGCTGTTTTCAGCGTCAGGAGGATTTTGCTTTGACATGAAGTAATCCTGTCCTTTGGGAGCCCCCCAAAGTGAGCCAAGGTCTGAGAGAGTTCCAGAAACCACATCTCATTCCACTGTGGGCCTGTTTGCTTTACTGTTGTGGGTGCTTATGTTGGAGGAACCCGACAACACTGCCAGCACTTTTCAACTTTATTATGTGGGAACATTTTTTTTTTTCTTATAAAATCACTTGTGCTGTGAAAATCATAAAACTACTTCAAAAAATTCTCCTGTCATCTAAATCAGCTTGACTCAAAATAGTTGAAGTTGATTATGCACCAGCAATTTATTTCATGATTTTCTGGGGCTGAAAATAAATAAGAACCAGCAAAGAGTACCTGAAGCAATCCCATAGGAGATTGTTTTTATTAAAAGTATCCATTTCTATTGAAATTATTTAGGCCTTTAGAGTACAGCCATTTCTAATGAGCACCCGAACAGCTGAAGACTGCATGAACTGAGCAAATGTCTTGACTGAGTTCAGTGCCAGTAGCTGGACAGCCGGTGCAAGGTTCCAGAAGATTCCAGAAGGTTCCAGAAAATTCCAGAAGGTTCCAGAGGGTCCAAGTGCTCCAGGTGGACGGATCGCATTAGAAGTGAATGCAGGCCTGGTCCCGTGGAGGTCTAATGGGCTTCTCGCCCTTTCTCTGAAACGGAAACTGCTGACAGTTCTTCTCACATGGGAGATAGTGCGCCAGTTCAATGAACCCCATGAAGTCCATCGAGGACGAGGGAAGCCACGCTGCAGGGGGGCGGCCTGAGGGTCGGTCCTAGAGAGCTTTGCTGGCGGGAGATGAATGGCAGCGCAGGGGGCACGCTGACGTAACCCTTTGGGGAGCGACTCTGGGTTTCAGGCTGTGACGTGTGCCGAGTGGAAGGTAACTCCGGGAGGCGCACGCAGATGCCCACGGCGGGCGTCCTCGCAGATCTCCCGGGGCCCGGCCGCACGGTCAGGTGCAGGTGCAGGTGCAGGGGCCTGTGCGGGCACCAGGCGGCCCTCCCCTCAGAGGCTCCCGCAGGACAGGAGGCCAGATCCGCAGACAGTAAGTCACAAAACCGGCCCCAGGAGCTGTGCGGGCCCCGGGTTTTCTCTCAGCTCCCAACGCCCAGTGCGTGCATTTGCCCGTTCCACATGCTGTTGTCCTCGGGGCACTTTTTCACGCCTGTTTTTCCAGTTACAGAAGCGCCTGGTGGGTGAACTATCTCACTCGTAGGGGGAGGACAGCATGTCCCAAGCTTCAGGGCCCTGTCGTGTGGGCAGCACATCGCCCCAGGGAGGCCCCCGCCAATGGCTTTTGTCCCTTGTGGTGCCCAAGGCCCAGGGCTCCCAGGCAGGTCCTCCCCGCTCCCTGGGCCCCAGGTCCCCCCCCCCCCCCGTCCTCAAGGCGAATGGACGGGCAGGTGCGGGACGCATCCCAGCGACAAAGGGAAACGAGACAGAGCGAGCGCGCTGCGGAGATAAAAATAGGGGGAACAGGAAGTGAGAAGTCGGGGTTTCTGTTTCTTTTCTGGGTCCCCCTGTGTCCACGTCCCCCTGCGGAGCTGCGGAGGGAGCTTCTCCCAGGCGAGCCGTCCTGGGTGTCTGGGAGGAGACGGCGAGCCGCTGGCCCCTCCACGGGGAGCTCCCGCACCTCAGCCCCAGAGCCTGCTCGCTCTCCCCCAGGACGGCGGTCTGCAGGCTCCGAGTGCGGGGTGCCCCCGGGAGCGTTGCTACAGCACGTGCATGCTCTGACGTGGCACTGTCAGGGCTCTGCCCGAGAGCGGGCTCTGCGGTGAGCAAGGACTGCGGGCAGGCCGCCCTCGGTCAAGGTTCAATGTCCCGGCACCCACGGCTCCATTGCTGCCCGGACCCCATGGGAGGGGCTTGCAGGCCTCGTGTGGAGGCCATGGGCCCGGCGGCCAGGGCTGCCCCGGTCACGCTGTGCTTCCTCGCCCTTTAGCGACAGGACGGGAAGCTCTTTAGGAATCACGGCCCTGGAGCCCCCGCTGGCCGGAACCTGGGGGCGGCGGGGCTGCTGTGGTGTCCGAATGGGACGCCCCCTCAGCCGGTGGCAGGCCCTAAAGAGAATAGCCGCCCGGCCTCGCGGCTCGGTGGTTGAACATCGACCTATGACCCTGGAGGTCACGGTCCGGGTACGTACCCGGGTTGTGGGCTCAGTCCCCGGTGTGAAGCATTGTGGGAGGCAGCCTGTCAATGATTCTCTCTCATCATTGATGTTTCTGTCTCTCTCTCCCTCTCCCTTCCACTCTGAAGTCAACTAAAATATATTTATTAAAATCTAGAGGCCCAATGCACAAAATTCGTGCATGGGGTGGGGTGGGGGGTTCCCCTAAGCCCAGCCTGCACCCTCTCACAATCCAGGACCTTTGACTCCTAACTGCTCACCTACCTACCTGCCTGGTCACCCCTAACTGTCCCCCCTGCCAGCCTGGTCGCCCCTAACTGTCCCCCCCCACCAGCCTGGTCACCCATAACTGTTCCCCCCCATCAGCCTGGTTGCTCCCAACTCCCCCCCCACCACCACCACCTGCCTGGTCGCCCCACAGAGCCTGCTGTTGGGTCGTTACTGTTACTGTGCCGGCATCCCGGACAATTTGCACATTCCTCTATTATTGGTATAGATTAGGCTTGATTCTTGTCGCTCACAGTGCTCTGTTAGAGGACCGCCTGCACAGTACCCACCGTCCCCTGCGGAGTGGCCCAGTCAGGGGTTGGGGCACACGGCCCCATGTGCACTGCGACCCTGCGTGCACGTCCGGTATCCCGCTTTCCACACATGTTGTCTCCAACCTCAGAAGCGTGGGATGACTGTCTGGGCGCGCCGTCTGTGTTTAGGGAGCGCCCCTCCCTCCCCCCCCTCCTCCCACCAACATTGAGTCTGGTGCTCGCTCCCGGGCACCTCGTGGGAAACGCTGACAAGGGCTTTATTTAGCAGCCGCTGAGCCTGTGAGTCACGCAGCTTGCTGCTTGTGTTTTCCTGTTGGGTTCTGCTCCCATAAACATTTACTGAAGGCGGCCGTGTGCCGGCGTCTCAGAATTCCACCGCCACAGCTGCTGCGCCACCTGCCCCCGTGAAATGCTGACGGAGACCCCACAGGGCTGCTCTGCAGGGTCCCTGCCCCAGGGCTTCTCTGGTCCCCAGGAGGCGTGCGCTTGCTTGCCGTGGGGATCAGCCCGTGGTCAGAGGGGCAGTTTTGCAAGATGAGCAGCGCGAAGGCAAGGAACCGCCAAAGCCGCTGCCCTCCACCAGGCTGCGGGAAGTGGGGGGTCTGGGGGAGGGGCCGGCACCCCATTGAATTCTGTTCCTCCTACTCGGTTCTACTCAAGCCCACGCGCAGCCACTTTGGGATAGTGAGGCGCTCTCCAGACCCAAGAATTCTGGGGTGACAGCGTTTTCCATCCTGGCCGCAGGGCGAGCCTGTGGGTTTCTGAACATCTGATTAAAGGGCGCGTTGCGTCTGTGATCCGGACTCTCTCCCTTGCGCCAGTGTCCACCCCTCCATGGCCTTGCCCGGCACTTCCTGGCTCTAGAGAAACAAACAGCGCGGCCTTTGTCTTGTTTTCCCTCCCAGGTCACTCACGGCTTTTCCTGAACGCTTCCTTCGGGTTGGGGTGACCCGGCCTCCGGGGGTCACAGATGCTGGCACATGTCCCCGATGTCCCCATCCCCGGGAGAGCCGGCTTTGAGACCCACTTCCACTCCCTCAACACAGAGGAGTGTCCGTGCGACACCTCGTTTCAGAGCTCGAACAGAGGCCAGGCCCTCTCGCCACGCATTAGGCCTCAGACCTGAGCTGGGCCCCCGGAGGACAGGGCGATGCGGGGTGAAGAGCCAAGGCTCCCATCTAACTCCATCACCCAGTGGCCTGTGAGCTTCAGAAAGTGACCTAACCGCCTGGTGCCTCCGCTTCTCTATCTGTACAATGGGTAAAGTGGCACCTACCTCCTGGGGTGGTTGTCAGCATAAAGAAGTGGGTATCAGTACTTAGAACAGCTCTTGTCCCTCGGTAAGTGCTGTTATTATTATTGAATGGTTAGGCCTATGGGGAGATACCCAAAGGGCTGGACATAGATGCTTGCACACCATGAGTGAGAAAGGAATGAATGACTACAATTAAAATGCATTTGTTCACTCTGGCCAGTTTTTCTCAGTGATTAGAGCGTTGGCCTGCAGACCGAAGGGTATTGGGTTGGCTTTCCGGTCAAGGGCATGTGTGTCAGTCGCAGGCTCAACACCCCTTTACCCCGCCCCCCCTCCCACATTGGGGCACATGCAGGGAGTGGGGGCAACCAATTAATGTGTCTCTCTCACATCGATGTTTCTCTCTCTCCCCTCCCTCCTCTCTTCCTTCCACTCTCTCTGAAAAGATCAATGGAAAAAATATCCTCAGGGTGAGGATTGGAAAACTGTATTTGTTCAATAACTATGTCTTGAGCCCGTGCTCGGTGCCAGCTACTGTGCTAAGTGCAAGGGTACAAATCCAAGGATACAGACTGCGCCCAGGGCTAGCTTAGTCCCTGGAGGAAGCTGCGGGAGTGGACAGAGGAGGCCACGGGGTCAGAGGGTTGGGTCCAGCTCCATTAGTACCTAGAGCTGAACGGGTGAGACTCCTCATCCTAAAATGGGGGTGCTATCACCTCACTAGGATGTGATGAGAAGTGATGTGGAATACAGAGCCGTGGGTAGTCAGATCAATAAATTAGATACATTAACTGTTATGTGCGCACATGCTTGGTGGCCCGTGTCTATGTAGAGAGGGAAAGGGAGCAGTTACGGTGCAGGTGACAGTCACTCTGGGAGGTTTGTTCCAGGTGGAGCTGAAGGCCCCAGGGAGGGGCCTACACCTGCCTGGAGGGTGGCAGGGGAGCCACGGCCGAGACACCAGGTCAGTGTCCGAGGGGAAGTCGAGTCAGACAAAGGCGTAGAGGTCAGAGAGACGTGGATCTGGGGACAAATAAGAGTCAGTTTTGTGGGACATAAATGTGAGCAGAGAGGAGGCAGGGAGAGGCACAGAGAGGGAAGCGGTCACATATTTGTCAAAATGACAGTGTCCTAATGAGGCTGCCCTGATCATCCTAATAAAAATACTCCACTCCCCAGCCTTCCAGGTTTCCACAGAGCCCTGCCGCTGCGTTTCTCTCCAAGTCCCTGTCTCTACCTTTTCCATAAGTCACTCCTAGATGTAGATACCCTCACGTGTGTGTACATCACACACACACACACACACACACACACACACACACACACACCCCTTGTTTTGTCTCCTCGGTGGAATGCAAGTTCCCTGAGAACATGCACTTTGCTCTCCTGCCGTATCCCCAGCACCGAATGGGTGCCTGGCACATAATAGGTGCTCACTAAATATCAGTTGAACTGAATGAATGAATGAATGCGTAGCTTCTCTGGCTGGCACAAAAGGTGAGCTTATCCTTTTGCTGGAGGAACCTTGAAGAATTCTAAGAAAGGGAAGGTGTGGTCATGTTTCCCTGTTAGAGTGTTCTGGAAGCATTGCTGTGGAAAGGCTGTGAGGGGCCATTGTGATAATCTGCGGGCTGCTGGAGGGCCGGACCCGTGGAAGGGAAAGTGGGGAATGGGAGAGGCATGGAGGCCAGGCAGGCAGAACCAGAGGGCAGGCTGGGGGGACAAAGGCGAGGGCACCCTTCAGAGTCCCTCGGGTGTCACTGGAGCAAAGGAGAGTCGTTCACTGAGAAGGGAGAAGAATATGAGTGAAGGGCACGTACCTGGGTGGCGGGTTCACTTCCTGCCCCTGGCAGGGTGCGTGCGTGCAGGGGGCAACCCATTGCTGTGTCTTTTGCAGGTCGATGTTCTCCATTTTTATTACTCATTTGTATGTGCCATTATTGTTATTTTGAAAGGTGGCATTTTGTTAGAAGTGGGTTTTCCCCTCTAAGTGAGGGTTTAAAGTTTGCTGTGTTCTTAACCATGCGTTTTGCATGCACAGACGGGAGAAGTTTGCTTTCTAAACAAAGCGCATTCCTACACTGTGTTGGGAACCAGTGGAAAATCTGCTCACCCTTTTCAGAGATTCCCTCTATGGCCACATTTGGGAAGCTTCGAATTTAGTGGGAAGTGTCACTAAATAAGAGGTTCCCAGTCACTGTGGCTTTTCTCTAAAGTCAACTTTGCCAGCACTCAATATTTTGGAGCAGCTCACACATAGGTATCCATCGCGTTAAAGGCCTAGGGTGTGCATGACCACGTCCGAGGCACATCTCCCCCCCATCGTGTCTCAGGTTGGTCTCTTTCACGTGCCCCCCCTCCTTGGTGTTGCCATTTGCCCTGTGTAAGTCCGTTCCACATCGCGCGCGGCTGTGTGCTCTTCTCGGAGCGCGTAAACCCGGGCCCTGCGGTGGGGAGGACCTTCCGTTCCTCCCGCCCTCCTCCTCCCATTCCCAAGAGAACCCGGAGGAATGGCGACGGCCAGGAATTTTCACTCGGAGATCAAGCGGCTGGAACATTCTCTTCTCATTTCCTCCCACTTGAATCCATGACGGCTGCAGTTTTCCACGTCTTTACTGACTCAACAAACGTCCCCGGGGTATTTCCATCCTCTCACCATGAGCTCACTTTCTGTGCTTATTCATTCCCAGTTGCTTCGCGGGCTGAGCGGGGTGTCCGTGATCAGTGACTCAGAGCTATTTCAGGAATCCCCAGCATTTCCACGCACTGACTCACCTCGCAGTCCTCGGGCTCACCTGTCGGGGGCGTGGCTGTGGCCCGGCACATGGGCCTGGGGTGGCCAGGACGCTCCTCAGACAGACGTGTCTGCAGTGGCAGAGCTGTGATCTGAGCAGAGCCCTCCTGCCTGTCCCTCCTCCGGCCCGTGTCTGCCTTGGGAAGGAAAGAGGTTTGCCCTGGTCGCCTTGGAGTCCCCAGTGACTCCGGAGCTCCAGGGCCCCATAACACTGTGCCGCCCGACAAATGTGTCCTGGATGACGGGCTATGGAATCCTGGGGATGGTGGAGACCCTTCGCTTGTGTTTTGTGAATTGTTATGACTATAAATATGGAAAAACCATCTTAGGAAGGGAGGGGCTTAGATCAATACCCGAGAATGTAGGTAAGTGCCTAAATCTTGGGGTTACCTGGAAGAAATAGGTCTGACCAGGACGTCACAAAAATGCTGGAGGAGTTAAAGCAGCTGAATGAAGCCGTCTCGGGTCTCAGCAGCACCGTCTCACTGGCCCTCATCTCGTAAACCCGCCTCTCCCGCACCCATTCCTTGGTTCTGTCGGCCTTTAGCTTTCAAGCACCTCCTTGGTTCCTTCTAACCTCTCTCTTCAAGTCTACGGCCTGAGTTCTGTGAGATTAGTGTGCATGTTGCATCAGGCGTCCCCACATCTACCCCAGATCTGATGATTCACCAGAGAGCCTTGCAGGGCTCAGCGCGTAGTCACACTCACGGAGGCAGCGGACAGCAGTGAAAGGAGACAGGAAATCAGCAAAGGGCAAAAGCACACGCGGCGAAGTCCAGAGGACACCGGGCTCAGGCTTCTAGAATCTGCTCCCGGGGGAGTCTCCCACGATACACTTAACTCCTCCAACATCGCACCGTGACAACGTGGGAGGTGCTGTCTCCCAGGAAGCTCATCACACACTCAGCACCAGGGTTTTCCTGGGGCTGGTCGCGTGGGCACTCTCCCCAGCGTGTACCAAGCTCCAGACCCCGAGAGGAAAGCAGGCTTTCAGCAGAAGTCACGTCATATGACAACAGGCATCGTGAACCGTCCTTCTCCGTTACAGGTGGGAACTCTACTGACATTCAAGTTTCCGGACGTCAGCCAACAGCCCACCTCGCAAGAGGGCCTTTCTGAGGACAGCGGCCCCAGGCCTGCTCTGTCACCTCTTTCCTGCACACACGGGTACCTCAAGCTCATCCTCTTTCCCAATTTGGGGACACTCTACCCTCCCAACACCAGCCCCCTGAGCGGCCGATTTATCATCCCAACTTAATGCGAAGGCCATCCATCTCCTGAGATTCCTCGCTGACCATCCTCTGGGCAGTATCCCCTGAGATAAGGTTCTTGAGAATCACGTAGGTTTTTAATAGCCATTGAAGGACATTGGAGCATTAGTTGCCCAACAATAAGCAAAAGAGTTGACAGGTGACGTTGAGAAGCTAGTTGAGACGGAATATCACACATTTTCTCCAGTGTCCTCAGCCACCGTGGCCCAGGAGCCAAGAGAGTGTCTTAAAGCATGGATCCAATACTGGAGTGTTACAGAGGGGACGTTATGGGGAAATAGAGGGTGAGAGGAAAGCAAAGGTCCTGTGAGAGTGACGATAGAGTGTCTTAAAGCATGGATCCAATACTGGAGTGTTACGGAGGGGACATTATGGGGAAATAGAGGGTGAGAGGAAAGCAAGGGTCCTGTGAGAGTGACGATAGAGTGTCTTAAAGCATGGATCCAATACTGGAGTGTTACGGAGGGGACGTTATGGGGAAATAGAGGGTGAGAGGAAAGCAAGGGTCCTGTGAGAGTGACGATAGGGTCCAATGAAGGAAAGAAGTCAGAAGAGCTAATTCTGGAAGAGCGTGAGGTAACCAACAACATGGTAGCGCTAAAGATGAGGTCATGCAGGAGGAGGGGTGATGAAAACGAATGAGTCACATTTCTTATTACAGATAGAACATTTGTGTTTAAGAATTCAAGGATGGGGAAATTCCAGGGTTTAAGTTTGAGAGGGCATCTGAAAGGGAATTGAGATGAAGGCTATTGGAAGAGTTGGAAGTTAAGAAGAAAGGAGGGATGTCACTAAAGGTCACTAAAGATAATGGTGGGTCAGTGGCATCTGAGTAAAGAGGCAAACTTTTTCCGAGGTGCCAGACATTAATGGATGCTTCAGATTGGCTTTAAAGAGACAGAAATAAATGAAAAAGCATAATGTGAAGAAAATTAACCTCAGTGGAGCAATGGAAGGGCATTGGGTAGTAGCTTGGAAGCCTCTCTGCGAAGTAATGAGAGTCCTCATCCCACCCCTGACACCTACATTCCGGAAACACGGTCAGCGTTCTCGCGAGGTGCTGCTGAGAAGTGGCAGAGGCTCAGAGAGAAAATAAACCACTCACCAGACCAAAGGCGTGTTTTATCATTAAAGTCCTTTTTCTTGTCTTCATTGCCACAGGAATGGAGCCAATTACAGATTTCATCCTCTCCGTAGCAAGTTTAATAATTACATCAAAACTTTCAGCAATGATCAGTGTATGTTTCTACTGAAGCCAACGTGATCTAGCCAAGTTCACATTTATGAAATCTATTCACTTTTAAAGATTAATTACAAGATTTCTTTCCCGGACCCTGTCAGTTATTTTCAAATAAATTATCAAGATTGGTTTTAATAAAAAACATATACTTCAAAAAGTTTTGCCTAAGGTTGCATCTAGTTTTTATGGTTTTGAGACAAGTAGTTTGGTGTGTAGGTAACTTTATTCTGGAAAAAAAAAATCAGATACTATGAATAGCATACTGTCTGTTGTCAACAATAGCACACTGATAAATATTAAAATCTGGTTGTCATGTAAGATTAATGAGTGATTATTTAGGATTGAACACATGTTAAAACCATTCAGTCACAAAGTAGCCCATTAAAATAGTGATGATATGAAACCAGAGCTACCCAGAAGCAGTGAGAACATGGAAATATTTAATCTGTCCATCATCTTAAAAATTATTATTCAATATTCATAATTCAAAATCCTCATGTTTTATGCAGAAATCAGCACTTTGCCAGATCCCGTGTGAGAACACTAAGCAGTTTCATATGCTACTCAGGTGTCTTGCTTAAAATTACTCCCCGAAATATAAATTTAAATGGATTATTCTAGAAAAGCAATGATTATTGTAAGGAATGTAGTAACTGATGGCATTGTGACTTCTATTGAACACAGGGACCGAGTTAGGAACCATGCCAGTTTCTTCAGAAGGGGGGGTCTTACACAGTTGTAAGAGGGAATAAAATAATCACTGTAGCTAAATGTTCTGCATGTGTTCTGTGTCCAACATATTAAATGGTATTATTTTACTTAATCGTCACCTCTAGAGAGTCAAGTATTTTTATTTTTTTTTTTCCATTTTTAAAATGAAGAAACTGGAGCTGAGAAGGTCGAATGGCCCATTTCACAAAGCTATTGAAGGTCAGGCTGGTTTGAACCGGAGTCGGCCTCTGTACTAGATGCCTGTCCATTTACATGAGCTCAGAAGTCTCATTGCCATGGACGGACCCTCAAGCAAGGGAAGTTGACAGATCTGCTTACCCTCTTGTCTCTCAAGTCTGTTACCCATAAACTCAAGCTGTAGCTCAGCCGTCCTTAAAAATCAGGGAGCCGAGGGAATTTTTAAATCCATGAAGGGATTAATTTTTTGGCATTTCCTCAGTGGGTTGTCTGTTTCTAAACATCAAGGCAATGCTACCAGCAGAAGGAAACTTAGAATCCGGGACCCATCCTCCAACCAGCGCGGGAATCTCTTTCCTCTTCTTGGCCCTCCTTCCACTCGGGAAGTCTGGCTTCGGGGTAAGTATGCCCTGCTCCTAACCAGCATGTGCGGGTTATTTTCCTTCTATATCCTTCCCAGTGGCCCTATCGCCTTGCTGATGCCTGACTCTGCCCTCTCTTCCGTACCCGGTAGCCGGGCCCCCATGCGCTCGTGCCCTGAGGGCTGCTGTGTGTAGTGAACGTGCAGAGCAGTGTCTTGGATCTGCGGGCGCAGGGGGTTGTGAAAGGGCAAGCGTTTCTTACTGACCCTGTCTGTCCCATGGACGATGGCTTCGGGTGCGCGCTGCGTTCGCACGGTAAGATGTTCACAATAGAGGTGGGCCAGGGTCGGTCTGGTGGCTCATTGATGTCATCAAAGACCGAGGCGCTTTCTGTTTCCCTGCGTGCCACCCTCGGGCTGCAGGACGCAGGCAGCTGTGGCAGAGAGCACTCGGAGACACAGCCACATCTGGCCGGAGGGGGGCCATGTCCTCCCAGCGCTGCTTTGTAATCAGGGAGGAAAGGTCTCCCCATAAGCCCCCCAGATGGCTTCCCCGTAAGTGCCCGTCTGCAGCCAATGCCATAGCCTCGCTGTAGGGGGTGGGGAACTCTAACATCATCGGATCGTTTCAGACACTCCAGTGGAGGTGAGCTCTGTGAGCAAGAGGAGTGTGGATCGAGGGAAGAGTGGAGTGTAGACAGCCAAGTTAGCTTTCGATCCAACCAGCTGCCCCAGAAACTAGCCCTTCCTAAGTATCTGTATGTTATGAGCCTCAATATCGGAGGCAACTAGAACCATCTTTGGATTAAACCTGGGCAAGGTATATACTTACTCATCTCTCCAGGAGCAATCTCAACGAATTTCAATTAAGAGATTGATTCAACTAACAGGCACCGCAGTCAGAGCATAGGCACGTATTTCTCGTATTTGGTGAGACCAATGGCTTTGGTAAGTTGGCCTTTGCTACCAGTCAGGTCTGTTTCCATCACGGTCTGTCTGGTGTGATTGGGCTGGACTCTAGCAGTGACTCCATGAGAAGTCCCCTCAGGTACCGGCCATGACTATCTGCTATGTTTAGCCGGCGTGCGGGACTATGTCAGCAATGTTGTTGGGTTTTCCACAATCAAATGAAATGTGGAAATCTCCGGCGATGCTGGCAGCACAGCCTGGGACAGCTGTGTGCGACCCGGAACTTCCTGTGGCCTCTGCCAGCTGAGAGAGACCTCGGCAGCCGGGGACAGTGACTCGCTGCTGAATAAGCCAGGGTCCTTTTCGCACCAGTCTTTGAAAGCCTTGGCCCCGGGAGTCTAGGGTCCCAGCAAAAAGACCGTCTCATTCTGAAAAAGCCCTGCTAGAACAGGGTCACGCTTGTAGGCGAGGGGTGTTAGTTCCATCAGAAATAAAGGGGAGTCATAAGATGGTGCTGGAACCCTACAGCTACCCCTGCAGGCAGAAGTATTCATCCGAACCCCCAAACCCCCCTGGTAGAAGAGGAGGCTGTATGGAAACAGAACTTCAAGAATGCAATTTGACCAGAAATATAACTTGAAACAGTAAATCTGTCTATCTGTCTAATCTATGTATGTATGTATGTACCTATATGCAGAAATACACAGGCATGTCACGGTGGCTGTTTAGAAAGGGTGTTGCTTATAAAGTATTTAACGCCCCAAGTCTAGGGTCTGCATGAACATGCAAGTTCGAGACATTCTGCAACGCCCTCGTGTCTTTTGCAGCTGCTTTGGGATTGGAGATACACAGCTTAGCTCTCTTCGCCGAACCATCCAGCGTCTGTCGAACTCAGGGATGAAACAGAATTTGTTCTGCTTGTGAGCAATTTTCCTGAAGCCACCTGATTTTTTTTTTGTTTGGCTTGGTAGTCCTTCGTCTATTAGCAAACATTTAAATGTCTTCCACCCTATGAAGCTTTCAACTGTGAAATGAACCTGTCCCCAGCCTTGTTTGAGCAAGACCAGGTGTCTCAGACTTCCCCGCCTCCTCACAGGAGGGGGAAGGGGGCTTGGGCAGCTGTGCCACGAAAAAGTGTCAGTGAACCCCCCGAAAGTGACCAGAGGCTCGGCCAACCCGGCCTCCGGAAAATTACCTCATCGACCCCAACTTTTTCAGGGAACACGAGACTCATCTTCCTCTCTTCCTGAAAATGAGCAGCGCCCCTCCCCCGTCTCCCCCTGAAACAACAGCCATCGGAGATTTCATGATCGCTCGCCTGGACGCAGTTCAAACGCGCAGGCAGGAAGGAATGCGCAGCTGCCACGGAGCCCGGCCGCGGTGCCCCAGACAGATCCCCGCGCAGCGGCTGGTTCTGATTAGCAGCAGACTCCGCGCTGGGCTCTCCGCCCCCCTCTTTCTCCAGCAACTTTAAACAAAGTGATTTGTAGGCTCTGCCTCATACAGTATCCCCCCCCCCCCCCCCCCCGTGCAAACGGAGGATGTTCATGGAAATAACTTGAGCCAAAGTTCAAAGCGGATTAGAGCATCTGAAGGTACCTGGAGATGTTTATCCGGCCCTCGACGGAGGCGGGTGGGGTGGAGCGGGGGTGGGGGTGAGCTTCCTCCCCCTCCTCCCCCGGCGCCGCCTCCCGTGCCGTGCAGTGAGGTTACATGGTGATTATCACGCTAGATTGTTCTTAATGCTAATCTGCTCGGAAGGACGTTTTCCCCCTGTAGCTGATGAAAAAGTATCCTGAGTCCCAGGCAGCCGCACCAGGGAGATGTCTGTGAGCTGTGAGCGTGGCGCTCCGGAAGGCTTCCCTCCGTGACCTTCCTCGGCCCCCAGCACACGGGCTGCTCAGTGCTGTCCGACTAAGCCGCAGTGCCAGGGCCGTCGTCCCCTAGCGGTGCCCGCGGGCCCTTTCATCATGCAGACGAGCCTGCTCTCTAGACCTGAGTGGAGACTCAGTGAATGAGACCGATGTCTGCAGATAAACCTCCCCAGGCCAGGGCCTGGTGCTGCCTGCAGTGCCGCAGGCTTCGTCCCGGCTGTGATGCCCACGGGGGCAGCGGCTCAAAGCAATTGGAGAAAAACATCTTTTTTTTTCTGTTTAATTCTTTTTTTTTTCTTCATTAAAATTTTTTTAAAAATACCTTTATTGTTGAAAGTGTTATATGTGTCCCCTTTCCCCCCATTGACCTCTCCCCGCCCGCCCCCGCCCCCCACCCCAGACCTTCACTACCCTGTGTCCATGGGTGATGCATATTTGAATACAAGTTCATTGGTTGCTCTCTTCCCACCTGCCCACCCTCCCCTGCCTCCCCTCTGAGGTTTGACAGTCTGTTCCGGGGCGTCTATGTCTCTGGGTTGATTTTTGCTGGTCAGTTTATGTTGGTCATTAGATTCCGCATATGAGTGAGGTCATGCAAGACTTCTCTTTCTCTGACTGGCTTTGACATAAATGGTCACCGTGACCATTAACGAGCCTCGCCCCAGCCGGCTGGCTCTGTGGTTAGAGCGTCCACCCAAGGACTGAAGGGTCCGGGTTCCATTCTGGTCGAGGCCACGGCCCTCTTCTATTTGATAAAATTGCCAGCATGGTTCCAGGGCCATCGTGACTGACCAGAAGATGTGGAAAAACAGAATTAGGACCCAGTAACCCCCATTGGCCGTGAATGGCTTGAATCCCTTAATGTATGCACTTCGCTCATGAACTAAATCCTGTCACCATGTAGCAGGTTTTCCCTGGAAGACTAATCCCTTTCCCACCAGGGAAGGAGCGTGCCAGGAAGTGGCCAACGTCCGTCTGCCTGGCTCGCCGGGCTGCCTGGGTTCGAATCCTGCGCCTACCATGTGCTTGTTGAGTAAACGCCTCAGATGAGTTATGTGGCTCTCTGGGCCCCTTTCCCACCTGAAAAGTGGGGGCAACACTGTTACCCCCTCCTGGGGTTGTCTTGAGGGGCAAAGAAGTGATGACGCATGAAGCTTGGGCTGTGCCTGGGCCACACGGAGCTCCCGCTGTCGATTACCAGTAACATTGACCTTCGTTCTTCCTGAGCCGATTTGCAGCACAATGATGCCAGAGACCCAGGCGTCCTCCGTGGCCATGGTGTCGCTCTGCAAAGCATTCTGGCGCCAATACTCTCGGTTGTGGTTTTTGATGTCTCTTGAGAAAGAGGAGGCTTGGAAACAGTCTCCCAATGTCGGTAAAACCCACAGGTATTTTTAACTGACCTTGTCAAGGACGATGGCACATTCACAGAGCATCACCTGGTGCCACTCTCTGCAGCAGAACGGGGGCCTGAGAAGGGTGCCACCCACCCCGAGGTGGCGTTGGGGCTTTTGGGGAAGCCTGGCTCCACGCAGAGGCTGCTCGAGAAAACAAGTCCGTGGAGTGTGGACAATGCACACCCAAGTTCACCCTCCAGTCTCTGTCATTCCCTCTGCTCCGCAGCTGCAAACAAGACCGTCCGGTTCATCACATCCTTTGGCAGAGAGATCGGTGTATTGAGCTTTATGAGTGACCAGGGACCCCAAACGATGACCTGGGGGCCAAATCGGGCCCATGCCTTGTTTGAGCTAATAACGCTTTTACATTTTTAAAGGGCGGTAAACGTAACAGAATAGGCCACAGAAGCCGGTTGAGGCCCACAAAGCCTGAAAGAGTTACTGTTTGGCCCTTTATAGAAAGAGCGTGTTGACAGCTCAGTTTGGCCGTAACAAAACCTATCTGCCATCCAGGCTTCCGGGGCACAATGCAGGGGCCTGTGATTCAGAAGGCGCTCCGGGCCCTTGTAATGTCCCAGGTTGGCGATGAGGAACGGCTATGACTGGACGGTATTAATCCTGAAACCAGACGGCCTTTGATCAGACCGAGGCTCGGCCACTTACTAAGTGTGTGATCCTTATCACGGTCCTTCATCTCCCTGAGCCTCAGTTTCCTCATCTGTAAGCGTGAGCCTCACAGGCCGCCTTATCTGGCTGATGCGAGGATCAAAGCAGAAAGCGCAGGGGAAGCTCTTTGAACTTGGGGATGTTCATTAAATGTTGGCCGTCCTGGCAAGCCTCCCGGCAAAGAGCCCGGCTGCTGAGCTCCCTGGCTGCTGCAGGGCCTGCGACTCAGAGCTGACAGCATGGTCACCTGGCGGGAGGGTCTCTCCGGCCTCCTGGCCCTAACCGCTGGCACATCTGTATACAACGCCAGGGTCAGGGGCCCACCTGCGCTGTGACACACAGCCGAGCGTGAGAGACGGGGAGATCCTGCAAAACGCTGCACTCGTATTTCCAGTTCCTGCCGTCCTCCATTCTGGCTGGTGGGTGCCTGCGGGAGGCACCCATCCTGCCACCCTCCACTCTGGCTGGTGGGTGCCTGTGAGACACACACATCTCGGCACCGTGTAGGATCCTCGGAGCCCTCGGTGGCTTCAGAGTCACTGTCTTATTCCTCAGATTAGCTTGATTGTGGCGATGGTTTCGCGAGGTGTGCACACATCCAAGCACGAAGGGATACACGTTACATGTACACCATTGTGTCAGTCCCCCTCAGTGAAGCTGGAAACCCTGCTCGGCCCTCAGAGGGAGCTCACAGAGAGGTTTTGAAATGACGCCTCACTGATCGTGGAAGTGGGCCCTGGCCAGGTGGCTCAGTTGGTTGGAGCGTCATCCTATACACCAAAAGGTTGCGGGTTTGATTCTTGACCAGGGCATATACCAGGTTGGGGGTTCAATCCCTGGTCAGGGTACATATAGGAGGCAACTGATTGATGTTTCTCTCTTACATCAATGTTTCTTTCTCTCTCTCTCTCTCTTTCTCCCTACCTCCCCCTCCCCTTTTCCTTTCCTCTCTCTCTAAAAATTAACAAAAACATATCATCACATAAGGATTAAATGATAATAAGAATAATGTAAAAGGAAAAAAAAAACAAGAAAATAAAGTTATAGTTTCAGCAAGGAAGAAGGAGGAGGACGAGGAGGACGAGGAGGAGGAGGAGAAAGAAAGAGAGAAAAAAAGAAAAGAATGTGGCTGCTCTAATTCAGACCCCGGATGGCAGATGTGCGACCTGTGACATAGGTGGAAAACGAACTTCCTTTCTTAGGGCCTCTCGGGTTTGGGGATCATGTCTTATTACCACATAAGCTCACAAAGTCTGATGTAGGCAATGGCCTTGCAGGAAACTCTGTTTCTGTCGGGTTTTCTGATAAATCTGCACTCTGCACGTGAGGATGGTCACCGGACCCATTTCTAAATGAAAACAAAACAAAACACACAAAAAAACAAAATCCGTGAGGTTCGTGGCTGGAGAGGCAAGAGGCCCCAGAAGAAAACGTAAAACGCGAGCTGTATGCGGCCCGGAAAGGGTTTCCCGGTGGGGAAGGCTCTCGCTCACGTCTGTGTCTCTTTAAGGATCAAAAACGCCTGCCTTTTCCCTCGGGCTTACATGACAAGTATTTCCTTTTAACACTTCAATAAAAAAGTATATAGGAATTTTCCATCGGCCTAAAAGGCTGACGAGCAAGACGGAGTTTCCACCGAATGCGGGACGCGGCCTCCCCGATGGAGCGGGAGTCGGGAGGAGTGCAGCTTGGTCTACAAGGGCTGGACGCCCCGTAAAATGTCCCCATCCTCCAAACAGGCTGGGACGGGATGTGCGTGTTGCCTGCCATGGAGCCAAAGCCGCCGTGACCGCGAGGAACCGGGGGAGACCACTTGAGCCTCCTGCGACCTCACGCGCAACACCAAAGGGCTCTGATATTTGGGGGAGATAAGGCCGCCGCCCCTTGTCCTCGGCTTGTCAAAGAAAACGGACTACATTCCAGGCCGTTCCTACCCGGCAGCTTTGGTTCGCGCGTCAAACCTTAGTGAGAAAGCGCTTTAAGATTCTCCCGTTAGCCAAGACCTGTCCTCTCCTTTTTTTTTAAATTAAATATATTTTTATTGTTTTCAGAGAGGAAGGGAGACAGAGAGAGAGGTAGAAACACAGCAATGAAGAGAGAGAATGAATCACTGATTAGCTGCCTCCTGCACATCCCCTACTGGGGATGGAGCCCAAAATCCGGACCTGTGCCCTGACCGGGAATCGAACCGTGACCTCCTGGTTCATAGGTCGATGCTCAACCACTGAGCCACCCGGCCGGCCGATCAGATTTTTAACTACGTGTGTCAGTAGCTGAAGGTGAGTCTGTGCGTTCTTCTCCTGCTTTGCAGGGCGTCCAGCAGTTACCTTCGGCCCGTAAACTGACTACCTGCAGCCCGTGAGTCAGTGGGTGGCGAGGATGGAAGACGGGCCTGCAGGGGGGCGGGGACCGATTCAGCCTTTAGCACTGAGGTGCTTTTTCGTGAACAGCCTCTTACACTCACGCACTTGGACCTTCCTCGTGCCTCCCTCCACATCAACCCCTGGGTGTCCTCCTAGGACCCAGCTTTTATGACAGGATCTTGTTCAGGTGAATTTGATTTTGTGTTGAAACCCCTGTGTCCTGTCTCGTGGGGCGCACTGCATCGCTAAACGCAATGCTTCCATGCTTGGACAGCTGGGTGCCCCCTGTGTTGAAATAGCCTCAGCTCCAGGGGAGGCCCTGGAATTTCTGGTGTCATTTCCCAACATTTTAGGTTTTCAAATGAAAATTTCAAATATACAAAAAAAATGGAAAGATTGTACAGAAATACCCACCTCACTGCCTGGGTTCTACAGCCAGTAGGTCGCTGTATTTGCTTCCTCCTAAGCCTATCGAACTGTTCCTCACTCGCCCATCTGTCCATGTTATTTCTGATGCGTCTGGAGCAGGTCAGTGACATCAGTGCAGCCCGTCTGTAGCTATTTCCACCTGCACCTCATGAGCAGGAGTCAGCGTGTGCTTTTAGGAAAAACATGTCTGCAGGGAAATGCATAAATCTCATGAGTCCCTGTCTACAAGTTTTGACAAAGGTGTACAGGCGTATACTACACCCTTTATCAAGACACAGAGCAAGACCACACTCCACCAAGTCCGGGACGCCCGTCCCAGCAGCGCCCACTCGCTCACGCAAACACGTCTCCCTCTCATTCTACCCGGAAGGGCCACTCCCGGAAGCTCTGTCATCGGGGTTCACGCTGCTGCCGCTGCTGGGATCGGGGGGGCCACCATGCCCACCCCCGCGCAGAACTCTCCTGGAGAGGAACTCACAAGCGCCTCCTGTCACACCTGCCTCCGTCCGCTCTCTCTTCAACCGAGCGCTTCCCACCGTTGGCAGTGGGTCTGCCCTCTGTGCCTCCTCGTGCCCTCCACAAGTAGCAGGAGGGCAAGACGGGCGCTCTGTGCGTCTCCTGCTGGGCGGTCATGGCTTCCCTTTTGCAATGGAGGTTGCACTTGGCTTTGGACTGGGACTTGCGCTTGGGCGTTGAGTGTGTCTCGCAGAGGCTGGCGCTGGAGGTGGTTCTGTAGTCACTCGCGAGGCCTCTTGGCGTCTTGGGGCACTGCCCACTCGACACGGGGCCTGTGGAGTGACAGGCGCCTGCGGACGCGACCCCCACACGCTCCATTCACGCCCGTCCTGACTCGCAGGGCACGGCACGTGGTCTGACTAAGCCTTTGCCGCGTGCGTCACGGATGCCACTCGGCGAGCGACCTTTGCAACATGAGCGGGCGCATCCCGTGGCGTCAGCGAGTGTTGGCTGGATTTTCCACGTCAGGAATCTGCCAGCGGAAAGTGGGGGAGAAAGGACAATCCATAGTGAGAGCTCCCGGCTCAAGCAGAGGAGAGCCCCTGGGAGAGCCTGGGTCCATGGCGCGCTCACTGGGAGGCCTGGGCGCGGGTGTGAGGGAGGGAGAGTGCGCAGGACGCGCCGGGGTGTTGGGAGTACTCGGCGGGCAGACAGGGAGACTCTGAAAAACGAAAGGCGCTCTGGGAAGCCTGGCTCCCCCAGTGGGTGCTGGTCCCACTCACAAGGCTCACCCTGTGGCTCCCACCTGCAGACGGACAAGGAGGGAGGCCCTCACTGGCTATTCCAGAGCGCGGCCACGGACAGCAAGAGAGAGGCATGGCTGCCAGCACCTCCCGGAGCTTCTGAGCTCTGACTCCTCGCAGGAAGGGGTGCCCACCGCCAGGGGTGGAAGTCGGGGGGCGGGGGGGTGGGATTTCATGGAAGTGCTGTGTGGAGACGGGTGAGTCTGGGGACCCTAAGGGAACAGAGATGCCTGGGACAGCAATGGCTGGGCTGCAGGAGGAGAGGAGGGGTGTCCTCAGGTCTGCGGAGAGCACGGGCTGCAGAGAGGGATGTCCACAGGAGCTGGAGCCATGCAACCCCGTCCCACCCGTCCCGGGACGATGGACGCCAGGCCGGGGCGAGGCGCTGGCAGCGCAGTCACGCCCCAGAGGTGGCCCAACTGTGCGTGCAGGGTGGCCCCGGGAGGAGGCTGGGAGGTGGAGGGAGCCCTCAGGAGCAACCAGCACCCGCCCGCTGGCCCAGGCTGAGGAGGCCACTCTGATACCTGAGCAAATAGCCCTCCTCCGTCACTGGACCCAGCAGGTTCATTGTGACCTGAGTCCTCTGACCCGAGACAGCACAGGGTCCCCTCTGCGGTTCCGAGTGCTTCGTTCTGGAGACCTTTACATTATCATGGAAAGTCTAGAAGAGTCTAGAAGCGTCTAGAAGGACCTTCCATGAGCTTGCGCACCTGGGGAGACCGCAGAGCGTGTTTCCAAATAGCGTCGCAGGCAGCGGTCGGGGGTGAGACCCGGCGTAGCTTTCTGAGGGACACGCTTCAGCCCCGCACAAGGCAGTGAGGGTGGGCCCGGGCGGCGTGTCTGGAATTGGCATCGCCCAGAGGGGGACTCTCAGGCTCCCCTTCCCCACTTGTCCTGGCGGCAGCCCCTCTGAGAACCGACTCAGTGCCAGCTGCTCGGCACCCTGACAACCACAGGGACCTTGGAGCAGAGAGGCAGCTGTGGCTGGGGGAGGGGGGTGAGCGGGGGTGGGGGGGGGAGGACCCGCTCTGCCTACACCTGCCCACGCAGGTCCAGGACCCAGGACGGAGCCCACGTGCCCCCAGGCCACGGCAGCCCGTCACCGGGTCGGGTAGGCCGGTCTTCCCATTGGGTTCAGACTGCGACCTGTGCCCGAGCCCCAGGGCTCTCACACCGCCCCCCCTCCCCCCCCCCCATGGCTCAGACGCCTTCCACATGTCCTCCACGCCAGGGCTGCTTTGGTTTCTTCCTTTTCTTTGCTGATCGGTTGCATATGCCCGGTAGGGGGGTGGGGGGTGGGGGTGGCGCTGTGGGAGCTGAGGCTTCTGCACTCTCACAGCCCGGCTGGGCGAGCTTGGGCAGGGCAGAGGCCTGGAGGCAGGCCTGGGCAGAACCCTGACGGCTCAGGAAGCTAGAATGCGCCCCTGCTCCCTCGACTGGGAACCCCATTCTTCATGGAGGGATGGGCCTGAGAAATGCTGCCGAGTCTGAAAGATCTGCTTTTTGGCCTGTGGATTCCTGCCGGGGTCCAGCCCCAGCGGGTCCAGGGGTCCCCAAAGGTGTGGACGGAGTCGGCGAAGAAGGAATGACGTGGAGGCAGCGTTCAGTTGATCAGCAGCCTAGCCAGGATCTCCAGCCAGGATCTCCAGCCAAGTTCTGGTCTGGATCTCCAGAGAGGTTCTGCTTCAGATCTCCAGCCAGGTTCTGTGTCCATGTTCTCTTGCTAGGTTCTCCAGCCAGGTTCAGTCCAGGTTCTCCAGCCAGGTTCAGTCACCAGGTTCTAGTCAGGTTCTCTTGCCCATTTCTGTAGTCAGGTTCAGTCCAGGATCTTTTGCCATGTTCTCTCCAGCGAAGTTCTTCTGTCTCTAGTTCTGTGTAGGTTCTGTGCCTAGGTTCTGTCTCTCTTGGTTCCGTATTCTAAGTTCTGTGTTCTAAGTTCTGTGTTCTAAGTTCTGTATCTTGCTGTCTTATTACATCTGTATTTATACCAGTTGATTCAATCCTATCAATCTCTATTACAAAGGTTAGGGCGTTTCTTATCTCCATTCCAGGGAGTAAAGATTATGTAGCTTAAGCATGATTGTTCGTAGTTTAAGTGATTAATTACCCACCTGGCACTAGTTAAGAGGTTTTATTCCCTCCCTAACTTCAGGGGAAAATCCCTACCTGGGGAAACAACCTTTCTCAGAGACCTTGGTTAAAACACATAGTGCCAAGAAGGTGAGCAAACATATTAAGAACAGTATGCCATATATGCCAGGTCCTTTGAAACAGCAAGGATGGACCGGCTCCCAGCAGATTCCGTGACCACGGATGTGGCTTAGGCTCCCGGGCCTCACCTTCCCCGTCTGTAGAATGGAGCTGAACCCCGCGCCTCCCACTGAGGGGGCGGTGCGGGCGGAAGGAGGGATGAAGGTAGAGTGCTCTGTGCAGCTTGCTGGGGACCGCTGGGCAGTCATTGTGCCGTCATTACCGGGAGGCTCAGCCCTTTGCTGTACACACGTGCCCAGTGACCTGTACCCCCGAGAAGCACCTCACGGGGCATCCAGGGAGGGAAAGAAGCAAGAAAAGGGGCCCCGTGGCCGCTGGTGCAGCGCCTGTGCCCACCTGCTCGATCGGCGAGCGCCACACCCCCAGGCTGCCTTGCACACGAGGAGGGGGGCGGGGGGCGGGGAGAAAGGCCCGTGGGGTCCCCGAGCAGGTCAGCTTCCAGCCACCCCGGCCGCCCAGCCTGAGCGGAGGTAGGGGCCGTCTTTAATGTGGCCTCCGGGTCTCCACACCCCGCACAGGGCGGGTTTACTCCAAGCTGAGTTTTATTTGATCCCTGGACTCGCCAAGGGAGCTGCGTGACCGGGGCAGTGCCTCCTGAGCGAGCCGCCCTGGGGTAAGGGGTTGCTCCCCGTCCCTCTACCGGCCAGCTGTTCCCACAGCCGGTGCCACCGGAGCACGGAGCACGCACTCCCCTGGGACTCTGGGGGCTGCGGGGCCCTCGGCGCCTGCACCTGTAGGAGCGGTGCCTCTACCCCGCCTCACTCAGGGGGCAGCTCCCGCCCCGAGAAGACGCGGAGCCGCTTGTGCTTCTGCAGGAGACGTTTCAGTGCCATCGAGTCCGACACTGACCGCAGCATCCGCCTGCCTGTGCGATTGAAATCACTGCGATTTCAAACTCGGTCATTATCTTACCTGGACTCCCGTTTGTTGACCTGGGGGCGGGGGTGGGAAGGTGACAATATTATTTTTCAAGGTCATTGCAAAGACGAGATCAGGTAGGATGCAGTGTGGGGCCAAAGTAGGTTTACAGCAGCTCTTATGGCAAATGATGCAAGAATGAATAAGTAATGATACTAGAATAAACTCTGTTCCAAGTGCTCACGACTGTAAAGCTAGCTTTGCCCCACAGCACTGGGCCCACAGGAGGTGACGTACCTGACGCAGGAGAACAGAACGGCCCCCAATTCGCACCCCTGTCCCTCGTGGCCCCGGGGCCTGGGCAGGGGTGGCGATTCTTTTCCGAGAGCCGGAGAGCATTTTCAGGTTTGCGAGCCACATCACGGCGGCTCAGCTCTGCTGTTGTACCGCGGAAACAGCTGTGGACATTACCTCCATGGATGGCCGAGACTGTGTTTCAATAAAGCTTTATTTATAAAGACAGACAGCAGGCCTGACTGGTCCAGGGCCCTCGTCTGACGACCCTGAACTAGAAGAAAAAGTTGTATAGAGGCTACAAATGACAACGGCCAGTAGCTAAGGCCCCTGCTCGCCCCTTCACAGTTGGTGGGAGCCTCCCTCCTCTGACGCCCTCGTCCCGGGCAGCGCTGGGCGCACAGCACACGTGCCACCTCCCGGCTCTGTGAGGCCCCGTGAGCCAGTGGCCATGTCGCTGCATCTTTCTCAGACCCTCTAACAGCTGACAACGCTTCTCGTCTCCCCTGAGGATGAAACAATAGTGACAGGGCATCCGCTGAAGCCAGTGGTTCTCAGAGGGGGGTGACTTTGTCCCTAGGGGACAGTTGGCAATGACTGGGGACATTTTAGGGTGTGGTGACTGGAGGGCGTGCTATTGGCATCCACTGGAGAGAGACCAGAGATGCTGTTTACCAGCCTACAGTGCACAGCACAGCCCCTCACACAGAGCACAGTCCGCCCGAAACGGCCCCAGTGCTGGACTAGTGACCACGAAGCCTTTTATAGGCTCTGAGTGCGAGTCCTGTGCACAGTTCTTCACAGTGTATATACTGCAGCCTAACCTGTCCGTTCCCCCAAGGGGGGAGGGATGGGGTCAGACGAGATTGTGCACGTGAAGGGAATCTGCTACATCATTAAGTTTGTGCAAAACTCCAGTCTTTTCTGTCAGTTAACCAATCCTGGCGTGCCAGCACCATGTAGGCTAATTCTAGAACATTCTTCAGTTGATCTCCCCAAGTCCCCCCCTTCAGTTTAAGCCCTTTCCCCATCACTTTCTTCTCAGCAGGAATGGGAGTGCCTTTGGCCACCTTTGGGATGTGGGGGAGCCAGGAGCCACACCCCAGTCTGCTTGTCTGGGGTGAAATGCTGGCATTCCTCTTAGCGTCTTCTCTAGGCTCTGCATGCGAACCCTTGAAGGGGCTTCGTTTTCACGAAGGTTCCGTGGATGTCTCCAGGCCTGAGACAGGCCTGCATAGTCCGCACAGGAGCAGGCTCCCTATCGCCTTCCCTGGGACAGGGCCGCCCACAGCCTTGGGGCCTGGCTCTCCCCTCGGGCCCCCGCACATGACTGTGGACAGTCTCCTTCCCGCGGGAGGAGGGACCCACTTTCCTTAACGTGAGCGCAAAGCCAGACGCTGCAGAGGCCGCAGATTTGGGAACTGCTCTCAGACACCCGGTGGGCAGGGCCCCAGTCCCTGTGAGGGACATGGTGGTGGCTCCTTCCATGTCAGGGACTGGAAATGTCCCCCTGAAAACAGACATGTTTGTGGGAAATGCTCACACGCCGGATTGCCAATGCCGGCTGGGAGCAGAGCAGGTGACAGCGATGCTCTGAGAGCGGCCGCCCGTGGCACGGGATCCCACGCGGGGCAGGGGCACAGCCTGTTTGTCTAGCAGTGGTTGGCAAACTCGTTAGTCAACAGAGCCAACTATCAACAGTACAGCGATTGAAATTTCTTTTGAGAGCCAAATTTTTTAAACTTAAACTGTATAGGTAGGTACATTGTTATTCACTTAATTAGGGCATTCCTAAGGCTTAGGAAGAGCCACACTCAAGGGGCCAAAGAGCCGCCTGTGGCTCGCGAGCCGCAGTTTGCCGACCACGGGCTAGTGCCTCCTCCGGCTCCTCACTGGCTGAGTTGTATGCGGCCACCTGTTTCCTCACAGGTCGCCTAGGTCTCGCTGTCTCCCGTGGGCCATTTAATATACCGGGCGAGACCTTTCTAGCTGCCTCCACACCCTTTGGGGAATCTGCCTGGGAATGTGCCACCAGCCAGGAGCACAGCTCTCGTCCCCTCTCCCCACCCCCACGTCCTGTTTGTCCGGGGAAAGTCAGTACCCGCCTGGCCCCCTGCTCTTTCTTTTCTATGACGATGAATCACAGGCACGTTTCTTACATGTTGGAGTCCTAACCCCCAGGACCCAGAATGCGACTTAGGTTTAAGAATGGGCACGTGGCCCAGTTCTGGTCTCTGAGACATGAGCAGTTTGGGGGGGAGGGGAACCTTAGAGAAGTTTTTCTCTGTCTTAGGAAAGAGCCAGTAAACATTTCAGACGCTCCCTCCCCTCCCTGACCTCTCTACACGTAGCCTGTTACCCACACAATTGACACCACCTGAGTGACCCCATAAATCACTGAGAAATGATGCATGCAATATTTTCCTATAAGCTACAGAATTTTTTTTTTTTTAAAAACCGAGATGAAATTCACAAACAGAAATTGAACCACTCTGAGAGTGAACCTCTCGGTGGCATTCATGTTTGGGACATTGTGTGATTACCATTTGTGCCTGGTTCTAAAACATGATACTCGCCCCGAAAGGAAGCTGTGCCCACTGAGCATCGTTACCCCTGTCCTCTCTCCCCAGCCCGCAGCCACGCGTCTGCTCTCTGTGCTGTGCATTCACCCGTTTGACTATTTCATATGAGCGGAGTCATACAAGGTGGACCTTTGTGTCTGGTCTTTCATCCAGCGTGATGCTCTCCAGGTGCAGCCCTGTTCAGTGTGTATCAGTCCCCGCTCCTGTGTTGGCTGAGAATGTTCCGCTGCCCGTATAGACCATGCCTGGCTCACCCTCTCGTCTGTGGGTGGACGGCTGGGCTGTGTCCCCCTTTGGTGACTGTGAAGGGAGAGGCTATGAACATGCATGTACCTGTACTTGGGTGAGTGCCTTTTCCAGCTCCTTTGATACATTCCTCGGAGAGGAACCACTGCGTCCGGTGGTCATTGTAACTGCCGAGGGCCTTCCAAAGCCGCTGCACGTTTCACATCCCCACCAGCGATGGGCGGCCTTGACCGCATTTGCCCAGAGCACCCACCTGATGCCGCCCAGTGGCTTTGAAACAGGGTGCTCCTGAGGCCCAAGCATCTAAACTCATTTGCCGTCTCAGTTGGTCCAATGTCAGGATTTGATTCCACGGCTGCCGGAGTCCTGTTCCTTTTCTTAACTTAAGCTCCCGGGTCTTCAGCTTCCTCCTGGGGAGGAGAAAACACAGATCCACCATGGCTAAGCTTGTGCAGATGCTGAGGAAGAATTACGGGGAAATCCCAGCGCAGGGAGCGGCGCGTCATCTCACGGTCACACAGATATAGGTTTACTGTGCAAACCCAGCATCTAGGATGGTGCTCAGCCCATAGGGGAGGCTCAGAAATCTCTGTTGAATGAATGAGTCTTGTGTATTCGTAGGAGGACTTCTTGTGTCCCTGCTGCTGGCAACCCTATGCTGCTCTTCACACCTTCTTGGCCAGCGCAGCCCTGCCAGAGGGTAAGGGACTGGAGGGACCAGAGGTGACGGGACTCCCACCGTGAGAGGTGTCCCATGACACTCCGAATGGAAGAGGCGCCTGCCAGATATGTCCAGATGCCATGTCCAGCTGAGTGGCAATGCCTCCTCCATCGAGGTGCTATTACCTAATTACTTAATCTGGACGCAGACATGTCACCGATGTGTTTGAACGTGTTTGCTATTTATTTATAAATCAGTTTTCACCTTCCAGGACCTGGTGTTTTTATGCCATTCAGAAGTCAGGGGTACCAATCGCCAATATTGGATCTGCTTTGCAGTTGATAGGAGGCTTCCCAGATCCATAAGGTTCGTCAGTGACACTGCCATTTGAGCACAGCCCGTCAGCGTGAAACATAAATACAGAAATGAAGAGGCCGAGCCGACTGAAACGTTGGAACGGGAGAGAGATTGCAGCGTTTGCCCCAAGGCTTTGGCGGCAATTGAAACAAAGTGTTTTGAAACCGAGCAGCTGGCACTTTTCCGGCTTCTCAAGTTCAGTCTCAGGGAGCAGGGACCAGGACACCTGGTTCCAGGGCAGAGAACAGCCACTCAGGATCCCAGTCAGGCGTTGGTTATGCCAAAGGTAAGCAAGGGCAGCCTGCACTCTTCCAGGAAAAGAAAGCTGTTGTTTTCCCAGGGAGGGGTCTCATCGGAAAAGTTAAAAAGAAAGAACAGGAAACAGAAAGCAAAAAGCAAAAGAAAACTGGCCTTGCCCTGGCCGGTGTGGTTCAGTGGATAGAGCGTCGGCCTGCGGACTGAGGGGTCCCGGGTTCGATTCGGGTCAAGGGCGTGTACCTTGGTTGCAGGCACATCCCCAGTAGGAGGTGTGCAGGAGGCAGCTGATCGATGTTTCTCTCTCACCGATGTTTCTAACTCTCTATCCCTCTCCCTTCCTCTCTAAAATATCAATAAAATATATTTTAAAAAAAAAGAAAAAAGGAAACTGGCCTTGACAGGAAGCCAGGGGTCTTGTAGGTGAGCGGGTTCTGGAATCATTTCACAGAAGAAAAGTTCGCGCAAGGTTGTCAGGTCTCCACTGGCAATGAATTGGGTTTGACCCCAACCCCCCAACTCCTACCCTCCCCCCCACCCCCACTCCACCCCACTCCCTTTCCCTCCTCTGCTCACTCAGTCTGCACACACTTGCTCTGAGTTCAGTTGCAATTCAGCTTTACCCAGCAGCGGGGCTCAGTGGCTGAACATCAACCCACGAACCAGGAGGTCACGGTTCGATTCCCAGTCAGGGCGCGTGCCCAGGTTGCGGGCTCCATCCCCAGTGTGGGGTGTACAGGAGGCAGCCGATCCATGAGTCTCTCTCATCATTGATGTTTCTGTCTCTCTCTTCCTCTCCCTTCCTCTCTGAAATCAATAAAAACATTTTTAAAAAATAGTTTGGGCAGCGCTGTGGTTGGCCCCTGGAGGGAGGCTCTGCCCCGTGTGATGGCCAGTCCGTGGCCGTCCGCACGGAGGGCCTCAGGTGGCTGGCCATCGGCTCAGCCTGTTCCCGTAACAGCCCAAGGCCCAGATGAAAGGAGCAGGAGCTGGGGGTTCCCGTGACTCCTGCCCTGTGGCCCATGGGCTCCCCGGGCGGGTCCCTCACCACATGGCCTGGACGGTGGCACCCGTGCAGCCAGCAGCTTCACCGTCTAACTGAAGAGCTGTGTCCTGGCAGGTGTTGCAGGCCTGAGGGGATGGCACAGGGGGGACCACGGGAACCTTCTCCCCTCCCGGCGGAGCCCCCTCCCCCGCGCTGCCCTGGCAGCTGGCCCTGAGGGCACACTGTGCGCAGGGCCTCACGTGGGGGATGGACACACCGCAGTGAACACGCCCAAGTCCAGGCTCTCGCTGGAGTCACACCCTCGCCAGGCAGACAGAGGGAAAGGGGACACATGTACTACTTTGGACAATAAAGATAATCAAAAAGAAAACATAAAAAAGAGGCCACGAAGTGCAAGCAGATCAGAAGCACGATGAAGGACGTGTGCGAGGGAGCTCGTTTATTTATTTTTTAATATGTTTTCATTGACTTTTTAGAGAGAAAGGAAATGAGAGGGAGAAATAGTAACATCGATCGGCTGCCTCCTGAAGGCCCCACACTGGGGATGGAGCCTGCAACCCGGGCCTGTGCCCTGACCGGGAATGGAGCCGTGACCTCCTGGTTCCTAGGTCAGTGCTCCACCACTGAGCCGCCCGGCCAGCCTGAGGGAGCTGTTCTAGACGCTGGGCTTGGAGCAAGCAAGTCAAACTCAAAGGCTCGCGTGAGCCAAACAAACAAGGTGTAAGTGGATGTGGGCTGAAAAAACAAAAGCTTCAATTTTCATAGAAACGTAGGTTTATTTTGACAGAGACATGCTGAATACCAAGGGCTGAAATACATGAGTCGTCGTTAACATAAAATAATAGAACATTTTAATAAAAAATAATATTTTTTTCTTGAACATTAACTTACCAGATACCGAATAACTGCACAAATTAATAAACATAACACAAATAAACCTATTTTTCGTGTTCTCCAAAAGTGAAATATTTCCTGTGGCGCACACCAAACAAGTCAGTCCAAGACGAATGACGTGGCCATCGGCTGCTAAAACATTCACTGCTGGTATCAGTGGAGAGAAATGGTGCGCCTGCGTGTACGACGCATAAGGAAAATGAATGCCACACGACGATAGTCATCAGTCATTGGTGAACGTTGTAGTTCGTTATTAATAATTATGTATAACAGGGTATTGTAAAAATTAAGTTACAAAATTTTTATGAAAACGTTTCTTACATACTGTTATATTGGCTGGGCTGCAAAAATATTCGTTGTGGGTGCATGCAGCCCGCAGGCTGCGAGTGTGACATGCTTGGCTCAGAGAAGCCTTAGGAAGGAGCAAGGCCTCAGCCCTGAGGGAGGCCTCCGGGAACAGGGGGTGCCGGGGCCCGGGCGGGGGTGATGTGTCTGACAGAATCAAGGCCGGCCAGGAGCAGGGCCCCGGGAGGCAGTCCCAGGAGGATGGGCGGTACGGCCAGCATGAGGGCCTGGAGGGCAGGTCTCTCCCCCGCAGCACTACCAGCATTGGGACTGGATATTCTTTGCCATTGGTCAGAGCCCTGCGCACAGTAGGACCTTTCGTAGCATCCTGGCCTCCACCCGCCAGATGCCAATAGCTCTTCCATAAGTGGTGACAACCTGGAATGTTTGCAGACATGGCCAGGTCCCTGGGGAGGCAGCAGGTAGAACTGCCCCTGGTTAGGCACCGCTGTGCAGGCCACGGTAAGGAGGAGGGCTTGGCATGACCCGGGTTTACCCTAACAGCCATGGGACTGCAGTGGAGGCTCCTGGGCAGAGTTTGCCATGTAATTTACAGTTCAAAGGCAGCCAGAGTGACAGCGGGACCCCTGGTTCAGGAAAGAGATAAGGGCGGTACCTGAAGCTCAGGCTTCTACAAAGGATCTGGCTTGCCTGGCCAGGGTTGCTCAGTGGTTGAGCATTGACCTATGAACCAGGAGCTCACAATTCAATTGCAGGTCAGGGCGCAGGCCTGGGTTGCAGGCTCAATCCCCAGTGTGGGGCATGCAGGAGGCAGCCGATCAATGATTCTCTCTCATCATTGATGTTTCTATCTCTCTACCTCTCCTTTCCTCTCTGAAATCAATAAAATAATATTTTTTTTAATAAAAAAGAACAAAGGATCTGGCCTAGGAAGAGTCCCCTCTCTCTTCATGCCCCTGGGAACCGCAGCCAGGCCTACAAGGCCCTTCTCTGCTGCCCTGCACCAGCTGAAAAGATGCCGGTCAGCAGGGGAGTGGCCCAAGGCCGCTCCTGAGGGCGGGGCACCGGGAGAAGGTGGCGGCTTCGTGGGTGGCTCAGGGCTCTGAGGTCGCCGGGCTGTGGGTGGCCCACACATAACCCAGTGGCTTTGCACACGCTGACCTTGGGCTCATGTCCCCTCTCTGGCTCGGACTGTCCGTGGCCACGAGGCGCGCCCATGGTCAGAGCTACAGCAAACAGCCCTCACCTCAGGGGGTCGCCTTTCGCTCCACTGCAGTCCCTGGCGGGGACGCGGGGACGCCATCTTCCCGCTGGTCTGTGGGCCTCAGGGAGCCGGACGTGTCTTCTCCTCTAGGCCCTTCTTTCGAGCAACATCCCCTAAAGTGTGGCTCAGAGAAACTGACTCGCACCCTGAGGTCCTGGGCCTTTTCCACTGCATCCCGTGTCACACTCCCCGCCACCGTCTCACCAGGGACTGAGATGTGCACCCCCCAGCTACATGTTGAACCCCTAAACTCCAACGTGACTTTACCGGAAGGGAGGGCCTTGCAGGAGGTCATCACGGTCGCGTGAGGCATAAGGATGGGCCTATTCCGGTCGGACGGGTGTCCTCAGGAGAGGAAGAGACACGGGGAGGGGGGGCGTGGGGTGCAGAGAAGCAGCTACTGCCAGCCCAGGAGAGGGGCCCCGGGAGAAGCCAGACCTGCTGACCTCCAGCCCCAGAAAGACTGGGAACCCCGTTCTGTGGTGCCAGCCACCCAGCCCCTGGGGTTCTGTTATGAGCCCAGTGACTATAAGCACAGATGTCATTCTCCCGTGGGCGAGGTCACCCCCCTTCCCACCTCCCCCATACCCGGCTCTGACCTCAGCCTCCGTACCCGCTTCTGACGTTCTTACTGGAGTTCTCATCGCCCACCCTCTGCCCTGCCTTTGCCTCATCTGGAGCGTCTTGATTTTCCAAAGGGTTCTCCTCCTCGTCCCCTCGCTGACTCATCGTCCTTGGCTCCACTCTCGCACGCTCCTGCTCCCCGGGGTCCTCCTCCGAGCTCTTCAGTCTCCAGTCTAGACACTGGGAGGGAAGCGCTCATTCCCGGAGCCATAACCTCACGTCCATGCGATGACTCACAGGGCTCTTTCCCAGCCTCCTGCTCCCTGGGGCTCCAGACCTTTGCTTTCTGCCTCTCACTTGACCTTCCCCCATGAAGGAACTTCTCACCTGAGTAAGACATTTGAGAGGGGCCTTGGATTCTTTCCTTTCTCTCTTTTCCAAATTCAAAGGAATCACAGATCTTTATCTTCCTTCAACGTGTCATTTCCTGAATCTTGCTTCCAATGCCTGCCTCTGATCTTGCTATTCCCGGCTTAAAGTTGTTAATGGGTTTCAATGACCGGTTGGGAAATCCAAGTTCTGTCTCGACAGTGAGCTACCTTTCCAGCAATACCTTTCCCCACTCCCCACCCAGAGAGCTCAGGTTCCAGCCCCACAGACACCACCTCTGGTTCCCAAAACACATGCTTCTCTCTTCTGATTGTAATGACTCCATCATCAACCTCTTTCCCTCTGTCCCTTCTCTACCTGGCAAAACTATACTCATCCCTACAAACTAGGTTTCAATGTACCTTCATCCACAGAGCCATCTTCTCCTGAGCCAGAGTCTAGTCCATGATCTGTGGCCCCAGGGACCTTCACCTGTTGGTCTCTCTTATTCAGGTAAACGCCTATCCTATGGTAACCATATGGGATCATCCTTGGAGCCCAAACTAACCTTGCATTCTTCTTGGCACATCATATGGCTCTGACAACCCTTTGTTGAGTGAAAGAACAGTAAACAAACATCTCCTGTGATTATTCCTGATGGAAAGCTCTTCCTTTTGCTAACATCCCTAACAGTTCGAGAGTGTGGCAAGAAGGCTCAGGATGGGAGCACAGCAGCGGAGGGTAAAATTTTTCAATAGGAACCAGATTCAATAGTTGCCCGCTGACTCTGAAACTTTGGAGCTGGTGCTGGAGCAGAAATAAGAAGGTACACATTTTCATAGAACTCTTGTGCCTCAGATCTAAGATAGTTTGGGAGAGAGTTGCGTGAGAGGAAAAATCGGTGTATCAGTGTGGTGGAGGGTTATTTCAGATTGCATAGCCAGGAAGGAAATGCGGAAGACGCCCCCCCAAGACCAAAATAAGTATGAGGGTGATCGGGACATAAGACACCCAGGACTTTACCGAGACATCGCTCTGGGAAATACAATGATATTGAAATATAGTTATCAAAATAGTTTAAAGTCTAATTGTAAGTAGTGGCAGTTATGCGTCTTTATTAACTCATTAAATAGTGATGCCTACCACTGAAATGAATGACTACCGCTTCAGGGTCGTGATGGGCACGCACAACATTTTGATACATTTGCAACAATACCTATGATTGATTCTGGTGAGAAAGTCAAGAACTTCCAATACTGCTATCATTGGATGTCCATATTTATGATTAAAGAAGATACTTCATTTGAGTTAAAAGTTAGTAAAACTAAAGATATACTTTGTCCTAACCCAGTTCACAAAAATCCTAACGACGGAAGAACCCCTGAGATGCATGAAGACTAGTCTGCCTTAGAGAAGCCACCTTTGAGGGACATCAGGACATGTCTGTTGGGCTCTTGAATTCTCAAACCAACCAGCACTGATTCCCGGAGGCAAGCAGGCCCACCGCCGAGGATGAGAAAGCTGCAGGGTCTGACCCTCACACCATCCCGTTCACTTCACCCACCTGGTTTGTGTAGAGGAAGGCGGAGGTTGGAGCACCACAGTGGGTCATCCTAAGCATAACCAGGTGGGGACTCCCGGGTCAGCTGCTACACCCAACGTGGTTTCACTGCTCGAGCAAATTAACGCCTGTCCTGGGACCTGGATGCAGCTGTCCATGTGGCCAACGCTTGACCTTGAAATTCGCTGGTAAAGACCGGCAGAAGCATTTGCTTTCCTCGGGGAAGTCCAACAGCACACGGACACGGTCCCACCTCAGCGGCATGGCAGTTGCCTGGCCCTGTGTCAGCAGATGGGTTGTAGGGATCCTGGTCACTTTCCCTTCTATGAGGCATCATCCTGGTCCATACGTTGGTGACATTATGCCGATGGGACCTAGTGAGCCAATACTTCAGACTTAGTCGTTGGATTCTGGTGTCGGTGGCGGGAAATCAATCCAACAACCTTCTCGGTGGTGTGTCTAGGACAGGGGCGCAGAGCGTGTGGAGTGCCGTCCATGGGGAAGGATGAGGTGTTGCCTCTGGCCCCTCCTGCGACCACAGAGAAGCACAGTGTCTAGAACCAATTCACTGATTCTCTCTTAATCTTTAATATGCTCCGGTCGTCCCACTGTTTCTAATTTCAGTCACCGCACGTTTCAGTTCTAACACGTCCCCTTGTTTATCCTGACAGTCCCCAGCTGTGCATCAGACCTGTCCACCTTGACCATGAAGCGTCGTTGTTTTAGATTCTGCTGGCGGTGACTCTGATATCTGCAGCCCCACGGGGTCTGTTTCTGTTGTTTTGCTGTTGTCTGGCGGCCCGCCTGTGTGAGGCACATTGTGACATTCACTTAGCGTCTAGAGGTGATTTCCTGTAGTCCGAGGCCAGGAGTGCCCGCATTCTAGGCTCAACTCAAGAACTGAGAGGATCCTAAGACAGGCTGTTCTACTTCCCTGCCTCTCCCCTCGCCCGGAGTTATAGGATTTATCCACCTCAACCCTAAACTGGGGAGGTTTACCAGGACCTGTCTCTTGGGAGTCCTGAACTCCTGTGTTTTCCCCGCTCACCACGTCAGGTTGGCAAAAGCTCTGAATGCCTTTCCAAGTTCTTACCTCCCTCTCCCAGAATCCCATTCACCTGTAGGGTAAAAAGGACCTCCATTGCTGGGATGACCTCTCTGTGTTTCTATGCTCTCCTACCTCTGGGTCCTACATCCCTACACAGACTTCACTTGCTTCAACTGGATGGGCAGACGGCTGTGTGTGTGTGTGTATGTGTGTGTGTGTGTGTGTGTGTGTGTGTGTGTGTGTGTTACATAACTTCCTACTTGTCTTCAGCAGAGAGTTGGTCCAAATGATTTGGATTGCTTTCTCCTCTATTTTGGGAAGTAAAAGTCTGGAATCTATTTTTCAAAAGCATGGTGTGTTGTTGCTTTTTTAATTATTATTATGAAAAGACATCCAGGGATATAATATTTTTAATTTCAGTATTCTCAAACTTATTTTACTACCGATTTCTTTGTTTTCACCAAGCAGCCCATGGAACAAATGTTCCCCAGGCATCTCAGCTTACAAAAGCTTAGATTTCAAAAAGCTGTCCTTAAGAACCTTGCCTGTAAGTTCAAAGGCATGTTAAACAAGGAGCCATTGTACTCGCATTTATGCAAAGCTAAGTTGCCAGAGAAGAACTGTTGGATGATTTTGTTGTGACTCATCCCACCCCATGTAACAACTGTCATTTCTTCACCACTTTCTTTTTTAAAAAATTATTTCCACTTTCATTGTCCTTATAATCATACACAGGGAGCATGGATTGGTCAAGGGGTCACGTTGGGACAGGTATGTAATGACATTTGCAAATATGTTTTATTTTGAAATAGGTATACATTCATAGGAAGTTATAAAAATGACACCTACATTCCATGGGTGTCCTTCGCCCAGCTCTCCCCAGCGGTGACATCTTATGCAGCCAAAGTACAATATCAAGACCCGGAAGTTCCTGTTGGCATAATGCTACTTAACAGCCTACAAACCTGTTTCCCTGCGCCCATGCGTGTGCACACGTGTGTAATTCTATGCGACTTTATCTACGATTAGATTCATGTAACTGCCAACACAACCAAGACACAGAGCTGCCTATCACCATGAAGGAGCTCGCTCACACTCCTCTCTTATATCTTCACCACCACCACCACCACCACCCCTTGGCCCCCAGCAACTGCCAGTCTGTCCTCAATCTTTGTAATGTTGTCCTTTCGAATGTTATGTAAACAGAATCAACCAGAGTGTAACTTCTGGAGGCTCCTGTCTTTACTGAGCTTACTGGCCTTGAGGGCCCATCCAGTTCCGGCTTGCTTACTTGACCCCACTCCTTGGAAGATGCCATTTTCCTGCTTCCTTTTTTTTTTTTTTAACACAATGGGAAACTAAGACACAGCGAAGACAGGAAACTGTCTAAAATCATGAATAAAAGTAATGACAGCTTTCTTGACCTTCTTGTTCAATGACTTACCGCAGACTCTGTTTCCCCTAAAACCGCTCCTGCTTTCTTTCTGACTAGTTTGGAACAATAGGTCAGCCGAAGGTCATGGTTCATAAACACAACCCACATATTGAATCAGAAATTTGTTCTATGAACATCAAATGCTCCACTTTGCCTGCGGCAACTATTACATTATTCCACTTAGTAAGAGCTACCGAGCGGGCAACTTGGAAATCACACACACACTTACTGTTGAAAGAATGTCTAGCTCTGAATGGAATTTCTAAACGCTTGGCTCAAGAGTTATCACTTCAGAAACAAGAGATGAATGCGCTGACTGTGTCTACAAGTGACATTTCCTAGTTCTTTTCTTTATCTTCTCTCACCTTCGGGGGTTTGTCTAGAGGTCACCAAGTTTCCAGTAAACCAAATGCGTATGCAGTGGTTTTCCACAGCGGCGGGCAATGTTCCTGGAGGGGCAGGAATATTTCATGAAGCCCCAGAGCAGACATTATAACCATCCGAGACTTGTATGATCCCATAATCACTCTTGAAGAATCTTTGGAAAGAAAGGACTGAGGAGAGAGAGGCCTGGCATATCTCTGGAATCATGTTTTCTTAAGTGACCCCCCAGACCCACCCGGTGTCGATCAAGGAAGCCTAACCCTCCACTCTTTACCCGCTGTGGACTGTCCTTCCGAGAGGTCCGGGAGAGATCCGGGGACCAGGAGGCCCCTGTAGGCTCCACTCGAGTGCTGGTTCGTCTGGACCAAGTGCAGAGACAGGTGGGATGGGTAGAATTCAGGAACAAGAAGGGACAGGCATCATTGTGCACTGTCTGACATGTCTGGCTCCCTTAACCAAGCATCCCACTGGCATCAGGTTGTTTGAGAGCGTATGGAACTCTCTTCTTGGCATAACCAATGTACCAAAGGAATTTTAACCCAGGGAACCACACTCAGGCTCTTCAAAACATTACTCTCCCAGGCGCATTCTCTCCCAAACCACCTTAACATTCGCCTTCAGAGATGTGTTGGGTTCTGAGGCTGGGGCCCTGGTTCACTTAGCGATCTCCTCAGTAGATACCAGGGCTGGCCTTGTATTTGGGGAATTAGGCCACATCATTTATTTGCTGCTTCTGCAATAATAGGTTGACTCTCCATCTGGAGCTCATTCCTTCTGATGTTTCTTCATCATAACTGGATTTTTAACACTTTGGCTCAAGGAGATGTACCTTGTAAGGTCTTCTATGGTATTTAGACACGATAAACAATATAGCGACTGAGAACGTATCTGGAGGTTGAAAAGTGCTGACCTAAACAGAGGCCGCCGCCGCAGACCTCACAGCAGTGCTTAGTGATGGGTCTTCCTCGGATGAGGGAGACTGCCTTCTAATCTCTGGAGCAAAGAGAGTCATCAGCTACCGGGAAGGGAGGTCTTGCCCAACCCCACACTCTGCAGTGTGGAGAACTGGGGCCATCGCAGGTGTGGAAAATTTGAGCTGCAAAAACTAGCCTGGAAATGCTGGATATTGAAGATAATGTGCCCTTGGTGAAAGGCAACACCCTTTTTCTAGGAAAAGCGCTTAAACGAGCCTCATTAAAAAAAAAAAAATACACAATCATGCTGCGTGTATTGGGCATCACATACCTCTTAACAAATACCATTTGGCTGCGTTAACTGTAAAGGTCTCAGTTGTGCAAATGTTCTCTTTTTGTGCTAGTAATGCTGTTAGAAGGAAAAGTAAAGGGTTTGTCCTGCTTAAAAATAGAGAGTTATTGGGTATTTCGTGCTACGTTAAAAATAAAGTACGGTTTCAAACTGTAAGAAAAAAAAATTTCCGCCAAATAAGAAACTCATGGGTCTAAAAAAAAATAAGGGGGAAGATTAACAGCTTTTTTCCTCACACTCTAGTGTAGGGGCCACCCACCCAGTTTGGGGGTCCTGCACCCTTCACATTCAAGGTAGATCAAAGAGCGTGAAAACCAAAAGCTGACAATCAAGGGGTATTTTTATAAAGCAAGAGGGGAAAAATCATTTTACAGTTTCCATCACACACGCAGGGGAAAGCTATAATTTTCAAAGAAACCGTATTAAGTGCATATATTACATCTCACTTTGTACGTGGTTTAAAGGCCAAAGAGCTTTGTGGCCATGTGTGGGGGGGAATTTGCATGGGAAACGCCCATCTTCAAGAATCTATTGGTGAAGTTTATAATGTGTAGACCTTCACTGAATTCTCCACGGCGGCAAAGTCCCTGCAGGTGAATCCCTGCTGTTGTTCTTTACACTCTCTGGCCATCGTGGACGTCAGAAAGACCACCTGGCTACATGCAAGGTGTTGCCTTAAAAGACCATCAACAATGAGTCTCTTTTGCAAAAACCCCACCCACCTAACAATGCAATCATTTTTATCAACTTTTCCCTTGGAATATGCCTTCCAAAGACGAGACTGTCCTGACTTGCAGAAACAATCAACAATCTTGAGAGATTAAGACAAATGGCTGCAGGCTTCTTTTAATTTTCTGCACACCCTTTGTGAGAATAAAGGAATCACTATCCTTAAATAACTGTGGGATTACATCACTGATCAACTATGTCCCCGGTGGATTAGAACGCACGGCGAGACACGGTGTGTGAAAGGAATTGCTTTTTGGTAAAACCCCTCGGCAATTAAAGGTTCCAGACAAAGAGCCTTCTTCTCATCCCCTGCCCATCCCAGCCCACTCTCTGCCCGCCCTCCCCGCCTTGGGAAAGACCAGCGGGTTTGGTGGAGGGAGCAGGGCCTCCATAGCCCTGGTTACAGTTTCTCTCTCTCTCAGGCTTATCATGAAAATACTATGAGTTGTGGGCTGGACCTGGTTTTGGAGAAAGTGTTTTCAGGTATCACACATGTTGACTGTTTTGAGAAAAACTTACCACATTGACTTGAAACTTCATTCATTTAGCATGTTTTTCTTCTTTGCTAGTTTATGGTGAGTTTGGGTGCACCCTGGAGACACTTCTGGGGGCGGGGGCGGTTCTGTGTTGAGAATACTGCGGAGTCCCCATTAATCAGCAGAGAGACCAGGTGGTTAAAGGTGTGTCCTGCCCAGGGGACAAGCTTCACGGGGGTCAGAGTTGAAGGTTGGGAGTCCAGGCAGCTCTTCTCTGGATAGTGAAACCTGTGCACCAACCAACCAATAGGGTTTTTTAAGACTTCCTTTGAACAGAAGATTTCCTTTAAAATTGTGCTTCTGAGCTGATTTATGACATGTGCGCTTTGGGAGACTCTGTGAGTATTTGCACACCCACATGCATTCACCCTCCTATCGACTGGCCTGGGGATGATCATAACAAGGATGATGAGACTGTGGCCATAGAGTGGAAACTGTCCCTCCCTCCCTCCGGTCCCGAATCTCTAGGGTTCGGCTCATGTTCTGGGACTGACGTTCTACAGAAACACTTTGTTTACAATCGTTGACTCCCGATAGATGGTTTTCCACCTTGGCTGCCGTTGTAAGCACCTGGGGAGATGTCGAAACTCTGGACACTCAGGACACGTCCCCAACCATGGAAACCAGAATACCTAGGGGGGACCCGGGCATCCCCATTTTTCATTTCCCTAGTGATTGCCATGTGCAGCCAAGCCCAGGCCATTGATCTGCATGGCTGCTGTGCTTTCAGATGTGCCCGCCGGTATCTCTCATCACTTTCCAGGATGCGGCCTGGGCATCGGGATCTTGTATGTCTGGATTGGGTCCTAAATCTTTGCGATTTAGCAAGCATTTCGACAATTCTTACTTTTAGGCATTTTGGGACACCGAGCTGGCTAGCGACCCAAGGGTTCTTCTAACCTGACATTGAGTGATTCTAATAGTCTCTCTGGATGGACTTCTTGCAGACATGTTATCCCGAAGCTGAAGTTACAGTGACAGTTTCAGTTATACCCTCCCCACCTTAACACCGCGACTCTTGTCCGGTTTCCTAAACACAACCATGGATTATTAAAACTGTGGGACACTGGGGAATGTCTGTTCCAAACTCCCGGAAAAAAAAAAAAGATGGAAGGGTGGTGCACAGTCACACAGCTAGTGAGTAGCAAAGCCAGAGAGAGGACTCAGGCACCCAGGCCTGTAATCCAACCCCACTCCTACAGCGTGCCTCAGTCTCTCTCTCTGTGAAATGGGTCTCTCTCCGCCTTCCTGTGAGGAGTGTTCTGAACACAGGTGAGGTAACGTCTGCGAGGCTTATGAGCGACTTCGGTAGGGAGCAGCGTGATGAGGCAATCTTCATATTATCTCTGTCAGATACGCAGATGCTGTTAACTGTCTAGCATCATCGCTTTAATGTTAAGTACATATTAAAACCATCCCAATGCTCAACAATTAAGGGCAGTTAAGTGAAGTTCATACAGTTTTTCCCGGGTTGTGGGCCTGTGGTTAGCTTTTCTTTTCTTCATACATGTCTACAGTTTGGCGTTTTCTATAGTGAGCGTGCGTGGCTTTTATCGTCAGGAAAGAAGTGTTACTTTGAAGGGCTCATCGCCCAAGAACTTGGTCCTTTGCAAGGTCAGAGGGCGACGCGAGGGGCAGCCGGGATAAAACGGATCTTCCTCGTGAGAAAAGTTACATCCGTGGAAACGCGTGGCAGTTACACGCCGGCCCCCTGTGGGGCGGAAGCAACCAGGCAGCCCCCAGGGCTGTGTCTACATGACATCAGGAGCTGCTTGGGTCGGTTTCTTCCTTTTTATTTTTTCCCACTCTATTGGCCAATGTTAGAGTACTGTGAACAGAGATCTGATCATCTAGGCAAACATAACACTCCATCTGGGGAAGCGCATGGCTGAGAATGTGCTAGAAATATTCTCGGGCCCGTGTGTGCCTGTAAGCCGGGAGCAGCACGCCTGGGGACGCCGCCCTCCGCGCCCTGTGCTGGCGCAGACCTGGCGGGCGGAACCCCGTGTCCCCTCCCCAGGGTGTGTTCCCCGCCCCAACCCGGAGCCCGGTGCAGCGAGAGGGCTGAGTTTTAATATATATGCAAAGCACGATCCTGGGCTGGGCCTGGCCCGGCATCACCCAGCGCGGTTTCATCTCGCTTCCAAGCCCCGAGTGCCAGGCCGCGCACTGTCCCGGGACCCGCGTGGCGGGCCGCCCACGCAGGAAACGGCTGGGAACAGGTGGTCGGAGCCGCGGCTCCTGTCTGGCCCCGCCGGGAAGGCTCGTGGGCGACTGAGTCACTGAGGGATGAGGAGCCGGAACAGAAGGCTCTCAGATAAGCCCTGAGTCAGGACAGAAAAAGGCAACGTGTAGCGGTGGCATCGGGCGCAGCTGTGCATCCAGTGACGACCAGCCTTCCTCCGTGGGAACAGTGCCCCTTGGTTGGGGCGCCCCGTAGCTCCCCCAGCACCTGGTGGCAGCGTGAGGGAAAGAGCAGGTGAGGGAGGGCCCGTCACACCTCGGGCTCTGATGACTGTGACTCTTAGACAACTCCGGGGATCCTTCCCTTTCCACAGACACCCACCCCCACCCCCTGCCCACACACACCCACCCCCACTCCCCGCCCACAGACACCCCCCTCACCCTCTGCCCACACACACCCACCCCCACCCCCTGCCCACACACACCCACCCTCACTCCCCGCCCACAGACACCCACCCCCACCCCCTGCCCACACACACCCACCCTCACCCCCTGCCCACAGACACCCACCCCACCCCCTGCTCACAGACACCAACCCTCACCCCCTGCCCACACACACCCACCCTCACCCCCTGCCCACACACACCCACCCTCACCCCCTGCCCACACATACCCACCCTCACTCCCCGTCCACAGACACCCACCCCCACCCCCTGCCCACACACACCCACTCTCACCCCCTGCCCACACACACCCACCCCCACCCCCTGCCCACAGACACCCACCCCACCCCCTGCCCACAGACACCCACCCTCACTCCCTGCCCACAGACACTCACCCTCACCCTCTGCCCACAGACACCAACCCTCACCCCCTGCCCACAGACACCCACCCCCACTCCCTGCCCACAGACACCAACCCTCACCCCCTGCCCACAGACACCCACCCTCACTCCCCGCCCACAGATACCCACCCCCACCCCCTGCCCACACACACCCACCCTCACTCCCCGCCCACAGACACCCACCCTCACTCCCTGCCCACAGACACTCACCCTCACCCTCTGCCCACAGACACCAACCCTCACTCCCTGCCCACAGACACCCACCCCCACTCCCTGCCCACAGACACCAACCCTCACCCCCTGCCCACAGACACCCACCCTCACCCCCTGCCCACAGACACCCACCCTCACTCCCTGCCCACAGACATCCACCCTCACTCCCTGCCCACAGACACCCACCCTCACTCCCTGCCCACAGACACCCACCCTCACTCCCTGCCCACAGACACCCACCCTCACTCCCTGCCCACAGACACCCACCCTCACTCCCTGCCCACACACACCCACCCTCACTCCCTGCCCACAGACACCCACCCTCACTCCCTGCCCACAGACACCCACCCTCACTCCCTGCCCACAGACACCCACCCTCACTCCCTGCCCACAGACAGCAGCTCCAGGGCTGAGGGAGGGCAGGGCCCGGTGCAGGTTGGTGTGACTCAGTGCCCACACCTGCTCCTATGGCTGGTCTGAGGCCGAGAGGCCATGTGACCCTGTCCGGCAGGACATTCCAAAGGCTTAGGGATCCCTTCCCGCTTGCTCCTGGGGTGACTTTAAATTCTTGGCGAGACCCTGGTTAGACACAGACTCCATTCCTCCCAGGGTGGGGTTCAGGGGGACTGCTCTGCCAGCCCAGCTCTGGGAGCAGGTTCCCCCAGGCAGACCCTCAGGACAGGAAGGGACAGGGCCACTGTCCTCTCTGCTCTGCTCACAGGAGCTGCTGTGTTCAGGGACCAGGTGAGGCTCAGCCCCAGAGGAGTCCGGAGGCCAGGTCAGCGGGGTGGCGTGTGGGCAGGGGGACGCGGGCCTGGGGGAGTGGACAGACCGCGGCCTGCAGGAGCCAGGCCTCAAGGTCCTGCCCGCATTCCCAGCCGCTGCCCCCACGCCCAGGTGCCCGAGGACGAGGTCCTCCCAGGGCTCACACTGGGGGCGGGGAGGGGAGCTCTTCCTCTTCCTTGTGATTTTGCTTTTATGCCAAAATACAACACATGTGACCGTCCTCGGAATCTGCCTTCGGCGACCAGGTCACCCAGGAGTGGCCGGAGCTGCGGACGGCAGGGACCTCCCTCCTCCCCTGGGCCCGCATCTGCCTGCTCCCGCTCTGCCAGCCCACACGGGCCTCGCGCATCTGCCTAGTTTCTGAGATTTCACCACCAGACCGGGTGTCCGCGTTTCCATTGGGCATGCAGACATTCGGTGAGCATTTGGCATGTTTTTACAGCGTAGACAGAAATCTCAGCGAGGGAAGACGCTGCCTCTCCCAGCTGTGCCTTAATATGAGTCTTCGGTCCCCCCTGCCCCCCCCCCCCGCCCCGCACCCCCCCCCCCCCCACACACACACACATTTTTTATGCAGAATAGGCTTTGGGGGAAGGGATAACTTTAAAAGGCAAAAAAGAAAAGAACAGGAAAGAAACCAGGAAATTTGTGTCATCATTTACACCCAGTTGGAACTCCTCCACGGCTCTGCAGGGTTCTAAAAGATTCATGTGCATGGTAAGCAATGAGTAGTATTTTAAAAAAACATGTTTTTATTGGTTTTAGAGAGGAAGGGAGAGGGAAAGAGTGAGTCAGAAACATCAATGAGCCCTAACCGGTTTGGCTCAGTGGATAGAGCATTGGCCTGCGGACTGAAAGGTCTCAGGTTTGATTCCGGTCAAGGGCATATACCTTGGTTGCGGGCACATCCCCAGTAGAAGGTGTGCAGGAAGGAGCTGATCCATGTTTCTCTCTCATCAATGTTTCTAACTCTCTATCCTTCTCCCTCCCTCTCTGTAAAAAATCAATAAAATATATATATTTTTTAAAAGAAACATCAATGATGAGAGAGAATCACTGATTGGCTGCCTCCTGCACACCCCCTACTGGGGATGGAGCCCGAAACCCAGGCATGTGCCCTGACTGGGAATTGAACCGTGACCACCTGGTTCATAAGTTGATGCTCAACCACTGAGCCACACTGGCTGGGCTGAATGGTACTTTTCTTACTGTGAACAACACACCTGCAGGCGGGAATAGAGTTCACGTTATCGAAATGATTCCCACAGGTGCGTGCAGCCCATGGGGAGGGAAAATGTGTTTCTGATCTTGAGTTCCGACCCATCATTCGAAATTCATTTTCTCTGACTTTTCCAGAAGCCACGCCAAAGAAAATAAAGGGGCCGGCCCTTGCCCAGTCCCACGCCCCCCCACGCCCCGCCCGCCCTCCACCGCCTGCCCGGCCCACCGGCTTCCCCACATCGCCAGGTGGCAGCTCCGGTCCTGGGGATCCCGGCGAAGGCCCAGCCGTCGCCTGAGGCCTGTTTCTCATCGACATGAGCAGCCATCAGCGCCCCCCGCCCCCGCCGCCCCCTCTGTGCTCCACATGCCTGAGGGCCCTTCTCCGACTGTTTCGTGTTCTGCTTCATCGCACGCTTTCTCTTCACTTCAAAGGCTGCTCTCTGCTGGGTAACTGCGCCCAGCTTCGGGCGTAAAAATGTGAGGCTTTAGCCTAACCGGGAACTCACCTCCCAGACCTGCGCGGGAACCAAAAGGCATAAAGCCCTCGATAATGGAGTGAAATAAAATAAAACTTTCATGAGCCCTTGGATGAAAAACGCTCTCTTTAACTTAGAAGAGTCCAGATGTGGCCCCTTCCTTCGATGGTGACTAAATCCTACGCCCTGACCCAAGCCTCCGCAGGCCCTGGAGCGGAGAGATAGCTGCAGCCCGGCCGCGGGGCGCAGTGGCTGAGCGTCGACCTGGGAACCAGGAGGTCAGGGTTCGATTCCCAGTCAGGGCACATGCCCGGGTTGCAGGCTCCACCCCCAGTGGGGGCCGTGCAGGAGGCAGCCAGTCCATGATTCTCTCTCATCATTGATGATTCTCTCTCTCTCCCTCTCCCTTCCTCTCTGAAATAAAGAAAGATATATTTAAAAACAAAAACAAAAGAGCTGGCCATGAGCTCTTGCTTCTGTTTCTGACCTGGCTCTGCCCACTGTGTCCCTGTGCGCCCAGTCTCATATGGGCACAGGAGCGTCATGCGCAATGTCAGCCTTTGGAGAAGGCTGCGAGGAACGGGCTGAAGGGGGCGTCTCTCCAACAGCCTGTCCCGTAATGGGGTTCAGCCTTCCTCCAGCTCCCGCCACCAGACGCTTCCACTCCTGTTCTCTCTGTTTTCATCGGGGGGTGTGGCACGTGGGATCGGTATAAATTTTAAAAATCTGAAGACAGTGCTAGAAGCTCAAGCCAGCAGCCCCAGCGCCTCGGGGCCCTCAGAGGACTGTTGCTTCCGTCGAGGTGGGCCCTGGTACAGGTAGTCGCTGGTCTTTTCTTAAAAAATATATTTTTGTTGATTTCTGAGAGGAAGGGAGAGGGAGAGAGAGATAGAAGCATCAATGGTGAGAGAGAATCATGGATCGGCCGCCTCCTGCACGCCCCACACTGGGGATCGAGCCCACAACCCAGGCCTGTGCCCTTGACCGGAATCGAACCCGGGACCCTGCAGTCCGCAGGCTGATGCTCTGTCCACTGAGCCAAACCGGCGAGAGCAGTCGCTGGTCTTTACTGAGTGTTGACCCACGCCAGGCTCTGCGCAGAGGGTCTTGTGTGTTGGGATACGGAGTCCCCAAGGACGCTCTCAGGGCGGATGGAAGACTGTAGCACTGAGACGGGTTGAAGAACCTTCCCAAGACCCCGGGCCAGTGCCACAGTCCAGGCACCTGCACCCAAGTCCATGACCTTCATTCCCCCAACCTGGCCCCGGGTGGCCAGGACTAGTGCCTGCTCACCACAGCGCACTCAGACGCGCAGCCACACGTCCCGGCACAGCCGCGCCTTCTCAGTGCCTCCCTCAGGATCGTCCTCCCCGTTCTAAGGGCACAGCCTTCCCCCGCTCCCACTTCACCCTCAGCCCTCGGGGGAGGGGCCTTGCTTGGGCGAGGGGTCATCCTTGCTTTTCACAGCAGATGTTCTGTGGGTACCCGCCTCAGTTTGGTGCTCTCTGCTGGGGGCCCAGCGTGGGGATTAGACCCGGGTTCCCAGTGGGAGCCCCCACAGCTGCCATCTCTCTCCAGGACTTCAGCTGCTGCCTTGGGAGCCGGCCGCCCTCTCGCGCCTCCGCCCTCCTCCCGGTCCCCATGCGGCCTCCGCTTTCTGTCCCTGGCTGTCAGGGTTCTCTCCCCCCGCCTCCGCTCAGGGTGATTTTTGGATTTTAGTTGCAATTCCAGTTTGGTCCTGGGCGTGTGTCTGTGCAGCATCCCCTGACTCCGCCGCCATTTTTAACCTTGGCGATGGCTTTTCTCCTGGGGGTCATCCTTGTAAAAGGATTTAACCCCCAACGGTTTCTCCCAGAGCCCCATCCACGTGGTGGGGGACGCTCCACGGCGATGCATATGTATAGGCAGGTGTTATCGATAATCCTCGTGTTATTACGAGAGCAAAACTGTGCCAGGTGCCTGCCCTCGGGCCACGCTGCATGCTCCCCGCTTCCCCCGCCCCCCTCCCCCCAGAAAACTTCAAACTTCAACCGTATCTCCTGGCCTCGAGGCCCACGGAGGAGAGGAGGCTTCAGGAAGGTGGGGCGACTGGAGAGAGTCCCGTCCCAGCAGGAACTGATGACTGCACTGTGTCCGTGGAGCACAGCTCCGGCCACCTGCCCCCCCTCCCACCTCCCCCTCCCCACTTGTGCTGTTGGCCTCCCGGGACGATGCTGGGCTGAAGGGACTTCACACCAGAAGGATTTGGGTTGAACGTTAGGCCAGGGGGCGAGTGACCCCCGAGACCCACTCAGTCCTGGCCTGGGAGCTTGAGACGTCTCCAGGTCGGAAACATCCCAGAGGATGAAGTTTGGTTTCATATCTCACACACACACACACACACACACACACACACACACACTCACTCACACATGCACATGCATGCATGCATGCACACGCATGCACACGCACTCGCACTCACATGCACACACACTTGCGCATGCACTCACACGCACATGCATGCATGCATGCACACGCACTCACACATGCACATGCACACACTTGCACATGGACTCACACGCATATGCACGCACATGCACACACACATGCACACACACGCACTCGCACACACATGCACGCATGCACACCCACTCACACCCCACCGAGTAGCCATTGATGGGGACAAGGCTTTCCCACGTGGAGCTGGGACGGCGTCCGCAGCTGGCCCGGTTCACGGCGCTCCGAAGATGTATGCCCACGGCTTTAATGAAATCTTTATTCTGTGATCCCAGACTGTGTTCTTGCGTTACAGGCCAGCGTGATGAAAAGAGCCAGGCGTTTAATGAAGTGCAAACTTCATCTCACTTAAGGAAAGCCACGCTTCGCCCCCGAGGGAAAACCAGGCGGAAAACGAGGCTTTTTCAAGGAAGTTATTTGTTTTTGTTTAACATTCTGGATGGCAGGAGGAGGCTGTGTCGTTTTCACACACAAACGTTGTGTCATTTTCACGGGCACGTGGCGATGACGCGGCGGACTCCGTGGCCCTGGGCCCGCTTCCCGGCCGGGTAGCTCCTCATTTCATGAGACGTGTCAGAAGCTGCTTAGGAAGCGGGAGGGGAGACAGGCATGAAGAATGGGAGGATCCCCCCCACCCCCCGGGGCTGGTGTCGGAGATAAAACACCTATTACACGCTCAGACCCACCACAGCTCTAGCTCAACGGTCTTTCATCTTAAGTTTGCTGCTGAGCTGCTGCTAAAATTCCATTTGTTTTTCCAAACATTCTGCCTGAAATCATTTATTTCTTTTTCACTGTGGTAAATGCATGACATAAAATGTACCCTTTGACCCTGTGTACGTGTGCAGTTAAGTGGCATTGAGTCCAGTCACCTTTCTTCAGAGCAAAGGTTCAGCTAAGCATTAAGAAAGGATAGTAAGCCGGCTGGTGTGGCTCAGTGGTTGAGCGCCGACCTATGAAGCAGGAGGTCACAGTTCGATTCCCAGTCAGGGCACCTCCTGGGGTTGTAAGCTCAATCCCCAGTGTGGGGTGTGCAGGAGGCAGCTGACTGATTCTCATCATTGATGTTTCTATCTCTCTCTCTCCCTCTCCCTTCTTTGAAATCAATAAAAATATATTTGCAGAAAGAAAGTAAATTAAGGAAGAAAATATGCATCGTATGGATACTCTCGGGAATCTGGCCACATCTTTGCCCGAGGTAACCCACGGGAGGGAGTTCTGATAACATAATTGATTCTTGGTTGGCTTTGGTCATTCAAAATGCTAAGAGAATTAGCAACAGCAAAATAACAAACGTGAGGAGAAGCCAGACAGCACCTGGACGAGAAACTCTGAAAAGAGGAGTTGAGGAACGCTGCGGGGCTCAGGGTCTTCTCACAGTAGAATTTTGAACCCTGTACCCCCGTTTCTGCCCCCAGGGACCTGGTGCAGGTCGCAGCACGGTCATCGGCTGCGTCAGAGGCCGGCTCGCAGGGCCGCGCCCCTGGATGGCCAGCACGGATGTGGGGGTGACAGTGGGGGCACAGAATGTGTTCAAAAACCAACGGTCCATTTAAACTGAAGTCAATCAGAATATAGGATGGACTCCTGCCAGGGCCCGAAGCTCGCCATTTCCTGTGAGCTCGCCCCTCATGCCAGCCGCCCACCGTTTCTGGAAGTAACTGCGCTCTGCTTCCACCGCCCGTTCCACCCGCCGTGGCGTGAACAGCGCCTTTTGCCATCCTCACGCTTCGCAGGAGGCGCCAGGCTGCTCGCCCTTCCCCTCTGCCCGCTGCCTGCAGGCAGGAGCGCCCTGCCCACACTCCTGGTGACCTCAGGAGGGAGAGATTGTGGGCCAGTCCCGACCTGCGGGCCTGGGGAGAACCACAGTGCGGGTTCTTGCGCGCTGGGGTGAGGAGAGCTGGTGGCGGAGGTAAGCTGTGCGGCCAGGGCCGCGTCGGAGGCTATGAACAGGGCCTGGAAAAGGGGACCTGAGAGTCCCTCTGGGCCTTCCCCAAGAGCAGCTGGGAAGGGAGATCGCCTGGGGGTGTGGGGGTGGAGGTCAGTATTCAGAAGCCTCACCCCAGGCCTGAGCGACAGCAGCTAGGAGGTGAGGGCTGGCTGACACCAGGTGCAGGGTGCCCTTGGCTCCCATATTTGGTGTGTAAGGGATGCTGCAAGGCGTCCTGTGGCCTGCAAGCAGGAAGGCCCGTGGCCCCGCAGGCAGGAAGGCCCGTGGCCCCGTAGGCAGGAAGGCCGGGAGCAGATGTCTCTGGGGTGGGGACCCTGGCGGGGAAGGCGAGGAGGAGGGAGCAGCAGCGGCGTGATCAAGGCCTGCCGCTGACACTAATTGGTTGTGGAGGGTTGAACAAGGACATAAATCCAATGGTTCTCAGCTCCCCATAAAACGCAGTGTGGGCGTCGCAGGTCGACTCCCCGGAGAGCTCTGCGACGTAAATCACAGAGAAGCTGGCACAGCGAACGTGTTAGCTGTAACCTCACAGCCTTCCCTCCCAAAGCTCCCTCCCCGAGGCCGCAGGATGAGCCGGCCCGGGTCCCCGGGTGACACCCGGGCTGTCCCTCCACCACGCGCTCATGCGTGTTCCGGGCGCTGTGTGGGCCTCCGGGGGGGTAAGCGCTTGCTCGCAGCTCTCTTACTATCCAGGGCGCTCGCTGCCCATTCCCTGACCCAGCTTCACTTTCCAGACGCCAGCTTAACCACCCAGAGCCAGGGTGCAGTCACACACAACCCGTGCCCGTGCCCACATCGCCCACCCCACGGGCCTCGCTTCTTCGTAAGAAGCAGAATCAGCAGAGCGAGTGGGGGAGCGTCCCGTCCCGCGTGGAGGAAGAAGTGTTTCTCGTCTGCCCGCGCGGCGGCAGTGGGGAACGTGTGAACGCTGCACACCGTGCAACACAGCCGTCCCCCGTGTGCTCACCGCCCGCAGACCTTGGGAAGCCAAGCCTCCCGCGCCCGCCTCTTTATTTTGTTCCCTGGATGTAGGGACCGGCGGTGTCAGGGGGTGGGGGTGCGCCTGGGAGCACCGCGGTGAGGCCCATACTGCTCGCAGCCTCGCAGGGGCTGACGGAGCTCACGCCCTCTGACGTGCATCCCTCTCTGACCTGCACGTTGGGAACAACGCGCGTTTTTTTGTGTTTTTTTTTTTTAAAATATATATACTTGTATTGATTTCAGAGGGGAAGGGAGACGGGGAGAGAGATAGAAACATCAATGATTAGAGAGAATCATCTATCAGCTGCCTCCTGCACACCCCCCACTGGGGATCGAGCCTGCAACCCGGATATGTGCCCTGACTGGGAATTGAACCGTGACCTCCTGGTTCAGAGGTCCATGCTCAACCACTGAGCCATACCAGCCGGGCTGGGGTCATGTGATAGACAGGGTTTTTACATTTTCCATTTCGGGTGATACACACCGTAACCGGCCTTGCATGTTATTAGAAATAGAGGCACCGCACCAACACTCACCACGGTTGCATGACCATCAGCCCCAAGCCTGGGGCCCGCAGCCGCGGCTCCCAGCTGTGGGGTGGCCCGGGAGACCCCGCCCTCCTCTCCTCCCATCTGTCCCGAGGCAGGTACCTGAGCAGCTGAAACGCTCTTACACGCACATTTCCCACCTTGGCCTGGATGGTTTCAGCCCGATAAACACCTAAGAAGTACAACAACAGGGTAAGAGACAATGGGGGCTTTGAGACAGGCTGCCAGGTCACCTTCCAGAAGGTTCCAGCAGCCGGCGACCGAGCAGCAGCCCATGGGCCCCTCCCCACCGCGGGCAGGGACGCCTGTCTCTGTGCAGAAAGCCGCTCCCTGGAGCTGTGCATTTCTCAGTTTGGTGCCAGTGAGGGTGCCAATACTCAGGTGCTTCTGAGAGAGCCGTGCCTGCCTTCGTACTGTGGTTTCTGGCAGCGATGACCGTCTTTTCAGCCAAATTGGGCTAAAGAAGCAGCAGCGAGACGCGCTGATAAGGAAAGCACTGCTCTCGTGTTCCCCACCGACGTTTGGTGCCCCGGGCCGGCCGGGCTCTCTGGGGTTAGAGAGACACTGTGGAAGGTCCAGGCAGCTCCCTCGCTGTGGCCATCGCATGTGTAACCGGAGGACAACCAGGGGCCCGCTGCCTGGCACTACGGAGCCGACTCAGCAGAGACGGGGTTGAATCCTGTGAGTGTCGATTCCAATCCTGCGGGCAGCGTGGGAGAGCCGCGGGTCAGCCACGGAAATCTGCCCGCCCCCATGAGCCGCTGCTTCTACTGGTCCCAGGACAGAGCCCACCTCTGTGGGAACGGTGACGAGTGACTGTCCACTCCATCGGTGAGCCATCGCGGGGCACCGGGCACCAGTTCCCTTGGCCGCTCGCTGTGCCGGGCCTGTGGGTCGCTGGAGACTCACAGAGACCCTGGGGTGGAAACTCTCCCCAGGACGGAACCACACGGTGAGGTTTTCATTCTGGTGGAAACCAAGAGCCCAGTAGGCAAGCTGGAACCTCCCGGGGAACGTGAGGGTTCTTTCTGGACGGCACCAGGGCCATGGCATGCTGACACTCCACAGGGGCGAGGCGGAGAGTGAGGACGCAGCCGGCTCCATGCCCTCCAGCTTCTTGATCCCCCAGCAGCCCCCCGGCAGCCTAATGCACCTCTGAAAGGTCACTGGGGTTTCTCCAAAGCCTTGGCGTGGCGCTTGCCTGGCCAACTGGGCAGGGCTGTGGCATGCAGACGTGGCCTGGAGAGCTGCTGCCCGCAGTCCCAGACCCGCCTGTCTCTAAAGCCTGTGAGCGGCACCGACAACAGCGCTTCTCTCGGAAGCCCACCCACTGCGCTCGCTCCCGGCTGCGGGGTCTTATCTTGTGCCCGCCGAGTGCCCCCACTTATCTCCCAGCGTCACCCCGAGGCCCGCGGTGAGGTCCAGGTCAGCACAGCGCCAGCAGGTGAAGACCTTGCTCTCCTGCGTCCATTCACAGCAGAACCCACTGGCCACTGGCAGCCGTAGGAGAAGCGCCTGCAGACCCGCCAGCTCCCCCACTTCCATTCCGCCCACAGCGTCTCACAGAGCAGAGGCCCCCGCGGCAGGAGATGTGAGGATGTGAAACGAGTTACTCAGCACCCTCTAGACATCGGGATCGAGTACGATCGGAATAGTCCCTCTGTCCGTGGTCCAGATGGTTTTCCCAAAACCACGGACACTTTTGATCACATGGTATCCCAGTCAATCAGGCAGACCCCATTGATTGACCCCGCAGGGTGAGGCAGGAGTGGAGCTGCAGGATCCAGTCAAAGGGCTGGGGCTGAGCCAAGGGAAACAGCAACTGCACAGACACACACACAGACACACACGCTCAGGTGTGTATTTCTACACAGGTCACAGGGACATGCATGTACGATCTGGGAAGACACGTGTGCAGGAAGCCTCGTTTATCTGGCTAAGAGCGCTGGCTCTGAGGAAGTGTGGGATCTCACACTAAGTTCCCCCTCTGCTCCTGGGTCTCCCCGTCTGCACAAGGGGGTGATAGCAGCACGAGCCTCTGTGCTCTGGAGCAGAGAATGTGCTGCGTGTGCAGAGGACTCAGGGAGAGCCCGGCCCAGCCACTGCAAGTAAGTGCACGTCACATGCAACAGAAGGCCCCTCTATTCCATGCAACCTCTGTGTGTCTGCCTGGGCAGCCATGGGTCCAGCTCACTCGGGAGTTCTGCAACTGAAGGCCAAGAGAGAGGGGGGATGGATGGCGGCTAGTGACCAGTAGTCTTTGTCATGCCTGTATCACATGGATTATTTTTGTTTTTTTGTGTGAATATTTGATTAATATTTCTATCCCTCACTGGACAGCAGGCTCTCTGGGGCCAGGGACTGTCTGAGATTGCTTCATAATTTTCTCCCCGACATAGAGCATGCTGGTGGCACATAATACGTGCTTAATAAACATGTGTTGAGTGAATGGTCCCTGATGCTACTCCTAGTGCGCATACTACCATTATTGTCAGAGCAGAATTTGGTTTTCTGAATCATAGATGATTACACCAAACGAGGGGAGGGGGTTCTTGCCTAGAAATGGCATCTCGTGAAGATAAGCCTAAAAAGCTGAAATAAGAAAAATAATAATAAACAACTTTGTTCTGAAAAAATATAGAATGAACTAGAGTTAAGTTAAAATTCAAAAATAATCAAGGCTTTATTCTACAAAAAGTGTAAAGCCCACTAAATCCTGGGATAATGTATGTAGAAAACAGAGAAAGCGCTAGCAGGCAGTGCCAAGTGATTCACAGCCGGGAACAGCTCTCAGGGAGCCGCAGTCTGTGCTCTGCCTGGGAGCAAGTTGGTGGGTATAAAATACAGCGAGCAAACAGTCAATCAATGTCGTGTCAGTACAGAAGGTCAGCACAGCTGCTTGCCATTGCCATGGTTAAGGAGGGGCTCTTGATTGGTTCGGACACCAAGGTCTAGGAAGGGTCAGGTTCAGGAGCTAAGCTGCTCAAAGCCGTGCACACCTGAGTGACATCGGGGCATGGTGATGGAGGCCTGCAGGAGCATCTGGGTGCAGATGAAAGGGAAGAGGCAGCACAGAATGTGCGGGGGACCACCCATCCAGACGGAGGGAGCGGTGATGTCTTCCAGGCACGGATCAAACAGCAATGCAGATGCCGGGGGTGGGGCCGGGCGATGGCAGAGGGAGGGGGAGGCTGGGGGAGGCCCCGGGGACATCTGCTGGAAATTGACTTCAGCCAAAAGAGGAAGCAACAGGACTGCTGCTCCGGATCTATTCTGGCCAACAAGGAAGTGGCGGGGTCCCTGGAAACAAAACGGCCAGTTGCCCCAGGGGCTGGGCAGCCGGGCCGGCGTGGCTGGCTGCTGCCAGCAGGTGCCTGCTTCCCAGAGGCGGCGTTCGGGCCGTTGAGAGCAAGGACCAGTGGAACTTGAAGACTCGAGAAGGAAGCAGTAGGTTGACTCAGGAAGAAGAGAGAGTCCTTGTTAGTAGCATAATCCCAACTGGGTAGAAAATGGGGAAGTATCTAAAGAAGTGGCCAAACAGGAAATTCTCTATGAAGTCTGATGGAAACACACACACACACACACACACACACACACACACTGAAGGAAGATGAACATAAACGAAAGTAAGAAATGGTATCAGGAAGCCTTGTGCTTGGAAGAGGTTTGAAAAATAGGTTAAGGCCTGCCCAGCTAGCATGGCTGAAGGGAAGCCCTGGGGGCTTGGGGCCGGGACGCCGAGTGTGGGACAGAAACCAGGCCCTCAGAAGGCCTGTGACGCGAGGGAGGGGAGCCATTCTTTCCAAAAGTTTGCCTCTCTGTGACGGGGCGAAGGAGAAGGCATCCGCACACGGCGGGAGATGGGAGGTGGAGTGTGAACGTTGTGTTCTGTTCTTCGTTTTCATTGTGTGTGTTTGTGACGAGGGGGGTATTTCAGCAAAGCTACACGCTTGGCGGAAAGAGAGGGTGGAACTAAAGCTGCTGGGAACGCAGATAGCAGGGAGGCGATTGATAAGGAGAGACCTGGAGGAAGCAGATAGGGGCCGGGGTTGGGGGCCGCGTGAGGACACTGACTGAGAAGTGGCCGTCAGCATCCCACGGAGGTTCCGGGCCCTGCAAGCAGGTCACTCGCAGTTAGTGCTGGGGCTTCGTGGCCTCCGTGTCTCGGTTAATGAGGAAGAGACGTCGTCCCCCCGAGGGAGAAGAGCGGTCACCCCGGGGGCACGGAGGCTGCGGAGAAACAGCTGCTCAGGGAGCGGAGGAGACAGCTGTCGGGGAATCTGTAGGCGAGTTGGGGAGATGGCGTTCCCAGCTCATGCCGAGGCTTTGGCTGTGCAGGACACCAGGCCACACGGTATCCGGGTGTCCCCGCAGTCCGTGTGCAGAAAGAGTGGGTGGTGGCAGGGGTCCCAGGCTGGGCTTTGTGGGGTGAGTGTGCTGGGGAGGTAGGAAGGGCCGGGAAGGGACGGTGTGGACCAAAGAGGGACATAAGTGACGGGTCGTGGGATCCAGGCTACCCAGTGCTGAAGTGAGACTCGCGAGGAATCAAGAACAAGCAGACCCTCTGAGAGGCGGCAGAGCTGTGCGAGCCACAGGGGAGTGAGAGCAGGAATACACCGTGTCGTGGGCCGAGGAGGACGCCCGGGTGTAGGTTTCCACGGAGAGGAGAATCGCAGGCGACCCCAGGGTGCAGTGGCCCGGGGGTGTCTGGAGGGGCAGACATTGATGGGGTTGAGGATGATGCGAAAGAGTGTTGGATGGGAATGTTTCGTCTTTTAACAGCACTCTCTGTGGGCTTGCCCTTTCGGGGGAATGACTTACGCACGCACGCGCCTGTGCTGAGGGCGAAGACCTGGAAGGGAGGGTGAGGATCCAGCGTGCAGGGCGACGGTTGAGGGAACAAGTTCTCAAGAACATGAGGGCAAGGGCACAGGGGGGGACTGGCCGCGGAGCAGGGATGGAATCTGGGTCTGGTTTGCCACAGGAGTGAAGGGGCAGGGGGCCCGGAGAGAACGGACATGGCTGTGAAACAGAGAGCCCGGCTAGAGAAGCAGAGCGCTAACCAAGGTGGGTCCTGGTGGACTGACAGGAAACAGGAGCCAAAGGCCCGGAGGGACGTCAGGACACAGCGAGGGGGAGGGGAACACTCTGGGGCGTGTGATGGGGGGGACGGGGCTCAGCGGACTCGGTGAGGACGCCTGGGCGTTGGCATTCAGTGGAAGCATCTGTGAGTCGACACTGAGATGAAGTGGCTGTGATAGGAGGGGACCTCATTACACTGGAGCTGAGACATCGCAAGCATCTCTCTCCTCCTCAGCAAAGCAACCCTGGGGCGGGTGGGGGTGGCGGCAGCTCATTCCGCTGAGAGTCCATCCTCAGCTCTGCCCAGTGCACACAGGAGTTCTAGGCACATCCCCTCCGCCTCCTGCATAGACCACTGGCCGCTCACCTCTTCTCTGCCTTCTGCATAGACCACTGGCCACTCACATCCCCTCCGCCTCCTGCATAGACCAGAGGCCACTCACATCCCCTCCGCCTCCTGCATAGACCACTGGCCACTCGGGCCTGCACGTCAGTTCTGCTCTGCCCTGTGCACTGTCCACTGTACCTGCTTCTTGGGAACATGCTGTGTTGGGGGGAAGGAGGAGCTGATCCCCGTCATCGTTGATCTCAGGGTTTGAGACCTCTGGGGTTAACGGGCCTAAATAGACATTGTCCTCAGGGGGGCTGTAGGGATGGATGATTTAACCCTGAAATCGAGCTGTTTCACAGCCCGGGGCGGGAGGCTAATACGCACGCCTGGTCATCACAGCGAACTCAGATCCTAGACCACTTGCTCTATAGCAATCCCACAGGAGGCCTAGAAAGTGTAACGAGGGCACTTTTTTTTTTTACTAATTCAATCCACATGTATTGGCTCCGGTGCCATGTCTTCCTTTATGCCATGTCATGGAATCCAATTTTACATTCTTACTTTTAAGAGGTTTATTTGCCACCAGAGCAAGGTATCCGATGGGAGAATACGCCAGTGATAATCTTGTTTGTCTCTAAATCCTCATATATTATAATTGAACCTGCAAAGGCCAGGCTGAGTCTGTAGGCCCCTGATGGGCACTGTGATGGCTGTCACAGCACAGGGTGTCATAAAGATTGAGGGCATCCAGCCCCCTTTCTCCCGCCCTCCTCCCTGGCTGAGTGGTCACTGTGGTGCTGGCAGAAACCACAGTCCCCAGAGACCAAACGTCACCCTGAGGACTGGAGTTAGAACCCACCATGAGGGTCACTCGGCCTCAGCTACAGACACAGCCACTTAGGAATTAGCTCAAATGAGATAGATGACAGATGATAGATAGATAGATAGATGATAGATAGATAGATGATAGATAGATAGATAGATAGATGATAGATAGATGATAGATAGACAAATAGATGATAGGTTGATAGATTAACAGATAGAAGATAGATGATAGATGAGTAAATATATATTAGTAGATGGACAGACAGGCGTATGGACAGAGAGATGAATGTAGCCATCAGGAGAGGATTGACAGCAAAGAGCCGGGGGGAGAAGGACAATGGCCTCTGGTGAGAATGTTCTGGATCTAGCTTGCAGTGCTGGTTTCACAGTGGTTTGGCAAAACTCTTTAAAGTGTACATCTAAAAATGGTGAATTTTTTGCATTTAAAAACATACCTCAATAAACCTGACTTTAATGAATGAGAAACATCGGACCAGAGGCAGGGCGGCCAGCGGGGAGGAGCTGGAGGGAGAGCGGGTAGAGAGGGAAGGGTCGGATGGGGAGAGGCCTGCTGAAGAAAAGGAACCCGGCGGAGACCAGCTTCCTGGAAGCCAGCGTGGAGGATTATAAACAGAGAGGGGCGGGGTGGCAAAACGCACAGCTGGTCGTCACAGCGAACTCAGAGCAGCCTCTTTGTAGACGCAGATGCCAGGGAGCAGGAAGGCTCTGGTGAGTCTGACATGAGTAAGGAGGCAGGCCGGTGCAGATCTCTCGCTCACTCACGTGTGTGCCCCTCCACATGCTCACCAGTGCATGCACATGCACACACGCCTTCATGTTTCTCCTGTGCTGAGCATGGAGCATGGTCAGGGCATATGGGAGACTGGGAGCCGAACCCCCTCTGGGAGCAGAGTCCGAGCGCAGAGCCCCAGCTCAGCCTAGGCCTGGATGGTTCCATGTTTACCCAAGAGTTGTTCCCGCCTCATTTCCTTTTTCCCAAAATACTCAACAAAGATGTCTTACACCCCAGGAATGGAGGCCCCTCCCCCTGAATTTAGGCTGAGTCCTGATTGGCCTGAGCAGCCATGGAAGTCCAAGCCCCCGCCCCCATGATCAGCCAGAGCTGAGACCCTTCTCTGTTCTCCACCCTGCAGCAGAAAGGGAAGCTCCCTGAAGACCTGGCGTTCTGCCCCCAAAGACAGCGTCTGGCAGAGGAGGCCGTGGCCAGGCGCTTCCTTCCTGCGTGGGGACTGGGGCAGCCACCCAGCCACCTGATGACCATGAGGTCACCAGTCTGGCCAACTCAACAAAGAGCCCAGCAAAGGGAGAAGAGCCTGGGTCCCTGAGGACCTGAGCCATCTACTTCACCGCAGGCGAAACCATCCACAGCCAAACATTGCAGAAGGTGGTCACGTGGACCGTATGGCATGAGCCACGTTCACGGCTGTCTGTTCCTTGCATCGTAACTGGTACAAGCTGTGTGGCTCCGGCAAAGGGGGTTTCCAAGGTTGAGGACTCAGTGAGGTCTCAGATTGAGAGCCTAGCATGGCCCACGTGGGTGTAAAAGCAGCCCCCACCCCGAAACCTCATCAAAGAGGGGAGAGGATAGGAACTTGCAAAAATGTGGAGAAAGGAAATACCCTCATGGGCCCCAGGGAAAGCGTCCAATCCTGAGACAGGAGCCAGTGGGAAGCGGGAGGTGTCAGAAAGAGGGCACAGGTCATCCTAGTCTCTGAGCACGTGGACGGCAATGAGGACCTTTGGGAGACGAAGGACCCACTGGGGAGGGAGGGGGAATGGGGAAGGGAGGCCCAACTGGGCAGTCTTTTTGCCAGTCATTGGGAATGGACTCAAAGTATCAAAATGCACCCAGAGAGTCCCCACCAGTTCATCATCTAGTCACCAAGGCCGTGGGCGCCAGGGGCTGGTGATGGGCGGTCATGGCCTTCCCTTTCCCACAAGCGGGGGCAGAGATGGAGAGACGGGGCCTGAGGAGCTCAGGTCTGTGCCAGGACGTGAGTCAGGGTCCTCAGAGAGCAGCCACGGGGCCAGGCAGCCGAGCGTCTGGAGGGCTTGGATTTTGATGCAGAGTTGAAGTTTCCTTCCCGTGACCCATCTCTGCCTGCTCCCAGGAAACAAAACAGTTTCTCGCTGCAACCCTGCGAATAATTTCCCAGAAAACCGGAATCAGAGGGAGGCAGGGAGATGGGAGATTGCACATTTTGGGCTGATAAACAGCAGAACCTTTTAAGAAACAGGTGTGGCATTTGTGGCTGCGTTTTCAGTGTCTTGTTCTACATCATGTTCATGTTCTGGTTTTTGTTTGTTTGTTTTTTTTCATCAATACAAACTGTGGTCCAGCGACTGTCCTTTCCCTGTTTCTTGGCTGATGGTGGGGGATGGACACCGGGGCCAGTCTTGTCTCGGGCCAGCTCTCCGCCGTCACCACTCAGCCTTGTCCTGTGACCCACTGGCCTTTCCCTCAGGGCTGGTCCCCTCCAGGGCTGACCTGAGGCTGGTGACTCCGCGTTCTGAACCCAAATCAAGGCAGAGAGGAATTTAGTGGGCAAACACCAGCACCCATCAAAGTCGCAACACTCACCCTGGCCCTGGTGGTCCTGGACCAGGTGTGTGATGCTGGGCGAGGTTCCCGCCCTCGCCCTGTTCTCAGGTTCCCAGGTCGGAACGGAAGAGTCATTCTTTCCCCCCGCTTCACAGCGTTATTGGGGATGAATCAACCATGAGGTGCCTCTATTTCTTTTCTTTTTTTTTTAATGGAGAGGGTGCACATTAAAGCGAGACTCGGTGCTTTGAGCGCTGTTCTAGGATTGTACATGATTGTTACTATGGTATAACACAGTGCAGAAATACACTGAAAACATTTTTCCGTAAATTGAGTCCATTGTTCTCATAAAAAAGATTTTATTTAAAGCCCCCAAACGTATCTTTTCTAATCCTGTATTTCTCATCCAACAAAGAGCCACATCTAAATGAAAATGTAGAAGAATCGCAGCACTTTTGCTGTTGTAGAGCTTTCCGAGTTACTGCTGGCCTGTCGTCAGCCCCTCCCAGAGGACAGTTGAACAAGCTCCGGAGCTTTGCTGGCTGCACTGGGACTGGGGTTCCCGCTCCGCGTCCAGCATCGTCAGGCCCTTTAGCGGGGACGGCGCACTTCCACAGCCGCTGACGGCCCTCGGGCGTGGCCTTGGTGAAGGAACGCCTTCACTGACCTCGGACACACATTCTGACTGTGACTGTAGCACTTGATGCAACCACCGCACGAATCAGGGAAGGGCACCCCAGAACCCCCGGGCCCCTCCCAGCCACCTCCCCCGCCCCCCAAAGATAACAGCTCCCTGACTCCCCGCACTGCGAGTCGCCCGCCTGTTGTGGAATTTGTGTGAATGGAGTCACAGAGCTTGTGCTTTTCATTCTGCGGCTGCGTCTTCCTCCTGGTGTCCGGTTCGTGAGCTTCATGAGTGCGTGCAGTCGCCCGCGTGTTCGTTTCCTGCGGGGCAGCACCCCGTGGCCGGAATACACGGCTCACGCACCCTCTGGTGAGGGACGTTTGGGGCGCTTAGGAAGCGTGTTGCTCTGAATGTCCTCACACGTGGCATTTGCGTGTGTCTCTGCAGTTCAGTCCTGTATGAACTGAGCCCACTTTCTCGTCAAAGGCTGTGTGGATGTTTCACTTCAGTAATTATCCCCAAGCATTTTCCCAAAGGGATAGCACTCAGTTCCGGTCCCACCAGCAGTGGGGGACAGTGGCCGCTCCAACGGCTCCTCCTCCTCGGCGGCACCTAGCACTGGACGTCATTTATTTGCTTAGTTTTATTATTTTTTTATTATTTTTTATAGTTCTTTTTTCTTAATCCTCATTCAAGGAGACTTTTCCATTTATCTTTTAAAGAAAGTGGAAGAGAGAGGGAAAGACAGAGAGAAATACTGATGTGAGAGAAACACAACGATTGGTTGCCTCCTGCACAAGCCCTGACCAGGGCCTGGCCTGGGGAGGAGCCTGCAACCAAGGTACATGCCCTTGACTGGAATCGAACCCAGGACCCTTCAGTCTGCAGGCCAACACTCTGTCCACTGAGCCACACCAGCCAGAGCTGCTTTTCTCAGTCCCTCTGGGGGATGAGTGGTGCTGTTCCCTTCTTGTTTTCATTCCCGTTTGCCTGGCTCCCCTAAGATGGCGCATTTTTGCTTATGCTTTTTGGCCAATGAGAGAACTTCTTTATTTAAGTGTTTGTTCACATTTTTTGCCCAATTTTCGTTTTGGTTGTCTGCCTTTTTAAAAACAGTTGACTTGTAAGAGTCTCTTACCTAATATACACATTACAAACAGCTCCTCCCACTGCCTGGCCTGCTCTTTCACCCACTCAATGGTGTCCTGTGAACAACGGAACTTCTTCACTGTAATGCCCTCCAGGTCATCAGCTGTTTCCTGGCTAATGCTTTGTATGTCCTAGGTAAGAAGTCTTTGCATAAATCTCAAGGTGATAAAAATATTACCTTATGCTGACCCCAAGCGCTTTACAATCTAACCTTTCTCATCTAGACCTACAGCCCACCTGTGGTTAAACTGTGTATGTGGAGTGAGGTAGGGATTGAAATAAATTTTTTTAATACGAATATCTTTATAGATATTTTAAAGACCTCCCTTTTCCCACTGAATGCGGTTGGCTTCCTCCTCCTCCTTCTCCTCCTCCTCTTCCTCTTTCTTCTTCTTCTTCTTCTTCTTCTTCTTCTTCTTCTTCTTCTTCTTCTTCTTCCTCTTCTTCTTACCTGAAGATATGTTTCTATTGATTTTAGAGAGAGAGAAAAGGAGAGAGACAATAAAGGAACCTTTCATTAAAAATCCTCTTTTCCCCTTTATAATAGCCAGCAAGAAAGGATCTGGAAAAACCTCTTGAAAATACCCAATTTCACAGCAGAATTCCATGACACTAGTAGAACACAGACACGTGACTGACATAAAATGTGCTCTGTGTTTTAAGTTCTCCGACATATTGAAGCAGGAGTTCTTAAATGATCATAAACATGGTAGTCATTACTGCTAGTTTCAGAGTATTCTAATTCTCCCCCCGTGTGGGCACGTCCCACTTCTGGAGGACTGCCCGCCGCTCCCCTGGGGTGGGGTCTGACTCGCTCTGGCCAATGTGCTGTGAGTGTAAGTAAGCTGTGTGGCTTTCTGGCTGGAGCATTCCCTGGCCCCGCTGAGACCTTCCAGGCCACATGTCTTCGGCCACAGTGAGCATAGATGCCCCAGGCAGTGCTGTGTCCCAGGGTGACAATGATGACAGAGAACAAGGCCCTGCCCAGGGCTCAGGGGCTAATCACCTAAGCAAGAAGTCAACCCTGTTTTAAGCCACCGAGATTGTGGAACTGTTTGTTACCGCGACATAAGCCAGCCTATGCTGATGGATCATTAAGGAATATCTACAGTCCCATTTCACTGATAAAATTTAACAAGACTCAAAAGCCCCTGTGAACATGGAGAATGTCCTATTTGTTTCTCTTGGCCTTTTACCTGGAATGGCTTAACTAAACTGACTCACACAGGAGATGTTGGAGAGTGTTTAAATGGCTGGGTGAATGGCCAGGTGGGTCCCTGAGGGCGGATGGGTGAACATAAGAGACGGGAAGGCAGGCTGTGATGACTCCTGGGTTTGGGATAAGATGACTATGGATTCAGATCCTGCTTCTGTCACCGTCTGTGCGACCCTGAGCGAGGGTCTGAGTTTCCCTAAGGCTCTTCTTCCTGAGCAGGAACCCGAGGAAACTACCAGCCTCCAGGGGTTGCTATGACAATTAAGTGAGGTAACATCCTGTGTTATCTCAAAAATGGCTGCTCTCATTATTATTCTCTCTCAAAAATTAGTGGGAAGAAAGAACACTGTAGCAAGCACCATAGCCGAGGGGGGGGGGGGGGGGTATGTTACTATTTCAGCAGTCACCCTCATTCTGTCCAGTTTTACTTCAAAGCCAAAGAATACAAATCTGAAGAATAAAGAAAACCTAGATTCCAGGAAAAGAAATCAAAAGTAAGACAACCGAATCCATTCATCCAGTCAAGGAGCCATGGAATTAAACTGTGAGGTGTTGGCATGTGTATTAGATGCATGTGAGATGTATGTGAAATGTGAGATTTGTGATGCATAGGTGAGTGGATGGACCAATTGAGAGTAGTTACATATTAAACATAAGAGCCACACTCAAAATCGGCCATGTTCTCTCAAATAGGGTCACCTCGGGGCAAGTGAGAGGGGCTTCTGGGTGGCAGTGCTTGTGACTTGGACATGGAGTCTCAATAACAGGAAAGACTTGCCCAGCCAGTGTGCTCAGTGGTTGAGGGTCGACCTATGCACCAGGAGGTCACGGTTCGATTCCCAGTCAGAGCACATGCCCAGTGGGGGGCATGCAGGAGGCAGCCAATCAATGATTCTCTCTCATCACTGATGTTTCTCTCTCTCTCTCCCTTCCTCTCTGAAATCAATAAAAACAAAAAATAAATAAAAGGAAAGACTCAGGGCCTGGAAGAGTGCACCTCAGTTACACATGCCAGTGACAACCTGGAACTTTTAAAGATTCATCTCAAAGACACCATGATATAAGCAAGTATTCCCGACCACTAATGATAGCTAAGTTTATCAGAAAAACACCTTCTTGGTTCACGCAACCTTTACATCCGAAGGCGTGACTGGGCCGGACACCCACGATGGTGCGGCACAGGTGGCTTCCTCCGGGGGCACGGCCGGGGCTGCGCCTGGCCCTCCCGTGGCCCCGCATGGCGGCTCGGCCTGGAACCTTATCAGTTTCTCTCTAGACCATTCTCTCTTCATCTTCTCCCCACCACACACACACACACACACACACACACACACACACGCGCGCGCGCGCGCGCGCGTGCGCGTCTCCCGTGACAAGGGCCCACGGCAGCAATAAGAGGAAGAGACGGAGGCTCGAGCCCACGCAGCTGGCATGGATGCTTCTGGAAGTCACGTGCCTGCACGTTGGCAAGGCCCCTTTGAAGCTCGGGAAGCAAGGAATGGAAACAGCAGGCGCACATTCTTCTTCATTGTACCAATTTGTGGTTTCCAGTCTACACTTTGCAAACTATGATTTTCCTTTTTCAGATTTAAAAAAAGGCTAAAAAGACCTTTACGTCACAGAGGCACCGCTGAGCCACATCTCGATGATTTAAGTGTAAATGGACAAGAAACACATGGGCTCCATTCGCACGCGTTGAAAGTGAGGGGGCGCGTCTGGCAAACCTGTTTCTGCTTCGGTGGGAGCAGAGCTTGGGCGGCGCAGGCAGGACGTGGGCCCCCCAGGCCAAGTGCGCCGCCTTCCTCTCGCCGCCGCCAAGGGGTTTCCTTCCCCTCAGAGGCGCCGCGCCACGTGTGTGCTCTTCACGCTACAGACTCGGCAAAACGCAAAGACTCCTTCCACCCCCCTCGCCCCCCTCTTCCCCCCCCACCACCGCCCACCACCACCGTTCCTCTGAGCTCCCAGCCCGGCGCTAGGGAAGTAACCTAATGCGAGTGACATAGCCTTTGAGAAAACCGACCATCGATCTCGTGTTCTCTTCAGTTCTGAGAGGTTGGGCAGCGTTCAATTCCACTTCCCTCCAATTTCAGTCGTCCCCCCCCCCCCCCAAGGCCAGGGGCTGCGGAAGAGCGTGCCGGGAAGCGGTCAGTGTCTGGGGAGGGGTGGGGGGAGGTCCTCCCGAGGGTGTGGCCCGTGCCGCCAACATTGAAGGATGGAGGGCGGTTTACATCGACATCAGCATCTACCTCTCTTCCCATCGGGCAATAAATTCACTCACAAGACCTGGTTTCGGGAAAGAAAAGAAACAAAACACCCGCCTCCTATTTAGACAGGAGATGTTTGAGGAAGACCCTACCTCACTCTCCTCACAAGAGGTGAGGGTGTGCCGCGGAGAGGCTGGTAGAAAGCTGATCAGAGACGCCAACCGACCTGTCGGGCTGTGGAACCCATCCCCACGGGAGGTGAATGTGGAAGTGTGTGTCTATCCACTCGGGCCCAACAGCAATCTACACGCACAGATGCTGTCTCGGTCCACTTGTACTCCTGCAGCTACTCCGTGCGAACCTCCCCGTCTCTACCCTAGTTCTGGCCATTGTCATGTCTGATGGGGACCCTTCGCCTGTCCGGCCCGACCTCCACCCTCCATTCACCTGCACACAGGGAGCAGCCAGAGCCGTCTTCCCCAAAAGTGAGTCTGACCACACCACGCCCTTCAGTGGCTCAGAATCTCAGAGACAGCTTGTCGGCCGGCGTAACCCCAGCAGTTCTTCGGCTCTGAGCTGTCCCTTCCTACTCAGCTCTTCACCCAGGATCTTCCCAAAGTCTAAACCCAAGAGCTCTTGACTCTTTCTCGGGGACATGTCAACACCCAGCTTCCTTCACAGTAGATGGTGGCCCTGAGCTGACCCCAGGGCCTGCGAGTGGGACCTTCCTGGGAACAAGGCTCGTCGTAGATGTAATTAAGTTAAGGGCCTGCACATAAGATAGTCGTGGATTATCCACATGAGCTCTGCCTCTACTGACAAGTGTCCTCGTCAGAGACAGAGGAGGAGGAGGGCGTGTGAAGATGGAGGCAGAGATGGAGGGATGCGGCCACAAGCCAAGGAATGGCGGGAGCCACCAGAAGCTGGAAGAGGTAGGAAAGGTTCTGCCCCAGAAACTTCAGAGGGAGCTTATGTTTTCCACCAGCCAGTTCATGGTGACTTGTTAGAGTGGCCCCAGGACACGGACACACCCACCGATTGCCTTTCCCTTGGGGAAACCCTTTTGTAGTTGAGATGCGGAGTGCAGGCATGAGCTCATCATGAAGTTCCTCTGATGTGATGTATCTTCCAGGAATCTTTCCCACTCCCCTCTGGGACAAGGCTCTTGGAACTCAGAACGTCAGTGAGAACCTAGCTGCCTACGCCGGAGGGGGCTGAGGGCAGAGGGAGAACATGCTCCACCAGGGTCCGCGTTTTCAAGTGATCCCCACCCCCCGAAAACTGTAAGCGCATCTTCTGAAATTGTCCTGAATTCTCACTTAGAGGGAAACACGCAGTCCAGCAGACACGCGGCTCAGGGACTCATCGCGGAGCTGCCTCCTTACAGAGGGGACCCTGCCTCCCTCGTGCCTGCGTTTGCTTCTCATAAGCATACAGCCATCTTTGCTAGATTTTTCCTAAGGTGTGAATTCAACTCTCGGTGACCGAACAGCTCCTATTAACCGGGAGGTAACCTCTGGAGGGACCTTTCTTCCGCCCAGAGGTTCTTCCTGATCATCGCTTCTCATCTCTTCCTGTCCGAGTCTCCAGGCCCCTCTGCTGCTTCCGTGGGCTCTCCTCGCTGCCTTTTCCCGGGCCAGAGAACCGAGCCCACGCAGAAACCTCAGGCTCTGAATGATGCGCTCGCCGAGGGCCTTGCCTCGGAATAAAATAGCAAACGCGGTATCACGGCCATTGTACCCTGGTCTGAGCGCAAGCGTAGCCTTCAGGGAGACCTGGGTCCGAATCCCAACTTTGCTTTAACAAGTGTGTGACATGGGGCCGCAGTGTCCTTATCTGTGAAATGGAAGGAACGTCTGCCTTATAGGCAGCCATGAGGGGTAGAAGATCTGTGATGGGGAAAGGAATTAGCGCTGACTGTGTCACCTTTTCTCCGTTTACCATTTCTCATTCACTCCTGAATGGATCCACGAGGGAACGCAATATAGCCGTTGAAAACAATGCTTCGTAAGAGTGTTTAATAACGAGCAAAAGGCCTGTGTCATATTATTAAGTGAAAAAGATTGTTAGGCAGCATGCACGCTATGACCTCAATTTAGGTAAGAAAATACACAAGAATCTATACAAATCTGTACATAAAAATGTATGAAAAAAACCAAGAAGGATACATACTGAAACTTCCATGGCTGTTATCTTTAATTGGTGGTATTTTAAAATAATATTAGTAACTTAGTCATAAATATTTTCTTTCCCCCCATACTTTTCAAATTCTCTATGTAATCCACTTCTAATCAGAAAAAATATTTGCCATGGGTAAGTGACTTGCCTGCCTTCGTATTGGCAAATCGGGGTTAATAAGATCAAAGGAGAAATACACATTAAAGGGCCTTGTACGCCACAGAGATCTCAGTGTAGGAAATCGGTGTTTGCTCTGCTGTCCTGCTACTGCTCAGCGAGGGGGAACTGGTGTTGGGCTGAAAGGAAAGATTCAGCACAAGGTAAAGCTCAGTTGCTCCACACGCAGGCTTGCTGTGTCCGCGAGACGCCCGCGGAGGTGCTGCCGGCGGGAGGTGGTCACTACGGCAGCCGGCTGGCTCTGCGGGTAGGTGGCCCACGTGGCTTTACACTTGCCTGTGCTCAGAAGGGGCTCACACTCTGTTGTCACTATTTTGAAATTCTTTTTAAAAAAATATTTGTATTGATTTCAGAGAGGAAGGGAGGGGGAGAGAGATGAGGGAGAATGATGAACGATGAGAGAGAAGCATCGATTGGCTGCCTCCTGCACACCCTACACTGGGGATCAAGCCTGCAACCCGGGCATGAGCCCTGACGGGGAATCGAACCCTGACCTCCTGGTTCATAGGTCGATGATCAACCACTGAGCCACACCAGCCGGGCTATTTTGAAATTGTTTTTTTTATATACATATTTTATTGATTTTTTACAGAGAAGAAGGGAGAGGGATAGAAAGTTAGAAACATTGATGAGAGAGATCGATCAGCTGCCTCCTGCACGCCCCCTACTGGGGATGTGCCCGAAACCAAGGTACATGCCCTTGGCCGGAATCGAACCTGGGACCCTTCAGTCCGCAGGCCGACGCTCTATCCACTGAGCCACGCCAGCGGGCTATTTTGAAATTCTTAATACGTTTTGAACAAGAGACCCACCTCTTGGCTTTGCACTGGGCCTTGCAAATAGCACAGCCTGGAATGCAGGTGCCTGCAGGGGCCTTGCGTGCAGTTAAGGAAACGGGCCGCTCTACAGCAAGAAGGACAGATGGTGAGTAAGAGGAAGGAAGCGTGCCCTCGCTGAGCCTGGAAGAAGCTACAGGCAGAAACGAGGAAAGCGGAACCTCGGGGAACGGCCCAGTGGGCCCAACAGCTGGTAGCCTTTGTGCAACTTACCGTCTGCTGCCCAGGAAACGGGCTCACTGAACTCTGAGTGGCGGGCTCTCCCCTCTCCGGTCACATCACACATTTGAGAATTTCTTCGCACTTTAGATAGATAAGGCTCTGAAATGGAAGAGACACCTGTAAAAACAGAAAATGCCCCTTCTAAAACACATCCACCTAGGAAGGGAAATATGAGCTAAAAAGACACCACAGTTCTGCTCTGTGGGATCCCTGCCCGCCACAGAAAGCCCCACGTGATCTATTCATCCCGAGATAAAGGCCTGGGGGGTCTAAGGCTTGGCTGCACGCCCTGGCTGCGCACTGACTCCTTCAGAAGGCTGAGGTCACGGAGCTGGACCTGGAGGCTGGGGATCCCGATTGGCTGTGGCCGCTTCCTCACAACCGCTCTGATTGGCTGTTTTGAATTGTATGTAGCATCCTGCCTCCGCCTTTCGGGTGATGTCATCTGAACTGGCTGGGGGGAAGTTGATTGGTACCAGTTTCTGAATGAATCAGTTCCTCTTTGTGAAGTAACAGACTTCATACCAAGGAATGGACGAGCTGAGTTTGACATCGGGGCGGCCACCCCAAGCATTACTCAGACCATCTGTGTTTTTGTGCCAAAGAGTCTTCTGTTGACACCTCCCGAGCATTACCAGTATCCTTTCATCGTAGTGGTTAGTTGTTAACGACAGAGAGCTAATGCAGAGCTCGGGCAGCCTCCAGCCACGCCTGCACTGTAGGTCCACAGCTGCAGATGGGAGCTTACAAGAATAAGCAGGAGGCCCGTTGGTGACTCAGTGGTCACCCTTGCCCCTTGCTCCCCACGGAACATATAGCTGTGTCCATACCAGACAGAGGAGCTTCATGTTCTGATTGTTACTCGGAGTTCATACTAAAAATACACATTGCATGAGCTGCTTCAGGGCACAAGTAAACCTCTGCTCCCTTGTAGGTGAAGTCCGTCAAGCAATTTTCCCCCTCTTTTCTAATTGAAATTTTTTAAAATCTTTATTGTTGAAAGTAATACATAGGTCCTTCTCCCTCTTCCCTCCCCCGCCCTGTCTTTTTAGCCAGCCCCTGCCCTCAGGCCACTCTGGAGGCTCCCTGCGGCCACCTGCATTCCTGGTTGGATTTCCCCACCACCCCACTGTCCGCGTCCATGGTTACGCACACATGCATACAAGTTCTTTGGTTGATCTCTTCCCACCCGCACCTCCCGCGCCCACCGTCCCTCTGAGATTCGACAGTCTGTTCCATGCTTCTGTCTCTGGATCTGTTTTGTTCATCGGTTTCTTTTGTTCATCAGATTCCACATAGGAGTGAGCTCATGTGATACTTGTCTTTCTCTGTCTGGCTGATTTCACGCAGCATAATGCTCTCCGGGTCCCTCCATGCTGATCAATGGGTAAGAGATCCTTCCTTTTACTGCTGCGTAGTATCCCATGGTGTAAGTGTACCACAGCTTTTGTTCCCCACTGTCAAGCAACTTTTCACCCTTAACAGGAAGAGCTCAGAATCTCCAAGGTTGGAATTCTAAGAGCCCTGAACGGGTCACTGATTCCTACAGCTGAGGACCGCAGAACAAGCAGTGTTTCCACCTAGGAGGGGTTGCCAGCCTCTAACTGCGATCACAATTTTCTTAAAACCAGATCTAGGCACGTTCCGAAATGTCACCTCCATAAAAAGGAAGCTGGCTTTGGATTTATTGATGGTGGTTGATTTTTGTTTCCCTTGCTGGTTACCAGGTGACAGAAGCCCAGGGTGGCTGGGGCGTCCGCCTGTACTTCCCGGGCCTCCCTAAGAGGCGAGGCGAGGCAAGGCAGGGCGAGGCGAGGTAAGGCGAGGCGAGGAGCCGGTTCCGATGCTGCTGAAGAAGACGGGAGGCAGTGCTGTCCGCGGGCAGCACAGACTTCAAAGGTAAACCCGGCCGCCTCCCTGGCAGGCCTCCCAGTGAACTCATGTCCGGCTGCCGCCGAAACAGACCCACACGAACAGGGGCTTCAAGCAACACAGACTTATCCCCTTGCGTTTCTGCAGCCCAGAGGCGAGGCTCCCGGGCCGACACCAGGGGTGGGCAGGCTGGTCTCCGTTCGGAGGCTCGGCGTCGCCACCTGCATTCCCGGCTGGGGTCTCTTCCTCCATCTTCAGAGCCAGCGATGGCCTGGCCAGTCTTTCTCACATCACATCGCCTGACAGGTATGTTCTGCCTCCATCTCACGCACTTTCAAGGATGCTCATGATTACTTTGGGCCGACTCGTGTGTCCCAGGGTAATCTCCCATCGCAAGACCCTGAACTCAGCCACATCGGTGAGCACCCTTCCCCTGGAAGGTGACACACTGGGAGGTTCAAGGACTGGACTGTGGGCATCTTCCTTCAGGCTCACTTCGCCCTGCTTGTTAGACAGACCGGCGTCGGACTGCTCACCTGACCCTCTCCACGGCATGTTGGCCCGGCTGAGCCCCATGAACGAGGAGCCAGGAGGTGAAGGTCATTCTGTCTGGAGTCTGCTGTGGAAATATCGGCGAGAAATCCACCTGTTTTTTTTTTTTTTTTAATTTCTTTTTTTTAATCCTCACCTGAGGATATTTTTCCATTGATCTTTTGGAGTGAATGGGCGAGAGAGGGAAAGACAGAGAGAAACATCGATGTGAGAGACACACATCCATTGGTTGCCTCCTGCACGAGCCCCAACCAGGGCCAGGGCCAGAGAGGAGCCTGCAACCAAGGTACATGCCCTTGACTGGAATCGAACCCGGGGCCCTTTGGTCCATAGGCCAATGCTCTATCCACTGAGCCAAACCGGCCAGGCTGAACTCGGCCTGTCTTAATGAGAAAACAATGTTAAAGAAATTACCTCAGTTCACTCCTTAAAGCTTCTTACATTTATTCAAGAAAAGTCCCTTCCCTATTCCAGACTTCCAATTAAACCCCAGAAAGGTGATGATCAGGGGCCAAGGAACTTGGGGTTTTGTACCCACTGAGGCTCTGAACCCTCACGCCTGCGCCTGGGTCTGTGTGACGAAGCCGAGAGCTGACCAGAAACGGGCAAAGCCAGCCTGTGGCTTATGCCAAGTGAACGCACCAAAGCCGAGGCCTTTCCTAAGACTAATGACAGATTGAACACAGACATCTGAGCTCAGGAGGCACCCAGGAGCCCCATCGAGGCCCGTCTGTGCACGGCCTCAGGGCCACGAGGGAACTGGCGCTGTCTGCCTGTCGTGGAAACAGGATGTCGAGATCACAGCGCCGACCCGGAGCCCGGGCCAGGCCAGACATGAAAGCGGGAGCGGCTCCCTCCGCACGGATTTCTGGGCCCGGCTCCCGCTCCGCCTGACAGAGTCACGCACAGGCTGGCCCGCGCCCACGCCGCTCCCGGCGGAGGCGGCTGCTTTGAACGTTCCGCAGGCTGCAGCCTCCTCCGTGGACCTCAGCCACGAGCGGGACTGGGAGCAATTACCCCGAGGCCCGTGTCCTTCGAGGGGCCTCCCCAGCTACTGCCCCGGGAAGTGGGGGAAGGAGCGGCCGCCCCACGCCCACTGCTTTTCCTTCCAGGCCGCGGGGCCGTTTCAACTGATTCTGATTACCCTGGCGCCAAATAAACGAAAACATTTCAGAGACATATAATCATCCATCACTGCGAAGAGAGGAGAAATGTTTCATGTTCGCTGTGTTTATAAATACACTTAATGAGAACAGGACAGTGCCGGCCTGGCCTTCCTCCCCTCCAGGGCGGCCGCTGAGGCCCCTCGGCCCCGCCACCCCCTCGGGCATTGGGCATCGCACCCTGATGTCGCTCACTGGGACTCAGGGGCCAGGGCCTGTCCCTCCGCGGCCCCGGGAGAGGAACGGGAAGCCAGGGAGAGGTAAGCGGCTCGTGCATGGGGAAGGCAAAGCCAGCTGTTTCCCCATCTGGCTGAAGGCAGCCCACGGAACGGAGCAGCACCATTGCCAAGGAATTAGCGATTGTGTGCACAGAGTAAGGCAGCCGCCCCTGGGGCCTGGTTTTAAGCGAATGGCAGGCTGAGCTTCATACAGTGTGTAGGTCGCGTCGATGCCAGGAGGAGGGGCGTCTATGTCATCAGTTTGCATGTTCGCTCTACAGCATGCAGGCTGCCACCTAAGGAAATGTCGGTTCAGGATGTGCAGACAGTGGTACATCTTTAGGAGAATGCTCTCTAACCCCTCTCTCCTCCTGGCTGGGTCTTCAGTGGGTCCCACGTGCTCTCAGCATCCCAGACACCTCTGAGGCCATGCCTGTTGGAGCTCTGTGAGTGTGGCAACATGTGGGCCGTCCCTACGCACATTCAGTGCATTCCGTCCCGGTCTGTAAATGTCACTCTGGCGATGTGTTAAATATTTGCATCTCCCTTTGACTCATCAGCAGGGCCAGGCCCCTGGGGTATATGAGAGACTCCTTACAAGTCGTTTATGCAAAACATATCTCCATGTTAATGACCAGGGGTGCACAAGAGGGGGAGACCCAGCCATTCCAACACCACACAGGGCCCTGTTCCCAGCACCATCTGAGACTTGTCGCTCAACGAGTGAGATCATCCCCAGAAGCAGTAAGAGGGCAGGCCCCACCCACTCCGTTCTCACAAAATTTGCAAGAAGAAGTCGTAACGTTACTTATTTTAAGGACATGTCAGTCCTTCAGGCAGAAACAAATGTGGAAGTTGGGAGGTCTGTGTCCCACCCTCATTTGGGGCGGAGCCACCAGAGCGGGGACAAGCGCGCTCCTCTCGAAGTTGAGCGTCCGGGTGGTGAGTGTCCGGGTGGCGTGTGCAGCTCCCTGAATGTGGAGCAGGTTCCTTGACTCCTGGGAACAAGGCAGGACCCTGTGGCTCTCGGGGTGCATCCCATCCCATCTGGGAGTGAAGGGAGGAAGGCGTTGTTTATAGGATTGATTGGCACAGCTCTCTGTGCTGTTTGGGCTCTGCCCTCCCTGGAGTGGCAGGAGGCTGTCTGAGCTCCGGTGCAAAGCCCGCAAGGCCGGTGCGCACACGCACTGAGATTTATCCTTCAGAAAGCGAGTCAGTGTGTATGTCCCGCTGGATTCTCGCAAGAACCTTGGGAAGGTGAGGAACGGTGACTAGGGGTGTGACATGACATGTTGGTGGTCAAGTAGGGATGGAAAGGCGAGAGACCCCTGAACCTGCTGCTGCACCCTGTACCCTCCTGCCTATGAAAGCACTTGTCAATCACCTTTATTCATCGGTGGCAGGTGGTTTCAAAAGTGGCCCCAGTTCTTCAGGGCTCCTGCAGACCCATCCTCTATCACATGACTTTGCAGTCCTCCATCAAGAGATGCAGTCCGCCAGGCTGGTGGGGCTCAGTGGTTGAGCATTGACCTATGAACCAGGAGGTCACGGTTCAATTCCTAGTCAAGGCACATACCTGGCTTGCTTCCCTAGTAGGGGGTGTACAGGAGGCAACTGATCAATGATTCCCTATTATCATTGATGTTTCTTATCTCTCTTTCCTTATCCCTTCCTCTGAAATCAATATATATATATATATATATATATATATATATATATATATATTTTATTTTTTTTAAAGAGAGAGATGCAGTCCACTTCCCCACCCCTTGATTCAGGGCTGGCCTTGTGACTTGCGTTGGCCAGTAGAATGCAGCAGAAACGACAATGGCCGTTCCAAACTTAGGCCTGGAGAGATGTCGCACATATATCTGTTTACTCTCGCTGTCACCGCCACACTCAAAAGAACCTGTCTGGACTGGCATCCTGAGGATGAGACCACAGGGAAGATAGCCCACAGTCCCGGCAAAGGCTGTCCTAGACTAGCCGACTGCAAACATACGAGAGAGGCCAGCCAAGATCAGCAGAGCTGCCCACCCAGCTGACAGCTGACAGAAGGTTGAGATGTGAACCTCTACTTGTCCGTGTCTACGTGACAAATGGGGTTTATTTTAGAGTTCAGGTCTATTACAGGATTTCAGCACTTACTGAAAACAGAGTCGATACAGAAGCTGTGTGATGGACTGGGATCCTGGAAAATGATAGCCTGCTCAGGATTAAGGAATTCCACCCCTGACTCCAGGACCCAGCGCATATATAACTCACGTGCAAATGGATGACAGTGAAGAAAAAGCAGGAGACTGAACCTATCATCTAGAATGTTCTGGCCAGACACTAATGTAAATCAGAACTATGGGTGCAGTGTTTATTACCTAGATGTATTTTGGAAAGAAAACAGAAAAAAAAAGTTATATTCCTTTCCAACAAAAGAATGGGGTGTCAAAATAACGGGGTGTCATTTTGGTTACTCTAGATATCTGGCCAAATGGGAAAGGCTACTGAGGGGTAAGTGCCAATGAGGGGTAACCAACATCATGAAGGAAACGGAGGAGACATTTGGTGAGAGATTAATTTAATTAAGTGCACATATTTAGCCTAGAAAGCTAAGGAGGGAGGGAAGTCATTTCCTTTTTTAACCCTTTCAAGGCTATGAATTAGGGCAACCACTACGTCAATTCCAATTCATAAAGTATTGAGGCCTGGGTAGAACCAGAGCCCAAGGTCACCTTGACCAGCATATAGTAAATGTCCAGAAGTCTCTATGCCTTACAACAACTCTTCACTTTCTCAGGGACAGGGCCCTTGTCCTTCATGCCTGTCTCAGCACCTGCTCCCCAGCCCCCACCCGGAAAGACACCGGGTACCCTGAAGTGAATAAGAAATAGAATGGCAAACTTACATGAATGCATGGGTGGTAAGTCCATAGCCATTTAGTCAGGAAACATGGGTTGTTTCCAATACAATCCTTGCTTGTCAGTACACAAAACATATCCTCACACTATAATAACCAATTAATGAGCAAAAAGCTTGCAAACAGCAGTCATGATGTCGGAGAAACAATGAGTTAGGTGGCTATGGGTGGGAGCCCATCTGTGAGTCAGGATGGGCTGGTGGTGACCTCAAACTGCCCCCACATCAGTGGTTCACCACCACAGAGGTCATTTCAGCCCGTGTGCTCACCATGCACTGGCCACGTCCACTCTGACCTGCTGAAAAGCCATCTTAGCCAAGACCCCACCGGCCTCCTGGCAGCAGGAACCAGGAAGGAGGGGCATGTGGGGGTGAGGCGAGGGCAGAGAGCATTCTGGACGATCATGCAGTCCACTCCCACCCCCACCCGATCATTCTGGTTGCTAACTCGGTGATGGTAAAAGTGCCTTCTGCACGTTTCAATAGACGACCCGTGTCATTGATGCCATTCTGATCATTTTTAAAGAATTGCTTAAAGGCCCAGCTGTAGTGGCTCAGTGGTTGAGCATCGACCTAAGAACCAGGAGGTCATGGTTCCATTCCTGGTCAGGGCACAGGCCCGGGCTGCGGGTTCCCTCTCCAGCAGGAGACATGCAGGAGGCAGCTGATCCATGATTCTCTCTCCTCACCAGTGTTTCTATCTCTCTCTCCCTCTCCTTTTCTCTCTGAAATCAATAAAAATAACATTTTTTTAAAAAGAATTGCTGAAAGGAAGAAATGTGTTTGACACTTTGGGAGCACACTACAACGTGACAAATAAAAACAATGTCTTAAGCCACTCACTCTCTTGGGAGGGAGCGTGGACGTGAAATTGCACCTTCCAGTCTTCCCCGATTGGCTGGAAAGGCAGTGTTTCCCTTCTCCGTCATGGATGGAGAAGGTCCCCCAAGGGCACATTAACTCAGCTAACCAGCAACACGTGGCCACCATTAGGTAAGAGCTAACGTGGACTTAGTGTGCGCCAGCAGGTTTTCTGAGAGCTTCCTGGGCATTCGCCAAGTCAGTCCTCGCAGCCACGCTCTTAGTGAGAAATGCGATTATCGCCATTTCACAACAACGGTGGGAAAGGAAGGCCTGATCCCCGTTTCCCGGTGAGGAAACCGAGGCCCAGGACAGTTAGATCGCTGGCCCACGTCCAGGTAACGAGTTAGTGGCTGAGCTGAGATTCAGACTCAGGGGATGTCACACCCTGTTCCCGCCCGCCCGCCCGGAGCTGAAATGGACAGGGGCTTTGTCTATTTCACGCAGAGAAGTGGTGCCTGATACATAGGACGTGCTCTAAGGTACGGATGGAGGTGTTTTCAAACGTCTCTCCCTCCCCTGCCCCCTCAGCCTCCACTGTTTAAGGTCCCTTCGAGATTTTTCTGCCAAAGCCATATATGGGGCAGAGGGGCGTGGGCGGGGGGAGAGATCTGTTTTTCCTTTTAACAATTTCACAACTAAGTGTTTCATAGATGACAAACCGGGGCAGCCCTGCCTCCTTCCCTTTGTTAAACAGTTTCCCCAGCCTCGTGCGTGATCTGAACCCGTTGTTCCCTCAAAATAAGTCAGGAGGGAAACTTCCCGAATGCCCACCTGGCAGGACTGAGCTCAGCTGTCCAGGAACGGAAGTGGGAGAGGGGCCGGCATTCAGCCCAGAGGGAGCCCCGGAGGGAGCCCACTGCTGAAGGCCGGCACCAGGAGGCCAGGCGGGAGCCGCAGCCCGGTCTCAGTGGGGGTGCGGGGGCGGGGGTGGGGGTAGTTGATGGAGCGGTACCGCCTGCCCTGCCCGCAGTGGCGGGTAATTGAGGGGTTCATTGTGCGCCTTTGGTGTCTCAGGTGTATTTCCTAAACCAACACAAAGAGAAGGTGAGGGCCAGCACATGGAGGTGTTTGTTTCCAGCTCCAGCCAATTGCTGGAGCCCTGAAACAAAAGTGCGTGCAGATGCGCGGGTGGGAGGCGGACTCCTAGGGAAACTCAAACCTCTCCTTGCAGGCCCCGCCCCGCTCCCAGCTGTCGCCCATGTCCACTCGGCATGGCTGCCACCTGGCACTTAGCAGGCCGGCTTCTCGCTGGCAAGGAGCAGAGGAGGACAAGACGGCAGCGAGGCGCGCCGGACGAGACAGCAGGTGAGTCCAGCAGGGAAAACGAGGTACAGGGTCCCTCTGGCCATTGTCTCACTGCTGGATGGGCCACTTGCAAGGTGAGCCCGTTACACCCCCCAGGGCCTTGAAAGGGCTAAAGAAAAGAGGGGGGAGGGTAACGCAGGCCAGCTTGCACTGAGCCCATGGGCCTCCTCCGCTGTCGCCTCTGTACTAAACTTCACCCCAAAGCTTCTGCCCCGCGAGTGATGTGTGGACACACGCGTATCTCCCAGCTGGGCACCCAACCAGGACGGCCGGCTGAAATACGGGACACCCAGTGCAATCTGAATTTCCATTAAACAGTGAAGAATTCGTTACTGTAATCTCTCCCACGCAGGAGTTGGGGCAGACTAAATCCGTATTCATTTCTTTCTCTAAAGTTCAAAGGTAACAGTGCATCCTCTTCTGTTGCATTTTGCTAAGTCTGGCATCCCTACCCTCCTGGCATCACAGACGTGTGTCCCTGGTAGAGATAAACTTGAACTTGAGAGTAAGCGATGGGCCAACAATATGCGAGCCCATTAGGTGAGTCAGGCTGGAGATACAGTGAAATCACCAAGTTATTCCAAGCGTTTCCTGTCCCCCCTGGAAGAGGGGACGAGCTCAGGCTCATTTATTCCTCAGGTGATATGAATAGTGGAGAAAATTCTGGGGGTAAAAGCTGTGTATTTTATAGGTGAAAGGTTGTGGACCTGAAAGAACTCCGCCGACCTCTCCCCACCTGAGGAAGCGGGCCAGGTTGTCCAGGGCAGCGCTGACCCGGAGGCAGCACAGGGCAGGGGGCAGCGTTGTCAACACCGACTCATACCTCTATCTCTGATTTTGAGTTTCCATTGGTGCCTCTGAAAAGGGCACCCCGGGGGGCATGCCAGGCCAAGAGGGGTAAGACCATTTCATCAGCATGGTTTCCTGGTTTTATCTGGTGACCTGGGAGCCAGAGGCCAGAATGGCTGTTGGTGAACGCTTGAGTAGCTCCAGCCTGAGTAGCTCCAGCCTGAGTAGCTCCAGCCTGGGGAGCTCCAGCCTGAGTAGCTCCAGCCTAAGTAGCTCCAGCCTAAGTAGCTCCAGCTTGAGTAGCTCCAGCCTGAGTAGCTCCAGCCTGAGTAGCTCCAGCTTGAGTAGCTCCAGCCTGAGTAGCTCCAGCCTGAGGAGCTCCAGCCTGAGTAGCTCCAGCTTGAGTAGCTCCAGCCTGAGTAGCTCCAGCCTGAGTAGATCCAGCCTGAGTAGCTCCAGCCTGAGTAGCTCCAGCTTGAGTAGCTCCAGCCTGAGTAGATCCAGCCTGAGTAGCTCCAGCCTGAGTAGCTCCAGCCTGAGTAGATCCAGCCTGAGTAGCTCCAGCCTGAGTAGCTCCAGCCTGAGTAGCTCCAGCTTGAGTAGCTCCAGCCTGAGTAGCTCCAGCCTGAGTAGATCCAGCCTGAGTAGCTCCAGCCTGAGTAGCTCCAGCCTGAGTAGCTCCAGCCTGAGGAGCTCCAGTCTGAGGAGCTCCAGCCTGAGTAGCTCTAGTCTGAGTAGCTCTAGTGTGAGGAGCTCCAGCCTGAGTAGCTCCAGCCTGAGGAGCTCCAGTCTGAGTAGCTCCAGCCTGAGTAGCTGCAGTCTGAGTAGCTCCAGCCTGAGGAGCTCCAGCCTGAGTAGCTGCAGTCTGAATAGCTCTAGTCTGAGGAGCTCCAGCCTGAGTAGCTGCAGTCTGAGTAGCTCTAGTCTGAGGAGCTCCAGCCTGAGTAGATCCAAGGAGGAGACAGCAGGAATCCAGCATGATTGGCAGCAGAGTGATAGTCAGGCATCGGACGAGATAACCTCTGCACAGTAAGAGGCAGCAGAAACAGGGTTAATCATCTGACTTAGCATCAGATTAGCGATCTTCTCCGGGTCTGCCTTTGTGTGGTCGACCAGCTATAGGTGCGTGGAGCACGGGAAGGCCGTGTTCGGGCTTGCCCGTACATTGGTACCAAGTGAGGGCAGAGCCTAAAGTGAAGTCAGTACCCTGGAAATGCACATGCACCTGTGTGTGTGTGTGTGTGTGTGTGTGTGTGTGTGTGTGTCTGTATGTCTGCCTGTCTGAGTGTCTGAGTATGTGGGTGTATATAGTTTTTGAAGTGAAATGTAATACAAGCTCGTTTTTTCTGTTGGAAAAAAAGTATCTTACTAAGTTTCATTTTTGTCAAATCATTAAGCTACAACTCTAGATACTTCTGGAGCAAAAGGTATGGCCATGTGAAGTGAGGTTAGAGTCAGGACCTCTCTGAAGAACCGCTTATCTGGGCTTTCCGATGGCATTGGGGTTCATAATCATGTCTCAAGCCCGCCCTCAGAACCTCACAACTGTGTGGAACGCAGCAACAGAGAGCACCATCCTTCTGTTCCGTCATCTCCCTCTGTTCTGTCGCCGCAGATGCTCTGCAAATGTTTTTTGAATTTCACTGAAACAGAGGAAGCCATGTGACCAGCTTAGGTCCATGTGGACAAGCATGTCCATGTCATCATCAACTTCACATGAGCTTCCTACTCAGGCAGCAGAGCCGCGTGCCTGCACAGCAGCGACTTGGCCGTCACTCTTGTGTTTAGTCTGTGGAGGCGTCGTGAGGGAACAGATCTCAAGTGGCTCTTTCTTGTCAAGTCTGCTGACCTTCCCATAGTCTTGGTTTCTTTTGTCTGTCTTTTCAGCATCAAACCCTTTCACTCCATCCCTGGAAATGCCTTCCTCCTCTCGTGGCACCTGCTTCCTTTTTCTTTATGCTGCTGCTCTCCTCACCCGCCCTGGCTCTGTCTCCCCCCACACCCTCTCTGCATTCCAGTCAGTAGCTTTGTGCTTTCCTTCACTTTGAAAATGAACTGGTCCAGCCGCAGGGCCTCAGCCTGCAGCTCACCATGGGTGCTTTGTACATCTCTGTCTCTTCCCCAACAAAAACGACTGTCAGGACAAGGGGGTGTTGCAAACTACCCCAAAACTCTACGGCTCAAAACAGCCACCAGTGACGACTGCTCAGACCTCATGGGACCTGGGCAGTGCTGCTGATCATGGCTGCAATTGGCTGGTTGGTTCTTCTGGGTTAGGCTGGAGCCCACCTAAGTGTCCAATGGTCACCTGGCTCCTGGCTGACCTAGAGGGTCTTGGCTGGAATGACTGGCTCCCTTCCAGGTGTCCCCGCTTCCAGGACATCAGCGCACACACATTCAAATGAGTAAGCACTTTTCCAAGCCTCCTCTTCCATCAAGTTCATTACCATCCCATTGGCCAATGCATGTCACAAGGCTGAGCTCAGGGTCAGAGTGGGAGGGGACCACAGTTAAAGGGAAAAGGATATGGCTACAGGAGGTGTGAAAGGAGGCTGCCCATGGAGTCAACCTATCACAGTCCCATTGCCCTCCATTCCTACTGCCCATGTCCATAGTCAAAGTGCTTCTTATCCCACAGCCTAAGAATTTCAGCCTCTGATTCTCCAGCTGTTTATTCTAATAAATCAGTATCTATCCATCCATTCACTCATCCAGCCATCCACTCATCCATCCATCCATCCATCATCCATCCATCCACTCATCCATCCATCCACTCATCCATCCATCCACTCATCCATCCATCCATCCATCCATCCATCCATCCATCCATCCACTCATCCATCCATCCACTCATCCATCCATCCACTCATCCAGCCATCCACTCATCCATCCATCCAGCCATCCATCCATCCATCCACTCATCCATCCATACACTCATCCATCCACTCATCCATCCATCCACTCATCCATCCATCCACTCATCCATCCATCCACTCATCCATCCATCCACTCATCCATCCATACACTCATCCATCCATCCACTCATCCATCCATACACTCATCCAGCCATCCACTCATCCATCCATACACTCATCCATCCACTCATCCATCCATCCACTCATCCATCCATCCACTCATCCACACATCCACTCATCCATACATCCACTCATCCATCTATCCATCTATTAATTCCTCCATCCATCCACTCATTCATCCATCTATCCATTAATTCATTCAAAAAAATTTCTATATACTGAGCGTAGCGATAGGTGCTGGAGATCTAATAATGTCCAAAAATGGCCAGAACTCTGTTCTCAAGAGTTCACACACAGACGAACAGGATAGTTATAACCGGCTCAATTTTCCTAAACTCCAATTTCCTTCCATCACATTCCTACCCTAAAGCTTCCGATGGCTCCCAGGTGAACAGAATGAAACGAACTCCTCATCCTGGTCTTTAAGGTTCTCCTTTACTTGGCCCAGGATTTCCCTTTCCAAATGGGTCCTTCTCTTGTCTCCCTTCTCTTCTCTCCCCACCAGGCTGGGCTCCTCACTGTCTCCCAGCAGGCTGAGCTTTTTCCTGGTCTGCCTGTGGCCTCAGAGATCTGCCCCCCCCCCCCCCACCGCTCTCCCTGGCCTTTGATCTGTCGAAGATGTATGTGTCTGATGCCAACAAAACAAGATGTGTGTCTGTGAAGGTCCAGCTCAGAACTCCCCTGCTCCATGGCCAAAGGCTTTCAGCCACACAGTTTTCCCCTGACTCAGACAGCAGCCTCTGCCCAGCCTGGGGCTTGTATGCAGTTTGGTGAACCATGTCCAGGGCTGGGACTAGGGCAAGGCGAGTGAGACACCTGGGAACACTGTTTCAGCAAGCATGCCTCTTAGGGGTGTGCACGTTCAGGGTTGGCATGAGAGTCAGTGCTCCCTTAAAGTTTGCATCTTTAAGCCTCAGACATGTCTTCCCACTTCCAACCCTGGGCATTCCTGTTGTTGTTGTTGTTGTTGGCGTGTGTGTGTGTGTGTGTGTGTGTGTGTGTGTGTGTGTGTGTGTTTAATCTGCTATTTATTTTTTTAAATTTCTTTTAAAAAAAATATATTTTTATTGATTTCAGAGAGGAAGGGAGAGGGAGAGCTAGAAACATCAATGATGAGAATCACTGATTGGCTGCCTCCTGCACACTCCACCCTTGGGATTAAGCCTGCAACCGTGGCCTGTGCCCTGACCGGGAATCAAGCTGTGACCTCCTGGTTCATAGGTCAACACTCACCCACCGAGCCAGCCGGCCGGGCTGCTGTTCATTTCTTACATGAATGGTTCAGAAGCCCATGAGTCTTCTTCTGAGCTGTACTCATCCGTCCAGCCTAAGATTAGGAGGTAACTACTCAGGGAAGTAACTGCAGTGCAGGGGGAGTGGGCTGTTCCTGATACTTGGTAACGCCGAGGGGAAAGATCAGAGGAGACAAAAGTGCAAAGATGAAGGGGGATTGGATATTCCTGCCAAAGATGGAGACAAGTGAATTCTCATCGTGATAATGGAAGAATGGAAGGGCAGCTGCACCGCCGTGATGGAGAGCGTCCTTGGCGGGCACGCAGCACTGTGTGGAGAAGGAGGAGGAGAAGAAACGGGGAGGAGGGGGAGGAGGAGGGGGAGGAGGAGGAGGGGGAGGAGGAGGGGGAGGAGGAGGGGGAGGAGGAGGAGGGGGAGGAGGAGGAGAAGAAACGGGGAGGAGGGGGAGGAGGGGGAGGAGGAGGAGGAGGGGGAGGAGGAGGAGAAGAAACGGGGAGGAGGGGGAGGAGGGGGAGGAGGAGGAGGAGGGGGAGAAGAAACGGGGAGGAGGGGGAGGAGGGGGAGGAGGAGGAGGAGGGGGAGGAGGAGGAGAAGAAACGGGGAGGAGGAGGAGGAGGGGGAGGAGGGGGAGGAGGAGGGGGAGGAGGAGAGCCCGGTGGGGAGTGGGGGAGACCTACATGTGAGTTCACAGGGTGCACACATGGATGAAGGGGCCCTGAGACCTGAGTCTCTTAGTGAGGACAAAGCTGGACATATGTGTACATACATGAATGGCCATGACCATGGCCAAGGTCAGTGAGTAAAGAGAAAGGAGCCCCACGGATCATGGAAAATTGATATTTTAAAAGGAGGAGGAATTGACAAGTGAGACCAGTCAACAGAACAGGACGGATTCCTATTCAAAGCAAAAGGCATGGCAGGAAGAGGTTAAAGGCCCCCCACAACATTTGGTAAAGTGCGTGTCCCCTGAATTCCTTCCCACGGACAATGGATCCCTGAAGGCAGAAGAAGCAAGAGACTCAGGGAGCTCAGGATGCTTTCTGAGTCCAGGATGATTTGGGCGTAATTTCAGGCCTTTGGACAGTCACTAATTTGGTTTTCTGATCCCCCCTCCCCCACTAACATCACTCAGAGACGAAGGTCTCGAGCCTCAGTTCACACCGTGCGGTCCTTCAGTCTCCCTTTGCAACATGAATCAGAGAATCGTAAAGGAGGGTGGTAAAATCTGAGCAAGCGCAGGGAAACCAACTAAGAATAATGCCTCCCCAGTAATCAGAAGGCAACCAACACTCATGCGCCCCAAGACCGGGTCCTGGTCCTCTGAGGACAGACAGCCAGGTGAGCCTCTTCCTCTCTGCCTCCCGGTCGCGTTCCCTCCTGGTGGAAGGAGCACATACCTGATGTAATCCTGTGGGGGCGGAGGACCCTCCTCCCCTCTCCTCCCAGAAACACAGCGGCTTCTGAACTGGCCACCGGGGGGAGGGACGGGGGTCAAGGAGGAGCAAACTCAAGCACACGCCCCACAGTTTTAAGCGGGAGACTTTGTTTTTGCGGTAGAGTTGATGTTTTTAATTGAGACATTTGTGAGGCTCTGGAAGAGTAGGCAGTCTGCCTGGAGGCGGGGGCGGGGCGGGGGGCTGAATGGCATTCTTGCAAAAGAACATCTAATTCGAAAATGAAGTGGGGAGCATTCAGGGTGTCTTCAGCATCGACAGCAGAGGCTGTCTCAACGCGTTCGGACCCGGACTCTGATGGCGGGTCCTGGTGCCGTGTGTGTGTGTGTGTGTGTGTGTGTGTGTGTGTGTGTGTGTCCCCAGCGCATGCAAGTGTTAAAATCCACACGTGTGAGTTTCCATATGGAAGCAGCAGCCACCGGTCTCTCACTGATTCCATTCACAGCCACTTTGCATAGTCCAGAGTCCTGGTCTTCGCGGCCCCGGTAAGAAAGGTAGCATTATGCTTCGGTTGTGAATGGCTACATGGGCACCTCTGCATTTGCCTACATCGGGAAGAGGAGTAGCCATGGCAACCAAGTCCGAAGTCCCTGCAGCGGGCGCTTTGCTCAGCGGGGGGACACACACTGTTCGCCGGGTGCACGGAATGACTGAATCTGGCGCGATCTCACCCACACGGGTCTGGCTGCCCCAACTCTGAGTAACTCTACTCTCCTCGCTTCCCTGCGCCTTCCCTGCCTGGATCTCCTGCTAAAATTAGCCTCAGGCTGGAGGAGCTGGCTGGAAAGTTCAGTACCAACTCGGAATGTTTTCCGTCCTTTGGCCCAACCCCGCATGCTAAACATCTCTCACATTCAAAGAGAGTTTGTTTGAGGTTCTCGCTTTTACCCCTGGTTTCAGATGGCACCGGGGGCAGAAGAGCCAACATTCTGCAGGAGAAACGGTTCCAAACAGGACCCGTGGCCCGAGGCCCAACGCAGGCGGGAGGGATCCAGCCGCCTCGGGACGAAGTAGCCGGGCTCCCGGGTCCTGTGTAAGCGGGGCCTCCGGGCCCTGGAGGGGGCGGCTCTCAGAGTGGACAGGTAAGGCGGGGCCCCTCCCTCCCGGGCAAGGCACAGGGCGTGGCATCTGCGAGGCGGTGGCCTGAGAGTAAGGCAGGTACCCACCGGGGAGGCCAGCCCAGGGCCGGGCCACCGAGGCCCCTGGAAACGCCCCCGGGGGCACGTGTTGTACACCTGGAAGAACCGCAGGATCCATGTGTCCCCAGACTGCAAACCGGGTGGAAACTGAGACTCGGGTGCCCCTCAAGGACAAACACCTTCCGTGTGTCCACGTGCCACCAGCCTGGCAGGCAGAGCGCACCGGGGCCTCCCTACATGGGTGGCAGACCTCAGACTGTGAACGTGACCCAGACCCCACACTTGAGATGCGAATGTGGAGTGGCCACGGGGAAAGCTCTACCTGGGAGCCCGTGAGCCACGCCTCTCGTGGATTTCTGCATCTGGAAACATCCAGGGCTCACAGAATCCTGCCCAAATCTGTGATGGTGTCGACGGTAAAAATAAAGCTGTAAGAGTCATGCCAAGGCCGCAAGGCAGAAAGTTAGACCTTTGAGTGGGACGGTCTGGAGGCTGTGGGAAGTGACCCCAGCATATTCCGTGCCCAATCCCTGCTCGTGCGAGGCCCTCCGCGATGCCTCTCAGAGCCTGCTGTGCAGAGGGTCCCCGGGACCCATGGAAATGGATTCCAGTCGGGAGCTCGGACTGGAGCCCAGGATTCTGATTCTCAGAGGCCCCCTGGTTGTGCCCCCGCTGCGGCCCGCGGGCCACCCTGAGCAGCGGGCAGCGGAAACCCCTCTGCCTGCAACAGTGACCACCCAACAGGTTGCCGTGCGGTTGGACGGCCTGCGTGGGACGCGTTGCTGTCTTCCTTCTTTTCAATCCGACTTCCCCGCAGAGCCATGCGTCTCCTTCCGGGGAGGGTACGGGAAAATGCCGGGATGCTCGTCTGGCTGTAAGTTCTCGTGGTGACTTCCATGTGGATCGTACTTTTGCTGGAGGAGCCTGTGCCTCAGAGGGAGGCGCCCCCTGCAGACGCCACCGCGGGCTCCAGGAGGGAGGCCTCGCCGCGGGGTCCGCGCAGCTCTGTCACTTAACCCGAGACCAGGCTCTCGCCAGTCCAGGAGGCCCTGCTGTCAGGCCTGGGTGTAAGCTCACCCCCGAGACCCTTGTCACCACCACACAGAAGGCTCCTCCTCGACCTCCGTGGGGCACGAGGATGTAGGAGAATGAAAACGTGTGCTCTGGAGAGAGATTGGGCAGCAGCGTCCTCCTGGGGTTTGAGACCACACCAGTGTTTTGGGGCGTCTCTTTGGGGTCCACTTTCTGGCCAGAGACTCTGCTTTACAATAGACACGCTCGGAGACACGGACAGTGATCCTGGACGGAAGACGCCCGGCAGAAGATGCGTCCATCAGACCGGAGTGTACACCGCAGCCACACTCTCATCCCAGGCGATGCAACCGCAGGTCTTGCTACCGTCGTGGTACTTTTAGAGAGCCATCGAAAGCGACACCTGAGCACCGCCCCCCCCCCCCCCAAGTGATATGTGGGGGCTGCGGCCGATCTGAGTGAGGCTGAGCACTGCCATCAATGCCCGGGCAGAGCCCCCATGGCCACAGCCGCTCGGGGACAGTTCCCCAGGCGCAGCCCAGGCTGAGTCACTTGCAGGAAGTAGGGCAGAGGGCGTGGGTCGCTGCCCAGACCTAAGGAATCCCAACCAGCCCGGCGAAGCCAGCGTGCAGCACTCCTCCGGCGGCTCTCGGGTGACTTAGGTGTCTCTGCATCTCAGGCTCCTAAGGAAGTGGGAGGGCCAAGTTCACCGGCACGGGCTGCGCCTCTACTCGCTGTTCTGACTTGGAGGGGGCCCAGCAAAGCTGCCAGTGTCGCCTCCCAGCCAGGATGCTGCGGTGGCTGGCGGCGGCCAGCGGGCTGCAGGCCTGCACACTCTGCCCCCTGCTGCCCCAGCCCTGACCGGCACACAGGACGGCAGCGTCAGGCAAGGCCTCCGCAGGCCCAGCCGCCTTTACACTTGACTACGAGCCCCTCAGCCAGCAGAGCAGCGGGAGCTCGGCCGGGAGCTGACACATCCACCTGGGGCGCCTGGACACTGGAGGCCAAAGCATCAGGGGTTTTGAGAATGAACCATCCAAGGTTCGTCTGCATCGCCATGGCCTCCCTCAGTCACTACTGAGCCGGAGCTGACGCTGTGTGGCAGCCGCTTGTCACAGCGCTGGGCTCCGGGCCCTCCCTGGCGCCGCGGGAGCCGGAGAGCAGGGCCAGCAGCGCGGGGCACGGAGCATGCGTGGCGTTCGGGTGTCAATAAACTTCATAACACACACACACACACACACACACACACACACACACACACACACACATGTGACTGTGCGCGTACATGTGAATACGGCGTCCACACTGGGCACGCTCGCTCTGCACACATCCGGAGAGCGCAGGCACGAGTTTCAATTCCTGCTTTAGTCACAACAGGCCTAAGTCACAATCCCGTCTGTGCCCTCGCAAACGCCCGTGCCATTGGCCCTCACACGTTATCACCGTGGGTGAGGGCGGGACGGGGCGGAGAGGTCAGCACGCAGGGGTATTCCGGCCGGACGGCCCGAGGCCTCTGCTGGCATCGCAGACCTGCTGGCACCGGGGCTGGCACTTGGGGACCTGGGGGCTCACAGTTCCTCGGGGGGGAGGGGCTTCTGTGTGCAGAGCCGCATGGAGGGTGCGCGTGGAGCCCCGCAAGGCTCCGTGGTTCATCGCGGAAGGACTCTTCCTTGCTCTGGGAACTCAAGGAGAAACTATCGTATCCGCTAGCAGGGAGCCCAGCGGGCAGGACAAGGAAGAGAGTGTGTGCCCAGCACGCCGGCCCACGTGCCAATTCCCCTGTCCTCCGCCCCTCGAGCAGGCCTGGCTCCCTTCCGGGCCAAGGACCAGCCTCAGACTGTCCGTTGGCCGGGGAGGTGGCCTCTGGGGCAGCCTCTGGGTCCCCTCTATCGTGCAGGGTCCTCGTAGCTCTCCTCTCTGCAGGGTTGATAGCAGGGCGAGTGTCCCCTCCAGGTGCGGGTTAGCCTGCGGGTTCCGGTCACACAGGAAGCAAGGCAGCGACTCTCACAGCTAAAAGCAAAACACAAGTTTACAGGCAGCCCTGCTTTCACCCAAAATGCAAAACTTCTCTTTTCTGCCCTTCCCTGTAGCTTCCTGAGTGTGTGTGTGTGTGCGTGTCTGCCCTTCCCTGTAGCTTCCTGAGTGTGTGTGTGTGTGTGTCTGCCCTTCCCTGTAGCTTCCTGAGTGTGTGTGTGTGTGTGTCTGCCCTTCCCTGTAGCTTCCTGAGTGTGTGTGTGTGTGTGTCTGCCCTTCCCTATAGCTTCCTGAGTGTGTGTGTGTATGTGCATGTGTGTGTGAGAGTGTGTGTGTGTGTGTGAGTGTGTGTGTGTCTGCCTGCCCTTCCCTGTAGCTTCCTGAGTGTGTGTGTGTGTGTGTGTGTGTGTCTGCCCTTCCCTGTAGCTTCCTGAGTGTGTGTGTGTGTGTGTGTATGTGTCTGCCCTTCCCTGTAGCTTCCTGAGTGTGTGTGTGTGTCTGCCCTTCCCTATAGCTTCCTGAGTGTGTGTGTGTGTATGTGCATGTGTGTGTGAGAGAGAGTGTGTGTGTGTGTGAGTGTGTGTGTGTGTCTGCCTGCCCTTCCCTGTAGCTTCCTGAGTGTGTGTGTGTGTGCGTGCATGTGTGTGTGAGAGAGTGTGTGTGTGTGTGAGTGTGTGTGTGTGTGTCTGCCCTTCCCTGTAGTTTCCTGAGTGTGTGTGTGTGTAGGAGAGAACTACGATTTTATCTCTTCACTGAAAAGATGTCCATGTAGGAGCACTAAAACCACAGAATTTTTTTGGTATTAGAATAGTGTTTTCATCACAAAATGAAAACGCTTTCCCTTTTGTCAGCTCTAAAATACTGGGGAGTCAGGGGTCAGACTCTCACCAAAACATTTCCTTTTACTTTCCCCCCCTTTACAGTTTTGCTGATGCCGGTACAGTCTTTCCCAAGGGCCAGGGACCCCTGAGCCCGTGCCCAGCATCTTGCATGATGGCACCACGTCCCGCCTGCCTGCAGCCGGTGCCAGGGCGGAGTTCCTAGTGAATAAGCAGCAATGACACCCTCATCCAAACAGCCAGAGCTTCCAAACCACACACAGCAGCAGGCCCGCGGCCGCACTCAGCAGCGACCCTGGTATAACAAGGGCCTGAGTCACGTTGCAGCCAGTCGCTGTCTTGCAACGTCTCTGGGGCTGTTTTCTTGCACAGCCCGGGGGTGGGGGGCAGGTGGAGGGGAGGAAGGGCATGGCTCAGAAAGTGTAAAAAAAAAAAAATTGACATCATGGAAGTCACGTGATTGGCAAGGACCAATGACGAGGCGCCGGGGAAAGGGGAACAGTTAAATTTGTCATTTGGGTTGTGTGAAAACTTCCCTGGGCCCCAACAACAACCACAGAACCACAAGTGGGGCGGCTGGCAGAGTCAGCGGGCGACGCGGGCGCAGTGGTCAGCGGCAGGAGGAATCACACAGCTGCAAACCACAGGGTTTCGCAGGGCGGCGAGCATCCCCAAGCCACAGCCGAGCACCGCTTTTTTTTTTTAATCTTTAACAATTTGAATATTTGTTTTGCAAAGGTACATTGTTCCTAGGGCTCGGGGAGCCCCAGGGGTGTCGAAGGGGAAAGAAAGGAAAGAGATGTGGGGAGCCGCGGGGGGTGAGGCGACAGCAATGACCTTCCGTGGTTTGCTCCCAAGGTGAACACCGCCCTCGGACCCCGCCTGCCGAAGAGGGTGCGAGGAGGAGCAGCCATGGCCTCGGAGAGCCTGTTTGAGTCATTTCCTTCGTACCCGCAGTGCTTCATGCGCGGTGAGTACACGCCGGTCCTCTCACTCAGCTCCGCCTGCAGGGCTGTCACGCGGAGCCGAGGCCGCGGTGCCGTCGGCCGGAGGGAGGAAGGCAAACGCAGGCTGTGGTTACAAGGCTATTGGGTTACGGGCTCCTGGACGGCAGCTCTGCAGAGACGTCTGAGCGAACAGGGAGGCCGTTGGCGTGTGGTCGGTGCCTGGGAACGTTGGCAAGGGGGGAGCTGGAGCTGCTCCTGGTGAAGGTCTGGAGGTGGCACAGCTCCCAGGAGGCCCTCTGGGTTTTGTGTCGCTGTCCCTCACTCCGGTGGCAGGGGCTGACTATCTGAAACTCTGTGTGCTCCGTGGCCCGCGCTCCAGCCTGCACAGCTGGCCAGGAGGCTGAGCCAGTGCCGGGCCGGGGCCGGGGCAGGGGCAGGGGCAGAGCAGGGCAGGGCAGGCTCCCAGACCTGCCCTGGCCCCGCCGGGTCCTCGGGGGCAGCGGCCGCTCTGGGCCGGGAGGCGGAGTGCAGCGGGCGCTCCCCGGGGTGAGAGCCGGCTGAGGTCTGCTGTGTGGTGCCTTGTGGTCTCGATGCGGAGGCAGCGGCGTCGTTCAGAGAGAGAGGAAGCCGGCTGTCAGGTACGGAGCCTCTCGCGAAGAGCATAACGAGGTTTCCTCAGCTAAGCGTGCGGCACTTGGGTCATGATGGCATGCGGCCTGCTGGTGTGGAAGCCCTGACTGTGTTCCTGCCCTGGCCCGTGAGGGGCAGAGCAGGGGAGGCGAGCTGTGAGTGTGTGAGGGTGTGAGGGTGTGTGCGTGTTTCTGCTCATCGGTGTCTCTTTGGTGGAGAAAGAGGACCGTGCCGAGACCAACACAAACCAGGAAACTGTGTCCAAGGCTGGCAGTGTGCGGCGGGCACCCACTGGGGCCAGCGCCCGCCCCGCGTGGCTGGCTGCTGGGCTGGCAGAGCCGGGGTGGGGTGGGGCGGGTGGGTCTGGGGGAATTCGCTATCTGGTAAAACTCTGGCGCGCACCCCGGTGGTATCTGTGACTCATTATTGATTCATGCGGCCCAGGGAGCTGGAATGCGGAGGGTTCTAGCCACTTTGTCACAACAAACGCTGTTGTGAATGCCATGGGGCTTTGTGGCTCTGGGTCCCTGAAATTCGAGTGCTGGGCGGAGGGGTGTGCGTGCACGTGTATTGGGGGCGGGGAGAGCAGCTCAGGGGGAAGGAGAGGAAAGCAAGTCATTAACCGACTCAAAGCTTCAAATTAAAGGGTTTCCAGGCTCCTTTCCTGGCAGCTGCGGACGCTTGAGTGAAGTTGAATCACGCGCTGCATGTGAGTCACAGACGCCGCTCGCTGCGGTGAGAAGCTGCGAACTGCCTCCCCCCGGCGCCCCCCCCCCCCAACCCCCCGGCATTTCCTCTGGGTCTCAAATAAGCCCAGGAAGCACTATGTGCAGAGTAACCGTAACGAGACCCTCCTGCCTTCCTTGCTCTCCGTCCCGCTCTGCGCGGCAGTCGCTTCTCACTCCTTCGGCTGGGAAGGCGGAGTCGGGAACTGGAACAGGGTGCTGGTCAGCAGGTTGGGTTTCGGTGTGGGGTGCCGCCTGCCTGTGCCCTTACCGGGCAGGCAGTCCAGATAGCCAGGGCCCCGGTGACCCGCACAGACACCAGGAAAGAGAAGACGCTGCCCTGACACAGCCCCTCCGTCCTGCGGCCCCGTGCACAGTCGCCCGCGCACCCCGGCTGGGAGCCAGGGAGGGGGAGCCCTCCAGGGGCAGATCGGGGAGGGGGGCCTGGGACCCCCCACACAAAGCTCAGAAGGGCTCCTGAGGAAAGGGGTTTGCGTGGTCCCTCTCAGGAGAGGAATGCGGGCCTCATAGTCTCTGGCTCGAGAATATGGTCTGGAGGGTCCATGTCAGAGAGCCAGAGTGGACTCTCTGCGGGCAGTTTCCCTGTACACTCCTCAGGTGACGCACTGACATGGCGGCGGCTTCCATTGCCGGGTTAGCGCCCTCCCCGAGCTGGAGAGGTGGCCCATGTCGCGTGGGTGCCCTTTGGGCATTGCCTTAGCGCCGAGGCCAGCACAGGCCCCACCCTCTACCTGGTTCTCTCTCCGAGTCCGAGTCCTTAGCCCTGTGTCCCAGCCCAGCTGTCGGGGGGCCAGGCCTGTGCCCTTTCTCGCTGCCTGTAACATGTAGCGTGTTCCCTCCCAGCTGCGGCCACGCGCCAGAGGAAAAACTCCACAGTTCCCCCGGGGGGGCGCTCTCTTGGTCCATGCAGTTCTCACAGAATGAAACCCATCCTCCCTTTTGGCAAGATACCCACATGGCAACTGGGGAGAAAGAGGGGCACGGGCCGCACAAAACATCGCTCCCTTCTCCGGGCGGGTCGGGCGGCCGGCGTGAGGGACACGTGTGGTCTGGCACAGGGCACAGCACACACCACACACCGCACACTGCACGGCACACACTCACTGGCCGTGGCCAGGACAGGCCAAACCAAAACCCCCAGGAATCATCATGCAGGCTGTGCCCCATGAAATTCTCACAGGACCTCCACTCTGCTCCCCATGCCAGGTGTGCCATGGCGCCCCAAAGACCGCGGGGGGTGCAGGGGAGGTAGAGAGGGAAGCAGCAGCACTGTGCGCTTTTGCACGAAGCCTCAGGTAGCCCGGGGCTTAGAAGTGGCTTAGTGGTCTGTGCGCAGCCTGCGTGCCACCTGCCTCAGTTCCTAGAACCACGTCCCCAGCGCAGTTCAGAGGGCCGCCGACTCCCCAAAGTGTCTCAGGAGGACGGATGCCTCCGGGGGGGTGTGTTACGGCTTCCCTGAAAGACCCGTGCGCCCCTGTTTCCAGAAATACATTCACAAAGGCAGGCTGGCTCCAGAGGACGGGAAGGCACAGGCGGGCGTGGATGCCCGGGGCTGCGCGGAGGGGAGTCCATAGTATTTCCTACCCCACTGGACACAGGCCGCAGGCGGCGGCTTCAGCAGCAGGAACGTGTTGGCTCATGATCCCGGAGGCCGGGCGTGTCCAGAAGAGCCGGACAGGGGGCCCTGGTTACAGTGAGGCTCGGAGGCCTGAGAGCGGGGCTCCCTCAGAGGCCTCTCCCCTCCGCGTGGAGGCCGCCTCTCCCCTCCGCGTGGAGGCCGCCTCTCCCCCCGCCCCCACTCGATCCACCTGGCCTTCCCTCCGAGTCTGGGCCCTACTCTCTTCTCAGAAGGACATCTGTCGCGTTGGACCAGGGCCCACACTAAAGACTATTTAATCGTAATGACCTCAGTGAAAACCCAGATAAGGCCACATTCTGAAACACTAGGGAGCTAGGAGACTCCACGTGGGAATTTAGGGGCACACCCAGGTCAGTCCATAGGGGCTGTCTCAGCAAGGCCCCTCCCCCTCCACCTCCCCCGGGCCTCCCTGGGCGTCTTCCTGGGTGCTGGGTGCTGGGTGCGGAGGAGTCAGCCCCGCCCCCGTGCCAGATGGAGCCCTGCGTTCTGAAACTGCCCACACGTTCTCAAACTGCAGGGAGGGTGTTAAGCATCTATCTGAACTCACATCTGCCATGCCGCACCTTCACACACGCAGGAGCCTTTGAAAATGACAAAGCAGTTTAGAAACGCTTAGATCCTAACAGCAACACTGGCCCCCAAAGAGGCCACCCCGGGCGTCACTTCCTCCAGGAGAAGGTCCCTGCCCAGCAGAGCCCTCCCAGGATGCACTGTGCCCGGGGCGGGGAGAGGGCGGCGGCTGCAGGAGGCCTGGCACCTGTTCCCACGTCCAGGGCAGCACGGGGGCAGCGGGGGCAGCAGCTGGCCCGGAGCTGGGGGCCAGATGCCCCAGAGAGGCTTGGGGAGCACATGAGTCACCGAGGCCCCTCTGTCCTCAAGAACAGTCTGAGACGTGTGGCCCGAAAAGGCCTGCCCGTGGCTGAGAAGGAGAGGCTGGGTCCCGTGCTGGGCAGGGGAGGGTCCGGCCGCTGGCCTGGCAGAGACTTGCACAGGGAGCCAGGGCTGGGCCAGGGTCCATCAGAGTGGGGAGCACGGGTTTCATAAGAGCAGCCACGACTGGTGAAGGGCTGGCAGGCGGCCTGCCCGGGGCCAGCAGCCGTCAGCGTGGGGAGGCCTTCTCTCTCTCGCCTCTTCTGGCTCTAGTCACAGAGCACACAGCAACTTCCCTCGGGGCCTCCGTTTCCCCGTCTGCAGCACCTGGCATTAAAGTAGCCACGCGGACAACTGAATAGTCTGTGCGTGTAAATGCCCCGCACAGTCGTGAAAATGGGGCAGTGAGTCTTCGCTGTGGCTGTGGATGGTCGCTGCCTAAGAGGGGGCCGGGCAAACTCTGCCCTGCAGGGCCCCAGGGAGGCCCCTGGACAGGGGGACACAGCTCGGCAGGCGATGGTGTGGAGGCCCCTGGACAGGGGGACACGGGTCAGCAGGCGATGGTGTGGAGGCCCCTGGACAGGGGGACACAGGTCTGCAGGCGATGGTGTGGAGGCCCTTGGACAGGGGTACATGGGTCGGGCAGGCGATGGTATGGAGGCGACACCAGAGGAGAGGAGGGCAGTGCGGGGGTGGGGGGGGATAGCCCAGGCAAAGGTGGAGCAGCAGGGACCCGGCGGGTACAGGAGGCGGTGAGTTATCTGCCCACCGATGCCTCTTTCCGCCTTGTGTTGCCCTTGCTGTCCCCGTAGGTGTCCATGAAGAAGCCAGAAAGGAGAGGCCCCCGTGACTCAGCGAGTCCAGCGTCCACATGTGGGGGCTCCCCGCGCACGTTGCACAGAAACCGGCACAGACGTGCCCCATCGAGGCATGTGCGGCTCTCGTCCCCGAAGGCCCTTCATGGTGGACGTGCCATTGCGCCGGGTGGGCTGCCGGGTGGGAGGGCCGGGCTCCTCGGGTCACGGCCTGTGACCAGATGAGTCATTCGCGTCTTCGTGTCTTGTCTACAGATGCGCTTGCCCAGGGGACAGGTCCTGCTCCAGGACCGCCTCAGGCAGGTGCCCTGACACACCGTGCGTCCTCAGTCCAACCCCAGGCAACGCTGGCTCCCGGGCACCCCGCCCTGCTCTGGGGGCCCATCCCACGTTAGCCTTTTGCTGAGTTAAATAAGCCGCGGGCGGCGTGTCCTTCCTGGCCTGGTTCCTGGGCACGGAGCGCGCTCGCTAAGAGCCTGCAGCCCCTGAACGGTATCGGGAAGGTGCTGGAGGAGGACATTGCGGGAGAGGACCTGGCGGGAGGGGACTCTGAGCACAGAAAATCCGGACCTCGCGCCGCCGTGCTGTGCCGGGAGCCTGCGTGGACAGGCATGCGGGGTGCCAGACATCCCTCCGTGGGACGGACATGCTCCCGCTCTCTGTCCCTTTTGAATTCTCCCCCTCCCCCTCGCCCTGGCAATGCTCAGTGACACTGGAGAGGAAAGGCAGCCAAGGGGGAGAAAGAGGCCATGCAGCCGAAAGATGTGCTTTGATGGAGTTGGACGCGCTGGGGGTTGGTCAGAGGGATTGTTTGGTGCACAGACAGGAGAGTCTGGCCGCGGTGGCCTATGCGGTGGGCACAGGTCTGTGTGCGGGGCAGGCGGGTCTCGGTAAGCAGTGCGGCCGGTATGGGGGACACGGGCTCCAGTGTGGCTCCAGGGGCTGTGCCTGTGGCGAGGTGGCCCGCGGCTCAGCTCTGGCTGCCAGGAAGGGGACGGGAGGCCTCGGTGCTGCTCCTGAGGGGACCCTGTCACCGGACAGGGGACAGGACCCCTCTCTGCAGCGTCCCGTGCTGTGTCTGCCAGGCCTGAGCCATGGCACAGGGCCCCTGGCAGGAGGAGGCGTGGAGGGAGCGGAGGAAGGAGGTGGGAATGGACCTGCAGCGTCTGTGCCCGCAAAGCCCGCCCCTCGAACCCGCGTCCCGGTTGTTCCTCTCATCCGTGTTGAGGGTTAGCCATGCTGTGACAGCACACGCAGCAGCCCCGAGGCCCTCCTTCAACCCTGCCTGGAAGTCGCCGTGGGAGCTGGAGGGGGAGGGGGACATTTATTCTTGATTTACTGAAAGCAGCGGGAGACGGGGCAGGGCGGGGACCTGCCCTCAAGGTCACACCTTGTTCAGGGTCAAAGCCCAGGTTCAGTGTGATGCTCTCCTGGGAGGAAGAAAAGCAGCTGCCCAGTGGCCTCCGTGAATTTACCTGCAACTGTCTTATCTCGGGTACAAACCCGGCAATCAGATGGGGCCCTCTCTCCGCGAGATGAAACGCTCCCAGGCCTTGCATTTCTCTGAGTTACCCATGATTTCTGCTTCGTAATTACTGGCCCCGCCAACTTTCTGAGCCCGGATGCCCGTGTCTCTCCCTGAGAGGCAAGGCCTCGTGAAAAAGAGAAGGAAAAAAACCAACCAGTTATTGTGTTTTTCTCTGGAAGAAGAAAGAGTGTAAAATGTTCACCTTGCTTTGCGGCAACATCAGTGCTCACAGAGAGAACCATGGATTTTGTAGGTGACCCCGCCTCCCAGTTCGTGATCCTGTGTGTCTATTTTTATTTAATTATTTTCAATATATTTTTATTGATTTCAGAGAGGAAGGGAGAGAGAGGGAGAGATAGAAACACCCATGATGAGAGAGAATCATGGACCGGCTGCCTCCTGCACGACCCCTACCAGGGCCTGAGCATGTACCCTGACCAGGAATCGAACCTAGGACCCTTCAGTCCGCAGGCTGACGCTCTATCCACTGAGCCAAACTGGCTAGGCCCTGTGTGTCTACTTTTAGATGAACCTCTTCTGAACCTGTGAGCTCCCCCAGAAATGGTAGGGGCCCAGCGGGGCAGACTGAAATCTCAGATGGTCCAGTGGGCTTGTTCAGCAGCCGGGGCTGATGCGCCTCTGTGTCCATGGCCACGCGGGGGCCACGGGTCCTACAGCAAGGACGCACCTTGTCAGGCCTCCAGACCAAGCGCATGGGAGAGGGAGACTCTCCGGGACCCTCTGCAGGGTCCGCCCCGCCCTCGTGGCCGTCAGCGCTGCCTGCCGGTCTTTCCAATGTCCTCGTGCAGGAAGTCTAGGGCCGTGAAAGGAGCCTCTGGGTGCTCTGCTGGAGAACGGAGTGTGATGTGAGCCACGAATCCAGCTCAGCCTGGGAGAACCCTCACAGCTCTCCTGCTCCTGAGACTGTGTAGGTTTCAGACTTTCCTTCTGTGGATCCTAAAGAAAGATCTGGAAAACGCTGCAGCAGTCAGCTTCCAGACAGGGCTTCCAGTCAGCACACACAGCGGCCGGGACGGTGAGCAGGCTGCATGCGACCCCCGGGCCCCGGCCGCCTGGGTGAGGGTTGGAAGGGCGGTGGCTCCCTCCTCAGTGTCGGAGCGTCTTCTGCTTCTAAGCCAAGCCATGCCGCTCGCCCAGCCTCCACGCTTCTCGTGTGTGATCCGCGCACGGAAACGCCCCAAAAGCCTGAGGTTCCCTGGGAGGCACAGGTGGGGGCGCTTTTCCGGCAGCAGCTTTAGCGCCGGCCACAGGCTGCACTCTTTGTGGCCCGGCTTCTGTGCGCCCTTGAGCTCCAGCACCGGCCCCTCGTGCCACCACCTGCAGCTGCCGCCGCATCCGCCCGCCGTGACAGCCCGTCACTATACCATCTGGAAGCGCGTCAGGTCCACGGCCCGGCGAGGGTCCGGGACCACAGGCAGGGAAGCCACCTCTACAGCCTCAGGAGGGTTATTCCCTCTCGCCTCCGCCTTCCAGGGGCTGGTGTGTGGCACGGCGGGAGAGGCAGGGGGGACACGCCATAGGGGCTGACGGGCGGAACAGCCCCTCTCCCTGCCACTGTATCATTGACCCAATGGGTGTGAAGATCAGACACGATGACTCAGTCCTTGGGGAGAGGGACAATGATTAAACCGCTTTAAACAAATACCAGCTCGGTGAGGGGTGTGCTCGTAGACAGGAGGCCTGGTGCCGACAATGGGCAGTCTGTTCACCTGCCATCACCCTACACATTCCTTCGCATTCACACAGAAAAACACCAGGCCTCCCCTAGGCTTCCCCCGAGGTTGTGTTCCAAACAAAGGGATGATTGTATCAAAGAGGAAGAGGCGGGTGAATCTCTTTAAATAACAAATGAGCTATGAGACGTCGTCCCATGTCGTGCTAAGTTATTCGTGTGGGTGTGTCTTCTATCTATAGTGGCATTTGTAGTTTTATATGGTGTGGGGTGGCATTTGAAACATGTAATTTTGTGAAGATGTATATTATATTATACTAGCGGCCCAGTGCACGGATTTGTGCACATTGAAAGGAAATTAATTAGAAGAAAGATTCGTGCGGTAATTACATTACTGCAAAAAATTACACGTCAAAGTAGTATATATAATATAGTATTATAAAATAAAAAAAAAAGCTAGGGCTTTATATGTATGGTGCATGCATGAGTCAACGTTTATTTTTAAAATGCCAGTGCGCGTCATATGTACCGGCGGTCAGACGGTTGGGCGGTCGGACGGACGGACGGACGGGCGGCTGGTCACTTAGCCTTTTATTTACGTAGCTACATAGGGTTTTCCTGCGGGTTTTGCCTGGAGTGATCAGGGCACCAGTGATGTCCCCTTGTCCAAGGTCCCACAGCTGGGCAGCCCCAGAATCAGAACCAGAAACTGGGTCGGCTCCACTCCTGCCCGCTGGGTTGGCAGACACTGACTCAGGTGGCTGATGCCGCTTGGGCGGCTAAATAACTAGCAGATGCCTCGTGTGACTCCTCTAATTTCCTTGCCCTGGTCAGACTGCACAGGCCTCACAGGCACACCCTTCCTCTGAGGCCACGCCGTCGCGGAGTCCCAGGCTCAGGCGGCCTTGGGGGAGGCAGTGCCCGCCAGGAGGGCCCCACCCCCGCACTCCGGGGTCTGTCTTCTGTCAGCCCGGCTGCTCTCACCGGCGCCCAGCAGGGCCCGCACACCCGTAGGCGACTTCATGGTTAACCAGGTTGGCTTTGGGGAGCATCTTCAGGGAAATCTGAGCGACCAACCGGAAGAGCAGCAAATGCGCTTGTTCACACGGAAGGTGCCGAGGCGGCTCGCCCATGGGCTCGGCCGTCCACACTGGCCCGGGCCTGACTCTGGAGGCGCCAGCGGCCTCCGGTCCCCACCGTCTGTGTCGTCCCTCCCGCCACAGCAGAGATGTCCCCTGAGGGACCCTCACCAGCTCCAGAGCAGCCACAGGGGACTCTCCTGAGGCCTAGGGTGCCGACACTGGCAGGACGCTGGCTGGGGGTTGGAGGGGAACCATTGCCAAGCCTTTCCTCCCAGCCCCTGGTCTGAGCCCTCAGAGGGGAGAGGAGGCTGAGGCTACGTGCATCCCCCCAAAAGGCCTGGGTGAGGCTGTCAGGCCAGGTAAGGCTGAGCCCGCACTGCCTGGCCTGGAGAGGCAGCGCCTCCTTAAACGTCCTGTCCCAGCGCCCCACTTGCCCCATCCTGGTCCTGTCTGGGACCCACAGAGGGGCTCTCAGATGATCCCACACTGATCAGGGCTTCACACCCACATCCACCCTCAGGGAGTCCCCAAGAGCCAGCACTGAGACCCCCTGACCCCAGCCACCCTCAGGGTGTCCCCAAGAGCCAGCACTGAGACCCCCTGACCCCAGCCACACTCAGGGTGTCCCCAAGAGCCAGCACTGAGACCCCTGACCCCAGCCACCCTCAGGGCATCCCCAGGAGCCAGCACTGTGACCCCCTGACCCCAGCCACCCTCAGGGCGTCCTCAGGAGCCAGCACTGTGACCCCCTGACCCCAGCCACCCTCAGGGCGTCCTCAGGAGCCAGGACTGTGACCCCCTGACCCCGGCCACCCTCAGGGCATCCCCAGAAGCCAGCACTGTGACCCCCTGACCCTGGCCACCCTCAGGGCATCCCCATTATCACAGAAAGTTCCTTCCCTTTCTCCTTGGGCTCCACATGGCAAAAGGCACAGTCATTCATTACATTCCCCCCAAAGCCAGCTCACAGCCCCTGGGTCCCTACTCACAGCTGGGGCTCCCCCTCACAGCCAGCGGTCCCCACTCACAGCCAGGGGGTCCCTCTCACAGCCAGGGGTCCCGCTCACAGCCAGGGGGTCCCTCTCACAGCCAGGGGGTCCCTCTCACAGCCAGGGGTCCCGCTCACAGCCAGAGGGTCCCTCTCACAGCCAGGGGTCCCGCTCAGGGAGAAGACAAGGAGACCTCAGCCTCTAGTGCTGCTGAGCAAGCATCCTAATGGGAACAAATTAAAAGGCACTGAGCTGATGGTGCTCCCAATAGAATAATAATGAATGAACCGCTCCTTTGGGAGGTGATGGGGGGCCCGGAGGAGCTGCTTTCCTCACTCAGAGGCGGGTCCCACAGGGAGGGAAATGCCACAGTGGCCTTCGAGGTGATATTTTGGGAACCATTGTGCCTCAAAACACCCTTTTCATGCTTAGGGTCCAACCCTTCATTTCCGCAGAAGCAGGGGGTGTTGTTTCACTCCCCTCATCTCTCTGCTCCACGTTTCAATAAGGGCCACGCAGTCTGAAGGAGCAGAGGTTTGAGGGGAGCCCTTGGTGCCCATCCCCACAGACAGGCCTGGACCACATTGTCATCTGGGCCCTTTGAGGGGCTCTTGACCAAGTCAACCCTAGTGAGGGGGAGGGAGGCTCAGTGGCGTCAGGAGCACTCGCTCTGGTTGGAAGGATCCTGGTTGGCAGTAAAGTTGGGCGAGGACTGAGTTACTTGGTTGCTCATAAATAATGACAAGGACGGCGAACATTGGCCAAGTGCTAACTGTACCTCAGGCACGTCGTCTCCATTATCTCTCATCACCAAAATCCTTAGAAGGCCTGGCTGGCATGGCTCAGGGTTTGAGCATCGACCTATGAACCAGGAGGTCAGGGTTCAATTCCTGGTCAGGGCACATGCCTGGGTTACGGGCTCAATCCCCAGTGTAGGGCGTGCAGGAGGCAGCCGATTAATGATTCTCTCTCGTCATTGATGTTTCTATCTCTCTCTCCCTCTCCCTTCCTCTCTGAAATCAATAAATAAATCTATAATAATAAAAGTATAATATGCTAATTAGACCGGGTGGCCGAATGACCTTCTGGACGACATTCCGGACTATGTTCCGGACAAAGCTGGGGCTACAAGGGCTGAGCCCCTTGCACGAATTTCATGCACCGGGCCTCCAGTATATATATATTTACAAAGCCTTATGAAAAGCACAGCTCAATCCACACTCAATAAAAGTAAGAAAGGAACAAAGATGAGTTAAGAAAGCAACCCAGGCCCACAGGTTGTAGCAGGCAGAACCCAGCAAGAGTCCTGATTCCGTCCCTGGCACAGCGGCCGGGGCAGTGGGGGCAGTGGTGGGCACAGCCCATGTGGCCAGCTCTGCCCTGCCTGCCAGGTGCCCTGGGCATACCGCCACCTCCTCCTCGGCACAGGTGCTATGAGGATGCTCGCCTCCCAGATCACCGTGAGGTCCAGGTTAGGACACGAGATGCTGCCTGACACCCGGTAACCTGCTGTTAGATGTCACCTGTTGTCATGACTCTTCCTTCCACCTGATCCGCCTTTTCTCGTGAGAGACTGTTCTGGAAGTTTCCATGTCCTCTTGCATGCTAGTGCAAACCAGGTCTGAAAGTACAGCCCATTGTCACTCACATGACCACACCTGGGCATGTATGCGTTCTTGTAGATTAGATCCTGTGCTGTGGGCAGCCGGTGGCAGTGGGTGAAATGCAGGGTCTCACTCCGGTGCATGTGTCCTTGCACCACGTTGTCCAATCCCTGTGACATGGCAGGGCCGGGGCTGGGATCCTTCAGCGCTGATGTTCTACGTGAAGGTGTCTTGCAGGCTGAGAACTTGCCCCCCAGTAACTCTCCGCAGCATTTCCCAGCCGCGGCACTGTTGGCCTTGGGGACTGGGTCATCCTGTGGAGGGGACTGTCCTGTGTGTTCTAGGACGTGTAGCAGCACCACCTCCCCAAACATGTCTCCAGACATTGCCACGTGTCCCCTTGGGGGATATGTCACCCCTGTTTGAGAACCGCTATTCCAGAGACCTTAGGAGCCAATGCGCTAATATTGGTCCCCTTTCTTCATGGGCCGAGGGAATTAAGAGCTGGTGATGTTGACCCTCTTCCTGCTTGCATCTCTCACACCTGGCTTGACCTCCTCTGTCACCCCAGTCCCTTCGTAGTGGTCTGAGGTGTCCACAAAAATGACAGTCCGTGAGCAGGGGCCTTGGGACTGGGACAATCAGCCACTAGCCCCATAGTGAAGAGCGGGAAAGAAAAGGCATCCACGATGCGTCCGCTGAGGGAAAACCAGGAAGAACTGATGCCCGGGGGTTACTTCCTGGAGGAAACCAGGCCTGTGGACTTGACCTTCGTCGTTTTTCTAGGGCATGGGAGGGAAAATGAGGCACTCCTGGGACAACGCCTGCAGGTCGCTTTGGTGAAGGTACCCACTGGTCACAATTCAGAAGAAAGCGGTGGGTCCCTAGAGAATGACGAGCAAGCACTGCTGGAACGTCAGGTTTTATTGAACAAGCACCCTTATGTAGCATTCACCGTGGGCGGGGCCCTGTTGCTGTGCCTTATAGATAGGAACTGTGTCAGCATTGTCACCTGTAAGTGGGGACGATTGGTCTCCTCGTTTTACACATGGGTGGCTGGGGCTCATCCAATATCACACTGCTGGCAGTGCCAGGGCTGAATTCATCGCTAGCCCGGCTTTGCAGCTTGAGGGCTTAGCCACAAAACCGCGCATACTCTCAAGAGATGGTCTTCCAGAGAGCATGTGACCTGGGCACTCATGTCCTTTGGAATAAATTCTAAGCAAGTTCTTAGTCTCTAAGGACAGGTGTCGTGGGAAGCAGGACCATGACTTGATGATGGCAGAGCCCTCAGCTCCTTGGAGACGGTGTTGGAGAACACAGTGCCCTTATTCTGACCTGGCCGAGCCTGTTTGAATAACTCCTCCCTTTTATGGCGGGGCTGTCAGCACGGCTCTGAGGAAGATTCTTGAAATCTAGAAGAGAGGGAATAAAGAAAAACCAGATAGTGATAGATTCAAGGGTCTGCAGAGAATTGAGGAGTTAATAAAAAATGTGGGCCATCTACATGCTATCTTCAAATCCCCTCTGGGAGGGTGCTTCTCCATGCTCTGCACAATTTCCATGGCTCCCAGGATGTCTGGCAGCCAGGTCATTACAGTCACCCAGTGGGGCTGTTGTTCAGTGGAGGAGAGTCACTATGCCGGCTCTAAGGGCTGGGACATGTACCTGCACGGGGTGCTGGGGGAGCAGAGAGCAGGCCACCCCAGGGCCCCTTCACAGACATGGATGGGCACAGTGTTCGCTCCCCGAGCAGCGGGGTCCAGAGGGATACTCTGGTGACCAAGTCTTCCAGGATGCCCATAGGGAGCTCATGCAAAAAGCCACGTTCTAGTTCTGGATCATTTATTCAATTCATATATCAACTTGGCACTTAAGAAAATGTAATTCAGGGTTTTCTGTGTATAAGTGTATTCTCCCAGAGACTGAATTCTTTGAGAGACATGTTCATGTCTTATTTTTCTCTTCATTCACAATACCTGGCAGGGTATTAGCACTCAACAAATTTTGGATGAATGGATGATGGTTGGATGGATGGATGTTTGCATAGATGGATGGGTGGATGGATGGATGGATGTTTGGATTGATGGATGATGGATGGTTGGTTGGTTGGATGGATGGATGGATGGATGGATGGATGGATGGATGGATGGATGGATGGATGGATGTTTGGATGGATGGATGGATGGATGGAGGGAGGGAGGGAGGATGGATGGATGGATGGATGTTTGGATGGATGGATGATGGATGGTTGGTTGGATGGATGGATGTTTGGATGAATGGATGGATGTATGATGGATGGTTGGATGGATGGATGGATGGATGGATGATGGATGGTTGGATGAATGGATAGATGTATGATGGATGGTTGGATGGATGTTTGGATGGATGTATGGATGAATGAATGATGGATGGATAGATGGATGGATGGATGATGGATGGTTGGATGGACAGGTGAATAGGTAGAAGCATGGAGCTCCAGCAGCCTTGTGCTTGCTACTGAGGTAGAAATCCCAGTGGTTATCAACAGAAGAGGGCACAGTGGTCTCTCCACCCACAGAACCACGGCAGGGATCAAGTAACCCAACTTGGTTCCCCCTTAACTCCTGTGCTCAGCTACGAGCAGGAAGAAGTGTGTGGGGCTATTAGGGCAAAGCGGAGCAGGAGGCACAGGGCTGGTTCCACTTCTGTCCAAAGAGTGTCGGGCTGCAAATCCTGTGGGTGCCCCTTGTGGGAGGCGGGGCACATATGCAAGAAGCATGTGAGAAACACACAGTCAAAGGCTGGCTCCTTCCTGTCCCTGAGATGTCGGTTTGTGCTTAAAGTACATGCCTGTGTGGAAAAATAAACATCTGTGACAGCGTTCACAGTCACAGGCCCGACAGGGACGTCCAGTCGGTTTCCCACACCGTTGCCTCCAAGATGTCAAACAAAGAACAGCAAGGAGGTCCTCTGTCCCCTGTGTTCCCTCACAGAGGCCCTTTCTAGTGGGAAAACCTCACCTTTACTTCCTGTTCCAAAGGAAATTCGTGGAGAAACAGAAGAGTTTTGGTAAATACCTTACAGTGGACGCGTCATTAAGTTCTCGGTCTTGCTTGTCTCGATGGAGTCTCTCAGGACGCTCAGTGGGCATGTGGCCTGTCCCACCCAATGCCCAGCCCACCGTGCCCGGCGCCCTCTTCATTTGTGCCCAGCGTTCTATGCCTCTCAGTTGAGGGGCACAGTCTCTTCAGTGGCCTGCTGGGCAGGCGATGTTGCCTATGTGTGCTCCCGGCCCATCCCGAGACCGTCACCATCTGTGGGACAACGGTAGAGCCTGATGTTCTAACCACCCCCGATCACTCCCTCCAAAGCCCCTGTGCCCCTGAGTCCCCCTCGGCCAGGCCTGGGCCTCAGTCGCCTGAAAGCACCCACCTTGCCCACAGGCAGAGAAAGCAGGCCTCAGATTCGCTCCGTGGAGAAATGTCCCTCAGTAGGTCCTTTGTCCCAGTAAAGGCCTCCTTATCTGTGCAAACTTCATACTTTTTCTTAGGATTTGGCCTCTTCATCCCATGGTCTGCTTAGTCAGCCCCCTGTTTCATTTACTTACATCATATGTGGGGACTTCTTGCTGGAGTAGACCTTTCCTGTGACCTTTTCCATCTTCTCCTCCATACTTATCACCTCCCAATCGCGTCACTCGGTGTTCTTGCCTGGAAGGACGGGGTGAGAGGTGAGGGGGTAACTTTGCCCACCGGGCACCTTGGCAAGGTCTAGAGACACCTTTCGTTGTCCGTGGGAGCGGGTAGGAAAGGTGCCCTGCGTCTAGGGCGGAGGCCAAGGAAGCTACTGAACACCCTCCGGTGCAGGGACAGCAAAGAGGCGTCGGGGCCCCCATGTGGGCAGAGACGAGGCCGAGAAATCCACGCCCGGGGCCCTGGCTGCAGAGCCGTGCTGCTGCTCTGTCTTCCCTCTTGATGGTTTGTTTCTGGGAAATGCAACCCTCCCCATCCCTGACGCGGGAAGTCACTGACCTGTGTTCGGAGCAGGCACCTGCCGGGGTAGGGGAGACCCTGGGTCTTGGAAACCACGCTGGCGGTGGCCACGGTGGCCCTGGGGCCCCTGCGAGCCCATCACGGCCCTGTGCCTATTGCAGGCACTTTGCTCTTACAGAAGAGGCCCTAGCCTCTGCACTCCGTGGAGGGCGACGGTGCTGCCCCTTAAGCAGACGGCGTGAAGCCTGTAGTCAGGGCTTTGAGAATCAGAGGAAAAGGAAGAGGCGGTTAGAGGACAAGGGAACCAGCACAGAAAGGCCAGGCTGCAGGGAGCATTGAGAGACACCAGCTCGGAGGCTGGAGAGAGGAGATACGGGGAAGGAATCCAGGACCACCGAGCTGGTGAGGAGGTGACCCCCACGGGGACATGCCTGAAGCCCAAGAAGGAAGGTGTTCCCACAGACGCCAGAAGCTTCCCTTAGGAGAGAAGCTAGGGCCCTGCCACTGTGGCTCAGTGGTTGAGCGTTGACCAGAGAAGCAAGAGGTTGCTGGTTCGATTCCAGGTCAGAGCACATGCCCAGGTTGCAGGCTTGATCCCCAGTGTGGGGTGTACAGGAGGCAGCCAATCAATGATTCTCTCTCATTGATATTTCAGTCTCTCTATCCCTCTCCCTTCTTCTCTCTCTAAAAATCAATAAAAACATTAACAAAAAAAGAGAGAGAAGCTGAGGGTTGGGGGCAGCAGGTGAGCCAGTGGGCATGTGGTTGGACGGCAGTGAAAGGGGCTGAAGCAAGGAATAGCCTGAAACACCCGGAAGCTTTCTCCAGGAAACACCCCTGAGCTGAGCGGCAGGAAACCCCGTGTTACGAGCACCTCCTGTGTGCCAGGTCCTCCCCGGCTCCCCATACATCACCCCACTCACCCCTGCCGGTGCCTTATGAGGTGACATTGTTACGCTGACCTTGAAAGTGAAACCATGGGGGCTCCGAGTGTCGACAGCAAAAACAAGAACTCTGAAGCTTAGCGTGAAAACCCAGGTCGCATGGCCCACAGTCCTGGCCGTGTGGGGATTAAAACCCAGCGCTGTTGACAGCCTCCCGCTAAATCGTTACGCACGCCCCAGCTTTTAACCTGCATCTGTACCACCAAAGCGGCCTCCAGCTTCAGCTTGGAGGTGGGCGTCAGGGTTGACCACCAGGGCAAGCAGGAGGCGGGGTGGGGCAGAGCGGCGGTGGGGAGGGGCCATCGAGAGCTCCATCCTCGGGGGAGGGGAGTGAAAAGCCGACCTATGTCCTTGGGGTCACAGATCTGAGCGCCTAGATTGCAAGCTGAATGGAGCATGTGTCCAACAAAACGAATTCCTTCCCCCGGTCAGACAGCAGACAGATGAGCCGGGTCCGTACACACCTTCCCACTTCCTCTGAGTCTTGCATACGCTTCTCAGCAGATCCTCAGCCCTCTCACCCCCACGCCGTTGCTCCTCCCAGCGCCTTCGGATCCTAGAGCCACCGTGTGGCTGGTCACCCCGGGAGCCATGCCTGCAGGGACCCAGCCCTAAGTGAATGCCTGGTTGGCGTGCGTGGGCCCGGTGTGAGGCCAGGGCCTGGAACACAGAGATCCGTGGCAGGAACTGCCCTCGGGGAGCTGACCTCCGTGGGAAGGAGGCAAAGCTCACAGATGAGGACCCGCCGGTGCACAAAAGGAGAATTGAAAAGTGAAATGCGGGAGCCATCCCGGACCCGGACAGGGGCCAATGGCTGCACGGGAAGCGGTGGTCTCAGGAGGGCTCAGGGGGACGAGCCCTTCCATTTGGGCTGGGGAGACGCAGGAGATGCGCGAGCCAGGCAGCCAGCGGGCTCGGGGCTGGGGCGGGGTGCTCGTGGGCACGAAGATGGCACCTCAGCTCCCGAGGGAGACGCGACGTGGAAGCCAGACCTGGGAACGCCGCCGCAAGAAGGCTGGATTGAAGGTGCAACAGACAGGCCCTCACCGTGGCGGCCATGACAAGCCCCGGAGCCTGTGCTGAAATGCTGACCCCGGGGCCTGAAGACGGCGAGAGGCCGGGCCACGAGGGCGCCCTCCTGGGCCCTGAGCCCCGTCGTCCTTTGCGAATTGCTCTGCGACGGGAAGGCTGGCTGGTTGGTGTGAAGCCAAAAGGAAACCTTCATGAAACGCCAGGGTGAGGGGAAGGTTAGCAGAACCATCTCTCCGGCCGCCGACGCCCCCCCTTGGTGGGACCTGGACATCGGAGGCATTGCGTCCTCTCGTGACTCACCCACAGGCTGCGCGCTTCCCAGGCCAGGCTGTCAGACCACAGCTCAGACCTGCTGTTAATGGTGGGGCTTGGACACCCCTGGGGTCCAGGCCGGGCCATGCGCACCGGAGGTCGGTCTGAGGTCACGCTGGGCCTCGAACCCTCAAATCCGCGAGGTGCACGTGTTCAGCAGGAGACACCCTGGCTGGCTTGGGGGCTCTGAGTGTTGTTATGTGTTTCACACATCTCACCCCTCCCCCACCCCCTCCGGGCTCAGAACCTGAGTCCCAGGAGGTGCGCCCAGTGGGATATTTAAACCCCTTAGCGCTTCTGACCTTGCCTGCCCTCCGGAGCAAGACGGGTTTCCTTGTCCGTGAGAGAGGAGGCTGGTGCAGAACGGCGCCCCTAGAATACACATGCTGGGGATCTGCCGCTCCCATTGGGGTTCGCTGGGATGTGGAACCCTCTGCCTGTGGCTTGTAACCTCGACGAGAGCTCTCAACAGGAAGTTTATGGATGCCTGGCCGGTGTGGCTCAGTGGTTGAGCGTCAACCTATGAACCAGGAGGTCGCAGTTCGATTCCAGGTCAGGGCACATGTGGGCTCGATGCCCAGTGTGGGACATGCAGGAGGACGCCAATCCATGGTTCTCTCTCATCATTGATGTTTCTCTCTCCCTCTCCCTTCGTCTCTGAAATCAATAAAAACATATTTTTTAAAAGAGAAATTTATGGAGAGCGGTCAGACGCTCTTGGGGCAGCAGCTGCACGACCCTGGACCTTGTAGGAGTGCGAGCCTCAGGCCCAGCCCACAGCTGGGACATTTTCACAGAAGCCCTTGGCGTTTGCACGCTTATTAAAGTTTGGGGCTCATCGTCCTCAGTATGCACCCTGCCCCCACGATTTGGGCCCGTCTGCCGGGAGGCCTGTGGAGATGGGGCAATGGGGTCAGTTGGCTGCAGGGGTGAGTGGGGGCCCCGCCTCGCCCCCTCCTGCCTCCTGCCCCTCTTGCTGCTTTCCCAGCTGCCGCACCTGCAGGCTGGTTGCTTTTCTGGAAAGCCTCTAGCAACACCCCCACAGCAGCCTCCTCCCCCCCTGCCGCTGGGGTGGGGCTCACTACCTCTTTTCTCTCTAAGAGCCTGGATGCTGACAGCCGCAGATGGAGGCATCCTGTTTGTCGAAAAATAAACCGGCAGTTGAAGCCGGGTTGCGAGAGCGAGAAAACCACAGGCCTGCGCGCCGCTGATAACACGCGGGCGGCAGCTTTTGCAGAAGTTCCGTCGCCGCTGCAGCGCCCGCTCCCGGCCCGCACCACCGCCTCCTTTCCTGTCTCTGCAGCCTGCCCCCCCCATCCCACCCCCTCCCCGGTTCTGGCTGTTGCTTTCTGCGTGCACCTCTCCTTCAGTTGCTTCACCCCTTTTTTTTCCTAAAGGATCCCCTCGCTGCCCCGCCTGGAGGGGCGGACTGAGGACTCCTCCCCGGTGGATACACGAGGATACGGGACTGAAATTACAGCCATCATGAAAATGACAGTTTTAAGAGAAGCCGGAATCACTTTTCTCTTCTGCAGTATGGAATGCTTTGACCTGGATTTAAAAAAAAATAACAAAAAAGAAGAAAGAAAGAAAGAAAGAAAGAAAGAAAGGAAGGAAGGAAGGAAGGAAGGAAGGAAGGAAGGAAGGAAGGAAGGAAGAAGGAAGGAAGAAAGGAAGAAGGAAAGAAAGAGCAACCCAGCTGAGACCTGTCACGCGCAGATCTTGTGTGCAAGGCACCCCGAACCCCGGCATCCAGCTTGCGTTCTGTCCTGGAGCGAGCTGGCCTGGCCCGGTTCCATGCGGTGAAGAGCTCATCACCAGCCTTCCCCTTTTGGGGGATATTAAAAGCTCTTTCCCCATCTGCCTGTTATCAGATAAGCAAAGCAGATGAGGAGTCCGTGGGTAACCACAGGTGCAACCACAGTATTAGCTGGAAACCAAGCGACTTGACCTCTGAGGCGAAGGCTGTAATTGAGAATTAACCTGAAAATCATTTCTCACAGGCCGCGGAACACCATGTTCTCAAACAGGAGCATAGAAAGAACAACCGGAGAGGAGGCGGGGGGAGGGGAGAGAGAGAGAGAGAGAGAGAGAGAGAGAGAGAGAGAGAGAGAGAGAGAATCTGTAGCCACGGAAAGTGGACCCCATTGGGGTTGATGAGAGCCCACGGGGCGGGACCAGACCCGGACCCGATCTTGCTGGGGCCTCTTAGCTGCCGGCCGAAAGCTCTCTTCCTGCGCTTTCATGGTTGCTTCTCTGATCCTTCTTTGTCCAAGAACATGGGACCGAAAGAGACCACGTGCATTCCTCAGTCCCCCTGTGAGAGGCATGGCTACCCGGGGTGAATAAGAAGCGGCCCTCGGGCTAAGGATTTCCAGGGAGCCATGGTTTCAGACTCGCTGGCTCTCCCGTCAGCAGCTCCTCGGGGAGCATCGCTCCCCGCCCTCCTTACCTGCGAGCCCTTCCTTTCTCCTGCATCTCATGCAGCCACTCGCTGAGCTGCCCTGTCCTCCTGGTTGAACTGCTTGGCGCTGGATCCCAGTAAAGGGAGTCCCGTGCCTTGGGGCTGATCCAGGTACAGACTTTGATGATGAAGAGGCCGCCTTTGTCATGAAATAAAGGAGTGGAAACCCCAGGCAGAGGATGGTAATGCCTTGGGGAGTGGGAGAGGGAGACCGGCCCCCTGAGCCAGGTACGACGGTCAAGGGGTCAGTCTAGTGGGGACGTCGCTGTCCCTTGAGGCTGGTGTTGGCCCGGGAGGCCGGGGGAGGGAGGACGCTGGCCATGAAGGGCCTTGAACGTGTTTAGGAGGAACTTTCTTTCCTGGGCAGTGACCCAAATCGAGGCATCATTATTTTCATTATCTACTTTGCAGACCTCATTGAAATGTCCTTAATGGACCTCTTCCTCATTTAAGCATTATCATAAACAAATGAATAAAGAGGTGCTGACAAGAAAACCATCGCCTGGCTTGTAACGCTGTGTTCTGGGTTCACACGTCTGTGATGGCGGTGGCCTGCAGAGCCTTCCGCCACAGGCCGCTCCCTGACTGCTTTCGGCGTTTTGGGGGCCGCTCTTTTGAAGCGACTCCCTGACTTGGGGGTCACGCCTCCTTGCTGCCGGGGACAGGGATCGCCAGCTTCATCAGCCTCCTCCTAGATCTCTCCGTCTCGGTCTCAGGGGGCTCTGGCTGTTTCTAAAATCGAACCTGTTGCCGGCGTTCCAGGCGCCGTGAACATTCTGGGGAACATGTGCTCCGTTCTTCTCTTTCAAAAAGGAATCCCAGCCGGAGGCTGAGGGTTCGGCGCCCCTGGGATACAGCGGAAGGAAGGGGCAGCCGCCGTGGAAGGGAGCAAGGCGGTCGGCCTGTGCCGGCTACAGGGGGTGGAAGAAGTCAGCTGCAGCCAAGGCCACACGGGGCTCAAAAGGAAACAAGAGACGGCCAGCCCGGCGCGCCCGCGAATGGCTTTAGCGAGAGTCCGCGCGCCAGCGGGAGCGGAACTGCACAGCTGGCCTCGCGGCTTGAAGCGCTAAAAGAATAAGACGCAGAGCCTGAGCTCAGGTTCTGGGAAGGCTTTGGGGAGCGCTGCGGCCGGCTTGGCGCAGACCTGCCCCGTGACGCGCAGCAGGCAGAGGAAGGCCGTGTGGCCTGGCAGGTGCTGGCCTGGCTGCTGGGACAGGGTCCCGGTTCCAGGGCCCCAGTGAGAAGCGGGCTCCCTCTCCAGAAGGCGGGCAGGGCGGCGCGCAGCCTCACGTCCACAGGGAACTGGCCTCCTCCACCCTGTGGGCTGCGCCGCACACACCCAGCCTCCACCAGGCCCGCGGGACGCGAGGTGTGGGGAAGGTCTGCTTCCTCAGAGGGGCAGGCGGAGGTTTGCTGCAGCTCTCCTGCTCCCAGCCCCCCCGGCCAGGGCCTGACCTCACGCGGACGCCCAGCTGTCAGAGAGGCTGGGCGATGGCCTGCTCTGTGCAGCCCAGTGCAAGCGGAGTGTGCATACTTACTGGCTATTTAAATTTATTTATGTTTATAGTGACTATATTAACAGTCATCCACATTTAGTATAAATATACATAAAGTTATAAGTGATATATAAACTATATTATAGTATCTATAATAATTTAACATGTAAATATAAAAATAGTTTAATATTAAATCATATTAATATATAAAATAGAATTAATCCATACTAATATAATAGAAATATATTCATCCACAAGATAAAATATATTAACATGCATAATTACATTTTCTATATGTCTTACATAAATATGTAAATTTATATAAAATAAATATTTTATTTATTTCTGTAAAATAAATAAAATAAAAGTATAAAATTATATAAATATATTTCTATATTAGATGATAACATGTTATATTAGCATATACTAATGCATTGTATTACTATATTAATATATTATTTTATATGTGACAATATCCCCATTGTAATGTATAATGTGTTAATATATGCTAATGTGATATGTATAAAAACACAGTTAGCATATCTCTATGTTAGACTTTGTATGTAGAATCTGTATGTAACAGGAGCAGCCTGGACAGCAGGCTCCACGGACGCTGTCCGACTCCCCCCGCCCAGTTGCGTGCACCCCAGCAGTCACCCTGCGACCCGGTGCTGGGGACCCCTGAGCCCCCCGTTCCCCACACCAGCTCCAGGCTCATGTCTATGGGACGCACTGCACGTGGGCGCGGCGGGAGGGCCGCGGGGCTGGGCACAGGCACAGGCAGGACGCCGCTCTGGGCAGGCCCTCAGCTCAGCTGGGAACCGGGGTGCGATGCCCCCTGCTTCTGCTTCAGCTGCCCCTCAGCAGCCTGGGAGGCGAGAGAGGGACAGGAGGAGGGACACCCCGCCCCTCCCCTCCAGCAGGGACACGCTGCCAAGCGTTTACTCTTGTGTCAGCTCCCGGAGCCGGTGGCTCCTTCTCAGGAGATTTGCAAGCTGGTCCTTCTGCAGCCCATCCACCTGCAGTTATACCGACGCGTAATTACACACCTTACAGCCCAGGGAACCAGGCCTGGCAGCTGCCGGCCCGATCGTGCCGCCACCGTCCCAGCCGTCAGCGGGAGGCACCTGTCTCTTCACGGGGCAAACGCGGGGTCCGGGCGCTGCTGTGGTCGGGACTCGACCCACCCGCAGTGACCGCGTGCCTTAGTGGCGGATACAATCATTAGCCCCATTTTGCAGATGAGCAAACTGAGGTACAGATTGGTGCCCAGGGTCTCAAATCCCAACTCAGTGCCCCAAGCTCCCCTAGAGTGACTTCCCGGGAGCCGCAGGGGCCAGCGGGGAGGGAGGCTGAGAGTGAATCCTGGCCTCTGAGTCCAGTTCTCTGCAGACCCCCGCCCCCTCCCCCTTCCTCCCTCCCTCCGCCCCTCGCCCCCCCACACCTTGCCTGAGCAGCAGAGATGGGGTGGGTGCTCTTCTGAGGCTGAGAAACAGAACAAGGAAGGAGCGGCCTCCCCCCACCTCCCCAAGGCCACCCACAGAGACAGGGGCCAGACCCTCCGTGAGGCTCCGCGGAGCAGAACGCCCTTCGAGAAGCTGCAGTTAGGTTCTATTTCTGTAAAGCGAGTCGTGTGTTGAGGGCATTGAAATTTAAGGGATTCGCCGGCTCAATGACCTCAGTGGCCTGTTAGTTTTAGTAACTTATGAATCAAGGCGTCCACCAACCCCCGGCCTCGCGGCAGGGCCCCAGTTCTGGCTCAATTCTGCCCCCGAGAGGGGTCACGGGCAGGAGGAGGTCAGGGCAGCGGCGCTGACACTCCCAGCTTCCCCTTCCCGCCCCCCAGCCCACAGCCTGACAAAGCCCTGGCTGCGAGCCTGCCCATGGGGGAACTGCGCTGTGCAGCCCACCCCTCGGGGCCCTTGCCTGTGGCTCCCGGCTCTGCTCTCGCCTCCGCAGGAACCCCGGGGCCCCCATGCTGGCTCCGCCTTCTCCATAGAGAACTGGGAGCCTCCCTCAGACAGTGCGGTTGGTTCCACTGTTCGTGAGGTGCCGCTTTCTAGATGTGGGCAAACCACCCCGAACGGCCACCTCTGTGCTTCTCACCGCGCCTGTGCGGCCAGCAGGCACCCGTGCCCCGTGGGCTAGACACGCGTGCCAGCCGGTCCTCCTGGGCCTCCCGGGCTCCCGGGGGCGCTTCTGGGAGGAAGTGATGACAGCTCTCCATAGAGAAGGCAAATGTACGCCATATATATACTGAGTTCAGGGAGGAAGGGAGGGGGAGAGGGAGATAGGAGCATCAGTGATGAGAGAGAATCATGGACCGGCTGCCTCCTGCACGCCCCCCACTGGGGATCGAGCCTTCAGCCGGGCACGGGGCATGGGTCAACGCTCAACCACTGAGCCCCGCCGGCTGGGCTGCCGTTTCTATTTTCACAAATCGTGTAACTTCTAATGATCCAGAGAACGTTGCTTTCCACTCTTTCCTGGCCGCGTGTACACATCGGATCGCTTGGGGAGAACAGGGCTCGCTCCGTCGTTATCCAGAGAACGTTGCTTTCCACTCTTTCCTGGCCGTGTGTACACATCGGATCGCTTGGGGAGAACAGGGCTCGCTCCGTCGTTATCCAGAGAACGTTGCTTTCCACTCTTTCCTGGCCGCGTGTACACATCGGATCGCTTGGGAGAACAGGGCTCGCTCCGTCGTTATCCAGAGAACGTTGCTTTCCACTCTTTCCTGGCCGTGTGTACACATCGGATCGCTTGGGGAGAACAGGGCTCGCTCCGTCGTTATCCAGAGAACGTTGCTTTCCACTCTTTCCTGGCCGTGTGTACACATCGGATCGCTTGGGGAGAACAGGGCTCGCTCCGTCGTTATCCAGAGAACGTTGCTTTCCACTCTTTCCTGGCCGTGTGTACACATCGGATCGCTTGGGGAGAACAGGGCTCGCTCCGTCGTTATCCAGAGAACGTTGCTTTCCACTCTTTCCTGGCCGTGTGTACACATCGGATCGCTTGGGGAGAACAGGGCTCACTCCGTCGTTATCCAGAGAACGTTGCTTTCCACTCTTTCCTGGCCGTGTGTACACATCGGATCGCTTGGGAGAACAGGGCTCACTCCGTCGTTTCTCACATTTGAAAAGTCTGAACTCGGGGAACCGGAGGCAGCCCTGCCGGCTGAGACTGGGAGGCCCGCCGTCTGCCGCACGGCTCCCTAGTTTGTCACGAAAATGCCGTCTTCCCGATGGGCGCCCTCCGCTAGAACATTCTGGATCAGCAGGAAGCTGGCCTAGGATCAGCCGATGGACCGCACAGGCGTCCCCCGGGCCAGGGCAGAGCGAGCTGGCCCTGGTTCTGGGGATGGCCAGCTGCGACAGGGCTGGGTTCCCGGTGCCCAGGCAGAGGGGCTGTCGGGGTGTCACCCCGTCTCCTGGGAGGCCATTGTGGGGGACAAAAGACGCATGTGGGATAGTTGGCAGCATTCCAGAAGTGCAGGCAGCCATGCTAGGGCAGTTAAGGACTAGCGGTCAGGTGACCCACTGGACCCAGAAACGGGCTCTGAAATGACCACTCAGGCCCGCGGTCCGTGGGCCGCAGGACTGAGACTGCCTGTGTCCCCTGGCAGAAGGCAGTGCCTTTCTAACCTCGAGTGCGGCACACAGGTGGGGGTGAGGGCGGGTGGCCGCTCACAAGTGCTAGGAAACTCACTGTGGGGTTTCCATGGAGGAATCACCTGCCCACCAGGGGTGCCTGCTGACCACAGAGGCCGGAGGAAGCTGGGGCACCTATTGAGCACCTGCTGTATGCAGAGCCCTGGACCAACGGAGAGTTCTACTGCATCATCTCCCATTAGCCTCGCAGGGGCCTATGGGGGAAGCCCTGTCTCATTAGCCTCGCAGGGGCCTATGGGGGAGGTGCTGCCCCATTTTAGGGAAGACAGAACCGAGGTTCTGAGAGGCGAACAGCGGCCCAAGGTCAGGAGCTAGGTAGCAGCAGACAGAGGGCTGGGGCTCGGTCTGGGGGACTCCGACACCCGAGCCGTCTGTTTCCTCCACCCGTGCAGCCAGCGGCCCCTAGAGAACCATTGCACACAGTAGGTCAGCTTTGTGGGGAGCTGCCTGACTCGCAGAGCTCTGGGCGCGGAGGAGGCCAGCTTCAGAGCTGCCCAGCAGCCTGGGCCTGGACTCAGCCATGCGCGCTGGCAGCGTCTTGCCCTGCGGCAGAGATCAGGGCCACGGGCACCCTGGAAACCACCTGTTTTGCGACGCTGCCGGGGACTGGCCTCACAACAGTAGAGGTCAGTAGAGGTCACTGTCACCGCAGACTCCTCACCCAGGGTGCACGGGGCCTTGTCTGCACGGGTCCCTACGCTTCGCGTGGGGTGTGGCCGCGGGTGAAGTGGGGCTGGAGCAACCTTGCAAGCTGCACACAGCTGCTTGGAAACAGCTTCCCCCTAAGAGCACGGGTGAGGCGGTGTTAGGAGCCCGGGAGAGCTTTCCGTTAAAATCAGGTTATAGTGGGAATTACGGTGACGGGGGGCCGCTCCCATCCTCCCGACTACAGAGAACTGCAGAGCCGGGTCCTCAGGTGAAAGCACTGCGAGGAGGAAGAGGAGGAGGAGGGGGGCCACGCCCCACCCCAAAAGGGCCACTGAAACAGGCAGAGACGCCCCCCTCTCCCTCTTCTGCTCCCCTCCCCCCACCCTCTCTTCTCCTGTTCATCCCCCCTCCCCTCTCTTCTCCTGCTCATCCCCCTCCCCTCTCTTCTCCAGCTCATCTCCCTCTCCCCTCTCTTCTCTAGTGTCTCCCTGGCTGGGCCCTCTGAGGGCAGGCTTCCCAGGCCTCCCAAAGGAAGCCACACCCCAGAACAGAAGGGCCTGCTGCCCTCCCCAGGCCCAGTCAGGAGGTCTTGTCGCCCAAAGAACAGGGCAGGTTGCGACAAGCCGTGTGCACACAGGGACATTTTCTCACTCGGCGCGGCCCCTTTGAACAGCGCTCATTCCTTCCAGTGATGAAATCTGTGTGGCAGAGGGAAGCACACTCATGGTGGTTTTGTATTTAATCTGGTCCTTCCCCTGCGGAGCTGGGTGGGTCCGGGTAAGTCCCTCACCTTCTAGGGCGCAGCCTTAGCTGCGGTAAGGGGACGCCCCAGGGTGGCCTTTGCATGGTCTCTAGAACAGGCTCTTTCTGCTGCCCATGAAGCCCCCTCTCTGAGCGTCACAAGTACCTTAAAGAGCCATTTTAGTACCTTAAAGGCACTGAGAAGGTCTGCAGTAATAAACATCCTATTCTTGTTTAACTGCTCCTCAAACTACTTAGCAAACCCTCCTCTTTTATTTTATTACTAGAGGCCCGATGCATGAAATTCGCTGCAGCTTCATCCGGAAGGTCGTCCGGAAGGACATCCAGTCTAATTAGCATATTATGATTTTATTATTATAGTTCTTTAGTAACACTTATTAATACCTTATGACACACACAGGTTGGGATTTGCTGAGCACATAACAGGAAGGGAGGTCTGTTTACGATCTTGGCATTTGGAAATGAATCTCTATTGAGTGCCCTCAGCGAGGTGGGGAGGACACCTCCTTTCCAAAGGGGACTGACTTTTCAAAGTTCCTTCCGCTCCTTTGGCTCTGAGAATGGGTGATGCAAGGAACTGCACAAAAGGGAGCAGAACGAAGGCATCCTGGCCTGAGCTCCTGTGGTCTGGCTTCTCGCTGCACCAGTGAGGGGGCAGCCGGCCTGCCTGTGGGGCAGGAGCCGTGGGGTTCCAAGCAGGGGCGCCTGAGGCATGACTCTCCCAGGCCTTTGCACACGGGGGAGCTAGCCTGGCCCACTTGGCCCACCGAGACCTGGTGATCGTGGGCTCGCCAGCTGCCAGGGCCCACCCGCCCTGACCCGCAGCTCCCCCTCCCCTCCCCTCCCTGAGGCGGCTTGGGGACCCCAGCTGCAATCTCACCAGCAGCTCAAGTGGAACCCGTTCACCTCCAAGGGGGCGGGAGGACAATGGCACTCAGGCACCTGGAAAGGAGGCCTGACCCCAGTTTCCTCATCAGCGTGAAGCCTGCATTAAACAGAGAATTCGGGAAGAGAAGGGTCGGGAGGGAGGGGATTATATGATTGCTTGAACTTGGCCACAGAGCGCCTCTGTCTCTCCCATAGACTCACTATCTCTCTAAAGTCATTAACTTCACTTTTCTGCCTAAATAATTACACAACACGGTTGTGGTTGGGGACGACCATTTTTAAAAATCTGTATCTTTGTTTCTGTGTATGGCCATGTCATGTTTGACCTTCCCGGCAACTCTCTGAGGGTGAACTGAGAAAGACGATGAACCCCTTTGACTCAGTGAGTATGGCATGCGCCCGAGGCTACAGCGCCGAGTATTGATCCCGAGCCAGAGGGAAAGCCGTCTGATTCCCGATCGCGTCCCTATGGCTCCCCATCCCCCGGAAGGGTTACCTCCATGTGATTCAGTCCCCGCTGGAGCCGCAGGGACTGGGGTGGACTGAGTCTGCCTCACCCTCAGCGAGAAAGCTGCTCAGACAGAGGATGAAACTGTCCATTTCCCTCGAAAATACCAGCGATTCAAGCTCAGCGCCCTCCACTCACCAGCACACGGCTGATGTTTAAATAGCGCTCACTTTTTCTTTCTCATTGCAAATATTTAAATTTGAGAAATCAGAGGAGCGTGAATAAGAAGTTGGCACCATCCTTAATTCTATCGGCCCAGCCTGTTGTTAGCATGAGGGTGTCTTTTCTCCATACTCTCCAAATCTATTTTCATGGACATCCAATTTGAAGTATGGTTTTATAAGCTACCTTTCATCTCTGAAAAAAAATATCGGAGCACTTCCGTGCCATTAAGAATTATTCCAAAATGTTATTTTAATTGTTGCCCAGCTTTTCATAAGGCAGCGACGTAGTCAGCCCAGCGTCCTCGGGAATCTAGGTTTTCCCCGGCGTTTCACTGTGATGGCCCCTGCGGAAGGAGCACATCTGAGCATCGTCTATGGGCTCACTTCTAATGACTCCTTTAGGGTAAATTCCTGGGCATGGAAATGCCAGGGCAGAGGCCACGGCATTTGTGAGTTTTGATCCTGGCCCGGTGCCCTCTGGGAAGGCGGTGCCAGTTGGCATGCCAGCCGCAGTGGCGTGAGGTGGCTGTCCCCCCCGTCCCCCTACCTGGCCCTAAACCATCCCTGGCCACTAGGTTTGCTTTGTCTGATCTTTTCATTATTATAACTCACCTCCGATTGGGGGTGAGGGTGTTTCATAAACTCACTTCTGGTCCTCCCCTGTCGTTGGAGCTTCTCGGAGCAGCTTTTCCTGGGGCCGCTCCCTCCTGCGTGTGGACCTGGGACTAGGTGTGTAACGGACACCACAGTGTGTGAGTCGTGTCCAGACGAGGCTTTTTAACATGCAAGTGCAAGCTCCGGAGAGATGCTGCCTCGGCCTGGCTCTCTGTTCTGCGAAGCAGAGGTGGAGCTTCGCCTTCCCCCGCGGACCTCCGTGCGGTTCCCTGACCTACCTTACGCGCCCAGGTGGATGGAAAGGCAGGGCCTTTGTGAAGAAGGGAGCTGGTGTGGACCTGGGGTGACCACCGGGATCCCGTGTTTACACACATGCTCTTCTATGGGCAGGTTTGCCTTGGGCAGGCATGGCAAGACTGCACCTTCCCTACTGGGAAGCCTCCCAAGGCCTCCCAGGGGGAAGGTTGACAATGACAACAACAAAAACCATTGGAGGCATTTAATTTTAAGTCTCCGCCTTCTGTGTGTGTGTGTGCGCGCGTGTGTGTGTGTTCGCTTCCTTCGGTGCGTCCCCGCTCAGACCCCAGGCTCCGCTGGCATGAATTTGAAAATTAGCCCCGTGTTATGGATCCAGTTGGGGAGTTTGCACAGCAGCCCCTGGGCAAATCTGGCTCTCCATCTGATTTTGTAAAAAAGTTTTATTGAAACAAATGTACTCATTGCCTAGGGTGGCTTTCTTGCTATGGTAGTGGGGTTGAGTAGTTCTGATAGAGACCCCATCCACAAGCCCGGGATATTCATTGTCTGACGCTCGACCAGAGAAGCGCACTGGCCCTGGTTAATGTCCTACTGTGTGGTACGCCCAGGGTTTCCCCTGGACCTGCCTCCTTCATTCCTCTGCCCTGTGAGGGGCCAGGCCTTAGTACTCATCTCAGTGTACAAGTGGGTGAATAAGTCTCGTCACAGTCAGAGTCGTGTCCAAGGTCATGCTGAGTGTCTGTGAGGAGGAGCTGAACAGCTGCCATCATTTTTCCCTTCTTAGGGTCTTACCAGCCAGTGCCCGTCAGTGGCTCCCACATTCCCCTCCCAGGCTCTCCCCTGGGTGAGCGGGTGCTGTGATGGGGTGCTGACACCCAGGTGCTGCCCAGCCTGCGTCTTGTGTACAGACATGACACAGGGAGACTGGCATCTCACTCGTCCGGTGCTCGGTGCGTGGAGAGCTGACACCCCGCAGTCACTCTCCCTTCGGGGGTTCCGAAGCCTGAAACATCTTCAGAAACACCCGCGAGGCCTCCTCTGGAAGCCTCTTCATTTGTGGGGCCCTGAAATGCAGCGTGGGAGGCCCTTCTGAACCTGTGGACCTTGTAACGTCCCTTAAAAGTCACTAAAACAAGCCCCCGCTGCCATTTTATTAACATGCCACTTGGTTTGCTCTCCAAGTCACAGAAAAGGAAACAGAAGGTGGATATGGGAGCGTTCGGAACCCCGGTCACTGGGAGCCTCCTGGGAATCTCATTATTAACGTGAAAATAGGGCTCCTGGGGGCACAGCACAGAGCCCCCCACACAAATCACAGGCGAACACGCCAACCAGTCATGCTAAGCCTCGCTATTAAATTTGAACCTCGTGTTAGACACGGGGGATTAAGCTAACGATCACATTTACGTTAGCAAACCATTAAAAAATCCTAATTCAGAGTTTGTTCCTGACCAGCTACCTCCTTAATCCCGCAGCACCTGCCGGGAGACATCCAATCGCCCGCCCGAGGCCCGAGAGACGCACACAAAAGAGAGCTGGGCCGGGTGACTCACGTTACAGGCCAGCTGCGCTCCAGAATCCGTTAAGCTCAGGGTCCAGATCTCCTTTTGTGGCTTTTCACAGACTTTATTTGAACAGAGAAATTACAACAGCCTTGCCCACATAAAAGCCGAGGCAAGAAGTGGGTTGGGTGGAGAGGGTGCCCAGAATCTGACTCCACTCTCAGACAGAACGGCGAGGGCGGTCGCCAGCTTTCTCTTTTGTTCCACGGTAATCGACGCGGCCTGCTTCCCTCCGCTTCTGCGGGGATGCCATGTGTCTGTGGGCCTTTCCGCTGGACAGCCGGCCGAGGATTCCCCCAGGCAGTGGTGATCGGGGGGATGAAGCCTCAACACCCCTCTTTCTCAGCTTCCTTTGGCCAATGCCAAGCTGTTTGGGGTTCTTCTCTTCCGTTTCGGCCCAGGGGGATCCACCTTATCCCAGCACGTGGTCCTAGTCTCTGCCCGTGAGCAGCAACATGTGGTCCAGACTAGTTAAATCGGTTTACCCCAGGGGACAGCTCCCGGGCCAGTGGCGGCTGTCTTGGTGCCCGGAGCTGGGAGGGAGGGGACGTTTAGCAGGGAAGTAGCCAGGGTCAGTGAGTCACAGGTGCCATGGCCATGGACGAGGGAAGGCCCGAGAAGGTGGGGGATGTCAGTCATTCCTGAACCACAGTAGCCTGAGGTCATTTTTCGTGTAGGACACTCTGTGTGTATGTCTGTGTGTGCATGTCTGTGTGTGCATGTCTGTGTGTGCATGTCTGTGTCTGTCTGTGTGTGTTTGTGTGCCTGTGTGTATCTGTGTGTATGTGTATCTGTGTGTGTGTACCTAGGTGTGCGTGTGTGTGTATCTCTGTGTGTGTAGGTGTATCTGCATGTGTGTGTGTGTGTGTGCACATGTGCTCCCTGCTCAGGATGGTGTGCTGGCCATCTTCCCATCTGTCCATGCCCTGACTCATTTAACAGACTTTTATTGGGCGTCCCTCTCCCCCGTGAAGTACCCCAGAGCCGGGGAGAAAGGAACCCACGATGCGCGCAGATGGAAACATTCTCACACAGAGGCTGCGCCTCCGTCACGTGTGCAGCAGGGACGTGCTGGGTGATTGCGTCATTGGGTCTCGGGCCTCTGCTTATTTCAACGCTGAGAAGGAAAAGATGCTGAAAAGCAGATGAATGGACAGATTACGTTCCTGGCAGTGGTTCCCCGTGGGTTCTGGGCATTGTCAAAAAATCATTTTCCTAAAGTTTATGGAGCAGTAAGGCCTTGCCATGGGTCTGGATGTGGGGGCGGGGCTGGGAACCAGACCTGCGATGTGGTTGTCCTGTGCCCTGAAGCCAGAGCTGAAGCAGACGCCAGCCTAATGCACCCAGACAGCACACGAGCCATCGCCGCTGCAGTGCTGCCAGCGCAGGACCCCTCCCCGCCCCCCTAGGCAACTCCGCGTGAACACACAGGGGCATTCACCCAGAACGTTCTGACGAGGGTGTGGTTTGTGTGTCGCGTCAACATCAGCCGATAGGACTGAAGATTGGGAGCCGTGTACACTAGTGTGCTCACTGATTGCACATGAGGAAACTGAAGCATAGACATGCTAAGCTATCACCTGGCCAGCGTGGCTCAGTGGTTGACCGTCAACCTATGAACCAGGAGATCACGCTTCCATTCCCTGTCAGGGCACATGCCCGGGTGGTGGGCTCTATCCCCAGTGGGGGGCGTGCAGGAGGCAGCCGATCCATGATTCTCTCATCATTGATGTTTCCATCTCTCTCCCCTCTCCCTTCCTCTCTGAAATCAATCAAAATTCAAAAAAAAAGGAATGGCAAGCTATTTGGCCGAGACCCACATGGAGTTGGTGTCAACATTTTAACAAACCAGGAAAATGAGAACCTAGAGACAGTCATCCTGGAAGCGTTTAACGTGCTTTATCTTTTCTCCCTCGGTGAGCTGCGTTCCTCTAAGTCAGGAGTGTGCTGTGTCCCTCCTTCAGATGCTGGCTGAGCCAGGGATGCCAGAGCCGGGTCACGCACTGTGAATGGTGGGGTGTTTGTGGCGCCCGGCTGGCCTGGCCTGGTGGAGCACGGACGTCTCGGTCCCCCTGACTGTCCCTGGCACCCGGCCAGGCACCTGGTAGGCTCCTGTGTGCGTGGGCCATGTCCCGGGACAGCAGGAGGTGTAATCAACACGTAAATGGCGTTGGCGAGCGTGGCGTTGTCTCTGAAGAATCAGACCAGGCCTCACGGTCTTGCGCCTCAAGAACATCGCGGTGAACCGCCCGCAGCTGGTTTGTGCAAAACGCCGCTTCTCCCCGCGGCTGGCCCACCGGGCGCAGGGAAGACAGGGGGTGGGACTCACTCCCGTCTCCAAACCACGCAGCCCTTCACGGCCCGTGTGGGCCTTCACACGTGTGGCTGGGGGAGAAGCGTGTCCTCGCGTCAGCTTTCCCCGGCGACCGTGTGATTTCCAGTATAAACGCATCGTGAAAATCCATGGCCCGCGGCCGCGGAGCTGCGCAGGGTTGAAGGACGTGGCAGTCCCACCCCCCACATGGATCGCATTTCCCTTCAAAGCGGCCCCGCATTCTTTAGGCCGACGGGGAGACCACCGATAATTGCCTGTAATTCAACCCGCACACGACCGCTCTGAGAGCAGGCGTTGGCTTCTCCATTACAGCTGGGGCGTCGAGCTTTTCTGTTGGATTTTCCTTTTTCCCCCTCTATGCCCCCCGGGATGGGAGCTCTTTCCTGGGCGTTCTGTCTGACATCCTAACGTCGGTGTAATTTCATCTTCCTCCAGGGCCGTCCACCGGCCTCACTGGCCACCGGGGTCAGTGTGGTGGGAGCGGCCGTGCCCTCAGGCCCCTGTCCGCCGTTAGGATGGGAGGGAGCTGTGGGCGGTGGGTGGACAGCCTGGAGCACCCCTAGGCTCGCTGCCACTGACGTTTGATCTTGATGTGAAACATTATATTTATTTTATTGATTTCAGAGAGGAAGGGAGAGGGAGAAAGACAGAGAGGCATCAATGATGAGAGAACCATGGATCGGCTGCTTCCTGCACGCTCCCCACTGGGGATGGGGCCCGCAACCCGGGCCTGTGCCCTGACTGGGAATCGAACTGTGACCTCCTGGTTCCTAGGTCAATGCTCAACCATGGAGCCACGCAGCTGGGCGGAAATACTCTTGAAATGCCCAGAAAGTCTGCCTTGAAGACATGCACAACGTAATTTTTTTCCTTTTCTTCTTAAACGCATCCTTCGCCGGCCCCTCTTCATCCCCCTCACGGAATTCTCCCGGGAGCCTGGGCAGCAATCCCTCTTTCAAACAGGACGAGTTCCCATCTGACGCTGACGCCTCTCCCCCGCGTGCACTGAGCCCCTGTCCAATGAGGGCTGGCAACTGGGCCAGTTGTCATGGGGGAGGGAGGGTTGGGACAGAAGTGACGAAATCACCTAAATGTGAAGGAAGTCCACCCCTGGGTGGGGAGGACAAGCTGACATGCGTGATACGGACACAGAACCAACCTGTGAACATGCTCCCGTGGCGCGGTGAACACGCTCCCGGCGTGGAAGGGTAGGCCCATAGGTCCGCTGGGGCTGGGAGGGGTGGACCGTGTGTGGAGAGAGCAGATTGTGGCTGCACCCTGTAATGACTCCGAATTCCCCAACTGGATCCATAACACGGGGCTGGATTCTAAAGGGTGTTTTCAAACTGGGACATGAACTAGCTTGGATGGTGAAATGCCCTCCCCAGCGTGGCCTGGAGAGCATGTGGCGTGGGGGACAGAGAGGCCAGAGGGTCCACGTAGAGCACGTGAAATAATAGACATTAGAGAAGAAAAGTGCTGGAGGCGGGTGCTGGACTCAAGAAGAGAGAAGAGCCCGGCCGGGGTCGCTCGGGGGTTAGAGTGACGGCCCTCAGACTTCAGAAGGGTCTCGGGTTCGATTCTGGCCAAGGGCAGGTACCTCGGTTGCAGGCTCCATCCCTGGCCCCAGTTGGGCGCTTGTGGGAGGCAACCCATCCACATGTCTCTCTCACATCGATGTTTCTCTCTCTGTCTCTCCCTTCCCTTCCATCCTCTCTAAAATAATTCAGTGGAAAAAAATATATCCTTGGGGGAAGGTTAACAATGACAACAACAAAAACCATTGAGGGCATTTAATTTTAAGTCTCTGCCTTCAAGGTATGTGTGTGTGTGTGTGTTCGCTTCCTTCGGTGCGTCCCTGCTCAGACCCCAGGCTCCTCTGGCATCGGCTGCTGGAGCCACATTGTGGCTCCTGGACACGCAGAGACAGGACTATGAGCCACGAGGTGGGGGGGCAGGGGGGAAGGGTGCGGGCGGGGGGGGGGGGGCGGCCTCCTGTGGGCCTTGCCTGGGAGGCTGAAGACTGGGCTGGGCCTGCCAGGGGTGACATGAGACGCGTCCCCATTGTCGGAGGCCCTGGGAGGCTTCCCAGTAGGGAAGATGCCGATCCTGTAAAATACAGTCCCAGGCCTCCCGCGGGGCTGGGGGTGGGGGAACCAGAGCCACAGGTTCCAGTTGAGCAGGGAGTGACTGTCACCATGGGAGGCCATGTGGCAGTGCTGCCGGGGCAGCGGCAAAAGCACACAGTAGAGTCACCCACTCAGGGACCCGCCTGCAACTCAAAGCCAGCTGCAGAGGCATGATGAGTAGGAGGTCCCAGCTGCAGCCACAGGCCAGGCTCTTCCTCCTGTGTAGCATCCGTAGCAGAGGAGGGGGCCCAGCGGGGGAGGGGGCCCAGCAGGGGAGGGGACCCAGCAGGAGGGGGCCCAGCAGGAGGGGGCCCAACAGGGGAGGAGGCCCAGCGGGGGAGGGGGCTGAGTGGGGGGAAGGGACCCAGTAAGAGAGGGAGCCCAGCAGGGGAGGGGGCCCAGCAGGAGGGGGCCCAGCTGGCAAGCCGAGGGTGTATTTGGAGTCCCACCACCGGGTGCTGAGCAGCATGAAGGAAGTGAAGCTAGGATGAGAGCGTCCTTTATGGGGACAGCAGGTGCCAGGGGCGAAGGCAGGCCTGTGGAGACTGCTGGTGAGCAGAAAGTGAGTCTGCGAGGTTCAGAGAGCTCGCCTCCCTGCCCCAAGTCCCTCCTCAGGACAGGGACTCAGAGCAGGTCAGGCTACCCTTGGCCCCAGGCCTCAGGGTCTGAGCCACGTGGATAATTTGGTCCCCGTTTGAGCTTCTGGACCCTTGTTTTCTAGAATTGTTTGATGTGATAAAACTCTGAGGCAGCCAAAGACATTGTGGCATCAATGGAGTGGTCCCAGCATGGGAGTGACAGTTTAGACACGTCATCCGGGCTGCGAGAGGCGGCGTGGACAGCTGGAACCCCGTATTCCCAGGTCTCCCCCTTTGTCCATTTCCCGGAGGCCACCACACAGCACATCTCACACGTTCACTTTCCCAGCAGCCAAGGGCAGGGAAACAGGTTTCTCCTTTAAAGAAACCTCACCCCGGTGGGATTAGTGAGTGTCTATGGGTTATTTTGAGAAAATGGTGAATAAATCAATCAATGAGGAGTTGGAGGTACAACCTGTGCGCTGCCCAAAGCGTGTGTGGAAAGACAATCCCAGCCCGCGCTCGCTTCATTTCCACGGATTTGGCTTGGAGGGTTAGACGCTGTCCCGCTGGACGGCGACAGCGCGCCTCGGCCCCACTAGCCTCCCAGTCTGCGGGTGGGGTGTGTTTGCGTTTCATCATGGGGGGCTGCAGCCTCCACAGCATCCTGAGGGCGTAGCTGCCCGGAGAATGGAAATGCAGGCTGCAGCCGGAGAGGGCCCCCCACCCCCAGTGCTGTCTGAACTGTCCCTGGGTTCCCGGGGCAGTGATGTCATCGGGAGCGCTCCCAGATCCACTTAAAATAAGACATAGATGAGTCATCTCCCCCAACGACAGCATTTCTCCTTGTTCGCTCATCATCATCAAAGTGAGCGTCATGTGTGAAGCATGTGGAAGTGTAATCGGGTTGGTGCGTGGTGGCGTCTACACAGCCTGCCTGTCCCACGGTGGGACTCTCCCGTTACCGTTCGCCCCTTTACTCACTCCATCCAACCCCTTTTTTCCTATCAGATGTCTGCTGGCCCCCGCGGTGGCAGCGAGATTTGCGCCGACCCAGCCAATGTCAAGTTCCTGGCAGCCACACACAGTCATAACTGCATCTCCACTCACGCGGGTCCTCTGCCATTGAAGATTAAGATGGATTAAGATGCTCTGATGGCTTTTTCAGGCTGGGAAGTGATTTTCAGTGTCTTGGGGCGCAAGGAGCAGTACATTGGAAAGAGAGTCGATGATTTGAAAATAGCCCGCAGTGCACACGATATTCAGAAAGGCGGGGGTGTATGAACTCACCGCTTCTTGGCGTGTATCATGGGGCTGCATTGCTTTCACATCGGCGTGTTTCAGGGTAATAATAGTGAGTTCTGTCAGGAAAGCATGAGACAAAAATCGTATTAGTAGCCACTTGTCAGTATTGTTTCATTACAAAACAACAGATGTAAATGTACTTATTTTTCCTATGTAAAATTTTACATTTATTCTTGCACTCAATCAATTTCTCTCTTGAGTGCCTACCACATGCCTGACATGTTCTAGATGCTTAAAATATAACCGTGAACAAATGGACAAAAATCCCCGACCTCATGAAATTTATATTCAGAAGTGGAAGTCGAAAAGTAAATGAGTAGAATATACAGAGCAGCAGGTGATAGAAAGGGCAATGGAGAAAAATAAGATGAACGAGAGGCTCCTGGGAGTGAGGTGGTGGTGAGGGGGGCCACCCCAGAAGGATGACAGGTGACACCTGACTGAGAGGGTGACATGTGACTGGGAAGGGGACGTCCTTTCCTGCAGGAGGTGAGTCAGGGGACCACGTAACGCTCTAGGACAAGAGCGTGCAAGGCCGGAGAGACAGCAGGTGCGAAGGCTAGTTGGGATTTTAGGTTGGACTTTTTCTATTTTGGTAAAGTATCAGCCTTGGTTTTTACTAGGGATTGCACTGAATCCGTAGCTTGCTTTGGTTACAATCATCACCTGACCAGTTTGGGGTCTTCTAGTTCATGAACGTGGAATATCTTTCCATTTACCTCCGTCTCTTTCATTTCTTTTTAATAATAGTTTGTGGTTTTCAGTGAACAGGCCTGGTTTCCTTGGTTAAATTTATTTCTAAGTATTTTGTTCCTTATGATGCTATTGTAAATGCAGTTGGTTTTTAATACTCGTTTTGGGTTGTTCATTGCACGTATATAGAAACACAACTGATTTCTGTGTGCTGGCTGTTATATCTGCAACTTTGCTAAATCCATTTCTTAGATTTCACCGTTTTGGGGACTCTTTAGGGTTTTCCACATATAAGATCACGTCATCTACGAACGAAGATAATTTTACATCTTTCTTTCCCTTTCTGATGCCATCTATTTCTTTTTCTGGCCTAGTTGCTCTAACTAGAACCTCCAGGACTGTGTCACACTGAGCGGCAAAACCGGCTTCCTATCTGGTTCCTGCTCTTAGAGGGAAGGCACTTCGTCTTTGACCACTGAGTGTGCTGTGGGCTGTGTGTGTTTTATACGTGGCCTTTACCATGTTGAAGACGTTCCCTCTGTTCTGAGTTTATTGAGTGTTTGTTTGGGGTGATGGAAGCATTTTGGCAATAGATAGCGATGATGGTCACACAACCACCATTGTCAATGTGAGTCATGCCACTGAATCGTACATTTAAAAATGGTTGCGCCCTGGCCGGTTTGGCTCAGTAGTTAGAGCGTTGACCTGAAGGGTGATAGGTTCAATTCCAGGTCAAGGGCCCATCCTTTCATTGCAGGTTCAATCCCCAGCCCTGAGCATAGTTACTGCTATTTCTAGAAGTGCAAAGAGCAAGACCCATTCAACCATGGGAACATGTGTGGACTGACTATGTTTGTGCCTCACAGAACCTGACACACAGTAGGTATGCGGCAAATGTCTGCTGGTTGGTTGCTAGACGCTAGTTTCCAGTGAAAGTTGTAGGATTTGAAAAAATCTGTAGACTAGAGTTTACTTTTTTGGAATTGCTGCTGGCCCTACCCTGAGCAATACAACCCTCCGACGGCCTTCAGCCTAGTGTGAGGCGTTCCGGTGTCTGCTGCTGGCTCTAACTCTGGAGACCATGGGCTTTCATTACAATTAAAGACTCACTTGTGTCGGAGGCAAATGCTTTAAGTGTGGCTCCAACGTTGTTGGTGAGAAGCTGACCTCGTTCCGCCCCAGGCAGATGCAGCCCCCCTGGGCACAGCCAGCTCCAAGGTGTCCCTCAGCGTTCATCAGCTGGGCTTCGACTCTCCCTGTTGGATGAACAAGGGTGAGTTCTCCAGAACGTTCCGTCTGATTAGATGGCGCCCTTTTAAAAAGGGACAAGACCGGGATCTGTGTGGCCTTAGGCCAGTGATGGTAAACCTTTTGAGCTCGGGGTGTCAGCATTTTGAAAAACCCCAACTTAACTCTGGTGCCGTGTCACATATAGAAATTTTTTGATATTTGCAACCATAGTAAAACAAAGATTTATATTTTTGATATTTATTTTATATATTTAAATGCCATTTAACAAAGAAAAATCAACCCAAAAAATGAGTTCGCGTGTCACCTCTGACACGCGTGTCATAGGCTTGCCATCACTGCCTTAGGCTAAATGGAGAGGAGCTGCAGGAGAGAAGACAGGCCGGTCACTCCCTCTTCGTGTGCCTCCCACGGGGCGAGGGCTGGCCACGTGTGGTCACAGAGCTCAGCCTGAAGCAGCCTCCCTTTCATCTAGCCCCACATGTGGGACTCGGGACTGTGTGTGTGTTTTTAATACTCCTCTCTCTTCCAGGGAGTTCGGAACACACGTGTTCCTTTTAACTCCCACCAGACCCTGCGATCTGTGAGCCAGAGAGACCGTTCTGGAAGCTGGGGAAGGTTGGGGAGGCTGTTGTGCAATCGCCTGACTCAGGAAGCGCAGGTCTGCCAGGCGGCCCCCCACCCCGCGCCCCCCTCACATGGCAGAGCTCAAAGGCCTCGCCGGGTCTTGGTTGTGTTGCCATAGAACACAGATAGTAACACTTGCAGAACAGACAGTGGAGGGGATGCGCCGTGTGATCCCAGAGAGCAGCAGCCTGTGAACATATGCCGCAGAGTTCCTCGGGCCGGCCCGGAGCAGCCGAGCCCCGCAGCCTCCCGGCTCCGGCTCCGTCTCCATCTCCGTCTCCGGGGCCAGCTGGCAGGAGATGAAGGGCCGCTCTGCCCGGCTGTGGTCCTGGCTCGCTCACAGGCCCGAACTCCAGGGCCCCGAGGCCTGACAGCCACTGTAAGTCACCGGTCCAACCCCATGATGGGCTGTGCGCCCCCACCTGCCGCCTCGGGCCCGTCCGCTCCCTCTCCCTCTGTGGGGTGGCAGGCGAGGCGGCCCCTCCAGGGCCACGGTTTTGCTCTGGACACAGATTTCTTGGTTGTGCTTCACGAGTGGCTAGTGAGAGGGACAAGAGGCTTGTGGTTTGTGTTGGTCTTGAGGGAAGAGAAGTTGACAAGAGGAGCTGAGCATTGGGCTCACGGGGACCCGGCTCCGTCTTCCAACTTGAGGTTCACGGCGCCCACAGCCAAAGCCAGTCCTTGGAGGAGGAGGGCCGAGGGGGGCGGCGGGCGGGGCAGGGCAGGTGGCCAGGAACGGCCCTTATCTCTGAGAGTCACACGGCGCTGACTGGACACTGTGGTCCTCCGGGGGAAGCCGCACGGCACGTTCTCCGGACCTGGGGCTGGTCCCGCCCCGACTCGGGTCCCTTTCCTAAGCCCCCTGCTCCTTCTCCCTGCGCCCGCTCCCCGCCCGGCTGGCTTCCCTCCATATTTTCTAGAGAGGAAATCAGGGCGGCAGAGATATTCAGGGGCAGGGATGTAACCCTTTCCTGAGGACGCCACGCTTAGGAGAAAAACAGAAGAGAGCACAGCCCTCGCCCCCAAGCGTAAATCTCGAGTGGCAGGCGTGCAGATACCGTCCGGGCAGGGCGGGTGGAGCGGGAGATAAGGGGGAGGCGGGGGTGTCCCGCAGGTGGCCACGCGCTCGGGCCCAGTGCGGGGCTGGCCCTGCCCCTGCCCCCTTCCCACGTGCAGCCCAAATGCGTGGAGACCAAATGAAGGCCGGATGGCAGGGCCGTCCCCCGGCTGAGGGGGAGAGCGGGCCTGGTCCCTGATTATGAAAACCATCTTGGAGAGCCCGGAGGAAGCACAGGGCCGGCTGCTCCCCATCTGCCCTGAGTCCCCAAAGCAGGAGGAAGCGGATTTGAATATCAGCAAGAGCTCAGGACAGACAGAGGGGAGAGTCTGCAGGCAGAGACGTTCCTGCCTGTTGCGTGAGCCCTTCCCTTTGCAGGTCTCAGCAGAAGTCAGGGTGTAGCATCGATCCAAGCCCACGATCAGCAAGACCCTCCCCAGTGGGGGCGAGACTCCCTCACCGTCTAATTTTAGCAATTCCTCCAGGCAGAGGGAGGGTCCCCCCTTCGTGCGCTACCCGCCCCCCCTTCCCTGAGCTATCTGCTCTTCCACACACCATCTCCTCCAGCTTCCTTTGATGTGCTCGAGGCGGGGGGGCACAGGGGGGCGCGATGCTGCAGACTCAAGGCCAGATAGGCCGCAGGAAGAGACACGCCTGGCACCGTCGCTATCTCCCACCGCAGTGAGGCAATGAGGGGCCTATTTTTTTTTTTAATGGTGAAGTTGCGGCGCTTTGTCTGAAATTATCCGTGGGCTGCGGGGTTCATTCACACTCAGCGACCGTTGTTATGTCCATCGCTGTCCGGTGTCTTCTCTCTCTTTGCAGGGGAGGATGTTCCAACCGGGGCTTTATTTTGACTCATTTAAAGATTTCATTCATATTCCCAGCTCACGATAAATGAGCACCATTTCAGTCTGTCACGGAAAGGCAGCCGGTGGCCGAAAGCCACGGGAATGTGCTTCTCATTGGGGAAACGACAAGTTAGTCATTTTCTTTTCCCAAGTAAATTTCTTCGGCTTGATGAAGGGGATTTAAAATAAAAAAGAAGAAGAGGGAACTCATAAGCTCCAAGTTCGCTTTTCATCTCAGAAGCCAGGCCTAAGGAAGGTGTGGCAATGCCCCCGGGTTTCTGGGAATTGTTTGGATGGCGTCTGTGTCCTATTGCTCAAGGCGTGAAGGCGCTGGCTGCGATCGCTGGGTGTGTGTTTTGGCCTCACTGTGCGAAGAACAGTGGTCGACTCGGGGGAAATTGCACCGCAGACGTGCCCACGTTTCCAGATAATTTACAGCCCTTCCTGGGGCCTGGCCTCTGGGGCGCTCCCAGGAGGGGGCTGTGGAGAGAGCTTCTGCCCCACGTGGTAGAAAGCTCCAGGCCCCAGCCCCACAGCCCCACCGCGGCCCGTTCCATTCTCCCACACGCCTGGGGGCCGCTGCAGACCTCCGGGGTTCAAGGACAAGGTTAGAAACAAACCCGCAGCCTTAACTCGCTCTCAGTGTTCAAAGTCCTGCAGAGCAGGCCTGCGCTGAAGGCGGGCAGGGCCTGCTGACGGGCGGGAGGGACAGGAGAAGTCCCGGCACACAGGCGTGGCTGCGCCCGCGCACCCACATCTCCTGTCCGCACGGACAGTGTAACTTACAGCACGTGCGCAGGGAAATCTCAGATTGTCCTCCAGAAACTGACAGTCTCTACTCCAAGTCGGTCAAGGCTCCCCGAAGGGCAGTAATTTTTTTCCAAGTAGGAAAAATACATGGTTTCCATGTATTACTCACTCCATCATTTTTAGTTACCAACCCAGCGAGAAGTTAGTTCCCGGGTCAGTGATCGCCCGCTTTGTGGTCAGGGCGGGAAGGCTCGGACCAGCTCTTCTGGGAAGGGTGGGGCTCGGCGTGGGGGGTCTGTGGGGACCCGCTGGCCCGCGCCCCCCCACCCCCGCCCCCCCGCCGCTGTGTTTCCCAGCATCGCGCACGTTGCTTCGTCCCTGCTGTTGGCTCCGGCTACCGGGCAAGTTTTCTTTGGAGGCCGGGGGGCCCGGGTGCCACGCTGTGCTGACTCACGCTTGCCGGGACTTCCTGCCGGGTTCACGGCTCGTCTGGGGCCACCGGCCTCCGCTCGGGGTGTCGCAATTCCCCTCAGGAAACCAACCCAACCGCCCGCATGTGGCTGAGGTCTGAGGGGCAGGAGGACGGGCTGCCCAGGCTCTGCCTCGGTGGGAGCTGGTGCGATTTAGTTCCTTTCCGTGGCTCCGTCCCTTCCTTCTCCGGCGGCACTGATGTAGCTGACACCCAGACGTGTGCGTGTGCGGTGCCCGCCCGCGTCATAACGCGCTCGCCTCCTCGGTCAATGGCGGCCGGCGAGTGCAGCCAGCACCACCCTCCGGGAGACAGAGAGTGCCAGGGCCGGTTGTTTTATTTTATTGTTTTTAACATATTTTTATTGATTTCAGAGAGGAAGGGAGGGGGAAAGAGAGATAGAAACATCCATGATGAGAGAGAATCATTGTTTGGCTGCCTCCTACACGCCTCCTACTGGGGATGGAGCCCGCAACCCGGGCCTGTGCTCTGACCGGAATCGAACCTGCGACCCTTCAGTGCCCAGGCGGGTGCTCTGTCCACTGAGCCCAGCCGGCCCGGGCCAGGCCTGGTGTGGATCAGCCTGCGTCTGTGCCAGTTTCTCTACGAGCACAAAACGTCTGTGTGTGTGTGAGCATCGCTGCGAAGCCCTTCGTGGCGGGAAGACCACGAATCGCCCATGCTTGCGGCCCCCTGGGTGAAATGGCTTATCCTTCCCCCAGGCTGGGAGTGTCTGCGGAGGCGATTGCTGATCTTTTAAGAAAACACTGACTGGAACCGCGAGAGGCCCCGCGGTGGTCGGCGGGAGCTCCGCGTGGATCCGGTTGGAATCGGCCTCACGGGGCCAGGCAGGAGCACGGTGGGGCCCAGCCTGGCCAGGAAGGTGAAGGCAGACGCACACATCCCGTCACGGGGAGGGTCAGCCGCGGGGAGCGGGGGAAGGTAGGGGCGCGTGCAGGACGGGGCAGGAAGGCACCCGCAGGCAGGATGGCGCGCCCAGGCGAGAACGCGCTGGCGTCCAGTGAGAGGGCAGCCACGGATTCCCGGCAGCCACGGAGGCCCAGGGCGCTCCTGGCTCTCGCTGCCTCGTCTGCGTGGGATGCTCTCACAGAAGCACGGCAGACAGCGGCTTGTGAGCCGCAGCGCAGCACTCAGGCCTCCGTCCTGGGCGGGGAAGGGCAAGGTCCAGGCGCTGGCTGGGTCGGTTCTGAAGGAAGTGGGAGCGCCAAGGCGGTGCCTCGGCTGGGCTTTCGAGCCTCGAAGGCGCTGTGGCTCATGGAGGAACGCCCGGGCCGGGCCTGGCTCTCCTCGGTCACTTGCTAAGTGTCCCTGTCTCGCTAGTCGTCACCGAGACCCTGCCACGGGCGGGCGAAGGAGCCTCCGTGGGCTCGCTTGGGCCAGAGCCCAACTGTCTGACCTGGAAACCACACAGTGGGGAGCCTAGAAACCGGCCGCGTAGTCAAAACAACGGTCCTGGCTCAGCCCCGGGCGGGCGCAGTTCAAAGGAACCAAGACCTACGTCAGAGCGTCCTCGCGGCCAGGGCGTCCACAGAGGTGCCTCCCGGCACGCAGCCCTCCGGGCGCGGCTCCCCAGACCCTACGGCATGCGTGTTCCGGGCCGGAGCAGGGACAGCACCTCCCGCGGGGGGGTGGGGCGGGAGGGCTGGGGGGGCGGGTCGGGGCTGTGCTGGTGTCCTGGGGCTGCCCCAGCCAATGGCCGCAGGGGGTGCTTTAAACAGCAAAGGTGAAGGGTGTCACAGGCTAGAGTCAGCGGTTCTCAACCTGTTGGTCGCGGCCCCTTTGGGGGTCGAATGACCCTTTCACAGGGGCTGCCTAAGACCTTTGGAAAACACATATATAATTACATACTGTTTTTGTGATTAATCACTATGCTTTCATTATGTTCAATTTGTCACAATGACATTGGGGGTCACCACATGAGGAGCTGTATTAAAGGGTCGCGGCATCAGGAGGTTGAGAGCCACTGGGCTAGAGGCTCACAGTCCAAATCAGGGTGTGTGCAGGGCCGCGCCCTCCTGGGCCCCCGGGAAGAAGCTCCTGGCTTCAGCGGCTCTGGCCATGCTGATCGCCCTTGGGGTGCAGCTGCATCACCCCCTTGTCCGCCTGTCCCCGTGTGGCCTTCTCCTGCGGATCCGTATCTCCTCGTCCTCCCAGGAGACTGGTCCGTATGTGGAGCCCACCCCGCCTGGTCACCCTGTTTTAACCTAAACTCGTCAGAGACCTTTCCACACACGGTCGCATCCCTGGCTCAGAGCGACCTGCTGGCTCCGGGACACTCCGGGGAACGCGGCTCCATTGCTGTCCCCACCCAGCGCCCTGGCCCCTCAGTGGGGTTGGTGAGCCCTGGCCGTGACTGTGGAGCCGCCACCACAGACTGAAGTCTTGGTGACAGTGTGGACTCGACCTTTCAACTTCCGTGTTGGAAGAAACAGGGTGCGGCCTGTGACCTGCACCTGGGCAGGGTGGGTGGGGCCTGTGACCTGCGCCTGGGCAGGGTGGGTGGGGCCTGTGACCTGTCCTGGGCAGGATGGGTGGGGCCTGTGACCTGCACCTGGGCAGGATGGGTGGGGCCTGTGACCTGCACCTGGGCAGGGTGGGTGGGGCCTGTGACCTGCGCCTGGGCAGGGTGGGTGGGGCCTGTGACCTGCGCCTGGGCAGGGTGGGTGGGGCCTGTGACCTGCGCCTGGGCAGGGTGGGTGGGGCCTGTGACCTGCGCCTGGGCAGGGTGGGTGGGGCCTGTGACCTGCACCCGGGCAGGGTGTGGGGGGGCCCTGGGTGTGGATGGGGAACCAGGAGGTCTCCATGCGCAGCGCCCAGGATGCAGCCATCACCCAAAGGTCTGGAGAAGAGGGACGCCCGGAGACCCGCTCCCAGCAGCGTCTCTCACGCCCGGCACATCCCCTGCGCGTGTGCGAAGGTGCCAAGCACTGAGAGCACCTGGGGACTCCCTCCTTCCTGTGACCGGCTGAGCCTCTCCCTGGAGCGTGGGGTTGGCTCCCCTCCCTTCTGAGGCTGCGGTTCCCGTGCGCCCCCAGCTGCGGCAGCTCTTCACGCCTCCGATCCTTCTCGCTTCCCCCGCTCTGGGTCTCCCTCCAGCTGTTGGGCATCCTCTTGTCTTAAAATGCCCTTCTTTTCCTTTTCCTTTTTTAAAAATATAGTTTTATTGATTTCAGAGAGGAAGGGAGAGGGAGAGAGAGACAGAAACATCCATGATGAGAGAGAATCATCGATCAGCTGCCCCACACTGGCAATCGCACCTGCAACCTGGGCACGAGCCCTGACCAGGAATTGAACCATGACCTCCTGGTTCCTAGGTCGGCGCTCAGCCGCTGAGCCACGCTGCCAGGGAAAATGTCCTTCTTTCTATTCCGCCACCCCTACCGACGATCACCTAACCTCTCCTTTACGTGTTAGACCATCCGAGCGGGGTGCAAACCCGCCTCCTGCACAGCGTACCCAAGTGTTGTAGCCGCTGCGAAGGTCTCCTCCACTGACGAGTTACAGTGTGATGCTGGGACCCCTCCCTTTCTCCTGCTCCCCTGGGGACAGGCTGGTACACAAGGGCATCCTAAGACTGAGCCACTGTGTTAGTCTGTCTGATACTCCAGGGCCTACAGTCTAGGTCATCTCTTCCTTTGAGCCCGGCCAGTGTGGCTCAGTGGTTGAGTGTCAACCTATGAACCAGGTGGTCACAGTTTGATTCCTGGTCAGGGCACATGCCAGGGTTGTGGGCTCGATTCCCAGTAGAGGGCATGCAGGAGGCAGCTGATCAACGATTCTTTCTCATCACTGATGTTTCTCTCTCTCCTTTCCTCTCTGAAATCAATAAAATTATTTTAAAATGGCCCCACCTCTGGCTCTGTGTTTGCCCACTGCAGTCATGTGTTGTCTGTCTTAGTATCACTACTCTTTCCACAGTTCCTGCTGTGTCGGCTCTCCTTTCCCCGACCCCAAATGTGTCCCAGACTCCGTCCTCGGCTCTCCTCTCTCCGGTCCACCTTTTCCCCTGGGACACTGCCCACTCCGCCTTCGCCACCACGGCCCCTGACCGCCCAGGCGGCCCTCCAGCCCAGGGAGCCCCTCTCTGAGCCCTGAGCACACCCATCAGGCTGTCACCCCAGGAACCTTGAGAGAACTGTGTCCCCAATTGAATTTGTCGTCTTCTCAGACTTTCCAACCTCCTATTCCAGGCCGAGGCACCACCAGCCCCTGAATCGCCAGGGAGTGGACTTTGATCCCCCACCTTCACCCCCACCCCAACCAGCTTCTACCTACCCCACCTCTGGCTGTCCACCACCCAGCTGGTGTAGGCCCGGCACACGGGGGAGATGGCGGGAGTGAGGCCAGACGGTGGAGAGACTGCATTCTCACCATTTACTGGAATTAGCGTGTTTATGCCCAGAAGGCATGTGGCCTACTAGCAGGTGTTGGGCAAGTAAAGAATCTTTCATGGTGATAGCAACTCATCAAAAAGTAAACGCTATTTACTAGCAGTCGTAGTACATGCGTCTTAGCACGTACTTTTATTGGTCGCAGTAGTGCATTTAAGTCGCTCTCATTCTACCCTATCAGTAAGTCTGTCGAACGTTTTGGAGGAAAAACGGCCATTGTTTCTGGAAGGAATGACTCATTCGGTGTTTTGGCTTAGCTCGCCCCGTGACTCACCGTCTCTGGGCTTCTATGGCCTGGCCTCGCTAGAAGCCGTGTTGAGAGACCAGACCAGACGCCTGGGTGCGATGCGGGGGGTCTGACAAGGCCTCACCCTCCTAAAGTGCCACCTCCGGCGCCCGCTGGGTGGCAGCCCCGGCGAGGAGGGACCCTGGCGCCTGGTGGGCACGCCGGCTGGGGAAGTGCAGGGGCCGCGGGCCTGGGACGGGTGGCGCTCCCCAGGCTCACTGGCGCGGCGGTCCGGTGACTTCCCTACCACCCCCGGCTTCAATCCGGTCCCAGCACCTCTGGTTCTGAGACCCGAGGGGGGGGGCTGAGCTTCCCTGAGCTCATTTCTTAGTTTTTAAATCTGAGATAACAATGCCACATTTTTCCTAAGGCTAGATTTTTATTTTATTTTATTTTTGCCATAAAGAAAAAAATTGACAACTAGGCTAAGAGTCTAGTGGACAGTAGCTTTCCCAGTCTCTCTCTCTATCTCTTTCTCTCCTCCCCTCCATCTCTCTCTCTCTCTCTCTCTCTCTCTCTCTCTCTCTCTCTCCCCCCCCCCCCCCCCCCCCGTCTCTCTCTCACAGGCACATATGCACACACACATCTCCAAAACTGAGCCTCGTAAGAGCGACACCTCCATCAGCAGCAAACCTCCTTCCTGTTACCTAGCATCTGACCTCCATGGTAGTGCCATGAGCAGGTAGTGCCATGAAAAGTCTGCCCCTAGGGGAGTTCTCACTTCCTATGTGGCCAAGGAAGCTGTTTAAATCCTTGAGGGGGAGGGGCGGCAATGTGCAGTTCTGAGGACTCGAGGAGGTGAGCACCGATATGGTGATAAAGCAAGTGGAACCAGACGCCAACAATGGCTGGATGGAGCGCAGCGCCTTCCGTGTGTGTGGCTGCCTTCAGCCGGCACACACACACCCGAGTGCCAGCTCCCTGGCGCACAGGGCACTGCAGCCTTGCTGTCTGCTGCACGTTCCACGGCTGTTCCCGGACCCATCCTTCCAGGCTTCTGTGCAAGCACAGCCCCATGTGAAGAAGTAAACTTGAGATGGGCTCCCACCACGCTGATGGCAATGAATCACAGATACCCCAACGCAGGTCTCGGGACCATTCTGCCGCTAAGGAAGCAGACACAGATGCTGACACGTAAAGCCAGATGAGGATGGTGAGCGGAAATGGGAAAAAAAAAAAAAAAAAAGAAAAAAAAAGCTCACCATTTGGTGGTTCGGAACGTCTGAATGTTCAAACCCAATGGATCGAATGAGTTCTCACAGAAAGTCCCCTGTGAAAAAAACAGTTCTTAACATCCCAGAAAGCAAAATCCTCCTGAAATCCATGGCTCATAGGGATCCAAGGATATGAAAGATCTAGTCACTCTTAAATCCCTCAACCACGCAATGACAGGTATCAAATTCATAACAGAGTCTGTTTTTGACTCTCAAATAAGCTCCCAGGAAAACACCAGTCCTTTCCGGGGTGGGCGGAGCGACCACGTGGAATCTGTTCGTTGGTGGTGCCGGGCCCAAGGGCTCCATGTCTTTACTGGGTCCTTGTTTATGGTTTCACAGGAAGTTAGACTAGACCTGGTAGAGACTCCCCACCGACGTTCCGTGGGAAATCAGAGGGTGGTAGCTGGGCTCCGTTCTCAACAGCACACGCGTGTCATTTCGCCACCATCAGATGGAATGTGTGGTCCGGGGGTGTGGCCAGAGCTGGGACCACAGAGAGAGTGAGGGCCTCTTCCCGTTTATTTTTCCACATCAGACTGGGGGAGCGGTCAGGGGTTCCGGTCTCACTCCCCAAGGAGCCTTAGCAAAGCCACCCTCCCATCCTGAGATGCCAGCGGCCCTCGCCCTTAACCAGGCCTGGCCACAGCCCTCGCTCGGCCTCCCTCGCTGCGCCCGCAGCCTCTCAATCACGTTAAAGTTCTGCTGAGGCAGCGCCTGTACAGCCACCGGCTTGGTGGGAAGTTTCCGCCGACTCCTCTCTGTCGGTGACCCCACTGTAGCCGCCCCTCCCGTAGAAACGCTCACTGTTAACCTCGGGCTATTTCTGGGCACAGCTGGACAAAACACACGGCCTCTGGGCGTCCGATCCAGGCCTGTGTCTCATTTTCCATCTCTTCTCATCCATGTTTCCATGTAGGTTTTATCTGCTCCCCGTAAACCGCCCAAAGCAAATTATTTCTCCCCGGTCTTTGGACAGGGCCGCTCACTGGTGCGGAACCCACGCCCGGCGCCTGCCTGGTCCCGAGGTTCTGGGAGGGAAACCCAGCCCCCCCCCCCCATGGGAAAGCAGCGCCTCAGGGAGCGCGGAGGCGGCTGTGGAAGAGACCACTCAGCAGACCGGACACCCACAGGCAGAGGTTTCAGCCAGGCCTGCTGTTCACGCCGACGTCCACCCCTTCCTGCCTGTGCGGTGGATGGAGGAAGCGGCGCTGAGCAAAGTGAGGCCGGACACAAGGGGATACGTTGAATATCGTTGTTCCCATTGTGGGCTGATTCTTTTTTATCTTTTAAATTGTGGGCCCTTTGCCCTGGCTGATGTACTGATTGCTCAGTGGTTAGAGCATGGGCCTGCACACCAGAGGGCTGTGGGTTCGATTCTTGGTCAAGGGCATGTACCTAGGTGGCAGGTTACATCTCCGGCCCTAGTTGGGGCACGTGCAGGAGGCAGCCAATCAATGTGTCTCTCACATCAATATTTCTCTCTCTCCCTCTCTATCAAGTTTCTCCCCCCCACCTCCCTTCCACTCAATGGGAAAAAATACCCTAGGGTGAGGATTAATGGGGAAAAATGTGGGCTATTTAAGTGCCACCTTCTTACTTGGAATTGTATACTCACCCCTGGTGTCTTCGCAGGCAGAGCCCCTCGCAGGCTTTGTGTGGCTGCGGACACGCCTGCTGTGCGTGGGGGCCCATGCTGGCCCGGCGTGTGCCGCTGTCCCAGCAGCTTCATACCGACAGCGTCTCCGTCCCGGCTACCAGTGGCCTATTGGTGCGATCGCTCCCTGGCTGCGACTTCCCCTCGGTGTTTACCCGATGCTTTCATTTAACTGTGGTTCTCAACCTTCTGGCCCTTTAAATACAGGTCCTCATGTGGTGACCGAACCATAAAATTATTTTCGTTGCTACTTCATAACTGTAATGTTGCTATTGTTATGAATCATCATGTAAATATCTGATATGCAGGATGGTCTTAGGCGACCCCTGTGAAAGGGTCGTTCGACTGCCAAAGGGGTCGCGACCCACAGGTTGAGAACCGCTGATTTAGAAGGAAAGCAGCAGGCGATGGCCTCGGGGACCTTGGTCCATGGGGTGGGGGGGTGGGGGGGGGGACCGAGACCCCAGGGGGTGTGAGGACCTACCTCTCGTGACCAAGCCAGGAGCAGAGCCATAACAGCAGGTCCGCCTCTTCTGAGTTCCTCACGTAGATGGACTCATTTGCCCCCCAGGACCCCTGCTGCCTGCGGGGTGGGCGTTACTATCCCTCCTCCAGCAGGCGGCTGCCCCCTCCCCCACCCGGGCCAGGCGCCAGCGAGGGCAGAGCTGTGCTTGGGGTCGGGGACCCGCTTCCAGTCTCCGTGAGCTCCGCGTGTCACCCGCTCCGAAGGGCCAGCGCTCTGACGCCGGGTCCCAGCCTCGCTCTGTGTGTGTTGCTTTTGAACCAAACTGCAAAAAGCTCGTTAGTGAAAATGTAGCCCGACGTCCCGAAGCTGCTCCCTGTGGAGCTCCGAGCATCACCGAGTGCGACCAGACGCTCGTGAAGGGCAAAGGGGGCTGAGAGACCAACGTGACGCAGACCCGCTGGATAACATGTGTTCTCAGGGAGGAGCGTCAGTATACTGGCCACACACACAGCACGGGAGCAGCCCTAGGGAGCAAGGCCGTGATACCTGCACGGGGCAGTGCTGTGGGTGGGTGGGTCAGGGGCTGCCCGAGGGAGGCCGTGAGGCCCAAATCCCATCGTGCTGTGCGATTCCCTCTGTGGCGCGCCTGGTATCCCCGTGGGAAGTTTTCTTACTAAATATTGCCTGACGGTGATTATGAGGGGTTGTGTCTGAGTTGCCAACCTATGGGGAAAAAAAATGCATTCGCCATAAAAACTGTGGCTTATAGGGGAAATGTAAGGGTTTGTAGCATGTAGAGTGTGGGGCATACGTTTAAGAGCAAAGCCAAATCCAGGGAGAATCTTTCTCTCATCCAGGAGCTGTGTGGGTCGCAGGTGATGTCCAGAACTCAGGCGCAGGAACACGGGCGACGTACTTGACCTTCACAGCTCCCAATTGACCTTCACAGCCCCCGAGCAGCTGTGCACGGCCAGGGCCTTCAGTGCTCGGAGCGCATTGGCAATAGGGGCGTCACCGTGAATCTTGCTCTCCAGCTCAGGGAGAGGGCCTGTCTGCTGAGGGTGACAGGAGCCCCCTGCCCAGGACAAGCGAAGGTGGTGCTTTGTCTGGGAACTCTGGCAGGGAGACGCCACAGGCACCTAAAAACCCCTCTTTTTCCCGGCCAGCATGGCCCAGTGGTTGCGCGTTGGTCTATGGACCAAGGAGGTCACAGTTCAATTCCCGGTCAGGACACAGGCCTGGGTTGCGGGCTCGATCCCCAGTGGAGGGCATGCAGGAGGCAGCCGATCCATGGTTTTCTCTCATCATTGATGTTTCTGACTCTCTCCCTCTCCCTTCCTCTCTGAAGTCAATAAAAATATTTTTTAAAATTTAAAATAAGCCAGCCCTCTCTGCAGCCAGTTGGCCCGGTAAGACAGGCCTGAGGATGGAGTCAGGAGCCGCGGCGCGCGGAGGTCTGTGCTGCAGCCGCGGGCTTGCTCGGCACAACGGGCCGAGACATCAGACGGCCCGCTTCCCGCTACAGCTGTTCATTAGCATGGAATGTCCTCGCCCCGCGCGGCTCGCAAAACCAGCGCCAAATGTTGAAAAGTTTAGTGCTTTTTAACCAGAAAACATGCAGCTATGAAATATGGGAAGCTGTGGTAGACAAGTGAAAAAAAAACTTTTCCGAAAAAGTCATGCTCTCCCAGTGACATCTTGTTATTCCAGTAAAAATAGACGCCTTTCGTTCGACCTTTTCTTCACGTGGGAAAGTGCAAGTCACATCAGAAGGAGGCTTTCTGTCATATTCTCTCTCGAGGAGGGTGCACAGGGGAGAAACAGTCCTACCTTTTCTTTTGTGTCATTTCATTGATTTCCCCCGAGAGGAGCACCCGGTTGTGAGATCTGGAGAAAGGTAACCGGAGCAGGGCCTGTGGTCACAGTGGAAGGGCCGTCGATTGCTCAGTGTTGCTCACTGGGCACAGGGCATTCTGTTCAGGAGACACTGGCCGCTGCCCGCGGGCGCGTGGGCCACAGTGAACACCGGAGTCAGCGCGCAAGCAGTCGCGTCGTCCAGGTCCCGGGAGGAGGGTGTTGGGGCACAGATGGGACAACGTTCAGGCCTCTCCATGCACCCCCGGCACAGGTGTGTGGACACGTGACAGTCAGGCCTCCCCATGCACCCCCTGCACAGGTGTGTGGACACGTGACAGTCAGGCCTCCCCATGCACCCCCTGCACAGGTGTGTGGACACGTGACAGTCAGGCCTCCCCATGCATCCCCTGCACAGGTGTGTGGACACGTGACAGGCCTCCCCATGCACCCCCTGCACAGGTGTGTGGACACGTGACAGGCCTCCCCATGCATCCCCTGCACAGGTGTGTGGACACGTGATAGTCAGGCCTCCCCATGCACCCCCTGCACAGGTGTGTGGACACGTGACAGTCAGGCCTCCCCATGCATCCCCTGCACAGGTGTGTGGACACGTGACAGTCAGGCCTCCCCATGCATCCCTGGCACAGGTGTGTGGACACGTGACAGGCCTCCCCATGCACCCCCTGCACAGGTGTGTGGACACGTGACAGTCAGGCCTCCCCATGCATCCCTGGCACAGGTGTGTGGACACGTGACAGGCCTCCCCATGCACCCCCTGCACAGGTGTGTGGACACGTGACAGTCAGGCCTCCCCATGCACCCCCTGCACAGGTGGAGAGACACGTGACAGTCCAGCGTGCTTCCAAATCCCAACATCTTTGCAGGAGTGACCTCTAAGGTGCATGGGAAATATGACAGGCCAGTCTGGTGCAGACCCCTGGCTGTCCCACTCCGTGGGTGTGAGTTTCAATGACAGCATGGAGGTGCCACAATCAATCACCCAGCTCAGCTAAAGCCGGGCGGTCACAGTGCCAGACATAGGACCCCATCAAGCCGGAGTTCAACTGATAGGATGGGGTCTGGGAACGATTTGACCAAAGTCCAATTTTATAAAATTATCGAACTGCTCAGTGCAGCAGCTCCCCCTTCTCGGGGGGGAAAGATCCCCGGGAAACGCCTGACACCGAGGCTAGCGCCAAACCCCACCTGCGCCCTGGCTCTCCCTGTCCACAGCCAGGATGGAGCCCAGGCAGAGGGCAGGGCGGACAGAGGGATGATTCACGCCCCGGGGAGACGGAGTGGGACGGCAAGGGATGTCATCAGACTACTCAGAACAGCCGGCAATTTTAAACGTATGCATTGTTTCCTTCTGGAATTTTCCATTTAATATTTTTGGGCCGTGGTTGACCACGGGTGACTGGAACCATGAAAACTGAAGCCTGGGATGAGGGGAAACTGCTGCCCTGAAGTCTACAGCCCCAGCTCCAGGTCCAACCTCACCCTCCAGGGTCGTTTCTGGAAGCTTTTGAGAGAAACGCGTGTTCCCCCCCCTTGAAAGGCCATTTTGGAATAGCAATGCTCCCGGCCTTTCCTGTCGCGCTGGCCCGAGCGTCATTCCTGGGAGTGACAACCGGTTCATCTGAGGGGACAGCGGGCGATTCAGCACCACACAGACCCCTCTGATTTTTCTAATTTTTCATTTCTAAAGGTGAAACGGATGATTCCGATTTTAAAAATCATGGATTCTTCGAATAATAGCCGCTTTCATTTAAAACAAACAACAACACAGAAACTATATGCTCAACCACTCTGATCTTTTTAAAAAATATATAGTTTATTGATTTTTTTACAGAGAGGAAGGGAAAGGGATAGAGAGTTAGAAACATCGATGAGAGAGAAACATCGACCAGCTGCCTCCTGCACACCCCCTACTGAGGATGTGCCCACAACCAAGGTACATGCCCTTGACTGGAATCGAACCTGGGACCCTTCAGTCTGCAGGCCAATGCTCTATCCACTGAGCCAAACCGGTCAGGGCCACTCTGATCTTTTAAACGATCACGTTTGCTTTTTTTTTAAATTTTAGTTGAGATTTCTCCAAGGGCTATCCATTTATGAGCGCAACCCGGGTGGGGGTGGGCTGGGTGGGGTCGATGCGGGGAGGGGGACACATGTAATACTGTCAACAGTGAAGATTGAAATAAATACATGAGTGCCCCCTGTGCATGGAGGCAGGTGGGGAGGCCTGGCGGCGCCCAGGCTTCAGGGGTACCGCACCGATGCTGGCCGCTCATGCTGTGCTCTGGGGGCCCACATAGAGATGTTGTTGTTGACTTCCCTGCCGCCATCACCTGGCAGAATGCACAATAAGGAAGTAAAGATAATTTCCCAGGAAAAGCTGCCAGCCCGAGGGAAGTATAACCAACCAGCCTGTGGCTGGCCATCGCTCTCCCGTGACCCTCCCCAGGGTTCTCTGGGCTCCGACCTGCAGCTCACCTTCCCGGGGGCGCCTCTGCCCGCTGCCGGCCTGTTGGGCTTGGGGATTCTGTCCGTCCCCCCGCCTGTGAGGCAGACTCCCAGAGCTCCCGTTGTTTCCCTCAGAGCCCCACGCGGGGCGAGCTCAGGTCTGTGTCGTGTATTCCCAGTGGAGTTGCTACTGTGCCTAAGGGACAGAAATGGGTCGTAGATATCACACTGGCTTGTGAACCCCCAAAACGCAATCCCACCTATCAAGTCTTACTCCTTACTATTTCCTCTCTCCCATTAGGGAGAGTTTAAGTTACATTCCTCCTGGGTGGGGGGAGGGGTCATTATAACAATAAAGTAAGGTTCCATGTATTTGTAGAAATGTTTAAATTTGGGGGAGTAGGCATTGGACAGTACATTCATGGAAGACGTGTGCTCGCACATGCTAACTTCAAATTTCAAGCGAGAACTTGGTGTTAGTCCGTAATTTCAAGCAGATTGGTTGTTGAGCTCACATTGTATAAGGATGATTCGCTTTTCTTCAGTGATTTCTTTTTACCCAAAGACCAGTTACTGCTTTTCTTTTCTTTTTTTTTTCCCTTGTCTGAATTTTCATGGAGACTTGAGTAACTTTCCAAGGTAAAGCCTAGGCTTTTGCCTGCATTTGGCCCTGATTTTGTCAACTGTCAACTCAAAAACGCTCCCTGGTTCCTCTCTCCAGGGAGAACACAACTTCCTGGCCAGACAGGGGAGACCCGCCGAGATGTAGTACCAGCCTCTCCTTCCAAAGTCATTTTTCTCAAATCCTTTTCTATGGCCTCAGCCCAACCAATAAACTCTCACTTCAGTGTTCCAACCGCCCTTTCCCCACCAAGACTCTTCCTCCTTCCTTCCCACCAACCCCATGCCCGCCCACCCCGCAGAGGTGCCAGTGCCGCTGTGCTCGTCCCACTCGCCAACTGGACAGCCCGATGGTGTCAGCCCTTCCCACCACAGAGCAAGGTCTGGGGGTATATCGTGGCTCCTTCTCCAAGTTAAAAGCTCTTGAAGGGCAGAACGTGGTCTGATTTTGAGGCAACTAGAACTAGAACTAGAACGAGAACTAGAACTAGAAATCATGTTAAGTAAATCCACACACATGGAATGTCACAGTCGGTTGCTTCAAATGTTTGCCCCAACATTTCCATGGCTGACCTGGAAAAACAGATCTGTGAATGGGTCTATTCGAAAAAATCAGTAGAACTGGCTCTCCTGTGTCAGTATGTCAGTATGGGGTTCACACGTCTGCCCCTTGGGAGGAAATCTCAGGGAAACGTTGAGTGTGAGGGGATCCTTTCCAGAAGGGACGCTGAGAGGACACAGGAGCTGACGACCCGAGTGGCAGGGCCCTGGCTACGCTAAGGCTGTCCTCATCCGTGCCCACTGCAGGCCACCTTCACTTTACTCCTCCTCCCCCTTCACCTGGACCCCAGATTTCAGGACTGGGAAACAGAACCACGTGGAACGTGAGACGTGAAACAAGACCCAGCCAGACCCAGTGGGCTCCCTCCGCTCTGGCTTCAGTCAAAGCGTGGCTGAACCACAAAGCTTCACCTGGTTTTGAGTACAAACCACACCGAACCACCATTTTTTTTCATGGTTTCGGTTTGAAAATGGGGTTTCATGCAAAGCGTGCCCTAGTTTCATAAGACTGCCTCGGCAGACACGGCCCGCCTCCAGCGACGGGGCCGCGGTCTCCTCCGTGCCCAGGCAGCCAGCGTGGAGGGGTGGCTGCTGGTCCTGCCCCAGAAGGGCCAGGTTTGGAGAAATCTTGTCCATGTGATCACTGTGATGACGGAGAACCGTCAGGCACACCAGCAAGAAATGCCACCAATTAGGTCACCTCTTCGCACTTGGCTTTTGCAAAAACTGAGATGAGCAGTTTTGAAAGGAATGACTCAGGAAGAAGCGGGAGGGCCTCACGCTCTGTGTGTGGAGGCGAAGGCGAGGCTGGAGCAACGCTTAGGATGACCTGGGCCAACATGTCCCGCTCACTGGCAAACCTGAGATCCTCAAGGCAAAGTGAGCTGCCTGCGACATGGCGTGAAGCCGCTCCACGCTCCCCCCTGGAAGGAGATTAGAATCCTTCTCAGAAGCTGGGCCGGGGGCCACGGCACCTGGAGACAGAGGCCGATGTGGAGACGCTCCAAGCTCCGTTTCCTTGACATCAAGGGAAGCCACCCTGTCTTCTTGGTAAATTAACTAGCATTTGGCATTTATACGGGGGCTATAATAATAAACACAAAGAAGAATGGATCGAATCTGCCATAAAACGTTTATTACACCGATGCATACAAAACTGTAAAGGTTAGTAAGAAAGAAAATCCATGGCTTCTGAACAATAGCGTATGTCTGTGTGATACTGTAAAAGTAACCCACACAAACTTCCCCCACGTGGCCACATTGGGTTTCCCAAAGCACCCCCATGAGGTGGTCAGTGTGGGTCTCGGGGAGATGACGTGACTGACATGTCCAGTCCAGATCTGGCAGCCAGTGAGCTGCACGGATTCAACTTTCCCTCAGTGATCTCCACCACAGACAACCGTATCTCCTGTGCAGAATCACTGACAGCCAGGGAGGCCGCGTGCACCGACCGTTACAATCTAATGTCCCAGGAGCTGGGGTGGGAATACGTCCAAGGAGTTCAGGGCAGAATGGAAAGGTTTCCGCAGCCACGTCCTCCTTCGTACGAATAGAATACAGGCCTATGAGCGAAGAGACCGCCGCTGGGAGCGGAACCTGCGGAAAGAACCTTATGACGCGGTGCCATCCAATAAGCTCGGGAACCCTCCCCCGTGATGGGCTCCGTTTGGGAAACGCTGGGTTTCAGGGCCCCGTGGAATATACAGGCACAGCTCTCAGGGCCTCCCGAAACTTAGCTCTAGACGTTCCCGGGGAAGTTCTGGGCTAGAGACATGGATGTGGGGGTCACTGACGTAAAGGTATTAAGTCCGTGCTATCCCCCAGGGCAGGATGCTGAGGGGGAAGAGGGCCAATGGATCATCGGGGTCTTCGCCCCACTGGTCCTGTCCCGGCAACTAGACAACACGGGGACATGATGGAGAACAGGCCTCACGAGCCATGGCTGTGGGAAGGACCACCCACCTCCTGCTGAACAGATGCAAAACCCCACAGCACGTTCCTTTCAGTAGGAAGCCACTGCTCACCCGTCCGCTACGGGGTAGTTCGTAGGAAATAAACCCAACGTGTGCACGTTTCATCGGCACCAACGACCACTCAGAGGCGGTCATTTATTTTAGGAGAGAATTCACAATGGACTTCTGTCAAAGAGCAAATGTCTTCAGCGATGGTGACACCTGACTCACTTCCCCGACCGCCCGGCGAGGCTGTCACGTCCCCCACACTTGGGGGGAGGCGCAGGTGTGCTTTCAGTTACTTTGTTTGTTCGCTTTTTAGGGCAACGCGTACGATAAATCTCTTTGGGGCGGTAATAAGCAAGTGGATCAATGCGCCGGCAGATAGAATCAATTTTCACTTCCAGAGGTTCTTTGGCACGGCGCCTAGTAAAAACTTCTGTTTACTTCACTGCCGTGGAATTGGAAGATGTTTTGCTATAGAATATTGATGGGGAGGCAGAAACCAAGCAGACGTTTCCCTCGATGAGAAGTATTAATTCCAGGCCCCGTGGGTCACTACCGGGCTGTGTAGGTCAATATTTCATAAGCCACTTGGAAGGTGGGCCAATAGGCAATGAGGTTTCCAGTTTTTCTGGTGAAAATGAGCTTGCCCAGGTGCCATGTTGTGGAATGAATTACGTGAAGATCTGGGTCGTGGACACAGAAATGCCACGTGAGCGTAAGCGTTGGGCTGTTGTTGCGTTTCGGCGAAATTCTTCTAAACTAGAGTCAGCAAGTTATGTTCTCTGAGGGGTCAGTGACAGCCAACCCCATGAAGCATCATTAGCCCTGTCGGGAGAGTGTTCCTCCAGGGGAGACGGCAGCGAGACAGGCGGCCCCATCCCGGCCACAGAAACCCTTGACGAGGCGCTGGCGAACCACACTCGATGGTGTTGTGCTTGTTCTGTGAAATATGTGGTGTTTGAGGTTGGATTGTTGCAACTCAGGGGCTCATCGAAGAATCTTTTCTCCCTCTACTGACCTGTTTCCTACCTTCTGGTGTGGTTATGCTTGCATCTCCCTCTTCCACTCAGTGGAGGCAAGACGTGCGCCTTCCCTTTGAAAAAGACCGAGTCATAGTATGGACCCCATGCTTAGCGGGCAGTGGGCGGATGGATGGAGAAGCAGATGAGTGGATGGGTGGGTGGGTGGGTGGATGGATGATGAATGGGTGGTAGGTGGAAGGAAGCAGAACAAAAATTTTTAATGTGCCTAGAAAGTAATTGAAATTATCTAAAAATTAGGTGTTTTCTTTTTTTAATGTTCTTTTAAATTAATTTTTAGAGAGAGGGGAAGGAAAAAGGACAGGAAGGTAGAAACATCAATGATGAGAGAGAAATTGATGATAATTGGCTGCCTCCTGTAAGCCCTCTACTTGGGATCGAGCCCACAACCCGGACATGTGCCCTGACCAGGAATCGAACCCGGACCTCCTGGTTCATGGGTGTTGGTGGGATGACACTCAACCACTGAGCCCCACCGGCCGGACTATTAGGTATTTTCTTAAATTGAGGTGAAGGAAGGATCCTTTTCAACTGTAGGGATTACAAGGAAAGGATAAAATTAACAACGTTCCCAGTGCTTAGCTTTTCCTGGATTCTAGAAATTAATGAAGAAAGGAAGGTCAAGTTGCCGCCACATCTCCTAAGGTCAGAGTGGAGGTTGGAACCTCCTGTGTGTTACGTGCACCTTTCCTGCTCAGAGATGCGGGCGCGTATTGCTTCCGCGCTCATGGGAGGTGACCACGATGCTGACCAGTGAGGCTGGGCCGTAACTAACACCGCGTGTGTCTGTGGGCACAGGCGTGTCCTTCAGCGGCTCCCAGCCTCGGTTTCCTCACGTGTACAGCCGGCTTAAACGTGGAACGCCCTCCTCGCCTCATGGGATGATGAAGGTCAGAGGGGCGAATGAATGTATGGAAAACCCTCCGTTTAGCAACAGCTGCTAAGAGGCCGAGCCACTGTGGAAACGCAGAGTGGCCTAAGCCCCGAGGCTTTTTTTAACTCTGTGTTTTGAAATGACTTGAACATACAGGAAAGTTGCAGCGTCACACGGAGGACTTCTGTACACTCTCCCCCCAGATTGGCCAACCGCCCGCCTCTGGCTGCCTGAGCGCCCGTCCTTCGCCGTGTGCAGCGGGGCCGATACCTGTGAAACGCGGGCGGGAGGGTGGGTGCTGCCCTCGCCCGGGCACTGGGGGACCGAGTGAGTTTGCAGATGTAACAAGTAAGACACGGAAATGAAGAGCTGTAGCAACGCCGCAGCAGGACCCCGGGGAACTTAGGACCGGAGAGGGAGCCTCTGTGTCGGCCTGTGGAACAAAGGGTCCCGGGTTCGATTCCAGTCAAGGGCACGTGCCTCAGGGGTAGGCTCCTCCCCGGCCCGGACCCTGGTCAGGGCTTGTGCAGGAGGCAACCAATCGATGTGCCTCTCTCACATCGATGTTTCTCTCTGTCTTTCCCTCTCTCTTCCACTCTCTCTAAAAATCAATGGAAAAATATTCTCAGGTGAGGATTTTAAAAAAACGGAAGGGGGCCTCTCCTGGGGGTGGGGGTGTGGGAAGGCCGCGGAGGGGGCCTCTGGGTCAGTGTTTCACGTCAGCCAGCGGGTCAGAAAGGGACACTGACCCCGGTCCCACACCTTGTCCCCCGCCAGGAAAGGGGCTGAACTGGAGCACCTCCATAGCCTGTTGGCTGATTTCCTTTGCAAACGTGAGTGCGACTGGGCCCAACCTGATTCCAGTGTCACCGCTGGCGTGGAGGTCGGTCACCCACGGTGTTTCCAAACCTCCCGTTGGGGACAGAGCGTCCTCGGCCTTGAGTCCTCGCAAACCCCCAGGCCCGGAGTGGGAGTCCCTGTCTCCCGTGCTGGCCCGATTCTCGGGAGACAGGGACCCTCCCGGCATCGATTCATCCAGCGGCACAAGGCCCAGCCGTGTCCACGGCGTGAAGACGCTCAGGTGCGTAGGGCGCTCACAGAGCCACCCCCTCATGGCAGAGGGCTCCTCAGCACTCCCCTGGGGAGGCAGGCCGTGCCGGGGGAGCTGCATCTGCCGGCCAGGCCCCGGCGTGTGGAGAACACGCCCGGCCCCGCGCAACATTCCCGTCCCGGGACAGAGCCGCTCCACGCCTGTGAACAGCTCTGCAGCGCGGACAACACGCCCGGCGAGGATGGGTTCCGCCGAGCACGCGTGGCGCCAGCCTTCGTCCTCCTTTCCACCCCCATTCCGCGTGCGACGTGCTCTCGGAAAGCCGCGATGAGACCTCTGGGTCCTTCTCTCTGTAACGGATAAAGCGCCGCGGATGCTGGCCGCCCGGGCAGGCTGCTGTGGAGGCTGCTGCGCTCTGCTCGCCGCGCCGCATGCGGCCTGGCCCGCGGCGTGGCCCTGGCGCAGGAGCAGGAGCGCTGAGCGGGCTCATCTGGCCGCCTGGCAGCAGTACAAAGCGCTCTCGCCTTTGATCTCCCAGCTTAAACTCAAGCGCAGCATCTGATAATGGAGGCGGCGGGAGAAGAGGCCGGGCAGTAAAGTTCTCTTCATTTCCTCCTGCTCTTCCTGCACCTTTCATCTTCTCCCCCTGCCCCTCCGCTCCCCTCCCTCTCCTCTGCGTTTCCTTCTCAGCCCCTGAGAGAGAGCAGGACGGACTGGAAGGGGGTGGGCTTCCTTCCAGCGGAGACCTGTTGGGGTGGGGGGGTCTCCCCTCTCCTCCGCCAGCGCCCGGGGTGGACAGCAGCCTTTCGCTCCATCAGCCGCAGCGCAGGGCCAGGGCCAGCGCTGGGCAAAGGTGCAGGGCAGGGACGGCGGCTTGCTCGGAAGCAGGGGCCTCTCCAGACGCGGGTTGTGTAATAGAGGAGGAATTCAGCGTCTCTCGGGTTCCGGCAGTAGGCAGACGGGGCCTTGGACTTCAAAGGGCACGGAGATAAATGAAAGGGGAGACGGCGATCCACCCGAACGGTCCGACGCGGACGCCCTGCCCACGGTTTCCACACGGGGAACGAGGATGCCGTGTTCCTGGTTTCGCCACGCGGGGCCCCTTGCAGAATCGCTCCTGTCATTACTGAGTTGTTGGGGCGGGACGGGAACCCAGCCTCGCTAAGGAGGGCGCTGGCTCAGAAACCTCAGCGTCACCTCTGCAGGCCACAAGGGCACTCACTCTCCCCAGTGAGTCACTGAGGGCCTCCGCCGGCCAGGCCAGTCCATCGCTCACCCACTCCGACACGGACAGACACCAGGACGCATTCCCAGAGCCAACCGCCTCCTGGGGACATTCTGGACCCCAGAAAGGCTGTAAGGGGTCCCAGGGGTGGGGCCCGGGGGACCTCAGATGCTGGGAATGCTGACCAGTATTATTCCCAGAGATCGAGGCTCTGGGGGAGGCGGCTTTGGGGCAGGTATGACGTCCGCAGACTCTCGTGAGCTCAGCCCTCGTACCTGCATTTCGGAGGCATCAGAATGGACTCTGAGCTGCAATGACAAAGGCTGTTTTTCTGAAAGCACGATTATGTAACATGGGGGTGCAAGTCTGTCTGCAGGAGGCTGCCCCGGACAGCCTGGGCTGTGGGCACACGGTTCCGTCCTCAACATGCAGCCCTGCAGCCGGTCACATATTTAAGGCCCCTGGGGCCTGAGGGTCCCGAGCTACTGTCCATTAGCCACCCCGGCTGTCACCACTCTCCACGCCTTGTCATCATACTTAACGGGCCCAACCGTGGGTCACTTCTCACCACAGAGTTAGCCCTTTTCCACGTGACGCCAGAGTGACTCTTGCACGCCTTGCGCACGCCTTGCCCACGCCTACAAGGGCTGATCTGTGGCAGCACTGGGCCCCGCGCAGAGGCTTTGGGGTGGGGTTCAGCTCCCCCGCTGACACCGCACCCACACGTTTATTCCCGTGACTGGCCGGCTGCCGTGTGGGTGAGGGGCCACCGATTTCCCTCCAGCCCCACCCAGGCGCAGCGGGAAGACAGAACAGTTCAAAAGGCATGTTGTGAACTTGGTTTACTTCCACCCGGAGACTTCTTTCCATGACTGGAGAAATCAGATAATAGTCTGTATATTTTTTTATTAAATATATTTTTATTGATTTCAGAGAGGGAGGGAGAGGGAGGGAGAGAAACATCAATGATGAGAGAGAATCATGGACCGGCTGCCTCCTGCACGCCCCACACTAGGGATCGAGCCCGCAACCCGGGCCTGTGCCCTGACCGGGAATCAAACCATGACCTCCTGGTTCATAGGTCGACGCTCAACCACGGAGCCACACAAGCCACGCGAGCCATTCCAGCCGGGCAGGATAATTTTTTAATGCGCCCTCACAGGCTCCTGTCCGTCATTTTTTCAACTCACCCAGCACGTTGGAGTGACAGGGGGTGGGTTACCGCCGTCGTAGCTCCCCTGTGTGCAGCCCCCACCACCAGGAAGTGAACATGGAAAACGCTGAGGTGGAAATTGGCTTAGAAACGACATTCCCTCCATCCCTCTCGGGCTCAGGCCGCCATCACAGCAATGTCGGCGGAAAGCAGAAACACATGGAAGGGCAGCGACATTGAATTCCCTTGGCCGCAACCCTGTGCTGGCTGGTGCTCTGACCCTTGGGGAGAAGTGGCTGTTGGTGGCTGGGGGTGAAGCCCGCTGTGGACATACATGAGGCTGCGCATCCAGCCGCTGGGGGGAGGGGAGGAACTTCCTCCGGAGGGCAGGACGGTGGGACCGAAACCCCCGCTCCTCCCTCCGTGCGCTGGCATGTGGCTTCAGGTGTTTTGCCTCGACCCTGCGCCCACTCCCTGAGACCCAGCAGAGGCGGCGGGCATCAGCGCATAAAATATCCCAGGTGATTTTACCATCGTTTCCTGCTGGTCTGTACCGCTTCCTGGAAACTGGGAGATGAAGTGAGGACTAGGAGTGCAGTGTGGGCTAGACACTCAGATCTGTGTGCAGCCGTGTGCTGTGTCCATGCGTGTGTGTGCGTGTGTGAGCACAGGAGTGTGTGTGCATGTGTGGTGTACATGCATGTGAGTGTGTGTGAGTGTGTGTGTCTCTGTGTGTGTGTGTCTGTGAGTGTGTCAGTGTGAGTGTGAGTGTGCACGTAGAGAAATCTGGGGCCGCTGCCCCTCACACCCTAGGAAGCCAGAACTGACTTCAGACATTTGCATTCACTCCCCAGACGAGGACGCTGAGGCCAGAGAGGGGCCTGGCCACGGCCTGACCTGTGCAGGTGCTGGGCCAGGAGGCAGAAGCCTCCTCCGCCTCCCTCCTCTGGGCTTTTCCTGTCTCTCTGCTGGCCTCGCCACGGCCGGAGGTGGTGTCTCACCCCCGCCTGCGCCGGGTCTTCAGCTGTGAGCCAGAGCGGTCTGTGCCCTCAGGAGCGCGACCCTCCCCGTGGGCCAGGCCTCCGCACAGGCCTCCTCCGCCCCCAGGTGCTCCTGCTGGAGGCGCGGGTCCCGGGTCAGCTGTGAGTTCACCGCTTCTTCCCTGGCCCCAGGGCAGCATGGACCCCCGCAGACGCCGACGCGCTGGTCAGCTCAGTGGGCAGGGCCGGGACCTGCACGAGTGACTGGCGTCCGGGTCTCCCACTTACTCGTGCGCATAGACACGCTCATTTATTAGAAACGGAGGGAGAGGCCCCAGAATGGTTCAGAGCCTGAGTGCGCCCGACTGCAGGCTCCGTGCCCTCATCACGGGGAGACGCAGCCCAGAGAGCCCCTCGGACCTCCCTCCCAGGCCATCCGCCCCCAGTCAGCCGGGGCGCTGCGCTCCTGTTCTACTGTCGGTGACAGAAACAGCTGCCGATGCTGTCCCACCGGCCCGCGGTCCACGTCCACGTCTCTGCCTTCACCCCTCCGCGCCCTGGCACGCCTGGGGGTCCGCAGCCGGCAGCACGCCCCCCCCCCCCCGGGGAAACGCTAGGCCGTCTCCGGTGTCCCCGTCTTGGGCCTGTCCCTGAGGCGGATGGCCGGCTGGAATCGCAGCAAACGGAATAGTGGACTTTTAACCACGCGGGGTAGGGGGGAAGGAAGGGGGGCCTTAGGGGCCATCTGTGTGCCGCCAGCTCAGGGTGTGAGGACGCTGATGAGGCCCAGGGACATACCGACACGGAGCCAGCCCCTGGCCGGGCTGGGTGAGCTGCCCCACTCTCTTCTAGAAGTTTCCTCCTCATTCAGTAGCTCTGGCTCTTACACCAGCGCCGCCTCTCTGCTGGGAAGCCGTGGACACGCGCATGCTGGGGTGTCGGGGTGTCGTCCATGCAGGTGCTTAGAGAGCATTCCATCCTTGTTACCTATGGGCAGGTGCCCGAGATCCAAGGCCATGGGGACATGGCTGTGCCCCCGGCGGGACCGCAGCCTAACGGGCAGTGGCAGGCTGTGCACCGGAGCCCGAGGCCGGCACTGCTGTGCGCATCGCCCTCCCCTGTGCTGTGGGCTCTTGGGGACAGCAGGTCAGCGGTGCATTTTGACTGGCAAAGCCTGAGAACCTATAGCAGTGTCCCCACCGCGCGGCTCCGCAGGTGGTGGGAGAGCAGCCACGTAGGCGGGGAGTAGCCACATAGGTAGGAGAGCAGACACATAAGCGGGGGAGTAGCCACATAGGCGGGGAGCAGCCATGTAGGTGGGGGAGCAGCCACGTAGGTGCGGGAGCAGACACGTAGGCGGGGGAGCGGCCCATAGACGGGAGGTGAAGGCGCAGGTCGGTTCACTCCTTCACTTCTCGGTGGAAACGTGGCTCTTGGCGCCGTGGTTCGTGCTGTGTTGGTGGCCGCAGTGGCAGGCGGGAGTCTGCGGAGGTGGACAGGGCCGTGGTGCCCATCCCCACCCGGGGGCCACGTGGTCAGAGCCCTCCGGCTTCACTGTTTGAACCCGAGCCTGGCCTCAGAGAGCAGAGCAAGGGGCAGGGGAACCGGCACGCGAGCAGTGACACTGGCCCTCCCGCTGGGGCCGCGCACATGCAGTGACTGTCCCCGTCACGGCCGACAAGGCTGCAGTCTTACCCGTCGGAAAGCCTCCCGTCCCAGCCCCGTCGTTGCTCACGTCGGGGCCCAGCACTGGGTTCACCCCCCCGCCCCCCCCCCAAGAAAGAACAAACGCAAAAATGCCTCTTCTGCTGTTTTCGTCTGGAAACGCGGGATTTGTTACAAGTGCCCTGTCCATGCGGGCTGTCCGTGGACTTCGCTGCTGTGCTCCGGCTGCATATGTAGGAAGGGAAACAATCATTCAAACTCAAAAAGAAATTGAGCCAAACTCTCCCTGACAGTTGACCGGGTTGGCGTGCCGTCGGCTCTTGCCTGTCGGGGAGCAGCCGCGCTCCCACTCGCTCCTTGAGCAACTACGTGGCCAGAGAACAGCGTCCGCCTCCGGCCGCGACAGGAGAAGCCACACGGCTGTCGGAACCCCCGCCGCCAGGCGCCGTCCATCCCCAGCTGCGTGCGCGGCCCCACCGAGGCTCACACGTCCTCCCTCCTCCCCCCGAAGTCTTCAGGGGCCTGCCCGTGGGAGGGAGGCCTCCTCCCGCATCTGTTCTCAGTTGCTACGTTGTTGCCAAACGGGCTCCACATCACAGCCATTTGCCTCGCCCTCATTTAAGTCAAATCCGGTTCTATCCAGAGCGATACGCCTGCGAAATTGCAAACCTTCACAGGTTTCCTGGGTGATCCGCCTCACCCCACGGGTTCTCGAAGGATAAAAGCCATCGCCCCCCCTTCACTGAGCGCTTCCCAGGTGCCAGCTGCGATGGCCCCTGCTGGCTCCTCTTATCTCCTCGAACCCTTTGAAAACAGTCCTCCTCACACTGTGATGCGTGTAGAAACCAGCGGGGGCGTATGTCGCACACGTGCCTCCGCGCCTCCGTGCACCCCATAAAGCTCTGGGTTTGGTGGGGTCTGGACGGCCCTCGGTGATTCACAATGTACCAGGAGGGAGGCACTTCTGACACGCGGTCTGTGAGGCCACCCTGTAGGAAACACGACGCTGAGAGGTGGGTGCCACTCTTCTTCCCACGTGTGGTCAGGCCACGCCGTGGGAACGTGCACGGCCTCGTTCTGATCCTCAGCGCCTCAACCAAGGGGAAGGCTCTGTGGGGAGGGCGGCCACAGACCGGCCGGAGGGCTGCCGGCGCACGGGGGATGCAGGGCGTGCTGATCCGCTGGAAGAGCATGGGCAGAGGGGGCGGCACACTTGTTAGCAAATTGTACGTCTTGATACTGTCTGTGTTGACAGGCCTGTTCCCAGTGAAAGGGTTTCTTTACCTGCACTCATTATTAACCTTGGATACCCAAAAGGCCATTTGCAAAGTAACACTGGGGGCACACGTTCACACCCAAATGTAGCGCATCCTGGGCCAGGCTCCTGGAGCCAGCCTTGGGCGTTGTGCCAGCTCCCCCGGGAGTCAGGGGCCACCTGCTACACTAACAGCTCATTGGGGGGCAAGCACTCACTCTGGACGGCGCACCCTGCTCTTGATGTCATTCGCTATGAGCTGATGAATGAGCACTAGCCAGAGAACGTATTGCAGGTAGTTTATTCTTAAAACGCTCACTGAGCCATCACTGGAAAGAAGATGATTCTCGCCCAGCCGGCGTGGCTCAGGGGTGGAGCATCGACCCATGAACCAGGAGGTCAGGGTTTGATTCCCCGTCAAGGCCACAGGCCTGGGTTGTGGGCTCCATCCCCAGTGTGGGGCATGCAGGAGGCAGCCGATCGGTGATTCTCTCTCATCGTGGATGTTTCTGTCTCTCCCTCTCCCTTTCTCTCTGAAATCAATTAAAGTCTATTTTAAACAAAGAAGGAAAGGAAGTCATTCTCTTTCCTCCCGCCCCAACCCCCGTTGGGACAGTTGGGGAGTTCCCTAGTCACGTGACACAGACCCCCTCTCCCAGGCCTGACGTTCGGCGGCAGGTGCCGTCTGACCGAGAGGAGACGGCAGCCTGGCCTCTCTCCCCATGTCACCCACTTGAACGTGACGATCAGGTTTGCCACGTGACGTTCATGTGAGGAAGCCCTCCTATGAGACCAAACACCAAGCAGGGCAAGATCTAGGCCCTGTTGCATGTGCTGGCATGCTGTGCACCCCAATACTAGCCAGTCCAGGAGAACACTACCCACCCCACCCCCGCCCCTGCGTCACTCTCAGGAAAACTGGGGAAGATGCATTAGGTGATCTCAATCAACGCGGTTTTACCTGGATTCTATGTAATTCAGGGAAACTCTTTGTTCAAAGAAGCTGAGAATCTCACAGAATAAGAGCATTGTTGGGGCAGGTGTAATAAGCACATAAAATCATTTCTTAAATCTCCTTTTCTTCCTATGTTATTTTTTTAAAAGGAAAAGGATTTGGGGAAAGAGAACGGGAATTATATAGGCCAGTGCTCTGCTTAGGCACCCGCCCCCTCCCCCGCCTCCCCCACTCCCTTCCCCTCTGCCTCTCCCACCGTCTCCCCACCGCCTCCCCACTGCCCCACTCCAGGGCTTTGAGAGGAAATGTTTGCCCGGCCGTGGTGACATCTGTGTGAGGGGGTTGGGAGGTCAGGTTTCTCCCAGGCTGCCCAGGCCCCTGTCCACACCCAGGTCAGTCAGCCTGTGAACTTACCTGGGGGCTTCAGAACCAGCCGGGAGGCACATTCCCAGCGTCTGAGCCTCGATGGAGGGGAGCGTCCGCTTGAGTAACCTGCCAAGGTCATGGGCCCGACAACTGGCCGCACAGGGGCGGCTCCCGTCCTCCTCCCAGCGCCAGGGCTGCCTGCGACGGGCTCAGCAGGAGGATTGGGGTCAGGGAGCCACGGGAAAGCGGGCAGCTTGGGCAGCATGTCCCCCAGATGCTATCGGGGACATGTTTACGCTACAAGCCCCCACGCTGTGGCTCCCGTGCGCGGGCCGGGCCTGAGCGCCACAGCGGTTCCTGCTGGAGCCCCGACGGGGCGTCTGGTCAGCGCAGGCAGGTGCGGGGCGGAGGGGGGAGGTGGGGGAGGGGAGAAGATGTGCCTCCAAACAGAGTCTCTGCTGGCTTTAGTGTCTGCCCAGGTTTTTGTGTTTTTCCGCCCAGCGTGAGAAAAGTGGTCATGAAACCAAAAGCAGCAGAACAGTCAGAGTGAGATCAGCCTGTCTGCACTCACACGTGCAGCTGTCTTCCTCAGATCTGGCCTGGGCACACGTGACTGTCCCCTGCGGGCCTTCTCCACCCCGCTTCCCACAAACCCCCACACCCGGAGGCACATCCCCACTCCCGGAGGCACACCCCCACTCCCGGAGGCCCCCCACTCCTGGAGGCACACCCCCATTCCCAGAGGCACACCCCCACTCCCGAAGGCCCCCCACTCCTGGAGGCACACCCCCATTCCCAGAGGCACACCCCGACTCTCAGAGGCACACCACCGCCAACCCAGACATAGGGAAGTGGGTGACAGGCTGAGCAGACTTACTGGGTCTCTGGACCCAGGTCAGAGGGCGCCTACTAGCCGGGCAGGACCGTGGGGTGCGCCCTGGCTGTGCCCATTGGGTCGGGGGCCAGGAGGGGCTCGTGCCTCCACCCTGAGTCATGGTTTCTCGCCTGCCCCCCCCCCCCCCCCCCCCCGCTGCCTGGCCGTGTTACTCCGACAGCACGGAGCTGAGCCTGTGCAGTTGGGGATGTGCGATTTGCTACCTGGGTCCACGCAGCCCCACGCGTGCAGGGCGCAAGGCACGCACAGAGGGACGCTGTGTCACCCCAGCCTGGGAAGGCTCCATTAACCCACGGGTGGGCCTCACCACTCGGCCTTGAACCCTGCTCACCCTCCCCGGGTGGGAGGCTGCCCCGCAGTCACCCTGTGGCCAGGCCGGACATCCAGTGCCCCTGCGTTCATCACACTCCCACTCCCGCATGAGCACCATCCAGGGGAGCTCGGCACAGCAGTGCCTGCCTGGGAGCAGGCAGGAGAGCGGCCCCGACGCGTCCAGGGAGTGGTGTCCAGTGACTGAAACGGCACAGTGGCCGCCGCAGTGAGAACATCTGCCAACATCTGCAGGCACATGTCTGTGCAGCCTTGCCAGACACCGGGGATTTTTACAGGCGTGTGTAGAGCGAGTCCAAAGACCCAGCTTCTAAATCTTAGCAAAGTGCCGTGTAACCAGCCCGTGGACGGTCACCCAGGGTCATCGCTGAGCCCGCGCCGGGCCGGAGCCCCGTCCTGACCCTGGGACAGAGCCCGCCCCACAGAAGCGGGGCCTGAGGAAAGATTCCTGACCCCCCCCCCCCCCACACACACACACACACACACTTCTCCGGTTTCTGAATCTCACTGATACAACCCTGGCCTGGGCGGCGGGATGGGGGAGGCACGGGGCTCAGGACACGGGAGGTGCTTTTCCGTCATTGTCCTCTCGTTCTCCGTGCGGAGCGGCCGTGTTGGCGGGGCGCGCGTCCCTCTGAGCGCAGGCCCGGGGTCCGGGGTGCGGAGGCCCCCCCGCCGAGGCCGTGAGCTGGCAGGCTTTGACTGGCTGCATGCGTCTCTCATCAAATAGTCCTCGGAACTTCAGAAAAAGGAAAGAGAGAGAAATAGAAATCATCGTCTCGAGCTAAACATCAAACAATAAAATGAGTCTCCTCCCGGCCACTAAGGGAGTCCAGGCATTTGTCGTTCCGATCTCCGGCTTCGGGAAAACGACCCTCAGCGAGAGGGGGGTGGACAGAGCTGCCGCGTGTCTGCGGCCCGGAGGCCAGCTCTCAGTGAGAGCCCGAGCGTGTCACACCGGGAAAGCGGCGTCTGGAAGCCGGGTCGGCGGTGAGGTTACGACTCACCAAGCAAGGCCTGCTCTTCGCGCGCCTCTGGAGGGAGGTCCTGGTGCCTCACATTCGGCTCTTCGTGGAGTGGAGTCCGATGCCGTGCTGGGGTGGGCTGGCCTGGGCACGGGCCTGCACCCAGGGGGAACAGTAGAGAGCGGTGCTGTTCTTTGAAATATATTGTGTTGATCTCAGAGAGGAAGGGAGAGGGAGAGAGAGAGAAACATCCATGATGAGACAGAATCATGGACCGGCTGCCTCCTGCACGCCCCACACTGGGGATCGAGCCGCAACCTGGGGATGTGGCTTGAAGTTCAGAGCTCTGACATGGCGGGTGCATGTTGGCTTGCCGGATGAATCCGCTCTTATCTGTCCTCTGCCACGAACGTGCATCCTTGCTGACTGTGACACAGGATCACTGTGTCCATCTCCAAGGGAAGAGCTCACAGTCTGTCTGGCAATAGATGTGGCCGTCGATGAACAGCGCAGAAGCAAACGTGCTATTGACAACGGGCGAGCCAACAGTCTGGCTTCTGCCACCAAAGTCCTATTTGCTCATTTCCTGCCATCTGCAGAAGCAGCTGTTAGAATGAGAAGGTGGACCTGTTGAACCCAAGGATTAAATTATGGTTCTTGAGTTCTTTGTTCCCTGAGATAAAATGTTTTAAAGGAGCCCCACCCTGGGGTCCATTAGCAGGCTCTGGCATAGAGAGCACCTGTGAGTTCCATTAGCCACTTACTTTTCTAAAAGCTTCATTGATTAGCCATTGATTTGTTTATAAGTTTCATGCATAAAACTTTTGTGGGAAAAAAAGTTTAAAATGTGAAATTTGCATGGAAACCGAGTCTAGGAAAATAGTGGTAAATATGAGTTTTCTTTAAAATGGTTTTTGCTAGTGGAAGACTTATGTTTCTTGGGTTCCAACATTTAGCCAGATAAGCAACAAAGATTACACTATTGTCACAACTAGAGGCCCGGTGCACGAATTCGTGCATGGGTGGGGTCCCTCAGCCTGGCCAGCGATTGAGGCTGATTGGAGCTGATCAGGGCCACCTCACCCAGTCCCAGTTGGGGCCAATGGGGGCCAGCCAGCAGGGGGCACGGACAGTGGAAGGTTGGCTGTGGGAGTGCACTCCTGCGTTGAGCGTCTTTCCCCTCGAAGTCAGTGCATGTCATACCTACCAGCCAGTCGTCCAGTTTTAAAGGTCATTTAGGCTTTTATATATGTAGATGTTCTCAGGAGCCATCTGACTAAAAGTTTTCATCAGAAGCTTGTTCCTTTCTGCTGCTCCATGTGCAAGCCAAGACACGATGAAGGGTCACTACAGGTGATAATGTCAAACTCCAGAAAGCGTTGAGAAAAGAACAGCATTTGTTATTGATATTTTAATGAAAGGCCCAGTTTCTAGCATTTAAAGTTATCATTAGTTCATAATTGCTTTTTTAAAATATGTTGTTAATGACTTCAGAGAGAGAGAGAAACATCAGTGATGAGAGAGAATCATGGATCGGCTGCCTTTTGCACACCCCCAACTGCAGCTCAAGCCCACAACCTGGGCATGTGCCCTGACCGGGAATCAAACCGTCACCTCCTGGTTCGTGGGTCTTCACTCCACACTGAGCCATGCCTGCCGGGCTATAATTGCTTTTTTTAAAATTAAGACTTTACTGTTTTAGAACCATTTTAGGTTCACAGCAAAACTGAGGGGAAGTGGCAGCTATTCCCCTGTCCCCCGAAACGCCCTCCCCTGCCCCCTTTCAACATCCCCACAGAGTGGTGCCACTGTTGCAGCTGGTGAGCCTGCCCCCATACGTCCGAAGGCCACCGTGTACGTGGCGGCTCACTTTTCGTGTTGCGCACGTTATGTCTTTGGGCAAGTGTGTGATGACATGTATCCATTATGGCCTCACACAGCATCTCCCTTCACTGCCCTAAGGTCCTCTGTGCTCTGCCTACCATCCGTCTTTTCTGCCCCCAACCCTAGCAACCTCTGATCTTCTCACTGTCTCCATAGTTTTGCCTTTTCCGGTAAGTCATGTAGCTGGGATCGTACCGTGTATAGGAAATGCTGAGACTGGTGTCTTTCACGTCATGATTGTGTGTAAGGTTCCTCCCCCATGCCTTTTTGAAGCTTGATAGCTCAATTCTTCTTAGCGATGAATGACATTCCATCGCCTGGTGGACCACGTTTGATTCTTCACCTACTGAAGGACATCTTGGTTGCTTCCGAGTTTGAGCTGTTATAATAAAGCTGCTACAAACATTCATGTGTTCGTAGCATAGGCTTTTCTGTGAACGTATGTTTGCCATTCCTGTGGACGTATACCAAGGCGTGAGGTCACTGGATCACATGGTAAGAGCCGTTTTAATTTTGTAAAGAACTGCCAAACTGTCTTTCCAAGTGGCTGCAGCATGTTGCATTCCCGCCATCCGAGACTGAGGGTCCCTGTTGCTCCAGGTCCTCGTCAGCACTTGGTGTTGTCAGGGCCCGGATTGTGGCCTTTCTCAGAGGTGCCAGGTGCTATCTCGTGGCTCTAATTTGCATTTCCCTGGTGACCTGTGATGTGCAGAGCCTGTTCAGAAGCCTATTTGCCACGCGTCTCTCTGCTTTGGTGAGGTGTCTCTTAAGCTCTTCGGTTCACTTTTAACCCGGCTGTTTCCTTGTCGAGCTCTTTATCTCCCTTGGATGACAGTCCTTCGTCACATGTACCTTTTGCGAAGAGTTTCTCCCAGTCCGCTGCTTGCTTCCTCGTTTTCTTGACATTGTCTTTCACAGCACAGACACTTTTAATTTTAATAAAGTCCAGCTGGTCCGTTTCCTGGTTCGTGCCTGCGCTTTGGTGTTGGTTCTGAAAGGCCGTCTCCATACCAAGGCCGGCGGCTTTATGTCCGCTGTTATCTCCCAGGAGGCCCAGGGCTTTACATTTCCATTTAGGTCTGTGGCCCAATGTGAGCTCGTGTGTGTAGGGCGTGAGGTCCGTGTCCAGATGCCCTGTTGTGCATGCCCATGTCCAGCTGTGCCAGCACCGCTGGTGAGTCCGCCCTTATTTTTAACCAATGTGGGCTCAGCATTTTGGCAGATGTGGCCTGTGGCGGGTCAGAAAGATCCCCCATAGCAGAAAGCATTTAGTTCCAAGAAAAAAAAGAAGAAGAGCGAATGCAGAGCTGGAAAAAAAACAGAGAGGAACTCGAAATGCACACGGCTGGTCTGCGCCGGACGCTGCCAGAGCTGCCGGACGAGAGGGTCAGCTGAGCCCCAGGGAGGCGGCATCGCCTCTGCTGCTCAACCTGCTGAGAACCAACTTGTTCCCGCTGGAAGCCTGATAGCTTAGTTGCATGTGCAGTTCTGGGAGAGGGTCCACTTACCTCTGGTTTTATAAGAGATTTGCTCCTCAGTGAAAGAAGGAAAGCATAACAACTTTATTTCTCCTGGGAACATAATTGGCACAAAACTACTTGAAAAAAACCCATCTGTGATCATACAAGCATTTCACATCTCAATCTCCCCCTGGTCATGTTGGGTCTTTTCACTGTGGATATCAATAAGTCACGGTTTATTAATTGCGACGATTAATCAGAATGTAAGCCTTGGAAGCTGTAAATTAGCACCTGTGTTATGAATGCAGGGTCACCTGTACAATAAAAGTCCTCAAAAGCTTGCATAGGAAAGTTTGGCATCTTTAGGAAGAATCGGGTTTAAAAAAGATTGGGCCTGGCTGGTGTGGCTCAGTTGGTTGGTTGGGCGCCCTGAAAAGTGACAGGTTCAAATCCCAGTGGTCAGGGCACATGCCCAGGCTGTGGGCTCGGCCCCCAGTAGGATGCTCTCTCATCACTGATGTTTCTCTCTGTCCCTCTCCCTCTCCCTTCCTCTCTGAAATCTTTTTCTTTTCTTTTTTTTAAAGTAAACTTGCCTTCCCATTTCTTTGGAGCATGGAAGTCTTTTGCATTACTATTAAATCTGTGAACCAAAGAGAAAGCAATCTTAGGAACAGGAACTCAACCTCACCTGGTATTTTCCGTTGAGAAACTGGGAAAATAGGGGTGCACAGCAAGATGGCTGACATGGAGGGGTCCCCCTAGTCCAGGGAGCAGAAGCACTGCTTTCTTTTGTGTGTGTGTGTGTGTGTGTGTGTGTGTGTTTTTTACCTGAACCCGCATCGCATCTTGGAACGAAGTGTGACACAAAAGAGGAACCCCAAAACCTATACCGAGCCTCCAAACATTTTTGATTCAACTTTCTGGATCTTTTCCAAAGACAGAATTCCATGTGTGACCTCAGATAAGAAGGGACTGGTAGTGCGGCCTACTCCCAAGATGCTGGGCGGTTATTTCATTTATTGTTCATTTATTTAGTATGTTATGTATATTATAAAAAGCCAGTGGCCGTAACGCTGGAACACCGGAATGACCAAGCGACCGGTCATCAGGACGTGCATTGATGGGTCCCATGGTGGCGGTGGCAGGAGGGAGTCTGGATCTCATGCAATTTCTCGTGCTGAGTCTCTAGTTTACTTAAAATCAATTCGTGCTTTTTTTTTAATTAGTATCAAGGAGATAAAATGTGGGAACAGGGATGAAAGCAGACCTCGCCGATTCAGCCATTGCGACGATTTCAGACGCTCTACCCGGAGCCTTCTCGGGTCGCCCGTGGGGCCCCAGCTCTAACAATAGAATATTGTCGTGTTTTTGGCAAGGGCCGCAAGGTTACAATGGCACGCTACCAGGTTCATCTGTGTTTTGAAAATATTACAGTAACAACAACAGCAGTAATAATAAGTGGAATTGTTGGAGCACTAAGAAAAGACCGCATTCAGGAGGGACGGTTGCGTTAGTCAGCCCGGCAGGATAAATGATAACCTGGCCTTTGATTCCGCGCGTCTTTATTGGGTGACGGAGATTGGACCCATCTGTGCCTAATCCGTCTTGCTCGGGGCTCGGCCCTCTGTCTGCTCCGAGGGAGGCGGCCGGCACACCTAGGCCGGCGGCACAATGGGCGCCTTTGTCTCTCCCGGTGCCTTTGTCTCTCTCAAATACTCTTCTTGCAGCCAGAGAATCACTTTTAGGTTTTAAATCAAATTAACCTCTTTTCCCACTGCACAGCCATAGATAGTAGTCTGGATAGGGAGAAAAAAATAGTTTTTTCCACTTACAAGTCTTTCCATAGAAATTACATCAAAAGGGCCCAGGCCAGCGTGGCTCAGTGGTTGAGCATCGACCTATGAACCAGGAGGTCAGGGTTTGATTCTGGTCAGGGCACATGCCTGGGTTATGGGCTTGATCCCCGTGTGGGATGTGCAGGAGGCAGCCAGTCACTGGTTCTCTCATCACTGATGTTTCTATCTCTCTTTCCCTCTCCCTTCCTCTCTGAAATCAATAAAAATCGCCTTTTTAAAAAATAAAATACAGCAGATGGTATGGCTCTGCTCAAGCCAGGGAGTGATGCAAGAGCCTGGAGCCGGCGTGTGCTCCCGGCCCGCCGGCCGCTGTCAGCACGCGGACCACGCGGAGGCCGCAGCCCGCGGGCCGGCCCTGTGTGCAGCGGGCTGCCAGCATTTCCTGCCACGCAGAGATTTCCCCTCCGTCCACTCCGGCGTGGCGCCCTCGGCCCCACCTCTGGACGATCAGAGAGAGGAAACGGCGCACCTGGACCGGCCCGTGCGTGTGCGCAGTTGCCAGCTTTTTATCGCCCGTGCGTGTCCCGTGTCCATCCTGTTTCCACTCAACTCCGCGAACATCTGCTGCACAGGAGACGGGCAGCTACCAAAACTACTGTTAGATTTCCCGCCAGCAAGCGGCACCCTCCATGTGGTTTCTGTTTTCTCCTTGAAGCAGTAAACTATGTTTTATTCTTTCTTCTATAAAAGCTAAATTTAGCCAAGTTTTCTACTAATTTAAAACATTTTCTGGAAATGACAGAACGCTATTGTTTAAAACAACAGAGAGGCTGAAATCTAAACAGTTATCAAAGGGACAGAAGGGGAAGTGCATGGGGCAGTCGGGTCCCTGGTCTCGGGTTTTATTTGCTGCCCGTGGGCAGGCCGCAGGGGGTTGTAAATCGGTGCAGGGTGGGCGCTCACTGGTACCTCCCCCTCCAGGAGGGGGCTTCCTCCAGGGGGCCTCCCGGCTTTCCGACCCAGCGTGTTAGGCTCTTGTTCGCGTGGACCAGGAGTGAACCGGGAATCCCGCACATCGCGGGCTGTGGTTACGTAGAGCTGCGTGTTCTGTGTAGACTTTGGCAAGCACACTGCATGTGCCACCGAGGAGCCATGCTGCTGTTTACGGGGTGTCATGTTTGCCTGCTCAGTTTTCTTCAAAGCCTTCGCATGGGGAGGGAGTCTGTAGCCGCACTGGGGGCTGTGTCCCAGTGGCCCTCTGGGTACTGGGCGGGATGTTGTGTATCTGGAGACATTTGGCTGCTATGGGCAGGGAGTGCGGGTGGCACCCAGTAGACAGAGGCTGGGGTGCTGCCCTACACCGCACAATACACAGAGCAGGCGCCACAGCGAAGACTCACCCAGCCAACACGTCAAGTTTCATGGCTAAGAACCCTGCTGTCAGGGGAAAGCCCCAATAGTCTAAATCCAGGATTCGATCCCGAATTGCTGACACGTGCGGAGCCTTATTCAAATGCACAAGGAGCGGTCACAGGGGAAGCTTCACACCCAGGCAAAGCAGCGGCAGCCCCCGGGGGCCGCTGGGAAGGCAAGGTCTCGTGGTGATGGGGGGTTAGTAGTAAAAGCACATGGCGGGCGGCACCAGGGCCACAGAAAGGACAATGCATTCCTAAGTCAACAGGTAACACCAGGCAGTTACCCCACCCTGTGGGCTCAGTAACCTCCTTCCGGGGCTGGCGTTGACCTTTGGGCAGTTTTCCGGTTTTCCGGGGAGTCAGCCCAAACCTGAGGCTGCGAGAGAGTAAACAGTCCTGGGGGGTTAAACAGCGAGCCCCGCGTTCCCCACACGCCTTTGCTGCTGCGGCCATATTGCACCCCTGAGTTAGTTCCGCTGCACCTGCTGTAACCAGTTTACAGAAGCATCTCAGCGTGTTCACATATCGTCCGCCGTACCCGTCCTGTTATTACCACCAACACCAACGTCCCTGCACCCAGAGTGCTGCTCAGAGCGCTCAAAGGCCATTGTGAGTCATGATTTCATTCCTCGCCTTACACGATGGATGCTCGTGAAGACTTACCTGAGCAACAGAGGAACTAAGAGGCCAAGTGCTTAGTGCAAGGCCATATGACGTTTGACTATCGGAGTCAGGATTTAAACCGAGGGCTCAGCCCAACTCCATCCTGGTTAGAATCACCAACGACGTGACCCTGGGGAGGAGGTCCTGGTGGAGGGAGGAGAACCCATTGGGTCGGATCCATTCGTAGTTCTCAAGAGCACGTCATGACGTCAGTTAACAGATGGGCGGCACATTAGCTTAATTACAGAAGTATATTTTGGTTTCCCTTCTAATCCTCTATTAATTTCATTCTTTTTGGAAAAAAAATTACTGGTTAAACTTTGCACACAATGCAATGTGCAGATGTTGTAGTATAATATTATACACATGAAACAAACCTAAACTTATTAACCAGTGTCAACCCCGTAAATTTAATAAAAAAATAAATCTTCAAGTCATTTGTTTAAGAATCCATTAAGTAGGAAGAGATCATATTTTAGATCATCAGATGGCAAGTGAAGACAGGATCAAGAGTGTGGAAGAGAGAGAGACAGTGAGAGAGAGAGAAAAAAGGAAAAGCTCCTAACCATCTGCATGGATGTTGGCAAGTCATCTCCACAGCTCGCGTGCTGCTTCTAGGGACTGGAAACACAGTCCTCTCCCCAATGCTGGGTTGTTGCGCAGGTTGAATGCCATGTTGCATCACAAGTAAATCCTCTAATGGAGTCCTCAGCACATGTCATTGTGTTAGCAGGTCAAGACCACAGTATGGTGTCCTCGAGGAGCATGTGGGGCCAGCAACAGGGAAAGTGTTGTGTAGGGAGTCGTTGTTGGGAGGAAGCAATCTACAACCAATGATGGGGACATCTTCTCTCCAGAGGCTAGCAGCCCCCAAAGTCAGAACGGCGAGGCTAAAACTTGTCCTCTTCTCTTCAAAACACTCTTCCTCCTGACTCCCATTCAGCCATCCATTCATTCATCCACTCATTCATCTATACTATTCATTAGCTGCTTGTATAGTCTCTGTGGTACATGAAGCATTCTATTTGTAAACAGATAAAAAGTAAATAAAACTCTCCATAAATCAGCCATCCATGGAAATCTCGTAGTTATCACTGGCTCAGGGGCAGGTCTAATGTTTTTTTAGCTCTGCCCTGTCTTGTCTCTTGTTTGGACTTCTGGTTCTTCAGTTACCTGTCCTGTTTGGATTTATCTTACACACATGGCCAAGCTGGTTTCCTAAAAGTTCAAGTCTGACCAGACTTCCATCACGCTCAGCACTCCTCGGGGACTCTCCACGCCTAAGGAGGGAGCACAAATTTCAACACGAGCCCCAAGTTCTCCCCCTCCCCCCCCCCCCCCCCGTCCCCTCCAAACGTTCAGTTCTCTAGTTCGGAGATTGGAAATGCCTCGTGTGTATGCAGCCACCTCTTTCTCCCTTGCCCACTGCAGACATCAGTAATTGATAGCAGCACCCCTCCCTCCTGGCCCAGTTGCCGCCTCAGAATCTTCCAGGCAGTACCAGTCTATCAGAGTGGAGGCTTCCCGTGAGCCTTCTTGGGCCTTCCCTCCTCTGGTCAACTTGTCAGAAGAAAAGGCACCTGAATCTAACTTGGGTTCAGGCTATGTGGCTGCTGCTTCCAGTTGTTTTTAAAGACATGAGGAGTAACCTGTCTTCCAATGTAAACAGTCCCTAGCAGACAAAGACTCTTCCAGACACTCAGAACAACAATCATGTCATTGACGTCGTTTTAGAAGAGTGAGTCACCTGTAGACACAGGTGTGCAGAGACCACGACCACAAACCATCTCAAAACCCTCTCTGTCCCTTCACGGGCTTCTGGGCTCTGACAACCACAAAGAAAGAACAGCTCCGGGTAGATCAGGTGATGGTTATACCGGGCAGCAGAGTCCACCTGGTTCCAACCCAAAGCGACAGGGCGTTGACAGAGATGGACTCCTCCCGCCAGTTCTGCCAGCCTTGCCCGTGGCCCTGAGCGGCCTGCTGGGCTCACAGGGCCGTGAACGTGAACACCTGGCAGGTTCAGCCCTGAGCGCTCCCAGGCAAACACGGCCACCGCCCTCCCGACAGCAAAGGAAGAGACGGGTGACGTTAGACCTGAGCACCTGCCTTAGGGATGAGCACGCTTATCCTGAAAGAGCGAAGAGGTTTGTCTTCGCCTCCCTGTGCGTCTGCTACAGTGATTAATACCGAAGAGGGGTCACCCGGATACTTCTCACAAAGGGACCCTCCAGAGCGGCCTAGAGAGAGACTTCACGGCTGCACGGGCAATCCTGGGCCCCGGGCCCATCGGCACATTCAGGGGGACCCCCTGGGAACCACCCACAGCCTGGGCTCGGGAAAGCACACCAGATTCCTTCTCCTGAGGAGGGTGCAGCCTTGGCCAGAAACGTGCCAATGACTTTTAATTAACCTTCTAGTTGTCACGTGCCCCAGTCAGAGCTGGTGTCACGATAGAGAAGCTACGGCAAAGGGCCAGCCCTGAGCCTGCGGGAGAGGCCGGGAGAGGCGACGGCAGTGCCCAGCGCACCTCGCACACAGCCCCGGGCCGCTCCTACCTGGTGCCGGTCAGTCCCAGTGGCTGGGATTTTCTCCGCAAGGAGCTGACAGCCTCGGGACACATGCTTCTCCGTCTGACCGATGGCAAAAGCGCCACCTCCATGCGGAGAGCGATGCCGCCTGCGTGCCCTGTGCCCCGGAGAGAAGCCCTGCCGAGTCTCCTGCCCTCGGGCATTGGTGAAACCCCCCCTGAGAGGCTGCTCCTCGCCTTCCCGGAGATGCTCCCCAGCGGCCCACGGCCTGCTGTCCTAGGACGCCCCAAGCCTTAGGAAGCCCCAGTGTTTGCTGGGGATCCCGCCGCTGGCAGATTCCATCGACCATGGAGACAGCGCCGCTGGCTCTGCCTGTTGGGCACACGAGATATTTGCCTTTTAAAAAAATACATCTTGTAGCTCAGCCGGCGTGGCTCCGTGGTTGAGCATCAACCTGTGAACCAGGAGGTGAAGGTTCCATTCCCAGTCAGGGTGCCTGCCCCAGTTGAGGGCTCCAACCCCAGTAGGAGGCATGCAAGAGGCAGCCAACAGATGATACAGATGATTCTCTCTCCTCATTGATGTTTCTCTCTCTCTCTGCCTCTCTGAAATCAATAACAATATATCTAAAAATAATTTTTTAAAATACAACTTGTAGTCTTAAAGAAATGAGTGTGCATTTCCCCAAAACTGGAAAATCCAACCAAGCTGAAAGCAGATCACAATGACTCCGTGTCATCTAGAGCAGTGGTCGGCAAACTGCTGCTCGCGAGCCACATGCGGCTCTTTGGCCCCTTGAGTGTGGCTCTTCCACAAAATTCCACATGTGGGCGCGCACGTACAGGGCGAAGTTGACTTAAAACTTTAAGTAAAGTTTATTAAGTTAATTTTAGGGACGTTGTGGAGTGAAAGAAGATGTAGTGTCGAGGATTGAGAAAGGTATGTTGAGATGGGTTGGACATATAGAGAGGATGAACGAAAGGAGATAGACGAAACAAGTATGCAAGACGAGTGTGGATGCGAGGGTCGACCTCAGCGAACGTACCTCCATCAGAGTGAGGACGTTTTTAGCAAAGGCCAGCTTAGGAGGACCCTAATGAAGTTAATAACAATGTACCTACCTATGTAGTTTAAGTTTAAAAAATGTGACTCTCAAAAGAATTTTCAATCGTTGTACTGTTGATATTTGGCTCTGTTGACTAATGAGTTTGCCGACCACTGGTCCAGAGCCGATTCCGTCAGCCACTGTGCACAGTCCTGCTCTTGTTGTGGCTTTTAGTGGCCACGGAAGGGGATGGTTGGGTGCAGAGAGTGCCGCCTTTCCACAGCACCTGGGACACGGAGGAGAGCCGCCGGCTCTGGCCTGGGGGGGCACAGGTGACCCAGCCTTCTGCCTGCTGTAAACCCCACCGCATCTCATCCCTCCCGTCTCAGTCGGTCAGTCCACATGTAAGCATTCCCTGAGCACCGCTCTGAACGCGCCCCACCATGCTTACACCGCCTCCCCCCTCGCTCCCTAAGAAACGTGATGTTTCAGTCAGGATTTTTGTGTCCCCGGGCCGTGACAATGTTCCCCAAACCACGCAACTTGAAATGCCAGACGTGGGTTGTCTCACAGAGGCAGGCGGAGGGAGCGAGACCTCGGCCACGAACCGGGACGGGAGCAGCACTTGGCCCCGTGGCCAGGCTGCGCTGTTGGGGAGGACGTCTCCCTGCGTGGGGGGGGGGGGGAGGGGGTCACAGATGCCGGGCCTTGAGCCGGGACCCCTGGAGGCACGGGAGTGTGGGCGGCCACGGGCTCAGCTTTGCACACGAGCGAGCGAGCGAGCTCTCTGAATTCCCACGGGACAGTGGGGCTTTCTAAAGTTAACCCTGGGCTGTGGGGCCTGGGGTTTGGGGTTTTCAGTAACCACTATAATTAGAGTTTCCTTTGAGATCAAGCGCTGACTCTAGAAACGGGCCGGGTTGGTGACATCACGACTTAAAAATGCACGTAACGGACACCCAGGGCGAGCTGGTCACACTCGGCTCCTCACGGGGCGGCCGCGAGCTGCAAAGGAGGGGAAACCAGGAGCTAGCGGGCAGCGGTGTAAATATAGACGTTCCGCCTCGCCGGTGCCGAGGGGGAGGGCCAGCAGCCCTGGGCGCCCGACGGCTTCCCTCTTCTGGGCACCCTGAGCTGCGGCCACCTGTGCCTGCAGCCACCTGTGACCACAGCCATGGCAGTAACAGCCTCCGAGAGGGGCTCCGGGTCCTTGCGAGGAGCTAGAGAGAGAGCGCGGCCCTTAGGGGCTGACACACAGCCAGGACATCGATAATGACCATCTGGCCCTGGCCGGTTTGGCTCAGTGGATAGAGCGTCAGCCTGCGGACTGAAGGGTTTGGGGCACATGCCCAGGCTGTGGGTTCCATCCCCAGTGTGGGGCGTGCAGGAGGCAGCCGATTGATGACTCTCTCATCACTGATGTTTCTACCTCTCTCTCCCTCTCCCTTCCTCTCTGAAATCAATAAAAATATTTTTTAAAAAATAAGGGGTAAAAAGTATACAAGGAAAACGAATGAAGATGAGTTATCCTGTCACAGGTTTTCAAAAGGGGTGAGTCATGGCTGGGTCGGTCACCTTGTTAAAAGCTGCTTATGTCAAAGCGTGGATGAGAATGGTGAGCTGTGTGCACGCGTGCTCACAGCCGTGTGGTCACAGCAGCCGAGGGTGGAAGCAGCCAGGTGTCCATCGGTGGACGTGGAGACACACAAGGTGGAATATTATGCAGCCCCAGAAAGAAAGAGGTTCTGACACGAGGGTGAGCCTTGCAGACATTATCTGAGCGAAGCGAGCCCATCACAGAGGACCAGTCGTGCATGGCTCCATTCCTACGAGGTTCCCGGGGAGGCAGACTCAGAGGCAGCACCAGGGACGGTAGTTTCTGGGGCTTGGAGGACGGAGGACGGAGGAGCCATGTTCATTGGGGACAGAGTTCCAATCTGGGAGGATGAGCAATCTGTGGAGATGAATGGTAGTGATGGCTACACAGTGTGAATGGGCTGAACCCCATAGAAAGTCCACTTAAAAATGCTTAAAGTGGTATATTTTATGTTGTGTATATTTTATCACAATAAAAAATAGGGGGCCCCAGCCGGTTTGGCTCAGTGGATAGAGCGTCAGCCTGCAGACCAAAGAGTCCGGGTTCGATTCCAGTCAAGGGCTCATACCTCAGTTGCAGGCTCCTCCCCCGCCTGGGCCCTGGTCAGGGCTCGTGCAGGAGGCACCCATTGATGTGTTTCTCTTCCATCGATGTTTCTCTCTGTCCTTCCCTCTTTCTTCCACTCTCCCTAAAAGTCAGTGGGGAGATATCCTTGGGCGAGGATTTTTAAAAATGATAATAAATAAAATAAAATAAAAAATAGGGGGAAAGAATGTTTAAGGAGCTCCGTTTCTGCAAAGGGGTATTTGGACACGCGTGTGACCTGCTGTGTGGACATGTATGTAAATGCTCTGGCTGCCCCTCCCCCCACTGAGCCTCAGAGCCTGGGTTTTAATGTGAAGGTTTGGGAGGAAAACGGGGGAGCGCTTCACTCCGCAGGTTCAGGCCCTCTCCAGAGCCCCCGGGGGGGGGGGGGTCGCCAGGGGCCCCAGGACGGCAATGTGTCCACCTGGAATGAGAGGAGCGAGGAGGACTCACTGCTGTTCAGTTCGGTCTGAGTTGGTACGTTTCTCGGTGTGTTTCCGGCTGAAAGCTGTGCCCTCGTCGGTAGGACCGGGAGCCTCGAGGGCTTCCATTCTTGCTTCACCTCTTTGGCCAGAAGCCGGAGCCACCCGGATGTCATCGCGAGGGGGCAGGGGGCGGGGTTTGGGGAAGGGTTTGCTGGGGTTAGCCACACTCACAGTAGCAGAGGTTTATGAAAAGGGCGGGTGGTGAGGCCATAAAAGGTGCTAAGATGCTGAAACCTACCCTGGAAAGCAGCAGAGAATCATTGAACTCAGTAAAATCGCGTGAAGGCAACGCCCCACAGGCGGCCAGGCCGTCGGTCTCCGACGGGGCCACTGTGCTTTGTCCCCACGTCCCACGGGACGCGAATTCCGTCCAATCCCCCACCCGCCTGCGCACTCGGCTGCTGGAGGAAGAGGTCGGCTGCTTTGTTCACGTTCTTGTTCAAACACCTACCCCGCTGCCCGGCGCGACCGAGTCACAGCGACGCGTGCATGAGCCAGTGCCCAGGGCGGCGCTTCAGGTGCGGTTCAGAAAGGAAGCGCTGGCGCAGAAGGCGCAGGTTCCCTCCGCAGCGTGGCTTGCGGCGCAGAGGTCGCCTCTGACAGTCTTTCCGAAAGGCCTGCAGAGCTTGGTGAGGGCAGAGACCTGCGTCTGAGAATACCCGCTGCCCGGCGTCAGTTTCCCACACCCGCCACCCCCTGGCTCGTTCTGCAAGGAGACCCCGGGGGAGAGGAAGTATTTTTACCTCCGTGCTAACTGGGTGAATCATTTTCCCCGGAAGCGTCAGGCCCCGCTGGGCACCAGCCCGGGGGGTGGTGAAGAACCACCCAGCCGCGAGGGCGGCCACCGGCTGGCTGAAGCTCGGGCCCGGCCAGTCCTGCTGGGGCCCACCGACGGGCTCCCCTGCAGCGCCGGCCACATGGAGCCGCAGGCGGCAGCTCGGGAGGTCAACACCCGGCAGGTTCCTTCCCTGGTCTCCACGTCGCCCGCCTCTTAGCCAAGCTGAGTTGTCTGAGTCCTCACTGTCGCTAGATCCCTGGCTCCTTCTCGCCACAGTCCCCTCTGTCCGCGGTCATCGTTACAAAGCCTGGGCCTGCGCGTTCACCCAAGGGATTAGGTCTGGCGTCGAGCGCGGGCATCCAGGAGGCTGGTTAAGAGCACGTCCTCTGGAGCCACTGTCCTGGCCCAAACTCCCGCCTGCGGGGCTGGGTGGCATCAGGCAAGTCCACCGGCAGCTCTGTGCCTCAGCTCCCTCCTCGGTGCTGCGTGGACGATACTGACTGCACTGCTGTGAGAGGGCTGACATATTACCTTACAGTGAAGGCACATATCACAGCAGGGTCTGGCCGGCACTAAGCATTACCGTGCGTCTCAAAACACTGTAATTTCACGTAGATATTTCATGTAATGTATTAAGTTTGTGGAGCTTTAAGTGCAGCCCTCATGACTATAAAGCCATCCTCATAAAGAATAAAATCAGGCCCTGGCTGGATTTGCTCAGTGGATAGAGCGTCGGCCTGCAGACTGAAGGGTCCCGGGTTCGATTCCAGTCAAGGGCACATGCCCAGGTTGTGGCCTGATCCCCAGGAGGCAGCCAATCAATGATTCTCTCTCATCATTGATGTTTCCATCTCTCTCTCCCTCTCCCTTCCTTTCTAAAATCAATAAAAATGTATTTAAAAAATAATAAAAGCGGGACATGCAGAAGCGAGCTCCATATATGAAGTAAGGAAATCTAAAAAAACAACCTGATGAGGAATAAAATAAAAGCATCTGATGCCTGTAGATGCTGTCCAGGACTCTGGTGGCTGGGGTCAAAGGTCAAGCTGGCAGTGCTGGCGACTGGTCGGATGTTTCCAACTCACAGGCCAGAGGGCAGGTGTCATCAGCCTCTGCTGAGAGGTCTCCCCACGAGGCAGCCTCGCTCCAGTCTCACCTCCATCGCCACAGTCATCGCGTCACCTCTACCTGCGTGTTTGGTGGCCCGAGCGCCAGCTCTCCTCTGTGCAGATGCTAAGGGCCGGGGCCGTCCCTCCGTCACATCCTGTCCGGGTGGGTCTCCTTCGCGGAAGGCAGAATTCACACGTTGAGGATTGCTTCCAGGGCGTTGTCGCATACACTACCTCCCCAGCAGCAGAAGTCACCCCGCCCCCGCCCCTGAGACACTAGCCTCCAGCCCCTGAAACACAGCTCTGCGTCTGACAGGGTCCTGTGTCTGTCACTCAACACGGAGCAGCCACTGGCGGTTCCTCTCCCATTTGTGTCAGAGAATCAATCAGCAAAATCCTGAGACTCCTTCCACCGTTAGAGCGCCACCTGGTACATGGTGCACCCCCCCCCCCCAACAGAAACCTCTTCTACTCTTATGGAATCTGCCTGGGGTCTCTTGTCACCATACTGTTATTTATTTACTAGGAGCCCAGTGGGTGAAATCGCACGGCCCCACCCACCCACGTGCACAGCCCCGCCCACACACACACAGCCCCGCCCACCCACGCAGGTCTTTGGTCCTTAGGGCCTTAGAGCCACAGGCCTTTTATAATATAGATTTTTAAACTGTGGAGGGAAGAGCTTTATTTTATTACTTTGTTGTTGTTGTTGTTAATCCTCACCTGAGGATATTTTCCCATTGCTTCTTAGAGAGACTGGAAAGGAGGGGGAAGAACAGAGAAACATTGATGTAAGAAAGACACATTGATGGGTTGCCTTCTGCACGAGCCCCAACCGGGGACCAGGCCAGGGAGGAGCCTGCAACCGAAGTACGTGCCCTTGACTGGAATCGAACCCGGGACCCTTCGCTCTAGGCTGACGCTCTATCCACGGAGCCCACTGGCCAGGGTTCTTGTCACCACCCTTTAAAGAGGAGGGAAGAGACCCCACACCTCAGGCAGGACAGGAGCTTCCACTACCCAAGACTAAGAATGTGAGGACCTCAGACCCCGGATACCTCTCCCCCCTTTTCACAGCGTTAGCTCTGCTTCTAGGCGTCAGCATAGGAACACGGGCGGAGGAAAACGGAACTTGAGAGTGTGCGCGTTAGAAGAGCCATGTGAAACGGGTCACCCAAACAATATTGATCTCCTGCGCTTGTGTGTCTAGTCCGACAACACCTTCCCCTCGGCCAAGAAACAACAGACACGGCGACAGACACGATGCAAACAGGGAGCCTGCGAGCCTCCGCAGGGGCGCTCGCATCTGCACAGAGGCTTCTCTGCTGCACTGAAGACGGGTTTCTGCTCTGCGCTCCCCGCACAGCCGTCCGCGCGCTCCCAGCAGGTGCCTCCAGCACGGGCCGCGCCGCCTCTGCCCACGTGGGCCAGGCTGGGCAAGGAGGGAGGGGTGGTCCCTCAAACACCCACCAAAGGAATTCGAGGTCCGTTCTCAGCGGGACCAGACCTGTGATGAGCTGGGCTTCACCCGGGAGGGGTTCTCCGTCGCTTCCTCCTCTCACTGCGTCCACTCCCTTCTCTCCACGTGGTCCTTCCTTCTTCTGTTAATATTTCCTCCCGTGGGGCTAAGTCAGAACTTAAGATGTTCTCCAGTTGGCAGACAGGAAATGGCACCCTGTGGGAAGTACCTTCATAGTCTTTCTCCTGCTACGTTACCGTAGAAAAGAGTTCAAGTCCTATTGATGGGGCAGCAGGGAGCTAAGAGTAGACTGACAGGGCATCTCGTCTAATCCTCACACGGAGCTGAGAGGAGTGGCCCCGTCTGTAACTCAGGACACAGACTCATCGGCCGGCCAGGGGTGGCCACTGTCGTTAGCCAGGCTCCGCTCTCAGCATGTCAAGTTCAAGTGGGCTCGCTCAGTCAGCCCGCTTCCCAGCTGTGCGCCCAGACCTCTGTGCTGAAGACCGGAGCCCGTCCAATCAGTAGCCGCTTTCCTGATCAGTTGCCCATCAATCCAGAGACAGACAGAAGGAGTGGGGCTCGGGCAGTTCATAGGGCCAGCGCGACTGTAGCCCGAAGCCAGACGGCAGGGCGGGCTCAGACCGGCTTCCCTGGCCGCGCTCCAGAGCCAGATAGAGTCCCTCGTCCGCCTCAGGCGCCGCCCCACCTGTGCGGGCCTCCAAACACACCACGGGGGACACAGACGGGAGCCTGTGCTCCGGCCGCCACACACGGAAGAGGGGCTGGGTTCCCAGGGCAGCCGCTTCCTTCCAGACTCACCTACCCACCCGCGAGGGGAAGAGAGAGGCTGGGACCACCTCCCCACACCCCCACCCCACGTGGCGGCAGCGGCCGGAGCGGGAAGACACGCTGCTCCCTGGAAGCACTCTCCATGGGGCTTTGTAGCGTGCGCACAGTAGGTGGTCAGACCTGCACGGCCGCTTCCTGGCAGGTGTGATGCCCTTAATATCACGCCATCCTCGTGGCTGAATGTGGACCCAGGGATCCTGACAGAGGCCAGAATGTGGGGGAGCCCTCGCTCCCAGGGCCTCACGGACTCCCTGCTGGGCCCAGGGCCAGCACGGCATGGTCTGTCTTCAGTCCCGTTAATAGCGTCTGTGCTGTGGACAGACGCTGCCCACGGGTGATCCTCCAACACCGCAGCGATGAGCGGATCTCGCAGACTCAGTGACAAAACAAAGAGGCAGCCACAAGGCGAAAGCCACGAGGAGACAGCGTGGCACAGAGGTGGCCTGCCTTCCTCCAGGGTCCCTAGCAAACCACGCTTGCATGGCTCCTCCTGGAAAGAGAGAGAGAGAGAAAGAGAGAGAGAGAGAGAGCGCCCCCGCCTGGCCTGGAGACTTCCTGTCCCGTGTGGCGCGAGCATGTGGCATAGCTGAAGGTTACTCTGTGCCTCCTGAATGCTCGCCGTCTGAGCAGCTACACACACTTGACTGTGTTTCCCCGCGGGCAGGCCTGGAGGCCGCGTGGTCTGGCTTTGGGGACAGCACCCCCCTAAGTCTCTCCCCGCGGAGGCGTATTTGTAGTCTCTAAAGCTCAACTCTGCTCCGAAGTGAAGCCATAGCGTCCCCCAGTCCAATCCGGGGCCTAAACACCGCTGTGTCCCCGTCATACACGGCGGACTCTGTCAGAAAATCAATTAATTACTTTCAAGAAGCAGTTAGGAGGATCCTAACAAAGCTGCCGGGTGAATTATTAAAGAACCACGCCGGGCCCACCCCCGCCTGCGCCGAAGCCCTGGGCCGCGGGGGGACAGGAGAGAAGGTGGAAATGGGCATTTGGCCCTGAACTAGATCCTCACGGAAAATACCACAAAGCCGAAGGCACCGAAATAAAGAGAGGCAGTGAGGAGGCTTAGGATTGGGGCGGCAGAAGCAGGGCCAGGCCACCTGCTCAGGGCCGGCCCCCCGCAGCCTGTCCGGTGCCCCGTCCGCGCGCCCGCCGCTCAGACACGGGCCCCGGGAAACCCTCCCCTCCGAGCGCGCTGCTCACCGGAGGGTGGGCGGCCCCCCTCAGCCCCACCGCTGTCTCCTTCCCTGAGCCCCGCTCACCCCGAGGGAGCTCAGGCCAGGCCGGGGCTCCTCCCGCACCTGTCAGCCCGCCTGCCTCCAGCCCAAGCCAGGCCACGTGGGCCACGGGGACGGGGGGCAGCACCCCTCCTCCCCCCACCCCAACACCCTGTCTGCTTCTGCTCAGGGCCTGGCACACTCACCCGTACACGGCTGTGTATCTGGGACCAACCATGAGACGGGCCTGGCTTCAGACCCGGGTTGGGCGTGGTCCTCATGCACAGAGAAGCCCGTCCCCCTGGACTGGGCTGTGAGCTGCCGGGGGGTGGGGGGTGGGGGGTGGGGGGAGGCGGCGGGGAGGGGCACACTGAGGCCTCACAGGCGAGTCCTCCTTGCTGTGTGTCTTTGGCCAGGAATGTGTGCCCTGTGAGGGAGAAAAGCCGTCCGTCGGCACAGCCAGCGTGTCGGGGATGGAGTGAGATGACGGGCCCTGCCCGCTGGCCTCCTAGGAGGGTATCTCTGGGCCCACGATTCTGAGCGGCTCCTGAGGTGCTGACCGTGTCCACTCCCATGGCCTGCAAGGCCCTGAGAGTCCAGACAGAGAGAGGGTCCCCGCCTTCCAGGCTTTGCTGGGACCTAGTGGTTAAGAGTAATTTGTGCCCTGGCCGGTTTGGCTCAGAGCATAGAGCGTTGTCCTGTGGACTGAGGGTCCCAGGTTCGATTCCCGGTCAGGGCACAGGCCCGGGGTGCGGGCTCGATCCTCAGTGGGGGGCGTTCAGGAGGCAGCCGCTTCCTGCTTCCCTCTCAACATTGATGTTTCTCTCTCCCCCTCTCCCTTCCTCTCTGAAAACAATACAAATATATATTTTTTTTAAAAAGGCAGCTGCCTCTGTGCCCGGAGGGTGGAGCACCAGCGTCTTCCTGGCTGGTTTGCACAGGCGGAGGGCAGCGCTGACGGGGACGCGCGGGACATGGAAAGGGGGGACAACGCGCGGGACATGGAAAGGGGGGACAACGCTGAGAGCCTATCCGCTGAGATCCACGTGGTTCCACCTGCTTCACACACAAAGGAGAGGGAAATGCCAGCCGGCCGCCACTCCTCTCAGGGGACTGCGCCCTCCCTGAGCGGGCCCCTCAGGGAGAGCACAGCAGGGTCCCGCCCGCGCCCTGCGGCCCCCTGACCGCGGCGGCATCGGGAGGAGGAAGAGAACAGAGTCGTGTGGGGTCCCCGCAGCGCGTCCTGTGAGCGGGGCCCCGACGTGGGTCTCTCGTGCAATCAATCCCACATGAGCCGGCCCGCAGCATTCTGCTCTCCCAGGAGCCGGGTTCAATTGGTGGGAAAACAAAAGGCATAAAATAGTTGCGTCGGGTGATCCTAAAGGTAACCAACAAGGTTCTACGTCCTGTGCCCAGCACCACACGTGTTTGCACACACGCCCCCCTCAGAAAAGACAGAACGATGATAGCAAAAGGAGCCCCTTCCTCTTTCTTTGAAGTTAAGATAAGCCTTCCTGTGCCCGCCGCGAACCTTTGGGGGGATTCTGTGTCCATGCAAAAGAAGTTCATCTGACAACGGCCTTTGGGTGATCAAACGCGTCTGATAACGCACACACGGAAGACTTGAGCAACGGAGAGCCGCCCTCGGGAAGGCGGGCCGGGGGGAGCAGCCCCGGGGCTGAGAGATAGCGGCGAGCGGGCCTTTATCTGGGCCGCACAAGAGTGGAGATTGCGCTGGGAGCCTCGGCCAGCGCAGCCCAGGAAACACCTTGCGGGGCTGATGCAAGAGCTGCCATCGGCGGTGACGGTTGACAGTGTTACAACACAGCATTGAGCAAGGCCTGCTGTACCCTCCGCGTCTGTATTTACACCACTGCCCCCCTTCGCCCCCCAGAGACAGCGAGGATGCTCGGGGCCCCCTCCATCCGGCCCCCCAAGAGACAGCGCGGACGCTTGGGGTGACATTTCTGCTCTCCCTTCCTTTCCATGTAGACCAGGGGTCCTCAAACTACGGCCCGCGGGCCACATGCAAATACAAATATTGTATTTGTTCCTGTTTTGTTCTTTTACTTCAAAATAAGATATGGGCAGTGTGCATAGGAATTTGTTCATAGTTTTGTTTTTTTAACTATAGTCCGGCCCTCCAACGGTCTGAGGGACAGTGAACTGGCCCCTGTTTAAAAAGTTTGAGGACCCCTGATGTAGACCCTTAGAGAGAGGAGAGACAGTCTGCCTCCTCCTCCCCCCTGCACTCCTCTGCCGGTTGGCACTGCGGTTGGCACTGCCGGCGGGAGAGGCGCGGGGGGCACTCTTGGCAGAGTATTGCTTCTGGGGACTTTCGGGGCGTCTCTCCTGGGAGATTTATTACTCGGCTCTCGAGACCTCCTCGCGGGCTGGAGTTTAATTTATGTGATTGCGATCAGGAAGCCACTTGGAAGGGGAAGAAATCTACTTAGCTTTTCGTCAATTGTAAGTTTTCTGTGAACAAATGTTGCAAGCCCCTCCCTCTTTTTTTAAAGAAGTGATGCGTGGCTGCTGAGGAGAGGCAGGTGTGGGGTGACGGGCACCGATGAGCAGGGCGGGGGCCCCAGATCAGCCGCTGCTCCGGGGCCTGGGAAAAGCACCGCTCTCTGGGGGCCACTCCTCTCGGTGGAAGTGAGCGGATTGCAGAACACGCTCGCCGCGCCCTTTCGCCCGCAGATGCACTTGCTGCTGCTCTGAGGGAGGGCGGCCTCCAAGACAGTGTCCCCCCGATTCATCCTAGGTCCCCTCGGCCTGGATGCTTCACTGTCCTGAGGGCCCCTGCCGTGGACTGGGTCTGGATGTAACCCTTTGACGGGGCAGGGCTCTGGGCTTGGCCAGTGAGGAAGCTGAGGCAAGAGGCAAGGGAAGTTAGGGGCCTGCAGAGAGAGAGTCACAGAGACTCTCCCCGACTCACAGTTACAATGAGTGGGGGTGGGGGTGTCATTTTAGGCCAGAGGCTTCCGGCTGCGTGCAGGACCAGGGGCGGGACCCCTCCCGGAAGCCCCGCGGCTCTGTCATCCTGGGAAACATGGGGTCCCATCTATCCTCTTCAGCTTCTCTTGGGCCATTTCCTGTCTTTGTGCTGCCACCATGTCTACCCTTATGCTTTGTGATCTCCCGCCCAGGAGTGGCTGCCACCTGGGCCTGCAAGCCCCGCGGGAGCCTCCCTGCGTTTCTCTACGTCAGGGGTGGAGAGGTGCCTCTGGGCCCCCGGGAGAGTGCCACTCGGGGTTCTCCGCTGTGGCTGTCTCGCTCTGGGAAGGCCCCCCCCCCCCGAGTCTGCACACGAAGGAAGCACTGTCCTTGCAGTCACCCTTCCTCCCAGCTCCAAGCGCACCATCAAGTCCTGATGAATAATGAATCCAGATGACTTCACCCAGGCACCTCCTGGCACCGCGCGCCCCATAACGTCAGCGGAACCGAGCTGCTCCCTAAAAACGGCGCGCGGGCTCTAAATACAGGGCTCTAATGCGTTTCCTATTTAAACCAGAGGCCACGGGCTCAAGCCCAAGTGGGCGCCGCTCCTTAAGTACCATTCTGGAGAGCAGCTGAAATATTCATCCCCTCCGCGTCCCGGGGCCCTGAAGCAGCGCGTGTCCTTGCGGCGGCATCTGGAGCAGCCCGCTCCGCCCGCGAGCTGGGGAGGGCCTGCCTGGCCCCCACGGTCCCTGAACACAGGCATGTCTGTGGCTTCTTGAGAGAACTGTGAGGACAACACAGCTCAGAGGCTGACTCCTGTGCACCTGGCCGCGTGGCTGCTGGCACTGCCCCCTCTCCATGTGACCAACCACACGTGGTTTAACCTCTTTAACCCTAAGGGGGCAATGGCTCCAGACGTAGTAGAATGACCTAGGACAGTGGTCGGCAAACTCATTAGTCAACAGAGCCAAATATCAACAGTGCAACGATTGAAATTTCTTTTGAGAGCCAATTTTTTTAAAAAATTTGGTACATTGTTATTAACTTTATTAGGGTAGTCCTAAGCTGGCCTTTGCTAAAAACGTCCTCAATCTGATTGAGGCACGTTCACGGAGGTCGACCCCTTCCAACTCTCCCATCCACACTCGTCTTGCATACTTGTTTCTCTATCTCCTTTCGTTCATCCTCTCTGTATGTCCAAACCATCTCACATACCTTTCTCAATCCTCGACACTACATCTTCTTTCACTCCACAACGTTCCCTAAAATTAACTTAATAAACTTCACTTAAAGTTTTAAGTCAACTTCGCACTGTATGTGCACGCCTGCACGTGGTATTTTGTGGAAGAGCCACACTCCAGGGACCAAAGAGCCACATGTGGCTCGCGAGCCGCGGTTTGCCGACCACTGCCCTAGGGGCTGGAATGAGACATGCAGGGAAAGCCCTCTCCTCTCTCCCTGGAGCCCCCAAGGAGCTCAGGAAATGTCGGAGACCCGTCGCCTCTGTCCACTACCATTTGCTCCACCATCTGCCCAGGCACCTGAGTTGGTGAAGGCACCGGGCGGGCGGGCAGGAGACGGAAGTGTGTGGTGTCGCCCGGCCTCAGGGCTCAGGGCCGGTTCAAGCCGAGGTGACGGTGTGCGGCACGCGGTGTGCATCGGACAATCGCCTGTCCCCCCACTCTGGCTCATTTAAGAAAAAATCCTCCTCTTCGCAGCTGCCTGACTAAGAGACAGGGCCTTCGGCCGGCTGCTTCCTTGTTTTCAATAATCTCGGTGGTCTCTGCCCATTGCCGTCTTTGCACACAGAGTGCACATTGGAAATCAGCTGAGAGAGGGCCTTTCTCTCCAGGTGTTTCGTTTAAGTTTGTGAAGTCGTGTTTCAGTTCCCTCTCCGCCTTCCAGGAAGAGGTGGACTCCCCAGGATCGGCGTCTGCAGTCCTTCGGAGACAGGCAGCAGCGCCTGCTCTACCCGGTGGAGAACAGATCTCAAAGGCAGCCTTTTTCTAAGCAGGTCCAGCGCCATCATATCCGAACGTCTCCATCGGGCTTGGCCGTTGTTTGACTGAGAAAGAAACAAAGATGATTCAAAAGACGTCTCCACAGACGTGCTCCCCTTTCCGTGTCAGGGCCTTATTTATGGAGACGTGCTTATCACCAGAACACCTCTCCTATGACATCACTCATGTCACCTGAATCTGTAGCCGCTACGAGGCAGATCCTAGGAGTCTCGGGAAACTTCACATGATGGCTGAGTGGGCTGGCACTTCCCCTGCGGCTGGCTCTCGGAGCGATTGTCTTATTGCGCACCACAGCACGAACTCTTACAGCTTCTGTGCGGAATGGCCATCCCAGGGCCTCCCAAGAAGGCAGGGGAGTGAGAGTCTCAGCCCGTTACTTCCTAGAAATAGGAAATTTTCGCGTCTGAAGGCAGCGGGATTCACGTGGAAGGATGTGTCTTGTCTGAGCGCCTGCAGACACTCGAAGACCAACATTGGGCGATTCATTATTAAATCGATCCCCGTGGCTATCCCAGCAATTCCTTCACAGATAGCTCCACATCTTGCTCTTGATGGTCGAGTAGATTTTCCACGTCCAAGACAGATGGGTGATGCGGCACCCAAGATTCATCTCAAGCCTTTACGCTTCCTTTCTAGAGAGTTCCGCTATAGTTGGGGGAAATTTCTCTGCAATCGGGTAGGGGGTCACAAATAGGAAATTTTTTTATTTCTGGGGGTTGGGGGGTAGCATCAATTTGAGGTGCCGACAGTTATAAGAATAAAGAGCCTTACAACTGCTTATTCTAAAGATAAACTAATTACGCTGTGTGCGATTGACATCCATTGATCCTTAAATTGTTATGATTTTATCATGCAACCCACAGTGAGCCCTCACGATTGTGCTGACATGGACCAAGCAATCAGTGCAAAGGCCGCCCGTGCACCCCGTTCGGTGCTTGTGGTGATAGAACGTGGGGGCATGCGCGCCCCTTGTTTCTCTCTAACCTCAGCCTTATGTGAACCTTGGACAGACATCAAGCCTTGCTCCGCGGTCTCCCCTGGGTTATGTCTTCAGAGCCCCCGGGACCCGCTCCAGACCTTCAGCGGAAGCTGCCTCCCTGAACGGAGCTATGGCTGCTAGCTAACGGGCAGGTGGCTAGCAGATCGATATAGGGATGGGTTTCTGAAAAATCTGTGTTACCTTTCAAAATCCGCCTATGGATAGGAATTGCTCTTTGAGGATGAGTATCATTTACCCCTTTGCAATTCTGCTTTGAAATCAGGACCGATGAGAAATGAATCTCTGCTCCCCACTAACCCACGCTGTTCGTATGAATTCCGTAGGGAACTAGCTTTGCCGGAAAAGAAAGGGGTGCGAGATGCTTCGGCGAAATCCTCTCAGGGCTCGAGGAGACCGTGCGCTGTGCATAGGCCGGGCCCTCGGGGCTGGCGACCCAGACGTGGCCGCGGGCAGTGCCAGGGGCTGGCTTGTGGCTTGTCCGTGGCTGTGACCGGCATTGGTGGCGCTGACAGTGGTTAGCTGGCCTTTGCAGTCCCGTTGTCGCTGTGCGTGTCCTTCTGCCTCTGAGTCAGTCAGGTGATGCCGTGAGCTCTGCTTCAGGTCGGCTCAGAGGGAGCATAGGGGCCCAGAGGGGCGTGCTGCTCAGAGGCCTTTGCTGTCAGCCGGTGGGACACAGGGCCGGGTGCTGGCGGAGTGCCAGCAACAGTGCTCTCCGGGGTGAGCTGTCCTGAGCGGCCACGCCATGGCTGCCTGTCCGTCACAGTAGCCACCAGCGGCAGGCGACTCTTGAGGGCCTGGGGTGTGGCTACGTGGACTTGTGACGCGCTGTAAATGTAAAATACACGTAGGATTTTGAAGACGTACAATAAAAAAAGAACGTAAAATATCTCAATAATTTTATATTGATCATATGCACAAATGGGAATGTGTGGGATATATTGGGTTAAACTGATTGAAATATATGATAAGACTTAATTTCACTCATTTCTCTGTACTGTTTGAATGTGGCTGCTAGCAATTGAAAATGGATGCATATGGCTCGCATCACACTTCCATGGGCCAGCACTATTCTAGAATGAGGAGGCAGCCCGCCTGGCTAAAGGCGCGGCCCGCGAGAGGTGAGGGAACCTGACGGGTGCGCGTGGCGCTGTGAGCCGCTCCCCAAGGGCTCCGCCCACTGCTCACACCCGGTGCCATGCAGGCCAGCTGTGTGGGCGTGGCTGCCTGCTGAGTCCCAGGCCCCGGGGTTAGGATGGAAGATACTGGGGTCCATTTCAGGGTTCTGCTGAGACATGTGGTTTCTGTTCCAAAACCTATGATCAAGGCCAGCGATGGCGAACCTTTTGAGCTCAGCATGTTAGCATTTTGAAAAACCCTAACTTAACTCTGGTGCCGTGTCACATATAGACATTTTTTGATCTTTGCAACCACAGTAAAACAAAGACTTATATTTTTGATATTTATTTTATATATTTAAATGCCATTTAACAAAGAAAAATCAACCAAAACAATGAGTTTGCGTGTCACCTCTGACACGCGTGTCATAGGTTCGCCATCACTGGTTTAGGGCCACGCAAGGGCATGGAGAGCATGAGGAAAAACGGAGACAGTTGGTCCAGGAGAGGAAACTTCACCCAGGGCAGAGGATCCGACCCCCTCCAGGATGGGGAGCGGGAGAGCAGCCCTTAATCCTGCCGACGGTGCTAAGGAGCCTGGCCTGGATCAGGGCGCGGAGGAAAGCTCAGATCGGACCGGATCTGTCGACCGAGGGGCGGGCGACTCACCTGAAAGTGCCCAGGGGATTCATGGCGGCCTCTGAGGAGACTGGGAGCTTGTGAGAGCCTGAGCCAGCACGGTGGCCATAGGGATGGGAGGGTGATGGATTGTCACCAAGGAAGACGCTGAAGAAAGGAATTGGCAACAGGCTGGATGAGGTCATAAATGAACGCATGGCTCCCAGTCTGAGAACAGAGAGTCATGGGGAGGGCAAGCTGGTCTGAGATGGGGGCCGATGGGTTCGATGGTCAGTGAAATGCACGTGACGAGTGTTCATTTCCTCACGGGTCTTCCATCTGAAACACGCACTCACATCTCAGTGCTGGGCTTCCTCCCCTGCAATGGCTCCCCTTCCCCGCCCTCCCTCAGGCACCTCCCTCCGGTCCCTCCATCCCACCCACTTTCCCACCCTCCGCTCCACAGACGCCCTGCTGGAAAAGGCTCCCACAGCTCCCCTGCAGGCAGCGTCTCTCAGTCCTCACCCTCACGGCCTTTGAGACACGCCTTTCCTCTCAAAGCTCCCACCTGCCTTTGGTGTTGAAGACCCTCTCTCCCCTCCTGGCACCCCTTAAGCTGGGTGATCTGAGATGGTCAGTGCTCTCCTGCCCGCGGCACACTCCCCAGACAGCCTGTGTGAGGACCTCAGCCGCCCCAGACCTCGGCCCGGAGCTCCTGCCTGTCCCACCGACCTACAGTTCTGCTGTGTGAATCCCAGCTGGACACTGATGTCCTCTGCCACACCCGTCCTCTGCGGGTCTTCACTGCCTTCGCTGGCACCTGGGCACAAGGCGGGTACTCATCTCTCTCCTTCACTCCCCCCTCTCCCATCTGCATGTTTCCACCTGTATAGATGGTCACGATGCTTGTCTGACCCCTGTGGGGGCTCTATCCCCCCCGAGTCATACACACACACACACCCCTGGGAGATTCCTTTTCCTAAGGTGTGAGCCACGTCCCGCCCCGATTTCACGGCTCTGGGCGAACCCATTGCCCCCTGTGGGTGTGCACATGTCTTCGGGCTGTCAGCTGCACGTGGCCTGTGCGTGTCCAGGTCTGCCCGCACTGTGTCGGCTGTGAGCTGCCACGCCCAGCCGGTCCCAAACCCACGCTCCAACTATCCCAGCACTGGCCTGGCGAGTGAGGTTTCACAAGTTCACGACTTTCTCATGCTGATCCTCCTGCCTGGATTCCTTCTCTTCCAGCTCCTCCCACCTCTCTAGACCCTTCCTGCAACCCTCCCAACCACCTGGTAAAAACCTACCCAACCTCCAACAGGCAAATCAAACATCACCTGGATTAGGAAGGTATCTTTCCTGAGCCCCCCAGGCGGGGCCCTCCCCCTCCCTCCCTCCCGTGTCTCCTTTCACCACCTCCCCGGCCCCTGCACATGCCCAGCAGCAGCCTGACACTCCCTGTTCTCAGGTATCGGTCCTTAGCTACCCAGGAGCCTCGCGCCCTGCCTGGTACACAGGGAGCATTGGAGGGATGCTGATGGGAGGAAAATGAAACACTTCCTATCTGGGAATGCCCCCCAGGTGCCATTTGAAAAAATAGTGGAAGCAGGAAAAGAATAGGAATCCATTTAACATTTATTATCAATTCAAAGCCTCTATGCAAATGAACCTTGACGTGCTCCTCAAACTCTTTGGCTTGCCAGTAGTCACTTCAGGATAGGCCTCCTGAAGCCTTGAGATTTGCATGGCGAGGAATTTCAGGAATACTTTCCAGTGGAAACCATGAGGGAGGAGAGGGGGTGGGGGGAGAAAAGAAAAAGATGAGATCAGAGTCTCACTTCTCAGAACCCGACAAAGGCCGCCCATAGGAACACATAGTTGTGGTCAGAAAAAAACATAGCTCATCATGCATACAGACCCACATGTGGATAAGTGTGTGTATGTATGTGCATGTGTGGGGGTGTGTGTGTGCATGTGTGTGTGTGTGTGTGTGTGTGTGTGCATAGAGATCAAGAGTGAAGTGAGCTTGTAAAGTTTCCTAAACTCTCCAAGTAGGAGGATCCTGGTCTGCAAATGGAGATGGACATGGTATTGCCGTGAGGATTAAAGCCGGCAAGGGAAACAGACACACTTGGCCATGGCCTGCAATATTAGTGGCATAGAAGGAGGGAGGGGGGAGGGAGGAAGGAGGGAGGGAGGTAGGGGGGAGGGAGGGAGGAGGGGGGAGGGATTAGGTCTCTGCAGGATCAGCCACCACATGCAGTGCCCACAGTCACCAGCATGCAGGCCTCTCCCCTCTTAGAGTTCAGGTTCCAGTACCTTTACCACCTGTACCTGCTCCTTGGACAAGTCCCTTCCAATCTGCACAGGGGCGGCTTCCCTTGGGGACACCTGGCCCCTCCCCTGCCCCCCCACCCCCTCCCCCACCCCCGACAGCTAGGGGCACTGGGCAAAGCAAGCAAGCTTTCCGCATCTCCTCATGGCTGCCTGGGTGTTCAGGTTTAGGAAGAAAACCCTGGCTTTCCTCTCAGAACCCCTGAAACATTGGGCGCCCGAGGGAACACTTGTCACCCGCGCCCCCTGCTTCCAGCCTTGGACATGGAGAGGCAGCCCAGGGTCCGTCCCCAACCCCCCCCCCCCCCCCCCAACCCCCAGGTGGTCGGTCTGCTGGTCTCTTTGCCACACATCCAGCGCCTGGGCAGTCTGGCTGGCATGGTCCTGCCCGGAGCCGCGCCTGCGAACAGCCAGCTTGCTGACTTGGGGCACTTTGTCACCTTTAACCCCCCCCCCCGCCCCCGCCCCCACCATCATCAGCGCAAATGCTGCTGCCCGGCCCTGATGCTGGGCTTTCTGAAACGTCTTTATGGAGCCGTTCTAGGCACACGCACGCCGCAGTTTGGTGTGGCAGGCGCTTCTCTGAGACTAGCCGTGTTCCGCTCCTTTCATCTTTCACGGTGGGGCGGCCGGGCGGAACCCTTCATTATTTTAGTTGCTTTTTTTCCTTTCTACTTTGGCAAAAATAGAAGGCCCAGGAGCTGCAGGTCTTGTTCTCCTGCCTCCTTAAACAGCGTCTGGAATAATGACCTCCTTTCTGCGTCCTAAGGGTTTTTAAAGCTACAGGAGACTAATATTGTGGGGTTGAAAGCTTCAGGTCTGCCGTGTTCGAGATGCTCAGAGTCTAAGGCCTTGAGAAATGGCATTTCCTGCAGGTCTGTGGCCAGAATGCTGACCCTTCTCGCCACGGAAAGCTGATGGCGTAGCTTCGCACTCAGAGCACCGTGTGTGGGTGTCACCCAAAAGGGAGGACCCGCGTCCTGGCCTGTCCTCCCTGGGCTGCGCTATCGCCCTGCCCAGCGAGGGGCTCCCATGTGGAAGTCACCCTGGGGCACTGTGTTCAGTGATAATGGATAGCATCTGCTATTTTAAGAATGCGAGGCTTTGACACAAATAACCTGCCCTCCTCTCAAAGGGAAAGAGAGGAAAGCGAGCAGGAAGGAATATTTCAAAATCCTGTCCTTGGGAGAAAATGATCAGAATGGTTAGCCATCGGTGCGTTTCTCTCCTGAGGTGTATTCCCAATTGTTCCTTTTCACCGCTTTAAAAAATGTGTATTTTTACTTCCTGCATCGAAGCCCCTGCCCCCTGACAGAGGGTTACGTGCTTCTGCGTAACTTCACTGGCGCGCCGAGCCAGCCTGCGCCCTCCCAGTGGGTCTGTGATGTCCGTTAAATAAACCTCGGTGGTTCCGTGAGCGACAGAGGCAGCGTGAGCAGCGGCGGCAAACGGGTCGCAGGCACAGGAACCCTGAGCCTCTGTACCAGCTCGTTTCTCATTTGCCGACTCCCTGTGTTAAGCTCTGTTTGTGCCAACGCTGGACAACGTGCCGTAAAAAATCCCAGCGCTCAGAAGTGTAAGAGGCCATACGCTGGCAAAAACAATGGAGGGGGTTTAGTTTTTCTCCTTGCCTTGCCTGCAATTAGAATGAAATGCGTCAACCATCCGTCAGTTTGGTGTTTGCTGTCAGTAGAGTCAGACAACTATTTTTCCTCTTCTCCTCTCTGTTCTTCCAGAATGTGCACACGGAATGAATCCATCTAGAGACTTTCATGGTATGTTAGATTCCCCATTATATTTTTATAAAATATGCATTCACATATATATGCATATGTATGACATTTATGTATATATCCTGTAAGTGATGTATGATATAAATTAACCAAATAATTAAGGCTTTTTTTTTTTTTTGCTGATTCAAAAATACTTAAAAGCTATTCTCTACATTGTAAACGTCAAGCCCTATAAAATGTCCCCATGAAACCTCAAATGACACCCTCCGTGCAGCAGCTCTACCCCAGTGCATTCCACCGGGATGGGCGGCTCTCCCTGACTCTGCAGAAGGAGTTTACTGCCTTTGTTATGGGAGCGGCAATGCCTCACTTTTATGGGGGCAGAGTGTTTACTCAGCACCCCCTAACTTTGCAGAAGATGGGGTTTGAAATGTTCTCCATCTTGCCACCTGTGAGCTGCACAACCGAGGCGTGAAGTTAAAGTGAAATAGTCACACGTCAACCACGGTACCCCACGGACCCCACGGAGACCCGCACTGGGCGGACTAAGGATTAGATTTCAAAAGGGAAGCTCCTCAAAGCCCCTCCAGAGGGAGAGCTGTTCCATTAAACCCCCAGGCTGGGACCCGGCTGGCGCAGATGGCGGGTTATCTGTGTGCACGTCCACAAGTCCCTGTACTCCGAAGTTCCCTTCCCCGGGACATGGTACCAACTGCAGGGATTGGGTCAGAACCGCTAGCAAGAAACACTCTCTCTGGATTTTATTTTCCCTTAAACGGCACTGAAAATAGAAATAACTCAGGAATATCCCATTTTTAGAAGTGTCATTTTAGGAAGATTTTGCTCACAGGGGGGATTTTGCACTTAAGGGAATGCTTAAGATTCTAATCTCAACTTTCTGCATATTTTATTTTTGACAGGGTTTTGAAAAGGGGAAAAAATGTAAAATGTTTAGATATTTTCTGAGACCACCTCTAGTGACAGATTTCCCTAAAGCTGAAGAAGAAAAGACGGCCCTGATTTCCAGGGAAAGGGTTATTTTTCCTTTCAACTAACGAAGCGCTACGTTTAAAACTCACCGGGTAAACCTACATCCCAGTGCAATGATGAGCCTTGTTGAAATTTCCGCGGGGAGCCAAGCGGGAAAAGCCTGGCACAGGCATCTGCCCTACAGAGCGCTCAGTTCTACTTTTGCTTTGTGGCAATGGGGTCAGGGCTACCCCCGGGGGCGCGGGGAGGGACTGTGGCCATGGCCCTCTCCCTTCTCCCAAAGGCGGAGGGGAAAGTCTCTCTCGCCGCTGACCTGAGCCGCCTGGTAGGAAAGAGTTCATTCCGCGCAGGAACTTCATGAGCTGCGTGAAAAGCCCTTCGCACTGGGGGTGCGGGTCCCCCTCCGCCGAGTCCCCCCCGCCCCCCGCCTGCTTCCCACTCACTCGGGTGCCTCGCTGCTGCGAAGGCGCCGCGGGGGTGGGTTTCTGGTTCGCAGGTGTGGGAACCCCAAGTGCCGGCCAGATTCGGAATAAACCAGCAGGACTGTCCTGCTATCACCATCCTCCTGGGCGTGCGAACCGGGGTGCGCTGGTTGCGATGCTCAGCGGGGCGTCTTGAAAGGCTGCACGGGGAGCATCTATGGCTGAACCCTCTCCGGACTAAGCTGGGAACTTGACTCCCGCTGGGAGGCCTGTGGGGGGGGGGGGGGGCGACCCGTAGCCCCTCGCGGGGTTTAGGGTTTCAAACCGCCCCAGCCCGGGAGGAGCCCCCTCTGACCTTCCAGAGGCGCGGGTACCCCGATCTGCGCTCTCCCCTCCGCTGGGCCCATGTTTGCCTGAGCCGCCCCGCGCCCCCGGAGGTCCCTGGGGGTGTAGCGGAGGCCCCGGAGCGCCCGGTGGCTCCTGGGCGAATGCACGCGCCCCGACAGCAGCGCTTCTCACTCCCGAGTCCTCCAGGGCGGGCGGGCGGTCCGGGCAGGGGCGCCGGCGCTTTGGGACTGCGCGGTATTTGGAATCCCTTGGCCCACGCAGAGGGTGGGCGTTGGTGGGGGGGGGGGGGGCTCTATTCATGAAGTGGGGCTTCTTAAAAAAAAAAAAAAAAAGACAAGCGAGGTTTCTATCTCAGACCCCAGGCCAGTGAAACCATCAAAACGCAGCGGATGCGGGCGTCCCGACTTCCCGCAGGAGCAGGGCCGGCCCGCCTGGGAGAAGCGCGGGAGGCAGGTTTCTGGGGACCCCGCGCACGGACGGCCTGGGGCGGCCGACCGCGGTGTCCGGTAAAGGGGCTTCGGGAAGAGACCCCGACGCGGGCCAGTCGGGACCCCGTGCTCCCCGGTTCCCGCGCCATCAGCTCCGCTGCTGGGCAGCTGGGGCGGGACGCGGCCGCGCGGGCTAGCTCCCTGGGCCGTTTCCTGTCGATTCCCCCCAAAACTGAAGTTCTTCCAAGAGCGGCCCAAAGGCCGCGAGGGCCGGCAGAACCCAGCGCCTTCGGGGCGTTCCGGGTGCAGTGCGGCGGCTGGGCGTCCAGGGCGGCGAGCAAGGGCCGCTGCTGCCCCCTGGCGTCCGCGCGGCCGCGGCGTCGTCCTCCAGCCGCTCCGCCCGAGGCGCCTCGCGGGTCCTGGGACCCGGCAGCAGCCTGGGACCCTCCCTGGCCCTCGCCTCCGACAGGCAGGCCCGCTGGCAGAGCCCGATGGGAGTGCGGGGCGGCAGCCCCCCGACCGCGCATCTACCCGGGGAGGGGGGGCGGGGGGACCCGGAGGGGGTGGGGGGCCCCCATCTCGAGGGAGTTGAAGTTGAGGGCTCCGAGGGCAGCTGGGGACGGGCTCCGGGTGCGCCCTACCTGGAGGTGAGGGACCCCGCAGGGAGGGAGGGACCCTCAGTGCGGGGGACAATGCACCGGGCGGGTCCCCCTAAACTATGCACAAATGCCCGCGGCGCCGGGCCCAGCGGGAAGTTCCCGCCCGCGCGCAAAGCTGGGGTGGGTTCGGCACCCGGGCCGCGCGCGCAGGGGCGGGGGGAGTAGCCGGGCCGTTTCCGGGGAGCCGCGGGTGGGTGTGGGGCTCCGGCGACCCCGGCCCAGCGCGAGGTTTAGCGCCGCCCTCGGGGCAGCCTCGCTCCGAGGACGGGGGGCGAACCCGGCGGGTGCTTGCAACTTTCTTTCCAGTCGCAAGTTCTTTGGGGTCTTGTCTGACTGGGAAAGCCCTTTGCTGGCGGCTAAGCACACGGCCGGAGCGAGGCGCGCTGCGTAATTAAGCCGCAGCCCAGACGCGGCGAAAACACCAATTAAAGAAAACAAGCCAAGAGTGGAAACTACTAACACAAGACCCGTGTTGTGGCCACCGAGAACCCTCTGGCTTCATTAGGACTCAGTGCCACTCCGCAGCCGCTGCCAACCCGCCCTCGGCCTCCCAGTCCCCTCGTGGTCGAGTCGCACCCACTCCGGGGAAGCGGGGGCTCGGGTGCGGCCGCCCGCGGAGGAGCTGGGGCTGCTCTCCGATCCCGGGAGCCTCGCGGCGGCCGCGATGGCCGCTGTCTCTCCGGGGTGCGCGGGGCGTCTCCCTCCTGCTGGTCTCCTCCTGCCGCTCCGTGTGCAACTCGCAGCCCGAGTCCTCCCGGCCGGCCGTCCTCCTCTTCCTCCATCCACCTCCTCGGTCCCCGGGCCGCGGCTGCCAGCCGCGCCGCTGGGCACTGAAGGCCCAGGGCCCCAGGCCGCGCGCGCCGGTGCGTGTGTGCACAGCCGCGGGGCGGGGCGGGGCCTCGGGGAGCGTGGGAGCCGGTGCGTGTGTGTGCGCGGACGCGGGTGCGTGGGGACCGCGGGGGCCGCCGACTCCCCGCCCCGGTGCGTACAGTAGCGCGCGGCGGCGGCGGGGGCGCGCGGGCCAATTCCAGGAGCCCTGGGCGGGGAGCCGCGCCCTGGCTGATACCGGAAAGGCCTGCGATTGGCCCGCGGCCGCCCCTATGCAAACGAGCTGAGGGAATGGAATTCCTCGGGCCGGGCTTACAGTAAAAGCACGTTCATTTCCAGGCACTCTCATTCATAGAGCCAGCGGGCGCGGCGCGGCGCGGCGCGGCGGGACGGTCGGCACGGGCGCCCCGCGGCCGGACCAGCAGGCAGCACGCCGCCGGCCCTGGCCGGCAGGCACCCTTCCCCGGGCTCCGGGGACGCGAGAAGAAAGTCAACCTTCGCTGCTTCTCCTTGACCCGCGTTGGAGCTTCGATTTTTTATTTTTTTCCCCTTTCGTTCTTACTTTTGAATGAACTGGTTTCTTGGCTGGATGGTTCCACTTCTTTCCTGGCTGTGAACTTTTCCCGGTTGTTTTCCTTTGACAACTGCAGGAGAAAGTGCGCTGTGTCGCGAGGCGAGCCGCGAAGTTGCCTGTGCGTGGCAGTGTGCGTGGGAGTGTGTGCGTGGGTAACTCGAGCGGCCCCCGGTCCGTGTCGATCTGCGCTGCGGCGCCCCCTCCTCCGGAGGCCCGCTCCACCTGCTGCGGTTACGCGGTGGTTGTGGGTACCGCGGGGCCTGGCAGTTCACAGGCCGGCGCTGGGGAGGCCCTGGAGGAAGATCCGCTCGCTGCCGCCTCCCGCCGGGGCTGACTCACCGAGCCCGGCAGACAGCGGCTGGCTCCGGGAGTGCATGTCTGCGTGCGTGTGACTCCGCCGCTGTTCGACTCCCACCAAACCACGGGATCAGCCACAAACTTAACCAATATCCCCAAACCCGAGTTCTCAGATGTGGAGAGCTGTTTCCCTGTGTGTCATCAACGTGGATTTTTTTTTTTAAGATCAGCTTTTCTTTGAAAAGCTGAATTTTTGGAACTGAGCATTCTGCCAGAACTTATTGAGAGACCATGACAAGTATTTCTACCCGGCCCTTCTCCAACTACTGAAGCTGATTTTCAAGGCTACTTTAAAAAAAAAAAATCGGCAGCGGACATTAATGGATTTCTGTTGTGTTTAAATTCTCTACAGATTGTCTTGTAAATATTTTATGAAGTAGAGCATATGTATATATATTTATATGTGTGTGTATATATGCACATACATTAGTAGCGCGACCTTCGGAAGTCGCGGCTCTTGGTGTTGGAGGACCCAGGCCAGTTTTGCATGATAAAAGCGGCGATGTTTATGGAAGACGACCCTGTATTTTCTGTTGTGTTGGGACGTTAGACAAAACTCACCTGGGAAAACTGACAGGCGGTTAACTACTGGAACTTCCAAACTGTGCGGTTGCCGGTCCTTTATCTCTCCGCAGACATGTTGTAGGGAGTGTATGGGGATCTTGCCCCCCGAAACTTTTCTGACAGCCAAAGACTGAGCTGAAATTCTCAAAGCAAGACTCGGGCGAAGACAGTCCAGTCCCCCTTGGCATTTGGCTTTGGATTCTGGTCGCCCACTTTTAAAGCACTCAGCAGCCGGATGCTGGGAGCCCTGCCCGCCCGGGTCTGAGGCCCGTGGGCAAAACCAGAACTTGCCCCTCCTGGACAGTTTGTAACTTAAGTCAGCCCCCGCCCCCAGCCCCTGCGGCAGTCCAGGCCCCTGAACTTGTATGTGGGTCTCCCGGGAGCTGCTGGCTGAAGATCCGCGCCCCCGCCGCCCTCTGCTAGGAGCTGTTTGCAGGGTCCTAACTCAATCGGCTTGTTGTGATGCGTATCCCCGTAGATGCCAGCACGAGCCGCCGCTTCACGCCGCCGTCCACCGCGCTGAGCCCGGGCAAGATGAGCGAGGCGCTGCCGCTGGGCGCCCCGGACGCCGGCGCCGCCCTGGCCGGCAAGCTGAGGAGCGGCGACCGCAGCATGGTGGAGGTGCTGGCCGACCACCCGGGCGAGCTGGTGCGCACCGACAGCCCCAACTTCCTCTGCTCCGTGCTGCCCACGCACTGGCGCTGCAACAAGACGCTGCCCATCGCTTTCAAGGTATGCGGCCTGGAGCGGGTGGCGGGAGCACGGGCGGGCGGAGGCCAGCAGAGGCCGAGGCGGAGGCGACCCGGAGGCCAGCAGCCAGGCGGCGCGTCCGGCCCCTAGTCCGTCCCCCAGCGCGGGAGCCGGGGGATGCTGCGTTTCCGTGGCGACCCTCCAAGGGACCCGCCTCGGCCCACCCCGGCTGCCTCTGGGGAGGGCTGCAAAAATCGGAAGCCCCCAGACCTTCCCCGGAGGGCGGTGGGGACCTCCCTAGCGGGTCTTTAGCTTTGATACAAAGTAGCAAAAGTCAGAACCCACTGGCCGCGGCAGCCCGGCCGGGGCGAGGCTGGTTGGTCCCAGGCTTCCCTCCCCGCGGGCTTAACCCCCAAACCCTCCTGCCTGTTCTCCATGGAGCAGGGGGAAGGGATGCTTTCAGACCTTGGGTCCCTGAAGACACACTGACCCGGAGAACTGTCAGGGCTCCCCACCCCCTCGAACATCCCTGTGGCAATTAGCATGTCCGAAGTCCACCAGCAGGCAGTTAAGTTTGCGAAAGTTTTTGAAGTTTTTGCAAGCCTCCAGCCTGCTCCTGCCAGAAGCCTCAAGGAGCGAATCCAGTTTCTTTTCCTGGAACCGTCCCGAGCAGCTTTATCTCTCGGGCTCACCTAGCTTAAGCCCAGCCCGGGGCAGCGGAAGGCAGTCAGGCTGCGTTTGGGAATCGGGGTCTAGGCGGCCAGCGTCCCTGTTTGCGGACCAGGCACCTTCAGCTGAGCAGCCCCAGCCCCAGATCGTGCCCTTGCTTTGAGCTGCTTTTAAGAACCTTGGCCTTCGGTGGGGACATATAAACAACCCCGGAGTTTTTAAACAACCACTCCACCGCTCTGGCAGCAGCCGCCGGAATTTAATTGCGGCCTTGGGGATTCTGTTCTTCTGTCCTGGGTGGGTCTAAGCAGGCTCAGCTTTTCAGTGCAATCAGTCCAATCACTTCCTGTTCATTTTAAGGGCAAAGGCAGGCAGGTGGGAAAAAAAAAAAGAAAAAAAAGCTGTAAAGAGCAGCTACTCTTTTTTTTTTTTAATCTGATTAAATTATTGTCCCCTTTAAGGGGAGATCAATTTACTATCAGCTTTCCATGGTTCCAGGGCTCGTGGGATCTCGATCTAGTTACAAGGAAGAGTGTTCACTCTTTTGCAAAGTGCTGTCGGAGTTCTCTATTTTTAAGCTTTATGCACCTTCCAGACTTCGATTCTGATTCTAAAGCAAAACAAAATGTGCTGTTGGCTGTGCCTCTAGCTTGCCGCCTGCCCTCTGTCTCCTGAAGGAGAGTTTCTGAGGGGTGTGGGCCAGCCTGGCCTCGTCCCCACCCCACCTCCCTTTATCTGGATTTGCTCAGGAGCCCATTCCCACGTAAAATCGCCTAATCCCTTCCCATCCAGAGCCTCCTCCCAGAGAGGACCAAGTCCCCTGTGAGAGGGACCTGAAGCCCGGGCCCTGGGTGTCCCTCGGATAAGAGCGGAGGGATGGAGCCAGGCCAGTGAGCAGCCTGGGCACTCCCCCGGCGCCCCACATGCAGGGGTCCATGGCTTCCCTCGGAGTGAGTCAGGGTCGCTTCTGAATCTCCCTGCTCTGCCAGACACCCCCCCCCCCGCCCCCGCCCAGAACTAGGTGATGACTAGAGACTCTGCAGGACTTGGAGCCTGTAGTTTCTCAAGCCACCATGTGGACATAGTCCTTTCCTTCTAAAAGAAGGAAAAAATCAGATAGATTGCTTCATGAGCTTCCAGGGGTTGTTTTTTGTGTTTGTTTGTTTGTTTGTTTAGCAGAAACCTTACTCACTGCAGAGGTTTCCTTTGGAAAATGACTTTTGACTGCTCTTTTTTTCATCCAAGTTGCTGTACTGAGTGAGGGTGGGTGGGCGGCTACAAGATCAAGGCAGGGAGCTCTGGGAACGATCCCCCCTGCGTCCTGAGAGCACTCCGGGGAAAGGACAGCAGAGAAGTCGGGCCCCTGGACGAAGCCAGGCCCCTTCCTGCGGGAACCTGCTCAGCCCGGAGCTGGAGGAGCCAGAGGCTCTCAGGAGGGAGCAGTGTGGGGGGCAGGGGTGAAAGGCAGCTCAGCCCACAGGCCGGGGCGCGGTGTGCACGTCCCGGGCTCCATCCGCACCACCCACCCCCCACCTCCCAGGCCGCTTCCCCAGAAATCGTTCCTGTACAGTTTGGGCTGTACGTAAGCCTCAGACAATCCCTCTAAGAAGTTAATCAGGAAAGAATTACGCTGTTCCCTGTAATAAGGGGGGAAATGTGAACCGGTGAGCAAGCCTGGCGATATTGGCGAAAAGAGCGGCTCAGCCATTCTTCCAGAGTCTTCTGAAGAACTCAGCTCTAATCTTTGAAACTAAAGGGAGATTAAAATGATGGATTTCCCTTAAAATAGATGAAAATCATCCCAGTTGCTTATCCGGGATCCCATCATGCCCCCCCCCCCCGCCCCCACGGAGCCCCTCCCTTGTTTAGGGTCGGAGAGCGGTGTAGCGGACTATTGAGAAAACCTTGCCTCTGCTAGTCACCCCTTCTGTGCAGGGGCAGCCTGGAGAGCTGCTGGGGAGGCGCCGGGCACGCTTTGTACGAGGGTAACATTACAGTCCGTTTAGGCCCTGCTGCACCGAGTCCGAAGGCACAGCACAGACACGCCTTCCGCCAGCTCAGAGGCCTTGGTGCTGGTGGAGTGTTCTTTCCATAAGAAAGAAACGGGTCATGCCTCCGTGGGTGCGACGCCGTCCTGAGCTTGGCAGTAGATGTCATCGCGGCTGGATTGCAGGTTCCACCTCAGAGCCTTCTCTGAAACGCTAGGAAATGAGGGCTTTGAAATAAATGAGTTGTAACTGCAAGTTCAGCCTAATTGGAGCGGGTTTCCATGCCAGTTCGAGCCGTGAGCAGCCGGGCCAAGAGCAGTGTGGGTAGGTCTCTGGGTAAAGGGTGGATATTTCGCCCAACTTCCTGATACTTCCAAAGCAGAGAAGTAAAACAAAATACGAGATACCCTTTGGCCGACAAGTCCCTTCTTGCCTGTTTGGTCTGCGCTAGAATGAAAATGTTTGTGCTTCCTCCTCTATTGTGTATCGCTTTCCATTCCCGTCGCTTTGTTTTTCTGTTTAAAGTTAGATTTTTTTTAATATTCCCTCTATATTTGCTTATCAATGATAAAATCTTTCAAACCAGCAGGCGTGTTAGTTTTAAATTGAACAAAAAATTTACCTAGTCTGAGGGCGCTTGTTGATCATGAGATGCTGTACATTATCTAAATGAATATGATTTTCCTGGATTTAATATTCTCTTCCTTCCCCACATGGAAAAACACATCCCTCCAAGATCAATAAAAGGCCACGTAAGTGATCTTGGAGCCCCCAATTCTCTTTGATTCCTGCTGCATTTTTTTAAAACCAGAAGGGTAGGAGTTAAACTCCTAATTTTTTTGTCTCCAATCCCAACCTCCACCATCTTTCCTTAGTTGGCCACCATGGTCCCCTTGCTCTGTTTGTTCTACTGGCACCACCTCCTGAAGCCAGGCAGTTACTGCCGAGGGCGGCGTGGACGGTGAGCGAGGCCTAGCCTGGAGCACTATGCGGGGAGCAGGCGGGAGGCGGGAGGCTTGCCATAGGTTTGGGGAGGTGGAAAGCAGTTGTGTATCTCCCCCTCTTCACGTAGCCTGCCCCGAGCATGAGTGGCTCGGCCGGAAAGCCATGTGGTGGATCCCGCCCCCGTGTGCTCCCTGAACGTTGCATTAAAATCAAGGAGCCGGGTCACCACCGGGAGAGGGGGATGAGAAAGTAAAAATGTGTGTTCAAGGAGACATTTCGACACTCCGAGCTAATTTCACACGGGGAACTGAAAACGGCGAGAAAGAAAAAAAAAGTGGAAACATGTATAAGAGCCTGAAGTTTTTAAGAGAAGAACAAAGCAGGCACATTTCGTGGGCATCGAAAAAATAGCAGCAAGAACTAAATAACCGATTGGGGAGATTGATTTCAATGATGTTTTTTGAAACAAAAGGGAGTTGTCATATTATTGCTCTTAATTAAATGGCAACACACACACTTATAATGGGAACTAAATGCCTAATTAGAGGGCGCCTGGGGGACGAACAGCTGTGTGTGTAAACCTCCGGCATAGGAAACATAGCCACCAATTGCACAGAAAGGATGGGAGAGGATGGGAAAGAAAGATAAGGAGCCAGACCTCAGGTGACTGTGCGAGTGGGATGAGTAGGTGAGGAGGTGCCCACCTCCCGTGTGAGGGCCGCTGCTCGGGGCCCCCCCCGCCCCGCCCAGCACGGGGTCCGTTCTCCATCGTGCTCCCAAGAGCCCGAGAGCTGGAGCATCTTGGGGAATGACAGCATTAGCGGACCCCGGGGGAGTATGACCACTGAGCGGGCCACGGAGGCGGGACTTTGAGAAACGTGGCTTTGCTGTCGGGCGAGCGAGCCGATGGCGCCTTCCTTACAGACGGGAAAGGAGGCTGCACGTGAAGGTGTTGGCCAAAATGACCCAGCAGTTCTCAGGGGAAAACCGGGAGGTGGGAACAGGAGAGGCGGGCCCTACCGAATGCTCGACTGCCAGGACTGGAAAACAAAAACAGCCAAACTGTGTCTATAACTGGGATGGACGCCACAGATTCCACTAGAGAGAGAGATGGGGAGAGAGAGAGAGAGAGAGAGAGAGAGAGAGAGAGAGAGAGAGAGCGCCACGGGAGAGACCAGAAGTGGCAGGAACAGGGAAAGCTCGGGCCTTTGGTGAGAAACTCTGAGGTCACTGGAGAAACAGCAACAGCGGCAGTGCAGCTGCGGTAAAGGCCCAGGCCAGCAAGCCTGTGTCCAGCGGGTCAAGCGATGACCCAGACATGGACTCTCCTCCGCAGGCCCCTTCCTGCTGCCCTCCTTGGGCCATTTTCCTTTGAAATGACCGCTCTCTTGTTACCTGAGCTTCAACACGATGTGTCTGCCCGCTTTCGTCAGTAGCCCCGATAGGAAATCCATTTCCGGTCAATGACATGAAGGGATTCCTCCTCGGGGTCGGCCGGGGGGAGGACCCTCAGGCACCTGTGCGGGCGGAGTGAGGCCGCCTCGGGGACTCACAGGCTCACACCGGCGACGGCCCCCTCCTGAGGTCGCAGGGGCGCCGGACAGCGGGCCTCGCCTCGGAGGCTGAGGTTTGGTCTCAGCCATAGCAGAGGGGTCTGCCTGGCGTGCCCCAGCTCGCTGCTCGTGGAAATCAGGAGTGTAGACGTGAGCAGGGGTTTCGAAGGTGCACTGCAGGGGGCAGCTTCGGTCACGCGGGAATCCTCCGCTCTCGGTTCTAAGGGTCAGATTTAATTTTAGGGAAATGAGTTTAGACACTACAAGTCAATTGGCCCGAGTAGGCCGGCCAGCAAGGCCTGGACAAGTGGAAGGAAGATGGGCTAGGTTGTAAACTTCCAGAAACAAGACCTCCTGGTGTTCAGACTTGGAGAGTTGAGAGCGCTGCGTGTTCGGGAGAAGGCATGGCTTGGCCAGGTCCTTGCTGTAGGCAGTCTTGCCCCAGCCGACCGCCCTGACCCTATGTCAGTTTCTTAGGATTTGGAGACTTATATTTAGCCATGCGTAATGGGTTTAAACGCAGAGCTTCCCGTCACTAACTTTTCTGTCGTTTTGCTTAATTTAGGATTGCTATTCGTGTGCAAACTAGCAAGGGTCACGTAACATGCATTTATTTTTGCAGTTTTTCCGTAAATGACATCACAGTTTAGGACACTCCTGATGTGTGCATTTGCCCCTTGACTGGCGTGTAGGTGGTGGCTCTCGGGGACGTTCCGGATGGGACGCTGGTCACCGTGATGGCCGGCAATGACGAGAACTACTCAGCCGAACTGAGAAACGCCACCGCGGCCATGAAGAACCAAGTCGCGAGATTCAATGACCTCAGGTTTGTCGGCCGGAGTGGAAGAGGTAGGTAGCTGAACTTGAATCACAAACTATTTACATGGCAACCGACCCAAATTTCAAAACCTCGAGATATTTCTGTGGTGGGATTCCCTAGAAACACAGTCTTTCTTGTTATTATTGCTACATCGAGCCTCTAAAAATATTAATTTAGAATTTAACATTTTTAACAGAATCTAGTTTTACATTATTGCTTTCTGATTGGCAGCATGTAAAACATGAATTTTGGATTTCGAGGAAGATGAATTTTGGATTTCAGTTCTTTATGAAAGTGTAAAAATACAAAACTAGGATTATTCAATGGGGGTTCTGTCTTTGATGATTATCAGAAATCTCTATAATGGGAGCCCTTAACTTGTGATCCGTGTGCTCCCTGTGGCAGGTGATAGGGTTTCAGGTGACCACATCTAATAATTTTAAGGGAGGGGCCGTGCATGATTATTGAAATTCGGCCTCAGGTAAGCTTGCCCTTTTATGGTAAAATGTGAAGAAATGGTGGTTGGTAAGCTTGACAGAATATGACTTCCTAGTCCATGGAATGTGGGTGCCTTGCTCTCGCTTGAAGGGTTTGGCCCAGCTCACATGTCCGGGACTGACCATAGGAAAGACTGGATGATGCAGGAGAACCATTGGGTCCGGGCAGTTCTGTGTGTGGTGTTATTTGTTGCCCGAGAGCAGGAAGAGGAGTGGCTGTTGGCTCATTGCAATCTCTTCTGCTTTCAAATTATTTTTAAATATTGTGTTTTCTCTGTATTGTAAGAACCCACGTCACACTTATAAATAGCAGTAAGCACTAGAAGTTTAATTGACAGAGGCGGGACCGTTTGTTTTGAAAATCTAATTTTTATAATAGAAAAAAATATCATTTTGAGTATAGTAAAAAGACACGCTAAATACCCAAACAACAGCTGATGATTATTGTGTTAAAAACGTAAAGGTGCAACCAATGGACATTTAAACAAGAGTCATCATTACTCTTTATGAAGGCATTTAAAAATCTAAGGAAATCTGTGTTCTTAGGGGTTTTGATTAGTTTGGAGAAGGGGAGATGGTGACGGGAGGGGTGTTTGGCTATTGTTTTCAAAATAGAATCATAGTGAGGGTAATTTAAAAAACATAAGATGATTGAAAATCTATGTTCATCGCCCGAACTATGTTAATAATAGGACAATGCAAAGAAAATTATATCCACTGATTGGAAGCATGAGGGATGCTATAAGGTAAACCAGCATAAGTCGTTAAATGGGTTCACTTGTTCTGTTAAAAGTCCCCGCCTCTCAGTAAATGGAACTCACATTATGATTCAGAGATGTGTGTTTAGAAAACATCTTGAGGGCTTCGGATGAGTAGCTGGCAGAGTGGGTGCGAAGCCAATAAAAACCAAGGCCCCACCTCCTGGTCCGTGCCTACCAGCCCGGCTCCAGCAATCTCCGCTCTGTTCTTGTGGGTTTCCACTCTTAGGACTTCATAGCTGGGTAACCTTTGGTGGCCTTTCCGGAGAAAGTGATATTAGCATCGTGTGCCTCTGTGTGGCTCTGTGTGGCTCTGTGTGTCAGGTTTGGGTGATAAAAAGTTGTGGAAACGGTTCAGTGGCCAATGCCAGCGACATTTTTCCACAAGAAGCTCCGTGGTGGCTTTGTGGCCACGCACAGTCAGTGGGTGGATGAGAAAGAATGAGAGTTGGAGAGGAGCCTGCTTCCTTTTCTGGCGTTGGGGGCTGGTCTCTCGTCTCGCTGGCCATTTCTGGTTGGAGTGGGTGACTAATAGGTGCTTGTGTTTACCTGGGGAGCAGGGAGCTGTTTCCCCAAGGCGTGGATTGTTTGCACTTGGCTGCCTGGTCCATGCCAGTGTGCCCTTGAGTTTGCATAAAAGCCGGAGTAACGTAGCTACAACCCAGGCTGGGCTGTCTCTGGTCACCTGGAATGAGACAATGAGTTGAAGCGCCGTGAGTGGGCAGGATCTGTGTTGCACGGTGTCTGCTTCCCATGAGTGATAGTCAGGAATCCAAACCACAGGAGCCCTAATTGAACGTCTGGCCCCGTTAAGGTTACCCTGTGTGTTGTTGGGCTTGAGTAATTTTTTTTTTTTTTGGTCAGTGCTACCAGACAAAATTGAGCTGTCAGAAGGCCCTGTTTGTCCCAGAATTTCTCTCCACAGTCATAAAACACAGCTCGATTTTATTCTTTCAAGTGTGAGTGTCGACTCAACGTCTGCCAGATTTTTTTTTTTTTTTTTTTTTTTTGTAATTTGCTTCCCATTATGAAGAGAGCAGATGAGTCTCTCTCATTTGGACAATTAGCCTCAATCTTCCACAGGGAACCGTGCCCTTTAAAAGTTTCATTACGTTTATTTTTTATAAGTGATCTTAAGATGATTTTTCTGTTTTTCAAAATGTGCCTATAAACATGTCATTGGCATTGACACACCCCACAGGGGCCAAAGAGGCCCAGGCTTTTGGCTCATCCAAACATTTCCGTGCAGTTTCACACTCTGTCCCCAGGCAGCGTCCGGCATCTCCACGGGGCCTGGGGCTCAGCTCCCAGTGAGGGGAGAACGAGGAGCTCCCTTCTCATTGCCTGCTGCCGTCCAGGGAGCTTGTGGGGCCTCGGAGAAGCTGCCAGAGGCCGAACATGGAGGGGTTTTTGTGGTTTTTTGTGCTTTTTTTCTGTTCTGCAAAACTGATCTGTCTGGGCGCTGGCTGAGGTCCAGGTTCGCAGCTCTAACCTCAAGTTCAGCCTGCAACCGGGAGAACCTGCCCGTCCGGCTCTCATGGCCTCGGCCTGGCTGACTACCCTGTCCCCTAACGTCCATGGGCGAGGGCTTGGGCGCCCCAGCCTTCCTCCTTCCCCGCCGCCCCCCCTTGTGCTCCGTGCCAGTCGCACATCTTGCTCAGGTGTATGCGGCCTGGGCGTTTCCTGGCTCTCACACGGCGGCCCCACGGAGGGGGCCGGTTCCCTGGCGAAGATGAGGCGGCAGCTCCAGGAGCGGAGAGGTGGCTGCTCAGAGCGCTCACACTCACCCGCTCGCCCTGGGACGCCCCTGCCCCCAGAAAATGGGCGTTCGAGTCGAAAGGACTCCCGATGGCAGAGCCGATTAGCAGTTTACACCAGCAGTTGAGGCAGGAGCTACGGGTGTCTGCAGGTGTAAGCGGGGGCATCGCGGCTGCAGCGACAGACACTGCAGACGGTTTGGCCAGGAGATCCAGGAATGCTTCCGGCCCGGCCAGTCCTTCACCCCTCACTCGGGGCCCCGGCTCTGGTTCATTCACTTAGAACCAAGCAGTAGGTCTGCCGGGGAAGAGGGTCCTCGCAGATCCTCCTACCTCCCTAAGGATGCGACTTCTCATCTGTCGGGAACATAAGTCCCCTGGAGGCCTTCTCCCAAGGCGTCCTGTGCAAAGTCAGTTTCTGGGGCCGCGGAAGCTAATGCCGGAGCTAATGCCGGAGCTTCCGGGGACCCATGGGCCCCCCAAGCCAAGAACCTGTGGATTCAGACCTTCACCTGGGCCGTGGGGGGCCAGCCCCATTCTGTGCTGCGCGCTGTAGACAACTAGAGGCGCACCCATCAGTGAACGAGAGAGACGCACCCCCTGGCGCCCGTGCCACCGGCCGCTGTCTGCATGTGGCCAGGCCTGGAGTGCGTGCAGGACAGCAGGTTCCCTCAGGCTGAGCTGCAGACCCCGAGCTCTCGGTGTGGCTGCCGTGGCCCCTCGCGCAGGAAAAGGGCCCATCCCACCACGGGGAGGGCGCCCCTCGCACAGCTCCGGCCCGGCCTCAGAGTCGTCCTGTGGGTGCACAGCAGCGCGGCGAGGCTGCGGGTCTGCGCCCCGGGGACGGGCTTCCGGGCGGGTCTGGGGGTGTGCTGACCTCCCTGGCCCCCTTCATCTCCCCCACTTTAAAACAGTCCCCTGTCCGGGCGCCCTTATAACAGGAGGCTCCTTCGTCGCATTCTTACCGGGGGCGTCTTCCCAGACGTAACTTTACTGGCACCGTCGGGCTGTTGCATATTTGGGGGATGTTTCTGACTCGGAGGTGGTTTCACATGATTGGGGGGACGGTGCCGGGTGGGGGGAGGGGGTGGGGGCTGCCTGTCAGGTGAGGCAGAAGCTGTGGTGGAAGGAAGAGGTGCGCTCAGCACAGGGGTTCCGGGCGGACAGAGCCTGCCTTCACGGAGCGCTTGTTGCTGAGAAACGGCCCGAGTCCCGGTGGCCTGGCGGGACCGGAGTCAGTCTCTGCTCCACACGGACGGACTCCCGCAGCGGGGCAGCCCGGATGGCGGCGAGGATGGCGCCGGAGGTGGGAGCTGGCGGTCAGCTCTCCGCCGCAGTCCAGGACCAGGCATGAGCTGTATTAAAATCAGCTCTCCTATCCCTCCCCCCTTTTTTTGGCTGTGATTGATGTGCCCTCTACAATAAATACTACGCAGACCCCGACGCCTGTTTTGGGACGTCAGTGTGGGCAGATACGGATGGAAAGGCCCACCGGGGGTACGTGCACCTCGGGCAGCCGCAGGTCGAAGGCTGAGCTCCGAGATGGAGTTCATCTCCCAGATCAGGTTTCTCCCTCTGTTTCACGTTTCCCAATAAAACAGGAGCAACACTTTCTTACCGTCGGTTGGCTCCACCCCTGCCCCCCTCCAGGAGCGCCCCTGCCCCCAGAGGCCCTGGCAGGGGTGGGAGAGGGCAGCTGGCAGCCTGCTGGGGCCTGGCGCCCTGCCGCACGCTCCCGTCATGTTCCTCGCTGACTTTATGGGGTGTCGGGATGGCCGAGGCTGTCAGATGGCTTTTTGAAATTGAGGTTATGGGGGTGAACAATGTTTGTGGGTCCGTGGGCAGAAGCTGGACTTCTCCCCACCCACCCGCCACCCCTCCCTTGCCCGCGGGCTGGCGATGGCCGGGGACGGAGACTGTGGGTCAGAGCGCCTCGGAGAGAACGGGGGCTGAGTGATTTCAGAGCTTCCTGTTTCGGCAGCGAGCGAGCATCACAGACATAAACAGAGATCCGGCCAGCGGCCGCAGGCTGCCCGGCTTCCATAAATCAGCGCTGTACGGCCTTTCCGTGCCGCTTGGCGAGGGCCGGCCAGGGCGGAGAAGGCTGCTCATGGAAGAACGTATTCTGTGTTTCTTTTTTCATATTTTTAAAGAAAAATGACTTGTTGAAAAGAGAGATGGTGTCCTGTCTGGGGGCTTTTTTTTTCTGCCGATGATCGTGAGCAAGCTCAGTGCCCTGAGGGGGTGTCTGCACGCCGTGGGCTGTGGGCCGGCCGTGAGGAGGGGCTGCGTGTTGGTGAAGGAGCTGTCGGGCGTCTCGCCGGTGGGGTGCGTGTGTGCGTGTCTCCACTGAGATGACTTTGGAGCAGAGTGTCTTTGAGGACGGAATCCACGCTAATAACATCATCCCGTCTGAAGCCCAAAGAAAGCAATTAACAGAAGCCAGTGAGTGAGCAGCCCGGCCTTAATGAGTGGCCTGTGAACACTTTCCAATTCGCAGGTTTTGCCCTGGCCGGTTTGGCTCAGTGGATAGAGCATCGGCCTGCAGACTGAAGGGTCCCGGGTTTGATTCCGGTCAAGGGCACATGCCCGGGTAGCAGGATCAATCCCCAATAGGGGGCGTGCAGGAGGCAGCTGATCAGTGATTCTCATCCTTGATGCTTCTCTCTCTCTCTCCCTCTCCCTTCCTCTCCGAAATCAATAAAAATATATTTTTAAAAATACGCAGGTTTCATGAGCTGGCCCATGGGGAGCAGATCACTGCTCAAGGCTTTTGTGTTTGTCAACGTGCATTCACGGCTTCGGGCTGCGCCTGTGCCCCGTGGGTCCAGAGCTGAGCCCCGAGTTCAGCAGAGCTCGGTCCAGCGTCTGAGTCGGTGTGGAGAACGGGGTGATGGCGGGTTCCTTCAGCACCGAGACGGCGTCCCAGCACGGGGCCGGGCCTCTGTGAGCCCATATAGGGTGGGCGGGCACCCCACTTAGGAATTCCGTTTCAGGTCACTGAGGTTTCTCAGCGAGGGCGTCAGGGAGCTGGGGACCCTCCGCCACCCAGTGCCCCCCGGGCCTCTCAGAGCCGGCCTCCTGCGCTGCCGCCAGCGCTGGGCTCTGCTTCCTGGGGAGCAGGCCTTCCGCTAGGAGCCACTTAAGCTGCGCTTTTCCCAGAGAAGATGGTAGTGAATTTCCTGTGTATTTTGCAACTTAGAGTAATGCCTGCTTTTACCCTGAGACCAAGGCTGTCATTAGGGACGTGTGGGCGTCCGGACCGGAGAGCCCTCTTACCTGGCCCCCACCCCTGGTCCCCGGACACTCTGGCCCGTTAATGGGAGGCCGGCCTGTGGGTGGAGCTTGGCCCACTGAGTCTCCTTGTGCAGCAAAGGCGCCTTCCCCGGGCTCAGGCACGGCAGCACCCAGGGATGGGCGGTGTGAGCAGGGACCTGGGGGCTCAGCTCGGCCCACAGGGGGCTGGGTGGAAGGGGAAGCTGCAGTTTGCTCAAGGCATTCGTTTCGGGGTTTTAACTGATGTTTCTCCTGCATTCTGTTTGAGACCACTGTACCTAGTACAGGCAGATCTATCATCTCTTTATCGTCTACTTATCTATCATCTACCTTTCTATCTATCATCTATCTATCTATCTATCATCTATCTATCTATCTATCATCTATTTATCTATCTATCTATCATCTATCTATTTATCATCTACCTACCTATCATCTAGCCACCTATCTATCACCTATCTATCATCTATTTGTCTATCTATGACAACTAATGAGGACGGTCTACCCCCAGGGCTCTGTCTGCCTCCCTGAGTGGAGTGCCCGGTACCTACCTGACCACGTCTTTCCGATGGTCCACCTTCGTCATCCTGTTTGAAAGCTCCGGGCAGGTGTAGCCAGGGTCTCCTATATCCGTCTGCCTGTCATTGTTTATTGTCCAAGCGCAGGCAGCACTCCGTGTTCTATTCGTGTCGGGTGTGTGGCATCCTCTTCAATTCTGACGGGGGGAGTGGGGGTGAGGAGTGAGAGCAGAGGTGGGAGTCTCACTCAGCGGCTCCCCCCAGGCGACACTGGGCATGTCTGCGGGCAGTTTGGATGTCACAGCTGGGGTGTGGGCAGAGGCCAGGGGTGCTCCTCGACATCCCACAAGGCACGGGGCAGCCCCCCCACAGACACCCACCCAAGCCCAAATGCCAGTCCTGCCGCGCCCATAGGCATGTCGCACAGGGGCAGGTCCAGGAGACCCTCTGAGGCGAGGCCTGTGGCCGGCTGGCCTCCCCATGCTCAGCGCCTGTCCCTCCTCCACCCCCTCCCCCCACCCCACCCCAAAGCTTCGGACCCAGGAGCACGGAGGACTGTGTCCCTCGACCTGCAAAGGACTAAAAGCCAGGCCCTGCTGGGCGTTGCTGACGGACACCTGGCAGCCCGGGAAAGGGCTGGAACAAAAACGGGACGCAGGGGAGGAGAGGAGCGGAGGGGCCGAGCCCATGGCCGGCCGTGGAGACACCGGGGCTGCGGGCCGCGGGCACACACAGGCCGGCTCTCCCTCTCCTGGAGGCCCTGCCGGCCCAGCACGTCGTGCTGCTGTCACCGTGCTCCACGCTGAGGTTCCGGAAGGCGCCCTCGGAGAGACTGAGATCTCCCTGCCCCGAGGCGGGGCCGCTGCGGGCGGCTCCCTGGGCAGGTCCTCGGGCAGCCGCCTCTGCGTGGCCACCCCACCTGCCTCCTGGCTTCCGGAAGCCCCACGGTAGAGCCCCGGCTCCCAGCCTCAGTCCACAGAGGCGGTGACGCAGCCCCAAGCACCGCGGCGAAGACAAGACAATGAGCCCAGACGCCCCTCAGGCGGACGCCCGGGAATCTTCAGACACAAGACCCGCTCTGGCCCGGCACACTCCCACGTGGTTCATCGGGGCCTGGACCAGGCCTGGCACAGTCCCTGCCTGGGAAAGCGAGCGCTGGTTGTATCAGCGGACCGCGTGGTACCGCCGCCTGCCCGTTTCCTCCGCCCTCGCCATTCTCGCTGCAGAAGGAAGAACACCGGGGGCAGGGGCAGCTCTTCCTCCCAAGTCTTGACATACACATCATCTAGCAACATTCACCCTGGCTACCTTCCGAGGCACGTGGGAAAGCACGGTCACACCCATTGCACAGATGGGCAGACTGAGGCCAGCACATGGAGTGAATCCTGCCAGCATGCCCACTTCTCCTTCCAAAGACCCGCAGGTTCGTCACGAACAGACGTGTGTTTCTTTGTTGTTATTACAAATCAGCGAAATATCAACAGGGACACGGTGGCTTTACTGTGATGTGGGCCCAGGCCCTGGACGGAGCACTCGGGAACACGCAGCCGGGTCCCTGTCCAAGGAGCAGCCAGGGGCGTCAGTGCTGTCTCTGTGGCCAAAGAAACAAAAGCAGAAACGGGCACGATGCTCGCTTTCAGTTTCTGCAAACGCGGAGACACCACCTTCAGATGGCCTGGGGGATGCCGGCATGTCCTGGCCACGGTCCAGGGCCAGCTGCCCTGGCACCGCTCCCCCTCCCCCAAGCGATGCTGCCGGGTGCCTGGCTATGGGGGTCCCTGGGCCTCCTGTGAAAGTGCAGCGTTTGCTGTTCGAGTACGAGCGGGAAGCGGGGCACGTATGAATCACACGCATCTGCGTGCCAGGAGCGTTTGGACACGAGAGTCGGACGGGCTACGCAGGGAGGGCTTTTCCCATGAACAGCGGTGCTTCCAATTACAGCGCAGATTTGATGTCATCTCCTCCGTCGCCAATCTGCAACCTCAGGGCCCGCCCGCCGCCGCGCATAACCCTTTCCCACCCAAGGGCTCTGGGCTGAGGAGCGGAAGCAGGCGCTGCTGTCGGTTTGGGGCTCACAGAGCTTCCCGGCGTGTGCTCTGCCGAGTCAGGGCCACCGAACAGACCTTCCAGAACACCGCCCATGTGCGTCTCACCCCAGGCACCCACACGGCGCCCTCAGCCCCAGGGACAGGCAGCCTCGAGCTCCGACAGGTCAAGTCACCTGCCCAGGGACGCGTCGCCGGTTGGGAAAGCTGGAGCTTCGGGTTTTCTGTTGCTTGCTCCTCCTTGGCAAGGATTTGGCATGCCTTTATCCTACCAGGAAGTGTGTCCAGTGTCCAGTGACAGTGCCCAAACACAGCAGGAACTTCATAAATATTCACAGGCAAACACGGGAACCATCGTTCCAGACGGTCACGCGATGGAGCGGGCCTTCCCCGTGCTGGTGCGTGAGCTTCACAGCTCCAACCCCTTTCCCGTCAGGAGGGGAAGTGTCCGTGGTGATTCCGTGGCGGCTGTGGCCTGTCCCCAGAGGGCGTTTCATGAGGGCGTTTCATTCCTTCATCCATCAGCTCATTGATTCATCATCAGACCTGCACAAGCACCGACTGTGTGCCAGGCACTGAGCTAGCACTGGGGGTGCAGAGCTCAGCCATAGCGAAGCCACAGCCTCGGGGCTGGAGAGGGGCTGGCAGCGAAGCAGCATCGCTGCCCTGAGGGGTCAGCACTGGGTGCGGGGATAGGCGTGACCTCGTGAAGAGGGAGGGGGTCTTTCTGGGCAGGGGTCATCTCGGCTGAGACATTTTGGGGTGATGAGGAGGCCGCCCAGGTGGGGCCATCAAGATGAGTGCCCAAGAGGAGAAGGCAGAATGGGGGCAAGGGACTGCACACCCTCCTGTGGGAGAGGCATTTGAGGCCCCGACACCCCTGACGAGCCTGCTCTAGTCCCCGTGAGACGGAGAGCTGCCAGCAGGCGCTAAGGAGGGAACTGACCCGGTGGAGAAGATACCTGGACGCCCAGCTGGCGTGGCTCAGTGCTTGAGCGCTGACCTATGAACCAGGAGGTCAGGGTTCGATTCCCGGTCAGGGCATAAGTCTGGGTTGTGGGCTCGATCCCCAGTGGGGGGCGTGCAGGAGGCAGCCGGTCAATGATTCTCTCGCGTCATTGATGTTTCTCTCTCTCTCCTGCTCCCTTCTCTGAAATCAATAATAATATATTTTTAAAAAAAAGAAAAGCAAAAGATACTTGGATCGCAGACTGGAGGTGGGAAGTGCGTCTGGGGGCGCCTGGGGGCTCGGAGACAAGTCTGGACCAAGAGCGCCCATTGCTCCTGTTGGGCAGCCTCAGACGGGGGCCCAACTTGCACCCCCTCCCCCCCCCGTAAATGTCCCTGCGCCTGGGAGTCAGGCCCCACAGGTCCTGCTGAGCACACCCAGCCTTGCCTGAGCTTCCCTCTTCTTCCCGCTCTGCCTGCACCCGCCTGCCCTCCCAGCTCCCCGCACCGCCACCGCCACCGCCACTGGGGCGGGAAGCTGGTGAGTGGGCCTGGGGCCCCGAGCTGCTACCCTTCTCAGTGTCCATCCTTCGGTCTCTCTGCCACAGGCTCCGTGCTGCTGGGCTGTGTGTCTGGGGCGCTGGGCTGCAGGCACAGCAGGGTCAGGGTGAGGACGGGGTCAGCCCTGGGAGGTGCCTGGATGCCCATCTGGGCACACCACCCAGGAAGCACAGCGCCCCGGGGCGTGGGCTCGGCCTGAAGAGGTGGTGTGTTCACTGTCTTGGGGGTGTTTGTGCTTAAAGGATTAAAACGTGGTTCCTCACCCAAGACACTCAGACCTGTGATACCAAACAAAATAGGAAGACATGACAGGAACCATGAATCTGGAGAAAGGAGGTGAGAGTCGCAGGAAGCATGGAGCTCGGGGCTCAGCGCATGGCCCACCGTCCCCCCTCTGGGAGGCCCACCGTCCCCCCTCTGGGAGGCCCACCGTCACCCCTCTGGGAGGCCCGCCGTCACCCCTCTGGGAGGCCCGCCGTCCCCCCTCTGGGAGGCCCGCCGCCACCCCTCTGGGAGGCCCGCCGTCACCCCTCTGGGAGGCCCGCCGTCCCCCCTCTGGGAGGCCCGCCGTCACCCCTCTGGGAGGCCCGCCGTCCACCCTCTGGGAGGCCCGCCGCCACCCCTCTGGGAGGCCCGCCGTCCCCCCTCTGGGAGGCCCGCCGTCCCCCCTCTGGGAGGCCCGCCGTCACCCCTCTGGGAGGCCCGCCGTCACCCCTCTGGGAGGCCCGCCGTCCACCCTCTGGGAGGCCCGCCGCCACCCCTCTGGGAGGCCCGCCGTCCCCCCTCTGGGAGGCCCGCCGTCACCCCTCTGGGAGGCCCGCCGCCACCCCTCTGGGAGGCCCGCCGCCACCCCTCTGGGAGGCCCGCCGCCACCCCTCTGGGAGGCCCGCCGTCCCCCCTCTGGGAGGCCCGCCGTCACCCCTCTGGGAGGCCCGCCGTCCCCCCTCTGGGAGGCCCGCCGCCACCCCTCTGGGAGGCCCGCCGTCACCCCTCTGGGAGGCCCGCCGCCACCCCTCTGGGAGGCCCGCCGCCACCCCTCTGGGAGGCCCGCCGTCACCCCTCTGGGAGGCCGGCCCCACCTGAGCGGAGCAGGGAGAGCCGCGCCTTCAGGGGGAAATCAGCCGTTAGGAGCCCGTCCACTGGGGGTTGACAGAATAGCTCGTGGATCCATGTAACTGTCCCCTGGCCGCGGATCAGAAGGTGCGGAGAGTAAAATGCTGTCCTGCCCTCAGACGTCTCACCTTTACGGACCGTCTCCGGAGAACACGCTCGGCATGTTTCTGGTCTCTCTGAGGAAAACGGCTATTTTCCAACCAACCCATCCTTCCAAACAAGCGCTGTGTTTATGGAGACCGAGGTGTGTATGTTCAGCACCGGGCACCCAGTGGGCTCGGGGGGCCGTCCCTGTGCCCGTGGCTTGGGCCTCCCTCCTGTCTGCCTCTGCCCGTGCGGACGCGGGTGGATAGAGCATCTGCAAACACACACGTGGATTAACTTCAGTGCAGAGAAGCCAGGAAATCCCGTGCAACCGGCAGGATTCGTACCCCATTCAGAAACCCCCAGGTGACTAGTGACACAGCTCCCCCCTCCAACATCGCGGGGAGTGCTGGGTAAGGACATGGAGGGGGGCAGACGCATGACTGTGGGCGGTTAGGCTGTTCCGGTGGAAGAGCGAGAACTATACATTAAAAGCATTTCGTGAAAAATACCCCAAGTTCAGCTTTCTCCCGGAAGCGGAGGGCACACTGATGTTAATACTTGGTTATCCGTGATCAGAATGAGACCCGGCGCCATGTGTAGGAACAGGCGGGATCTCCCTGCGGCGTCTCAGAATCTCTCGGGGTTTCCGGAACCGCGAAGAGCAACATTCGAGCGGCCCCTGCCGTCCTGGGCTCTGCAAAGCTGCTGTTCTTCCTCTGACTTTCCTTCCTCGTGGTCTTGGGGTTTCCACAGCCTTCCTGCAGGGGGCGCAAGGGAGGGCAGCTCTGAGATTGGGGTTCACCAGCTGCGAGACCCCTGGGCCATTGGTCCCCGTGAAGACAGCCTTCCCTCACGTGACCACAGGCAAGTTTCACATCCCGTGGAAACTGCCCGAAAAGGAAGAAGTGTCTAGGACCCAGACCGGCCCCAAGGAGGGTGACAGAAGCCGCCCAGTGGCTCTGGGGTGGCCCAGGTGATGGGCTGGACTGGATCCAGGCCGGCGGGCGGGGGGAGACAATGGCAGAGGATGGAGTGAGAGGGCGGCCCCTCGGGTGCACTGGTGAGGAGGGTGTGGCCACAGTGGGCGCAGTCGCCTACCTGTCATTGAGCTCCTGAGCAAGAAATGAACTGACGGCGCCTTCTTTTTTTTTTTCTTTTTCTTTTCAATCTTCACCTGAGGATATTTTTTTCCTCAATTTTTTAAAAATATATTTTATTGATTTTTACAGAGAGGAAGGGGAAGGGATAGAGAGTTAGAAACATCGATGAGAGAGAAACATCAGTCAGCTGCCTCCTGCGCACCCCCTACTGGGGATGTGCCTGCAACCAAGGTACATGCCCTTGACCGGAATCAAACCCGGGACCCTTCAGTCCGCAGGCCGATGCTCTATCCACTGAGCCAAACCGGTTAGGGCTTTTCCTCAATTTTTAGAGAGAGTAGAAGAGAGGGAAAGACAGAGAGAACCATCCATGTGAGAGAGACACATCGATTGGTTGCCTCCTATAGGAGCCCCAACCAGGGCCCAGGACAGGGAGGAGCCTGCAACCGAGGTACATGCCCCTGATGAGAATCGAACCCAGGACCCTTCAGTCCACAGGCCGTTCTATTCACTGAGCCACACCGGCCAGGGCTAGAGTGGCCTTCTTACCTTCTAATCCTCTCGCCTCCCTCGGCCCTTGGGGACCAGGGAGCACATTTGCCACCGTCCTGAGGTCTAGCCACTGAGGCCCAGCCGAGGCGGGGAAGTGGCTTTATGCGACCACAGTGGCTGCAGGAGGTCATGGCCCCAGGGCCTTGGAGTTGTGGGGCAGCCAGCATCCGGGAACGTTCGCGGGAACCTTCCCCACAGAATAAACCGTCGGTATTCCGCCCCGGCGTCTGCGTGCCCACACGGCGCTGAGGGGGTGACACATGTCCCGTGGGGAGCATGGGCCTGGCTGGCTGAGAAAGCCCAGCAGCCAGTCACAGCTGTGCCTTGCAAAGGTCGCCAGCTGGCGGGGCAGGAGCGAACTTGAACTTCAAGGTCAGTAGACAGCGTAGTTTTCCTGGCGGGTCTTGGGTTCCGTCCCGCCGCCCTGCAGAGCCCTGATGCACACCTTGCCCCCGACCCCAGCCCCTCCACACGGGACCGCCCGCAGCCGTGGGCTGGCGGGATCATGTGGCTCCGTCTTTTGTGATCATTAAGTTGATATTGCTATTCAGGGCTCCATTGAACTTGCACAACACTGAGAGGGAAGGACTCCCCATTTCACAGTTGACAAAGCCGAGGGCCCAGGGAGGTTAAGCAGCCTGCCCGAGGCCACACAGCTCGCTCGCCCACAGCCCCGGCCTTCCTCCAGGCAGTGACAGAGCCGGCTCCTGCTCCCGCTGCCTCAGGTCACAGTCATGACGCCGTCTCCCCCGCCGTCTCTTCCCCCTCTTACTCAGGCCTCCTGTGTGTGCTGCTCGGTGTATTCCTCCGGGCACCCCACCGCCCTGGCCGGGGGTGAGAGGGGGGTCCCGTGGCCCCCTTCCTGGCTCCCTCGTCTGGGACTGCCCACGCAGGGCGCCTGCGACCCCAAGGCCTGCGACCCGCAGCGTGGCCCCGGGAGCTGAGCCTTGCAGCAGCAGCTCAGGGTCACCCGTGCTCCGGCCTCGGCCTCTGCTCCTCTCCTGAGGCCAAAGCCACGGCCAGGGGATCCCTGAGCCTCTCCGCAGGGACTCCCGTTCACTCTCCCCCGCAGCCACAGCCCTGTCTCCCGCCCCTGCAGAGCCCATGGCGGGGGGAGGGGGCCGCGGGGGGGAGGGCAGGGGTGTCACAGATCTGCTCCCCGCGCCCTGCCCTGGCTTCTTCCCGGCCTGGCTACGGCTGCCTGAGAACAACACTTGAGCGCCGTTCACACTCCACGCCCACGCACTTCAGATACCAGGCCCATAGGTCACAGGGTGAGGGAGTCTGGCGCACACACACGCGCTCCGGGCCACAGCCACCGTCTGCCTGCAGGTGCCGGCCAAGGCGGGCGTGTCCGTGACGGAGGGCGGGCGGGGCGGGGAGAGCGCGGGCCCTGGTCCCGGAGCCACGGCGTGGCTCGGTGCGCCCTCGGCTGACTGTCCCGATTGTCCGTTTCGGAAGAAGGTGGGAAGAGGAGGCAGCTGTCCCGAAGTGGAACAGGGTCGCCACACCTGTGACCCAGTGTCGCCAGTCGGCACCTCCGTCTGGGAGGCCACAGGCCGGCGTCCCGGCGGAGCTGTCAGCAGGAGCCCGCGGGAGGGGTGCCCGGGACCGCGCCACCTCTCGGACCCTGTCCCAGGCCCAGGCGCCCCACCCAGTCGCTTCTGCCGGGCAGGCCTTTCCTGCGCCTGCACCGGAAACGATGGGCATCAGGAATAGAGCTTTAACTGTGAGCAACGAGGCCGCAAGCACTCGCGTTGGTTGAATGTCACTCGGGATGAAGTCGGCCGGTCTGTGGCTCACCGGAGGCGTCACTGCGCGCTCGGCAGCCAGGCGCCGACTCTGGCTCCGGAGGACGCTCTTTTGACCTAGAATCCAGGCCTGCGGATACTGTCGGGAGCCGTTTGGGTGCATCGGGGTTTGGAGAGAGAAGACACAGGAGGAGGCCACGGGTGATGGAGGCAGAGGCTGGACCCATGCTCTGGAGGCCAAGCCACGTCAGGGCTGCCAGCAGCCACCAGACGCCGGGCAAGGCCAGGCCGGCAGGTGCTTCCGGAGGCTCCCAGGAGTCACGGCTCTGCCGCACCTTGATCTTGGACGCCTGGCCTGAGACCAGAGATGCATTCCCGGCATCTGGGCTGCTGGTTTGGGGCCGTTTGCTACAGCAGGCCTGGGAGACAGCGGCATCGTCACGGACTCAGGGCTGAGGTTGCAGGCGGTGGAGGTGCACAGGGCACGCGCCCACCTGCACGGGAGACGGGCACCAAGGGCCACCCCTGGAGGGCGGAGGCACAGTAGGTCGGGACATGGTGTGTGTCCCGGAGCTGGAGGTCTGGAGAGGCACCCATTTGTGCACGAGCTCCTGATGCCCCTGAAGAAAGAGCCCCCCACTCCTGCCCCCGCCACACACACCTGCTGTCACTGGGCAGTGCCACTCTGCACTGCTGTGTCTCCAGGTCCTGTCTTTTTCATTTCACACTCACACTCACACACTCACACACACTCACACACATTCTCACACATACACACACACACTCACACACACTCACACACACACACACACATACACACACACTCACACACACACTCACACACATACACACACTCATACACACACATTAACACACACATTCTCACACACACACATTCTCACACATACACACACACTCATAGTCACACACGCACATTCACACACACTCACACTCACACACTCATACACACATACACATGCATACACACATGCACATTCACACACTCACACACACTCATATTCACATATGCACACGCACACCTCTTTGACACACACTCACATCCTCACACATACACACACATACACACACTCATACTCACACATGCATACACACATGCACATTCACACACACACTCATACACATGCACATGCACACCCCTTTGACAGCCATGCACCGGATACAGCTTTAATGTTTTACTCATATTCACTCATTTCACCTCCCCCCAGTTCTACCCTCCACCTTCCTGTGAGGGGGCCCTGGGGGTGTAGAATAGGACACCCCCTCCGGCCTGTACAGCCACAACCCCATTCAGTCCGACAGCCTAATGGATCACAATGATGATGTCACAGCCGCAGAGCAAGCTGGTCATCGAGACGCACACCTGGGATGGGTGATGGCGCCGCCTTCGCCGCCAGGGAGACTGAGGCGGGGCGGCAGCAGGAGGCCTGGAGGTGGCAGGAGGCCTGGCGGGTGGAGTGGCGGAGGGAGAAAGGCCCAGAGCAGAAACGCCCGCTGTGGCTTCCAAGAGGCACTGGGAGGAGGGGTTCTGGCTGCGGGAGGGGGTGGTCGTGTGAAGATGGGGCTGTGGGATCCCTCTGGATGCTGGAGGCGGTAACTGGTGGTGGACGGAGAGGGACAGACCGGCCAAGATGTCCAGAGGGCACGGGGGCTGGGCTGCGCCCAGGGCGGCAGCTGCCTTTGCTCCTCTGGCCGCTTCTTCGAAAGCCACACACCGAGAGCGAGATGGCAGCCGCTCTGGGCACAGCCTCCTCCGCGGGCCCCCAGTGGGCTCCTCCCGTCCCTCCACGCAGCTCCGCGCTGGGGAAGAAACCAACCCCGGCCGTCGCCTGGTGCCACCCATCGGAAGGGTGTCCTGAGGACAGCGAGTGCCTGTGGCCATGGGTCCTCCCAGTCCCAGCAGGGAAGGCAGCTGATGGGGAGGGAGCGGGGGGGAGGGGGGGGCGCCTCAGTGCCTCCCGGGCTCTGGCCCTCCGTGACCCCGCACCCCGCCTGCCAGACCGGCCAGCCCTGACCTTGGCTCTCATCGGCTTTAAATAGACGGAGCACCAGCCCGTGGCTGGGTGGGGTTTTGCACGATCAGGCCTCACCGTCTGCCGTGGCCAACGATCCTTTCATGGGCGTGTCCTGGGCCTTTTCTGTCAGGCGGCGGAGCAGCGAGGACACTGCTCTCTCTCACTCAGGGAGGAAGATGGTTTGGGTTTGAAGTGTTTGGGGAGCAGGTGGAGGAATAGGTGGCATGTTTTGTCTTCATTTCTCTTGGTGCCGTTTCATGCTACACGATTAAGGAGAAGGTCTGTCATGCGGGCGTTCCTAGGAGGCCTGGCCATCACGCTTAGTCAAACCGTAGGGTCCGGGTGTGGGAAACAGAGAAAAAGGAAGTAATAACAGTGAGTGCGGCGCACTCAGTTTGGATGGTTTGACTCCTAGTAACTCTACCCGGTACCTGCGTGCCCATCTCCCAGGTGGGGGCACTGAGGCCCCCAGTGTAGGTGACGTGTCGGAGGGAAATGCACGGCATGGACTTGTTTCCAGAACCTACTGCGTCTCCCCCGTCTGTCGCTGCGTTTCCGGAGCCCGAGTGTTGGCTCTAAGTGTGGTTTGGCAAATTCCATGAGCGCCTCTAACAGCATCCAGCATTGAAACATAGGATTTAAGACCCACCAGCATTGAGTATTTCTGAAATACAGAGAATCTTTTAATTTAACCTGTCCTCAGTCTTAGGGGTTCCATCTCTCCGAACCCTAGAGGTACAGGCAGCCCTAGAGTTGAAGGCGGATTGGGGGTCTTTTCCTCGCGTTTGCCCTGAGTTTATAAAAGGGGGAGGCGGGGGTGGGGAAGGAGTGGGTAGCTGGCCACCCCATCCCGCATCCCCTGGGGTCTTGACTGGAAAGAAAACAGACCCGATCTCTCTCCATCCTGTGCTGTTCATGGGGGATTAAGTGCTGCCTCTGTGTGAAGTGTTGCAGCGTTTGCGCTGTCACTGTCTGCAGTGCCCCATTGTTACCATAGGGAGCGGCTCAGACCTTAAGCAAAGCCCCACTCCAGGGCGGGGAGAAAGCCGTGGCGGCGCTGAAGCCGTGCACCTTGGGGTTCGAGGGCGGGTACGTCCGCGGTCCATCCCGCGGCAGGTGCGTGCCGGCCGCCGCTCATTCTCCTGCTCTTCTGTCCGCAGGGAAGAGCTTCACGCTGACGATCACCGTCTTCACAAACCCGCCGCAGGTCGCCACTTACCACCGCGCCATCAAGATCACCGTGGATGGGCCCCGGGAACCCCGAAGTAAGTGGGCCGCTCGGGGCTGGCACGCCCCCCGGCGGGCACGCTCGGGCGCCAGGGACAGTGTCCTTGAGTCCTTGGGTCCCACTGGCGTCGCTCAGATGTGGCTACGGCCTCTGCCAGCGGGGATGCGTGCCGGGCCCCCGCAGGGGGAGGAATTGTACTCTGACGCTGTCTCTCTCCGAGGCAGCCTCTGAGCTCTCTCTGAAACGTCCTCAGAGGGCAGAGGGGGCGAGGCCGACTCACGCGCATGTCAGAACCACGTCGGGCGGCGGGAGAGGAAGCACGAGTCCCTCAATACATGGAGTCCGACAGGATCAGAGACAAACAGTGAATGGACCTGGGCAGGCACAGGGGCGGCCGAGAAAAGGCCTGGGGTCAGAGTGGACCACAAGGGCCTGATCCCATCCGAGCTGGCTTTGTATTCGTTTGTGAAGGCTGGAGAAGGAAACTATGAAAATGACCGTTTTCTTTGGGTGGCACAGATGGAAATCTTATTACAGGATTGTTTAAAATAGAGAAAGGGAGGGTAGGAGGATGCTTTGGGGTTGGGGAGGGGAGAAACCGGTAAATATAGAAAGATGGCACCGAAAAAACAGCTCCTGTGAGGAGAGCTTTTAGAAGGAGTGGGCTGTTTAGTCTGCAGAGGGATGTCTTGCTGGTGACTTAATGACTATCTTGGGGTAAACACGGGAGTGACACTCTTTTCCAAGCCGCACCCTTCCCGGGTGGAGGCGGGGCTCCCCGTCCAGATCTGTGGCGCTGCCTGGGGCCCCGCCCAGTCCGGGTGCCTCACAGTATCGGGGTCCCCGGCGGAAACTCATCTCTCTGCTCAGGGGGGACATTCAGCACCAGGGCTTCCTGGCCCTGGAGGCTGAGCTGCAGGGAGGCCGGGCTCTGAGACGCGGAGATAAGGAGCCTGAGCTCTGGGGGCAAACAGGGGGGGTGCTGGTCCAGGCACTTACACCGCCAGCAGGTCATGGAGCCCCCCTGACCCTCGGGTTCCTCATCTGCAGAACAGGGATTCTACTGAGCGCTTCTGTGTGAGATTGAATGGGGTCGTGAGCACCTGGCAGGGAAGGGACGGGGCGGGGGCAGGGAGCCCTGGAGAGCCCCCCACCCGCCTGCATCTCCCTGGCGTCGCTCCGGCCGGGCCCTCTGAGGACTTTCGTTGTGGGGGAGCCGTGAGGCCGCCCTGGGCGTGGCTCCCTGCGTGTCACCCTTGCTCAGAGCACCTGTGGCTGTCTGTCCCATGGTCCCGGCCACAGCCTCCTGGCCGGCTGGTCCCCTGCTAGAACCATCCAGGGCCTGCCTCAGCTTCTCCGGTGCTGGAGTGGGAAGAGCCCCTCAGAAAACAGCCCCCACCAGGACGGCCCCTGGGACACGGTGTTCGTCCACGGCCCCCTCGGTTCCACGTGCCACCCTCCCGGGCTCCCTCCCATCTGAGCTTCTCTCCCCGGCAGCTTTCTCTGGCCCCGCCCGGACCCAGGAAACCGGGCTTGGTGACATCCTATTCCAGTTCCTGCGTGAAAAGCAGGGACCGCTAGTGACGAGCAGTGACCTGCTTTACACGGAGCGGGACGGGGGCTCTGCCGGAGCAGAGAGGAGCCGGGCTACCTGACAGCAAGGCCGGGGCGGGGGGGTGGGGGAGCAGAGGGCCTGGGGGCAGAGGGCCCGGGGGCAGAGGGCAGGGAGGACTGGACGCTGAGGGGGATGCGCTCCTAGCGGGGCTCACTCGGGGGCTGTCGAGTCTCTGTCTCTACCGGCGGACGGAAGCGAGCAGCCCGGTGGCGGCCTGCCTGGAGGAGGGAGCTCACACCACGTGGCCCCTCGACAGACCCCGCCCTCTGCCCTCCTGCCCGTCACCAAGGGCGGGGTGGCCCTCGCTAGTGTCTGCTGTCACCCCCAAGGCCCTGAGAGGTGGTTGGAGACGGACGGTGCGGGGCCTCCTCAGAGCCCGCCGCGGGGGAAGCGGGGGTTGGTGGCCAGGGCCTGCCGTCCACTCGCCTGCCCTGGCCTCTCCCTCCAGGAGCAGCCAGAGTGGCTGAGGGCAGGGGCTGGCCGAAGGGGCCCCCGGAGAGGCGCCTGTGTGTGGCGTCTTTCCTGGAAGTGAAAGTTAAATGAGCACGTATGTGCCGGACATAAAGAGGTGTTCTTCGTGCAGGGACACAGCCTCAGTTTCCCCAGCGGTTCTGGGAAAAGGCAGAGGCAGCCCGGGGCCGGACGCTGCTGTCCTCTCAGCTGTGAGTGGGGCCGTGGCTGCTCGGCGCGTGCGGTTTTCCTGGTGTCTGCCCGCTTCGGGTCCGGTGGGAAGTTCTTTTTGATGAAGCTCTGATCACCGCTTTTTTTTTTTTTTAAGAGAAAGTTAACAAGTTTTGCAGCTTTATTGGGATGTCAGCGACATGGTGTGTGAGTTTAAAGTCTCCTAAAGGATCCACGTACACGTTTATGTTGTGACATGCTTATCACAGGAAGTCGATCAGCACACCATCGCCTCACACAGCTCAGTGAGTGTGTATGTGTGCGTGTGCATGCACGTGTGTATGTGCGCATGTGTGGGTGCGTACATGTGTGCATGTGTGTGCATGTGTGTACGAGCGTGTGTGCATCCACGTGTGTATGTGTGCGCGCATGTGTGGGTGTGTGCATGTGTGCATGTGTGCATGAGTGTGTGCATCCACGTGTGTATATGTGTGTGCGTGTGTGCGCATGTGTGGGTGTGTACACGTGCACATGTGTGTATGAGTGTGTGCATCCACGTGTGTATATGTGTGTGCGTGTGTGCACACGTGTGGGTGTGTACACGTGTGCATGTGTGTACGAGTGTGTGCATCCACATGTGTATATGTGTGTGCGCTTGTGTGTGTGGTGAGAGCTCTCAGAGCTACTCTTTGGCAGCTGTCATGTATACACTGAACACACGCTGTTCACTAGAGTCACGTCCGTACATCACAGCCCAGGGCTTAGTCCTCTTCTAACCGGAAGTGTGTACCCTGTGACCAATTTCACTCATTTCCGCCCCCGCCCTCACCCGGCAGCCACCGGTCTTCCCTGTGCCTCCAAGCTCCGTTCTTCAGGTTCCACAGTGAGGCCACACAGCGCTGCTCTGCCTGTCAGACCATCTCACTCAGCACAATGCCCTCGAGGCCCATCCGTGTCCTGGAAAATAGCAGGATTCCCTTCTTTCTCCTGGCTGAGTAATACCCCACTGTGTGCGATACACACTCACACACACACACACACACACTCACACACTCATACACTCACACACACACACACATACACACACTCACACACACATACACACACTCATACACACACACACACACACACACTCATACACACACACATACGCACACATACACACACTCATACACTCACACACACTCACACACACTCACACACACACTCATACACACACACTCATACACACACTCACACACACACATATACTCACACACCCATACACACTCACATATACACATTCACACACACATACACTCACACATCCATACACACTCACACACACACACATACACACCCATACACTCACACACCCATACACACATATACACACACACACACTCACACATCCATACACACACTCACACACGCACACACATATACTCACACACCCATACACACTCACATATACACATTCACACACACACTCACACACACACATATACTCACACACCCATACACACATATACACATTCACACACTCACACATACACACACACACACTCACACTCATACACACACTCACACACACATATACACACCCATACACACTCACATATACACATTCACACACATACATTCACACATTCATACACACTCGCATACTCACTCATACACTCACGCACACACATACACACACACTCATACACACATACTCATACACTCACACACTCACACACATACACTCTCACAAACACACTCACACACATACACACACACACACTCATCACTGCCTTTTCTTCATCCATCCACCCATCCGCCCATGCACCCATCCGCCCATCCACCCATCGATAGGCACGTAGGTTGCTCTGTGTCTGGGACATTGTGGCTGATTCACAGTCACCTCGGATGTGGTGCTGAGTGGTCCCTGCATGTAGATCAGGAGGCCCAGACAGCGTCACATCTATGATTACAAGACCCCCAATGTCCTTCTCATTATGGTGCTGGGGGTTCTGGGTAATTCTTGTAGAATGGCCTGGCATGGCCAAGTCAAATAGTTTTTTGGTATGTTTGGGGTTTTTTTAGTATATTTTTTAATTGATTTCAGAGAGGAAGGGAGAGGGAGAGAGAGAGAGAGAAACATCAATGATGAGAGAGAATCATGGATCGGTTGCCTCCTGCACGTCCCCCACTGAGGATCGAGCCTGCAACCTGGGCATGTGCCCTGACCGGGAATTGAACTGTGACCTCCTGGTTCATAGGTCAACGCTCAACCACTGAGCCACACCGGCCGGGCTTATGTCTTACATTTGTAGGACCTAATTAAAACCTCTGGCGTGGTCCATGCGTCTGTCATTCAGTCCGTGTGCCTGTAATAGTCGTGTTGATGGGCAGATGCTCCGCGGGAGGACTTGAATGTGCGCCTCAGCTCGGTCCGGGCGGGAGGATGTTTTGCTGAGCAGAGGGTGAGGAGAGCGAGCCGTTGGTGCCTCTCTGACCCCGTGGCGGGGGGTGGGGGGCGTCCCCGTGCTGTAGGGTGTAGACGGTCATGCTGATGTCATGAGCCGTCACCTGTCTAGCCAGGAGTCTGTTACATCTGGAACACTGAGTAACCCAATTAAAAACGGAAAAGGTTAATAAAACAAACATTGGCCATTTCTGGGGTGACGTCTGCCCTGGGGCGGAAGGAGTCGGTCACAGCCACGGCGCCGGGAGCCCGGGGCCGGGTAACGGCTGGGGCTCTGGGATATGCTGTTTCCCGCGGCCCTGGTGTTAGGCCAGCCAACGTTGTTTTTAAATAGGGAGTTACAGTCCAGATCATCCGCCTGAAGGCCTGGTGCCCGTCACTCACTCGCTTTGCGAAGGGCTGTGTTGAGATCCAGCAGCAGCGAAGGCCATTTTCTTCTACGCTTCTGAGTGCAAATAGCAAGCCCATCGTAGATGCACGGCGGGGACACGGGACCTGTATAAGGTAGAGGGCAAGTTTGTCTCAACTGAAGACAAATATCCCAGTTATTTTCACCAAGTTATTTTCTCTTAATCATGAAAACTCCTGATAATAATGGCAGCCCCCGTGCTGTTTGCCCAGCACCGCTCACCGCCCTGGCACAGGCGCTGATGCAGCCTTCGCCAGAGCAGGCGGGGGAGGCTGAGCCGGGGGGATGGAGGCCCTCGCCAAGGTCACGGGGTCAGGCAGCGGCAGTGCCAGGGCAGCCAGACGCGGGACCCGCAGGCGCCGTCTGCCTTTGGGAACCGCACCAGCTCCTCCCTGAGCTACCGGATTGAACTGTGTTTCAGAAACGTCTGATGCGGAGAGTTTGTCAATACGGTTCTGCTTCAAGTACCGTTTCCTCGGAGAAAGCAGAGCCCGCAGCCTTGGCAGCGGTCGCGTTTGTGCTGACGGGAAGGGATCGCGTGTTCCCTGGGGCAGGAGGCAGCCACGCTGTCACACGTTCGATGCGGTTCCGTGTCTGTCCCTGCGGGGTCCACGTGGGGGGCCGGGCATCCATGGGGACCTGAGGGGGGGTGCATAGCACACACCCCTTCCGCCCGTGCCGGCTGCAGGAGTTGTGCGACAGGTGGCCACCAGGTGAGCAGTCCAGGCCCCTTTGACGAGTCTCCACGGAGGCCGTGCGAGGGATGTTTGTGTCACACGTGCTCCTGAACGGCCAGCAGAAGGCCAGGCGACTTCATGGGTCTGTAATCTCGGATTTAACCATCGGTCATTGTCACTTTGCTTGAAGTGTATCTTTTTTTTAAACATATTTTTATTGATTTCAGAGAGGAAGGGAGAGGGAGAGAGAGAGAAAAAAACATCAATGATGAGAGAGACTCATGGATCAGCTGCCTCCTGCACGCCCAACACTGGGGATCAAGCCCACAACCCGGGGATGTGCCCTCACGGGGAATCGAACCGTGACCTCCTGGTTCATAGGTCGATGCTCAACCACCCAGTGCCAACCACCTAGTGCCAACCACCCAGTGCCACACCACCGAGAGCCACACCACCCAGTGCCACACCACCCAGTGCCACACCACCGAGAGCCACACAACCCAGAGCCACACCACCCAGTGCCACACCACCGAGAGCCACACCACTGAGAGCCACACCACCCAGTGCCACACCACCCAGTGCCACACCACTGAGAGCCACACCACTGAGAGCCACACCACCCAGTGCCACACCACCCAGTGCCACACCACTGAGAGCCACACCACCCAGTGCCACACCACTGAGAGCCACACCACCCAGTGCCACACAACTGAAAGCCACACCACTGAGAGCCATACCACCCAGTGCCACACCACCCAGTGCCACACCACCGAGAGCCACACCACCCAGTGCCACACCACTGAGAGCCACACCACCCAGTGCCACACCACTGAGAGCCACACCACCCAGTGCCACACCACTGAGAGCCACACCACTGAGAGCCATACCACCCAGTGCCACACCACCCAGTGCCACACCACCGAGAGCCACACCACCCAGTGCCACACCACTGAGAGCCACACCACTGAGAGCCACACCACCCAGTGCCACACCACTGAGAGCCACACCACTGAGAGCCATACCACCCAGTGCCACACCACCCAGTGCCACACCACCGAGAGCCACACCACCCAGTGCCACACAACTGAGAGCCACACCACTGAGAGCCAAACCACCCAGTGCCACACCACCCAGTGCCACACCACGGAGAGCCACACCACCCAGTGCCACACAACCGAGAGCCACACCACTGAGAGCCATACCACCCAGTGCCACACCACCCAGTGCCACACCACTGAGAGCCACACCACTGAGAGCCACACCACCCAGTGCCACACCACCTGCCACACCACTGAGAGCCACACCACCCAGTGCCACACCACTGAGAGCCACACCACCCAGTGCCACACCACCCAGTGCCACACAACTGAGAGCCACACCACTGAGAGCCATACCACCCAGTGCCACACCACCGAGAGCCACACCACCCAGTGCCACACCACCGAGAGCCACACCACCCAGTGCCACACCACTGAGAGCCACACCACTGAGAGCCATACCACCCAGTGCCACACTACCCAGTGCCACACCACCGAGAGCCACACCACCCAGTGCCACACCACTGAGAGCCATACCACCCAGTGCCACACCACCCAGTGCCACACTACCCAGTGCCACACCACTGAGAGCCATACCACCCAGTGCCACACCACCCAGTGCCACACCACCAAGAGCCATACCACCCAGTGCCACACCACCCAGTGCCACAGCAACAAGTGCAACACCACTGAGAGCCACGCCATTGAGTGCCACACCACCGAGAGCCACACCACCCAGTGCCACCCCACTGAGGTCGAGAACTAAGTTCTCCATCACAGCCCTTGCGACAACTTACTGTATGAAGGGCTAAAGGAAAAACTCCTACCTGTGTTTAGGCTTTCGTTTCTCAATTTTGAAACATGTGAAAAGGTGGGCCCTGAACTGGGATGTGGGTTTCACGCCGGCACCTTGGCCAGGGGTGTGCACGCGGGCAGTTGGTGCTCTCACCCCTTTCCTCTGCGGTCAAACTCGGCAATGGAGCGAGGTCGCCTCTCGCGAGTTCCCACTCGAAGGGGAACAAGAAACGTCAGACAAACCCTCGATTCCCACCCACAGGGCCTGGAGGCCGGGCTCTGTGGGCCTCGCCTTCCTAGCGCATTAGCCTGTCTGCGTCACCCCGGCCGGACTGGAGGAGTCACTTGCTTCGCTGCCAGTGTTTAAAGGGCTTTTGTCGTTTGCTTTTTAAGTTACCCGGCTCTGAGTAGCGCACTCAGTTTCCTGCATCCCTGGCTCCTGGCCATCCACTCGTAATCTCAGGGGTTGGGGGCCGCATTGGGGCACCTGCTAACTGTGTGGGCGACCCACAGGGGGTGCGGGCCTGGCTGTGCCTCCACAGGGACGGTGGCTGTCGTGCGGGGTGGGAGGCTGAGTGGGGCCCCCCCCCCATGGATGGTGGGAACCACGCCTGGGACACAGGAGCCTCGGGGAGCTGGGCAGAGGCCCGAAACCCTTGGCCGTAAGGCAACGCTAAAGAGAGAAGATTTGTGAAGCCGAAGCTTAAAAATTCATGAAGCTGCATAACATAGCCTTTTAGATGTTTGTTTAAACATTTATGTATTTTGATTTTTCCCAGTTTCTTTTGTATTTAGCCCCAGTTCAGTGGTGCAGTTTCTTTCCCCGGGGTCCCTTGTGTGCCCATGGCCTGGCCTCCCAACGGTGAAGGTGACCCGGGGCGGGGCGGGGGCGGGGTTCTGGGTGAGCAGCGTTGGATGCCGGTGGTACTTGCCATCCACCAAGTAGGCCTTTTCCAAAATATGCGTGTGGCTGAGGGTGAGGCGCTTCCACAAGTTCTAGAACACAGACACAAGACGGACACAAGACGTGCCGCTCTCCTGGGGTTCAGACGAGGGCAGCTCACCTGCGGGGGCCGGGGGAGCCGGGACGGCCAGCCACCGCCAGGCTTTGCAGCATAGAGAGGCGCTCGGCCGCCCTCGGGTTTCTGAAGCCACGTGCCCGCAGCTGCTCAGGGCGGGTTTCTGGTTGGTTGGTTGGTTGGTTGGCTGGGGTTTTTGTTTGTTTTTTGCACATGTGGGGGTGTCTGTTTGGGAGCCCCTTCTCCTTGCCCCTCACAGACACTCGGTGGCCCGGGGATCACCGCACAGCGTTGGGGATCCTTCGTGCCGGCGCTGATCCCGTGGTCTGCGCCCGCCCCCCCACCTGTGGCCTGAGAGCAGCCCCCTCCCCCCGTGGTTGGGGAGCGGCTAAGTGAGGCCCACGCTGCCATCTGGTTGCGTTAGGGGAGCAGTTAAGCGCGGCCTTGGGGGCCTGGCAGCTGCAGGAACAGGGGCCGGGTTCCACGCGCAGCTCCACACGAGTGGGCGCCCACGGCTGGGCGGATGCCAGGTGGATTGCTGACGGCGCCTGGCAGCCCTGGCACTTCACAGCGCCGGCCTCCGGCGAGGGGCGGACTCGGGACTGTGCCCACACGTGAGCACTGGCATCTTTCACTTCGAAAAACGACAAAAACCTTCCTGGGATTTTGCCAGAGGCTTCGGTTCTTCCCTGTGCGGCCGAGTCGCTGAGAGAACTGCATCGGGGAGGCCGAGCGCCGCAGGCCACTCGCGGAGCACCGTGTCCGGGGCCGTTTAAATCCGTGCAGGAGAAGCTCCGGCTCCAACGCTGAGCTCGGGGGCCGAGCTGCACACGCGTGTTCCCGCACCGCGTGTTCCTGCCCCCGCGTGTTCCCGCCCCGCGTGTTCCCGCCCCCGCGTGTTCCCGCCCGAGCTGCCCCCGCGTGTTCCCGCCCCCGCGTGTTCCCGCCCGAGCTGCCCCCGCGTGTTCCCGCCCCCGCGTGTTCCCGCCCCGCGTCTCCTGCTGCGCAGTTTGCTTCCCAGGTTGGCTTTGCTGCCGCGAGGGGTTGGCAGTACAGAGGCGGCAATTGGGCGGAACCTGCTGCCGGGCATCACCCTGAGCGACCAGCACCGAGGGCGACGCGGGCGCGGCCGGATGGGAAGCGGCTTTTCGCAGCGGGGCTGAGCCTGGTTTTATTTCCGTCCGTCCCGGGTCCGCCTGGGCCTGCGGTGCTCCTAGGAACGGCCACTCTCGCCGGTCGGTTGGCTCTTGGTTAGAGCATCGGCCTCGGACAGAAGGGTCGTGGGTTCGATTCCCAGTCAAGTGCACGTCCCCATTGGGGACGAGTGTGGGAGGCAACCGACCCATCTCTCTCCCATCGACGTCTCTCTCTCTCTCTCTCTCTCTCTCTCCCCGCTTCTCCCTTCTTTTCACTCTCTCTAGAAATCAATGGAAAACATACCCTAGGGCAGCGGTTCTCAAACTTCCTCACGCCGCGACCCTTTCATACAGCTCCTCATGTGGTGGTGACCCCCAACCATAAAATTATTTTCGTTGCTACTTCATCACTGTCATGTTGCTACTGTTATGAATCATCGTGTAAATATCTGATATGCGGGATGTATTTTCATTGTCACAAATTGAACATAATTAAAGCATAGTGATGAATCACAAAAACAATATGTAATTATATGTGTTTTCCGATGGGCTTAGGCGACCCCTGTGAAAGGGTCGTGTGACCCCCAAAGGGGTCGCGACCCACAGGTTGAGAACCGCTGCCCTGGGGTGAGGATTAAAAATAATTCACCCCAGCCAGCAGCTACACATTCTGGAGGCACATTTATAATCGAAAGACAAGGTAAAAAGAAATTCAAGTTCCGAAAGCAACGTTTTTTTCTATTTGCCTTTTTTTTCTGTTTTAAGGAGTGCAATCAGGTGGGTCTGCCTGCTCCCTCCACCCCGTTGGCAGGGGAATGGCCAGGCCTGGGTTTTACTCCCGTGACTTACGTAGACGCAGGGCCCCGGAGAGCAGGTATCGGCGTAAACGGAGGCTGCCAGTGAAGGCGTCCTGTTCTGGACCAAATGCCGAGCACCTGAGGCGATGTTTGTTGGTTTGGTTTGGTCTGGTCTGGTTTGTCTGGTTTGTCTGGTTTGGTTTGGTTTGGTTTGGTTCCCCGTGGCTTGGGGGTGATCTGTCCTCTGGTTGTGGATAGAAAGTAAATATCTGAAATAAGTAAGATCCTCCGTGCTCAGTACATGGATGGTCCTTTTTGGATTTGCCCCTGACATCACCTTGTTTTTGTTTGACTTGACAGTGGTTTTATGATCTTTCTAACTCACCCATCTTGAAGAGCTGAGGAGTAAGCATAGCGACATGGTGGCGGTCATTTCCGATATCGCCAGCAGGGCGGAGCTCCGGTTCCAGACACGAGGCAGGGCCGGGGCCTGAGGCCGCGAGGCCGTGTTTGGAGCCGGACCAGCCAGCCCCTGCTTCTCCCTGCCTGCGTGTCCGTGTCCCCATCTGCAGTGTGGGCTTGGGGATGCCTCCCTCAGGAGGGTGTGAGGACTGAATGTGATAGCCTGAGAGGCAACCTGGCGGGGGGCGGGAGGGGGGGTGGGGCGCTGGCCACCCAGGTGGGAAGCTGGCTGCCGGATTCAGCCTTCCTCTCTTCTGTGACCAGAGCAGCGCCCCCAGCTCAGCGTCCTTAGGTAAAACCAGGAAGATGGCACCCTTACTGGGGAGCGGCTGGTGCAGGCGGCATGAAGGGCCACGGCGCCTGGCACACAGGGGCCCTTACACATCAGCTGCTGGGAAAGCACATGCCCAGGACCAGGCCGGCCCTCCCTCCCGCATCCCCCTCTTCCCCCCGCAGGCCTGCCCTCCCCCAGAAAACTCCTGGGACTCTGCCCAGGTGGGGGCCAGAGAGCTGCCGATGCCAACTTTAAAAACCCTGGGCTCAGAATACAATACAATAAGGGCTTGTTTCTCTCCTTTCCTTCCACCCTCCCTGTTCTTAACCCCAAATACTGAAGCACCGAGCCGACAACTCATTCCTCGCTGGGGCCCTGCTTCCTTGCAGAAAGGTGTTCTTTCAAACAAAGGTTTCTGTCCAAATGTAGTTGTGTCTTAGCCGAGCGTTTGCACTCTTGCTGCTGTGGGACCTGGCAAGGCGCTTAGCATCTAGAAGCTTCCACCGCGCCACCCGCGAGGGCGGGGTGGTGATCTGAGCTGTGCCTGTGCAGAGGGTTGTTTGAAGGAACTGAGGTCATCCACAGGGGTGGGCCATAGCGGCTATGGTCGCATCACAACAACACAATAATCGATAAATAATAACAGAAAAATAAACTATGTCCCCCATAGTCACAATAGTAAACCCACTTGTGCCACCCAGTAGACGGTCTGCCCATTAGATAGTAGCTATGTGATTAGATGATAGGAAAATAACGGAGACATTTATTATTGGATGTGTTACATGAAAATCTGAGGGCCTCAAATAAGATGTTATGGGTTTCTCGAAGGCAGATTTCATCTCATTGTGGCTGCTGGGGTTGATGAGAAGAAAATGGTAGAAAAAGAAATGAAGGCATCCGGTCAACCCCCAGCGTAGCCCGAGCTTTCGCCGTCTCCCCTTTGCCTTAGGAGAGCTTGGCGTCTTCTTTCCCTCCCGCTGCGCCCGCTCAGACAGAGGGAGGCAGGGAGCAGCGTGGACAGCGGGGAGAGCCGCGTCCTCCTTTCACACGATTTCTCTTCCCAAACCAAATGCCATCTCGTCTGCGTGACTGATTCCGTTTTCTTTCCGTGACAGGTTCGCGCAGCATGGAACGTCTTAGTGCCGCTTGCTTCGTTCGTCCTTACTCGCTTTTTTTTCCGCCCGTGGCTTTTTATATATGCTGCTGGCCTGAGATTTCTGGGTTAGATTTCAGGGGTGAAATGTGACATCCCTGGGCCTCGGTGCCAGGTTCCCAGGGTTCCTGAGGCAGCCAGTGCAGCTGCTGGGGGTGACAGTGCCCGAGGCCCCGAGGCCGCGCCGGGCGGATGCGGACGCCGGGGAGCAGGTCTGAGAAACCCTGCCATGTCCTGGGTGATTCAGCGTCTGAAAATAAACAGGAGCCAGGCCGGGAGGAGGAACTGGAAAAGGCTGAAATTTGAGGCTCGGGGGCTGGGCTCACAGGCTGCTCTGTGAACTGGAAAGAATCCTGAGCCTTGGGCTAGGGTGCGGCCGCGGTGGAGGGCCCCCGGCCTGGGAACCCGGGTTCTGGCCCAGGCTGGCTCTCTGAGGCCCAGTGGCCCTCGGCCCTTGTCAGAACCTGTTTCCCCATCTGCAGAATGAGGCGGGGGGGGGGGGGGGGATTTGATGATTTCACGACCCTTCTCAGCTTCTAACAGTGGGACTTGGTGTCTATGGGAGCGACTGCCAGTTCCCACATCATTCGCTCACCTGGCCAAGGAGAAGCCAGAGCCCGGGGCCTGGAACCACTGCCAGCCCGGGGAGACGGAGATCCGGGACTGGGGCGCGGGGGGGGGGGGGGGGGGGCAGCCAGGGAAGAGGTGGACAGGGGGTGCATCTCCTCGCTCCCCAAGCTAGCCAGAGAGAGAGAAATGCAGGTCCCCTCCAGAGTGCCAGGCCATGCGTGGGGGGATCGCCACGAGGCTGCCCATGGCGCTGGCGGCCTTTTCAAACGGAAGCCGCCCTTAGAGCCGCACGGTGCTCAGCTGTGCAGGCCCCGGAGGCCCGGGCTGATGGCTCAGCCAGCGAGGAGGGATGGCGTGGGCCTGCCTCCAGCCGCCCCTCCTGGGCCTCCTCGGTCCCGGCTGCGCCGCAGTACCTGCCCGCTATCTCCCCATCTCGCCGCAAGCAGCTCTGGTTGACCACACCACTTCCCTATTGAAAGTTAATACCGTTTGACTCACTGCGCTCGGGCCTGCGCCAAGGGAAACACGCGGAGAATAACCGGCTTGTGCGGCCTCGGGAGGCCCCGGCCGCTGGCAGACCTGCACAGTAGCCTTACTATGTCTCGCGGCTGCAGCTGCAGAGAAAAGGGAGGAAGCAGAAGTGGTTAAAAAGGGGGCGGGGGGGGCAGGAGCCAGAGCCGGGCAGGGCGTGGGGGGCCCTTGGGCCTGGCAGAGGCTCCGTCATCTTCAAGCCTCGACCTGGGCTGAGATGCGGCTTTCACACACCAGGTGTCCACACAGAGGAGGGCTGTTCACGGAGCGAAAAGGAGAGAGTTCAAGTGCAAGACGTCCCCTGAAAAGGCGGCCCCTGGGCTTCCCTGGCGGAGAGGAGCGGGGTGCTGGGCCCAGGCAGGGTCCCTGCGGGGGGCGAGGGCAGGGCTGTCCCTTCCCCACGTGGAGAGGTTGGGACAGGACAGTGGCCGGGCTGGCCAGGGAAGTGTGGGCAGCCTCCTCGTCCTTCTGCGCTCGCTGGCTCAGGGATCACCAGGGTGAGCGGGCGCCTGCGTCTTAGGCTAAACAGCACTTTCCCCGCTAGGGCCCCCCCTCCCCCTGAGCCCGGCAGGCGGTGGCTCCTGTTCTCATCACCCGCCCTGGCCTTTAGGAGTCCCCAGCAGAGAGCCACTCGCCAAGGGCAGGGACCTGGGGACAAGGCTCCCCCGCCCCCCAGAGGCTCCTTCAGAGGTGGGTGCTGACCACAGGGGCCGGGAGTCAGCCTGGTGAGGAGGGTAAGAGCATTCTCTGGACGGCGTGCGATGGGGATGTGCGGTGGGGGGTGTGCGGTGGGAATGTGCGGTGGGGACGTGCGGTGGGGGGTGTATGGTGGGGACGTACGGTGGGGACGTGCGGTGGGGGGGTGGGCGGTGGGGGTGTGAGGTAGGGCCACAGCCTGTTAGAAACAACCCCTGGCTGCCGTTGGCTTCCGGACACGTCAGTGCTCAGGGGCAGAGTTCTCGGGGCTCCCCGACCCTTCGCACCGGCGGGGCCTGCTTGGCCGTCTCACAGGCCTGGGCTGGCTCTCTGCTCCCACAAGGCCACCCGGCATCCAGCTGGCACCCGTGACACCAGAGAGCGTGGGAACCAGAGGCCCCGGCCCTGCTGCCGGGACAGGCACTGGGCAGGCTCCTAGGGGTGGGCGGGGCTCTTCTGACCTCTGTCAGCAGGGGCAGAGGTCACTCAGGTCATCCGAGGTCAGCCGAGGTGCTCAAGGATGAGACGTGCCCAGGAAAGGGGACTCGTTCACTCGCTCGCGCCCTCCTTCACGCATCCGCCTGGTTGTGGCACCGCCACCGGCCTGGAAGGGACTCTCAGTTTCCCGGCCTGTCTGAGCCCGCCCTGCGCCTGGGCCAGGAATGCGTGGCATGTGCCCTGCGCGGGCGGGCGGGCGGGCGAGGGGAGACCCGCAGGGGTCGGGCCTGTGCCGGCAGCGGGAGGCCCGGGTGCAGCCTGGGGGCTCAGGGCCATTCTCACCTTTTCCTCAGCACTTGCCCTGGGGGCCGACCGGAGCTCAGCTGACCGACCAGCTGACCGACCGGCAGTTCAACCAACAGCAGGGTGGTGTCTGCCGATGGGGGGGGGAGGGGGGGGACTGCTGTGAGGGGACAGAGAAGCTCTGGCTCTGGGTGGCGGGCACACGGGGCCACATACAGACCTTGTAACATGGAAACCTACACATGAAACCTGCATGAACATGTTAAGCAGTGTCACCCCAACCAATTTTATAAATAAATTTAAAAAAAACAAGTAAGTATCCCTAGCCGGTTTGGCTCAGTAGATAGAGCGTCGGCCTGTGGACTGAAGTGTCCTGGGTTTGATTCCGGTCAAGGGCGTGTACCTTGGTTGCAGGCATATCCCCAGTAGGGAGTGTGCAGGAGGTGGCTGATCGATGTTTCTCTCCCTTCGATGTTTCTGTCTATCCCTCTCCCTTCCTCTCTGTAAAAATCAATAAAATATATTTTAAAAAAAATAAGTAAATAAATGAATGAATAAATAAATAAAAGGCAGGTCAGAGGCAGCATCCCCAGGCCACACTCTCCACCTCCTCCAAAACCCACCCTCGAAGTCGCCCTCCATCAAACCCTCCTGCTGTCCGTCCCTCTGTCCATCCCTCCGTCCGTCCCTCCGTCCGTCCCTCCATCCACCCCTCCATCCGTCCCTCCGTCCGTCCCTCCGTCCGTCCCTCTGTCCGTCCCTCCGCCCGTCCCTCCGTGGGGACAGGAGGTACCGGGAAGTCAATGCACAGTGCCCGCCGCTACCACTCTCAGCTACTCTTTCATTTGCTTTCCAGCAGGGATTTCCCCACAGTCCCTTCCCAGGGAGGGCGATGGTCGCGGGAACTGGAGGCCAGGAGAAGAGAAAGAGCCTTGAACTTGGGAGCCGTCTGCACCAGAGGGCCACCCGGCGGTTCTCACCCTCAGTGGCAATTACCTGCTTAGTCAGGGCACCAACAGGAGGTCACCGGGGCGACCGTGACACCGGTTCGTCTCTGGCTTCAGGGAGCTTCGGCTCAGGGAGCTCACGTGCGTGAGTGAAAGGCTCCGCTGTCTGTGACTGCGGCGTGAGCTGCTGGAGCTCAGTTTTGCTTCTGTTTTTGTCCCTGAGCTTTGGGGACGTGGTTCGGGGAGGGCAGGGCCCGGGGCAGCCCTGTGTGGCCTTCGCCTGGAGTCCGTGTGAGCGGAGGACTGGCCCTGGCCTAGCGGGCTTTCCTCGCGACGTGGCTGTGGCCTTCTCCACCTCCCCTTCCTGCGTGTCCAGCAGTGGCCGTAGCCCGTGGCCGAGGACACTGTGGTCATGCCTGTGTGTTTCGCAGACTCCAGACAATTCATGAAACGCCGTATGTTTGGTTACCGGTTCTTTTTTTCCCTCTACACGTGGTTTTTCTGCGTCTTGTAGTTTCATTTTAGCCGAAACCTTTCACTCACACTTCTTTTGCCCTGAACGCGGTCTCCTCTCTTGCGGTCTGATGAGGACAGGTGGGTGGCACCAGTCACCGCGGACCTGAGCACCTCCTGCGTCAGTCTTGGTTGTTCCGTCTCCGCTGAGTGAGCCTGTTTTGTGGCAGGTGCTCTTCCGGGTGCTAGGGACCCAGCTGTGAAAAGGGAGACAGGATCCCACCCTCCTGGGGCTCACAGTCCACGGGGCACAGACAGACCAGAAGTAACGTTAATTAGTGCTACGCAGGAAACCGGAGCAAAGGGGATCGGGCAGCTTGGGGACAGTGTGCCACTTGGAATAGGAGTCAAGTCTCATCAGGGACAAGATGACATGTAGGCAAAGGCGTGAAGGGTAGAAGGTCCCGGTATCCGAGGAGAGATTATTCGGGGCCAACAGCACGTGCAAAGGCCCTGAGGCAGGCGTGCAGCAGCAACAGCAACCAGACGTGTGGCTGGAGCAGGGTGGGGAATGCCAACCATCTGCCTTCTGGTTTCAAGGAGGGGATCCACCTTAGAAACAGGCTCAGCCAAAGGCCAGCCTGACCTCTAAAACGTGCCCTTCATGCCTCGTGAGGGGCCACTGCTGGCCGAGGTTTGGGGGACTCGGGATAGGGAAGCCCCGTGTACAGGCAGACTTGGTGGTCACATGGTGGCCTGTCGCCACCTGCCAGAGGAGCCAAAGCTCATTCCACCCGTGGGTGTGCCTGGTCCTCAGGGGTGAAGCTTCGTGTCTCTAAGATCCCCAAGTGGAAGCACGCTGCCTGGAAGGAGCGCATCCCAGTGGGTTCACCCCACCGCTCACTGACTTACCTGCCTGTGGGAGGCGGGAGGGCATGAGCTCAGGGACAGTGCCCTGCACAGGCGCATGGGTGGGGCTGAAGTTCACGGGTGGGTGATGGGGACCTCCTGCTTGCGGTCCTCTGGCCGCTGATGGGAGGGGCCATTATTTTCTAACCGGTAAGAGGAGCCGGGACATGTGCCCTGGATTAGGTTCGGCAGCATGGCTTTCTCTCCGGCTGCTGCCCCGACAGCTGCCCAGCTGGTCTGCAGGAGCGCAAAAGGCCGCTCGGCCTGGACACCGCCACGGGAGGCGGTGGGAAGGGCACACCCAGAAGGGCTGTGCCAGTTGCTCAGGCAGCAGGTCCGCTCAGGGCAGGCTTGGGGGGGGGGGGGGAAGGGAGGAGCAGCTCCAGGATCCCTGTGTCCCAGGCCACGAGTGACTGTCTGAAGGGAAGAGCAGGAGGGGGGGAGGGTGCTCTCAGGGTGCACTGGGGGCGCCCGCAGCAGGGGGTCACCAGTGGGGAGGGGGGCGGGTGGAGTCCCGGAGCTGAAGACCTGGTGGGATCAGGCCGATGGGGCTTGGGACTGGCTCCCAAAGGCCAGGCATTTGCCTGAAAAAAGGAAGGAAAAACAGAAAGAGAGAAAGAGAGGAAGGAAGAGGGAGGGAGGAGGGAGGGAGGGAAGGAGGGAGGGAGGGAAGGAGAAAGGAAGGAAGAAAGAAAGGGGAAGGGAGGAAGGGAGGGAGGGAGCTTTGAGAGCCTAATGCCATATGATGCTTTCCTGTCTGAGAAGCCTGTGCTGAGTGAGAGTCGTCCGGTGGAACCAGCCGAGTGGCTTATCTGCAGGTGCAGTTGTGCGATGCGTAGAGGAGCCCCGTAGTCCCTAACCCCAGGCCGCCAGATAAGGAGGCTACGGATGGAGAGACTCGCTCTGTCCACAGGAGACGCGGTGGAAAAGCAGGTTTAGAAACAGAGTTAACCTCCAGGCAGACAGCCCAGCTCCCCGGGGCCTCAGCATGCACCCCCATCCTGATGGGCTCAGAGGCCTCCCCCTGAGAATCCCGGGTTCAACTGAGAGCTCAGCCTGAGCATTGTGACTGCGACTCCCGGACCCTCTCAGTGAGGTGGGAGCGACAGCCCCCGCCCGGCCTGACCTTGGCATTCTCAGTGGCCGGCGTGCATCGAAGGATCAGGAAATTAGGAGAAAGACCAGGAGTCATCACCGCACGCTCAGCCCCCGGTGCCGCGGGCCTGGGTCTGAGCACAGTGCTGGTGTATTTGGTGCTTTCGTTTCCACCCCAGAGCAAATGAGAAGCACGTTGAAGGCGCAGGGCCATGGGGAGGAGTGGCCCCCGCACTCCCAGCTCCCAGGATGCTCCTGGGCCAGCGCAGCCCCTGCCCCTGAGCAGAATCCAAATTCTTGGCCGCACCCCACGCCTGCCACTCAGGAGGGGGACTCAGCTGGCTGCCCATACAGTGGGCTCTGGCTCCTGGCCTCTGAGCAGGCGGGACAGAGCGGGACCTGGGGGCGGGGAGCGCCCGATGTCCCCACGCCTGCTATGCACCACCGTGGGCCTCTCCCTCTGTGCACTCGGGGTTCGCAGAATTTGGGGTGTCTACGTGCACTGAGCATGCGGTGGGAGAGGGTGAGGGAGAGGGTGTGTTTTCAGACCTGCCCTCTTTCTCGGTGGCTGGGTGACAGCGGGTAAATGACATAACTTCTCGGCACTGCACCTCCCACCCATGCGTTCAAACAGAAGGCTGACTTCTGGCCCTTCCCCCACCCCCCGCCCCCCCGCCCCCCCACCCCGTCCTGAAGAACCCTAACCTCGTGCTGTGCTCTTGGCTTAAAGATATGGGAAGAGACTGGGGAGGGAAGTTAAGTCCTTACGTTTACAGCACGTTGGGTGATATGTAAACATGCATAGATCATGTGTGTCCTGCTAACATCCTCATTATAGCCTTCATGTTGCGTTATATGTGGATGTGTAACATACCCAGCGCGTATCACATGGGACAGGAGGGCCCGCTGGGCCTGGCCAGGGGACTGAGCTGAAGTGACGTGTTGGTGTTTGGTTTCTTGGTGGCGCCTGGTCCCCAAGCGTGTGGCTGCGGCAGGCACGATGCGTGGCCTTCCTTCAAAACGCCGCGTGCCGTGTATTCAGCACACACGTGCCCTGGGCCACCCCCGGACCCCGACACGGGTTCTTCAACAACACCCCTGGGCGCCTGAGGACGGGGCCATGGGAACTGGCACCAAACCTGCTGCAAAGCTCTGTGCCTTCGCTACCAGCTGGCGCTCTTTCTGAGGCAGAATCCTCCCGATCCTGGTGCCCCCTCTGCCCCATGTCCCCCTGACCCCTAGGCCTTCTGCCCCCTTCCCGCCCATCCCCCTCTGACCCTCCTCTGCCCCCCTGACTCCCAGAACCTCTTCCCCCTGACCCCCAGGCCTTCTGCTGACCTTGACCCCCCTCTGCCCCCTGCCCTCCTGCTTTCCCCCCTGACCCCCAGGCGGCCCTCTGCCCCCCCTTGACCCCTAGGTGGCCCTCTGTCCCCCCTGACCCTCCAGGCATCAGGTCCCGCTCGGGGTTTAAAAGGGCCAGATTGTGATGCTCCGAGCAGCCCTGGAGTTGGAACTGTCGGTTTTTCTGAAGAAAACGTTAGATTCTCCAGGGGGATCATCAGGGAGCCAAGAATGTGTTGGGAAGATAAGGGGAGGGAGGAGTGAGGGAACTCCAGAGATGCTGAATGACTCCGTTCTCGATTGACTGGAATAGAACGTTCCAGAAAGACATTTCTGTGCTTCAGAGGGGATGACGGGTTGTTCCGGGACCCGGCCCCACAGCCGTTCGCCCGCCAGGCCAGGGCCTAAAATACCCGCTGGTCAGGCCTCGCCCACGTGGGCCGGGCTGGGTGGCTCGGCTGTTGGTGTGGGGCGGGCGCTGGGGGCTGGGGGCTGAATCAGCGTCCGGATTTGCCTGGTGACACGTGAAGAGGGAGCGTCCGCGGGAGCCGCACAAACACTGTGCTGGCGTGTTTTCCCTCCTCCAGGCGGGCCCGGGGCAGAGCAGTCGCCGCAGAGAGTGAGCCTTTCTCGGCTCTGGAATCTGAGCCGCAGCAGCTGTGCCAAGGGGCCGGGCGGCGGGCGGAAGCACAGGCCGCGGGCATTCAGGACCATTACACCAGCCGTGAAATGTTTTCTCAAATTGATTTCAGAGGGGAAGGGAGCGGGAGAGCGAGATAGAAGCATCCATGATGAGAGAGGATCATGGATCGGCTGCCCCCTGCATGCCCCACACTGGGGACTGAGCCCACAACCCGGGCCTGTGCCCTTGACTGGAATTGAACCCGGGACCCTTCAGTCCACCGCAGGCTGATGCTCTATCCACTGAACCACACCAACTAGGGCGCCACGAAATTTAACTTTGTAATTGTAGCGATCGGGAGCCAGGCTGAAATGCCCTTCTCTCCCCATCCCCTCACCTCCCCACCCCCCGCACCCCCCCTGCCTCTCCCGGCTGGGCCACGGGGAGTGCGGGCTCAGGGACCCCCTTTCTCACCAGTGAATGAGAATGTGGGTGTGGCCACAAGCAAGCTGCTCCTTCAGGCCACTGGACAGCCAGGGGCTGTGAAACCAACCGGCAGCGAGTCTGTGGGAACCACAGGGCCGGGGCGTACATGGAGCATCATCGGCCTCCAGGCCTGAGTCTCCACTTTAACGCATTTTGAGGGGCCTCTAGGGGGAAACAGGAGGTCCCACCCTCCTGGCCTGGCCTGCGTGAGTGGTCTCTGCTCCCTGCGTCCTGGGGACAGTGATTTAGACCAGGGGCCAGCAAGGACGTGCACTGTCCCTACAGACACTGAGGGCCACCCCCCCTGGGGTTCCTGGGTCCCCTGGGAAGCTGGTTCCAGCTGCCGGTGGCACCTCTGGGCTCCAGGGCCCGGCCTGGGGGAGTGCTGAGCTGGCGCAGGCCCCAGCCGCACCTTCCGGTAGGTTCCCTCTGGGAGCCGCACCTGGGCAGCAGCTTCGGGAAGGAAAGGTTCCCAGGAGGCTGGCGAGGAGGGAGAGCGAGGGGGGCTGCGGGGCGGTGCCCTTACCAGGAAGCCTGGCCACCCGGGCTGGGGTTCGCCACACCCCGCTTCCTGTTGAAGGGGCGTGCCCGGGCTCCAGGGCATCCACTGCTGCTGAGAAGCCGGTGGGTGGTGCGCAGCGAGGAGCCGCTGAGCTCACGCCCCGGGAGGCACCGCTCCCGCCGCCATCGCTGAGCCCCAGCAGGTGGCCCAGAGCCAGCAATCACTGTGCCTCCCTCCTGCCCTCACCGCCACCGCCTGCCTGAGGCCCCCTCCCCTCCCTGTGGAGACAGGGGGTCCAGGCCGTGGAGCCCAGGCCGGGGGAGCGCCTAGTGGCCGCGTGACAGAGGGGGCCCCAGGCTGCTGTGGGGACAGTGTTCCCGAATTGCCCCACGGGGGTGAGGGGAGAGGGAGGGGAAGGACAAGAAAACCCCCAATTTCAGAAGATCCACAATACATGTTCTGATCTCTTCCCTCCCTCCTTCCCTGCCCCCCCCCCCCCCAATAGGACATCGTCAGAAACTAGACGATCAGACCAAGCCGGGGAGCTTGTCCTTTTCCGAGCGGCTCAGTGAGCTGGAGCAGCTGCGGCGCACGGCCATGCGGGTCAGCCCACACCACCCCGCCCCCACACCCAACCCGCGCGCCTCCTTGGGCCACTCCACTGCCTTTAACCCTCAGCCTCAGAGCCAGATGCAGGGTAAGTACCTGGGCCGCCCCTGCCCACCTCGCCCCCGGCAGCACCCGGCCCCACCCGTCCTGGCTTCGCTTCTGTGCTCAGAGGGGGTCCGCCGGCCAGCAGCCCGGGCGCTGGTTGGACACGCGGTCCCGGGCTGCCCAGGCCTGCGGAGTCCGACGACATGGTCACAAGGCCCCAGGTCGAGGGCGCTGCTCCCTGGGATGTGGACTGTGGAGAGACACATGCAGATGATGCTAGTTTGATTAGCGGTGCTGTTTCCTTACCTGCCCCTTAGGCTGGAAGACACACGCATGTGCACACACATCCACACACATGCGCACATGCACGCACACACACCAAGCCCGGTGCAGGCCAGGCTGTCTCAAGCTTACTGTCTCCAGCGTCCGTTGGGGGTTTGTTTCCGAGATCCGCTCTTCGGAAAATGTAAATAAATAGGACTGTTCGGATGCCGTCACAGCAGAGGTGTTATTTGCAATCAGTAAATTTGCAATCAATAAAGCAGGCAGGTTGCCCGCACCCCGCAGGGCTAGTGAGCTGGCAATGGCAACAGCACCGTGGAACACACCAACTGCCCAGCGCCCACCGTGCCAAGTGAGATAGCACACCCAGCTGGCTGACGCTGCGGGACCGCTGACGTCAGCGAGTGTTTGCTCTGCGATACCGTTTCCCGGGCGGAGCAGGCCGCGTGCAGACGAGCAGCCCAGGGAGAGCCCTTCCCAGCGTGCAGGCTGGTCCGCCCGTAAGGGAGAGAGGCCGCCTGCGGGGAGGGCGGCGACCGGTCTGGACGGCAGCTCGTCCTCGTCCTCCTGCAGCAGAGCCACCTCCCGGCGTCGCCTCTGTGTCGGTCCGCGGTGGGATGTGGGGGGACCTGAGACCTGCAGGGTTTTCGGGGTGATGCTCTTCCTTTCAGGGTTAGCACGTGCACTCCCAGGAGGTGTGCGGCCGTTGTGCACAGAGCCAGATTGGGGGCGGGGGGGGGCGTGCCATTGGCTCTCACACTTGTGTCTCCAGAGGAGGCTCTTTCCTTTGAGTGTCAAATTCCCAGACGTTTCCCGGAAGTGACCGTGCTCAGGGCTGCTGGGTGGCCTGTCTGTCCAACAGCCCCTTGTGGACAGACAGAAACTGCAAGCATGACTCTGCGGGGCCACCTCGGCCACAGGTGTGTCCCAGGCGTGTTTCGGAAGCGGCCCCTGGTGCCGTGACTTTCCCGGTGCTTCCTAGTGATGGACACCCGTCCAACGCCAGGACGCGGTGTGCGGTGCATTCGGTGGACGGCTCGTCCAGGCCGAGAGGATGGGCTCGTGGGAAATGATACTTTCCTTCCAAGTAGCATGACCTTCTCGGGGCGACGCCTGGGTCTGCATTTAGGGCCATTTAAACCCGCCCCTGTCCTCCTCGGGACGCCCTGTGTCACCTCGTCTTCTTATCTCTCGTGGCATCGCTGGCCACGTGCACCGCGAGGCTGATCCACGGGGTTGGCCTTCCCTGCTGACCCTGCCAGCGTTTTTAAAGGCAACGGGATTCAGCCACGGGGGCGAGCAGACATCGTCCCCACGCAACCAGCGTTGCTGACAGGGTTGTGGCGAGGAGCGACCCTATCTGACTTCCCTCCCCACCAGAAAGGAAAGGGGTCGGGGTGACACAGGTGAATCCAGCAGCAGCCCTGTGGACGGGCCTTCGTCGGCTCCCGGATCCTAACCCGTCCTTGTGCCTTTGAAAAGCTTTCTCACTTCAGCAGCGTCTGAGCACTAGGAACGCGCTGCTGGCGGCCCACGGGCGCAGCGCTCCTCTGCAGGTGCAACTAGATCGCCGATGCGCTTTCTGTCCAAATGATGCTTAGCCACCCAGTGCTGCATGGGGCCTGTAGGGACAACGTCTAAAAACAAGAGCCCCTGGTATTTCCCTGAGACGCCTTTCCTTCCTGTTGTGTTTTCTATAAGAAAATGCTTTTATGCCCCGTCGTGTTGGGAATAGGCCCCTGGGGCTTCCCCCCTGAATCAGGACGTTGACAGGGGTCCTCATAGTAACGTCTCTTTCCAGACCTCCGTTCTGCTCTCAACAGGTAGGAAAGGGTTCTTTTCCCGGCTCAGCTCCCGGGCGTCTGTACTGTTTCAGAAGATCCTTTACGTGAAAATCGGCGTGGGTAGTGGCTCTCCCTGACCTGGCCGCAGTGGTCGGGGCAGCCGGGTGTGGCGGTGACTGTCCACACGTACGTGTTTCCGGCACGTGGACGTGTCAGCCGCGGGGGCGTGAAGAGGTCATGGGTTGACGAGAGGCTGGGAATCCCAGCTCTGCTGGGACTTCACTGGGACGGGCACCCTGTCCCTTGGACTCTGTCAGTAGGAAGTCTCTCGGAGACACAACGACGCCGAGATTTAAAGGGTGTCCCAAAATTCACGCAAGAAGTAATTTTGATAGAAAATACAGGCTTATAATTAAAAATTGTAATTTTTTTATTGATTCATAAAGTATACAGTCTAGGGTTACGTATGGAATAGCACATTGGGTAAATGGCCTCCACGGCTTTGCTGGCACAGACACAAAGCCGTGGTCTTCATTGGTCTTCATTGTCCCTGCTCCTGAGCCATCATTGGTACTTGGTAATGCTTATCAAATTGAAGGGATTGAAATCAAAGGGCAGCAAATATTAGAATCTGATTCAATAAACCAAGTAAAATTAGGCTTTTATTTTTTGTTGTTGTTGTTAATGCTCACGCAAAATTCAAATCTTGCGTGAATTTTGGGACACCCTTTATCTAGAATCGACGTGCCTGAGAATCACTCAGGACAGACACCTCGAGCCATGGGAGCGAGGCGCAGGAGGAGGGGCAGGGTGCCTGCCGCCAAACCACCGTGTGTGCCTTGAGGCAGGGACTCTAAAAGGGCTGAGGTTACGTTCGGCTTCCTCAGTTACCGGGTCTGACGTTGAACTCTCGGACAGCCGTGCTGCCACGGTGGCGCGTTCATGCGCGTCAGGATGGTCCGTGAGTTTCAGAGCTCGTCGGCAGCCACGGGAAGGGAAGGGAAGGGACGCCCTTTTCAAGGCTGAGATGGGGCAGGTCCCGGGAAGATAAGGCACCGCGTCCAATGTCCGGCACACACAGCCCCTCGCGCCCCCTGAGGCGGCTCCAGGCAGCCGAAGTGGGTGACTAAGAACTCGAGTCCTGACCTGCCGCTCACGGGGATCCACCCTGCGGCTGCGTAACCCCCTCCTGTTGGGAAACGGGATGGGACAGACCTGCAGGGGCAGAGGGTCAAAACCACAGAACCAAGAGGCGGCGAATGTTCCCGTGTGTGTTGCCCGAAGCCCCACAGCACGGGTCTGGCTCTCTCATTGGCCCGTTGGGACGCATCCCCCGGGTCGGGCTTTCTGTGCATCGCGCCATCCTCGCCACAGGCCCGCGGTGTGGTTGGCAGACAGGCCATCGGAACTTGAGGTTAACCACTGCCCAATGTCTCCAGAACCGGCAGTGACACACAGCCTTACGCCCAGACCTTCCTGGCGACAGGCCAGTCCCAACGGGCTGACGGGTCCCCCTGGGCTCACACTTCAGGATCCAGGACGGACAAGATGCAGGGCCGGCCCGTGTCCAGGCGCGTCCTGTGGACAGCGGCGGTGGGTGAGCGGCCGGGCTGCCGGTCCATCTCGAGGTCCTGCAGTGAGTGTGTTCTGTGATCATTAGACGTCACGATGCTCATCATGACTGTGGGGCCGGGCTCCGGGGTGGACACGCAATAAATGTCCCCTCTGGGCCCTGAGCGTTTGTTTCCAGAGGCGGCGAGAAAAGCCAACATAACTCACTCCCCGCAGGAGCGACGGAAGGAGAGGGGCGGGCGAGGCACAGGCCATGTGTGCGCACCGTGTCGGGGGGCCCGCCCGGCCTCCCACATGGGCGGGCCTCCCTCGGGGGCCATAGGACCAGAGCCTCCTTCGCCCCCCAAACCCCCCACCCCGGGCAGCATGGCTCGGCCTGGGGGCTCTGGGAGTCCCAGGGGCGGGCAGGACCCTGCCTTTCCAGCCATTGCCCGATACTCAGTCTCCCCAGGGACTTCTGTTTGGGCAGTGATTCTCCCGAAAAGGGAAAGTTACTTTGGAGACACCGTGTCCTTTGTGAGCTCTGTGAGGTGGGGGTCAACTTTGTGCCTCAGCACATGGGGCTGCGAGTTTCACCTGCGTCTGCTGGGTCCACAGGAGGAAGTAGGGCTTCCCCTCTCCCACGGGAGGAGCCACAAAACCCTTCCAGGCTTGGCAGGGAAACATCAAACTGCATGGCACCCCTTCTCTTCCTCCTCCCCCTCCCCCTCCTCCTCCCCCTCCTTCCCCTCCCTCCTCCCCCACTTCCCCCCCCTTCCTCTCCCTCCTCCCCCACTTCCCCCCCCTTCCTCCCCCTCCTCCTCACTCTCTCTCTCTTTCTCTCTCCCCCTCTCCTTTCCTTCCCCTTTCTCTCTCCCTCCCCGCCCCCCAGCAATTCTAAAAGTTCACAAGCAAACCGGGGTGGGGGCTGCTGGTTGCCACGGAGCAGAGGCTGTCACCCTGTAACCCAGCACATGACCCCTCACACATAATCTATGGATGGCCATTTAGCGGTGACCCAGAGTCAAGTCTTCCGAGTGCCAGGAATCAACCTCTGAGACGGGCTGTAAACAGGCCAAGTGGACGATGTAAAAAATAACTCTTACCTGGGGGTGGCAAGTTCAAGGGCCTTTCAAGGTCAGCATCAGAATCTTACCCTAAAAGCAAGCCTGAGCCAGGTGTGTTCCCATGAGTAAATGAAGGTAAATCAATGCATGTAAGAAGGAGGGAGGGGGCAGGGGGAGGGAGGGAAGGAGAAGCAGAGGAAGGGACGCGGAGCGGGGTGGGGGGTAGGCGCCCCCAGGCCACAGCTGGGTCCTGCCCCCTCCCAGCAGGCGGGACGGTGCCACTGAGAGACGAGGACCTCTTGGGCGGGCCTGCGGCTCCGGTGCCGTGTTCCCTGCCCGTGGCTGGAGCCACATGCACTGCGAGTTCAGGGGACGGTCGGAAAGCTCCCGTGAGTGAACTGCATTGTTGACATTCACTAAAGGGGGAAGCGGGGGAGAAAGCTAGGACTGGTTTCCTCCCTTATCCAAGCCCTCAGGCCCTGGCTTCCCACCTGCCCGTGGCCACTGGCCGCACCGGTGGTCACTCCCCACTCGGGGTGGCGGCCGCCCTGGCTCTCACTCTGTGTGTGGACAGACGTCCTGACCCACACGCAGGCCGCCCGCCAGGTGCCATGCCGCCTTTCCAGGCGCCTCACAGCTCGGTCCTTCACACATGGCCCCCCGTGGAGCCGCCACCGCCAGCCGCCCATGCTCCAGGCGCCGTGCAGCACACACGTGGGGCTGCGCTTTCCCGTGTCCACGGGGATCGGACCACACTTCCCGCGGCATGTTATTGAGGCCGTGGCCTCTTTTCTAGTTAAAGAAAGGAGGACTCCCCTTGGGGCATGATCCCATGATAAAATATCCCTGCTGTGGGTTTCATGCCTTCTGAGCTTCTCCGACTCTTGTGATCCACAGGCCGGGGCCGTGCACACACACGCACATGCACATACACACAGGGACACACATGCACACGCACATGTTTTGCTCACATGAGTGACTTTTAACAAGGCTGTCGTTGGAGCACTTGCTCGATAAGGGTGGTTAAGCAGGAGGAGGGTGACGCTGAGGGCCTGAGGGCCTTAAAGAGAGACAGCAGAGCAGACAGTGAGGCTGAGCATGAGGGCCCACGTCCGACGGACGGCCTTGCTCAAACACTGGCCTCCGCCACCGCGACGGTGGGAAGCTTGCAAGGGACTGAACCTCTCACAGCCTCAGTTTCCTCCTCTGCGAAGTGGGCGGCATTGCATGTGGAGGTCTGGGGCCGGCGGGAAGCGGGAAGCATGCGTGTGGCCGCCAGCCCGTGATCCGTATCGGCTAGACCAGGGGAGGGCCACAATGCGTTCTTAAACTGGACCGGAGGCCGGAACAAAAGCATGGATGGAGTGTTTGTGTGAACTAATATAAATTCAAAGAAAACATCATTACATAAAAGGGTATGGTCTTTTATTTCAATAGTTTTATTCATTTCAAACGGGCCGGATCCGGCCCGCGGGCCGTAGTTTGCCCATGGCTGGGCTAGACCAAGGGTCGTCGCTTCCTGTGGCTGCCATAGCGAATGGCACACCCCTGGTGGCTGAGAAACACAGGGAGGCGTTCTCCCGCCGTCTGGAGGCCAGAGGCCCAAAAGCAAGGTGTCAGCAGGGCCGTGCCCCCTGTAGGCCCCGGGGCCGGGACTTCCCGCCTCTTCCCACCTCGGGTGGCCCCGGCGCTTCTCGGCTGTGACCACATCGCTAATCTCTGCCTCCGTCTCCCCAGGGCCCTCGTCTCTGTGTCATCTCCTCCTTTGCTCGACAAGGACACTTGTCACTGAGCGCAGGCCCCGCCCAGACAGGCCAGGGTGATGTCACCAGCTCCTTCGCTTGGTGACATCTGGAAAGACTCTTTTCTCCAAATAAGGTCACACTCGCAGTTCTGTGAGTCACACGGAAACGGGTCGTTGGGGGCCACCATCCTACCCACGCCCCCGAAGCAGAAAAAGCGAGGGGGCGCCAGGCGAGTTCCGACCCGGCTCCCCCCGCCCCTCCCCTGAGCAGACACTCCGGGAGGTAGATGCACCGATGAGTCAGGCTGGCAGCCGCAGCGTGTCCCTGGCCGTGGCAGCCGGCCACCGGCTGGGACTCAGCATCATGGCCCTTTATTTCCCAGCGGGGGGACATGTGAGTCTTGCTCCTTGATGAGGTCAGGTGTTCTGTACCTTCTAGAGCAGACACACCCCCAGGGCCCAGCGGTGCTGGAGAAAGGCGAGGGTCAGGAGGGCAGCGCGGCCCAGGAGCTGGAGGCCTGGGTGCCCCCTGCCCTGCCCCGAGAGCTCAGGAGGTCCTGGGTGGCAGTAGCATGAGGACGGGGAGGGCGAGAAGCCCACAGCCATGGGGAGGGGTTTGGGAATGCGCCTCCGCAACTAAGCACATCACTGTGGTTTCAAACACGCTGCCCCCCCCCCCTTTTCTGGTGGCTCTAATTTTTCTTCTTAGCCCTTACCTGGGCACTTGCCCAGCTCTAACTGTTACCACAGTTCTAACCCTAAGAGTAACCTTCACTTCACCTTCACCCTAACCATAGCATTGCCTCAGGGTTTACCTTTAACTTTATACCTAACCCTAATCGCAGCCACAGGCTTAATCCAAGCCTTGTCGTTCACCCCATATTGCCCCAACTCCGTATGTACCCCAACCATAAAACTAAACCTAGCACCATCCATCACCCGAACCGGACTCTGACGTTAACCCCAGGCCTAGGCATAGGCTGAGAGCGCTTCACCAGCACCTATACGTGACCCTGGCCGCAGCGCTGTGCTTAATCCTAGTGTCAGCCTCGCCCTAACCCTTGCCCCGGCTCTAAATTTTATTCCAACCCAAACTAAAATTCTAACCCAACACCTAACCGTAACCCTAAACACAGCCTTAGCTCCGGCTTTAAAGCTTCCTTTATACCTAAGCCTAACCATAGCCCCCGGCTCCATCCTAGCCGTCACCTGCCCTAGTCTCCCCCAGCTTGGTATTGCACACCAACCACAACCCCAGTCCTAACCCCACCCCCAACCCTCAGGAAAACCCTTCGTGGCTCATTGCAAGGCATTGTGGGCCAGGCACCCCTGGCGAAAGGCTGGTGGTCACTTCGCATAGCTCCTCGGCCCGAAGTAACCACTCCCTGCCAGGCCGCCTTTCCCATCCGGGTGTTCAGAAACAGGAGCGGAGGCTGCAGGCGGGAGGCAGACCGACGCTGACCAGAGGTTGGCACCCGGAGAGGAAGGGCAGCCCATGCTGAGCGGGAAGCAGGCCCGGGTTCGAGAGCGGCTCGCGCTGCCTGGGGAGGGCGCTTCTGCCAACTGAGCCGGGGCTGCTCATTTGCATTGTGTTTCCTGACACCACGGAACAGGGTGCAGGGCCCTCTCCGTCCCACGAGCAGGTACTGCTGAGGAGCTGGAACTGTTTCTGCTTTTCCTCTCTGGCCCTCGGAGGCTGACTTCCTGGGGGCGTGGGGGGGTTCCGGGGGGGGAGGGGAGACGGGGCGCCAGCCCCCCTGTCAGGAGCCACCTGGGTGTGCGTGTGTGTTGTGTCTTCCCATTTCAGTCTCAGAGCCTTCGCCCCACACAGCTCTCCCCCGAGGGAACAACTGCCTTCCCAGGGGTGGAACAGCCCGATTGTGGTGGAGAGTAAAGACACGGATTGCGAAACGCCTGTAAATACATCTTCCCTGGCAAGCCCAGCTCTTTCCATACGCTGTCTCCCGTAATCTCTTTCTGGCAGGACATTACCTGTTCTGATACCAGAGATCCAGTTACCAGCCACAGTAAATAAAACAAAATAATAAAATGAAATAGTATAGAACTCTCCCCAAGGACAAACACTGGCCGGCCTGCGGGTTTGGGTCTCTGAGGGCCCCGGGTGGGCAGGGCAGCGGGAGTGTGGCGCCCCGTCCAGTTGTTGTTTTATTTTAAGCTCCGGAAAGTGCTCAGGCGGAGTTCGCCGGTTCAGGCCCTCCTGGGTGACATGGGAGATGGCATTTATGTTTAAAAGAAATAAGCGTTTTCAAGAGAAAACAGAGTCCCCGGACGAGCCATGAGCAGGAGAAGTTGGGCCGAACTGAGTCGTTCCCTCCAGACACGGCTCAGGGGCCACTGTCCTGGGCACCGTCACCTCTCACACCCCCTCAGGGTCATGTCGAGATTAGAACCTTCCAAGGACAGTTTCAAGATCTTACTTTTTTAAATATATTTTTATTGATTTCAGAGAGGAAAGGAAAGGGAGAGAGAGAGAGAGAGAGAGAGAGAGAGAAGCATCAATGATGAGCAGGAATCATTGATCAGCCGCCTCCTACACGCCCCACACTGAGGATCGAGCCTGCAACCTGGGCCTGTGCCCCGACCAGGAATCAAACCGTGACCTCCTGGTTCATAGGTCGATGCTCAACCCCTGAGCCACACCGATGGGCTGGACAGGTTTTAAAAGGACCAGAGCAAGAAATAGTCCAACCTGCGGCTGCACTTGGCGTTGCAGAGCGCGCAAGGGAAGTTTTATTACGTCCCCGGGGCCGCTGCCCTGCCGTGGCCGCTCACGCTCCGTTAGTGCCTCTGCTCGCGTCTCAGATGGCGCATGACGGAATGATGGCGTTAGCGGAGCATCTGTGAAAGTCAGCGCGCTTCGGCTGGCTGGGCATCTCTTCGCTAAGTGGCTTATGGGCTCGCTCTCCCGAGCGTGGCTGTCAACCGCCCGCTGGGTGAGCGGCTGCAGGGAGGCGTCTAGGCCGGCTTCCGTGGGCCGTCAGGAGGGCTGGCCTCGTGAGGATGGACCCAGACGGTTCTGGAATGGACAGTGGCTCCGCCGGTTTTGAACCTGCAGCGTGTGTTTGGATGGTGTCTCTCCTGGGTTGTTTTGGGAGCAGCTGCTGCAGGGAGATTAGCACAAGGTCATGGCCTGGCTCCCACGGTTACCAAAGGCAATGACAACATAATGACAGCTCACGTCTGTAGAGCGACCTGCTCTGGGTGCATGTCACCCCCGCCACCAGCCCCCGCTCAGGTGCAGGACGTGGTCCGGAGGGTCCCAGACGCTGGGCGGCCCCGTGGCCCGGCTTGGCCCCGTCCAGTGAGCCCGGAGCCCCGGGCCCCGCCTGCCATGGGCGTGCTCAGGCAGGGAGCTCTGAAGCTCGCAGTGTGTGATCCTGGGGAGTCCGTCCGCACCCTCAGGAGACCAGTAGGGATGCCCCGGAGCCCCATGCGGCCGCCCGGATTACAAGGCTCTTTTGGGGGGACTGTTTTAGCCGCCCGCTCGGCCTTCCGGAGCCGTCATCTGGTGGCGAGTGAGAGAAGCCGTTGTCCAGGCGTGGGTCTGTTTAATTTAATGCGATTTCCCACAAATTATACAGCATGACTTTAAAATTGAATTTGGGCAAAATCACAGATGGCCAGTTCAGGTGGAAAGCAGCGGAAACCTCGTTAGACTGACTCCGGCATCTTCCCCAGCCCCTCGCGTGAGCCTTTCACGCCTGTGGGGGCGGGGGCGGGGGCGGGGGCGGGGGGATGCCTTCGTACGTCTATACCGGACGGCTTCTCTCTGAGCTTCCTCCCCGGTCGGCACCTGCTGCCTCGGAGGGAGGCACGAGGCCTGGAGGGGTCAGGGTCGCGCGACGCCAGCCCCTCTGTCCCCCCGCCCCCCGCCCCCCGCCGTCGGTCAGTCGGGGAGGCTGTTCCTACCACTGAGCACGAGGAGGGGCTCGGGGACAGCCGCCCCAGGACCGTGCACGGGGGCAGCGTCTGCATCCACAGCTGATGCTGAGCTCCACCTGCGGGTGTGGCCTGGCCTGGGACCCATGCCGGGCTGGCCGCTCCCGGCCACTGGCCTCGAGGGGGCTCATGCGTTCTCTATGGGCGCGCCCCTCCCACCCCCCCCGCCCGCCCGCAGAAGGGACGTGGGAGTAACAGCGCCTCTCACAGGAGAGCCGTGAGGACTGAGTGGGTCCACGGGCAGAACCCAGTGCCTGGCGCAGGGTCCCCCTGTATGTGTCACTCTCCCCGCCTCACGGGCTCGTGGCCAGCAGAGAGGCGTGTTCCCGTCGGGCATTCGAGTCGTGGGTGATGCGCTTTCCGTGCTAAACCAATGGCCGGCATTATTCCTTCTTGTGTTATCGCTCCTGTTGTGCCCTTCGCTGGGGGCATTGGTGTGTCCCTGGGGGGTGCCCATCGGTGCTGTCCTGTGGGCTCAGGTGCTCTGAGATGAGCCCCCTCAGGGCCTCCCTCCCCAGGAGGGATGCTGGCCCAGAGGGACTGGGGGGGAGAAGAAGGGGACAGGGCATTCAGTTCTACAGGAGCTCCCAGGGCCAGTGCAGCACAAGGTCAAAGGGGAACAGGACACTGGTGAACTTGAAAGGGACCTTCAATGTCTTTGCTCAAAGCCTTTCATTGATTCAGGAGACGCGGACGCCCAGTGGGAAAGGCAGCCCTGCCCGCCAGGTCCCGGGACTCCTGGCCCCTGCTCCGCCCTTGGCCAGCCCCCTGCCTCCGCCTCGGAGGGGCCCCGGCGTGGTCTCTGCCACCAGAGCGGAACCCTCACCAGGACCTTCAGCGGCGCCCTGGCAGCGTGCGGCCTCCTAGAGGAGATGAGCGGGCTGGGTTCTGCGTCATGGCTTCTTGTGTCTCCAGTTGAAACGTTCGATTCCATGCCCAGGAGGGGGTTTCAACAGGGCAGGAGTAGGACCCCCTCCCATGCACCCCATGCTCTCAGTCCCGCCCAGCGCCCAGCCCTGCTCCCTGGTGCGAGCAGACAGCGCAGGGGGGCTGACGGGCACTCCCGCCATGGGGCCTGCGTGGGCAGCTGTCAGAGATGAACACTGGCCGGGTCCCTGACTTGCACAAATCGCACATGTTCTGAGAATGTCATGGTCAGCTTCTTCGGCTTCTTTTTTAATATTTATTTTTTTATTGATTTCAGAGAGGAAGGGAGAGGGAGAGAGAGAGAAACATCAATGATGAGAGAGAATCATGGATCGGCTGCCTCCTGCACTCCCTGCACTGGGGATGGAGCCCACAGCCCACAGCCCACAGCCCGGGCCTGTGCCCTGACCGGGAACAACCCGTGACCTCCTGGTTCATAGGTGGACGCTCACCCGCTGAGCGGCACCAGGGCTTCGCTGGCATTTTTAAAGAACCACCCACAGAGGGTTTCTTTGAACCGAGTTTCACCTTCCTGTGGGACTTTAAGGTCATGCCTCCCTGTGCTGATTCTGCCCGTGAGCCAGACAGGCCGTGAGAGCCTGCTCTGCATGGGCTGGGGGCAAACAGGTGCCAGGATGCGGGCAGGCCGGTAGGGGGCAGGCTGGTGGGGGGCGGGGGCTGGGGCTGAGTGACAGGCAGGCTGGTGGGGGGCGGGGGCTGGGGCTGAGTGACAGGTTTCTGGTCCCAGTTCAGGGCGCTTCTGCCAACGTCACCCCTTTACTCCCTGAACAGCTGAGCGCTCAGAGCCAGGGTGCCAGGCCAGAGACAGGCGTCCCGCGTGCTGCGCCCTGTGCAGGATGCAGGTCAAGGTCCTGAAGGCAGGGCCAGAGCCACCCGGACAGTCCCCGGGCCCCCCGAGCAGAGACCCAGGCCCACCCCGTCTGAGGCCCGGCACCGCGGGCAGCTCAGGGTCTCCTCTCCAGGTGGAACGAAGGTCAGAGGTCATCAGGAGAAATGGGGAGGGACTGGCGTGTGGCCCTATCGTCCCCATGGGTGCCTCCCGCCCGTGCGGCTCGGACATGTCCCGGCCGCATCCCGGTCTTGCCTCAGCGGCCCGAGGACCCGGGCTCCGGGCGCAGATAAGAGAGGAAGCCGGAGCGGGGAGGCAGCGCCTGGCCTTTTCTTGCTCGAAGACACAGACCCCCTCAGTCTCGGAGAATGTGTGTGTCGCAAGCTGTTCCCCAAGGGCAGCCATTTCCCTGAGTCAGGCTTTGAACTTCTGACCAGGGCGACCAGTGAATCACAGAAAGCTGGGCCAGCAGATGGCCAGTCCCTGCATCTGTTAGACAAGGAGCTGGAAGCCCAGAGGGGTTCGTAGCTGGCCAGGGGTCACCCAGCCTGCGCGCCAGCTCCCGGTGCCCAGCCGTCCTCCCCGAGGGACGCGCTCCCCGTCCCTGGCCCCTGGCCCTGAACCGCCCCAGCCGTCCCTTCAAAACAGCACTGCTGGGCGAGGGGGGCGGGGCGGCTGGAACAAGACAGGGCAAACCCCAGGGAGGCTCTGCCTGCCCCACCGTTTTCTCATGGTTTTATTACCAAAAAAAAGCCTCAAGAACCCAAACAGGCCGCGTCTGCACGCAGACAGGCTGCAGGCATCGCCCCAGGAGCGGCCGGCGGCCGGGCCATCCCCTGATTTACGTTGTGTGGGTTCAGCCTTCGGTTGTTGAGACTCGGTGGCTGCAGGGGTATGAGAGGCGGGAGCGTGTTTGCGGCTCCCAGCGCTGGCTCCGGAGCCGAGCTTGGCGGGGACTCAAGTCCAATCTCACACCTGCCCCAGACAATGAGGGCCTTGTTCACACATCTCAGGCGGCGGCTGGGAGGGGCGGGAGGAGCGGGGAGATGCGGGGAGGCTGGGAAACACGGGGTCGCGCCTCCCTCGCCCTCGCCTCTCCTTCCCTCTCCTCCCGGCCCCCCCCCCCCATTTTGTAAACATTTCCTTGTTTTTGGAAATTAAAACACAAACAATGCCCACAGTCCTCTCTCATGAAGGAGGATTTCCTCCTACTGACAAGAGCTGGAGGCTGTGGAGTAACCCCCAGCCATGCTGGGTGGGAGGGGGTGTGGGCAGGGGTGCCCCCCCACCCCCAGCGCTGAAACCTGAGCTGCCCGCATAGACCGTCTATTGGCAAAAGCTTTTCTCTTCCTGGTTCTCCTCCCCTGGCTGGCGTGTCAGGGGCGGGAGCAGGAAGCAGAGGGCACTGTGTCCTCCCTGGTGAAGCAGGGCCCCTCTATCCCCCCTCCTTCTACCCCCCTTCAGCCTCCTGGCCCTCCTCAGCCACGCAGGACGGAGCTGGCCGCCAGTGCTGAGGCGGCCGGAACCTTTGCTCCAACGACCTTGACCTGAGGCAGCCCTGGACACGACTTCTCTGGGTCCCGCTGGGGACCCCTCTCGGCTCCTGACCTTGGAGCTCAGTGTTCGGTCAGAGGCGCCCTGAGGTGTGTGCTGCACCCAGTGTCCTAGGCTCCTGGGGCCCAGGGACGATCCCCCTCTGTGCTGCGTGTGCCATCAGCCAAACCCCGGAGAGGGCTGCCTCCCGCCCGCCCCGGGAGCCCAGCCCCTGCCGCATCCTCCGCGTCTCTGTCTGGCTCCAGAGTGACAGGCTCTCCTGGGAGTCCATGCGGCAGGACCTCTCTCCCAGCCCGGCCCACACCCAGCTGGCTCCCCCCGCTCTCAGGCCCAGCTCCGCTGCCCTGCCCGCCGCCACGGGGGCTCTCACTTCCTGCCCCAGAGATGCCCGGTCTGCCCGCCAGAGCCTAGCTGGGGCGGAAGTGGGGTGGTCCCCCGGGTGACAGCAAGGCCCTTGCCCTTCCACTTTGTGACAAAGAGGAAAATGGAATATCTCTGAGCTTCTTTCTATGTAAAAATATTTTATTGATTTCAGAGAGGGAGGGAGGGGGAGAGAGAGAAACATCAATGATGAGAGAGAATCACTGATCTGCCTCCTGCTCGCCCCACACTGGGGATTGAGCCAGTAACCCAGGCATGTGCCCTTGACCAGGAATCAAACCGTGACCTCCTGGTTCACAGGTCGACCCTCAACCACTGAGCCCGCCGGCCGGGCTCTCTGTCCCTCTTGACCGTATGACCCGTTGCCTTCTTCAGCCTCTGTTGACTAAAGCGGGTGAGCTTCCTTTCCTGTTGCTATTTGCGCCCCCGCGCCCAGGCCAAACTCTCCTGTCACTTCTCTCCTGCCACCTGCCTCGCTCCCAGCTCAGCTGCCCTCCAGACACCTGGCCCTGGTTCTACACAGTCATTTAGAGATTTGGACCCAAAGCAGGAACTGGTTGTATAACACCCCCTGTCACCCCACACACACCTCCCTCTCTTCCCAGACCCCAGGTCCTGTCCCCTCCTGCCATGTCCAGGTGGCTTCCTGTGTTGCCTCTTCTTTAAAAGCTTGCCTAGATGCTTCTTGGTTCCAGAACTTTCCAAATCCATCCCCCAAGGTCACTCTTTCTGCTGCTAGGCCTCCCATGTTCCCGCCCTAATCACAGCCTCTCTCCCAAACCGGCCCCTTGGCCTGGCCTCCAGGCCCAACACTGGAACATTTCGCGGCCGTCACCCCGGGGCTCCCCGCCCTGTCCCTCCGCAGCCTCGCTGCCTTACAGGCCTCGGCGGGTGGACTCCCGTTCCAACCCCCTATGTCCCTGCCGGCCCATCTCCTCTTCCCGGTTCCTCGGAGCCTCTTTTGTTCCAGTCGCGGGGACAGGACTTGGATGTGTTGTTGAGACTGGTTTGCTGGTTTGTTTGGTTTTTTTTAAAAAAAAAAGCAGACGACCGGAAGTTCCTGTTTGCCGGGAAGGCGATGCGTGTCCAAAGGCTTGCAGAGCCGGGCAGCTAGCGCCGACTCCCCGCTGCCTTTTGTCGGGGTGTCACGGGGCAAACCATAAAAGCCTAAGCCAGTGAGCGCGCCAGGCGCAGAGGGAGCTGGTATAATGGGCTTTTGTTGGTACTTGCACGTTCTTGTCGGGAGACAGCAGAGACCCTGGGGTGCCGCGGACAGGAGCCGATGTTATCGCCCTGAAGTCTGCCCGGTCCTGAGGCAGGCAAGGCCGGATCCTGGCCTGAGACGCAAGGGGGCCTGGAGCCTTTTGTCAGCAGCCGGTGCCCCAGGGCTCAGAGCCTCCAAAGTCTGCCTGGTAATTGCTTCTCATCCCCCCCGCCCCCTCCCCGGCCAGCCCAGCCATGGCCCTCACCTGGGGCCAGAGCGTGGGACAGGGGAGCTGGACAGCTCACGCGTGGTTCCCAGTGATGAGAGGGGCGGGCAGGGCACTTCCCATAAAAGCGTTTACAACGAGCAGCTTGGCAGTTTGAGGCCATTAGACACAGGACGGGGCCACTTCCCTGTTTCTGGGAGCCTGACTGCGCCCCCCAGGAGCACCCCCAAAACACAGAGCAGGAGGCGGGCAATGGTCACCTCCCTTCCTCCCTCATCCTGAGAGGTGAGGGATTCTCAGCGACAGACACCAGCGTGTGCTTGAGGTTTGGGGCTGTGCGGGCTTGTCTTCAGGGGGACGGGGACAGCATGGTGAGGACGTCCCAGGCTCAGGGTCGCCGGCCTGCGGGCAGGACCAGGTGCCCGCCCCAGCGTCCGCCGGGCACTGGGCTCGGTGGTGACTGCTTTTCTCCCTTGAGCTTTAGACCCGTCTTTTCATCTCGTCAGCGTGTGGTCACCAGATCAAGGGAGAAATGGCTTCCGTCGTCCTGTAAAAACAGCACCTTACAGAGGACCCGGAGGCCTGTCCCCGCCTGCCCTGTCCCCGCCTGCCCTGGGGACAGCGGTCCCCTCACTGGCCACCGCGGGCTCCGCCCGGGACGGCCGGCCCGGCGTCTGAGGGGCTCTCTCGCCCTCGTCCAGGGGAGGCTGGGTGAAACCCTAGACGTGTTGACAGCGATTTGCATCATTATCTGGTTACAGGTGACTCACGCCCGGGAAGCTCAGGGAGGCAAGCACCGGCCTGCCCCTTCCCGGGTGGCAGAGCCAACGGTCAGCTCAGGGGGACGCGTTGGGGGTTACACCTGCGGTTCACCCAGGGTCTGGCGTGCTGGGTGCCGGGCCCTGAGAAAGCCATCGTTGCCCCCCCCCCCCCCAGCATAGGGACGGGGCGCTCCAGCCACCCTGGCTCCCAGGGCCCAGAGGCGCCCCCACACCCAGGTCCTGTTTCTGATCTGTTGGCTGCCCCGCCGGCTGCTGCACTCACTTTCCTGAGTCTGGGGGCCTCTCTGAAAGCCGCACCTGGGGCTGTCCTCGGGGTCTGACCTGGTGACTGAGGCCGCGTGCCTGCCCACTGGGCCGGGCTCCCAGGGCACCGCTGACTGTGGGGAATCGTGCTCTGCTGTGGGCCGTCCTGGGCACCGTGGGGTGTCTCACAGCTCCCTGGCCTCTGCCCACCAGATGCCAGCAGCCCCCCCCCCCCGACCCCAAACTGGACAACCCATGTCTCCAGACCTTGTCCGGTGCCCCCTTTAGACCCGTCTGGGGAACCCACAGGACTTAGTCAATCCACACGGGACCTCGGCGCACCCCCCCCTCCCGTGGGCGTCACTGGTGTCTCTGGCTTCTGCGGGCCCCTCGCGTCCCGTCCTCCGTCGGTCAGCCCTCTGGCTGAGCCCGAGTTTCAGGTCACCTGCCACCTCAAACTCTCCTCCTCGTGTGCGAAGGAAGGCCTCCATCAGGCCCGGTCCCTGCGCCCTCCTGCCTCCCCAGAAAGCCTCCCTTGACCTTGACAGCAGCGTGTCTCCGGGGGGAGCCTCCGCCACTCAGCGTGTCATCTTTCTGGGTGACCTCGTCCGGTCCAGTGGGGGGAGGGGGGGTGTCTGAAACGCCGTTGCTTCTCCTCAGTCAGTAACGAAGCTGTGGGTCTGGATCATCCTCGGCCTGCTTCCTCCCGAGTGTTCGACTGTGTGTGTGTATGTGAGTGTGCGTGTGCATGAGTGTGAGTGTGTATATGTGAGTGCGTGTAGGTATGAGTGTGTATGTATGTGAGTGTGCGTGTGCATGAGTGTGTGTATGTCAGTGTGTGTGTGCATGAGTGTGAGTGTGTGTATGTGAGTGTGCGTGTGCATGAGTGTGAGTGTGTGTATGTCAGTGTGCGTGTGCATGAGTGTATGTGTGTATGTGAGTGCGTGTGGGTATGAGTGTGTGTGTATGTGAGTGTGTGTGCATGAGTGTGTGTGTGCATGTGTGAGTGTGTGTTAGTGTGTGTGTGCGTGAGTGTGTGTGTGTGAGAGAGTGTGTGTGAGTGTGTGTGTAAGTGTGAGTGTGTATGTGAGTGTGTGTGTGAGTGTGTGTGTGAGTGTGTGTGAGTGTGAGTGTGTGTGTATGAGTGTGTGTATGAGTGTGTGAGTGTGTGTGTGTATGAGAGTGTGTGTGTGTTAGTGTGTGTGAGTGTGAGTGTGTGTGTATGAGTGTGTGTATGAGTGTGTGAGAGTGTGTATGTATAAGAGTGTGTGTGTGTTAGTGTGTGTGAGTGTGTGTGTGTGTGTGAGAGAGTGTGTGAGTGTGTATGTGAGTGTGTGTAAGTGTGAGTGTGTATGTGAGTGTGTGTGAGTGTGAGTGTGTGTATGAGTGTGTGTATGAGTGTGTGAGAGTGTGTGTGTGTATGAGAGTGTGTGTGTGTTAGTGTGTGTGTGTGTGAGTGTGTGGTTCTTCAGTCGAGGTCAGTGTTGGGGTTTGAAAGGATTCCGGCAGCTTTGCCGTTGCCTTTGTGGATCAGAGTCGGGGTGCCATTCGCTGCGAGATGGGTGCCCCGAGGTGAAGCTGCTTTACTAGCGGGTGTGCTTTGTTCCGAGCAGCAGGACGAGCTTATAAACGCGCGGCGCTGCTCCTCAAAGGCCCCTTCCTGCTCCCAGCGGCCCTGCGGCCTGTGAGTAATCCGGGCCGGCCCGGGGGGTCACGCCAAGGTCGGCTCTGGGGTGTGCGATGGCTGCAGACCGCGGTGACCGATTCCTCCTGCGTGGCCCTCACGTGCGGGTGGGAGACACCAGAGGGACCGGGCAGGGGGCGTCGGAGGACACAGACACTGGCATTGGCGCCCTGGCTCGCAAGCCAAAGAAATCGATTTTCCAGCGAACCCCAAGCCGGCGCAGGGACCTGCCCCGGAGGAGGACCAGGGGGCCTCGCCTTCCTCACTCTCTTCTCCAGTGGGAAAGCCAAGTCACTTAGCGATTTTCAAAAAACAACGAGAGGTCAGAGGGAGCCCGTCCACGGGGCCCTTGACGAGCAAGACTCAGCTTTCGGTCTCCGTGCTCGGCCCGGCGTGAGGTTCGGCCGCGTGGCCGCCATGCAGCCGCCCGTGCCGAGTGCCGAGGGGCCGACGGCCGGGTCCTCGCTGTGGAGGAGGCCGCCGCCCGGGGAGGAAGGCTGCTGTGGTCCCACCCGTGGGGCGCCGCACGCGTGGATGGGGAAGCCACACTTTCCCGGTGAGGCCTCGGGACACGGGACACCCTGGACCTCGCTGGCTACGGAGGGCTCCCTCCTCCCCGCGTGGAGCCGTCCCCACGGGTGGGAAGCCTCTGCCGGGCAGCACAGCTCGGCTCTGGGGACGCGGGGTCTGTCTTTGAAGCGGGAGAGAAGCCTGGCGCCAGGGGCAGGGACTGCACTAACAGTGAGGGAGCTCAGGGTCAGCTCAGCCCCCAGGGCCTCCTCACGGGTGGGGAAACTGAGTCTCAGGGGGTGTTGTCCCTGCCTCAGCACACAGTGAGTGAGGGGCGGGCGGGGCGCAGTCCCAGCCTCGCAGACCTCAGGCCTATCTGTTCTGTGCCCTTGCTCGGGCCCTTCTGCTCCCCGAGGAGCAACCCTGAGACAGGGCTCCCCGGTCCTCGGGGGTTTGGGGCTCACACCGACCACAGCAGAGTGGGGGCTCCCACACCCTCCCCTGCACGTCTGATCGGACTGTGTCGCAGCCTGTTCCCCGTTCCCGTGGGACCCTGGCCTTGCAGAAGCGAAGGCGCGGAGAGTCTACGGAAGACGTGTTCGCGGGAGGGAGTGGGGTGTTTAACCTCGTGCAGGGCCATCACCTGTCTGCAGGAGGACAGAGCAGAGACCACTGGTCCCTCTGTCCCCGGGGCCATGTCCCTCCACCCTGCAAACCGCAGGCCGCCTCTCTGCCTCAGGACACCGGGACACCGTGCCCGCGGGGCACCCAGGCATTACCCAAACCCCGTCTCTCTGGCCGCCGCGGCCTCTCCCAGCCTCTCCCCAGCGCCCACTGATGGGAGCCCACAGTCTCTCCAGACGGCCTGGCTGGGGGAGGCCTGTGGTGCGGGCGGCCGTTCCCCTGGGAACCGTCTGGCACAGCTAATGAGCGAGGGCGCGCTGCATTTATGGGCGCCTTTCATCTGTGGCTCTCCGAGGGCTCGCAGGCACTAATTAGCGCGCACACCTGTGAGGCAGGTGAGCCTGCCGCGTCCATGTTCAGAGAACAGGAGAGGGCAGAGCGGCTGGAGAGGAAAGGGACTGCGGTGCGCACCGGGCGGGGGCGGCCCCCTGCGAGCCACCCCCGCGCCTGACCGCAAAGCCACGGAGCCTCCCGGGCCCACGCGGAATTCGGGTCCCAGAGGCAGGGCGTGATGCCGAGACCGCCCCGTTCCTCCTCCGTCCCTGTGGCAGGCAGGGGCGGCTGCGAGGACAGGTCCCTCACACCCCGGAGGCCCCCGAGGCCGGCGCCCCGGGCAGGGCTCTGCCCCGGCTTGGCGCTGGATGCCTCCCTGCAGAGTAATTGCCGGAACAATGAGTGCGCCCGGCTGGCCGTGCATGACTAACCCAGATGTCTGCAGCCAGCGGAGACAAGCGCTTGGCAAATACCAGCGTCTTTCACAACCTCTCCTCTTCCAGGACTCGGAGCTGGTGGGAACTGACTCACATTACCATGGGACTGCACTGATAGCAGCCTGTGCTACCTGGCGCACCCCCCCCCTCCCGCCCCCCGCCCCCGGTGGCTGCACTTTTGCTGCAGGGGCCAGAGGGGGGATCAGGGCTTCAGGAAAGCAGTGGGGCTTTCAGGGTCGTCCCCGTTCACAGCAGAGAATGACCTGGCCTCGAAGCCGATCTCGCACCGTCCTGGGGTGGCAGCGAGGCTCGGGCGCCCCTTGTGTTTGCAGGGAGCTGCCGTTCCTCCCAGGGGTCCCGGCGGGAGACGCCGGCCACCCCTGGGGCTCGCCCTGACACATCGCCCCGGAGACTGACTCACATCCCCGAGGCCTGAGTCACATCCTGTTGTGCGTCCCGAGGCCTCCAGGAGGGCATGACAGCAGCTGCCCATGACTGAGGTGGCCCTGGAGGACACCCTGGGAGCGGCCCTGCCCACTCCAAGCCGAGGAGGGCAGGGGTGGGGGAGAAGTCCAGGGCGGCCCTGGTGGTTTATATGTTCACCAACCAGGCTTGGCTCCGTCAGAAACAGACACGCGGGCCCGGTGGCAGACGTAACTGTCTGGTCTGTGTTCTCACATGGCTCTGAAAGGCGCCTGGAAGGCGTTTTAAAGATGCCAGCTAAAGAGCCAAAGAGCCCGGCCGGCGTGGCTCCAGGGTTGAGCGTCGACCTAGGAACCAGGAGGTCATGGTTCAAGTCCCGGTCAGGGCACATGCCGGGGTTGGGCTCGATCCCCAGTGTGGGGCGTGCAGGAGGTGGCCGATCAGTGACTCTCTCTCACTGATGTTTCTGTTTCTCTCTCCCCCTCTCCCTTCCTCTCTGAAATCAATAAGAAAATACATATTTATAAGAAAAAAAAGAAAAAGAAAGGGCCTGCTCACTGTAACAACCACGTCCAAGCCACAGACCCCCACCCACCTTGCCCTGGCCCAGGCTGAGGGGGCGGTGTCCCAGCTCAGGTGGTGCTGGGGGACCCAGGTTGGGGGGGTGGTAGTCGAGCCACCCTCAGTGGAGTCAGGCGTCCCTGGCCCCCTCTCCTGTGGCCTGAGGGAGCTCGAGGACAAAGGAGAGCATCTTCAGCTTTTCAAACAACAGCTTTCGGGTTTCATCGGTTTTGTCACTTCTGTGTTCTATTTCAGTGGTTTCTGCCCTCATGTTTATTATTTCTTTTCTTCTACTTGCCTTAGGCTTATTTTGCTCTTTTTCCCTCCAGTTTCTTAAGGTAGAAGCGTAGGTTATTGATTCTGGATCATTCTCCTTGTCTATTGTATGCACTCAGTGCTACCAGTTTCCCTCTGAGCGCCGCCTTCCCTGCATCCCGCAGATTTGGGCGCGCTGGATTTTCGTTTCGTTCCGCTTATCTTTTAATTTCTCTTTAGGCTTCTTCTCGAACGCTGAGCTTACTTAGAAGTGTGTTGGGGAAGCACCAGTTCCTTGCATGTTCTCTGGCTTTGTCTCTATTGCTGATTTCTCCGTTTCAACCCAGGTGGCCGGAGAACCTACTTTGCACCACGTCCATTCTTTTCAGTGTGTTAAGGTGTGTTTTATGGCCCAGAATGGGGCCTGTCTTGGTGAGTGTTCCCTGCGAGCTCGAGAAGAAGGTGTACTCTGCTTTGTTGGGTGGAATGTCCTATAAATGTTAGAGCAAGTTGGTTGGTAGGACTGTTCGGGTCATCTCTGCCCGAATTTTCTGCCTGCTTGGCGGCCAGTGACTGAGAGGGTGCTGAACGCTTCATCGGTCACAGTGTCTGTGCTTGTCCACTTTTCCTCGTAGGTCTCAACGTTGTTGCCGCCTGTGTTCTAAACGTTGTTTCACACTCTGTTGCTAGGTTTAAAGATGACTGTGTCTTCTTAAAGAATTGACTCCTTTATCATCATGTATTTCCCCTCTTTGTCCCTGACATTGTCCCTTCTTCTGAGTCAGTTTTATATAAAATGAACATAGCTACGCCGGCTTGCTTTTGGTTAGTGTTCGCATGGTCTGTCCTCCCCCACCCCTTGTCTCTTAGCCTGAGTCTTTATATTTAACCTGGGTTCCTTGTAGACAACACATAGTTGTCTTGTTTTTCATTCGCTCTGATAATCTCTCTTCTTTCATTGGCCATTTAGGCCATTCATAGTTAAGGTTAAGATTACTTAGACGGGTCTATTAACATCTACCGTGCTTGTTGACTGTTTTATATTTCTTGCATCTGATTTTCCCCCCTCTTTTTCTTCATTCTCTGGTTTTAACAGCATTTTGTGTGATTTCATTTTATCTCCCCTCTTAGCATGTCAGTTATACTTTTTAAAAGTTTTAGTGGTTGCCCTGGAGTTGCAAAACACATGTATGACAACTCTTAAAAGTCATACCACACCACCTCTCCCTTTCCATTTCTGTATTTCATTTCACTTACCCGTATGTTGTCATTACACAGTACGCTATTACTATTGTCATGTTCAACAGAAAATTATCTTTTGGATCAATTAAGAATAGGAAAATAAGACTTTTTTTCCTTCATTTATTCTTTCTTTACATCGATCTGAGTTTGTGGCCCCTGGTATATTTCTTCCCCTGAGGAACTTATTTTAACATGTCTGCTGGATGAATTGTCTTAGCTTTTGTGTGTCAAAGAATGTCTTTATCTCTCCGGTACCTTTGAAGGTTTATTTTGCTGAATAGACAATACTAGGTTGGTGGCTTAGGTGGGTGGTTTTTTTTCTTTCAGCGCTTTAAATATTTCCCGCCTCTCTTTTTGCCTCCCTGGTTTCTGAAGAGGAGTCTGCAGTAATCCTCCTCTTGTTCCTCTCTACGTAACGTGCCCCCTCCCTGCTCACTTCTGGCTTCTTCAAGCTTCTCTCTTTGTCTTCAAGTTTTCTGCAGTTTCAACACACTAGGCCGAAATGTAGATTATTTGGTGTCTAGCTTGCTTGATGTTCTGTGAGCTTCCTGGGTCTGTGGATTGGTGTCTGTCATTAATTTTGTAAAATTCGTGGCCAATAATACTTCAAATATTTCTCCCATTCTGTTTTCTCTTTCTTTTCCTTCTGCGATTTCCACTTTGCATGTGTTACACCTTTTGAAATTGTCCCCAAGGTCATAGATCTTCTTCTACTCCCGCTTTCTTCTCTTTACCTTTCTGTTGGTGCGTTTCTGTTGGCATATTTTCAAGCTCAATGATTTTCCCCTCAGCATGTCCGGCTATTGATGACCCCACCAAAGGCATTTCTCGTTTCTGTTATAGTGTTTTCATTTCTAGAATTTACTTTTCAGTCTTAGAGTTTCCATCTCTCTTCCTACGCTATTCATATTTTCTTGCATGCTGTCATCTTTTTCTACTGGAGTCCTTACTGTATTAATCATAGTTAAATTCCCTGTCTGGTAATTCCAAAGTCTATGTCATCTCTGAGTCTAGTTCTGATGCCTGTTTTGTCCCTTCATACTGTTTTTTCTGGCCTCACGGTTCCTGATTTGAAAGCTGGACATGATGTTTCGGGCACACAGGACTCCAGTGTGAGACCCGCTGTTCAAGCCGCCAGGAGCTGGGCTGTGTGCTGGCTGCTGTAGCTGGGTGTCAGAAGCTTCCAATTCCTCTGACGTCCCTGTTTCTGTCTCCTTCACTGTCCGTGGGCTTCCCTGCGGACTCTGCCTTAAATAGTCCTGTAGCTCTGCTGGCTGTAACCCACTGTTATGCTGGATCTGTGAGAACCTGGGGAGTTCATGGATGAAAAACCCAGCAAAGCATCCCTACACGCTCCCCATGTGCATGTACGCACACACGCGCGCGCACACACACACACGCGCGCACGCGCACACACACGCACACACACACACGCACACACACACACGACTACAGCCCCGGGAGTTTCTCTCTCTCGCCCCCAACTACACTCAGCCTCCCACGATTTGTCTGAATTACCATTTAGGTGTCCGTCCCTCCGGGTTGATGGCCGACGACCTCTGCCCCCAGGAGGCAGGCATCTGGTGGCTTGGGATTCCCCTGCCTCTCGAGATGCCAGGGTGGCAGTTTGCCCTGTGACCTCCATTCTCTGACAGGCCCACGAAGAGTCGTGGATCCTCACTTTATTCAGCTCTTTCCTTATTGTGAAGAGGGGAGTGATGACTCCCAGCTCTTCACATATCGGGCTGAACAAGGAGGTAGCAGAGCAGTTGACAAGAGCCATTGGACGGGCTCATTTTTAGCGCTGGAGACTTCGTGACATTGTGTCGTCCACAGCTAAAGCCCTCTAGTTTCTTCCTACTGATGCAGGCCATGGATACCTCTGAGCTCAGCTCTAGCCTCACCCCACCTTACTCCTATCTCTCGCCCGCCCCCCTCCCCCCCGCCCCCGTTTTGACCTCATTTCCACTGGGAGGAAGTAGGGATCATGGCGTGGAGAGGGAGCTCTGTTCTGCCCATTATTTGGGCATCAAAAAGCTGAAATAACCATCACAAAGCGGCCTGTGAAGCAGCTGCACTGACACCACGTGCCCTAGAAAAAGCAGATGCAGGAGACTCGCTTAAACTCCCAAGTCCCGTGGTTTTTCATGGGAACATGGATCCTCGCCTTCTCTATCCTCACCCCAAGCTTCCAGTTTTCCTGGATCTTCACCATAATCTCCTGAGTCTCGGTCAGTGAACAGTTAGTGCTACCTGAGCCCCGTCCCGGAGTGGGGCTGTGGCCTCACGCACAAACACCGGCAAGTCCCTGGGCATGGGTTCCTTCGTTTCAGTCACATCCTAACTCAAGAATTAGACTCACTGTGAGTTTCCTGTGGCCCCAAACTGCAACGCTTGCTTCATATGCCTCATCTCACTTATCTCACTATTACCCTTGGAAGTAGGAGACTGTGTAAGGGAGAAACAGGTGACCCTCCCAAGGTCATAACTGGTGTACGGTGAAGGCCGGGCTCAAGCGGAAATCTTTGTGTGGCTTACATTAGATGCTTTCCTTAATTTGCTCCTCTCAGGAGAAGACCTTAAGCATGCAGTAAATACCACTGGGGCTCTTATCTCTGACGTGGGAACAGCTGTTTGCAAGTCCAGGTGAAGCAGATAACCCAGCAGTTCTCCTGGGTACAGCCTGCAGGTCCCCCACCAGCCACCACTCCTGGAGGCAAGGCCTGTGTCCATTCACCATGGAGTCCCCACGTCAGTACCCCTAGTGGAGCAAAATGTTTGTTGGCAACATGAAGGAATGAGGAAGTGAATCGCTTCATGACCCTATGAATGAATGAATGAATGAATGAATGAATGAATGAATGAATGAAGCAACTCTTGGCATGATGCATTAATGCGATAGGAAGCAGCCTTTCCAAGCATCCGACGGCCCGGACATGGTCACTAAGATCAGTCTGTGAGCTCCAGTGGGACAGGGACCCTATAGGTCCTGCTCACTAGGCTGTTCCCAGGGAGTTAGCACGTGCCCAGCGCAGAGCAAATCTTCAATGCACTTTGGTCCAGCTGAGGGTGGTCTTATGAGAGGCGGTCCCTCGGGGACAGGCAGCCCTGCTCTCGGAGAATGACTGACAGGCTCTCTCCCTCGGCCTGGGGTTCTTTCCTGGGCGCCCCCGTCTCACCCCTGCCTCCTCCCGCTTCCCAGAGCGCACACGGTTATGATCACAGCGCCACCGCGCACCACACCTCCCCCTGCTCCCCCCTGACTCTGCGCAACGTGCGAGTTAAGCAGCGGCCGCACGGGTCCCGCGTGAGTGAGAATCCCGCGCAGGGGCCAGCAGCAGTGCTCAGAGGTCACCTCCTGGCACAGGTGAGAGTAAGAAAGTGAGGCCCTGCCGTGCGGCTCAGTCGTTGAGCGTTGACCTACGAACCAGGAGGTCACGGTTCAGTTCCCGGTCAAGGGCACATGCCCAGGTTTCGGGCTCGATCCCCAGTTGGGGGCGTGCAGAAGGCAGACAATCAATGATTCTCTGTCATCATTGATGTTTCTCACTCTTTCTCTCCCTCTCCCTTCCTCTCCGGAGTCAATAAATATAAATATATATATATGTATATACATATATTTACACACATATACATATATATTTTGCTCACTAAAAAATATCTTTATTGTTGAAAGTATTGCATATGCCCCCTATATTTCCCCATTGGCCCCTTCTAGCCTGTCCCCACCCCCTACCCCAGGCCCTCACCGCCCTCTTGTCTGTGTCCATGGGGGATGCTTATATGCAGACAAGTTCTTTGGTTGAACTCTTCCCATACACCTACCCACCCGCCTTCGCTCTGAGGTTCATCCCTCTGTTCCGTGCTGCTATGTCTCTGGACCTGTTTTGTTCATCAGTTTATTTTGTTCATTAGATTCCACATATGAGATCATGTGATACTTGTCTTCCTCTGACTGATAAAAATATATCTTTAAAAAATAAAGACTCTGTGAGCAGGTGGCCCGGGGTCACCACACGGCACTTCCCCCGGCGCTCAGCCCGGGTCCGGGCGGCCCACAGCACTGCCACGTCTACACGTGTGTTCATGTGTCCGTGTCGGCCCCGTCCGAGCAGGGAGGTAACTCACATTCCCCATATTCTCGGCCCTTCGTTTTCTGTTTTCATTTCGGTTTCGGCTTTTTATTAATAACGTAGAAGAAGGAAACTCCCACACGGATGTGAGCAGCTCGCCACCACCACCTTCTGGCCGCCCCGGGCAGTGAAGCCGACGCCGCGGCCTCAGGGGCGGACACGGATCCCGGGAGGGGTCCCGTGGGTGCTCAGTGCTGTCTCCCCTCTGACACGGGGGTGGGGGCTGCGCTGGGGTGAGAAGGGAGAAGACGTTGAATCTGAAACCCTGTGTTCAGAAAAATCATAGAACGTAAACGTTAATCATAAGATCGTTTTCCCAAAGCGTATTGTTAAGAGGCTGCGAAACATGGGCCAGGCTCGCGGCTTAATTACGGGTTCAGAAGAGCCTCGCGCGTCGCTCCCGCTCCAGGAAAACATGACGGAGCACGCACCCCGGCTTGTACGTGTGCTTGCCGCGGCCTCAGACACGGGCTGGTGCTGGGCTGTCTGCCCCGGCCTGCTGCCGCCGCAATCCGCGGCCTGGGGGCTTAGTGACGATTACAAAACGCCTTTTGTTCGCCTGGTAAGTGATTCAGATATCTGAGCGCTGCCGGTCCACTCGGCGAGGGTGGTAGCGAGGACACATGCCGTCTCACGGGAGAGCTGAGTCTGCGTCCCCCCCCCCCGGCCCCCCCTCCCGGGAGCAGAATGCCTGGAGCGGTGGGAACCCTGGGCAGCCTGCTGGGCGCCGTTTGCTGTCGGTGGCTGGGAAAGCTGTGAGCTGCGAGGCTGTCTGACATCTTTGGTTGCCCGTGTAGTCTCCCCTGAGTTTCAAATGGGTCTTTCTCTCTCTCTCTCTCACTCCTTGCAGCTCCTCGAATTCTCTAAAATTCAGCAGCCCATGAAAACCCGACTTTACAATTAGATTCAAAGATTCTCAGTTAAGATAGCTGCCCAGGTTTTTCAAACTTAATAATTCAGTGATTTAAACAAAGAAAACATGCCCTGGCCAGTGTGGCTCAGTGGATAGAGCGTCAGCCTGCGGACTGAAGGGTCCTGGGTTCGATTCCGATCAAGGGCAGGTACGTGGGATACAGGCTCCTCCCCGGCCCGGGCCCTGGTCAGAGCCCGTGCAGGAGGCAACCCATCGATGTGTTTCTCTCACATCAGTGTTTCTCTCTGTCTTTCCCTCTCTCTTCCCTCTCTCTAAAAATCAATGGAAAAATATCCTCAATTGAGGACAAAAATAAAAGAAGATAGAAAGAAATGGATCCGTCGGAGGGAAGGGTGGGGGGCTGCTGGGAGAAGAATGGGAAGGAAGACTGGGTGGGGCTCCAGGTGCCTGGTGCGCTGCCCACGATACAACGTTGGGGAGCTGAGCAGAGAGGCCCTTCTGGGAGCCGGGCGCCCCTTGGAGCAGGTGGGGACATGGCATCGCCGGGGGAATAACGCACGTCTACGTCCGGCGCAGACAATACTCACACCTGCTCTTTTCCTGGGCGGCTTGCTCTCTAGAGTGACGCCCAGCATGGAGCGCCCCGGCTGGGGCCCCAGGGGGTGTAGTCTGCTGTGCCCTCTGTCCACAGAGAAGATGGGACACAGAGAACGTTCGTGTTTGACCTAAAGAAAAGTAAAGCCGGCTTCTGGTGGGGCAACGTCCAACCTGCATTTTCTTACGTATTTTGCCCCAAAATAGAGGTGTTTTTTTTTTCTCCTCCTTTTTTTATATATATTTTATGGATTTTTTACAGAGAGGAAGGGAGAGGGATAGAGAGTTAGAAACACCGATGAGAGAGAAACATCGATCAGCTGCCTCCTGCACACTCCCTACTGGGGATGTGCCCGCAACCAAGGTACATGCCCTTGACTGGAATCGAACCTGGGACCCTTGAGTCCGCAGGCCGATGCGCTATCCACTGAGCCAAACCGGTTAGGGCTTTTCTCCTCCTTTTCACCTGCAAACAGCATGATGCTTTTGAGAACAGACTCCTGGGAACGCTGGAGTCCAGTTTCCAAAATCCTTTTCACCTAAACCTTCCGAAGCCGACTCTGGTCTCGTCACCTTCCTGGGCCTCTTTCCTGGCAGCCTAGAAGGTTCTTGCCAACACTCTGCCCCGGGAAGAGGCAGGACCCCTCGGTGTCGGGTGACGGAGCCAGCTCCGGGCTGGGTTTGCAAGCATCATCGGGCCGCAGGGCCAGCTGCCCGGCCGGGCCTGCTTTTCCATCGGCCTTGGCAGAAAATTCCCCTAAACAGAAAGCATTTCAGGCCCTGTGGATTCTTTCTGCCAAAAGGTACAAAAAGAAAAACAAAACACTTTACGTTCTTTCTTGCTCTCTAAGTACAGACAGGTGGTCACTGAGTTGGGAAACGTTTCAGATGGTGGTCATGTGATTATTGGTGACGCTGAAATGTCTGCACAGTCACTACGAGCAGCTCGGCAGTTTGAACGTTAACACTCCACCTGGCCTGGCCGGCGGGGCTCAGTGGCTGAGCGTCCACCTGTGAACCAGGAGGTCACAGTTCGATTCCTGGTCAAGGACGCAGGCCCGGGTTGCAGGCTCAATCTCCAGTGGGGGACGTGCAGGAGGCAGCCGATCAGTGATTCTCTCTCATCATTGATGTTTCTGTCTCTGCCTCCCTCTCTCTTCCTCCCTGGAACCAATAAAAATATATTTACAAAAAACAAAAAACACTCCACCGGGAAATCTTCCTCATCATTATCCTCATCTCTCTCTCTCTCTATATATATATATATATAAAAGTGTAAGCGACCGTCTGACCACTCGACCGTCCAACCAGTAGCTATGACACACAATGACCACCAGGGGGCAGATGCTCAACACAGGAGCTGCTGAGCTGCAGTGACTTGGCAGCTGCGGTTCTCAGGTGACACACCCAGAACCAGAGAGGAGGGAGCCTGATTCTGGGGTGCATTACCCTAGAACCACCCTCTCACAATCAGGGACCCCTCAGGGGATGTCGGAGAGCTGGTTTCAGCCTGATCCCCGCAGGCCAGGCCGAGGGACCCCACCAGTGCACAAATCTGTGCACCGGGCCTCTAGTGATGAAATAAAGCCTGTGGAGGGAGTTAGAAGAGGGAAACCTTCAAGAACCAAACATAAACTACATTTCAGTATTTTGGAGGGAGAAAGGGCCAAACGAAAGCAAATACTTGGACTTAAGTGAGCTTACGGGACACTGGCAGAGAGGCCACACACGTGTGACATATTGAGACAAAGGAAACTGGTTTCTTATTAAAAGTCTTTTTTTTTAATCCCTCCCACTCTTACCTGTCACTGACCTCCCGGTTCTCCGCAGACACCAGGCAGATCCAGCCCTCCCCGCCCTGGTCCTACGACCAGTCCTACCAGTACCTGGGCTCGATCGCCTCTCCCTCCGTGCACCCAGCGACGCCCATCTCGCCGGGCCGGGCCAGCGGCATGACGACCCTCTCCGCGGAGATTTCCAGCCGGCTCTCAAGTAAGCGGCCCAGAGACACCCTCTGAAAGCGAGGGAGGTCGCGGAGTGGGAGGTCGCGGAGTGGGAGGTCGTGGGACCAGAGGAGATGCGTGGAGCGGGTGGCGTCACTTTTCATGGGCTCAGATGTGGTTTAAAGACAGGGCTGTCCAGCTCCCGGTCCCACGGCCATGCGCTGCCGGCCTTGACCCCCAGCGGCAGGGGTGGCCTGGACACCTGGGGCGTGGTGGGGTGGTTCACGTTCCACAAGCAAAGGTGGCAGCTGGAGGGTTAATCATACTATAGAAGGAAGAAGTCGGCCTGCGGAATGCAGTTGGGATGAGTCACGTGACCAGCTTTCACGGGTCACGCGTGACCAGCACCCTGGGGTCCCCGTGGGATGGGAAGCAAGCGAATACACCCCAAGGGAGACAGTTCCACTAGAAGCTGCTCATACCAGGCAGGAGGCCCCGTGGAAAGCCCGGTGGCGTGGTTCGCGCATTGCTGTTAGCACCAGCTCGCTAATATTAGGCATTTCACTGCGGGGCCTCCGGGCTTGGCGCTCACCTTTGCTCGTGGGCAGGGAGCTCAGAGCTGCAGAGAAACATCCCTTTGCTGAAAGCAAAAGGAGAAAGCCTCCGTGGGCTGTGACGTGGGAGCTGGGCGGGGCCGTGACAATGGCTCCGGGACCCCGGCCTCGGACGGCCACACACGCACTTCCCGCCCGGGGCCGCGGCTGCGTGGCTCTTCCCTCCTCGGGATCAGTTAGAGCAGGCGAGGGCGGGCAAAGACAAGGGCCGCGTGCCCGGCATCTCCAGGGCGGCCCAGTGTCGTGCTGTCCAGACAGTTGGGGTTGCTTGGGGTTCACCAGGTGCTTTAGCCGCTTCTCAACGGGGGCACCGATGGCCTTGGGGACCAGGCAGCTCTTGGCTGGGGGGCCGTCCGTGAGATGCAGGTGCTTAGCAGCGCCTCTGGCCTCTGGGTTCCAGTAGCCCCCGCTCTCCATGGGGACAGCCACAGAATGTCCCCGGACCTTGCCGGATGTCCCCACACCACCCCCAGGTGAGAACAGGGCCTTCGCGTTCCTCGGGAGCTGGCGTGCCGTAGGGAAGCCACCGGCCTGTCCAGTTTTCACCTGGTTCCGGCCATGGGTGCCAACGTCTTCCTGGCACCCGCGGGCTCCGGCGGGGAGGAAGCAGCGCAGGCATGAGGACGGCTGCTCGGCTTGTGGCTTAGAAGGCCCGTTCCGAGGCCCTTGTCAAGTCTCACTGATTCTGCTCGGGGCGCTGCTCTGCCCGCGGGCTGGCCGTGGCCTGCTTCCGAAACGACGCCTGCTCTCCTGGGCAAGGGCCCTGTTCGGGGTCTGTCCCTGGGAATTCATTACGTCTTTTGGCCTGGTCGGCATCTTATAGTCCAAGGACCGTAGGGGCCAAGAGCTCCAACTGACCGTGATCAAGCATAAGGGTGATTTAAAAAAAAATGGGTACTGTGAGCACCCCCAAACCCAGCTTCAGGCACCCCCGGGTGTGGAAGGATGCGTCATGGCCTGAGGGTGTGCAGTGGGCACAAACCAGGTCCCATTTCTGCACCCGGATGGCCCTTTGCTGACGGGGAGGGAGGACCAGTGAGAATCGCAGAGAGCAGCATGGGAGATGCTTTTCACTAGCAGATCTCCCCCTCGAGCAGGGCTGAGCCCGGCCTGAAAGTGTGGTCCTGTGCTGGGGCCGGGGCTGGAGGGGGGTTGGGGGGGAGGGGGAGACACAGAAGTGGCCACTTGGCCCCAGCTTTAGAGCCCAGCCCTGCCCTGGCCTGCCTTTCCCTTTCGCCCCGCCCCCGGCTCTGCGCTGTCCTGCCCCGCAGCCCCAGCCCCAGCCCCACCTGGGCTGCCTTCTGCGGGGGACTTGCACTCTGTCTGCCTCTCTCTCCTCTGCAGACAGACTCCACACCTTGTCTGAGAAGAGTTGTCATCCAGAGGTTTTCTTTGCTTTTTTTCCTTCTGCTTTTTTTAAAAGAAGTTAATGTTTAGCTGCCAACCTGGGCGACAGACGGCATGCATTTTTCTGAGTCATGAGAAAGCTCCCTTGAAGGCAGCCATTATCTGCTCAGGCTGTTTAATCCTGTGGGGCAGGGGGCGGGGCCTGGCGTGGGGCCGCTTTCATCCCCGAAAACTGCAGGATGAGAACTCGAGCTGTCACGGCAAATCTTTAGCCCCATCAGTGGGGCAACATTTCCAACGAAAATACCTGCCCCTCCTAATCCCCAGATTTCCTGCTCCTTCAAAGCCCCTGTGCTCACAGGGTCTGCCCCTCCGCCCACGCTGGAGTTCACTAGGGGGCACCAGGCCAGCCAGAGGGCAAATGAGCTGCCCCCACCCCCCAGGGGTGTAACTGGTGAGGCCTGGTAGGTGGTATCAAACTGGACATCAAAATGAAAACAAATATTTGAATAGATCATTTGAATCTGAGCATAGCTAAAGGGCCCAAGTTGTTGGATTTTTTTTTTATTTATATTTTTTAACCCTCACCCAAGGATATTTTTCCATTGATTTTAGAGAGAGTGAAAGAGAGAGGGAAAGACAGAGAGAAACATCGATGTGAGAGAAACACATGGATTGGTTGCCTCCTGCCAGAGCCCCGACCAGGGCCCGGGCTTTCAAACAAACACCCAAACAAACAAAGGGGTGTTTGGTTGAAGAGCCTACAACGGAGGTACATGCCCTGGACCGGAATCGAACCCGGAGCCCTTCGGTCCGCAGGCCAATGCTCTATCCACTGAGCCACACCGGCTAGGGCCTAAGTTTTATCATCCGCTGTCAAAGGGGAAAGGTGACGCTGTTATTATGTAGGCAGGAGGAGACTCACGGGCAGTATTTAAGACCATTCAGATATTCTGCCCACAAGTGAAACCCTATTTCCCCTGACGGCTGAGACCGCAGCATCATTCCGTTCCTACGTCCGTGACAAACGCCCGACTCACTCGGGATTCCAGTAACTGGGTACCATCCCCGGGTACCGGGCAGCCGTCGGAACAACTGGCCGAGCGTGTCCAGACGCCGCCGTGGACAGGGTGACCTTTCATTCATTTCCCAGTGGGCTCACCTTTGCGTCTCAGGGCAAGTGAAGCAAGAGGAGGAGTGGGCGGGTCCCGTATTTGTGTCCGGAGGATTGCGTCAGATGAAAACAAACGGATTGTATGTGCCTCCTGCTTTTCCTCCTGCCTCCGCTTCTCCCCAGACTCCGTAAATCTTACTGGCAAGATGGAGTCAAGCTTCCTGTTAACCCTTGAACATGTCACAGCTCCGTGGGAGCAAAAACAAGTGGCACCCAGCTTGCTCACACATGGCCCCGGGAGCGGCAGGACCAGCCCTGAGGAATGAGGTGCGGCCTGGCCTGGGGACAAGCTGGAGCGGCCGCCCGTGGAGGGCGGCCCGGAGCGCTGTCCGTTGATGGCGTTTCCCTGCCCACACGTCTGACGCGCTCAGGAAAGATTGACAGGGGTGTTTGTTTGAAAGTCAGACTCCTGCTTTCCCCACTAGCACAGAGATTCCCGCACATCTCGCTTGTTTCTAGAAACTTCAATTACCTCTCTGATGAGGAGGATGGCCCCTCTTCACATTCACCCCAAGTTTACAGAGGAGGTCATTTTCTAACAATGTGTTAGGGCAATAAAAAAAATCACTAGAGGGTGGGAGGAGGGAGGAGGGAAAGCAGGAGAGAGAGAGAGAGGGGAGAGAGTGAGGCAGACACTAGCTCTCCCTGCTGGAATAATAGGCTTGAAATATGAGGAAGTTGACCAAGGGCCCAGGCCGTCCACAAACAGATTAATACCCCTCCCTCCCCCCCCCCCCCCCCCCCCCCAGTAGCTCTCCTCCCAGAACCAGCTTTGCTCCTTCACATTCTCTATCGGCCTGGACACAAGAGGGCATGGGGCCACCTGTCATCCTGAGCTTGGAGTCATTTTGTTGTTGATTTGAGGACGTGCACATTTTAAAACGTTTCATTCGTGCCTCTGCCGTTTTGTTGCTGTCTTCTGGGTTTGCTGATGTAAAGACTGTAGTCCTGGCCTTGTCCTTTTGTGAATAATTCTGAGAGAGAGACTACCCCAGGGCACCATCCTGAATATACAGTGTCGGTTCTCAGAGGGGAGTGGGGAGCTGCCCCTCGCCCCTACCCCCGGGACATTGACAGTATCTGGAGACGTTGGTTGTCGTTGGTTGTCACAATTCTGGGAGTGGGGACGCTGCTGGTATCTGGTGGGCAAAGGCCAAGGACGCTGCCAGACATCCTACAAGGCAGGCTCTGGACAGCCCTTCACATCCCCACAGAGAACTGTCTGGCCGAGAGAGGGCCACGGTGCCACCTTTGAGAAGCTCTAACACAGGGAGCCCTCTCTGACACCCAGGCCTCCAGTGGCTCCCAAGGGCAGCCTGTGGGTGAGAGGATGCAGGGGGGCCATGCCGGGGAGTCGAAGCCAGTCCCTGAAGCTGGAAGGCATAATTCTAGCAAGATGAGTTTTAGAGACGAAGCTTTGCCATTCCTGGTAAAATGTCGGCATGGGGAACATGCAGTCGCTAAATCAGGCCCTGCAGCCACTCGTGGTAACAAACCGTGGAGGCGTGATGGTGAACGCCAGGTGGACCAGGCTGAGCCCTTTCTAAGAATGTGGGGCGAGTCCGAGGTCGAGGTGGGGAGAGCGGTGGTGCTGGTATCCACTCCGTCACTCCTATGCTGTGCATGCGTTGACTCACAGGAAGTTGCCAATTTTGAACTGTTTGAGGCCTAACAAAATGGCAATTTCCTATGATTCAACCTAAATACTATGTCTAATGTATTGTAATATTATACATTAGTATTGTTATGATACTATATCATATTATGCATGATATAGTCTATTGATATGAATGTATTAATGTGTCCATTTTATTTCTAATTATTATATAGTGTTACATTGTGTTATCAATTATAATTATATTAATGTCAGAGACTAAATTTATATTAATATTGGTGCATTAGTGTATTGATTATCTAGAAGATTGGCCAGCTTTTTTCTGTAAAGAGCCAGAAACTAAATATTTTAGTATTTCAGGGCCCTGCAGTCTAAGTCGTGACCCTCAACGCTGCAGCGGCAGCTCAAACGCAGGCAGAGACAACGCATAAAGGAATGCAGCTAATGCCAATAAAGCTTTATGCACTGACCCTGAAATTTGAATCTCACATAAATTTCATTACAGGACACAGTCTTCCTTTGACTTCTTTTTCAACCACTTAAAAATATAATAATGCTCATTCTTAGCTTGTGGGACACGAAAACGCACGGCTGGATTTGACCCCTGGGCTGCAGTTTGCCAACCCGGATGACACCAGTCATTGTATCTGTACTACACACGCCTACGTCATGTCTATACTCTACATACTGTACCCATATTAGATCTCTATTGTTATGCTACGTGATAGCATATTATATTAGCGTTTATGTTACTTGGTAGCATATATTCTCTTCTTTTACTATACATTATCATACTATCTCTCTGGGCAGCAGCATTCTGGGTACTCTCCTAGCTTCCTGGGCAGTAGCATTCCGGGAAGTCCCCATCTCCCAGAGCAGCAGCATGCTGGGTAATTTTTCAGCTTCCTGGACAACAGCATTCTGGGTAGTCTTCCAGCTTCCTGGGCAGTAGCATTCTGGGTACTCTCCTAGCTTCCTGAGCAGTAATACTCGGGTAGTCTTCCAGCTTCCTGAGCAGCAGCATTCTGGGACGTCCTCAATTCCTTGGCAATAGTATTCTGCCTAGTGACCCACCTGCCCCAGCAGCAGCATTCTGGGTAGTCGCCCACCTCCCCGGACAGCAGCATTCTGGGTAGTCCCCCACCTCCCTGTTCAGCAGCATTCTGGGTAGTCCCCCACCTCGCTGGACAGCAGCATTCTGGGTAGTCCCCCACCTCCCTGTTCAGCAGCATTCTGGGTAGTCCCCCACCTCCCCGGGCAGCAGCATTCTGGGTAGTCCCCCACCTCGCTGGACAGCGGCATTCTGGGTAGTCCCCCACCTCGCTGGACAGCGGCATTCTGGGTAGTCCCCCACCTCCCTGGGCAGCGGCATTCTGGGTAATGGTCCTGCGGGGGGCCGGCAGCGAGGGCGGACCCCCTGAGCTCCCCTCTCACCATGATGCTTTCCCGCCCGCAGCGGCCCCCGAGCTGACGGCCTTCGGCGACCCGCGCCAGTTCCCGGCGCTGCCCTCCATCTCGGACCCGCGCATGCACTACCCGGGCGCCTTCACCTACTCCCCGACGCCCGTCACCTCGGGCATCGGCATCGGCATGTCGGCCATGGGCTCGGCCACGCGCTACCACACGTACCTGCCGCCGCCCTACCCGGGCTCCTCGCAGGCGCAGGGCGGCCCCTTCCAGGCGGGCTCGCCCTCCTACCACCTGTACTACGGCGCGTCCGCCGGCTCCTACCAGTTCTCCATGGTGGGCGAGCGCTCGCCGCCGCGCATCCTGCCGCCCTGCACCAACGCGTCCACCGGCGCCGCGCTGCTGCACCCCAGCCTGCCCACGCCCAGCGACGCGGGCGAGGCCGAGGGCAGCCACAGCAACTCGCCCACCATGCCCGCCGCGCGCCTGGAGGAGGCCGTGTGGCGGCCCTACTGAGCCCACCTCGCGGGCCGCCGGCACCAGCTGGACCGGCCGGGCCCCCGCGCGCTGGCACCAGCTGGACCGGCCGGGCCCCCGCGCGCTGGCACCAGCTGGACCGGCCGGGCCATCGCCATCGCCATCGCCATCGCCGCCGGCCTCCAGCGCCATCGGAGCCCGCCGTCTGCAGAGTGTGACGGTCCGGCCATGTGGCCCCCGGGAGGCGAACAGGAAGATTCCAGAGGAAAACTGTGAATGCTTCTGAATTAGCAATGCTGTGAATAAAAGAAAGATTTTATACCCTGACTTCACTTTTTAACCAAGTTGTTTATTCCAAAGAGTATGGAAGTTTGGTTCAGGGTTGGGGGATGCAACTCATCCTGTTTGGCATCGAATTGGTATTTTTCATGTTCTTTTCCAGCACCTTATAAATTGCAAAATGCGTATTTGCATTTGAGGTGGTTTTATTTTTATATACATATATATAAAAATTTGAGCTTGCTTCTTTCTTGCTATGACAATTGAAAAAAAATATGATTCCTTTTCTTGTAAGGTTTATTTAACTTTTCTTTTGGACTTTTGTGTAGTTGTGTGTTTTTGTTTTTTTAAGAAACAGCTACAGCTTTGGGTCATTTTCAACTACTGTATTCCCACGAGGAATCCCTAGATATTTATGTATCTTGATGTATAGACAGTTACTTATGTGTTGATACTTTTTTATTATTTAAATGTACTTATATTAAGAAGAAGAATATCAAGTACTACATTTTTTTTTTGATAGTAGCCAAAGTTAAATGTATCACATTGAAGAAGGCTGGGGAAAAAGGATGGGTAATGTGATCCCTTGGTTATCTACATATTGTTTACATTAAACTTCCTTTAATGTTAATCAAACGAGTTGGTAGCTAATGCAGCAATGTTTTAATAGCCTTTTCAGATCCTGAGGGTTCATCCAGAGACCCGAGGCAGGGGGTGTTCTGCGGAGCCCCACAAAGGCTCTGCTGCCTGACTCCCGCCCTGGAAGCAGAGGTCAGGCCTGGCTCCAGAGGGCTCGGGAGATGCCAGCGACGGCCCCTCTGGCAAGGACTCACTGTCGGCCTAGGGATCCGCTCACTGCGTGCCTCTTGGTAACTTCAGAACACATCCAAAGTCAGCCATGTGGGGAGCAGTATCCACATGGGAGCCAAATCCGTGAATTCAGGGGTTCCTGTGATGCTGGGTTCTGGGTGGGAAGGAGATCTGCCGAATCCAGAATGTAGTGGCTTTTAGCTTTAAGAAAATGCTCCTCGTTTGCAGTTACCTGCTCGTTTACACAGAACAAAACGTGTGGCTGTTCCCCGAGGCTGGGGGTGGAAGGGACTGGGCCGGGTGCCTTTGCCCGCTGCAGGTCCCCGGCCAGGATGGGCCCAGCAGCCGGCCTGCGCGAGCCAGTCTCCCTCCGTCTCTGGAGTCCCGCGGGACAGCATCAGTCCCAGCTGTGCAGGCCCCCACCCCGTGCTGCTCGCTGACCACCCACCTTCGTGTTGCCGTCCCCAGGCTGAGACCCTCCCCTGGGGGGAGGGAGGGTGCACTTTGACCTGCGTGTCCTGTGAGCGGAAAGATCCGTGTCACGCCTGCTGCCCATGGCTACAAGTCAAGCACAGCCGATGTCACTGTAAACTGATGGCACTGTTTTGACTGGAGGATCCGGCCAGAGCGCACAAATACTCCAGCTCGTACACACGAGCTGCTGACGTCGGCCTGCGTGCGCTCAAAGTGGTCGGGGGCCGTTTAATGCGCCGCTTCAGCTCCTGGGCACGACTTCGGGTCAGCTCGGAAGAGCGTGTGAGAGCAGGACTTGAGAACAGTGTTTGGTTTTTATTCTGTAAATGTAAGGGTTCGCGTTAGGAAGATCTTCGGCTGCAGGCAGCAAAGACAGCTGAGTTTATTTAAAACAACTTGTTTTTGAGTTTTCTCCTATATCCAGGGGTGGGGGACGTGGGTTTACAGTTGTGAATATGCAAAACACAGAGTTTATTCTTGTATTGTTATTTATTCATTATTGTATTATTTGCCATGCGAGCGGCTGTTCCCCGACTGTTGCCCGCCCTGGGTATGCTGTTTTACGCAAACGCAGTAGCACTTTGGTGAGAGGTGAAGAGGAAGGAGTCTGTCTTGTGAGGTCAAGGGTCTCTAGAAAAGGGCTAAGCAGAGCTCGGGGAAACCCCAGGCGAGGTCCATGTTCATTTTAGACATAATCCTCCCTCCGGCATTCATTTTCCTATTTTATTCTAGATTGCTTTATTTTATTTATTTATTTGGCAGGAAAATTACCTGCCAGTCCATTTAAAATGTCCATTTCTGAAAAGAACCCTCAGCCCGTTTACCCCACATTGACTTCAAATGTTCTTTCCAGCACCTGTGGCCACATCTACCCTGACAAAATGCTGGGGAAAATGAAGGAAAAAAATTTTTTTGTTGTTCAATTCTGGTCCCTGATGATATTCCAGCTGGAAATCAGCCGAGGGTCCTGCACCAGAATCAGGTCACCTGTTGCGTGAGCCTTCGGTCTGAGGCCACGCGTGAGCAGGGCTGCTCGCTGTCCCACAGGCCCACGGGTTTGGCCATCCAGAGTCCCCTTCCAGCAGATTCGGTATTTAATTGTTTCAGAAAAAGTGAATCTGAGGTCAGCTGTTTGGGAGATAGAGGGCACAGCTAGTGACTTTCCCTGAGGGACTGCGTCGTCCGGCCGGTACATTAAGGTGGCCTTTCAGCCGGGAGGCCAACAGCCAGTGATGGCAAAGCCAGGTGTCTCCGGGAGCCTTGGTGCCGGAGAAGAAGCATGAGCTAAGCCATCTCTCAATCTTATTTATAATTAGACATGGACACGTTTCACTGCAGTGTTTTCTTTTTCTCACTATCGATCATACTTACAGTTCTCTCCCTCTTTGCCCCTGTAACATCTCCCACTGTCTCTCTCCCCCTCTCCTCCTCCTTCTGTCTGGGAAATACACCCCTCCCAACACCAGGAGTCCAAACTGGAGCAGCCACGAGTGGGCTTCTTGCCGCTCGGGTGCCCGCGGCCGCGGCTGGAGCCTGCCAGGCCGGGCACAGTCAGAGCTGAAGCTGCCCGGGCTGTGCCCACCGACGGAACGGCTCTCACTGGGCGGGAAACGCGTGGTCTCACCCCAAGCCCTGCAGTTCCCATTGCGGGTTTCTGTCCGGGCCTGTTTCCGTGGGACATCCTGCCCAGCGATTCTCGGTGTGGGTGGTGTTTCTTTCCGGGGGGGTGACACGTTTGGGGTCTGTTACACAGCGAACGTCAGTCTAACCATCGTCTCAGAAAACAGCTGTGACGTCTGAACAGATGCCTTTGCGTTCACCGGCAGGGCACACTGTTCGGGGTTTTCTGCTTGTCTCTCTGGCATTTTCCTCTCCCTGCAGCCAGGTCAGGGCCCATGAGGCTGGCCGCTGGGTTACTTTTTCCTTCCAGGAGAGTTGCATCAACAAAGTTCGTTGTATTTATGTCTGTAAATAGGTTTTAAGCTCCATTATAAAATATTGTTAATACGATAACTTTTTTCAATTTTATGTGTGCTTCTAAGGACGTTTTCTTACGTTTGCTCAATACTGTAGACAAAAATGCTTCTTTATCCTTTGTTTATTTTAGACTTTAAAACAAACTACTTTTTATCCACTTTTATAAAGAGCTAATGGCATGGTTGCAAAATTTTTTTAAGTTCACTTTTGTTTGAGGGAAAATGAATGTGCAAAAAAAAAAAAAAAAAAACCGTGCGTTCTCTGTGCTGTTCTGGATGTGTAACCATCAACGGAAAAAATAAACTTTCAAATTGAAACGACGGCGGAACGTCTCTTGAAAAAGCGGCCAGCAGGTGCGGTCCTCGCGGCCCGTGGTGGCCGCTCCCCGTGGGGCGGGTTCTGCGCAGGGGCTCCCGGGGGACGCGCGGGTCCTCCTCCCGCTGCCCACAGACCCTTCCTGAGGGACTGTCAGTCTCGAGCTGGAAACCAGAGAGGCTGGGAGGCAGCCAGGTCCTCTCTGAGGTGGTTCTAGTGGTGCAGGAGGGCGGGCACTTGGGCCCAGGTTCCTGCATGATCGGAGTGGCCCCTTCCGTCCTCCAGAGCAGCCCTGGTGCCCAGCCTCGTGCCTAGCCTCATGCCCAGCCCTGTGCCCAACCCTTATGCCCAGCCCTGTGCCCAGCCTTATGCCCAGGTCTCATGCCCAGCCCTCATACCCAACCCTCATACCCAGCCCTGGTGCCCAGCCTCGTGCCCAGCCCTCATGCCCAGCCCTGGACGCAGCCCTCGTGCCCAACCCTCATGCACAGCCCTGGTGCCCAGCCCTGGTGCCCATCCCTGTGCCCAGCCTCATGCCCAGCTCATGCCGAGCCCTCGTGCCCAGCTCTTGTGCCCAGCCTATGCAGGGTGTCCCGGTGTCTGGACTGCCGCTGCCCAGGACCCTCGGAGCCTCACTGTCTTTGCCCCACAGTACCTTCTGTGAGCCCCATGTGATAATTAGTGAATGGCAAGTACACAGTGTGGCAGAACCTAGACCCTATCACAGCGGTTCCAGCTTTCTCTGACGTGCAGGGCTGGGGCCACAGGAAGCCCACGCAACACACAGGACAGAGCCCTGGGGGGCAGCCCCTCCCAGCAGCCGCCTGGCTCTGAGGGCCCTGGCCAAGTGCAGGCCTGGCTCCCAGGGCTGCCCCCTGGGTGCTCAGGAGCCTGGAGCAGGCTTCCACGCTTGTCTTCAAAAACAAAAGGAAGAGGGAGAAAGAATTACGTGTGCTTTGCAAACACGACGTGGAAAGGGGTTGTGTTCAACCTGCGGCCAGTCACCTGTCGGCTCCCTTCCTGTCAGTCCCAGGAGGCAGCCTGAGCGGTGGTGGGAGCTTTAGGAAGTTCTTTCTGCCCCTCCCCGCCCTGCAAATTACTGCTAGTGTTTCCGCCCCCAGGTCTGTGCCACCCACGTTACCTCCCAGCCAAGAAGCATGGCCGAGCGCTCCTTCCAGTCTGGTCACCGTCGTCTCGCCGTCTTAAATGTGGCCACAAAGGATATCAGGAACGGAAGCGAGCGGGATCAAGAGAAACTGGGACGTGGGAAGTGATGGCTACTGAGCGAGGCGGGAGGCGGGGGAGGATCGGTCATCTGCGGTCAGGAAGGAGGCCTTGGGGCGGCGGAGAGCATGGCCCCAGGGGCCAGACTGCCTGGGGGTGCCCAGGATTGTCACACGAGGGAACACGTGAAACCAGTGCCCTAGTTCTTCCCAGCTGTGAAGACAGTTTCCAGTGCTGGCACTTAAGTAAGTTCACACATGTCAAACACTTGAGAGTTTGGCACATAACACATGCTCAGTGCATGCTAACTGCACAAGGTGGTGCTACGCATCGAAATGGAAACCCTACCACATGATCTCACATACATGTGGCACCTAATGAACAAAATGATTTCACAGACAAGGTGGAAACAGACTCACAGAGAAAGAACAGACGGGTAGCAGTCAGAGGGGAGGGAGTTTGGGGGCTGGATGAAAAAAGGTGGAGGGATTAAGCAAAAGAACTATATACATCCGGTGCACAAAAGTCGTGCACAGGAGGGGGGCTCCCCTCAGCCCAGCCTGCACCCTCTCCAATCCGGGACCCCTTGGGGGATGTCTGACTGCCAGTTGGACATCCCTCTCACAATTCGGGACTGCTGGCTCCTAACCACTCACCTGCCTGCCTGCCCGATCGCCCCTAACTGCCCCCCCACCAGCCTGATCACCCCCAATTGCCGCCTCCCCTGCTGGCCTGGTCACCCCTCACTGCCACCGCCTGTGGCCTGGTCACCCCCAACTGCCCCCCCTGCCAGCCTGGTTGCCCAACACAGCCTGATGTTCAGTCGTTTAGTCGTCCCTCACTAACCCCCCTGCCGGCCTGGTCGCCCCACGCAGCCTGTTCGGTCGTTACTGTTACTGTGACGGCGTCCCGGACAATTTGCATATTCCTCTATTATTAGTACAGATAACTCATAGGCACAGACAACAGTGCGGTAACAGCCAGAGGAAAGGGGTGGGAGGGGAGAGGGCAAAGGAGGGGATACATGAGGACAGAAAGAGACTTTGCTGAGGGCAATGGGCGCACGAGGCAGTGTGCAGATGAGGTTTTGTTGGGTTGTGCACGTGAAACTTTTATGGTTTTATTAACCAGTGTCACCCCAATAAATGCAATAAAATAAAAATGTAAACAACACCCGGTAAAAAGCTGAAACGTCCCACTTCTCCCACCCCACGCCTGGCTGGGGCTGTCAGCTGTTTTGTGCTCATCCTTCCAGGCTTTTCCGTACCGACAGTGCACAGACCATGTTTTACCTGCATCCATGCAAAAGGCAGCATTTCTGCTTCCCCATCGGCACTTAGACCTCCTTCAGCCGGCACACGGCTATGCCACCCCATCTACCGCCCTGTCCTGGCGGGCACCACGCTGCCCTGGTGTCTTGCATGGGAACAGCCCTCCGAGGCCTTCTGCGTGTGCATGTGCCCTGTGCTAGAACTTTTGTAGACTTAAAGGGAACTGCGGGTTCAGAAAGACTTGAGGTTTTGACCATCACTCTTTCAGGAGGTTTTATTGAGGTAGGTTTCTGGGGTCGGCACCTCATGCTGTAGGAAGAGGAAGACTGAGACTCGCCAGGTGGGAGCTAGGTCGCCGCTGTCTCTGGCGGCGTTTGAGCTAGGCCTTGGTGCGGAGAGGTTTCAGCACCTTCCGAAGTGCTCATGTGCTGCAGAGGAGGAAAGGCGGCCTGCAGAGAAACCACAAGCATGGTAAGTGCTACTGAAGCCAGTCTCCACCGCGGGCTCCGCGGACACCGGCTGGCTGGGGTCATACACTGGCCCTGGGGACACGAGAAAGCCAAGGTTCAGGGAGCAGGTGGAGGAGCAGTGACCTGGCCCGGATGCCTGCTTCCAACACCCTCTGCCCTGAAGCTCAGAGCAGCACTCCAGCCACTGTCGACAAAGGAGCTGTCCAAACCCTTGACGGTGGCCTCCCCACAAGGCCCTTCTTGAAAAGCAGGAGAAATGACTGTGCGAGCGTGGGGGGCAAACAGGGGGCAGGTGGGGACAGAAGGGCTTCAGGCACAAGGTCACAGCGAGGTTCCAGGTCAGAGCCACCTCCCGGCACGCCCGAGAGTATCAGACCCCGTGACAGCTGAGTGGCCTCAGTCCACCACACCCTCTCACAGTGCTCTTCGTTTATTGGTTTATTTTTAATTCATAAATGTTATTTTATATACAATTATTATTATTATTATTATTGATTTCAGAGAGGAATGGAGAGGGAGAGAGAGGGAAACATCAATGATGAGAGAATCATTGACTAGCTGCCTCCTCCACATCCCCTTCTGGGGACCAAGCCTACAACCCAGGCCTGTGCCTTCACCAGAATTGAACCTTGACATGGTTCACAAGTTGACACTCAACCACTGAGCCACGCCGTCCAGGCCATAAACTTTATTTTTTAGAAGTTTTAGGCTTACAGGGAAATTTAGAAAAGAGTCTGGACAGTCCCCATCCCCTGGCATCACATGCACCCCAGCACTCAGACCCCAGCACGCGCACCCCAGCACATGCACCCCAGCACTCAGACCCCAGCACGTGCACCCCAGCACTCATACCCCAGCACATGCACCCCAGCACTCAGACCCCAGCACGTGCACCCCAGCACACGCACCCCAGCACGTGCACCCCAGAGCACGCATCCCTATCATCGATATTTCAAACATCAGGAGGTGCCTTTGCAACCGTGAATGAGCCAATACCAACCCCTTATCGCTCATTAAAGTCCAGAGTCCATTCCGTTATCCTCAGTTTCGCCTCGCCCAGCCCTGGGGCTTCCCGGGGATGGGGGTGCCTCCTCCCTGACCCACAGGAACCAGCTCTCCTCCTGTCTGCTGAGAGGGGAGGAGACACGGGAATGCACTCACTTCACCGCCCTGGCGGAGGCGGGTGTGGGCAGACCCAGCCTCGGGAACCACATCCGCATCCCTCCCGTCCCCTCTGCTCCCGTGTCCCTGAGGCAGCGCCTGAGGATGGAAGTCTTGCCGTGCAGAGCAGGGTCCTGTGTTACTGGAAATCCCGTGAGCGGGCACCGCTTCCTCGCCGCAGTGACCCCGAGACGGTCCTGCACGGGAGCGAGCTGGGGTGTCTCCTGCCAAACCCGCCTTTCACCTGACAGAGTCGGTGACCAGGCCGCGTCCTCCCCCCAACGGAGGAGGCGGACCCACCATTAGCCGGCACCAGGCAGTGCCCGCAGCTGCCCTGACAGCACCACACGCTGGTGGCTTACCCAACAGAACGACATCCTCTGTGTGGAGGCCAGAGTTCCAGGTCATGGTGGCAAGGACGGCTCGGTCTGGAGGCTCTGAGGGAGGATCTGTCCCGACCTCTCTGCTTCTGCTCCCTGCCCCGGCCTGGGGGCTCCCCCCCAGGTCTTCGGTGACAACCCCCACCCTCAGTGCTCCCCCCAGGTCTTCGGTGATACCCCCACCCTCAGTGCTCCCCCCAGGTCTTCGGTGATACCCCCACCCTCAGTGCTCCCCCCAGGTCTTCGGTGATACCCCCACCCTCAGTGCTCCCCCCAGGTCTTCGGTGATACCCCCACCCTCAGTGCTCCCCCCAGGTCTTCGGTGATACCCCCACCCTCAGTGCTCCCCCCAGGTCTTCGGTGATACCCCCACCCTCAGTGCTCCCCCCAGGTCTTCGGTGACAACCCCCACCCTCAGTGCTCCCCCCAGGTCTTCGGTGATACCCCACCCTCAGTGCTCCCCCCAGGTCTTCGGTGATACTCCCACCCTCAGTGCTCCCCCCAGGTCTTCGGTGATACCCCCACCCTCAGTGCTCCCCCCATCCTCAGTGGTCTTCGCTCACAGACACATCACTCCAGGCCCTGCCTCCATCAAGGCGCCCCCCGCCCCCGGCCGTGTGTCTCTGTGCCCAAGTCTCCCGCTCCCCTTGCTGAGGGCCACGTGGGGTTAGAAGAAAATTGGGGGAATGGTGAACAGCGTTCAGGAGACGCGGTCACACTGGGTGAGCGTGGGAGGGACACAGGAGATGCTGCGCTGCAGGTTAGTGCTGTTTCTGAGCTCAGTGCTGAATCCATGCCACGTCACTGATCATTCTGAGGACTCGGTGCAAGTAGGCGGCTAATGAGGTCACGCTCACTTTTGGCTCAATAGCCTTCGCGCTGGTGCGAGATCTCCTTGGACTCTGTGGCCAGACCTGTCCCTGTGGTCGCCATGGAAGCGGGAGGAAGAGTGAGGGGCAGCTGCTGGAACCACCACAGACCTGCATTCCCGGCCTGTGAGCCTTCGTGCACCATGAAGGCTACTTCTTCCCATGACCTGGCCCCTTGGGGTCAGAGGAGGGACAAACACCCACGTGCTGTTGAGAGGGACAGAGTCCGTGGGGGGGCAGGTCGCATAGTTATGCGTCTCCTTTGAACGTCTCTTACCACAGCCCTGACCACGTCCCTGCACTGTCTGTGAGCCTCTAGCTGCTCCCGGGACAGAGCAGACAAGCAGGCTGCCCACGATGACTCCGGAGGGTACCGGTCACTATGAAGAAGGGGCACAAGCCTGGCCGCGTGGTGCAGTGGTTGAGCGTCGACCTATGAACCCGGAGGTCAAGGTTCATTCCCTGTCAGGGCACACACCCAGGTTGCAGGCTCGATCCCCAGTGTGGGGCGTGCAGGAGGCAGCCAATCCATGGTTCTCTCATCATTGATGTTTCTTTCTCTCTCTTTCTCTCTCTCTCTCTCTCTCTCTCTCTCTCTCTCTCTCTCTCTCTCTCCCTTTCTCTCTGAAATCAATAAAATATATTTTTAAAAGAAGGGGTACAGGCCTGGGGTGGCAGGGAGGGGGAGGAGACAGGTGGACCCCTTCACCAAGGTATCATAAGGCGGCAGCAGCCACAGGTTTCATTCAGGAGCAAAACACTCTTTCTTTGGGTCCCACTGTCTCTTTCTTTCTTCATGAATCGTGTCTGTAAAGATGGGTTCAGGCCCTGCTGGAAAAGCAAGGCTTGAGCAAGACCCCAGTTCACTGGTTACCAGGGAGGGACGAACGCTGGCTTCGCGCCGTAAAAAGTTTGTAAAGCGCTGGATGGAGTTAGCCTCCTCCCGGCCTCCCTGGGGTAGAGGCCAAGGCCCGCAGGCCTGAGCGCCGCTGGGTCCCTCTCGGCATTTGAATGCGGGAATAGAGCTCTGCGGGCGCTCTGCCCTGTTCATGAGCCTCTTAAAGATCAAAGCCTTCTCGGCTCTTGGGCTTGTCGCTTTAAGACATACTGTACTTTACCATTCATTTCTTTTATAATTTGTTATTGAATTTATTGAAGTGACACTCGTTAATAAAATTAGATAGGTTCCAGGTGTACAATTCTCTAGTAAGACATCATTGTGCATTGTAAGGTGTGCCCACCACCCCAAGTCGAGTCGCCTTCCATCACCATTTCTCCCCGCGGCACCTCCTCTCCCTCCCCCACCCCCTTCCCCCTGGGAACCACCAGGCTGCTGTCCGTGTCTGTGAGTTTGGATAGGTTTTTTGCTTCATCCTTTCACCTTTTTCACCCAGCTCCCCACCCCCTCCCCTCTGACAGCGGCCAGCCTGTTCTCTGTGAGTCTGTTTCTTTTTGTTGTGTTGTCGCTTTATTTTGTTCGTTAGGTTCCACATATATGTGACATCATATGGCACTTGTCTTTCTCTGACTGGCTTGTTTCACTTAGCATAATGTTCGCCAGGCCCATCCATGCGGTCGCAAAAGGTAAGATTTCCTTCTTTTTTCTTTTATGGCCCAGTAGTTTGCCACTGTGTAAATGTACCACAGCTTTTTTATCCACTCATCTACCGATGGGCACCTGGGCTGTTGTAAATAAGTCTGCAATGAACATAGGGGGTGGGAGGGGCATATATTCTTTCAAATTAGTGTTTCTTGTTCCGTCGGATATATCCCCAGAAGTGGAATCACTGGCTCGTAAGACAGCTCCAGTTTTAATTTCTTGAGGAAACTCCATGCTGTCTTCCACAGTGGCTGCCCCAGCCTGCGTTCCCACCAGCAGTGCATGAGGGCTCCCTTATCTCCACGTGCTCACTAACACTTGCTGTTTGTTGATTTATTGATGGTGGCCATTCTGACAGGTGTGAGGAGATATTTCATGGTGGTTTTTATTTGCATTTCTCTGGTGATTAGTGACGTTGAGCATCTTTTCATGTGTCTATTGGCCATCTGTGTGTCCTCTTTGGAGAAGTGTCTATCAGGTCCTTTGCCCATTTTTTAACTGGACTGTTTGTTTTTTGATGTTGAGCTTTGTAAGTTCTTTATAAGTTTCCGAGATCAGCCCTTATCAGATGTATCATTGCGAGTGGAAATGGCAGTTCTTTTAGAATGGCCCCTTAGGCAGCTCCCGTGCTGTCTTAGCAATGAGTCCTACCATGTGTGCTAAATGCCTTGAATGGAGGACTCGGCACTATTCCCAGCATTTACAAGGCTCAGCACCTCCCTTTAATGAGGCTGCATTTAAAAGGGTGCAGGTCTGAGCCTCTGCGTGTGTCATTCTGAAGATGCCATGACTCTGATTCACAACTAGTTGGTCATGTTGACAAAAGAAACCATCAGAAAGTCAGAGGAAAGTCAGCGCCCACAGACAGCCTTTCCCGGGCGCTGCCAGAGCTCGAAGCACAAAGAGCGACTCCAAAGTCACGGGCAGCCTGGGGCCAGGTCGCGTGGCTCGACAGGCAGGGTGTCCACAGCCTCCCCTGTGGGTTCTGGGAAACACCTTCCGAGTCGCCCTGGGTGCAGATCCGGACCGTGGGCCACTTCCGCACGCCTTCCGCAGGCGGGGGTGACTGCGGAACAAGAAAGGGCGCGTGAGCCTGGGGATGAGGAAATAAAGGGCCAGAAGCTTGGAGTTCAGGCGGATGTGCTTTCTGAAATCAGAAACACAACTTCGGCTTCTCCGGAGCTGGTCTCGGAAGCATGTCCGGCCGCCCAGCCTGGCGTTCGAAGGAGCCATGCATTTGGAATGTGAAAGCAGATTTTGAAAGATCTCTGCCCATAGTGGAGCCGTGTAACACAGCCAACACACACCCCACAGGGAACAACTAAGGAATCGTCAAAGCGCGCACGTGTGTGTGTGTGTGCATGTGTGCGTGCATGTGTGTGTGCGTTTGAAGACATATCAAACCAAGGCAGCAGACACCAAAGAAGCCAATGTCCTAGAAAGAAAGAGAAAAGGAAAAGACGTGAGAAGGGGGTGAGTCTGGCATTGGCACTGATTTTTCTTTTTTCCTCCAGGTAGTTTTTTGTTTCTCAAGAATTCTAAGAGGCTAAACTACCTCTGTTAGTCTTACAAAGTACAGGGACAAAAGTCAGGGTGAAGGGCCCTTTAAGGAAGAGAAGTGAGATAGGCGCTGACAGGTGGCCCAGAATTTCAGCTGAGGTGTGCAAAGAGCTGCACTTGGGATTGCAGCCTCACAAATACGGAGGCCAAGACACTAATGCCTCGATACCTGCGTGGATTAAGGTAAATGACTAACGTCTACTGCCTCCCCAAGCATCCAGGGCCTCACGTGATCGCAACCACGTTTACACACAATCCTCCGTGTTCAGCCCAAATTCCCTGAGGCTCCAAAAGGCATGAACAAATAACTGACAACCAACAGGAAGCACAGATAAAGGGACAGTCCCACAGACATTATCAGCGATGGACTTGAACTACATCTAATTAATAAGTGCAAGAAATGTATATGGCTATATGCAGACCCTCAGTGGACAACATGAAAGCATAGAAAGAAAAAGAAAATGCTATGATTTAAAAATGCTTGGACTGGAATTAAGAACTTAACTAATATGGGGGGTGTCCATTGGGGAAAAAGGAGACATATGTAAAACCGTAGACAATAAAAAAAAGAACTTAACTAATAAAGGTAACAGTAAGTGAGAGACAGCTAAAGAGAGGATTCGTGAGTTAAGAGATAGGTCAAAAGAAATAGCCAGGCTGAAATACAGATTTTTTAAAGTAAAAGTACACATGGAGGGTAAAAGAAGCCAGCATAACCTTGATACCAAAACCTGAAAAGAACATGGCAAAGAAGAAAAACAAACCAATCGCAGCCATACGCACAGAGATAAAAGAGAGAATAAAATACGATCAAACTGAATCCTTCAATATAAAAAAAAGATAATACATCAGGTCAAGTTGGGCTTTTTCCAAGAATTCATTGAATGGGTTAACCATTCAATAATCAATCAATCAATTAGAATAGTATAAATTGTGGTCTAGTTATACAATAGGATACTATGCAATAATGAAAATTCATAAAGGACTGCTTCAGCAACAGATCTTTCTCACAAACGTAAGGTTAAGAAGCTAAACAAACAAACAAAAAACACATACTGTATGAGTCCATGTGCAGAGTTCCAAACAGGAAAACACGGATCTGAGTTTTTAAAGGCCTGGATAGTGATTACCTCAAGGAGGGACGGAGGGCACACGGGGAGGAGGCACGAGGGGCTTCTTGGGCACTAATAATGCTGTACCTCTGGGTTCCAGCTCATCAAGCTAAATCACAAGTTGTGATTGGTGCATGTTTATGCATCCACATATCTACACTAATAAAAGACAAACATGCAAATTGACCGTACCTTCACTACACCCCAAGCCACACCTACCAGCCAATCAGAGCAACTATATGCAAATTAACCCAACCACAATGGTGGCTGGCAGCCACAGAGCTGGAGCAAGCAGGAGGCTTGGTTGCCCCAGTGATGGAGGAAGCCAAACTTCCCACCCGCCTGCCCTGGCCAGCTCTGAGCTCCACTCAAGGCTACAAAGTTTCAAATATAGAAAGTAAATAAATTCCAGAATAAAAGAAAAAAAGAAAAAAAGGAGAGGCTGGGAGCTTCCCTTGCCCAGGGGCTTGGCCAGCCTGAAAATGGCCCTCAGCCCCTCACCCAGGCTGGCCAAACTTCCATGGGGTGAGGGTCCCCACGGGGGTGGGGGGGCTTGACCAGCCTGCAAATAGCCATTATCCCCTCACCCAGGCTTGCCAGACACCCCAGTGGGGACCCCCACCCTGAAGGGGGTGTGACCAGCCTGCAAACAGCCATCAGCCCCTCACCGAGGAGTTCAGTCCAAAGTATTTGGGTCTCACCCAAGCAGGACCGTCACCCTGATCTGGGACACCCTGCAGGGCAAACCAGCCGGCCCCCACCCATGCACCAGGCCTCTATCCTATATAATAAAAGGGTAATATGCAAATTGACCCTAACAGCAGAATGACTGGGAATGGCTGGGAATGACTGGTCACTATGACACACACTGACCACCAGGGGGCAGATGCTCAATGCAGGAGCTGCCCCCTGGTAGTCAGTGCGCTCCCACAGGGGGAGCTCTGCTCAGCCACAAGCCAGGCTGATGGCTGCCAGCACAGCGGTGGTGGCAGGAGCCTCTCCCGCCTCCTCAGCAGCACTAAGGATGTCCAACTGCAGCTTAGGTCTACTCCCTGCTGGTAAGTGGACATCCCCCGAGGGCTGCCGGGCTGCCAGAGGGATGTCTGACTGCCAGCTTGGGCCCGATCTCCCAGGGAGTGGTCCTAAGCCAGGAGGTGGACATCCTCCGAAGGGTCCCAGACTGCAAGAGGGCATAGGCCAGGCTGAGGGGCCCCCCCAAGTGCACAAATTTTTGTGCACCAAGCCTCTAGTACTTCAATATAAAAAACTAAATAGATTTGAACGTTGGAACTAAGAGTTGACATTTAGACACCCAAGACCCAATCAACCAAGTTATGATAAATCCAAGTTGCATAACATTTTACAAAAAGAAGTTCATCGCCTCACTTGCTCTTCCCTTCTGTCCCCAGAAGTAGGGTTGGGTGTGTGGGTGGATATTATGATTGCCCCCAGCATACAGATGAAGACACTGAAATATGAAAAGTTCAGTGACTCAGCCAAGATGATATGGTTCCTACACCTGCCAAGTCATCTAAAAACAGCAGAGCAGGCCAGGGTACTTCACCACTGGCCTCACTTTCCCATGGAGTCGAATCCAGCCAAGCTCACTCACCCCCTCAGTGGTTCTCACACCTCCTAGCCCAGCCTGCTCGCAGAAAAGTCCCCAGCCCGGTGACTGCCGCCCCAGTGTGAGCAGGAATCACTGCGCTATTTGTTTTCTCAGCTGGGATATGCATTTCAAGTTTCCCCTGGAATTACCAGACGTTGGTCTCTTGTTAAGACACCTTTTGTAAGTCCCCCATTGGAGACAGTGGCCACAGATAGCCTTGACCTTGAAGGGAAAGGGTGAGCCTCTCTCCCTCCCCTCCAGATCTTACGTCAAACACCCCGGAGACCATGGCCACCCCAATCCATGGTGGGTGACTTCAGCTGCTTTGGTACCTCAGCGGGGGTCCCCAGCCTCATCCGCAATAGCAGGATGCCGACAGATGGTCCCAGGCCAGGGGTACACTAGAAACATCCTCGTCAGCTGCAGAGAAAGGACCAAAGAGGTCGTTACTGAACCCGGCCCCGGCCAGGATTCAGCCAGCTACTCGTGCCAGGCTCTGTGGCAGAGGCAGGGGGGACCATGCCACACGAACCACAGGACACGCCACAGGCGCAGCCAGGGAGCAGCAGTTGCTGCATCCCACCATCCAGACGTGCTCCCTGTGACGTCTGCGACGGCTGAGCCACGTGGGCGCGTTCACCAGCAGAGCCCAGGTGGGTGGCTGCCAACCAACACCTACCGACACCTGTGGGGCGAGACCGAGCGATCTGATCAGCGTCTCCGAGGAGCAGGTGGCTCGGTGGGAAACGGGTGGAGGGTGAGATCTGAGGAGGCCCCAGGGAAGGAGGTGAAGGGTTTGCAGGTTAACTCAGCAGCCCTTGGCTATTTCCCTCAGCAGTTAAAGGGTCCGCGTCATGGCTACTGAGAAGTCTCCCGTCTCCAACCCACTGAGAGGGGGACGCGGATCTGGCCGTGCCCGACCTGCCTGCGCTGCACGGGCTGCGTCTGCCGATGGGCATATGACTTCAGGGAGGTCCCCGCCCCTCCCGTGGTCTCAATGCTTCATAAAGGGCTCCGTTGGGTTCAGCAAATATTTCTTGGGAGGGGACTCTCTTCTAGAGACTCAAAACTGTGTGAGCCCCACGCCTGCCCTCGGGGCCTCCTGGGGTGGGGAGGTGGTCGGCACCAGGGCAAGGGCGACAGTGTGGCGGGGACCGTGCCCGAGGTGTCTCCAAGAAGCTCAGGCCCAGCGGAGGGCTGGCCCCCTGGGGTGCTCTGCGGGGGAGGGGCCAGGCGTAGGTGCCCGGGGCCTCTGTGAGCACAGTGGGTCTCCACGGAGGACCAGCTCCGAGGAAAGGGCCTTTGCACTCCCGGGGCCTCGGCCAGGCAGGCTGACCCTTGGGCCCCAGCTGTGCCGAGCTCCTGGGAGCTGCCTCCCGGGCTGCAGAGCAGTCTCCCGCCCCCGCATCCCCTCTCCTGGGTGCCCTGGGCCGCCTGCAGCTGTTCTGCCCTCGGGGAAATGTGCCCACACTCGCCCTGTTCCTCTCTCCCCCTGCCCAGGCCAGCCCCGCTGACCATGGCCTTGCAGGGATCCGACCAGGGCCCGTGTCTACAGCATCACCCTCATCTCATTTGCTTCCCACAGGATGGACGCCCTGTACCCATTTCACAGAGGAGACGCGGCAGCGCGGACGGGTTCACTGGCCCCAGGCCTCAGGGAAGCTGGAGGCACAGCCAGGACTGGAGTCGGCGCCTCCTCTCCCAGCCAGGGCCCTGAGCCCAGCCGGGAAGGTCTACCCACTTGTTTGCTTGACCAACAGGTTGGCCGGTCCAAAGGTGGCTCCAGCCTCCGGAGCGAGCTCTTCCCACGCCCCAGCGGCCCCACTCATCCCAGGTCCCAGGCCAGCGGCCCCTCCCGGCGGCGGGATCAGCAGAGCCAGGGCTGCCCCACTTGGCTCCGGGGCTAATCAGCGCCGTCTGAGAGCCGCTCGGGGCCTGCAAGCCGCAGCAAGACACGCGCACGGAGTTCAGTCCAAAGTATTTGCTGTGTTTTCCCCTCGCTGGGAACCAGTCCCTACCTGTTCCCTGGACCTGAGTGAACGTCTGAGCCGCTGTGCTCGGTGCCAAAGGGAGCCGGCCTGTGGTCACAGGGCAGGTGAGCGGGAGGGGCTGGAAGCCCGTGGTGATGACTGATCAGGGCGAGGCCGTGTTTCCCGGCTGCGCTGCGCTGAGTGGGGAGCAGCCCACCAGGTGCCGCCTGTCCCGGGGGCCTGGGGCACCAGGGGGTCCATGGGCAGCGGCTGCGGCCAGGAGCCTGGCCTCTTGACCCAGGGCTGTGGGCCCCTCAGAGGCTGAGAAAGAGACTGAGGGACCGGGCGGGCACCTGTCCCAGCCGCCCCCGCCGCCTGGTCTCTTCCGCCAGCAGCCAAGCTCTCCCTCCAGAGCAGCTGAGCCCCGGCACCGGCATCCTCTCCGCCCGGCGGCCCTCACAGCTGGGCCAGGTCGGCAGCCGTGTCCTTAGCCAGACAGACCGTGGGTGTGGGTGCAGGTGGGGGTACGGGTGCGGGTGCGGGTGCGGGTGGGGGTGTGTGTGGGGATGCGGGTGCGGGTGGGGGTACGGGTGCGGGTGGGAGTGCGGGTGCGGGTGCGGGTGGGGTGCGGGTGGGGGTGCGGGTGGGTGTGGGGGTGCGGGTGGGGGTACGGGTGCGGGTGGGGGTGCGGGTGCGGGTGGGGGTGTGGGTGGGGGTGGGGGTGCGGGTGGGGGTGGGGGTGCCGGTGGGGGTGCTGGTGCAGAGGGGCAGGAGGGAGGACGCGCTGCAGGCACTTCCACAGCAAGAGGGGACACACCCGCCACAGCTTTCGTGGAGGGAATGTGAGACGTAACGTTGTTCATCACTGAGGACTGTTGTTTAAATACAGGTCAACGGGAGAGAAAAGTGGGATTCTTGGGGTGCAGGTCAGTGTTCCCGCCATCCCACGCACAGGTCAGGGACCGGCCTGGGGCTCAGCCAGCGACTTGCTCTCCCCCTGAATGCCGCCTCCCTGACCGCCTGCTCCCGCAGAGGGTCCTGCCGGGCATGGGCCACCTCAGTGGAGACTGGACTTGGTGGCTGTTCCGCTCGGAGCCTCTGCTGCCTCCCCTGCCCCTGCCTCCCCTGCCCCTGCCTCCCCTGCAGCTGCCTCCCCTGCCCGCTGCCTCCCCTGCCGCTGCCTCCCCTGCCCGCTGCCTCCCCTACCTGCTGCCTGCAGCTGGCATCTGGCTCAGACACAGAGCCCTTGGGAGGCTGGCACCCCAGGGAGATGGCAGCGTCTCCGTGAGGGCTGTCCCCTGCCTGCAGGGGGCTCAGCGCCTGAGCAGAGGGCGGGCCGGAGGGCAGCAGGGAGGTGCGCACCAGGGCCCCCGGCTGCCTGCACATGGGTCCCACCTGCACACGGGTCACCCAGCCGCCTGCACACAGGTCCCACCTGCACACAGGTCACCGCAGCCACTCGCACACGGTCCCACCCACACACGGGTTCCACCCGCACATGGGTCACCCAGCCGCCTGCACACAGGTCCCACCTGCACACAGGTCACCGCAGCCACTCGCACACGGTCCCACCCACACACGGGTCCCACCTGCACATGGGTCACCCAGCCGCCTGCACACGGGTCCCACCTGCACTCGGATTCCACCCGCACATGGGTCACCCAGCCACCTGCACATGAGTCCCTGCGGCCACCCGCACACGGGTCCCACCTGCACACAGGTCCCACCTACACACAGGTCCCCCCAGCCACCCGTTCATGGGTCCCCGGCCGCCTGCACACAGGTCCCGGCCCTCTGGCAGCACCTGCCCCCTCCCACTCAAGCAGCGAGTGGCAGGGAGAGGAAGAGGAACTGTGGTCCCCGGAAGACATGGCGCTTCTAGAGCTCAGCTGAGAGCCCGCGGGCAGCTCATCCACACGTGGTCCCCCGCGTGACCACCCCACACAGGTCAGGAGGGCGGGGGGGCTTCAGCCTCACTTCCAAACAGCAGGGAACTCGCCACGTCACCAGCCCTCGAGGTGCCTGTCTTTCCAGGAGTAGAAAGTGGGGGGGTCTCCCCCAAACTACCATGATCCTGTGGAACTTCCCCAGGCGGATCACTGGGCCGCCAGCAGTGCTGACGCCGGAGGTAAAAGGTCATATGCACGCGTGAGCGTGTCCTCAGTGATTCTGACAACTAAACACATTTAAGCCCGGCCAGCGTGGCTCAGTGGTTGAGCATCGACCTATGAACAAGGAGGTTCAATTCCCAATCAGGGCACAGGCCCGGGTTGCAGACTCGATCCCCAGTGTGGGGCGTGCAGGAGGCAGCCGGTCCTTGATTCTCTCTCATCATTGATGTTTCTGTCTCTCTCCCTCTCCCTTCCTCTCTGAAATCAATAAAAATATCTTTCAAAAAAATAAAAAGTGAAGACACACTGCCCTGGGCTGTGTGCGTGTCTGTGGTAAAGACCCGTGACGCTGACAAACTCCCTGCTTCCTGAACTCTCCTGCGTCCCCATCGGGGAAGGACGGAGGGCGGGAGGGGCTCCCTGGTCCTCGCTCACAGCCCCCACTTCTCTTCCTTCCCTGCCCGCCCCTCCCATCCCCGCTGCCTCCTGGGCCTCCCAGTGGCTCACTGGAGGCAACATCGATGGGGAAGCTCTGGAACCGAAGCGTCAAGTCCGCAGTCGCGTGTCTCCATTGGTCCCTGTGCAGGCGACTGCCTCGTCTCCCCCGCGACCCCACACCCCTCAGAGGATGAGAGCTGCAGGCCCGGGCACTGCGGGCACCGGGCACCATGGGGACCAGGCATATCTGGCACAGTGCTCAGAGCTGCCGCTCAGTGACATGGCCGACGCCCTCTGCCCTGGACGGGGCCACAAAGCCACCAAAGCTCCCGGTCCTTTTGTTTCGGCCAAGTAACGTCTCCAAGGAGCCAGCACCCCCAGGGCCTTGGCCACCACGGGGGCCCCCCAGTGACTCAGAGCCCTGAAAGAGGGACCCCAGGGGGACCCCCTCTACTGGGCTCCGTGGGCAGCCCGTGGCCTGTGGGGAAGGCAGATTTGCCAGTGGTTTCACCGGGACCCACAGGGCTGGGTGGGCTATCCGTGTCGCCCGAGGGAACTGTGACTTGAATGACACTCAGAACCCTAATCCAGCCCCTCAGACCAGAAGCAGCAGGACCGGCCGTGCACAGGGCTCCCTCGCCTCACAGCCCAGACCCATCAGGTAATTCCCAGGTCTGCTCGGTTCACGGCTCCCACGGCTCCCGTGGCTCCCTCGGCTCCCGCGGCTCCCACGGCTCCCTCCCTCGGAGGAGACCAGCGGGGCTGGGCTTCCCTCCAGGACAAGTGCTTGTGTGTCCAGCCCCGAAGGCGACCTAATCCAATCATCTGTCCCCTCCAGGCAGGTTCCAAAGCGGCTGCAGCCCAGGGCGGCCTAAGGCCCGACACTGGGGTTGGCTGCCCCCTTGCGGCTGCTCCGAGCACAGCAAGCCAACGGGACACAAACAATGCACCCATAATGGGAGGAAAGCAGGCGCTGGGTGAGAGGGAGAGCCTGGCACACCCGCCACGTCTAAAGAGAGGAAAAGAGAGCCTCACAAGCCCCCTTTTAGTCACGGCCGAGACGGACGGTGCTGCTGTGGAGGTCATAAGTCAATACCTCCCGCACGCAGCGAGAGGGCGCTCACACGATGACCCATCGCTCCTGTGCACCCGGAGGACGAAAGGAAGAACTGCCCTCCTTATTTATTTTTTAAAAAAATATATATATTATTGATTTTTTACAGAGAGGAAGGGAGAGGGATGGAGAGTTAGAAACATCGACGAGAGAGAAACATCGATCAGCTGCCTCTTGCACACCCCCTACTGGAGATGTGCCCACAACCAAGGTACATGCCCCTGACCGGAATCGAACCCAGGACCTTTCAGTCCGCAGGCCAACGCTCTATCCAGTGAGCCAAACCGGTCAGGGCTCAATATTTATTTTTTATTTGGAAGATCCGAAGCGAGAAGGCTGTGAAGAAGTCGAGGTCTGATTATGATTCCAGGCGCCGTGCCCACGGGGTGAATTGCCTGGCAACTTTGTGCAGCGCTGTTGTCTCCCTCTGCCTCCCACACCGTGGCCCAGCGCGGTGCGAGCCTCAGGACACGCAGGGAAGAGGAGGCCGCTCCCACGGCACGGTCCAGTCCTGAGGGCTGCCCGGGCCTCCTCCCCAGCAGACCAGCGAGGCCTTCGCCCCGAGCGCCCTGGTCTCCGGGGGTGCTGAGCTGTCTGTTCTCAGGATTTAGTGCCCTGGGCTGGCACGGGTAGGGACTTCTTGGTCCAGACAAAAATTTTTAAACCAATAAGCATACAAATATATATTTTATATTTTTTAATTGATTTCAGAGAGGAAGGGAGAGGGAGAGAGACAGAAACATCCATGATGAGAGAGAATCATTGATCAGCTGCCTCCTGCACGCCCCCTACTGGGGATCGAGCCTGCCACCTGGGCACATGCCATTGAGCCACACCAGCTGGGCACAAATACGTTTTTAAAAGCACACAACACACACACACACACAAAGTGTGTGCCCCAAGCTAAACTTTCTTCATTCCAGTTTTAGATTCATCGCATTTCCACCCTGGGCAGGCCTGGTGTCATGGGAGGCGGCTGGGCACAGACCTGCAGTGGCTCCCACAGGCAGGGGGAGGTGGTCGCAGTCAGCGCTCTTTGGGAAAGTTGGGGTGCAGCCAGGAATGGGTGCGCCAGCCCAGCTCACTGCACCTAGCCCACAGAAGGGGAACAGGTGTAACCCCTCTGCTCGCTCCGTGGTTCCCAGGACGGACCTAGATGTCTCCCAGCTGGGGCTGCGGTGCTGCCTGCTGTGCGAGGGAACAGGAAGAGACACAGGTGATGAACCCACGTCCCATAGCCAACTGCGTGGGGCCTCCTTCCCCACAGGAGCCGGACACAGCCAGCGAGGCCTGCGCACCTCCACCCTCCTCCCTGCTGCAACAAAAGAACGTTTTCCGATGAATACAGTTTTGGCGACTAGATTACCGTCTCGCATATTACACCTCGGTAAAACACTCTGAAGCTAGAGCCCGAATGCGTGCGTCTGGCCAATCCAGAGGCCTTTGGGGAGCCGGTGGCACCACGCTCTAAACATGACCTGAATGTTCCTGCAGAGATGCGGCTGTCCAGGTACACAGAGAGACCCACGTACCCAGAGACCCAGGTACACAGAGAGGCCCAGGTACACAGTGTGACGCAGGTACACGGTGTGACCCAGGTACACAGAGACCCAGGTACACAGAGAGACCCAGGTACACAGAGACCCAGGTACACAGAGAGCCCAGGTACACAGTGTGACCCAGGTACACGGTGTGACCCAGGTACACAGAGACCCAGGTACACGGTGTGACCCAGGTACACAGAGACCCAGGTACACAGAGACCCAGGTACACAGAGAGCCCAGGTACACAGAGACCCAGGTACACAGTGTGACCCAGGTACACAGTGTGACCCAGGTACACAGAGACCCAGGTACACAGTGTGACCCAGGTACACAGAGACCCAGGTACACGGTGTGACCCAGATACACAGAGAGCCCAGGTACACAGAGACCCAGGTACACAGTGTGACCCAGGTACACGGTGTGACCCAGGTACACGGTGTGACCCAGGTACACAGAGACCCAGGTACACAGAGACCCAGGTACACAGAGGCCCAGGTACACAGTGTGACCCAGGTACACAGTGTGACCCAGATACACAGAGAGGCCAGGTACACAGAGACTCAGGTACACAGAGACCCAGGTACACAGAGGCCCAGGTACACAGTGTGACCCAGGTACACAGAGACCCAGGTACACAGAGGCCCAGGTACACAGAGAGGCCCACCTCTCTCCGGTGCTTTAAAAACTTTACCAACTGCACCGACATGGATGGACCCGGCGGGTTGTGTGCTAAGTGAAACAAGTCAGACAGAGAACGACAAATACCTCTGACTTCATGTCTGTGCGCCTCTGGAAAGAAACCAAAGCAGATGAACAAACAAAACAAAACAGAAGCAGACGCATGGAGACAGAGAACAAACTGACGGTTGCCTGGGGAGCGGGTGGGGGTGGTGAAAGGCGCAGGGGAGTATGAGGTGCAAACCCACAGTCATCAAACAAATGAGCCGGGAGGGGCTTACAGAGCGCGCACAGAGGCAATAATATCACAGTCCCTGTGCGTGGTGGCGGGGCACTGGCCTCAGCATGGCGATCACACAGTACCGTATACACCTGTGGAGTTACTGTGTTGCAAATATAATATTGCATGCCAGCTATACCTTAATAAAAAGTTGTTTTTCCAATTAAAGTAATTTTGAAAGTTCGTGGCTCACCAGACCACTGTCACCACAATAAACATTTCCGTGGCGCCGTGAGGTTTTCCCAGTGTTACCTCGTGGAATCACACGGGTGGGGACTGTAAGGACTGGCGGCCGTGGTAAAGAGTGGCTGGCGATGGAGATGACAAATGGGGACGGCTCCCAGCGGGAAGGCGGAGAGGTGGCCGCGGCCTCTCAGGGCCGCTGGACGGAGGGAGGGGTCCGGCTACGGTGCGCGGTGCCTGTTTCGGTGTCAGGAGCGACCTGGACGGAGGGGGGCTCCTCTCAGGACCCAGGCCCAGGGGGTCTTCTTGGGGCACCTGGAGCAGAGCTGGCAGCCCCCGTTGCAAACAGCTGTGGAGGGCGGTGGCTTCCCGCAGGCGCTGTAGACAGTCAGAGAGGCGCCCCTCCATCTTCCTAGAGAGGCAGGTGGGGCTCTCAGTGGCGCTGGGGAGAGAAGGGGTGCTCAGAGCCTCCCAACCAGAGGAGTCCTTCACTGCCGGTTCTGCTCCCTGACCCGGAGGCCGGTTCCGCTCCCTGACCCGGAGGCCGGTTCCGCTCCCTGACCCGGAGGCGGGTTCCGCTCCCTGACCCGGAGGCCGGTTCCGCTCCCTGACCCGGAGGCCGGTTCCGCTCCCTGACCCGGAGGCCGGTTCCGCTCCCTGACCCGGAGGCCGGTTCCGCTCCCTGACCCGGAGGCGGGTTCCGCTCCCTGACCCGGAGGCCGGTTCCGCTCCCTGACCCGGAGGCCGGTTCCGCTCCCTGACCCGGAGGCCGGTTCCGCTCCCTGACCCGGAGGCCGGTTCCGCTCCCTGACCCGGAGGCCGGTTCCGCTCCCTGACCCGGAGGCCGGTTCCGCTCCCTGACCCGGAGGCCGGTTCCGCTCCCTGACCCGGCGGCCGGTTCCGCTCCCTGACCCGGAGGCGGGTTCCGCTCCCTGACCCGGAGGCCGGTTCCGCTCCCTGACCCGGAGGCGGCGCTGCCTTGGGAGGCCCAGCCCGGCCACCAGGAAGGAGCCCCCTTCTCCGCTCTCTCCCAGGCGTCCATGCTCAGGCACTTGCCCATCCTCTCTCCCGGCGGGTCCCAGAGCTGCAGGGAAGCCCCCCACAGAGGAGCCCCGGGACCGGCCGGCGGAGGCCAGGCAGCTCCTGGCGCAGGCACTCAGAGTCCCAGTTAGGGACGGTGGGGGACCCAGGTAGGCAGAAGCTGCAGCCTGAGGACACGCTGATGGGATACAAAACCCAGACGCCAGTGTGGTCTTCCAGAAGCATCCACATGGACTCGGCACCCACACGGGCCACATTCACACTCTTCACTCAAGTAAAGTGAGCCACTTCTGAAATCATTTTAAACAGCTTTTTAAAAAATATATATTTTTATTGATTTCACAGAGGAAGGGAGAGGGAGAGAGAGAAACATCGATGATGAGAGAGAATCATGGATTGGCTGCATTCTGAACCCCCACGCCCCTTACTGGGGATCGAGCCCCCAGCCCGGGCATGTGCCCTGACCGGAATCGGACTGCGACCTCCTGGTGCATATAGGTCAGTGCTCAACCCCTGAGCCAGGCCGGCAGGCACTTCTGAAATGACTTTAAAGGGGGGCATGCTTTGTCCCTGAATAACCTCTTCTATCTTAAAAGGTCATCAAAAACATTGCATACTGGGCTACTGCTTGTGAGAAGTGTCTGAATTAACCCAGAGTCCCCTGCACCGATTCCTGGGCAACTTAAGCCCCGGCCAGAGGAGACCGACCTTGACCGTGGCCGGAGCTCATCTCTGCGGGGTAAGAGCAGCCACTGTGGCCTGGTCCTCCTGCCAGCGTCCTGTTGGTGGCTGAGTGTCACACACCAGCTCCGCTGTGCATTCCGCTTCCTGCCCTACAAGGGTTTACTGAGACCCCCGGTAAAAATCCAAGCTGAGTGGGGGGATGGGGGGACATGGGGATAAGGACACATATGTAATAACTTAATCAATAAAAAAATTAAAAAATATATATCCAAGCTGAGTACTCTGGCTGCTCCCACCCCTCCCAGGCCCCAGGCCCACCCTCGCCCCACCCTGCCCCTCCCAGACCCTCCCTCACTCCTCCCAAACCCTCCCTCACTCCTCCCAGACCCTCCCTCACTCCTCCCAGATCCTCCCTCACTCCTCCCAGACCCTCCCTCACCCCTCCAAGGCCCCACCCGCCCCTCTCAGACCCTCCCCGCCCCTCCCAGGCCCTCCCAGGCCCCTAGAGGAGACTCTCAGATGTGTGTGTGTGTGTGTGAGAGAGTGTGTATGTGTGTGTGAGAGTGTGTGTGTGTGTGTGTGTTTGAGTGTGTGTGTTTGTGTGAGTGTGTGTGTGAGTGTGAGTGTGTGTGTGTGCGTGTGTGTGAGTGTGTGTGTGTATGTGAGTGTGTGTGTATGTGTGTGTGTGAGAGTGTGTGAGTGTGTGTGTGTGTGAGTGTGTGTGAGTGTGTGTGAGAGTGAGTGTGTGTGTGTGTGTGTGAGTGTGTGTGTGTGTGTGTGAGTGTGAGTGTGTGTGTGTGAGTGTGTGTGAGAGTGTGTGTGTGTGTGAGTGTGTGTGTATGTGTGTGTATGTGTGTGAGTGTGTGTGAGTGTGAGTGTGTGTGTGTATGTGAGTGTGTGTGTGTGTGAGAGTGTGTGAGTGTGTGTGTGTGTGTGTGAGTGTGTGTGAGTGTGTGTGAGAGTGAGTGTGTGTGTGTGTGTGAGTGTGTGAGTGTGTGTGTGTGTGTGAGTGTGAGTGTGTGTGTGTGAGTGTGTGTGAGAGTGAGTGTGTGTGTGTATGTGTGTGTGAGTGTGTGTGTATGTGTGTGTATGTGTGTGAGTGTGTGTATGTGAGTGTGAGTGTGTGTGTATGTGAGTGTGTGTGTGTGTGTATGTGAGTGTGAGTGTGTGTGTGTATGTGAGTGTGTGTGTGTGTGAGAGTGTATGTGAGTGTGTGTATGTGTGTGAGAGTGTGTGTGAGTGTGTGTGTATGTGTGTGTGAGAGTGAGTGTGTGTGTGAGTGTGTGTGTGTGTGAGTGTGTGTGTATGTGAGTGTGTGTGTATGTGTGTGTGAGAGTGAGTGTGTGTGTGAGTGTGTGTGTGTGTGTGTGAGTGTGTGTGTGTGTGTGTGTGTGTGGCTTGCCTCACCCCTGCGGTCCTGTGTGCTGGGCGGGGCGTGCGGGCAGCTGGACTCACCTTCCTCCAGGCATGACTTGCTCCACAAGCAGCTTCGGGCACTAAGCTCTCCCCGGTTCTGGGTTCCAGATCCAGTGGCTTTTCTTCGTTGTGATGCATGTGCGAGAGCCAGGCCCGGGAGCAGCCTGGGAAGGTGTCCTGCGCAGGTGGCCAAGGCCCCTCTGTGCCCCCAGCTCCAAACGCCGGGCGGACCCCACAGGGCTTCGGGGCGACCTGCAGGGGCTGCAGGGCCGGTGCAGGTGCGGAGGTGGTGGTCCCTGCAAGGTGGCGCGTCACACATCACCTGGGAACCTCTGCCAACCGGGCAGCGTCCACCTGCCCAGAAGCCCAGCGGCACCCTCCCCGCGCGAGTCCCAGTGACATGCGGGTGCTGTGAACGGTCTCCTCAGCTCCCCGGCGGCCGGGCAGGGCACCCCGAGGTCTCAGAGTCAGGGGTGCTGCCTGGTCCTGGGGGGAGGGTCACACCGCTTCTGCAGCCACCCCACCCCCACCCCCCAACGGAGGGCGGGTCTGGGGTCCAGTCCTGAGGCCCGAGCGCCCCACCCTGGTGGCGACCTGCTCAGGGAGCCCAGAGCCGGACATGTGCTCAGGATGAAGACAGAAAGCCTGGCTCTGAGGATCGCACGGGCTGAAACCACACACTCACGTCTAGTCAGGGAAACGGTGTTTATCTCTGCCAACATTACCTTTTTTAAAAAATATATGTTTGTTTTGACTTGGGAGAGAGGAAGGGAGAGGGAGAGAGAGAATCGGCGGTGGGCTGGGCTGCCTCCTGCTCGCCCCACACTGGGATGGAGCCTGCAGCACTGGCTTATGCCTTGAGGCCTGGAATCGAACCCTCACCTCCTGGTTCAGAGGTCCACGCACAACCGGCGCACTGAGCGGCGAGTGAGCTAGAGGCTGAGAACAAAGCCAGCAGCTTTGACTAGATTTGTCTCCCCCTAAAAAAATCATGTTGTTCCCAGAACATAAAAACACAAGAATAAAAATCGTTTAAAAACACACTTTTTAAATTTAATTTTTTTTAAAATAGCGACATTGTGTGATTGAACATCTCTCAGGAGGAGGCGGTCTGGGAAACACCCCACGCGGGACTCGGTCAGCCTCAGCTCTGGGGCTGAGAGTCCCCGGCTTCTCCGAGGCGGGGAGCATGTCACAGCTCAGCTGCGTGAGGAGCGTTTGTTATTAAAATCAGAGCATTTTGTGGCTAAAAAGGACACCCGAGACTCCATGGGCCCAGTTCCTCTCTTGGCGATACAAGGCCTGAGGCCTGAGGCCCGTGGTCCGGACCTCGCGAGGTCTGGGCAGGTGACCGCCCATTGGGCCAGGCCTCACCTGGTCACGGGTGCACGCGAGCCCCAGCGCAGCCCTCCTCCTCCCACGGTTACACCCCCCGACGGGGAGGGCCACCTGCAGGCGGCACAGCTTCCGGCTGTGAGAACAGTTCTGGGGGCGGCCGGCCTGTGGGCTCGGGCCGGTCCCATCTGACATGACACACGGAAGAGCAAAACCAGGCGAAAACTGCAGCCCCGGGCGGGGCGGCTTCCACGGCAGCCTGAGCCCACGGAGCGCCACATGACTGGGCGGCTGTTCCCGCTTCCCAGGTGAGAAGAGCAAGGCTCCGAGAGACTGACTGATCACTCGGACGTGTGTCTCCAACAGGCCTTCCCCGGGCTAAGCCCGCTCTCTCACCCCCGGTGCTGGGCGGCGTCCAGAAATCCACCTTGGCAACACTCCGGGTTCCGATCAACCTACACTGGGGCTGTGTGCAGCGTGAAGCCCCCCTTTTCTCACTGTCGGGTCTCTTGGGCCAAAGAAAGGGGACCCCTCCCCCAGAGAACCTCTCACAGCTGGAAGGAGGGGTTCTCCCCCCATGTGTGCCTACTTGCCTTCTGCCTGGTGGGTTTGAAGAACTGGGCATTTGTTTCCGAAACCACATGTAGCAAAGACTGATGCCAGCCCAGCGGCCCCAACCATTTCTGCCCCCCCACCACGAGAGCAGCTTTGCAGGGGGTGGGGCAGGGGGTGGGGGGCGGGGCTCCTGCAGGAATGCCACGAGTTACAGCTGCATGTGAAAGCGAGGTCCCTGGCAGCAGCACATCCTATATAATAAAAGGCTAATATGTGAAATGACCAGTCGCTATGATGCACACTAACCACCAGGGGGCAGACGCTCAATGCAGGAGCTGCCCCCTGATGGTCAGTGCGCCAGGAGCCGGGCTCACTGCTGGCGAGCACAGCGGCAGTGGCGAGAGCCTCTCCCGCCTCCGTGGCATCCTCCGAGGGCTCCTGGACTGCGAGAGGGTGCAGGCTGGGCTGAGGAAATCCCCCCCCCCAGTGCACGAATTCCGTACACTGGGCCTCTAGTGTCATAATAAGTGTGCATAGCGACAAGTGTCCCTAGACGTCCACGTGACCCATCGTGAGGCATGTAAACGTCCCATCACTGCGTGGTACACGGGAGACTAACGTCATATTGTTTGCCAGTCACACTTGGGTTTAAAAAATGTTCTTAGACCCCCAGAGTCAGCAGGGCCTCTCCACACCCACCCGGACGGGACGTCACAGGCATCCTTTCCGACCTGAGGCCCCGGGGAAACGTCTTGTGGTTCACACTCAGCTCGGCTGACTCTCAACCAACCACACTCATCTCTGGCGCCGCGCTCGCCACTTTAAAGAACACCCATGTCCTTTCCCCTTTTCCTCCATCTCAGTGGAGAATGCAAAGCGAAAACAAGCAAATAAATAAGGACATCAGTTCCACCCAAGCAGCTTTGTAATTGGTTTAATTTTAAGGCGTGTGGCGTTGATGAGATCACGGTTAACGTCTGAAAGTGCCAGGTTAGCGGTAGTGACAGAGGGTAGTCCGTGCACGGACCCAGTTTGAAGGTGACATCGCAAAACTCGCTTACACATCTGGCTCCTAAGCAGCGGTGACGCGTGTACTGGTGACACGTGCAGACGCCGCGACTCTCCCTGGACGTTGCTCGATGGGTCCCAGACCAGTGAGACCCCATCTGACCTTCCTCCAAACGACCCCCATCGCGCTGGCGCAGTCTCTTCCTTTAATGAGCATTTGAGCGGGAGCCACAGGCCCGATCCGCTCTCCAGGAGGGTTTCTGAGATGAGTGTCAATGTCAGAGGAAGGCGGGCAGGTAACACTGAAGCCCTGGGAGGTCTTGTCCTCCCGCCTGGGGCCTGAGCGGAGCCCCACCGGCCCACACCAATGGGCTGCAGGGACGCGGGCGGGGAGCCCCGGCTGCCAGAAAGCTCTGCCTCAGTGGTTTCCACTTCCTCCCAGCCCGACCGGTTACCAGAGCTGCCGCCGTCGCCGTGAACTTCATCTCTCTGGGTTTTCCCGTCCTGATCCCGAGATGACATGACAAAGGGCAGAGCAGCAGCGAGAACCAGGCTGGCCCACGGGTCACTGAACAGGCGCAGTGCCCAGGCTTAGAGAGCGGCCGTGGGCCGGGATCTAGGGCTCAATTCACCTGTAACCCAGGGCAGGGAATTCTCTCTCTCCCTGCGGCTGAGGCTGAGAGTCCCCCTGGGGGCAGGTCTCCGTGTGAGGGGAGGGGAGAGAAGGCCGGGAGCAGGGCTGGGATGCAGGCTCCCCTGGGCCCTGAGGCGAGGGCATCACCTCGGCAGAGCGGGGCCAGCACAGCTCCTGGTCCCTGCCGGTCCCTGCGGGTCTGTGGACTCCCCCGCTCTCCACCCTGGAAACCCGGTGGCAAGCACCTCCCTAGCCCTGCATGGCCGGCGGTTTGTTCTGGGTCCTCCACAGCGATCCCCGAGGCATCACAAGAGGCCCCCTCGCCAGTCCTTCAAAATAACGTACTGCAGTGTCAGGCAGGAATGAAGTGTTGGGGGGGCAGGACAGGGTGGGGGGGAGAAGAGAGAGACACGGAAGGTCTGGAGACGCCCAAGTCGGTTATCAGTGGTTATCTCAGGGCAGTGAAATTTCAAGTGATCTTTTTCTTCTATCTCTACTCTCTGACATTGTGTAAAATGTTAAAATCGGCACCTGTTACTGGGTAATTACAAAAACAGCTGTTTCATTCTGAAAAAAGTTAAAATACTATTAGAGAGAAAAGCAGGCTAACGACTTGAGAATATCAGAGGCAGACGCCGTTTTCATTAAAGGAGGCACTGAGCCCAAACCTGATTTGCTTTGGAACTTAAACTGCAAAACACGTGCCCTGGGCATCCCGACGCCGGTGACCGTCAGAGGCGGTGACGAAGAGGAACGACAGACGGAGGGGACAGCAGGCAGCGCCGGTGCTGCTCAGAGGCACGCGGGAGGGGACGTGACAGCCCCGTGCCGTTTGGTGGTAAGAGGGCCAGTCTGGGGCGTTACTAAAACGGGGGCGCTCTCTGCAAAGGGTGGCTATTGAGGGAGACGCAGAGGGCACCGTCCAGAGCCGCGCCGGCCGGGCCGGGCCGGGCCAGGCCCCCCTTCACTTCATCCTCTTGGCCACGTCCGAGTAGGCGAGCTCGATCTCCCGGTCGGCCGGGCACGTGTTGGTGAACTCGTCCCGGGCGTAGGCGTTTCTCAGGTACCTGGAGATGCCCGTCATTTCAGAGGGAAATTCAAAGTCTCGGTACCGCTTGGCCACGATCTGAAAACGAAGAGGAGACGGTCAGAGGGGAACCCACCAGCGCGGCCACTCGAGGAGATGGCGCACTCCCTGAGGGGGGCCCTCTGCCACCCCAAGGCCCCGGCGGCAGGGGTGACGCTGACTTCGCAGGGGACACACTGGGGACGGGGCAGGTTAGAGAGGTACCGGCCTCCACACAGTGGCTCCAGGCCATGCCGCCCACAGTTCTCACAGCCACCCGGCTCTGTGTCCCGTGGACTCCCCTGCGGCCCAGGTTCCTCTCCGGGGGCTGTGCTCCCGGGGGCTGGGGGTGAAGGATTCAGGATGGATCTTCAGTTCGGACTGTGCTCAGTCCTCTGTGAAGTCCACGCGGGGCCTCCTGGATCCCACGTGTCTGTGTGAGGCCTGCAGACACCCACCTTCTGCCACTGAGGGTCCTTGCATTGTGGTCGGCCGGGTGCGGAGGACAGACTCAAGTCCTCACCCCGGGGACACGGTAGGGGCAGGGAACCGACAGGAAATGTCACGGACAACACAACAGTGCGATGTTCCCTTGGCTGCAGGGGTGCTGTTGGGGAGGTAGTCACAAAGGAAATATCCCCTGTGAGGATACTGTCCGTGTCCTAGGGCTGCCCTGACAGCACCACGAGCTGGGCGGCTGACAACACAGCTTCCTTCTCTGAGTCCTGGTGGACTGAAGTCCAAGATCGAGGTGTCAGGGGGCCATGCCCTCTGCAGGCCATGGGGGACTGTGTCTGGTCCCCCTCCCGGTTCCTGCCGGTTCCCGGTCCTGTGACAGCGGAATGCCACTCCTCACGGTTTTCGCCCTCTGTCTCTGTGCCCAATGTCCCCCTTTTTATAATCATATTGGTTGGGGCCCCCCGACTCCAATATAACCTCACGTGACCCTACTAATCAGACAGGAACCGCCAAGACCCTGTTCCCAAATCAGGTCACGTTCCAAGGTCCTGGCGTTGGGGTTTCACCATATGAATTTGGGGGACACAGCTCATCCCCTCACAGGGATCTGGGGCTACAAAAACCAGCTCTGATGTGTGCGTTGGATCTGGGGTGTCTGAGTGAAGCCACCTGGGGCTTAACCACAGACTAGAAGGTCTTTGGGCTTGTTTCTCGGATGGGGGGGCGGGGCGGCAGCCACGGACGCGGTGTGGCCGCAAACAGGACGCGTGGCCTGGAGAAAGCCCCTGCTTCGCTTCCCATCTCCCCCGGGAGTCCCTGCCCACTGGTGCCCGTGGCAGCCATCCCACTCTCCCGGTGCTTGCGTTTGCCCGCTTTCTCTCTGCCATCGCGGCTTTTGTTTGTTTTGAATATATATTTTTATTGATTTCAGAGAGGGAGGGAGAGGGAGAGAGATAGAAGCATCAATGATGAGAGAGAAGCATCGGTTGGCTGCCTCCTGCACGCCCCACACCAGGGATCGATCCTGAAACCCATGCATGTGCCCTGACCGGGAATCAAACCGTGACCTCCTGGTTCATAGGCCAACACTCAACCACTGAGCCACCCGGCCGGACAAGGGCATATTGTTTAAACTGAAGGCCTGGGGCATCCTTTAGTGCCGGGGTCCAACCCCAGCAGGTCCAGGGGTCCCCAAAGGTATGGACGGAGTTGGCGAAGAAGGAATGACACAGAGACAGTGTTCAGTTGATCAGCAGCCTAGCCAGGATCTCCACCCAGGATCTCCAGCCAAGTTCTGGTTTGGATCTCCAGAGAGGTTCTGCTTAGGATCTCCATCCAGGTTCTGTGTCCATGTTCTCTCGCTAGGTTCTCCAGCCAGGTTCAGTCACCAGGTTCTAGTCAGGTTCTCTTGCCAATTTCTGTAGTCAGGTTCAGTCCAGGATCTTTTGCCATGTTCTCTCCAGCGAAGTTCTTCTGTCTCTAGGTTCTGTGTAGGTTCTGTCTTCTTAGTTCTGTGTTCTAAGTTCTGTGTTCTAAGTTCTGACTTGTTACATCTGTATTTATACCAGTTGATTCAATCCTATCAATCTCTATTCCAAAGGTTAGGGCGTTTCTTATCTCCATTCCAGGGAGTAAAGATTATGTAGCTTAAGCATGATTGTTCATAGTTAAAGTGATTAATTACCCGCCTGGCACTTAGTTAAGAGGTTTTATTCCCTCCCTAACTTCAGGGGAAAATCCCTACCTGGGGAAACAACCTTTCTCAGAGACCTTGGTTAAAACACATAGTGCCAAGAAGGTGAGCAAACATATTAAGAACAGTATGCCATATATGCCAGGTCCCTTGAAACAGCAAGCATGGACCGGCTCCCGGCACTTTAGTTCAAAGTGACTTTCCCTCTGCGCCCCCTTTTTTTGGTTTCCCTTTCTGTCCCCTTGTGCCTGGTCGTGTCCATCTGGAGCTTCCCTCCGGGTTCCTTTCCACTTGGTTTGGGGCGGTTTTCTCAGGCCCACCCTCCAAGCCCCGGCTCACGCCTGCACCGTCCATTTCTACTTCCTGTGGCCTCTCATCTAGCCTCTACGTCTGAAGTGAGTTATTTGTCTTCTTCCTGAGCTCTGCCTGCCTGATTGTCCTCTTCTCAGTGACGTTATACTTATTTTTGACATCTGCGTGTTGCCTTTGAGTTTTTTTCTCCAAAGATCCATGTACTCCTCCATTTCTCCGAGGCTGTAGAGACGCGTCTGTCTGGAATGTTCCGTAATTTACGGGAGCAATTCTTCATCAGATGCGTGTTTCCACCGCCTTTCCCTCCGGCTTCCCGTCTCCTTACCCTCCCTCCCCTTTTTGATCATCTGCTTCCACATGAGTTCTTTCTGGTTGTGAATCATCTTTGAACAAGGAAGACCCATTGCGCCAACCATGTGCTTAACACCAGTGTGAAGGGCCCAGGGAGTGAGACGGGGCCGCTGGTTGGCCAATTTGAATATTTACCCTCAAACAGTCTCTCCAAAGACTGCTCTACACTCTGTCACAGGGGACGCGTTAGGGTCAGGGTCCAGGGGAGGCATCCTCCGCTCTGAGGCTCACCGATTAGGCAGGAGGCCACCTTGGCTGAAAATGAAGCTCAGGCCCTGGTGTGTGTGGCTCAGTTGGTTGGAGCATCATCCTGGGCACCAGGAGGTCACAGGTTCAATTCCCGGACAGGGCACTTACCTAGGTTGCAGGTTTGATCCCCAGTTGGGGTGCAGTCTGGGCGTGTATGGGAGGCAACAGATAGATGTATCTCCCTCACATCGATGCTTTTCTACCTCCCCCCTCTCTAAAAAGAAAGAAAGGAAGAAAGAGAAAGAGAGGAAGGGAGGGAGGAAGAAAGAGAGAGAGAGAGAGAGAGAGAGAGAGAGAGAGAGAGAGAGAGAGAGGCAAGCTCAGGTCATTTACGTCTCGTCAGCAGCCACAAAGCAAAATGCCACTTCCCTTCTCTCCTCCACTGCACCTCCCGCCCTGTCCTCTGGGTCAGGGGACAGTGACAGAATGCAAACAAGGTGCCACCGTGGCTCCTCCTCCAGCTCTGCCCCCCAGAGGCCTCCGCTCCCAGGTGATCTCCGCCTCCTCGGACAGAGACGCTGTGCTGGCTCTCAGGCTGCGGGATGGACCCTAGCGCCACCCGGCCTTGCTGAAGACCGGACGCATGCCGTCCCTGCGGCAGTCACTCTGGGTGGCGTCCCTCAGTCCTCCGCTGGAGTCTGTCCCTTCCTGGTCGTGTGACAGACGGAGCCAATGCTGGGTTTCAGGACGGGGAATAAATGACAAAGCCCTCTGTCAGACCCTCCTCTTTCACCATAAATCCCTTCAGACTGACTCTCCTGTCCTGTGGGAAATGCTCGGCCGGCGAGACCGCGAGGCTGTGTGGTATCTGAGTGCCAAGGGGCTTTGGAGACTCGGCTGATGGGTTCTATATGGGAGCCATGGACGGCTTTACTTCGCTCTGAATGCTTTGTTAAAACTGAAATGTGAAATGCTTTTGTCACAGGAGCACCATCGCCAAGGCCGCAGGCGGGAGGGTTAACACGCTCTCATTAGGTCTCAGGTGTCAGCACTGGCAACGTTACTTATATTGTCGTTATAACGCTACAAAGCTATTTACTATGCTCTTTTCAGAACCCTCCCTTGTGGGATCAGAAATATCTTTAAGGCTAGAATTTCACAGGTACCTTCGAGCACAACAGGAAAGAGAGAAGAAAAAAGAAACCGGGGCAGGGCAGGGCAGGGCTTGGGCCGGGAGAAGGAAGAAGTGCAGGCAGGGCACGGCGGGGGCAGGGGCGGTGCCCACAGGAGCCTCAGGGCCACAGGCTGTGCGAACCCATCCGTACACCTCTAACTGGTGTGTATTAGAGCACAGCGGCGCTGGGTCGTCTCTCCCATCCCCCATCCTTCTAGACCAGTGGTTGGCAAACTGCGGCTCGAGAGCCACATGCGGCTCTTTGGCCCCTTGAGTGTGGCTCTTCCACAAAATACCGACTTCTGAGCATGGGCCACGAAGTTTCTTTTCTTTTTTATTTTTTTTAATATATTTTATTGATTTTTTACAGAGAGGAAGGGAGAGGGATAGAGAGTTTGAAACATCGATGAGAGAAACATTGATCAGCTGCCTCCTGCACACCCACTCCTGGGGATGTGCCCGCAACCAAGGTACATGCCCCTGGCCAAAATCGAACCCAGGACCCTTCAGTCTGCAGGCCGACGCTCTATCCACTGAGCCAAACCGGTTAGGGCTGGGCCACGAAGTTTCAATCGCACTGTACGTGCGCGCCCGCACGTGGTATTTTGTGGAAGAGCCACACTCAAGGGGCCAAGCCGCAGTTTGCCGACCACTGTTCTAGACCAGTGGTTCTCAACCTTCTGGCCCTTTAAATACAGTTCCTCATGTTGTGACCCAACCATAAAATTATTTTCGTTGCTACTTCATAACTGTAATATTGCTACTGTTATGAATCATAATGTAGATATCTAATATGCAGGATGGTCTTAGGCGACCCCTGTGGAAGGGTCGTTCAACCACCAAAGGGGTCGCGACCCACAGGTTGAGAACCGCTGTTCCAGACCAAGGACCCAGCTCTGGACCCAGTGGGGTATGAATAATAAAGATGCCCTCGGAATAAGACTTCTTCCTGGGGCATCTGAGGTCACTGAGGGCTCAGGGCATAGCAGTGGTGACGACGACCTAGTAGCTGACACGTGTAGGTGACAGGGGCTGGGGTACCCCTGCGGGACAGCCACGGCCCAGCATTCCAGGGGGGACCATCAGCCCCCGGATCTCAGGGCCACTCCTGGAATTCTGAGTTAGACGGTCAGGGGCCAGGTTGAGGGGTTCCCGCTTCCACAATTCCTATGCCTTCCCGAGCTGAAATCAGCTGAAATCTCGTCTGAATTCTCGTGCAGAAGAACCGCAGTCCCAGGGCATCTCTCAACCCTAATGATGCATGACCCGTGACTTTCACTTCACGCGCAACATCTGGGGAGACAGGACGCCAGATGCGGCCGCGGCCAAGCCAGAGAGCTGTCCCTGCTCCCCAGCTGTGGGGTTGATGTTAAGAACTGAGACTGCTGCCCGGCCAGTGTTGCTCAGTGGTTGAGCATCGACCTATGAACCAGGAGGTCATGGTTCCATTCCTGGTCAGGGCACAGGCCCAGGTTGCGGGCTTGATCCCTAGTAGGGGGCATGCAGGAGGCAGCCAATCGGTGATTCTCTCTCATCATTGATGTTTTTATCTCTCTCCCTCTCCCTTCCTCTCTAAAATCGACAAAAATATATTTAAAAGAAAGAAAAAAGGAGAGAAGGAGAGAGAGAGAGAATATGAACTAACTGAGGTTGTTAACCCCCACGTGGGAGTGGGCCGGCCCCTCACGGAGCGTGGCTGCCTGGCCGTCACCACACCCGGCGGCCGTCCCAGTTCATCTCACAGATCCCACTCAGCAGGTCCCAGCCTCAGCGTCAGACGCCGGTGTGACCACGCACCCCCTCCCGTGGCGTTCACATGGAGAGAGCGACGAGGACGCCCCGAGGACGGAGGACACCTGACCCCGCGTGTCTGAACCGGTGGCCGGGCTCCTCGCATTCCGGTCGTGCGCTGTCCCCGGCCACGAGTCAAACGTGCGCGCGCAGCCCCGTCCGGGCGGCGGAGCCACCGACCTTGATGATGTGCAGCTTGGGGAGCAGGTTGCAGTCGGCCAGCGTGAGCTCGTCCCCGTCCAGGAACTTCCTGCCGGACACGGCCACGTCCTCCGCGCCGTTGGCCTCCACCTCGTCGGGCAGAGGGCTGGTCAGGTAGTCGTCCAGCCGCCGCAGGGCCCGCAGCAGGCTCTTCTCGTGGCCTAGGGCAGAGGGGGACGACTGAGCGACAAGGGGGGTCGGCTCCTCCCTCCAGAGGGCAGGGAGGAGGCTGGCGTGGCCTCACTCCTCCCGGGAAACAATTCTGCCGCCTGCCCCGCGCTGCTGCCTACAACCTGCTGCCGTCTACCCCCCACAGCCGCCTACACCCCACAGCCGTCTACCCCCACAGCCGCCTACACCCCACAGCCGTCTACCCCCACAGCCGTCTACCCCCACAGCCGTCTACCCCCACAGCTGTCTACCCCCACAGCCATCTACCCCCACAGCCGTCTACCCCCCACAGCCGTCTACCCCCACAGCCGTCTACCCCCATAGCTGTCTACCCCCACAGCCGTCTACCCCCACTGCCGCCTACCCCCACTTCTGTGTCTAGAACTCACTCATTTCTTCCCAAGTCTTTATGGAAACCCTATCGTGGAGCAGGCCCTGGCGGCAGCATCCCTTAAACTGACTCCAGGTCAGCTGGGCACAGCACGCGGGCCGAGTGGTTCGCCCTAAAACAGCGTCGCCAACCGCTGGTCCGTGGGCCACTGATGGTCCGTGAGGTCCGAAAGGTTGGCGACGCTGCCCTAAACATGGTGCTTTCCGGCTTCCAAGCCCTAGAAGCGCGGTGTCTCTGAAACCCACTGCAGGCCCAGGTGGAGGCACTTTTCCTCATCGCTAGACACAGGCCTCCCCTGTGCCATGAGGCGCGGTTCCCGGGACCCCGAACCACACAGAGGCCGAGGGGAGGCTGGAAGCAGAGCCCCGGGAGGCGGCAGGCACTCACTCTCGTGTGCGTCCTTCTTGGTGTTCTTTATAAACGCTGAGAACTTGGCAAACACGTCATCCCCGGCGGAGTTAGACTCAGGGTGCTGGGTCCCCAGCTTAGGGTACCTTGAAAAATTCAACATGGGGACATGGGGATGTCACAGGAGCGATATTTGAACAGGGATGACACCATGGGGGGGGGGGGGGGGGTCTTTCTCCGAGTGGATACAAAAACAAAAACTTTCCCTGAGTGCTGTCCTAAGCGTTTCGTCTCCAAGGCCTGGAGCCACCAGGGCAGGGAGAAAGGTCTAACCCAGTGGTCGGCAAACTCATTGGTCAACAGAGCCAAATATCAACAGGACAACGATTGAAATTTCTTTTGAGAGCCAAATTTTTTAAACTTAAACTATATAGGTAGGTACATTGTTATTAACTTAATTAGGGTACTCCTAAGGCTTAGGAAGAGCCACACTCAAGGGGCCAAAGAGCCACATGTGGCTCGAGAGCCACAGTTTGCCGACCACGGGTCTAGACTGATTGCTCTCGGCCTGAGCACAGGGCTCACCTGGCCGCACTGGTCTTCGCTCCCTCCCTACTCAAAGGAAGGTGCGGGCCTAGAAGGTTCCATTCCGGGTCCAGGCTCCAGGGCATGGTATGCCAGCATGCTCTCTCCTTCCTTCCAGCCAAGCGCCTAGGACGTGGCCCACCCACACGGCACCGACCACCCCCCACTTCCTGCCTTCGAACCAGACCTGCCAAGCTGCAGGCTCACAGCAAAGCCCGGGCCGCCTTCACTGGGCGGTGGGGTGGGGGGGGGTTCTAGTCCCACCCTGTTGGCTGTGGCGCACCCCGGGGGTGGGGGGGCGGGCAGCGAGGAGTGACTCCCACGGCCAAGGCTTTCGAGCTGCCTGGGAAGCGGGTACAGTGGGGACCGGCCGTGAGGCTGCCCCCTAAGGCCTACCTCGGGGGAGCCAGGCACTCCTCCAAGAACTCCTCGATCTTATTCACGTCCGTCTTGACTTCCCCATCGAACGTCATGAAAGGCGGGTTGGTTCCCGGAGCGAGGTTCTGCAGGTCCGCGGGCTTCCTGAGGGGAGCGGGGCCGGGGGTGCAGACAGCAGCCTTGGTCGGCAGCCGCCAGGGCCGAGCTCCGTTTCCAAGGCATAGCGTGTCCCCCCCATTAAAGAGAACCCACCGTTGAGAGCGTAGAGGAGACGGGGCCTTGTGTGTGTCTCAGGGCAGTGACCGTGTGGCCCGCTCTGGACACGGAGGTGAGAGTGGGCTCTCCCCAGGCCCGGCCAGGAGTGGAGCTCACGGGCCTGTGGGAAGCTATGGCTGACCAGGAACTGGGGAACAGGTTCCTTCTGGCGCCCCAACTCATACTCCTTCCTGATTCCCTCTGACCCGGGCCTGTGACTGCTGCTCACCCACAGTCGGGCCAACGCGGGGTCCTGGCTGAGGATGGACATGCCCGGATAGCGCCGTGTGTGTGTGTGTGTGTGCGTGTGTGTGTGTGTGTGTGTGTGTGTGTGTGTGACTGCTGCTCACCCACAGTCGGGCCAACGCGGGGTCCTGGCTGAGGATGGACATGCCCGGATAGCGCCGTGTGTGTGTGTGTGTGTGACTGCTGCTCACCCACAGTCGGGCCAACGCGGGGTCCTGGCTGAGGATGGACATGCCCGGATAGCGCCATGTGTGTGTGTGTGTGTGTGTGTGTGTGTGTGTGTGTGTGTGACTGCTGCTCACCCACACTCAGGCCAACGCGGGGTCCTGGCTGAGGATGGACATGCCCGGATAGCGCCATGTGTGTGCGTGTGTGTGCGTGTGACTAAGCCGTTATTTCGATAATGCAGGAACCCTGTCTTACCTTTTCAGGTCCACTGTTGTCACATTAAATATGACGCCCTTCAGCCAGAGAATCATGAAGAGGCGCTGAGAGAAGGGGCAGTTGCCAATGCTCTCCCCGTCACAGCCGGCCTGCAAGGGGAGACCACGTGGGAGCCAGCCCCGCAGCCACCGATGGAGGCCGCAGTGCGCACCCAACCACCGCACGTGTGTGAGTGGTCACGGTGCTGTGAATACACCTCCCTAGGCCTCTGGGCCAAGGGGGAGGGGGGGGAAGGGCGAGGACACCCGCACACGTGTCCCCCCCGCCCCCCCCGGCCACGAATACCCGCCTCGCTGGGCCTCCAGTAGCCTTGCAGAGTGTAGGCGGTAAGAGGGAACTCCCTTTGTCACCAAAGGCAAAGCAGAAGGCGCTCTGTCCCTGCTCGCCTCTCCATCACATACCTCCCCCTCCCCCCCGCCCCCGGGTGGCTCTCCATCCTCTCCTGCACACACCTCCCCCACCCCCACCCCCCGCCCCCGGGTGGCTCTCCATCCTCTCCTGCACACACCTCCCCCACCCCCACCCCCCGCCCCCGGGTGGCTCTCCATCCTCTCCTGCACACACCTCCCCCACCCCCACCCCCCGCCCCCGGGTGGCTCTCCATCCTCTCCTGCACACACCTCCCCCACCCCCCCCCCCCCGTGGCTCTCCATCTTCTCCTGCTCACACCTCCCCCTCCCCCCCCCCCCGCCCCCAGTGGCCCTCCATCCTCTCCTGCACACACCTCGCCCTCCGCCCTCTGGGGTGACCGTGCTGAGAACAGACCATCAGCCTGTCCCACCGAGACACCGTCCCGCCCTCTGGGCTGTGCTCGGCTGGGAAGGGGGACTGGGACCACCTGCGCCCTGAGCGCCCTGGACACGATGCAACTTTCTGAGCTCCCTGGGGCCTGCACAGCTTCCACCCCTGCCTCCGATTCCCGGGAGCAGAGAGATGGGAGCCATTGTGCGCACACGGTAGATTATGACACAGGGGGCGCCCAGGGCGGAAGGTAATGAGACCATTCCTCTGGTGACCCGAAGCCGGTCACATCCACCCACATCCCCAAACGCAGGCACAGCGCGTACTGAGCATGCGCCCCACGGAGGAGACAGGCTGGTGGAGAAGAGAGGGGGACACGGGAAACGAGGTGGCGGAAGTCCATCTTCCTCACACCACAGGTCTCCGGCGAGGTTGTGGTGCTGATAAGATGACAGTGGAGCCCGGTAATTGAGTGTTGTGTGGACCCAGGAACCAGGAGGTCCCGGTTCGATTCCCGGTCAGGGCACATGCCCGGGTCGCGGGCTCGATCCCATGCAGGAGGCAGCCGATCCATGATTCTTTCTCATCACTGATGTTTCTCTCTCTTCCTCTCCCTTCCCCCTGTCTAAAAAAAAGAAACAAAAGAAGGGAGGGAGGGAGGGAGGGAGGGAGGGAGGGAGGGAGGGAGGGAGGGAGGGAGGGAGGGAGGGAGGGGCCTCAGGAAAACTGGGCCGTTTCAGGAGGGCTTAGCGAGGTGGGTCCCTGACTTCGGTGTTAAGTCACCGGGAGCGGCTGTTAGTAACGAGATGCCCCTACACGTCAGTCAACAAGAATGAAAGACCCACAACCCAACTTTAAAGCCCTGATCAGCCTGTCCACCAAAGGTGGAACGCCAGTGGCCCTGAGCACACAGGAAGGTTCTCGCCGTCATCAGCCAGCCGCCGGGCAAGCGGGAACCACAGAGGGACCCGCTGCACAGCTGCCAGGCGGCTACAGCGGAGAGGCCCCTCGGGTCTTCCCGGGACGTGTCCACGGAGCCGGGTCCCTTCCCTCGCAGACAAGTCCACGGCACGAACAACTGACTCTAGAGTTTGAGGAACACCCTTCCTGGTACGAGAGGACCTGAGGGTCACCAGCCACCAGCACGCGGCGTGTGGAACGGCTGTGCTTAGAAATGCACGCCCCACGCACCCACGTGGACCGGGGCCTCTGCACCCAGCACGCACCACACCTGCCATTTGGAGGTCGGGCTGGGGAAATGTGCCACCCCAGCGAGCAGCCTGGCGGGTGGGTGGGGGACACTCCCTGGACTTCCCTTTGCTCCCACATGGAAGCACGCGCAGGGAGAGCTGGGATCTCTGACCCTGACACTCACCCGGTGGCTCCCACAGGCCCAGGCCGCGGGCCTGGCACCCAGCAAGCACTGGGACAGCGACAGGGCTCGGCTCCCATGGCTCCTAAGCACCTGGAGCTGGTCATTCCAGAGAGCGCCCCCCTCCCTCCTCCTTTTCGGGGCACAGGTCTACGAGCCTTCCCCTTCCAGAGGCTCCTGGCTCCCAGTAGGAAGAGATCACCCCGTGAGTGACATCCACCTCCACCGTGAGGGAAGAGAATAGATGGTGGGGGAGAGGGGAAAGGGGAAGGGAGAGGGAGCAGGGGAGGTGAGCGGAAGGGAGGGCGGAGGAGAGAGGGAGAGGTACGGAGAGAGTGCAACGCCCTGAGTCCAGGGCAGCACTGTCCTCCCCGAGCCGCTCGCCTCGTGGTTTGACTGAAAACGCAGTCTAAATAGATGGGAGCTCCCTGCCTTTGAGAAATTCTGTAAGTTCAAAGACGTGTGTAATCCTTTCCATTTGCCTGGCAAGCTGAAGTTTGCATTTGGACGCAGCATCCCTTGTCTGGGAGGCAACATGGTCAAGGTCATGGTCACAGGGAAGGTGCTACTGCAGCCAGACCAGACCAGACCAGGAGGGGCGGGGGAGGGGGACGGAGTGGCAGGGGCCCCCCTTCCTAGGAATGTGTGGCCTTGAGCAGTTCGTTTGCTCTCCCTGAGCCTCAGCTTCTGCATTTAAAGCAGGAAAACACTGCTGCCCGCTGCACAGGACTCTGTGTGAGATGCCGGGTCTCCGGGCACCCATAAAGGCAGTGATTATTGTCATTATCATCATCAACATCATCATCGTCACTCTTCCAAACCCGTGAGCACAGAACAGGCAATTATGGAATTTAGGGTCCTTTTAACAAGGCTCGATCCGTCTGATTTTCATGCCAACCCGTAGAATCCTTGAAGAGCCGGTCATTTCCCCCCAAAAAAGAGCAACGCCTCCAATACCTATCCCAAGGGGGATTAACAACTGAAGTCATTTCCTTAATCGCAAAAGCAGACAGGTCTTCCGCCAGGAGGCAAGAGAGCAGGGCCCTGGCCTGGCCCTGGGGTCTGGGAGTCCCCCAGCCTCCGGGCAAAGGCCCAGGGGACCGGGCATCCAGGGAGCTGGGGGTGCCTGGCCCTCCTGGCCTCCTGCAGGGCAGACACTGCAAGGGGACACTTCCTTTGCAAGAAACCGTAGCAAAGGCCTCTGCTGGCGGAGGTTAGAGGGCGAGGCTCCGTCTGACTTTTGCAGTTGCCCTGAGGGAGCCTGAGTGGACCCCATTGCCGGCGGTCCACTGTCGCCTGGGGAGGGAAGTCCACGCGATGGGGTGTAGGCAACACGCCCCGTTGGGATCTGAGGTTCAGCATGAAGGAAGGTTGTCGTCACACAGGGAGGACCCACAGCCTCACTCACCCTTCCCTGTCCAACGACAGCGTTTTTGAAGGAAATGTCCTCCCAACTCCGTGATTCCTAAGGCGACTTTTCAAAACCAGTAACAGCAAACGCGTACCGCTCTGATTCCACGGAGGGTCCCACACCATCACGGGCATCCTGGGTTCAATCCTCACAGACTCTTGCAGGACGTCCTGTTCCTAGTCCCATTTTACAGATGAGGAAACTGAGGCTCAGAGAGACGCCGTAACCCACCCGAAGACACAAGCAGGATTCGACGAACAGAGGTCTCCCTTGTCTCCCAGACTGGATCCAGGCACCGGCCCAGCTCCTTTCCAGGCCTCGAGGTGGAAGCCAGGCCTTTCCCAGCCTTCACTGACAAGCAGTCTATCCCCCCCGCGGTGTCTCCTCCTTTGAAATCTCTCCGCCCTGGTCTCCAGCCTCCACCCTGCCTCCCGCTGGGTCTTTGTCTGGCATTTCTGGGCCTGAATCCTGCTGGCTGCATCCTGATAAGACGCCATTTCCTAAGACCGCTCTGCTGGATGCTATTCAGGCACCAACTGGAACGACCCTGCTCCCAAGCAGGTGCCCAGGGCAGGGACCCCTCCAGTGCAGGCCTTCCTCCTCCATGATGGGGGGTCAGGTGCTGCCCTCAGGGTGGGCGGCAGTGACTGTGACATGATGTGGAAGACACACGGAATCATGCCGGACACTCAGAAACCAATAATCCCCCTCCCCCTCCTTCCTTCCCCTCCTCAGCCCTCCCTCCCTCACCTGTCCATCGCTCCTTATTCTGTCTTTCCTTCCCTCCTTCCTGCCTTTCCACTTCCCAATCGATGCCAGTCAAGCCAGTTACGCTCTTCAAACACGACCCCCTCTCAGGCCCTGCTGTGCCCTCCACCTTCCCATGTCACCTTCCCCTTCAGAACAACTGTGTTCCCCGCCCTGTCCCTCCCCCCCACCTCCCCGCCACGAGCTCCCACGTCGGCCAGTGGCTGAGCCCTCCCCTCCGAGTCCCCTGCTCCCTCCGACTCTGGGCAGCTTCCTGCCCCCTTTTCTGCAGGGAGCTGCCAGTTCAGCACCGAGTTGTTTACTAATTACTTCCTGTTGGTCACATTCCTGGGGTGGCCTCTGCCCAGAACCAGTGACCGCCCCGGAGAGCCTGCCACTGCTCACTTCGTCCCACTCCCGACAGCGCCCACGGCCCGGCCCGGCCAGGCCCACGGAAGTCCCTCCGGCACAACTCACCAGGGAGCAAATGGCATTCCTTTCCCAAAGAAGCCAGGCCCCTCCCCGCGGAGAACGGAGCCCCGGAGGCCCCCAGCCCACAGGGTCCCCAGTTGTCCCCGGAACCATCGCCGCTCTGTCCTCTGCACAGGCGTCCGCGCCCGTTTGCTCCCTCTGTAGGGAACTCCTGCTGGGCCTGAAGGGGACGGTGAGGGTGACAGCGCATTGCTCACCCCACACTGGGGCGCAGACAGGCTTTCTGCCCGACTCACAGCACGCGGAGCCCCCACCCCCATGCGGGCCTGGCACCCGCCCGCAGAAACCAGGGCACCCTGCAAAGCCACACGCCCCCGCAGGCACCCACCGCGTCCTCCAGCAGAGCGGGCCGGGGGCGGGTGCTCGGAGAAGGAGCCCGTGGGACCGGCTCCTAGCAGGCCTCACAGCCACGGAGCACGGGCCGCGTCACAGGGCCAAGAATTGGGTCTGGAATGTTCTTCCAGGCAGGTGGACGCAGATGCCTGACCTTGGCCGTGAAGGACTTTCCGTAAAAGCACCCAGAGAGCACTGCGCCCTCAGCAAGGACGCGTCCTGCAGTGGAAGGACGGTCAGGCTTGCCCTCGCATTCCAGGCTCGGAGAGGTCACGGCGAAGGTCACGGCGAGGGTCACGGCGAGCTCAGGATCCGGTGGGACAAGCTCAGGAGCCGCTGCGGACAATGCCACCAGCTGACTTTCCAAGCAGGTCCGCCCTGACCACAGCTCATTCTGGTCATGGCCGGGGCGGCGCTGGCACAGTGAGAACCAGCTCTGAGACCGCCTTCTGGTGCAGCAGGCCCAGGAATGGCCCCCGAGGTGGCCACAGGCTAACACGCAGAGCCCGTGAACATGTCGCCTTCCGTGGCACTCGGGCCTTTGCCGTGCGTCAAGGCTGTAGACCTGAGGCGGGGGGCGAGCCTGGACGTGCAGGGGGCCAGTCGGATCCCGCCAGCCTTAGAAGTGAGGGCGCCCCCAGTGCGGCGGGAGGACCTGGCGAGGGAACAGCGCTCAGAGATGGGCTCTGAGTGTGGAGGGGGAGCGTGAGCCAAGGCTCAGGCGGCCTCCAGAAGCAGGGAAGACAAAGGCACAGATTCCCCCCACGGCCCCCGAGAAGAGATGGGGGCCGCCGAGGCCTTAATTTTAGCCGAGAGACCCATGTCTTCTGACCAATGGAGCTGTAAGATGGTAAGTGTGAGCTGTTCTAAGCCACCAAGTGGGGTGATTCTAATCTAACCCTTTTGCTGTTGGCGCCCCCTAGTGGTCTGGAGATGCACGTTCAGACTCACCACCACTTATACCGCGTCCATCCCCAATTAGGTTCTGTTGGGAAATGTCACCAGTTCCATTTAACCCCTATCAGAGGCTAAACCTTCCCAACTGGCCCAGGACTTAGGGTTCCTGGACCCTAGGATTTTCTGCTTTAAAATCGGGAAAGTCCTGGAAAGACTAGGGTGTGTGGTCTCCATCCCCAGCCACAGGGACCCGGACAGCAAGCCTGTAGGACCGCGCCTTGATTTGGGATCAGCAGCGGACCTGCACACTTTGTCCTGGCAGGGAGTTGACGATGGAAGGTTTGTGAATTACTTCTCCCCTCTCGGAGCAGTGGAGAGAGGAGGGAGGAGGCGGGTGGGGCGGGTGGGACAGAGAAACCATAGACAAGAGATTCTCGTTTCCTCTCAAAGTGTTCACATTCAACTTTCTCTATTTGTTTGGAATTCTCTAGCTCTTTCGCAAAATTCTTTAGAAAAACATGTAGCTTCCTGCCCTGGCTGGTTTGGCTCAGTGAATAGAGCATCGGCCTGTGGACTGAATGGTTGGAGTTCAATTCCCATCAAGGGCACGTACCTCGGTGCAGGCTTGATTGCCAGCCCTGGTCAGGCGCGTGTGGGAGGCAACCAATCAATGTCTCTCACATCGATGTTTCTCTCCATCGCTCCCTCTCCCTTCCACTCTCTCTCTCTGAAAATCAATGGAAAAGCCCTACCAGTTTGGCTCAGTGGATAGAGCGTCGGCCTGCGGACTCAAGGGTCCCAGGTTCGATTCTGGTCAAGGGCATGTACCTTGGTTGCGGGCACATCCCCAGTAGGATGTGTGCAGGAGGCAGCTGATCCATGTTTCTCTCTCATCAATATTTCTAAATCTCTATCCCTCTCTCCCTTCTTCTCTGTAAAAAAAAAATCAATAAAAATGTATTTTTTAAAAAATCAATGGAAAAATATCCTTGGGTGAGGATTAAAAAAAGAAATATGTAGCGTCCTGAAAAAATAAAAAAGTATCTTTTTCTATTTTTCTTTGAAATATTTATAAGTTTTAAGGAGGCCAGAGGCCTGGAACTGTCTATTTGACAAAGAAGAAAATCTACTACCTTGAAGACAATGAGGTTGGTCTCAGCTTAAGAAAGTTCTGTGGGTTGGGGGCTGGGGGGCTGGTCTGTCTATAATACTTCTTGTTCAGACTGAAACTAGTCAGTTAATCAGAAACATCGTAAGGTCATTGAGGGAATTCTTATGAGAGGGGTGGAGAGCTTTCCTTTTCAGACTGAAGGAGGCGAAGTCCGAGCTTTGCGTTAAGTTTTCAGGAAGAAGGCAGGGATCGCCGGGGTGGTGTGAGAGGAAAGATCTGGAAGAATCCACCTGTCAGGAAATGCCTTCACCAGCCTTCCGTGCAGGCCTGGACTCAGAGGGCTGTCGGGGAAAGCCGCAGCCGGTGCGTCAGTGGTGGTGGTCACTCTTGCCTTCCCCAGGGCCATCCTGGGACAGAGCCCCCACGCCGGCGACCTCTCCCCTCCCCACAGTGTCCGTTCCCCAGACACAGCAGGGAAGGGTCCGTGTTGGTGGCTCCCTCCGCAGCTTCCGGCAGGTGTTGGAGGACGTGGCAAAGCCGAAAGAACGCTCGTGCCTCACTTTATGAACGTTCACTTTGTAAATGTGTGCTTGTCAGGTGTCTTTCCAAAAAGTCCCAGCATGCGTGAGAAGCTGTATTAACTACTACAGCTGGTTGCTATGGCTACGGAAGATTAAAAACTCAAAAATAAATTCCAGAGGACCCAAAGTAGCTTAAGCAATCTTAAGAAGAACACAGCTGAAGGCATCACGCTCCTTGATTTGAAACTATGTTACAAAGCTACAGTGCTCAAAACAGTACAGGACCGGCATAGAAAACGGGAGCATCGCTCAACTGAACAGAAGCGAGAGCCCAGAATTAAGCACACGAATACGCGGGCAATTAACTTACAACAAAAGAACAAAGCAGAGCAATGGGGACGGGCAGTGTCTTTAATAAATGCTGTCGGGAAAAGTGGACGGCCACGCGCAAAAGAACGAAACTGGACCCCTGTCTACACTGCACACAGAAACTAACCCAAAACGATGAGACTTGAATGTAAAACCTCAAGCCATAAAAACCCCAGAAGAAAAATATAGGCGGTAAGTTCCCGGACACCAGTCATGGCGATGACTTTTTGGGATTTGACATCAAAAGCTAAGGCAGTGATGGCGAACCTTTTGAGCTCGGCGTGTCAGCATTTTGGAAAACCCTAACTTAACTCTGGTGCCGTGTCACAGATAGAAATTTTTTGATATTTGCAACCACAGTAAAACAAAGACTTATATTTTTGATATTTATTTTATATATTTAAATACCATTTAACAAAGAAAAATCAACCAAAAAAATGAGTTCGCGTGTCACCTCTGACACGCGTGTCATAGGTTCGCCATCACTGAGCTAAGGCAACCAAAGCAAAACTAAACCCGTGGGACTACATCCAACTAAAAAGCTTCTGCACAGCCAAGGACACCATCAACAAAATGAAAAGGCCACCTACTGAATGGAAGAAGATATCTGCAAATCAAATATCTGATAAAGGGGTAATATCCAAAACACATAAAGAACTCATACAACGTCGTAGCAAAAAAATAAATAAAATCCAATTAAGAAATGGACAAAGGCTCTGAATATTTTCCAGAGATGTCAGACGGCTGAACATGCATGAAAACATGCTCCATGCCACGGACCATCAGGGAGTGCAAAGCGAGACCTCCCTTCACACCAGTGAGGACTCTGATTTTCAAAAACAAGAACTAGCAAGTGCTGGCGAGGACGCGGAGAAGCGGAAGCCTGTGCATGTGGATGGGAATGTGAACCGGGGCGGCCACTGTGCAAAAGAGGATGAAGTTTCCTCTAAGAAATTAAAAGCAGAACCACCATATGACCCAGCAACTCCCCTTCTGGTATTTATCTGAAACACAGAAACACTAACTCAAAAACACGTGTGCACGGCCATGCCTGCCGCAGCATTACGTACAACAGCCCAAACAGAAGCCACCTACGTGTCCCTAACGTGTCACAGTCCTGCTGCGGCCACGCCCACTCACAGCTCCAAATCCAAGCCGGAACCCCATCATTCAGCTTGACGTTTGGGGGAAAGGAAGGCTCAGAAACTGGGGTTCAAAGCTGAGGTGGCAAAGCACCGCTCTTCACGCAGAACAGCGTGACCACGGTCACGGGGTAGGCGCCTGGGGGTGGCCTGCACAGGGAGCCAGTCCACCTCGGAGGAGCGTGGCCGTGGGTCGGTGAGTGCTCTCGTGGGCCTGCCGTGGATCTAAAGGAAAAGGAGGGAGTTCGCGGGTGTACAGGGGCATTCTGACCCTAAGGGGCTACCCGCCTGAGCTGGCCCAGCCCACCGCGGGCACCACGTCACCCTGAGTGGACGGCAGAGACGACATGAGGAGACACCAGCACCAATGCGACAGGGAGGGCCGGCCCCTCGGGCACTCTGGGGGGACGGGGTGCAGGCAGCCGCCGCCTTGGGGAGAGGCTGCCATCGCTGCCGGCATCTGACACGCCTGCCGGGTCCCGGAATTCCAACTCTGAGTCCCCTCAGCGCGGTGGGGACCCTGTGGCCTGGCATCTCTGTCCTGAGAGGCCACCTACCGGTCTGACCGTCCTTCTCCCCCTCCTGCTGGCTCCTCCCCGCTCAGCGTCCCCCCTCTGCTTCCTCAACCTTGTGCCCAGGAGGCAGGAATCCTCAGTGGGCCTGCCCGCACCTCGGCGAGGAGCAGACGTGGGCACAGGGGCAGTGAGGACAGGCCATCCCGCACCTGGGAGGGAGGCGGCCCCCGGGAGAGAGCTGAGAGCTGAAGGCAGAGGGCGCCCTGCATGTGGGACCCTGGTTATCAGTGCCCGGGCGACTGCCAAGGTCAAGAGGGAAGGCTGTGGGGGCGCCTGCAGGCCAAAGGCCAGCGCTCCCCGCTGTGCCGTCCACTGAGCAGTGCGGCTCAGGGATCACCTGTAAGGCTCCTCCGCGTTCTTAACTTTTCTGCCAGGCAGAGGGATGCTGCCTGGACAGGAACCCACCCAGCCACCCAGCCGGCCACTGTCTGCCCCCCCCCCTTGCCTCCCCTCGTCCGCCCCCTAGTGGAGCCAGTGAGGACGGCAGCAGCCACAGGGCCAGGCCCAGGAGCAGGCTCCCTGCAGAGGGCGTCAGACCCATCCAGCTCCCCCACGGAAAGGGGCCACGCCCCCTCCCCACCCCCTCCCCACGCCTTCGCGGTGCTGTTTCCTGGCTCTGCGGCGCACCCTGTGGCACACGCGTTACGCACCCCCCGCCCCCCGACACCCCGTGAGCCCACGGAGGAAAACGCTCAGAGGGCAGCGAGGCCCCGGCAGAAAGGGCAGCGGAGCACTTCTTCTTAAATGAATAAAAGCTCGCACACCTGGGAGCACGTGCTAGCAGCAGCTCGACTTCACCTGCAGAGGCAGCCAACGGTTCAGGTCCGTCCCGTCCGAGTGCTGTGGGCGCGCTCCCCTCCCCTCCCGGCCCCGGCGCCCTGTCCACCTGCCACCACTGAGCCAGGGGGGCCCAGTGGTCCCTCACGCCAGACCGCAAAGGGGATCACGCCGTCCCCATGGAAGCACGCTGCCCAGAACCTCAGCATCACTTCACCGTCCTTGCAGCGCGGCCTCGCAGCGTATTAGAGCTGACGGCTTCCTGGAAGCATAGCTCTGGCCTTTCCGAAAAGCCTCTTCGCCCTAACTACTCCCCCACGACGGGCAGTGCCTCCTCCTTCCGCCTGTCCTAACAACCATGTGTTATCAGAGGATGGGGGCGGCCACCCTGGACCCACGCAGCTTAACCCCTGAACCAACCCGCTCTTCGCTGTAAGCTCCGGCCCTGGGTTCGTGATGTTCTTGTTCATGTCACCGTGGGTGGAACCGAGCCACAAGACGTACACGCACGACCACGTGGAACTCGCTATTTATCCTCATGTACGAATTAGGCTTTGAAACTCCAGGGCTATTTTTAATCCTTATTTAATAATATGGCCCGATACCAACAGAAGCTTTTACGCGGAGATGAAAAGCTATTTCCCTGTAAAACTCTCACAAGGAATTATTACAACAAAGGGCCGCCTTGTTCCGGAAAGCCTGCTTCAGAACGCAGCCCAGCTTACGGACCCGGAGGTTTAGGTTCCTGAGTGGCCACGCAGTGAGTCACCGGGAAAAACGCGGGCGGAAGCGGAGGCCTGGCCACAGGGAGTCCTCCATCCCCTCCCTCCCCCCTCCCTCCACCCCCCACCCCCTACCTGCACTCTGCGAGCAGCCCCGAGCCTCTCCCCTTGACTGTCTCTTCGCTCACCGGATTTCAGCAGCTTGAACAACATAAGCCAAGTGTCCCCTTACCTGTGGCCTCAAACAAACCACCCCAAAGGTGGGAGACACAAGCAGCTCCTGCGCCCCTGGTCCGGGTCAGGAATTTGGACCAGGCTGGACTAGCAGGTCCTTCTGTTCCGTGTGGCTTCTCTGAGCGTGGGCTCTGCCCCCCCCCCCCGCACCCCGCGCCCCTCTATGTGGAAGAGTGCACGTGGCCGGATAAGTGAATGAGGACAGTGTACAAGCACGAGGCAGGCGCCAAGAATTGGGGGGTCCGTGTTGACGATGTACATGTTGCAGAATGTAGATTTTATAATCCCCTAAGCTCTCTCCCTCTCAGCCAGATGGTTTTTACAGACACCGGCTTCTACTTCTAGGGCAGGAGACGGGGTACCTCATGCACACCAAGAAAGACGTGAGTGAAATGACAATGGGCGTCCTTTTTCACCTTAGATTCCGGAAGTTGGGGGAGCAGACAGAGCACCATACAGTGATAGGGGAGCACAGTGTAGCATAACCTCTTTGAGGAGGAAGTTGAATAAAGGTCATCAAATTCTTAACTGTGCACAGCCTTTCTCCCAGCAACCCCAGTTCCGAGAATTTAGGAGAAAGTCCACGTGGCGAGGAACTGAGCCTCCTGCCAACAGACGTGAGTCAGCGAACTTGGAAGTGGGTCCTCCAGCCCCAGTCAACCCTTCAGATGAGGCCACAGCCCTGCCACCATCCCCATGGCAACCTCATGAGTCAGAACAACCCAACGAAGCTGCTCCCGGATTCCTGGACATTCCTGACGGATTCCTGGAAATTCCTGATGCAGGAAAACTGTGAATCAACAATGTTTGTTGTTTCAAAATGCTAATCAGAGTATTTGTCACAGGGCAACAGGTAACTAACAGTGAGGAAATGCACATGTCTGCTTGGACCCGCACAGAACCCTCTGGGCAGGCGGTGAATGGTTCTCTCTCAGGAGAAACAAAGACAGGCTGGGGCAGGAGCAGGCTTGCTGTTCAATGTATTGTATGTTTTTATATTAATAAATGTTTTATTATCCTAATGTATCACCTTTTTTAAAAAGGTCAGTAAGTACATTTTACAAAAGAATGCCATGGACTACCTGAATGACCAAACTGTGTATAAATATGTTTAATCTCTATTTTTACTTTACTTAAGTCAAGATTATGGACTTGGCAGGCAAAAAAAAAAACAAAAAAAAACAAAACAAATTCTAACAATATATATATATAAGATGTTTAGAGCCTCAAATCTCTCTTCCTGTGACCGACACTGATGCTTTACTCAGCAGCCCCTCTGGTCCGCATTCCTCTGCTACTTGGCGAAATAAAGCTGCATCTCCGTGCTCAAGGCCATGCACCCACCCCAGATAATGAGTCAGAGCAGCTGAGGCGAGGGGCCGCAAACGTTTCCGAAGGAGCCTGATGGGAAGTGTGTCACCTGAAGGCGGGTCGGACACCGCCTCCTAGCTCCTTCTGTTGTGAGGAAAACAGCCGCCTCCCCCAGCCATGCCAGGCACAGAGCCACTTTAGGAATCGCCCCGCGTCAAAAAGAAGCAGAGAAAATCAACAGGAGCTGAGGTTAAAGACATTTAAATGTTTGTTTTGGTTTTTTATTGATTTCAGAGAAAAAGGGAGAGGGAGAGAGAGATGGAAACATCAGTGATGAGAGAGAATCATTGATTGGCTGCGTCCTGCCCACCCCCTACTGGGGATCGAGCCCCCAACCGGGGCCTGTGCCCTGACCAGGCATCGAACCCTGACCTCCTGGTTCATGGGTCGATGCTCAACCACTGAGCTACTGTGGCTGGGCCTGTCTCTTTACTTTAAAGAGCGCTCCTGTCTTCCCTGCCCTCCGCCCCAGAGAGGCTCAATGGACATAGGGGTTCCCATAGGCCCCCCTCTATGTGTCTCCCCAACACAACTGAATCCGTATCTACTGCATTTAGTGACAACCGCTGTGTCTGCAGGCCCCCCCGCTATGTACTCGAACTCCCCTGCTCCTGCCTGCCTTCCTATCGGCCTTACCTGGGTGTCTGCTCTGAGCCACCCCCTGAGCTGGGGGCGGAGAACAGTGGGGAGCAAGCTGCGTGGTCCCTGCTGCCGCGAGCTTCCGCCCAGCGGTCCTGCTCCAGCCGCGGGACAGAACACGTGCTCCGTGTCTGTCCACTGAGCTGCACGGTGCTCCGGGAGGGCGGGGCCCAGCCAGTCTCGAAGGACACTGTGTCCCCACAGCACCCAGCGCTCGGAGGGGATAAGCCCGCGCTGAGTCAGCAGGTCAATCTACGCCGCTGTGACCCCTTGAGCCTATACCTGGAGCAGAGCTTCGCATTGCACACATTCCTTCAAGCTCTAGGTTTCCTCTCTGTGTCTGAAACAAAGGGAAACTGATGCTCACAGGACCGCGTGTGCACTGTCTGAAGGTGCAGACACTCGGGGAGGCGGGTCTCTGCGTGGACGGGACGGAGCCGAGCAGGCCCTGGGAAACCAAGGGTATAAAGGACCCGCTGTGAGGAGGAGGAAGGGGAGGAGGGTGCTCAGCTTCTGAGGAGCTCACGCTGAGGGCGAGCACAGTGGCTCACTTACCCCTCGGTCCAGAGCACACGACCCCTCAGCCCTGGCAGGGACCCGGTAAGAGGATCACCCGTCCCGACAGCCCTGTGGGTTCCAACATCTGTCGCCTGCTGCCCAGATGTGTTCATGGAGAAGCATGTCTCCGGCCCTCCAAAGGGACACTGGGCCGGGACAGGAGGGGACAGGTCTCGCGTCTTGCCTCACTTGGCCCAGTCGTACCCGGAAGCCCTGACTGAGTGCCTCCCAGAAGCCCACGGCCCCGCCAGGGCGAGGATGCTGTGTGGGTCTCTCCGTGTGCACATGCTGTGCGTGCACATGCGTGTAAGAGCCGAGCACACATGACGTCCTACCTCAGCTCCCACCCCAAGTAACCCTCACAAACTTCATACACGTGATTTGTAAGCAAGTTGTGCAAGACACTCAAAACACAAATGACAAAAAATATCATGAAAGTCACAGAAGTGCATTTTTTGCTCATATCCCTTCAGAATCCATAGTCCACACATAGTTATGAAAATAACACCCCCATTCCAAGCTCCTGGGAGACCAAGCCCCACAGAGCAGGTCTCAGCATGCTCTCTCCCGGTGACATGTGCTGAGAGCCATAGCCTACTGGTCTACCAGAGGTCAGTCAGATGCTGCTCCCACAGACTCCCGACCCACTCCCATCCTGCCAAAGGTTGGGTGGTGAGACGAAGCGTGGATGGCTTGATTGACTGATTGACTGATTAATTGATTGAGGGAGGGAGGCATTTCTGGGTGACAAATATGCAAAGGCCATCTCTTTCTCGAGTCTCCCTTGTGCCAGCCTCAGCTTCACCTCCCTGGAGAGCCAAGTATGATGGCAAGTCTCCGAGCCCAGCAGCAGCTCTACATGAATAGTCAAATGTACGGTGTCCAAAACCTAACTTCACAAATTATTAGACTCTGGCCCAGGGCTGTTCACCGGCCACACTGAGATTTTGTAAGTCATGAGAAATCTGCCAGGAAATCCGTACCTCAGACGAACGCACCCCTAGACCCTGCCTCCAAGTATACACAGCGGATCAGGAGAGCCACACCTGTAGGTGAGACTTCCTTGGTGACCAAATCCCCACAGCTATGCACGTCCTCCCTCCATGCTCTGTGGTTGGCATGCTGTCGGCAGTTGCTATTACGCCGGTATGTTATTATAGTCGCTCTTTGTTGTTTTGAGTAAAGAAGGAAAGAACCTTTCTTACTAAATATCGCAAGGCTGCCCTATAATTTGGTGACAAATTAACACCACTTTGAGAAAACAAAACTGAAAACCAGCCCGATCAGCAATTAATTTACCATCCAAACTTCAAGGGAGCTTTCCTCGGCCGGTTCTACACGTTTCTGGTTCTTTTACATCCAAGAATACATTCTCACACATTTATAGGATAAGACAACAAACTAATAAGATGGCAATTCTCACTCCGATGGGCAACATCAACCACCAGGTGGCTAAAACTAGGAGCAGATTTTATTATTACGTATTACTGGGCCCAGGTGTCATTACTTGCTGGTATATTGAGAACCGATACATTTATTTTTAAAAATAGGAAAACATGTAAAAGTTAAACGTTCACAGATAGGATGTGGGCAAAGTCATCTCACACCGCGTTTGCCAGGCTGCCATGTGAGGGCAGGGCATCGTCCGGAAGACACTGTGGCCCTCGCCCTACAGAGCAGCTCTGTGAATTCACACTCCAGCGATGGCAGAGAACCCCCATGACACCCTGCCGGCACCTGCCTACGAAACAAACCCAGGAGGGCAGAGTCAGCGCTGGACTCGAGGGTCCAAATAAAAGGGAGCCCAGAGGAGGAACCTAGGAAAGGCTCACCGGGCAAAGAAACCCCATTCGGAACTGCTCTCAGGATTTCAAATCGAGTATCACAAGCTCAGAAGGTGCACAGTCTCAGGGGTTCCTGCTTGTTTTTCACTCTGGGGCCTTTTGTGTTGCTTTGAAAGAGAATGATTTGCCGGATAAGAAGAAAGTGAGAAGCCTCAGCTGTTCTATGAGACCATCTTAAGTGGCCCTCAGAAGTCGGATCAGGCAGTAGTGGCTTGAAAATCAATCTCACTGTTTGGAATCTGTTTGTTTCCTTAAAGGGGGAGGAAAAAAAAGACTGATGAACTGATCACGGGCCAATCATCAAAGCAAAAACTTCTGGCTAAGCTGCCATGATATGGCCCTGCGTCTGCCAACACTAACCACTCAGGAGCTGGGAAAACAACTTTTTACTTTTCCTCACATTCTGATCTCCGGGGAATCGAGGGGATTAGGTGCCCACAGGGGTTTGCCCCCCACCTCCCCACAAAAAGGTACAACAGCAGGGATGAAGTAGGAAGGGGCTGTTTTGTTTTGTGTTTTTTTTAAATATATTTTTAAATATATTTTTATTGAGTTCAGAGAGGAAAGTAGAGGGAGAGAGAGATAGAAACATCAATGATGAGAGAGAATCATGAATTGGCTGCCTCCTGCACACCCCACACTGGGGCTGGAGCCCACAACCTGGTTATGTGCCCTGACCGGGAATCGAACCGTGACCTCCTGGTTCATAGGTTGACACTCAACCAGTGAGCCACGCTGGCCTGGCAGAAGGGAGTTGTTTCTGAGCAAAAGCAATGAAAGTGTGTGAGCGCTAGCAGACGAGCAGTGACAACCCCTGCTGGTACTACGCTTATTTCAAGCCAGGAACTGTTCTAAGCGCTTCCCTTAGTCCTTAAATCCCCACAACAACCCCACTGGGCAGGTACGATTAGTGCCCCCTTTTATCCATCAGCAACAAAGGCACAGAAAGGTTAAGTCACCTGCCCAAGGTCACACAGTGAGAAAGTAGCAGAGCCAGGATGTGATCCCGGACACCCACCAGCTCTCAGGTCCATGCTATGGGTTACCAGTCTACTCCCTCATGCAGGCAGCCACCCATTCACACCTGCATCGCTCCTGGACTGTGCTCCACGTCGAGATGCAAGGTGAGCCTCACACGGCCCACGGAAAAGGCGGGACACGCAGAGGGTAGGGTCCTGTGTGAGTGGGGCTCCCACAGAGGATGCCCAGCCCAGAGTGGGATTGGGGGCGACTGCCCAGCCCAGAGTGGGGTTGGGGGCGATACCTGCTCTGGATCTTGGACACACAGACAAGCAGGCACGGGGCATGGAGAGGGGGGAGGTCAAAATGTAAGGGCAGAAAAAATGTGTCCTCTCAAAGGAAGTTGGCACAGCGGTACCACAGGTGGCAAAGGGTGGGTATACCCAGGCGATGCCTAGGGGGCAGGAATAACATCATGAAGGGCCTGTGGCCTGGCTAAGGAGTGTGGGCTTATGGGAAATTCTACAATAAACAACTGAGGAACTTTACACCGAGAAATAAAACAATCAGATCTGTTTTCCCTGGGCCACTGCCTATCGCCAAGAGACTGGCTGGGAGACTAGTTGGAAGCTGTTACTGTTTCTAAACTGTATCAGAGGCTGGAACCGTGTAACCCAACGAGCAGGTGTGGGCAGCACCTGACCCAGCTGCCCCCTCCTGGGACTGCCCTGCAGACTGGAGCTCCCCAGGCCTTCCTGGGGGCTGTGCCCGCAGGTTACGTCCTGATACAGAATCTCCCAGTTAAAAATGCTCAGAGCAGCACCTGCTCACCAGGAAGAAGCCAATGCCCGCCCTTTCCTCCCTACCCTCCTCGCCCCTGCCCGCCTCGCCCCTGCCCGCTGCAGAAATTCTCACCTTAATCACCTTGGGAACGTCCCTCTTTCTGCTCATTAGAGTTCGCTTACTTTCCCGCAGGGAGGTTAGGCCTTGCCTGCCTCTAAGCCCAGAGTATTTGGGAAGGATTAGGGTTCTCCGTGCAATGCGCATTCCTGGCCCAAAGGCTTTCGCAAGCGGCTTTTTAAACAAAGACCCTCCTGTGAGCTCCAGGGCCGGACCCAGGATGCCTTGTAACCGGCCTATTGAACTGAACGCCCTCAGCCGGTCTCTTACAGACGGTCAGACAGGTCAGCGCTCTCTTCCCATTTGAGGTGAGGGTGACAGCGGGACAGCGAGGCGGCTCCGGGGAGTCACGGCTCCCTCTACTCTCCCCAGACAAGTGTTTAAACGGTCGGTCAATATTATCATTTAAATAGAAGCCCGTGTTCCTCCCAAGCAGACCTCATGGATCCCACCAAGGGGGCCCCTCGCGGGGCTGTGACATGGCCAGAGGCCCTGGCGCCGCTCCCGCCTCCACCCACCAGGTTGCATTGTCCCCGTCATTTTCAGCGCTTCCTTTGCAGAAACCGCTCTGAATGCCAACAGGGCTTGTCGCATTTTTTTAAAACGAAGTTAATTCTTCAATAACCTCCACCCGCCTCTGCTCGCAAACCAGCCAGTCCTTCCAAACCCGCTCCTTTAGCTCCTCCAGGCGCCCGGGCGGCCCCTCCCGCCCGCGGATAGGAGCGCTCAGGCGGGTCCCTGCTCCTCCCTCCGCGCCCGGGAGACCAGGACCAGCTGGGCGGGGCCGTGGGAGCTGGGGAGGCGAGCTTACCTTCACGAAGAGGGTGATGTCGTGCTCCCGGCCCGGGGTCCCCTCCTCGGACGCCTCGCCGTCCTCCCCGCGGCCATTCACCGGCGCCGCCTCCTCCTCCGGGGCGCCCTCCTCCGCCAGGTGGTTGCTGAGCTCCGTGGCCCCGGGCCGCGCGGGCGCCTCCCCGTCCTCGCTGCCGTCGGCGGCCCCCTCCTGGCCCCCGGCCGCGGCCTCCTCGCCGGCCCCACCCGGGCCGCGCACTGGACTCTCCTCCGCCGCCGCCTCCTCCAGCTCCTCCTGGGGCACCCCCTGGTCCCCGTCCTCGCCAGCCTCTGCCCCGGCATCCCCGGGGGCCGCTTCCTCCGACGCCTCGGTCCCCGGGGCCCCGCCCTCCTCCGCAGCTCCCGCCTCTGCACCCCGAAGCTCCCCGACCAGCGCCCCGCGGCTGCAGCCCTCACTCTCCGCCGCTGCCTCCATCTGGGGCTGGGGACCGCGGTGCCCTCCGCCCGCGGGCTCGCCCTCGGCCCCGGGTGCCCCTCCCGCCGGCCCCCCGGCCTCCACCCCGGCCCCCGGCGCGGGCCCGCTGCTCCCCGGCCCCTCGGGGCCCCGTTCCGCCGCCGCCTCTGCCCCGGGGGCCGCGGGGTCTCGGGGCGCCCCCTGCGCCTCCCCCCGCGCCTCGCCCTGCGCACCGCGCCCCGGGCTCGCCTCCTCCGCCGGCTCCGGGCCGCTCGCCTCCTCCCCGCGCCCGGCGGCCTCCTCGCCCTCCCGGGCGCCCTCCGGGGCCTCTGCCTCGCCCTGCGCTCCGCTCGCTCCCCGCGTCTCAGCCCCCGAGTCGCCCGCACGCCCTCCGTCGGGCCCCGCGCCTTCGCCCGCCTTCAGGCCGGCCGTCGCGGCTGCGCCCTCCCCCGCGCCCCGCGGAGCCCCCCCGGGGCCCCCGCGCGCCTCCTCCCCCGTCGCCTCCGGTCCCGCAGCGCCCAGTTCGCCCGCTCCGCCCGCCGCAGGGGCCGGGCCCTCCAGCGGCCCCAGGGCACCCGGGGCGCCCCGCGCTGGCTCCGTGGCCTCGGCCATGGCCGCGGATCCCTGTCCTTGGCCGACGACCCTTCCTGAGGCTGCTGCGGGGCCGGGGGCGCAATCCGCTTTGGGTGGCGGCCCCCGGGTGCGCCGGGCGCGGGGAGAACCCGCGGGGCCCGGGACGCTGCGCCCTCCGGGTCTCAGCTCCTCCACCGGCCCCTGCCCGCTCCGCGCCCGCCCGCCCGGGCCCTGACTCCCGCCGCGGGTCCCGCGCGCGCTGCGGCCGCACCTGTGAGCGCCGGCCGCCCGGGTCTGACCCAAGTCCTCCCGCGGCGCCGTCCAGGGGCGGGGCGGGGTTTGCTCCCCACGCCCCTGCCCCCCGGAGCCCGGCCAATGGCGGCCTTGCTCGCGGGTCCAGCGGATTTCAGCGCAAAGAGCCTGGCTCTACCCGCCGGCCTCTCGGTGTGTCCTGGAACCGCTTTCAGTTCAGAGACATCTAAGTCACCCCAACGCACCCCATCCGAATCCCTAGGCCCCACTGGGCCCCCAGAGCCCAGCGCTCACCCCACTGCGAAGCCCAGGTCCCGCCCGGGTCCGAGGGTGAGGAGGGAGGTCCTGGGGGAAAAGGGAGCGGCCACGCCCCCCTCCATCTGGCAGACCCTGGGGTGGGAGGCGCACAGAGTCGGGGTGGGAGGTGCGGAAAGGGACAGCAAGGAACCTGACAAGCTCAGGGGAGGCCTGCGTGGCAGCCTTGCAAACTCAGACCCGAAGTAGCCACAAACGATGGTCTGAAGTTAAAGCTTTTCTATTAAAAACTGTCTATGGCGGGTAGTCAGTCCTAGGCCGGCACCTTCCCTGACAAAGGTCAACTTGGATCTTAGCCTCTTGTCTCTTTGCATCCAGGTAACACACCTTTGGGAGGTCGGGGTAAGGGGCGGGGGCGGGGGGATGTGTAACTTCCCTTTTAACAGACCCTTCATGGCACAACCATGGCCAGGCCCAGGGCGGAAACCACAAACTCCCCCCTTGTCCTTGCTATCCTGTTAATTGTTGACTGTTAACCACCCTGCACCCGCCCATGTAGAAGGTGTCCATCATTTCACTTTTATCCAATCCCAGAGGTCCCCCCTTTGCTTTCTCCCACCTCCCTCCTCTACCACCAGTGGTTCTCATGTACCCACTCAGCACCTCCTCCTTGGATGGTAATTTGTGAAAACAGGTGAAACCACCTTCCCGGGAGCACTCTCCATCCTCTGAGATTCCGCTTCCTGGCAATTGTCAGTTTGGCTCAATAAACTCACAAAAATTTGTTACAGGTTTGAATGTTTCTTCTGTTAACAGAAGCAAGAGGAGCCAGCTGAGCTGCTCTGATGGGGTCCCTGTGGATGGGGGCCCCTCTTCCCATGTGAAGAGCCCACGGGTTGGGGGGCTGCCCTGGGGGAAGGCTCCCCGAGGTCTAAAACCCGCACCCGTGCTCCCATCTCCGAGCTGTGTGTTGGGAGTTTGGGGAGATGGCGATGGGGGGTGGGGGGTGAAATACAGGATTTGAAGGGGGGGTGGGCTGTGGAAATCACCAGGTTAGGAATCTCCCGGGAACACAGACCGGACATCGTGTCCCTAAACAGGGAAGTGATGCCTAAAATCACATAGAAAGTTGATGAGCCAGGCCAGACCCTTGGGTCTCTGCAGGAACGGGTGGCCCAGGGCGGCCCAGTCTGAAGGTGGCGGAGGAGGGGGTCCCTGAGGACTGACGTGAGGAGCCAGGCTCTTGGTGGCTTTGGTGCTGCCCTGAGACCCAGCAGCGCTCCCTGTCCACGCCCTGTCCACAGAGGGTTCCGTTACCGTAATGATCAGGGTGTCTCGAGAGGTGGACACATTTGGCAAATCACCAGATGCCGCCTTCTCATTCCCATGGCTCATCATCGATGGCGACAAGGCAGAGCCCACTGTCCCCCAGATCCAGGCACGCCCTGAGGACGGGTGTTTCAGAAGAAGGAACCCCTAGGAAGACGACTGGGTGCTATTAGTGCCTGAAACACCTTCATATTCCACAGGGACAGGCTCCCTCAGGGGACAGGTCTAAACCCGACTCGCTTCAGGGTCCCCAGGTCAAGTTCACCACCAAACGAGTTCTGGTCAGCCTGTGCTGCTTCCAGGTGAGGTCCGCTTTCCGAGCCTTTGGGGTTTCCAAGTGCGTATAAGGATTGTTCCCGTGGCCCGTGGACAGGCTCCGGGTTTACTGGCGCTGCTCGGAACCCCCCGAGATTCCCCACATCTGTCAGCTTATTCTTAACAGCCAACCGACGGCCCCCAAGGCTCTGCTTCCACAAAGAAATGAGTTCAAGGCACCTGCCTAGGTGAGCAATAGTGTCCCATCAACTTTTCCTCGGGCCACGTGGACAGACACGTCCTGCCAGAGGAAGGCTGGCATCTCTGGAAACACCTCCAACTGAATCAGCCACGAGGTGATTCACTCATCATCTTAATTAGACAGTTAACTGGTGAGTGCAGGCCTGCGACAGGCGGCCGCTGGCTGAGAGCTGGCTGGGGCATGTCCTTGTAGAAAACAGCACTGAGAAGGCCTATTCTATCCTGGCCACTGGTCCTAGCCACAGGTCCTGGCCACGGGTCCTGGCCACCAGTTCTGGCCACTGGTTCTGGCTACAGGCCCTGGCCACCACTCCTGGCCACTGGTCCTGGCCACCAGTCCTGGCCACGGGTCCTGGCCACCAGTCCTGGCCACCAATCCTAGCCATGGGTCCTGGCACCGGTCCTGGCCACTGGTCCGCATGCCACAGGAGGCCCTTTGGACTCACCCTTTTGTGCTGTCTGGGGCAGTTACTCAGTCAGCACTGGCTCTCAACACAACATCGTCCCATCTGGACCATGGAAAGCAGCATCTGCTACTTTTCAGTGAGTGTCTTAGGAAGCAGTTTTCATTCTGATGTTACATAATTCTGCAAATTTCCGTTTGATTTCCTGTAATTAAACAAATGTATTTGTCTAGCCCTGGCCAGTAGCTCTGTTGATGAGAGCACTGACCCAATACGCCAAGGTTGCAAGTTTGATTCCCAGTCAAGGCACTAGAACAGTGGTCAGCAAACTGCGGCCCCTTGAGTGTGGCTCTTCCACAAAATGCCACGTGCGGGCGCGCACATACAGTGCGATTGAAACTTCATAGCCACACTCAAGGGGCCAAAGAGCCACATGTGGCTCGCGAGCTGCAGTTTGCCGACCACTGCACTGGAAGAATCAACCACTGAGTGCATACATAAAGTGGAACAACAATTCAATCTCTCTCTCTCCCCCCTTCTCCTCTCTCTCTGAAATCAATTAATTAAAAAAAATTAATGCATTATTTTTTAATGATTTTAGGCTCAAAGCTGAAAATAGGGAAAACAGAAAATAACAGAGCTCTTTACAATTTATACAGATCTACAGAGATATATAGTGGAATATATATATATATATATATATGAATATATATCCAATTTTCTTAGCCATTCATCCACCGAAGGATGCTTGTTTCCGTATCTTGATAGCAACAATGCTGCAATGAACACGGATACACACCTACGTTAAAACACGACTCCTACACTCTGTCACCCTTTCTGCCTGGTATTTCCCCGCAGTAGTCATCGGCGTATGACGCGGACTATACGGTGCCTACTCATGGCCTGTCTCCCTCATCCACCCCCTAGAACGCGGCTCTGAGAAGCCTGGCGTGTGTTGGTCACGCTGGGAACAGGTGGGAGCTCGAGAAACACACGCCGAGTGAATGAATACACGCAGGCTTCCCTACGTGGATCCCCCTGAACCCATTTTCAAAAAATGCTTTTCTCCGTCGGTTTTATTCGCTGTGGAACAAGCTAATGTCACAAGACACGCTGTTCAGGGAAGTTTTTATCTACTGACTTTGGTGACTACTTCAGCAAACACTTTTAATTATTAGCAAAGGCCAAGCCAGTTCATAGAAAGGAACACAAAGGAAATAACCAAATACATAGAATCGTGAAGGTCACCGTGGAGTCGGAGAGATTTTTTGCACGTTGGGAGCTGGGCGGCCAGCACCAGATTAGCTATTTCAGTGCCAAGGAGGGTGACCCAGAGGTGGCAGACCGCGGAGGGGCGAGAGGCCACTGCTGGTGACCAAGTGGCCCCTGTAACTGCAGAGTGTTCCTACCCGATGCCACGGAGGAGCCGTGAAGCGGGGCCCCAGGGGACTTACAGTTTCAGGTCGTCGTTCTGGCTGCTTTTCCAGGATGAATGGGCTCAGCCCACAGGGCCCCTCCCCGCAGGCCTCCCGGCCGTGCCCTTGGGCTTATGACCAATCTATGACATTCAGACCAGAGCTTATGGACGCCCCCCCCCCACCCCCCGCCACCCTCCCCACCACCCTGCTTCCTCTTCCAGCGGGTCTGCCTCCTCAAACCTGCCCCCCTCGGCCCAGCCAGGGGTGCTCACAGGACAGCGGTCCCGGGGTACCGGCCCTGGGAAGGGGGCTCTCGCTGCAGAAACGGCCTGAGTGAGGAGGCAGGGACCGGAGCACAGGGTTAGCGCCACACAAGTTCCTGAGGACAGGACAGCAGCCCACGTGAAGGTGCCATGGGGCCCGGCCGGCGTGGCTCAGTGGTTGAGCGTCGACCTATGAACCAGGAGGTCACGGTTCGATTCCCGGTCAGGGCACAGGCCCGGGCTTCGGGCTCGATCCCCAGTGTGGGGCGTGCAGGAGGCAGCCGATCAATGATTCCTTCTCATCATCGATGTTTCTCTCTCCCCCTCTCCCTTCCTCTCTGGAATCAATAGAACTATTTTTTTAATGTAAACTGGATAACATCACTCCCTGCTGTTCCCTCTGAGGCTCCGCTGTGCCTCTCGCCTCCCCTCCTTGGTCTGTCACCCAGAGGCGTGGAGGCTGCCTGTCCCGGTCCCTTCAGACCCCTGGCCCCGCCTCACTGCCCGCTCGCTGCCCCGCACTCAGCTAACCCGGGCCCTGCCCAAGCCCTCGCGCCCTCTCCACGGAGCTCCTTCCGGCTTCTGGCAGGTCCCTGCCGGCCTCGCCTCCTTGAAGCCGCCCTCCCGGACCGGCCTGTGCACAGTCTCTCCTCATCCCCACCCCACCCCCTGCTCAGCTGTTGTCTCTGTGGCTCCTGGGCCCCAGGCGCAGGGAGCCTCCTGGTCTCTGGCCCCGCCAGCACCTGGAACAGCGCCGCCTGCAGGCGCTCATCGCCTAGCAGCAGGCATGGCGATGTGGGTACCAGGAGACTCTGCGCTGTCTGAGCTGACCAGGCGTGTCAGGACCGTCTGCACAGCCCATGTCAGGACCGTCTGCACAGCCCATGTCGGCCCTGAGGGAGCCGATGTCCTCTCACCCTCCCGGACTCAGCCCCACGACTGCTCCCGCTGGCGAGTCCACGCGCAGGTGGAGTGACAGCAGCTGTGAACTGTCCTCAAGGCAAGACCCACAGCCGCGCTCACTTCCCTCCCACCCCCCACCACCCCCAGGATCCAGGAGGAGGTCAGTGCCTTCCTCCTGCCCCCACTTGATATGCACGGGAACCCCAGGCGTTCCCCTGCCAAAGGGGTGAGCGGCGGCTCTGGTCCCCAGCTCCACCCGAGGCGGCCCCGTCCCCACGGAGCCACAGGCTTAGCGCCTGGAGGGGCCACGGACCGTCCCTGGGTCCCTTGGCTCCCAGTTCCCAGGGCGTGACCCACATCGCTGCTCCCATGTCCCCCGCGGGGCTCGCTCAGCCCGTCCGGGGGCCCACGCTGTCCCCGAGCCAGCGCCTGAGGTGGGGATGCATCCAGACCCACGGCGCCCCCTGCCCCCCAACCCTCGGAGGCCAGCTTTTTCTTCCCCCAAAAAACAAAAACACCCCTGCTGGGCCCTCCCCGGTGCCTGGGGCAACCACCCGCCCTGTCAGCAAGGTCTGGGTAACAGAGCGGCCCCCCTCTGCCCACACGTAGGTGCAGCTTCTCTCACCAAGAAACGGAAGCGCCCTGGCCGGCTGCTCAGTGGGTAGGGCGCCCGCCTGTGGACTGAAGGGCTGGGTTTGATTCCAATGCCCGGCCCTGATCGGGGCGTGTGCGGGAGGCAACCACTCATGTCCCCCTCACATGATGTTTCTCTCTCTGTCTCCCCTCCCTTCCGCTCTTTCTAGAAGTCCATGGGAAAATAGCCTTGGGTGAGGACTGGCAAAGGCGGAGGCAGTAACGCCGAAGGCCCGGCTGGCCCCCTGGGAGGCTCCTGGCCACTCCCGAGAGGAAAGAGCTTTTAAAAACACCGGTTCCGTTCAGGTCCCTGGGTTCCCGGTGCCGCTCGACGTTTATTAACATGCAGATTGCCTTGAACCCCGATTTCAAAACGAGCCCAGGGCAGGCCCCCCATCCCCCCCGCCCTGCACTTGGGGTCCGGTGTCCTTGGGCGTGTCCTCTACAACCTCCCGCCCTTTCCTCCCAGCCCCTGGGAGTGGTCCCTGCTCCTCAGCAAAGGTATCTGGGACCAAACAAGAAGTCCTGTGAACAGAACTGGGCTGTGCCTGCACCGAGGGGGGGGGGGGGGCATCCTCCATCGCAGGCGCGAAGGCCCTGTCCACCCGGCCGGGCTGCAGAGGGCCCAGCAGTGTGGCCGCAGGAAAGATCCCTCGGTCCCATCTCCAGAAACGATGCTGCCGGTGCGCCAGGCTCCAGGCCCCGTGCAGGTCCCGTAGGTCCCGGATGTCTCCCTCCGGGTCTCGGGTCTGGGAAGACTGCCCTTTGGGTCAGCCTGGCTCAGGGAGCTCCCACCCCAAAGAGCGTGTGCATGCCAGGCCCTGTCTGTGTTTGAGAATAAAAACTTGGTTCCCGTTAAAATGTTAAGGCCCCGAGGACCCAGTGGGAAGCCTGGTTTTCAGGTAGGAAATCTTGGGCTGTTGGTTCCCTGAAGTTACTCTCCCCCCCCCCCCAGGGGGGAGGGGCGGTTTGTAAAGAATCTGAGTGAGGTGTCTTTTTACCACCAGGCTGTCCTCGCGCAGGAGCGATCCGGACCGGGAGGCCTAACCGCCGGTTGGACGCTGGCGGGAAGGGGGACGTTTGGCGAAGTAAGAGAAAGGGGAAGGGGTAGATGGCAAAGCAGCCCGGCCTGGAGAGACTTAACCCGCGTTGGAGATGCTTATGCCTCCTGACACGCCTCAGGGGTTTGCAGGCCTGACTGTGCGTCCCGGGCGCACTCGTGGGCGTCACATCGGGAAGGATCCTGCGGGGCGAGTGGAGCGTGTGGTACGGGGAACCCTGAGCAGCCCCTCCTCGAACCAGGAAGCCGGGCTTTCCCACCACCGCACAGGCTCACGTTTCAGGAGGAGCTCGGAGCTCCGCCCCGGCTTCTCGGCTCTTGCTTTTATTTTTTTCTGTCGCTTTCACCTTAAGAGCGTGCGCCACTGCAGTGCAGGTGCTGGCTTCGCCTCCCCCGGCACGGAGGCCTCCGTTCACGTTCTCGGCCACGGGGACTGGTTCGACGGCTGTAAGCGGAGCGGCTTCTGAGGCCACAAACCACCAGGATCGTGTACCTGCTTGGAAATGGGGGGTGATGCCCTCGGCAAGGCTGTGAGTCAGCCCAGGAAGGAACCACTCCGTCTCCAAGGCGACGGGAGTCCGCACAAAGCCGTGGTCCCCTCCCCTCCCCTTTCAAGGCTTTGGCAGTGGAATGAGCTGGGCGACCTGAGTACAGCCGGGCGCCACGACCAAGGTCCCCGGAACACACATGGATAGGCTCAGCAGGCTCCTGGGGGGAGATTATAGCTTTGTGTTTTTAAAAAATATATATTTTATTGATTTCAGAGAGGAAGGGAGAGGGAGAGAGAGATAGAAACATCGGTGATGAGAGAGAAGCATGGATCAGCTGCTTCCTGCACACCCCCTGCTGGGGATTGAGCCGGGCATTGAGCCGGGGCATGTGCCCTTGATCAGAATCGAACCCAGGACCCTTCAGTCCAGAGACCGATGCTCTATCCACTGAGCCACACCAGGTGGAAATCAGAGTTTTATATCCTTGAACCTCAACGTGAAGTTTAGCATTTCCTTTGATTATAAGTTGGGGGGGTGGAGACAGCAGTAACTGTATCTGTGATGTTGCCTCCAACTGCAAGTGCAGATACTTTGTATCTCATTCCAGACGGAAGTTGCCTGGTGTCACTCTCCCAGTACTTCAGAACCTCGGGTTATTGGACCTGCCTCTGGGTTCCGTTGCATGTGCGCACCAAGACGTACATAGATCACTGCACTTCTTCTTGTGGTTCTTTTTCCTCTTTAATTCTCACCCAAGGATATGTTCACTGATATTGAGAGAGAGGAAGGGAGAGAGAGAAACATCGATAGGTTGCCTCCCAGACGCACCGCAACCGGGTATCAAACACACAACTTTTGGGTGTACCGGACGCCGCTCCAACCAGCTGAGCCACCGGGCCAGGCACTGGTCTAGTTCCTTTCAATCACACATTTCCTCTTCACATTCGGTATTAATTGCATCTCGATACAACTGGCTTTCTTGGGGACTTATGCATGTTCTTTTCCTCATCAGAAACATCACTCAGAGGCTACACAGGCTTGGCTACAGGCTCCGCTGGCCTGTTTAGACCCACGTCCACGCGGTGCAGGGTTCGGGCTCGGGAAGAGGGGCCGCGTGCGAATGACAGAGATGAGACAAGAAATGATAATTTGGAAGCTGGGGGGCCAGGCAAGAGCCCAACACAACAAGAAGGACTCTACTTGTGCTCAGGCCTTACCATCCTTTTATTCAATTTGGGATCCACCTACAGCCCTTAGGCGGGCAAGTTCCAGTAACAGACAGACTATCTTATCAGTGAGGATTTACATGACGATCTGGTGGGGAAGTTGCTTCAGCTACCATTGTCTCTACTAAACAGTGGGTGCCTAGCCCCGACCTTTGCCAGGGCTCAAGGGTCACCAGCCTTCCGGGTTCCTTGTCCACACCTCTCTGCTAGTGAAGACAATGGGCGGCTTCCCGCACTGACCGGTCCCTCCCTGCTCACCAACTCTCAGACAGAGGCCTGACATGAACGGCACATCATGGCGAATTCGTGTGGGGGGTCGCGTTCCGCCCTTTCAGGCCCCTGGGAGGTAACTGAAATTCTCTCCCCATTTTAAAGATGAGCAGACTGAGGCCCAGAGGAATCAAATCGCCCTGGAAAGCAGCAGAGCCGGGAGTCCAAGCCAGGACTCTCGGACCGCACGGGGGACCCCGGCCATCAGGCCGCCGCTGTCCTTGCTTGTCCCGGGCACCTAGCACAGGTGTCCTGCAAATGTTTGCTGTCGGCCTGCCCACCGCCTGCCTGATTTAATTGTTTGAACAACCACACGAACTCCCCCGCCACCACAGGGAAGCCAGCGGGACGGCACGCGCTCAAGTAACCAGCCAAGGTCAGTGTGAGCTGGGAACGCGGCCCAGCACCAGGAAAGGTCCCATTCCCGCTTCGCCTCCAGCCTGATAACCTTGTCCACAGGTTTGAAGTCATTCCCACTCTGGACATTAAAACCCAGACGTGACCACACCCCCTTTGCCCTTTGCCAAGGCTCTGCGCCCCCCACCCCTGCCCCTGCCCCTGGGTGGGAAGGAGCCTGGATGAGAGGTGCCCCCTCCTGGCCAGGCTGGGAAGAGAGTTCTTTGCCTCAGGCCTGGCTCCCTCCCTCCCTCCCTTCCTCTCCCTTCCCACATCCCAGGAAAGGCAGCAGGCCCTGCCCAGGGTGGCTGGTGGCTCATCATAGAACTCAGCACACACACAGCGAGGGGGCGGGGCCAGGTGAGACACCTGTGAGTGCCTTAGTCCGCCTTTGCCTTCTGCATCGTATGCACCCATTTTATTATATTAAAATGTTTAATAGTAAATATGAAAAGTTATTTCTGCCCATTCAGAAAGAATTTCCAATAATTTTTAAAAAGAGGCTGGCAATTCAGATTTCCCCATGTCTGCCCCCTGAACTTTCTTTCTTTTTTAAAATATATTTTATTGATTTTTTACAGAGAGGAAGGGAGAGGGATACAGAGTTTGAAACATCGACCAGCTGCCTCCTGCACGCCCCCTCCTGGGGATGTGCCCGCAACCAAGGTACATGCCCTTGACCGGAATCGAACCCGGGACCCTTCAGTCCCCAGGCCGACGCTCTATCCACTGAGCCACACCGGTTAGGGCCCCCCTGAACTTTCTTGGTCAGCCCCGGGTCTGTCTGCTGACCTCTGTTCTTATTAAATCCATGGTGTCTTCCTCAAAATGCTGAACCGCCCGCCGGCGTGGCTCTGGGGCTGAGCGTCGACCTATGAACCAGGAGGTCAGGGCCCAATTCCTGGTCGGGGCACAGGCCCAGTTGCAGGCTCCATCCCCAGGGTAGGGTGTGTAGAAGGCAGCCGACCCATGATTCTCCCTCATCATTGATGTTTCTATCGCTCTCCCTCTCCCTTCCTCTCTTAAATCAATAAAAATATGTTTAAAAATACAAAACAAACAAACGCCGTGCTGGCTGGCACACCGTCTGGGAACCTTCCTGAGGACGCGCGCTGCTCCTTTAAAAAGGCCCGCCCTTGTCTTCATCTCCCTTCCCGCAGCAGCAGGCAGGTCTGGTTTCAGGAGCAGTTTTTTCTCCCAGGCCTGACCCTGAAGCGCATTCATTCTCCAGGAAACGTCTGAATGAGTGGCCACCTGCCCTCCCGGCTCCCGGCTCCTGTTTCCCCCCCAACCCCCCCCCCCCCCTTCACAGGCCTCTTCAATCCCGGCTGCTGCCTCATGAGGACCACGGATCGCGTATCCCAGCGGGTGAGCCTGTTCCAGGCACCTTCACCTGGAAGGGGTTTTTGGCAGGTGATCAACCTCCAGGAGCTCGAAGCCTTGATTTGCTACCAGAAGCCGCAGGGGTGGGCAAATGTTTTGACTCGAGGGCCACAATGGGTTCCCAAACTGGACCGGAGGCCGGAACAAAAGCATGGATGGAGTGTTTGTGTGAACTAATATAAATTCAAAGTAAACATCATTACATAAAAGGGTACGGTCTTTTTTTTTTTAAGTTTTATTCATTTCAAACGGCCGGATCCGGCCCGCGGGCCGTAGTTTGCCCACGGCTGCCGTAGTGGGGCCCAGAAGCCCCAGAGTCGGGGGGACAGCCCGCGGAGTTGATGGACAGCCCGCGGAGTTGATGGACAGCCCGCGGAGTTGATGGACAGCCCGCGGAGTTGATGACACGTCCATCATCATCAGTCCGGCTGGCGTGCCTCCATGAGGCCCCGATAAGTGGAATCAACATCCTTCCAGGGGTGGCCCCTCGCGCCCCTCCACGCGGCCGGCTTTTCCAGGCAAAGAGGATCCAGAGTCCAGGCTGGACCCCGGGAGTGAGCGAGAGGGGGCCTGAGGCAGCCGGAGACCCAGGTCCCGAGCTGGAGGGCCTTTTCCAGGGGGTTGGGGGCCATGCGAGGCCGTCGGGGCCACGGCGCCAGGTTCCTCCAGGATGCAGCGCGGATGTTTTCCCCGAAGTAACTCCAGTGCCCTGTCTTTTTAATGCTGCTGCCGTTCCCACGGGAAATACGGCAGCGGGCACCCCACGCGTGTCCAATAACTGAGCAGCCAAACGGCTTGTTCTGTGCGCGCACACGGGGCCAGGGATAGAACCTGCCGTGGGAACCCGTGGCGGTCTGTTGGCGGAATCTCCCTCCTGCGTGGGAGGCTGTGCCAGTGAGTTCCACATGGCGCTTCCAGCTCAGCACAGCAGGAGACAGACAACGCGTGACCCAGTGGCACCTGCCAGAGGACTGACACGGGGGCCGCCGGGGCCACACGCTCACCTGACAGCTCAGGGGCGGCCTGCATGGCGGCCCTGCAAACTCACAGGCCTCAGTCACCACAGGGACTGCCTGGAATTAAACCTTTTTAAACTGAAAAGCAGTTTGTGGCGGGCTGTCGTGTCCCAGCCAGCACCTTCCCTGACAAAGGTCCATCGTCACCATAACGGAGCCTGTCTCTTGTCTTTTTGCAGCTACAATGGCAGACGGTTGGGATGTGAGAGTCTCCCTTTCCTGGCCCCTTGCAGCACAGGCAGCGCTCTGCGGCGGCCGCACACCCCTCCGGGTCGCGGAGCTCACTGCCCACTGGCCGCTGGCCCGCACCCACCGCAGGAAAAGCACGTCGTCACTGAACCTGTATCCAATCCCAGAGGCTCCCGCTGCGCTTCTCCCGCCGCCCTCGCCCATCAATCACCGGGGATGTCACCACCCCCCCACGCTCCTCTCCTGACTGTGATGCACAAACAGGTGCAAAGCTGTCCTTCCCCGGAGCCTGGCCTCAACCCGCAGAGTCTGCTTCCCTACACTTGCCGGCAGTTTGGCTCAAATAAACTAAAAAAATAAAAATTCTTCACAGGCGTGACTGTTTCTCACGTCAACAACACTGTCTAGCGAGCTACACGCGCACGTGCCCTTTGGCCCAGCAGGCCCGCTTCCGGGAATCTCCCCCAGGACACGGCGCGGGGGGCGCGGGAGACAAAGGCACAGGCCCTTCGCGGAGCCCTTCTTCCAGCAGCACAGGCCAGAGACACCCCATCGAACTGCCGGAATCGGCCAGAGCCCGGGTGAGTCAGTTAGGACACAGGGGCACCACGGGATGTAGAAGGGGACGAGGAGTCATTCCCTAGACTAGCAGACAGTAGTATTCATGGGAAGGGCAGCCGGCAGGGCTCAGGGGTTGAGCGTCCACCTCTGAACCAGGAGGTCACGGCTCGATTCCCTATCAGGGCACATGCCCCGGTTGTGGGCCAATCCCCAGGGTAGGGGACGCACAGGAGGCAGCCGATCCAAGATTCTCTCTCATCATGCATGTTTCTCTCTCTCTCCCTCTCCCTTCCTCTCTGAAAGCAATAGAAACATTTGTTAAAAGGGAACATGAGCTCTGTCCCAAGCCCTCCACCCTGAGATGTTTAAGCCAACGGATCCTGCCGCAGCCTCTGGGCTCCCAGCTCTGACCCTCTGCCCACGTCTGTCTGTCTGTCTATCTGTCGGAAAACGTTAGGTACCTGACCACTTGGGCGCCCAATTCTCTTTCCCCTTCCCACTCACCTCCCCCCCCCCGCCCCCCCTCCCCCTCCTCCTTTCTTCCGGCTTTTACAAAGGCATCTGCCCCCTTCCCGGCGCTGGGGACAATATTACAGAAAATGGCCAGTGCCAAGCAGCAACCCACGTTTTTTGAAAGTCTGTCTCCCACCACGAGGGGGCAGTGTTGCCCTGGCTTGCTCTCCGTCACCTGCCATCTGCGAGGGGTGGTCTGACAAAGGGGTTCTCTCGGTATTGAAGGGGGAGAACCCGCCACAATGAGCTGCTCGAAAACCAAAGGATTCTTTTTAACAAAATATGTTTTCTCATTGATTTTTAGAGAAACAGGAAGGGAGAGGGAGAGATAGAATCCAGGCATGTGCCCTGACCAGGAACTGAACCCGTGACCTCCTGGTTCCGGGGTCAGTGCTCACCCGCTGAGCCACACCAGCCGCGCCCAAATGATTCTTTTGACTTGTGTTCTCCAATACTGTCCTGGAGAGATGCAACCTGCAGCAAGTTTACTTGACTTTCTTGCTTTTAAATCACATGTTTTGTGGCCATGTTATTAGGCAATTAAAAAAAAACACCTTAAGCCCTAACCGGTTTGGCTCAGTGGATAGAGCGTCGGCCTGTGGACTCAAGGGTCCCAGGTTCGATTCCGGACAAGGGCATGTACCTTGGCTGCGGGCACATCCCCAGTGGGGGGCGTGCAGGAGGCAGCTGATCGATGTTTCTCTCTCATCAGTGTTTCTAACTCTCTATCCCTCTCCCTTCCTCTCTGTAAAAAAAAAAAAAATCAATAAAATATTTTAAAAAAACAACTTAATATATATATTTTAGAGAAGTTTGGGGTTTACAGAAAAATAAGACAGAAAGTGCAGAGTTCCCATGTATCCTTCAGCACCCCCCCACAGCACCCAGCCTCCCGCTTTTATAAACGTGCAAATGAATAGCTGCTCATGGCAGTTTCTTGGTGAATAGCCCGGAGTGTGAACCATTTGTAGTAATTCCAGGACCAGGAGTGTGAGCTGTGCCCCGAGGCGCCCACCCCCTGCCTGCCCCCCTCCTGCCGTGGCCAGCCCCTCCCTCGCCCTGAAGGAAGCGCTTCACATCCCCTGGCTCCTCACCGGGATGCGGAGGCTCCAGAGGCGAAGGCCTTCCCACGCCGAAGGGGCACAGGTCGGGGACGTGTTCCACCACCGCCCATTCCTTTTCTTCCCCCCACGCTCGGGCCAGCCCTTCCACAGAGGCGACGGAGGACAGGGCTGGGGTGTAGACGGGACGGCCGCCTCGGGAGCTGGAGGCGGACAGTCCTCCGCGGAGTGCTGGTCTCATCACTGAGTTCAACGTGAAGAGGGATGAACACCAACGCACGGGGCCATCTGAGTCGGGAGAGGTCCCCCGAGGGTGGGCACGGATGGCTGAGCATTTGCCAGGTGCCACCCCTTCCTCCGTGGCCTCAGATGGCCCGAAGGACAGCCCGGTGCTGGACAACCACTGAGTCCAGCTGCTAGGACCCCCCAGGGCTGCGCGTTCCTGCCTTTGGCCACCAGGAGACGCCCCACAGCCTCACTGCGAATTCTCCCCGTTCGGCTGATGAAGGAGCGTGTAAATGCTCTCGTTGAAACTGTGCTGCCCTGACTCACACAGAAGCCACACAAGTCAGCTGCCTTGACAGACAGCCCTCAGTGAGCCCCTTTCTAGGCTTGGGAAGGGAGAGGAACCCAGCTCCCAGCGTCCCCCGCCCATGTGGAGCTCCAGCGTTCTGTGTAAAGCCCTCGGAGGCCATGAAAACAGAGCGGGGCTTCTTTTCCAGGAGGAAATTTAAGAATGAAGCTGGAGTAAGGAAGAAAGTTCCTGTCCCTGAAATAGCAACAAAAATGGTGCATCTTTCTATTCATTTCCCGGAGGAGGCAGCCCAGTGGGAGCTCTGGGTCGAGCGGTTCAGGGTCCGTGGGTTGGAGGCGGCTTCGGAACAGTTCATTCCTGTGAAAGCAGCGCCCGGAGAGCCAGCTACTTGCCTCCCCTCTTAGAAAAAATGTTTAAATGGCTATAATTTGCCAGAATGTGCGGAAATGCCTTCGGTTCCTTCAATAGGCGTCCAGCAGGGCCTACGGCTCAGCCCCTTCCATTCCAGAGCAACCAGGAAGCGAGTGAGAGTCCCAGTGACCTCTCCCTCCTGGCAAGGGAATGGGCTGGGTCCTGGCCCGAACCGCTGGCATAACCGGCTGCCTGGCTGGAGGAGGCAGGTGCCGGCCCGGGACAGCGAGCGCAGCCTCGGGAGCCCTGACTCCATTCCATGCGGTGACTGTGGGCTGGTGCCAGCGTGAGGGGAGGAGAAGGAATGGCGGTGGTGGAACTCGTTGCCTCAGACCTGAGCCCCTGAGAGCAGGGTTTTTGTTGTTGTTTATGCTGACGGTTCGTGTGGCCCATTATTACTTTATTTTGTTATTTTCTCACTTCACCCTTCCTCCCACCCTCCACCTTTGCCAACCACCAGCTTGTTCTGTATACCTACGGGCCTGTTTCTATTCTGTTGTGTTTATTCATTTGTTTTATTTTCTTCGATGCCACATCAGCGAAATCATACCATAGTTGTCTTTCTCTGCCTGACTTAGTTCACTCAACATCATACCCTGAACCGTGTCCAGCACGGTCAGGGGTGAGCCTGAGGGGCGGTGAAGGATGAAGAAGACAAGAGAAGAAAGCAGAGCTGGGTGGGACGCTGCTCTCGGATGGAGAGACAGCCCCACGGCCTGCAAGCTGAGTCTTTGTTTTATAGCAGATTCCACGAGGCAAAGCAAGCGGGCTCAAGATGTTCACAACGTTCTCGTGGGCTTCGAACCTAGTCAGTTACATGCACCTGAACTCTATCCAGCCCACATCACTCAGCCACGTGGGGCCACAGGTTCGGGCCATGAGGTCAAGCTCACAACCGTAGCCTTTGGCTGTCATGGTGCTGGGAGGGCTTTGCCAGGAGAGGACCTGCCCTCTCATCAGTCCGAGGCTTGAACCTGTGCAAACGCTGTGGCCGCTCTCCACAATACCCCCTCGGCCTATCGATGTCGTCACGGTCAGGTTTCATCCCTCTTCACGGCCCAGTAACATTCCAGGTGTGCACACTCCACATCTGAAGGGCTCGCCCGCGGTGGGCACCTGGCTGCTTCCCTGTCGCCAGGTGTCAGTGATGCTGTGGTGAACGGGGGTGGGGGGGGGGGGTGCGTGCGCTGAGGGCGCTCTGGCCCCTGCCCTTCCCTTCCCTCGGATGTGGGGAGTCGGACCAGGCCGGCTCTGAGAGCCAAGGAGAAGGGGGGCTCTGCGCCCCAGGTGCCGAAGCAGGAAGCAGGCGCTTAGGTTCCATCGCCAAGGCGGGCACAGGGGCAGCTGACCGCTCCCGGGGAGCCTGAGGATGTGTCCGTGTTTAGGGCGCACAGCTCTGGGATTACACCCCCCCCCCCCTTTCTGATTGATTTCACCCTTAGAGATGCCCGCAAGCATTACTTTCGGGCATGTTTCGAGTGGCTTCTAACGAGATGTTGACAGCCTACTTCTCACCGCTTTCCACCCCTCTCCCCCGCCCCCCCGCCCCCCCGCCCCCGTCAATTGGTGTTCATTGCTGGTGGCAGCCAAGGCAGTGGGCACAGCGCCTGCCCCTCCTAAGCTCATAGGTGTGACAAAGATGGCAGTCGCTGTATAGTTTTCTTTTCTAAAGAAGAATCTGACCTTTTATTACTCAACAGGCTGCGTGCACTAGGGCAGGACCCCTCGGTACCCAGACCTGAAGGCGTGATGCTAACCGTGTACCGAGAGCCTCGGTCGCTTCGCTCTGACACGCTGAGAGCTCTCTGTCACTGGAGACCATGCCCCGTGGCCGGGCTGTCTGAGAGCGTGGCCTGCAGGGCCGCTGCCTGGGGGCGTCGCTCCTCCTCAGGGCCATCCCCCTGCTCCCCACTGAGATGAGCTGGTGCTCTGCCTGGCCACATGCTGCCTTTGCTCTTGGGAAAATCATTCCATTTCTTTGAGGCTCAGTCCTGAGGCTCTGGAGAGATGACTGGCACCTGCCCACGGGGTGAGCTGAGCGAGTTGTGCATGCCCACACACCATTTCAGAGCTGCCCGCATGCAGCCGGCAGTATCACTGGAGCCACGCAGACACTAAGAACTACCTGCTCTTGACTGTGCTGCAGGGGGCGGGGGAGGGGGGGGGAGGGGGCAACAGGGGAGGGAATCCAAGTCACTGAATGTGCGTCTCCATCTGCTTCTTTAAAAAATATATATTTTATTGATTTCAGAGAGAAAGGAAGAGAGAGATAGAAGCACCCGTGATGAGAGATTCATCGATCGGCCTCCTGCACGCCCCCCACTGGGGATGGAGCCGCAACCCGGGCCTGTGCCCTGACCGGGACTCGAACCCTGACCTCCTGGTTCATAGGTCAACGCTCAACCACCGCCGGGCTCCATGAGCTCCACTTACGTCCTGGTAGTGACGGCCGGCCGTGGTGTGAAGTCAGCACAGGGACCTGTCCTCACCCCTCGCCTGGGGCTGAGCTGGCCCTCGCCTCTCAGCTCCGCGCTGCCAGCGGTGCGGGCCTACTGCGTGGCATTTGGGTTTCTGCCTTTCTGGGCGCCTTCCTCTCCCACCTTTGTCTGCGCTGGAAGGGCTTAGGGTGAGCCAGATGGAAAGGGCCTCCGGTCCTCAGGGGAGGACACAACAGGGACCCGCCCGGCAGCAGGTTGGCCCGAGTTGTTTTTCCAAAGCTGCTGCCTGTTCCCCTTTGTTCCCCTCAGAGCGTCTGGCGGGACTGAGAGCTTTCAGCTCTGCGGCGTCCTCCGCTCTGAGCACGTCACCCCTGCCACCCATCCCCACACTCTCTCATTTTCTTTTTAAATATATTTTTTATAAGATTTCAGAGAGGAAGGGAGAGGGAGAGAGAGAGAAACATCCATGACGAGAGGATCATTGATCGGCTGCCTCCGGCCCGCCCCACCCTGGGGATGGAGCCCAGGACCCGGCACGTGCCCTGACCGGGAATCGAACCGTGGCCTCCTGGTTCACAGGTCAATGTTCAACCCCGAGCCACGCCGGCCGGACCCCATTCTGTTATTTTAAAATACCAGCCGTACTGAGATGGAGTTCACCTGCAATAGTGTAAAATCCACCCTTTCAGGCACAGTCAGTGGTTCGCGCTGTTTCCATGGAGCTGTGCAAACATCCCCACTCCGACTCCAGAGCACTTCTCCGCTCGGAAAGAAGCCCGTGTCCTTGGAAGGCATCCCCGCCCCCCTTCCGGCCCCCGGCAACCCTCACCCACTTCCCATCTCCTGGGGTTTGCCTTTCCTGGGCATTTCCTGTGAATGGAACCGCATGGCCTGGTGTGACTGGCTTCTTGAACTCGGCATGTTTCAAGGTTCCCCCATGTGACCTGTCTGAGCGCTTCACTGCCTCGGAGGGTGGTAACAGGCCCGTGTGTGGTGCATCCGGCTGACCCGGCATCGGATGAACCGGGCTGTGTCCACTCCAGCTCTTGTGCAGAAGGACGCCATGCACCTCCGCGTAGGGGTGTTTGTGTGGACACGCGTTTTCCCTTCTCTCTGTTCTCTCGGGTCTCCACCCGGGAGAGGAATTGCTGGCCCTGCTGGCTTTTTGCTGACCTGTTGGAGGACCTGCCGGGTGACACCCCACCAGCCGGGCAGGGGGTCCCCGTGTCCAGGTCCTCACAGCACTTCTAGGTCCTGCACCATCTCTGCCTGCACATCAGCACCCCGATGGGTGTAAGCTTCCAGGGGCCACAGGCTTCTAGGAAGCACAGGACACGGGTACATCGCAGCTGCTCGTGGGACGTGCTTGTGGTCATCATCGGTCCAGCCCCAGCGGAGGGTCGGCCTCCAGGAGAAACCAAGTCTCGGCGCCCGCCTGCCAGAACACGGAGCACATGGACGGCGCGGCCTCTGCTGGGCCCTCCCGGGGTCTTGGCCCACTGACCTCCCTCTGCAGCGAGGACAGAGGCCCGGGTCCTTGGCCGAGGAGGGAAGGGCAAAGCTGCGGTGCGGGGGAGGAAGAGTGCGTTTCTTGGAGGGAGAGACGGGGACCTGTGCTTCCCCGTCAGCCCCTGAGGGCACAGCAGGCGTTTCAGGTCTTCTCTGCCCTACGTGGCAAGTCAAAGCCTCACCGATCACGTCAACGGTGAACAGTGATGTCATGACTAGCGCTGACGTCATGGTCCCGCTCCCTCCTCATTGGCGGCTCCTATAATAATGCAGCTAAGCATCCAACCGCCAGCCCAGGCCACGGGCCGCAGCCAGAGCTGGGTCACACTCAGGTCTCCAACGGTTGGCCCACGTGCTTCCAACGTCTCCGCTGGGGGCCCCGCCGCCAGCCCCGCCACCAGCCGGGGCCCAGGACAAAGCAGGACTGGCCCCAGAGGTCTCTGCCCTTAACCAACATGGCTGCCGGGGCTTCAGGCTGAAGCGGGCTGAGGGTCACGTGAGAAAGCTCGCTCTCTGATTGGTTGTCTCTCCTGGAAGGGCGGGGCACAAGAGCCCAGCGGGTCCGGTCTTAAAGGGCCCGCCGCCGACTCCGCCGGAGCTCCGCCCCCGAGGCCTGGCGGGCGGGGCGCCAAGGGAAGGCGGCGGACGGGGCTGGCGCGGAGGCCGAGTCTCCCGACCCGGGTGGACGCCCCGCCGCGCCGCGATCGCGAGCGGGTTCACCGAGGCCGGCGGCGGGGAGCACGGGCGCCGGGATGGAGGACGGCGGGGCCGGGCCCCCGCTCGGGGAGGCGGCCGAGGCGCGAGCGCGGCCGGGGGTGACGCCGCGGCCCTTCGCGCCCTTCGCGGGGGCGGCCGGCGTGGGCGAGGGCGGCGGCGACTGGAGCTTCATCGACTGCGAGATGGAGGAGGTGGACCTGCGCGGCCTGCCCTGCGCCACCATCGCCTGCCACCTGGACCCACGGGTGTTCGCGGACGGCCTGTGCCGGGTGAGCGGGGAGCGCGCCGTCGGAGGGCGGGCCGACGCCTGTTGCGGGAGGCGGCGGGCGGGGCGGGGACCCCGGGGACGCGGCGACCCCTTGGGCGCCCTGCCTGGCTCCCCGGTGCCGCTGGGGTGGGTCGCGCTCCCCGAGGGCCGGGTCCCCAGCACCTGCCGGCGCGCACCCCGCCCTGCGGGGTCCCAGCGCCCCACCCCCCACGCGAGGCCCCTGCCGGGCGGCTGGGGCGGAATGAGCACCGAGTGGCCGGACCTGGGGAGCGGGCGGCCCCGCACTTGCCAGGGAGGAGGGCGGCCGGGACTCCCCGTGGACTGACTCACCGCCGTCTGCGCCGAGGGAGGGAGGACCGGCCGTGTTTGGGTGAGCGGCTGGGTGAGCGCGTTGCTAATCGCCGGCGGTTGGCCAGTTGGGGTGGAACGGCAGGCGCCCGAAAGGGGCTCCCCTTCTGGGCCTGAGGGGCCTTTACTGGGGAATCTCGCTGCTGGAGGAGGGACATGCCGCCCGCCCACAGGGACACTGGGTACAGGGAGCCCCGCCCGTCCACAGTGTAGACACCAGGGACGCGGAGGGGGCAGGTATGAGTAACCAGGTGCGAGGAGGAGTTTATTTCAAATCTGCAGTTAGCATCAGAGTAAAATGTGGACCACGGAGGTGTGGAATGAAGCCTGTCTTCCAGACAGAGATGCCCAGGCGGAGGCAGCTGCCAGGGCGTAGGGCGTCCCCTCCTGGCTCCGGGCTGCACGCTGCATGCTGCACACACTGCATACGCTGCACACACTGCACACTGTCCACGCTGCACACACTGCACACTGTACACGCTGCACACACTGCACACGCTGCACACACTGCACACTGTACACGCTGCACACACTGCACACACTATGCACACTGTCCACGCTGCACACACTGCACACACTATACACACTGTCCACGCTGCACACACTGCACACACTGCACACACTATACACACTGTCCACGCTGCACACACTGCACACTGTAGACGCTGCACACGCTGCACACACTGCACACACTGCCACACTATACACACTGTCCACGCTGCACACACTATACACACTGCATATGCTGCACACACTGCACACACTATACACACTGTACACGCTGCACACACTGTACACGCTGCACACACTGCACACTGTACATGCTGCACACACTGCACACTGTCCACGCTGCACATGCTGCACACACTATACACACTGCATACGCTGCACACACTGCCCCTGCACACGATATACACACTGTACACGCTGCACACTATACATGCTGCACCTGCACACGCTGCACACAATATATACACTGTACATGCTGTACACGCTGTACACACTGCACACACTGTACACACCGCACACTACACACACTGTGTTCACTGTAAACACTGTACACACTATACACTGCACACCCTATACACATGGTTGCACATACTGCTGTACATGCTGTACATACTGTGCACATTGTACATGCTGTACACATTGCACACACACACTGTACACACTGCTGTACATGCTGCACATGCAGTGCACACTATACACTCTGTACACACTACACATGCTGTACACGCTGCCAGTGAGCTGTGTTGGAGGCTTTTCTAGGGGAGCCACTGTGGAGTGGGGAGTGTGTACTTAAGCCCCATCTACACTAATAAAAGAGAAAAATGGTAATTGGCGTACGGCGCTACCCTTTTCATTGGCTAATCAGGGCTATATGCAAATTAACTGCCAACTGAGATGGCAGTTAACTGCCAACAAAGATGGCGGCTAATTTGCATATGTAGGCACAATGCAGGGAGGCAAAAGGGAAAGCAGGAAGAAGCCCCCTGCCACTGACAGTGATCTGAAACCCAGCCATGATCGGAGAATCAGGCGCCTTTGCCGCCCTGGCCAGTGATAGCAGGAAGTAGGGGTGGAGCCAGCGATGGGAGCTGGGCACGGTTGAAGCTGGCAGTCCCGGGAGCTAGGGGTCCCTTGCCTGGGCCTAAAGCGGAGCCCACGATTGCGGGGCCGCTGCAGCTGCGGGTCCCCGCTGCCTGAGCCGGACGCCTCAGCCAGAGGCGTCCTGCAGGGGCAGGGGCGGAGCCCGCGCAATCGCGGTGCCCCCCGCTGCCACTGCAGGTCCCCGCTGCCCGGGCCAGACGCCTCGGCCAGAGGCATTAGGCCTGGGCAGGGGCAGAGCCTGCAACCGCGGAGAGCTGGGGATCCCCTGCCCAGGCCTGACACCTCTGCCGGAGGCCTCAGGCCTGGTCAAGGGGCCGATCCGGTGATTGGTGATCGGAGGGTGATGAGGGTCAACTCCTCTGGCCGAGGCATCAGGCCTTGGCCGGGGGCTGGGGGTCCCCTGCCCAGGCCTGATGCCTGGGCCAGAGGCATCAGGCCTGGGTGGGGCGGCGGAGCTGGGGATTGGAGGGATATGATGGTCCCCTTGCCCAGGCCTGAAGCCTGGGTCAGAGGCGTCAGGCTTGGACGGGGGGTGGAGCAAGCGATCAGAGGGAGATGGGAGTCCCCTGCCCAGGCACGATTCCTGGGCCAGAGGCCTCAGGCCTGGGCGGGGGTCAGAGCCAGTGATCGGGGGGAGATGGGGGTCCCCTGTCCAAGCCTGACACCTCTGGCGGAGGCGTCAGGCCTGGGCAAGGGGCCGATCAGGCGATCGGAGGGTGATGGGGGTCTACGCCTCTGGCCGAGGCATCAGGCCTGGGCAAGGGGCAGAGCCAGCAATCGGAGGGGTCTGTGGGTCCCCTGCCCAGGCCTGACGCCTGGGCCAGAGGCATCAGGCCTGGGCTGGGGGCAGAACCAGTGATGGGGGGAAATGAGGGTCCCCTGCCCAGGCCTGACACCTCTGTCAGAGGCGTCAGGCCTGGGCAAGGGGCTGATCCTGTGATTGGAGGGTGATGGGGGTCAACGCCTGAGGGCTCCCAGTATGTGAGAGGGGGCAGGCTGGGCTGAGGGACACTCCCCCCCCACACACACCCAGTGCACGAATTTCGTGCACCGGGCCCCTAGTTTGATTATAAATGACTAGAGGCCTGGTGCACAAAATTCCTGCATCGGGGGTGGGGGGGTCCCCCAGCCTGGTTTGTGCCCTCTCACAGTCCTGGAGCCCTCAGGGGATGTCCCTGTGGGGAGTAGGCCTAGGCCATCAGTCCAAAATCCTTAGTGCTGCCGTGGAGGTGGGAGAGGCTCCTGCCACTGCTGCTGCTCTTGGCACCCGTGAGCCTGGCAGCTGTGAGCCCGGCTTCTGGGAGTGCACTGACCACCAGGGGGCAGCTCCTGCATTGAGGGTCTGCCCCCTGGTGGTCAGTGCTCATCATAACGACCAGTTGTTCGGCTGTTCGGTCAATTTGTATGTTACCCTTTTATTATATAGGACTAGAGGCCCGGTGCACAAAAATTTGTGCACTTGGGGGGGAGAGAGGGTCCCTCAGCCCGGCCTCTGCCCACTCGCAGTCTGGGACCCCTCGGGAGATAACGACCTGCTGGCTTAGGCCTGCTCCCGGGTGGCAGAGGACAGGCCCAATCCCTAGGTGCAGCCCCTGGTCGGGCTCAGAGCAGGGCCGATTGGGGAGTTGGGGCGCTGCCCCCTGTCATGCACAGAGCAGGGCGATCGGGAGGTTGTGATGCCACCCTCAGTCACGCTCAGGGTAGGGCCGATTGTGGGGTTGGGGCACCGTCCCCTGTCACATTCAAGGCAGGGTTGATGGGGAGGTTGCGGCGCCACCCCCTGTCACGCACAGAGCAGAGCCAATCGGGGTTGGGGCACTTCCCCCTGTCACGCACAGAGCAGGGCCCATCAGGGGGTTGGGGCGCCACTCTCTATCACCCACAGAGCAGGGCCGATCAGGGGGTTGGGGCGCCGCCACTCTCACACTCAGGGCAGGGCCAATGGGGAGGTTATGGCTCTACCCCGTCACACACAGAGCAGGGCCCATGCGGAGGGGGGTGGGGGGGGTGTTGGGGCGCTGCACCCTGTCACACACAGAGCCGCAGGGCGATCAGGAGTTGGGGAGCTCCCCCCTGTCAGGCACAGAGCAGGGCTGATCAGGGGGTTGGGGCGCCTTCCCCTGTCACGAACAGAGCAGGGTGGATAGGGAGGTTGTGGCCCCGCCCCCTGTCACACACAGAGCCGCAGGGCAGTCAGGGGGTTTGGGCGCTGCCCCCTGTCACGCTGATCCCGGTGCCGGGAGGCCTTGCGGCTCTGCTGATCCTGGTGCTGGGAGGCGTATTACCCTTTTACTATATAGGGTAGAGGCCTGGTGCATGGGTGGGTGCCAGCTGGTTTGCCCTGCAGGGTGTCCTGGATCAGGGTGGGGGTCCCCAATGGGGTGCCTGGCCAGCCTGGGTGAGGGGATGATGGCTGTTTGCAGTTGGTCACATACCCTTCAGGGTGGGGGTCCCCACTGGGGTGCCTGGCCAGCCTGGGTGAGGGGCTGAGGGCTGTTTTCAGGCTGGGGGTGACTGAAGCTCCCAACCGCTCCTTTTTTTCTTTTTATTCTGCGCCAGCTTTAGCTTTGAGGCTTGGCTCCAGCTCTTAGGCCTCCGCTGCTGAAAGTAGGTTTCTGGCCTTTGCTTACAATGTTGCAATCCTGCTGGCTGAAGCCCAGCGGGCAGACTAAAGCAGGTTTCTGGGGTTTTGTTTAGCTTCTATATTTGTTACATAGTTGCTTAGAGTTGCAGCTCAGAGGCCTGCAGCGGCAGGCGGGAATGTTGGAGTCCTCCGTCACTGAAGCAAGCAAGCCTCATGTTAGTTTCAAGCTGCCTGGCTGCCGGCTGCCATCTTGGCTGGCAGTTAATTTGCATATCGCCCTGATTAGCCAATGGGAAGGGTAGCGGTCGTACGCCAATTACCATGTTTCTCTTTTATTAGATAGGATAGGATATGCCCTATACTTTTCAGGAAGGATTTACACTGACTGTGAGTGTAGGTAAGCTTCCATGCATGCAATCTAAAGCAACAATGGTCACAAATACAGGGCCTTCCTCACTCCAAAGCCTTCTCTCTCCCCGGCCAGCGTCTAGCTAGCCTTCCCACCTCTCTCGGGGGGTCCCAGGCGGTGTGTCCAGTGGAGCAAGGTCAGGTCACGCGGGACTGTGTGTTTGCCTGGGGGTCTAGCAAGTTGCAGTCTCACATCCTCCCCAGGAACGCTGCGCAGCCTGGAAATGCTGTGTGAGATGGAGCCCGCGATGCTAGCGATTCATTTCAACAGGCGTTTACCGAGGCTCTGCTGTGGGCGGGTGCACAGCTCTAGGCTCGGGGCGCAGCCGTGTGTAAGACAGCACCTCCTTCAGGGCTGGCGGTTTCCTTGGGGAAACAGGAGGTGACTCGGGAAGAAGGCAAGACTCAGAGGCGGGGCGGGAGCGAGGTCTGGGAGGGCGGGGGCTGCTGTCGCGGGTGAGAGGACCAGGACGGATGCTGGGCAGAGACTGGCTGGCTTCCTTCCAGGCCTTTATTCCTTTGCTCTTCATTCACCGCTCGCCATGTCCCAGGCACTGCTCTCGGCCCGCGGGTAGGATGGCGGACAGGAGGGCTTCCTGCTGGTGTAGGTTCTGGGCTGGAGGAGGAGGGAGTGGACACGGCGCTCCCAGGCAGCGAGTGCAGCCGAGGGAGCAGGAGGGCCCTGTGAGGAGGGTGACCGGACCGGCTGGGCGGGCGGCGTCAGGCCCCACAGGGACCTGCGTGGGTTCAGGAGGTTTTCATAAGCAGCTGGTCCTGGGGCAGGACTCAGGAGTTTGCAGGAACTGAGACGTGAAGGTTTTGTATGAGATGCTGGGCAGGGAGGGTTGGGAGGGACACCCCGACTTGGCCTGGATGCTGAGCAGGGAGGCGGGGAGGGCCTGCTTCCCAGGCAGACGTCTCACCTCTGCGGCGCCCTCACTGGTGGGAGGCGGGGGAGGGGCTCTGTGAGCCGTGGGGTGACCTTTTATGAGGGCGCGGATCCCAGCAGGAGCGCTCCACACCATGACCTAATCACCCGAAGGCCCCACCTGCTGATACTGTCTTTGGGGATTAGGGTGTTTGCATGTGGATTTGGGGAACCTGAGCATCCAGGCCAGGGGTCCTCAAACTACGGCCTGCGGGCCACATGCGGCCGCTGAAAACATTTATCCGGCCTGCCGGGTGTTTTTGCCGCCGCTGTGTGCATAGGAATTTGTTCATAGTTTTTTTTTAAACTATAGTCCGGCCCTCCACCGGTCTGAGGGACAGTGAACTGGCCCCCTGTTTAAAATGTTTGAGGACCCCTGGTCCAGGCTGTGGCAGAGGGCGTCTCACATGCGCTCATGTTCCTCTGGCCTCCGTCACAGACGAAAGGAGGAAGTTGACCCGAACGAGCAGCTCCCGGGGGCTGGTCCTCCTGACACCAGAGCCTCTTCCTCCGACAGGTGGGGCCTGTCCGTGGGATGGGCTTTTGTTAGCGGGTCCTCATTAGCCGTAGTCACTGTTATTGAACATGTTCATCGAGTTTACCTAGAAAATAATAGTAGCGTCGGCCATGGATTCCAGGGCACACGGACCCGTGAACGAGGCCGGTGGTGAGATGTCTGGGTTGTGCGAGTGTTCGCTGAGCCCGCCCACCGCTGTGCCCTGTGAGCGTTGTTCTGTTCTGTTTGCTTGTTGCTGAGAAAGCAGAGCAGTGGGTGAGCCAGTGCCGGCACATGCTGTGGGCCGTGGGCTGTGGGCTGTGGGCCGTGGGCCATGGGCTGTAGGCCGCGGGCTGTGGGCTGTGGGCTGTGGGCCGTGGGCCATGGGCCGTGGGCTGTGGGCTGTAGGTTGTGGGCTGTGGGCTGTGGGCTGTAGGTTGTGGGCCGTGGGCTGTGGGCTGTGGGCCGTGGGCCGTGGGCTGTAGGCCGTGGGCCGTGAGCCGTGGGCTGTGGACCGTGGGCCGTGGTCCCCGGTGCTGGAGATGAGGGGCACCCGGCCAGCACCTGGCCAGCCAGGAGTTTGAGTTCTCAGCTGCTGTTCTGTAGTTTCCGGCCGAGCGGGCAGCTCCTGCAGGAATAGGCGTGGCTGCTGTGCTGCGTTCTCTGAAGCACGAACGTGTACTTGACTGAGAGCGTGTGGACCGAAGGCCACGGCAGACAGCGCTCCCCGGACCCCGGCCCTGCAGCTCCATGACTGCCTGAAGCCACGGGAAGGGCATGTGGGCGTGAAGGAGCTGAGTGGTGCCTCAGGTTCTTCGTGCCGGGAGGCCTGGGCGCCTCAGGGCTCTGTCTGGGGCGGGAGACCCTGGTCCTGGCCGGGAGGGTTTGCCTGACCAGAGTCTCGTGTCGTGAGCGGGTGACTGAGCAGTGGGTCGCTGGCGCCACTGCGGCCAGGCCTGTGCCAGCTCCTCCCACCCCACCCCCCACCCCCCCCACTGTCCGCAATGTGTGTGGGGTTCCTGGCTGGCGCCTCTCTGCCCCCGCGTAGGTTTGGACCTGCAGCCAGAGGCAGGGTGATGGGGTCAGCCTGAGCCCCCCTTGGGCAGGGGGCACGTGAGGTAAGATCTGCCTTCCACGGGGTCCGCCCCGGGCCTTGTCCCGTCCGCCCCGCTGCCGCCCTCCACCCGTCAGACCCAGCCTGTCCTGGGAGTAATTTCACGATCGGGACGAGAGGCCGGGCCGTGCAGCTGGACGGGCTCCTGCTCACGGGGTTGGCCGTGCTGGGCTGTGTCCCACTGCCAGTGCGTCTGGGGCAGCGGGTAGCGAGCTGTGACGTCTGGCCGGAGTGACCGTCGGGTTCTGGTTCCGGTGAAATCCAGGTGTCCTTATACCATTTCCACTTTCCGTCCAGGTGCCACCCGGCTTGTAGTTTCTCAGACTAAATTATGCACAAAATTCCCCTTAAGCTGGAGGGAAACGTGTTAAACCAGCATGGAGCCCGGCCGGCGGGCTCAGGGGCCCAGCGTCGGCCTATGAACCCAGAAGTCAGGGTTCGATCCCGGTCAGGGCACAGGCCCGGGTTGAGGCTCGATCCCCAGTGGGGCGTGCAGGAGGCAGCCGGTCGATGATTCTCTCATCATGGATGTTTCTCTCTCTCTCTCCCTCTCTAAAATCAATAAAACATTCTTTTAAAAAATTATTTTAAAAAACCAGTGCGTCTGGTTTAATTTGTTTGAGATGTTAAGACTGTTGTATGTTTTTGAAAACGACATGGCGTGTCTGTGGAGTTTACTTTAGGAGTTGCCGCTACTTCCCTGGTGTTAGAGCTTCCGCCCCTTCAGTAAGTCCAGTGGTTCGGTGTGGGTCCTCCCCACGGACTGACTCCCTGGCCGGGGCTCCCCCTGCCGCTCACCGGCCTCGGCCTCGGCCCAGCCCCTTCTCCGCAGCCGCAGCAGCAGTAACAGCAGCGGGAATGCCATCGCTGGAGGCTCCGGCCTCTCCAGCCCCGAGACGCGGCCTGAGGGCAGGAGACGGGCTTGTGCTGGACGGAGGACCGCGGGCCCTGTGAGGCCATGTCTGCGCTCCAGCCCCTCCTCCCTCTCTGCTTCCTAAAACCGTCATCAGACGGCACACAGCTCTGAGGCCCTGCGCCTGCTCTGTGACGCCCCGCCCGTCAGCCAGCAGGCGTGTGGGACACTGCTCCGTGCACTTCCTGGGGTCAGGCCTCCTTTCCAGGGCTCTGGGGGGGGAAGGGGGGCGGCCATGAGAAATCAGGCTGGTGGTGAGGAGCACCTGCCGTCTACCACAGCCCCCTCAGGACCCGGGGCCGCCCATGTCAGGGAGACAGCAGTGACTCTGCTGAGTCCTGGAGCTTTGCAGGGAAATGCATTCCCGCCCCTCCTTCCTTCCCCTTCTTCCCTCCCTCCTTCCCTCATTCCATTCCTTCCCTTCCCCTTCCTCCCCTCCCCTCCCCCTCCCCCCTTCCCCTCCCCCCTCCCCTTTCCTCCCCTCCCTCCCCTCCCTCCCCTTCCCTTCCCTTCCCTTCCCTTCCCTTCCTTCCCTTCCCTTCCCTTCCCTTCCCTTCCCTCATTTGTCCCCTTCACTCGTTCACTGAGCACTGTCCTGGGCCCACTGAGCACTGTCCTGGGCCCACTGAGCACTGTCCTGGGCCCACTGAGCACTGTCCTGGGCTCACTGAGCACTGTCCTGGTCCCACTGAGCACTGTCCTGGGCTCACTGAGCACTGACCTGGGCCCACTGAGCACTACTGGTCGGGGCACCGGCTGTGGGACCCCAGGGCATCAGTCCCCACCCCCAAGCCCGGCCCTGGCTACAGGACAGTCAACCTTTTCAATTACATAAGAAGGAAAGATAAAAAGTGTGAATGATAAAATGGCAATAAACACCTGCCTATCAAGGACTGAGTCTGAAAACAAAATAAAGGAACAAGCGAGCAGAACAGACCCGCGGACACAGAGCATTGTGGCGCTGCCCGAGGGGAGGGCGGGCCGGGGCGGGAGGGACCAGCACAGCCGGGCAGTCACGGACCAGTCACTGTGTGCCGGCAGCGCAGGGGAGAGTCAGCCCCCGAGTCGCCAGGCTGGTGCGGGGCACGGAGTCCCTGCTCCCGGGTGCGGGCTGCACCCTGCCTACCAGGCACCGGCCATTTGTGCCACATATTTTGTGAGCATCACTTTGTCATCCTCCTTACAGCCTTGTCAGATAAATACTGTATTTGTTCTTCTCCCTCCAGCCTAGGAGGCAAAAAGAACCCTAGCAGCTCTGTTCTAGCACCAGCCAGCGCTGGCCACCAGGGGGCGGGCGTCACGTACATTGTGCATGGAGCCTGGTGGCTGACTATTTCAGGCATCCAAGCCCTCAGCGCCTTTTCCGAAGGGAGAAGCCAGGCCTGGGGCCGCCAGGAGCTGTTACAAAGTTTGAACCATGGAAGCAGAAGGCACCCCACACAGCGCCCGGCCGGGTTTCCTTTACCCGAAGGGGCCCTCGCGGAGGTGGCTCTGTCATTCCCTGGGGTGTGTACATACATTTCCCACGATACCTGCCCGTCATGGCCAGATCCCTGCCTTGGTGTGGAGTGGTGTGTTTTAAAAGCTGGGTGATACCGTGTAAAGAGGGTGGGCCCAGAGCCAGTCAGCCCGACTCAAACGCCAGCTCTGCCGGCAGCGTGGCTGTGTGGCCTTGGGCAGGTAGCTCCCCACTCTGTGCTTTGCTCCCTTCACTTGTGAAGTGGGGTGTGAGGGGGAAAGGCTACCACATACGTGCCTGGCAAAGCGTGGTGCCGGCCCGCGGTCAGTGTTTAGTGCCGTCGCCCTTTTGTCAGATCATTACGCGCAGAGGGCCGTGTCTGTGCTGCTCACTGCCCCCGTCTTGTGCCCAGGACGGCGCCTGCTGTGCCGCGACGGAAGTAAAAGCAGCGTACAGTGAAGGCGCTGCTCTTTTAAGTCCATTAGACATTGAGCCTTATTTTTCCAAAAGCACTTGAGGCACCTCTAGAGGCGGCGTGAGCTGCTCTGGGCCAGCAGAGCCCGTGGCTCTAAGGTCACCGCACCGATGTACGTCCGTTACACTTGTCAGTACTCAGAACGGCTGTGATATCCGCGGAGTCTGTTGTACTGAAAAGGATGTTTTTGCTACAAAGTTGAAAACTACTTAAGAAATGAAACACTTAAAAAAAAAATCTCAGATAAGATAATGAATATAAGAACCTCATAAACTCGAAGGCATGCCATCATTCTTGCTGATGAGCAGTCCTAGCTGCCTGGCGCAAGTAAGATAAATACTGGAATCGGAAAATACACGCCATGTTTGCTGGCGGTCGCCCCCCCCCCCCCCCGCCCGCCCTTTCCTCTCTCTCTTCCCCCCTCCCGCCTCGCTCTCATTGCTCTTCGAATGCCTTTTAGGGCCCACACAGCTCCTTTCAGAACGTGCTTGTCATCTGCTAAATCTCCGCTGCACCTGCCAGCCGGTGGAGCGAAGGTGCTGTCCCTCTTTGGCACGTCCCATCCGAGAGGGCCCCTCAGCCGACCTCCTCATCTCCGCCGCTGTTTGCAGCCATCAGCCCGGAGAGGCGCCAGCGGCCTTCCCCTGTGAGCTGCGCGGGCTCAGGCTGGGCAGCCAGCTGTGCTCAGTTATAGCGAATGAACCGTCTTTACAAACTTGGTTCTTACAGACGCAGCGCAGCGCCCAGCAGTCTGGCCCTGGAGCCCTAATCCCAGGTGCTGCGCATCCGCCGCCCCAGTGGGGACGAAGGGAGCGAGGGCTTCAGCACTGGGGACGGGCTCGGGTGCTGGGGACCAGTTCTCTGCCGCAGGGCCAGGATGACATGCCCCTCTCCAGCCTAACCGCCAACTTAGGCAAAAGTTACCCACCCGTTGTGTTGGTTCCCCACTGGGCTGGCCGGGGGTCCGTGGGGCTGGCCGGGGGGTCCGTGGGGCTAGCTGTGGGGTCTGCGGGGCTGGCCATGGGGACCGTGGGGCTGGCCGGGGGGGTCCGCGGGGCTGGCTGTGGGGTCCGCGGGGCTGGCCGTGGGGTCCGTGGGGCTGGCCGTGGGGTCCGTGGGGCTGGCTGTGGGGTCCGTGGACCTGTGGGGTCCGCGGGGCTGGCTGGGGGGTCCGTGGACCTGTGGGGTCCACGGGGCTGGCGGTGGGGTCCGCGGGGCTGGCTGTAGGGTCCGTGGGGCTGGCTGTGGGGTCCGTGGGGCTGGCTGTGGGGTCCGTGGACCTGTGGGGTCCGCGGGGCTGGCCATGGGGTCCGCAGGGCTGGCCGTAGGGTCCGCGGGGCTGGCCATGGGGTCCGCGGGGCTGGCCGTAGGGTCCGCGGGGCTGGCCATGGGGTCCGCGGGGCTGGTCGTGGGGTCCGTAGGGCTGGCTGTGGGGTCCGTGGGGCCTCGGGGAGCCTTCCTGGGGTGCACCCTGGGAATAAGCGCCACCTGCTGAGGGCCAGCTGGGCCCTGCCGTCTGTGCTGCGGGAGCGAAGGGCAGTTATGAAAGTAACGTTTGGTCATAAAGATAAAGACGGACATTGACAACCCCATCCTCTGCTCTCCGCCCGTTTCCTAGAGGCGGCCTCTGTGAGGTTTTCTGTTGGGGTCCAGCCCCAGCACGTCCAGGGGTCCCCAAAGGTGTGGATGGAGTCGGCGAAGAAGGAATGACACGGAGACAGCGTTCAGTTGATCAGCAGCCTAGCCAGGATCTCCAGCCAGGTTCTGTCCAGGATCTCCAGCCAAGTTGTGTTTTGAAGCCAGGATCTCCAGCCAGGTTCTCCAGCCAGGTTCAGTCGCCAGGTTCTGTCTTTTATTGTCTTGTTACATCTGTATTTATACCAGTTGATTTTAATCCTGTCAATTTCTATTCCAAAGGTTAGCGCGTTTCTTATCTCCATTCCAGGGAGTAAAGATTATGTAGCTTAAGCATGATTGTTCGTAGTTAAAGTGATTAACTACCCGCCTGGCACTTAGTTAAGGGGTTTTATTCCCTCCCTAACTTCAGGGAAAAATCCCTACCTGGGGAAACAACCTTCCTCGGAGAGGTGACCTTGGTTAAAACACATAGCGCCAAGAGGGGGAGCAAACACTTCAAGAACAGTATGCTATATACGCCAGGTCCCCCGAGACATATGCTGTGCAGATGTTTCTTCCCTGCAGCGACTGTGTCAAGCAGCAAGGACGGACCGGCTTCCGCCAGTTTCCCATGTGCGCCTTTCATGTATGCTCTACACATGTGTAACATGCAGTGTCTGTACAGACACAAGTTCTTACAGTGTGCTGGATGCACTCCTTCACCACTTGCCTTGAAAGTCGCCGTGGACATCCTTCCAGTGAGCTCAGTGCATTGCTTTGATGACTGGCTGGCCTTCCATGACCAGAATAGACGTGATTTAAGCAGAGACATTTAGGTTGTTTCTAGTTTTTTCTCCTGTATAAACAGTGTTGCAAGCAGCATCCTTAAAAATAATAAGTGTTTATGAGATGCTTTTGTTGTTGCTGTTAATCCTCACCTGAGGATATTTTTCCATTGATTTTAGGGAGAGTGGAAGAGAGAAGGAAAGATAGAGAAACATCGATGTGAGAGAAACACATCAATTGGTTGCCTCCCTCACGTGCCCCGACCAGGGCCCGGGCCGGGGAGGAGCCTGCCACCAAGGTACCTGCCCTTGACCGGCATTGAACCCGGGACCCTTAGGCCTGCAGGCCGACACTCTATCCACTGGGCCACACTGGCCAGGGCTGTGAGATGCGTCTCTAGGAGTGAAATTTCTGAGCGGGGGTGTGGTTATCTTGCATTTTGATAGACGCCAATTGGCTGTCTGTGGTTTCCAGTCCAGCTCCCGTCACCTGCGTGCACAGTTCTCTCCCCGCCTTCTCGTCAGTCCCAGGATTGTTCTCTGTCCCGCCGGATCTCAGGTGGAAAGACGATCTCACCTTTAATGCTTATTGGTCATTTGTCGTTGATTTTTTCTACAAATTGATTGCTTATATCTTTTTGCTACTTGTCTGGTAAGGTTTTGGTCTGTACTTACATGAATTCTGAGATTTTTATATAAATTAAGGAAATTGACACTTTAACTCATAAATTGCAGTGTGTCCTCCAGTTGGCCACTTGATTTTATGTTTGTTGTGTGGGTTTTGTTGTTTTGCCCCAGAAGTTTTCATTCTTTTTGTTTGCAGTTCAGATGGAGAAACTTCACCTTCCCATCTTCTGCGCATCCCTAGAGAATCCTTTCTGGGCCAAAATGTAGGGGAGTGTGTTTCCTTCTGGAGCTTCTGTATTTTTACTTTGACGCGTGCCTCTCCTCCGTTGGGGTTTGGTATAAGGAGTGAGTGCAGTTTCGGGTTTCTGTTTTGCACGTTACCCGCGGCTTCAGCGTTGCTCCCGAGGCACTTCTGTCCCTGCAGATTGGAACTGGCACCTGAATGGTCAGCTATGCTGGAGCCAGGCTCTTCTGCTGACCTTTGCCCGTCTCTGAACCAATTCCATGCTGCTTTAGCCTATTTAACAATGAATAGGACTAATTCTCCCCCATTCTTTGTCTCCTCAGAATTTATTTTCCTGGCCAGTTTCCTTTGCTTATTCGTATTCTCACTTGTGAACTTTAAGCTTATTCTGTTACGTTCAAGCTATCTTCCACCCCCTCGAAGAAGGAAAACAAAGACACACCCACCAGCCTGTTGGAGATGGCGGAGGCTTCTTGGAGGCGGGAGGCCCTTAGGGAGAACCGATAACATTGGATGTCATGTCAATGTTGCTCTTCTGCGCTGTGAAGCCATCTTTTATGCCATCGGTACAGGTTTGGCGTCTTCATACAGACCCTACCCTTAGCGTGTGGCTGGGTGCAGCCCTGCGCTTTATGCGCTACCCACGTGGCACTGCCGCCTGGAACGGCAGTGGCTGCAGACGGCTCCTGGTCTCACGCGGACCCTTTAGGGGAAAAGCGATAGCATCTACCCTGGGCCACAGCTCGGTGTGCATGGGTGTGACTTACCTGTAGGTGTCTTTGACGAATCCTTTTCTGTTCCATACCTGGCTACACACAACACACATACCCAGCTTTCTCTCATTGCTTCACGTAGGCTCTGACCTTGCATTCAGTTCTCCTTTTAAAAATGTGACTTCCAGCCCAGCCCATGTTGCTCAGTGGTTGAGCATCGACCTATGAACCAGGAGGTCACCGTTCGATTCCCGGTCAGGGCACATGCCCAGGTTGTGGGCTCCATCCTCAGTGAGGGGCGTGCAGGAGGCAGCTGATCCGTCATTCTCTCTCATCATTGGTGTTTATCTCTCTCCCTCTCCCTGCCTCTCAATCAATAAGAATATACATATTTTCAAAAGTGACTTCCAGAATGTTGTGTGAGCTGCATGTCCCCACGTGCACGGTCTCCACGGTGCCCGTGACGCCCCCCGTGCTGGTGGGCACGGTCTCCATGGTGCCCATGAAGCCGCCCGTGCGGGTGGGCGCGGTCTCCACGGTGCCCGTGAAGCCGCCCGTGCTGGTGGGCGCGGTCTCCACGGTGCCCGTGAAGCCCCCCGTGCTGGTGGGCGCGGTCTCCACGGTGCCCGTGAAGCCCCCCGTGCTGGTGGGCGCGGTCTCCACGGTGCCCGTGAAGCCCCCCGTGCTGGTGGGCGCGGTCTCCACGGTGCCCGTGAAGCCCCCCGTGCTGGTGGGCGCGGTCTCCACGGTGCCCGTGAAGCCCCCCGTGCTGGTGGGCGCGGTCTCCACGGTGCCCGTGAAGCCCCCCGTGCTGGTGGGCGCGGTCTCCACGGTGCCCGTGAAGCCCCCCGTGCTGGTGGGCGCGGTCTCCACGGTGCCCGTGAAGCCCCCCGTGCTGGTGGGCGCGGTCTCCACGGTGCCCGTGAAGCCCCCCGTGCTGGTGGGCGCGGTCTCCACGGTGCCCGTGAAGCCCCCCGTGCTGGTGGGCACGGTCGGTGTCTGCACCGCCAGGGCGTTGGCCTCTGACAGTCTGAAATGTGGTTGATGAGGCAGGAACTGAAGTTTCCGTTTTGTTTAAATTTAATTTATTTTCACTGAAATAGCCACAGGAGGCGGTAGCCTGGGTTCCTCAGTCATGTCGTGAAGGGGAGGCTGTGAGCACTGGGCAGGACCTCGAGGCCGCTTGTGCACCGGAGGCGTGGGATCGGCTGCAGGCCACGCAGCCAGTTCATGGCCACAGTGAGAGGAGGAGCCGCCTGCTCTCCCCTCCACGCCTCTCCCCTCCCCCCCTGCCCTCTCCCTTCTGCCCTTCTCTCCTTTCAGGGGCCCCAAGTCTCCCGCGCAGACCCACACGCAGCCCGCCCCCGACCTCCCGAGTGGCCGACCCAGGGCGGCTCCAGGCTCTCCTGTGACGGGCAGTGCCCGGGCCCGGAGGTCAGTGCCCGCTGTGCGTGCAAGGTCTGCTCTGGCCCCGTGGGCACCGGGCTTGGGCCCAGCACCCTCAGGAGATGCCAGTGGCAGGATGTGTGGGCCCTCTGGTCCTGCCCATTAATAGCCCAGCCCAGGGGACGGTGAACTCGGGGCTGCCAGCCAGACCACGGCGTGGCCCCTGCCCGTGCCCCTGCCGCAGCCCATGCTCCCGAGGGCGCGCCTCCGGGCTGGGGCTCCGCTGCCTCTGGTCGCTGCCCCTGGGCTCTCGGCCGTTGCCACTCTGGCTGCTGGGCTGTTGGTCGGCAGATCTGCGCTCCACTCAAGTCAGGCGACGTCCTCTGTGCTCGCCCACGCACACGGAGCACTGTGGTCCTTTCCATTCTGCAGCAGCTGGGAAATGGTCACTTGTCCCCGATGCCGAGGAGGGTGCGATGCAGGTGACCCCGACCCGCAGCCTCCAGCCTGAGCATGGACACATGTAACCAGCCTCCAGCCTGCGCATGGACACGTAACCAGCCTCCAGCCTGCGCATGGACACATGTAACCAGCCTCCAGCCTGCACATGGACACATGTAACCAGCCTCCAGCCTGCGCATTGACATGTAACCAGCCTCCAGCCTGCGCATGGACACGTAACCAGCCTCCAGCCTGCGCATGGACACATGTAACCAGCCTCCAGCCTGCCCATGGACACATGTAACCAGCCTCCAGCCTGCGCATTGACATGTAACCAGCCTCCAGCCTGCGCATGGACACATGTAACCAGCCTCCAGCCTGCGCATGGACACATGTAACCAGCCTTCAGCCTGCACATGGACACATGTAACCAGCCTTCAGCCTGCGCATGGACATGTAACCAGCCTCCAGTCTGCGCATGGACACATGTAACCAGCCTCCAGCCTGTGCATGGACACATGTAACCAGCCTTCAGCCTGCGCATGGACACATGTAACCAGCCTTCAGCCTGTGCATGGACACATGTAACCAGCCTCCAGCCTGCGCATGGACACATGTAACCAGCCTCCAGCCTGCGCATGGACACATGTAACCAGCCTTCAGCCTGCGCATGGACACATGTAACCAGCCTTCAGCCTGCGCATGGACACATGTAACCAGCCTCCAGCCTGCGCATGGACACATGTAACCAGCCTCCAGCCTGCGCATGGACACATGTAACCAGCCTCCAGCCTGCGCATGGACACATGTAACCAGCCTCCAGCCTGCGCATGGACACATGTAACCAGCCTCCAGCCTGCGCATGGACACATGTAACCAGCCTCCAGCCTGCGCATGGACACATGTAACCAGCCTCCAGCCTGCGCATGGACACATGTAAGCAGGCTTCCTGTCACCGTCTGCAAAGCAGGCTCGTGGTCACGCGTGACGAGAGGCTCGGCTCTTTGTCACGGCAGAAGATGCAGAAATGCTACTTGGTCAGCGTCCTGGGAGGAACCACCCATATCTTAAGCCAAATCATCTTCATAGCGATTCCATTATTTCATAATCCGTGACGAGGCATTTAGAGCCGGCAGCGAGGTGAGCTCTGCGTGCGTATGGTCAGGGTGACTGTGCCTCGCCCGGCAGCCCTGGCTCTCTGCCCACCTGTGGTTGTGGGTGGGGCTGATTAGCATGATGTCAAAACACCTAAACCTGCCTGGCCAGTGGCTCCGTTGGTTGGGCGTTGTCCTCGCACCAAACGGTCACGGGTTCAATTCCCGGTCAGGACACATGCTCGGGCTGTGGGTTCAATATCTGGTCGGGTACGTATGGGAGGCAATCCATCGATGTTTGTTTTCTACTCATTTTTTTCCTTCTATTTTCTTTGGGTTACATCTGTTGTTCTGTTTTCTTGTTTTTTGAGATTAATACGTAAATTATTGATTTTCAGTCTTTTCCCCCAATGTAATGCATATAATGCTATAAATTTTCCTCTAAGTATGGCTTTTGCTGCATCTTATAGCTTTAATGTGTCATATCTTCATTATCTTTCACTTCAAGATATTTTCTGATTTCCATTGTAATTTCTTCTTTGAATTCTTTATAAATGCATTGCTTTCTTGCAAACATTGGGGGATATTCTAGTCACCTTTTATGTTATTGATTCCTAGTGTCATTCCAGCGTGTGATCAGAAAACACTCTATCTCAGCCCCTTGACACTCTTTCAGATTTGCTTCATGGCGCCACAGAGAGCCAGTGTCGATTGCCTGGAGGAGAGGGGCAGGCTCGGTGGTTGGGTGTAGCACGTCCTGTACTTCCAGTTAGCCGGGTTCCTTGGTGGTTGCATTGTTCGTGTCATCGTCACCTTCCCAAGTTACGTCTTGTCTAGCTCTTGCTGAGAGGAGTGTTAACAGTTCAGCTGTGACGGATGGATTTCTCCTTTCTGACCTGTCACCGCCTACACCATATTGTTAGGTACATGCAGTTTCAGAATACCTCTCGGGCCAAGTGGAGCTCCCGTCGTTACTAAATGCCCCGCTTTGCTGCGAGGAATGCCTCTCGTCTCAGCGTCTGTCTGCGCGGTGTGAGACAGCACTCTGCTTCCTTCTGATGAGTATTCATGTGGTGTAGCTTGTCCTGTTCTGCTTTTTGTCATCTCAGTGTTTTCCTATTTGTCCCACTAATTTTATATTCCTTTTTCGTCCTTTCTTGACTTCTTTTGAGGCAATTATCACTTTCTCATTGTTTCATTGTTCCACTCTGCTAGTGTGCTTGCTGCACGCGCCTTGGCTGCTCTGTGAGGGCCATTCTAGGGATCGCAGTGTCACCTGGGCCCACTCAGGTCTCATAGAAACGACAGAGCAGAAGTAATATCTCAGCACATGCTGCTTCTGGAGCGCGTGCATTATCATTCTGCAAACGCCTTTGGTCTGCAGCTGTCTGTCTAGCCAACTGTCTGTCCATCAGGCACTAAAGACCGAGGGCTGTTAATGTGATAATCACCCAAGTGGCTGAAAAGGGTGAGGTTGGAATCTTCCATAACCTTTAGAAATTTCTTAATCTTTTTTGAAATTCTGTTACTAATTTTCCTAGAAAAAGAAAAAAACTGTTTTGAACAATAACGTATAATTATTTTCACCAGAACCAGAGAGCACAGTGCCTGTAAAAACTGAAAGCCTTGCCCTCTCAGCACACACAGGCGCGGCCAGTAACTGCCTGTCAGGCACGGCCCGCAGACACCCGGCCGCCTCCGCTTTCATTGCTGAGGCCACACGCTCCCTGGGGTCGGGGGTCCGTGTGCATCTGGTCGTGGATTCATGATGCTCTTCTGAGCCTAGTGATGGAAGTCAGACTGAGACAGTGCCGGGTTATTTCAGAAACACCACCGGCGGGCGGGCGGGCGGGCGGTCCATGCTGCTGCCGCGGGGAGAGGAAGCCCGGCTGTGACTCCTGTGCACCTGTAGGCGCATGGTCCTGAGCAACAAGCAGGGTACGAGCTCCTCGGTCTTCACCCCTTTGGACTGACGTCCTTCACCTTTCCCTGCCCGTCCCCAGTTCCCCCCTCACCCCGCGATGTGATGGAAGCCTTCATAGGTGTTCCCATCAGCAGATCCTGTTCTGTGGGCCTGACATTCCCGCTGCCGTCAGTAGGGGGCGCTTGGTAAAAGAGCCTTTCACAAGGGGCTGTACTGAGGACTCATCCACAAGAACAGACTATAATCAGGAAGATTCATTCATCCGACAAAGTTCAGGTTTTTAACCCGCGTGGCACCTGCTTTCTTGGTTTGGGAGGAGCCTTGGGGGGAGCCTCCGGTGATGGACGGCTTCTTTCCTGCGTTATTTGCGCCGATAAATTCATTCTGAATGAGACGTTTCGGATATTTCTAGCTCACTGAGTTTCTGATTTCATTTTTGTTTCTTAAGATCGTCTGAGGGCTAGGAAGGGATATTAATAGGGATTATTTGAAATAAGGTATGAGATTTTTCTGCCTCTAGAATATGGGCAACAGTTAAAGTCAGCAAAGCACCCCGGATGGCGCTCGCACACTGTCCCTGGCTGTCCCTCCTCAGTGGGAGCTCTGGGAGAAGTTGTGTATGCGTGTGTGTGCACAAACGTGTGTGTATGCATGCGTGTGCTTGGTATGCCCGTGTGCGTGCATGTGTGTGTGGTTTGTTTTCAATGGCCAGCCTCGGGCCTCTGCAGTGGCTGCCCTGGTCACGGAATGGGTAGACTCTGGTGAGATTTATCAGCCAATGGAGATTCAGAGCGAAGCGGAGGCTCCACGTCTGGGTTTGCTGGGGCGAACGACACCAGCGCACCACAGACCGGGCGGCGGGAACAGCGCCCTTACTCTCCCACAGCCCGAAGGCGAAGGAGGCCAGGGTGCCCCGGCGCAGTCTCTCCGCAGCCTCTTTCCAGGGCTTGCAGGCGGCCACCCTCTTGCCGTGTCCTCGTGTGGTCTTCCCTCCGTGTGCACGCCTCTGAATTCCCATTTTTGTCCTAATCTCTCTGATGAATTGGGCCCCCTGAAAGGCCTCTTTTTAAGTTAATGCCCTCTAAAGGCCCCATCTCCACAATAGTCACCTTGGGAAGAACGGGTTAGGACTTCCTCCTCATGTCCTGGGGCCCAGTGCAGCCTGCCGCACTGTCGGGTAATTCTAGCCCCAGTGGAAACAGGCGGTGGCGGTTACGGGGCCGGGCTGTGGGCAGAATGGGGAAGTGCTGGTCAGACGGGTGCACTTTCAGTTATGAGATGAGTTACTTCACAAGGAGACTGCAGTGCACAGCATGGCGACTGGAGTTAGTGATACTGTATCACGTGCTTGACATTTAAAATAGTACTTTTGTATTGATTCCTAAGAGGAAGGGAGAGGGAGGGAGAGACAGAAACATCAGTGATGAGAGGGAATCACGGACCGGCTGCCTCCTGCACGCCCCCTACCAACGATCAAGCCCACAACCCGGGCCTGTGCCCTGACCGGGAATCGACCCGTGACCTCCTGGTTCCTAGGTCAACACTCAACCATGAGCCACACGACTGGGCTGTACTTGACATTTGCTGAGAGTAGATTTAAGTGTTCTCACCACACACACACACACAGGGGGTAAGTGTGTGAGGTGATATATTGATGAGCTTGATCAGTGATTATTTCACTGCATATAACTCATCATGTCCATCTTAAATATATTTTATTCGTCAGTCAGACCCCAATACAGCTGGGGAGGGGTTACCTACAAGACTTTATTAGCACGGTGGTTCCTGAAACAAGCAGCGGGTTGTTCTCTCTTTCATACGACGACTCGGCCAGATTCCAACGTGTGTGGGTGGGACAGGGGGTCCCCACACCATCAATTCTCGGACACCAGCTGGTCCTGCGGTTCATCTCAATTCTCACACTGTCCACCTGGAGATAACACCAGAGCCCAAGCAGGTAAGGGCTTAGTCCTACAAGACTGCCCCCACCACACACACGCACACGCACACACACGCACACGCACACACACCAGGTGCAAGTCCACGCAGGCCGGGGCGGTGGGCCTGCTCAGGTTCCTTTGCATTTGTGTCCTCATCGGTGATACGATGCCACCTCAGAGGGGCGTCCTGGGGCCAGGGCAGGGACGTGTGGTCACGGAGCCGTCCGCGAACGCGCGTGTCAGTGGCCTGTGTCAGTGAGGGCGCCACCTGTCCCTCCTGCTGGCCACCTCTCTGTGTGAGCGCCTCAGGCGCCTCCCTCACCGGCCCCCCTCACCTCCAGCCCGGTTCCGGCTCTCCGTGTGAGCTGGTCTGCACCGACTCACCTTGAGAGCAAGAGCATCGCTTGTTATAACCGGGGGAGGGGGGGGAGGGGGAGAGAGGAGGGGATGATGTCACCAGCCAGCTGAGTGTGGTGGGGCGGGCGCCAAGGTGAAGGAAGAACTGTGTTCCGTCCGTGTTGCTGTCCTTGCGTGGGGCGGCCTGGGCCATGGGGCCCCAGGTGTGGACGGCAGCGAGGGGCCAGGGGGCCGTGGCAGAGAGGGGCTCACTCTGACCGCGGGTCCCAGAGGCCCCAGGACCAGCTGGGGAGCAGTGACCATGACACTGTCCAAAAACTCCTCTGAGGTGCAAGGACAGTTTCAGCAGGTGCCCTCCAAGTCGGATGGGGTGTCCCCTTCCCTCCGCTCGTTCCTCTGTCCGTCCGCCTGTCCAGTTCCACCTGCCAGCAGCCGCGTGTGTCCCGAGGTGGCGGATGTTTCTCTTCTGTGCTGGAACCCTTGTCCCTGTTTTCCTCACAAATTGGTTCTAAACCCTAAAACCCAGCGCGGGGGGTTGAGGCCGGTCCGGCCCAGCAGGACCCGCGGTGCCGGCCAGGCAGGGCCAGGTTCCGCCCGCACAGGCCCAGCTCCGCCAGCAGGTGCCCGGCGGGCGCGGCCCCGGAGCCGCAGGGGCGCCTCATCCGCCCGCCGCCGCCTCAGTCCGCCCGCCGTGCTGAGCCTCGAGCTGGGACCCGACTCCCGAGCAGCGTGTGCCCTGTTCCCAGCCTCCATCGTGTTCGTCTCCGGGCGCCGGGCGCTTCACCACAGACGCGAGTCCTGGCATCTCCAGTGACGGGCGCTGTGTCTCCGCGTCCCCGCGCACGGCTCTCAGACCCCGTCCCCTGAGGGGCTTCCCTCTCCTCCCAGAGCTCCTCCGGGTTCCAGACCCACCTCGCTGTGTCTCCGCGCCCCCGCGCAGGGCTCTCAGACCCCGTCCCCTGGCCGGCCGCGCTTCCCTCTCCTCCCAGAGCTCCTCCGGTTCCCGACCCACCTCGCGCCCTCGTGGGTTTAGGCTTTCTTTTCACTGGGCCACGTCCACAGACCGTCTCCCCCCCGAGACCATGCGCAGCGAGCTGTCTTCCTGAGCGTTTCTGAGAGCGCCTGCCCGCCTTAGAGTGGGTGCCCGCCTTAGAGTGGGTGCCCGCCTTAGAGGGCCTGCCCGCCTTAGAGTGGGTGCCCGCCTTAGAACCCGCGCCCGCCTTAGAGCGGGTGCCCGCCTTAGAGCCTGTGCCCGCCTTAGAGGGCCTGCCCGCCTTAGAGTGGGTGCCCGCCTTAGAACCCGCGCCCGCCTTAGAGCCCGTGCCCGCCTTAGAGCCTGTGCCCGCCTTAGAGCCCGCGCCCGCCTTAGAGCCCGTGCCCGCCTTAGAGCGCCTGCCCGCCTTAGAGTGGGTGCCCGCCTTAGAGCGCCTGCCCGCCTTAGAGCCCGTGCCCGCCTTAGAGCGCCTGCCCGCCTTAGAGTGCCTGCCCGCCTTAGAGTGCCTGCCCGCCTTAGAGTGGGTGCCCGCCTTAGAGCGCCTGCCCGCCTTAGAGCCCGTGCCCGCCTTAGAGCGCCTGCCCGCCTTAGAGCCCGTGCCCGCCTTAGAGTGCCTGCCCGCCTTAGAGTGGGTGCCCGCCTTAGAGCGCCTGCCCGCCTTAGAGCCCGTGCCCGCCTTAGAGCGCCTGCCCGCCTTAGAGTGGGTGCCCGCCTTAGAGTGGGTGCCCACCTTAGAGCGCGTGCCCGCCTTAGAGCCCGCGCCCGCCGCCCGCAACTCCTGGCTGGTTTCCGCCTGCAGCCCCGAGGGAACCTGGCTCGCAGATGCTGTGGGAAGCACAGCTTGGCCAGGGTGGCCGTGGGAGGCTGCCGTGGCCTCGCACACCCGGGGGTGGCGGGTGCTTTGTTCCTCTGAGAGCATCTCCCTTCATCTCGGTGCGCTGAGCCCTTCCTGTCCTAAGACGCGGCCGTGGGCCGGAGGGATGGTGCTGAGCGTTTCTTCATCTCCTCTCGTCACTCACTCCTCTTCGTTCGGGAACCCGGGCAGTGGCTGTGGGGGTTTCTAAATGGGTCTGTGTCTCGTGTGTTCTATCGCCGAGTGTTTTCATGACACGATAATTTTAATTTTTCAGTGTTCTCTTAATTAGGGAAGCGGTGAACACAGGCACCGCAGTGATAAATTAAAGTAGGAGTAATTGTAAGTTGGAGTCAGACTGGGAGGAGGCGGGAGGGAACAGCTGAGGGAACAAATGAGGCGACGTCTTGGGAAGAGGGAGGACGGCACGATCGAGAGGGAGTCGAGATGCGGAAGATGTGGTGGGGAGACGGGGACCCGCTCCGGCGTCTGGGCCCGACGCTTAGGAAGGAGAAGTGGAGTCACTGGCTTCACCGAAGACTCTGGGGCACGAGAAGGTCTGAGCCACCTGCCGAGGCAGCCAGTGAGCAGCAGGCACCTGAGCTGCTCAGGACGGACGGGTGGGACCGGCCGCCTGGCTTTGTAACCTCCAGGGATTAGAACCTGTGACAGGCGGGGCATGGGAATTGGGCAAAGCAAACACGGTGACAGGACGTGCATGAGGGACCTAACCAATGGGCACAATGTTTCATCAGTGATGGTCAGTGCTGAGATCAGATCCATAATCCTGCCTCCATCCAGGGCCATGACTGAATGTCCTCTGCGCAGCCCCCCTCCCCCAGGTCACCGTCCCCATCACCATCACCCTTACTGTCACCGTCCCCATCACTGTCACCATCCCCATCACCCTCACCGTCACCGTCTCCATCACCATCACCTTCACCGTCACTGTCCCCATCACCATCACCCTTACTGTCCCCATCACTGTCACCGTCCCCATCACTGTCACCGTCCCCATCACCATCACCCTTACTGTCCCCATCACTGTCACCGTCCTCATCACCGTCACCCTTACTGTCCCCATCACTGTCACCGTCTCCATCACTGTCACCGTCCTCATCACCGTCACCCTTACTGTCCCCATCACCATCACCGTCCCCATCACCATCACACTGTCCCCATCACTGTCACCGTCTCCATCACTGTCACCGTCCTCATCACCGTCACCCTTACTGTCCCCATCACCATCACCGTCCCCATCACCATCACACTGTCCCCATCACTGTCACCGTCTTCATCACTGTCACCGTCCCCATCACCATCACCTTCACCATCACCATCACCCTTACTGTCCCCATCACTGTCACCGTCTCCATCACTGTCACCGTCCCCATCACCGTCACCCTTACCGTCATCGTCCCCATCACCGTCACCGTCTCCATCACCGTCACCCTCACCGTCACCGTTGCCATGCCAACGTGGGTCCCAGGAAGGACTGAGACAGAGAAGAACTTGGGAGTGTTTGGTCCCCAAGTTTGAGGGTCTCTGCCAAAATCTTCCCGTCCCCATCACGTCCATCTCAGAGCAGCAGCCGTGGTGACCCGTGGAAGCAAAGCCTGGCCTGAGCGCGTGCTGCACGCCGTTCCCGCTGCTGCTGGCGAGGCCTCGGAGCGGAGCTGGGAAACCTGAGCGGTGAGCTCGGGGTTGAGAAACGGTCTTGCTTTTGTTTGTGGTCATTGGTAATGAGGAGCCTTTAAAATGAGCTTTCCCTGAACCCAGACATAAACAGCAGTGGTGCTGCCCATTGCCTCCCGGTCCTGCAGCCCCCGCCCCCGAGTTCCCTGCACCCCGGCACCCCCGCCACACACTCCGAGGATGCTCCCACTTCACCATGATGGCACCCAGCCCCAAAGAGCGCGGGCAGGTCACACCTGCACCCTGTCTGCCTCACCCCACCCCCTGCTCAGTGCACTGTGTTCTCCCCGCCACCCGAGAGGCAGCGCGCCCTGGGCCAAAGTCACGGATGGGCATCAACCTCGGACACCCGAGCCCCCAGGGGACGGGAGGAGCCATCGCCAGAGAGGGTCCCCCCGGCTTCCTCACCGTGGTCCCTGGGAAATCTGTCTGTCCCAGATGCAACCTGCCCTCCCGTGGGAGCGCCGTCCTCTGCGCGTCTCCCAGCTGCCGCCGGTCCGGTCCTCGGCCGCCGCGCCCCGTGCTGGAGAGGACGCCTGCAGCAGGCGATCGCCTCTGCCTCCGCCTGCACCCATTCCGCTAGTGGTCATTACGTCAGGGCTTTGCTAGGCGTGCGAGGAGCAGCAGTTTGCCGTAATTTACCAAATTAAATAAGTTGTCTTCATGATTCATTGTAGTCGTGTAATATTTTTCTCTGTAGTCTCTGCCTGGTTTTAATTTAAAATGAATTGATTGGCATTATTAGGGCAGTTTGGTTTCTTTAATTAAAAGTGCATTCATGCTCTGACACGATACTTATTTAAAGAGGTGGATTAAGCTTCGTTTTACAGGCTGCGTTTAGTCAGTTCTTCAGTGCTGAGCTGTATGTTTCCAGCGTAACTTCATTAGGAACCAGCCTGCGCTCGCCCGATTTGAACGTCCGCTCATGAAGCAGCTTCCTGGGCGAGACCTCGTCATGATCGCGGTGACTTTGTGGGTTTTTGTTAAAGTTCCCAACCGCTTGAGTCTGTGATGGGGAAGGACTTTTAAACATATGTCCTGCAATGTCATGCCAGTCTCTGAACAAAAGCATGTTCCAGCACCGCCCAGGGTGCCAGGCTGCTGTCACTGCCACGGCACCAACCCGCCTCTGCCTGGCATCACTGCTGCCCTCACAGCAGAGGCACTTCTCAGACCCAGTTACAGCTTCACGTCCCTGTGCGGTTGGGAAAACGATTCTACCAGCCCGTCTGATGGTAGAGCGAGGTCCTCTGACGGCGTGGGGGAGGGGGCGGTTACATCACAGAGAGCACCTCTCTCCTGCCAGGTGCACGCAGACGGGTTCTGGGGTTGGAGGTAGGTGTGGGCACAGGCATGTCTAGATCAGGGTGGGCTCTGAGGTTGGAGGGCAGGTGAAGGCACAGGTGTGTCTAGAACAGGGAGGGCTCTGGGGTTGGAGGGCAGGTGAGGGCACAGGCGTGTCTAGAACAGGGAGGGCTCTGAGGTTGGAGGGCAGGTGAGGACACAGGCGTGTCTAGAACAGGGAGGGCTCTGAGGTTGGAGGGCAGGTGAGGCGCCAGCAGGCCCTCGCCCGAGGCAGCCGCAGAGCTGAAGCAGGAGGCCAGCGCCGTGTGCAGGTCAGGCCTCCTCCTCCTGCAGCCGCGGGGCCTCAGAGCTGAGCTCGGCCCTGGGGGGAGGCTCAGGCCCGTAAGAGCTGTTCCGTGCATTGCCACACGGACCTGCCCAGCTCCCCAGTCTCAGAGCTGAGCCCCGCCCTGCCGTTGCCTGTCGAGTCCAGTTTGGTCCTGACTGTGAGAAGGACCAGCCAGATGCACGAGAGACACGGACAAGACCCATGTCCCTCGGTTCTTTGTCCCGCAGCAGCCGGAAGTCTGATGGACACGGCCAAGGAGAAGCGTGGCTGCTCCCTCTTTTCCTCTGGAGTCGCCACCTCCTTCCACAGCAGCAGCCCTCGCCCTCAGTGAGGTTTGCGTGTGGCTGAACATGGTGCCTCCTGCCCTGCCCAGGGACAGGGATGGGTCGTCCCCGTGTGCGCTCGCGCTCTGTGCACACGGATGCACACCTGTGCGGGGTCTGCCCGCAGGGAGTGCGCGCTGAGGAGGAGGACGCGGGGAGCAGGAGGAGGAAGCACGGGGCGTTGGATCAGCCACTGGGGAACGAGGACGGAGGAGCCGTGTTCTTTCGGGGAGCGGAATGGGGTCCCTGCCGTGTTTGTCTTGTAATCAGGACGTCCCATAGACCCACTGTCCCCTCCCCTCACGTGACCGTGCGACAGTTCCTGGGGGGCGCCTGGCCCGCGGTGGGAGCCCAGGCAGTGATGACCGAGGAAGCAGAGTGTGTGGGAGAAACATGGGGTGCAGAGTCGTTGGTTTCCGGGAGTATGAGGAGGTCCCCAAGACCTCAGTACACGCTGCTCCAGGAGGCGCCCATGGCCTTGAGCAGGAGCGCGAGCCCGAGCGCTGACCCTGAGTGCCCGGGGCCGAGCGCGGGGTGACTTTCTGCCTCCACCCTGAGAGCTCGGCGCTTGGGTCAGCTTCCCGGCCGGCCCGCGGGAGCCGTGCCCTCCGCTCGCACCCCGGAGCCAGTGCACCCGGTGGGCGCGGGGCCTGGCGTGACCGGCGCCGGGGTTTCCGGTGGATCCCAGAGCTGGGAAGGCCCGGGGCTCCAGGGGACCCGTGTCCGTGGGGCGTGCAGTCGGCCAGGCCGGACGCTGTGGCTTCCGCTGCCGACCGTGGGGCAGGCTGGCCCGGGCAGGGGCCAGAGTGACACTTCTGAGTTAAAATCCCCGTTTCATCGGTGTCACACTGTGCAGCTTCTCCTCTTTTCACAACCGGTTCCTCAGGCAACTAACTGTAAAGTCCCCCAGAAAGAAGGAAGCCTTTTCCAGAAAGTTCTTGCAGTTCTGCTTTTTAGCATTCACACCCCCAGGTCAGACCAGCACAACTTTTTAATGGAGGAGGAAGGCGAAACCGTCCACAGGCGTTTGTGTGCGCGCGTGCTTCAGAGCAGCCCTGGCTCAGCTCAGCCAGCGGCTGTGGGCGCTGCGCCCTCTGGCCTCACCGAGCCCCGCGTTGTACTGAGAACAGCCGTTTACAGTCGCCGCTGGGCAGCAGCGTCCGGGCAGGGCTTGGGCACTTTTCTCCCGTGGACTTGGGGTCAGAGCGCTGCCTGGCCTGGCTCGTCTGTGTCTCTGTTTCTCAAACTCGCCCGGCTCTCGTGTGCTTCCTGCGCGGTTCCTCTGCGTCGGACATCTTGCCGGTGTCCCAGTGCCTCGCACATCAGTTTCTGTTTTGTCACGGAAACGGTTAAAGACCTGCAGAGCCGTTGCCAGGGGCACCCTGTGTTCGTCGTGCAGAACTCCCAGCATCCCCTTCGGGAGGAAGGTCCCGGAGGCGAGGCCCCCAGATCGGCCCCTGGAGCTGGAGGCCGCGGGACAGTGTCCACGGTCCCTCCTGCGCGTCTGGGTTTTGTTCTCACTCTCGATGCCCGTCGGTTCTGAGTGTGAAGGTGGGAAGTGGGAGGGAAGGTCAGGCTTTTACATGTCACAGAATCCCGGCGCCCTTTGTCCTCGGGGCGGTTTCCCAGAATGGCCTCCTCACACAGTGCCCAGCCCTTCCCCGTGGGTGCCCTCACCCGCACCCCAGCCCTTCCCCGTGGGAGCCCTCACCCGCACCCCAGCCCTTCCCCCATGGGTGCCCTCACCCGCACCCCAGCCCTTCCCCCATGGGTGCCCTCACCCGCACCCCAGCCCTTCCCCCATGGGTGCCCTCACCCGCACCCCAGCCCTTCCCCCATGGGTGCCCTCACCCGCACCCCAGCCCTTCCCCATGGGTGCCCTCACCCGCACCCCAGCCCTTCCCCCATGGGTGCCCTCACCCGCACCCAGCCCTTCCCCCATGGGTGGCCCTCACCCGCACCCCAGCCCTTCCCCCATGGGTGCCTCACCCGCACCCCAGCCCTTCCCCCATGGGTGCCCTCACCCGCACCCCAGCCCTTCCCCCATGGGTTGCCCTCACCCGCACCCCAGCCCTTCCCCCATGGGTGCCCTCACCCGCACCCCAGCCCTTCCCCCATGGGTGCCCTCACCTCACCCGCACCCCAGCCCTTCCCCATGGTGCCCTCACCGCACCCACAGCCCTTCCCCATGGGTTGCCCTCACCCGCACCCCAGGCCCTTCCCACCATGGGTGCCCTCACTCGCACCCCCAGCCCTTCCCCCATGGGTGCCCTCACCCGCACCCAGCCCTTCCCCCATGGGTGCCCTCACTCGCACCCAGCCCTTCACCCATGGTGCCCTCACCCGCACCCCAGCCCTTCTCCTGTGGGAGCCCTCACCCGCACCCAGCCCTTCCCCATGGGTACCCTCACCCGCACCCCAGCCCTTCCCCCATGGGTGCCCTCACCCGCACCCCAGCCCTTCCCCCATGGCTGGGTACCCTCACCCGCACCCCAGCCCTTCTCCTGTGGGAGCCCTCACCCGCACCCCAGCCCTTCCCCCATGGGTACCCTCACCCGCACCCCAGCCCTTCCCACATGGATGCCCTCACTCGCACCCCCAACCCTTCCCCATGGGAGCCCTCACTCGCACCCCAGCCCTTCTCGTGTGGGAGCCACACCTTCGGAATGAAGGGTCTCCGTAGAGTCATGAGCTGCAGTGTCTGGGACTCCGGCAGGTGGGGGTTGTAGTGGAGCTGAAAGTGCCTAGGACCTGACTTCTTGGAATAAAGGATGAATTTGGGGAAATGTTTTAACGATCTTGACCCTTTTATCAGTTTGGAGGCTGAGACCAACGAGCTCACCGTGTTCCCTTTAAGACATGTTCACTGAGTCGTCATAGACATCGGGGCACGCGTGTGCTGAGCCGGCGTTTGTCTCAGGACTCAGGGAAGACATGTTTGGGCCCAGCCACCGGGAGCCGTCAGAGGCGTGAGGGGGCCTGTCCACGCTGCCCGTGCCCAGGCGCACGACCTTGGACACGACCTTGGACACGGGTCCGAGCTCACCGAGCCGCCTGCCCGAGTCCTCGCAGGGCGCCAGGCCTGTGGAGAGACCTGCCGGCCACACGGGTGGGCTGCAGGCCGCTCGTCGGTCGGTCAGAGCTGCACAGTGACCTGGAGAGTGGGCCCCTCTCAGGAGGGCCGGGCCCTCGGGGGACCCAGCTCCAGGGCTGTGACTGCCTCACTCCCTGGAACAAGGGCTGCTTCAGAGCCCACCCAGCAGGACGTCCATGTACCCCACAATTTTCTTAGCTCCTCCTCCGCCTCCTCCTCCTCCCCCTTTTCTCCTCCTCCTCCCCCTTTTCTCCTCCTCCACCTCCCCTCCTCCCCATCCCCTCTGCTCCTCCTCTTCCTCCTCTCCCCTCCTCCCCCTCCTCCTCCTCCCCTTCCCCTCCCCTCCTCCTCCCTTCCCTTTCTCCTTCCCTTCCACCCCTTTCTCCTCCTCTTCCTCCCCCTCCCCCTCCTCCTCACCTGTGAAGGTGACAGAACAGCAGGGTCTGAGGGAGCCCCTGACACGGGAGCCGGTGCCATGCAGTGGGCAGATGGTGTTCAGCTTCCCGAGGCCTCTGACTTTGGGGCAAGGCTTCCTTTCCCCAATCCTGGCCCCGTCCCAGCTTCCCGAGGCCTCTGACTTTGGGGCAAGGCTTCCTTTCCCCAATCCTGGCCCCGTCCCAGCTTCCCGAGGCCTCTGACTTTGGGGCAAGGCTTCTTTTCCCCAATCCTGGCCCCGTCCCAGCTTCCCGAGGCCTCTGACTTTGGGGCAAAGCTTCCTTTCCCTAATCCTGGCCCCGTCCCAGCTTCCGGCGTTTCCAGGGTCTCCGAGGGGATGGCTGCGTTTCCATCTCTCGCTGTGATGGCTCCTGGGAGCCTGTCCAGTGTGTGTGTGACGTGCTCCGATGGTGCTGTGAGCAGAGGGTGACTGTGCCTGAGGACTGAGGCCTCCTGCTCCCACCCTGTGTCCTCCTGGCGGCTGGACGGTACCCTGTGTGACTAGGCTCGCCCCCTCCGGGCCCGGCCCTCACTGCCTGGGCTCTCGGGGTTCAGACCTCGGAGCTGAAAGCTTTGATTTGGCAGCAGATGGGCGAGACCAGAGGTGGGACATTGGGCCCAGCGTCGCTTTTTGTTGTTAATCCTCACCGAGGACATTTCCCCCCATTGCTTTTCAGAGGGAGGGAGGGAGGGAGGGACATCGATGGGTAGCCTCCTGCACGCGCCCCAACCAGGAGTGGGGAGCAAATCTATAACCCAGGTGCGTGCACTTGACAGAGAATCAAACCCATGACCCTTCAGTGCACGGCTGGTGCTCTCACCACTGAGCACACCAGCCAGGGCCCCAGCATTGCTTCTGCCTGAGCTGGGGCCGGGAGCCGGGGCCCTGACTCTGGACAGCGTCCTTTCCCAGGGGCCCTGGTCCTGCTGCTCGAAGCCCTTCACAGGCCTCCCGGAGCGGAGCAACACAACCGTGATCAGAAGTTCAGTTCAGTGAACTGTGTGGGGATTGGTGCCTACAGTGGACGGCCGGACTTCTTAAGTACGGGCGAGCTTTCTCTAGACCATCTCCTGTCTCGGTGATCTCGATAAGCCTTTTCTGGGCCGTCCAGCTCCCCGGCCCCTGCGCCTCAGCCACCGGGCGTGGAGTAGGCGCAGGCCCACAGGTTTAAGACGCCCGGGCCTGAGGCTGCTTCCTTAAGAAGGTGCGACCTCGCGCAGCCCCTGGCCCTCGCCTTTCTCCGGCCGCTCCTCCGGGGTCAGTGCGGGCAGCGCGGGGACAGCCTCCCCGGAGCCCCGACGTCTCGAGAATTGTCCGTGCGTGGGAAGAACTGCGCCTTTTCCAGCAGCATCTCGTGGGCCACAGGCCCCTCCTGCCGCCTGGACTGTGGGCACGGCCTGGCGAGGGCCGCGGGGGATCATTTGTCACTATTGTAAGACTTTGTCTCAGGCCGGGAACGGCGTCACTGTCGCTTTGCTCCAGACTCTGATTCTGAGTCGAACATCCAGGGGTCAGGCATGACGTCATCCTCTGTGAGAACATATGCTGCCTCTCCTCATCTCTAAGCCAGCGGTTCTCAACCTTCCTCACGCCGCGACCCTTTAATACAGTTCCTCATGTTGTGGTGACCCCCAACCATAACATTATTTTCGTGGCTACTTCGTCACTGTCATGTTGCTGCTGTTATGAATCGTCATGTAAGTATCTGATCTGCTCTATGTGTTTTCCGACGGTCGCGGCCCACAGGCTGAGAACCGCTGCTGACGCACATTCAGGGCGGACGTGTCCAGGGTTTATTCTTTTAATCACTGTCTGGAAATTTAAATCCCACCAGCTGATCCTCGCTCATAGGCACTCCCCAGGCCGGCAGCTCAGCGTCTTCCCAGGCGGACGGCGCGTGTGACGGGCAGGTGTTAGCGCAGTGCGTGCGGGCTCTCCGCGTGCCGGGCTGGCTCTGTCTCTGGCCCTCCCCTGAGTCACCCCTGACCTGAGCAGTCACCTGGTCCATGAACCGCGATGCAGGGCGGCAAGCAGCCAGGCCCGAAGGTGCCCTCCTGATCCTGACACTTCCAGCCCTTCTGTGTCTACCGCCTCGTCTCTCATCACACACACCCCTCGGCGGGCCTGGGGACACGCAGCACGGAGGACTGAACGGGCCGGTGGCATGAGTGCCCTGCTGGCTCCCCACCTCGCAGCCTGAACCCTCCTTCTCTGAGTGTGTGGCTGCCACCCACTGCCACAGCCTCGTCCCTCCCCTTCCCCGGGGGCTGCGCCTTCTCAGCGTGAAGACAGTCACTTCCGCTCTGGGTCCTCTCCTCTCGGGGACCCACGGCCGACTGACCTCAGGTCTCCCTTCTGAGGTTCCCCCAGCCCACTGGCCTCCCCGCCAGCCTGCAGGGAAGGGCCCAGAAAGGTCCGAGGACAAGAGGGGCTCAACTATAGTGACCAAGGCGACATTGCGAGTTCTGCAGACAGAGGCGGAGGAGGCTTCAGATTCCTTCAGGGGGAGGTGAGGAAAGAATCGAGCCCTAGCAAGGTTGGCTCAGTTGATAGAGCGTCGGCCTGTGAACGGAAGTGTCCTGGGTTCAATCTCGGTCAAGGGCACGTAAGGCTCAATCCCTGGCCTGGTCAGGGCGTGTGCGTCGCTCTCTCACATTGATGTTTCTCTCTGTCTCTCCCCTCCCACTCTCTCTAAAAATCAATGGAAAATATCCTCGGGTGAGGATTAGCAGAAATACTAGTAAATAAGATGAAGAATCGAGAAAGAATGTTCGCCCGGGGCTGTCCCAGCGGGAAGCCTCCCTAGGTCTGGACCAGCCGAATTGTTGAGCCCAGTGACAACCTTCTTTTCCCTGATTGTCCAGTGGAAAGAGGTGACATCCTAGTGGCTACTTTATGACCATGGAATTTTCAAATAAACCAGCAAATCATTATTTTAAGGTCCTAGGAAATGTGACTCAGGGCTTGTCACTATTTTTCCGAGGAGGAAACGGTGGCAGCTATTTTCTGCAAGAGGAGATCTGCGCTTCCCAGCGCCGCCCGCCAGCAGGCCTCCCCGACGCCACCGGCTTGAAAAGAAACAGTGTTCGCAAGGTGGGAGCAAAAATAGCAATTGGCACGTCTGCTCCCTCGACAGTGCCCGTGCCCGCGGCCTGGGAAAGCCTGTCCTGCTCCCTGGGGTCTTGGTTTAGATTCACAGTGGTTCTCAACCTTCCTGATGCCGAGACCCTTTAATACAGTTCCTCATGTTGTGGTGACCCCCAATTTCATTGTGACAAATTGAACATCATTAGAGCATAGTGATTAATCACAAAAACAATATGTAATTATAGATGTGTTTTCCGATGGTCTTAGGCGACCCCTGTGAAAGGGTCATTCGACCCCCAAAGGGGTCGCGACCCACAGGTTGAGAACCGCTGGTTTAGAAAGGAAGCTCCCCCCCAGCCCACCGCCAGGAGCGGCATCTGAGGAGCAAGGGGGTCCTGGCAGGGAGTAGCTTGTCCGGCATGGTCAGCATCTGTTAGCGGGCGTGCAAATAGGAGTGAGCGCCCTCCAGCTTGGGGGGGGCAGGTACCACTCCCCCCCGCGTGTGTGTTAAAGCGCCGTGCGCACCCCTGGCCGCGTCTGGGTGGCTGGGTGTGTGGGAGGGGATGGGAGCTGTCCTCACAGTCCTGCTCACCGTTTTCTTCCGGAGACTTTTCCCTGCAAGCAGGAAGGCAGACGCAGACAGGACTCGGCCCCGCACACCTCTGCGGGGCGGTTGGTGAGAGCGGTCGCTCAGTCGGGCACCTTTACAGTGTTACACGGGCTCGAGTCGGCGGCTGTGTTCGTGTCCTGGGGCTGCTGCAACAAGGCACCCAGCCGGGGGCAGGAGTCCCGGTCTCAGGGGGTCTCAGGGCCGGGAGGCTGGGAGTCCGGGGGCAGGCGTCCGCGGGTGGATTGTTCCTGAAACCTCTGCCGGGCTTGCAGAGGGCTGCCTTCTCCCTGGTCTCACTCCGGCCTTCCCCTGCGCGCGCCCCTGGGGCCCCTGTGCTCACGTCTCCTCTCCCGAGGGCACACATCTGCGGGATGCGGCCCACCTCACAAAGCGTCTGTTTACCTGCGGAAGGCCCTGTCTCCATATGCAGTCGCCTCTGAGTGCTGGGGGTTAGGGCTTCAGTACGACTTTCGGGTGGGGGACACAGTTTGGCCCATGACAGAGTCTTAGGAACCCCTTTGAAATTGTGGAACAGCTTTCTTAGACTCAGGTTATTTCGCAATTCTGTTTCTTTTCTAGAAGGGTTCTGTCTTCCTCCTAATGGGGGATGGCGCTTCTGGCTTTTTATTTTGTGGAAGAATTGCAACAACATAACCTAATTCTCTAAAGGTTATTTGTGGTCATTGGAGGGTCTTACTTTGTGAGAGGAAGTCTTTCGAAATGCATCGGGGTGTTCTACAGAACAGAACGGACCTTTGCCACTTAGGAGTCCTGGCTGTGGGTCCCCCGTCCCCACTTGCTCCTCCTCACCGTCTGCAGAGGCCACTGCCAGAGTTGCAGGTGTCCCTGAGGGACTGTCAGCTCCTCATGGTTATGATGGATCTGTTCCTGGCGCAGTCCCTGAGTAGTCAGTGCCTAGCCCGTGGTGTAGATATTTGGTGGCTGGGTAGATGGATGGATGGATGGATGGATCATGGATAGATGGCTGTCTGGCTGGCTGGATGGATGGTTAGATGGATTGATGGTTACATGGATAATGGATAGATGGACGGATGAATGGATGGTTGGGTAGATGATAACTGGATGGTTAGATGGATAATGAATGGATGCATGGATGGATGGATGGATGAATTGATAAAAATGGCAAACCACTTCACACCTACTTCTGCTCAGAAGTATTTCAGAAGAATGTTAGCCATCAAGGCTACGACCTCCTCCTAGCCCTCGGTCATTGTCCTCCACCCTGTGCCGCACTCTAGGGACCGCAGTTGTAGAAGCCACCAGTGGGGTTAAACCTCATCTGCTCTGTGTAGATTGGAAGCCAGGCAGGCCTGGCCAGTGTTTATCCCCTCGGCTGGAGGGCACAGCGCCGCCCTGGCTGTGGGAGGGGCCCCACCACTGCTCCTGGTTTTGAGCAACCACAGGGCGTCGTCTGAAGAGTCACGTGCAGACTCAGAAGCAGAGCAGCATCACCCGCCCCGCCCCAGGTTAGGACGTGAACATCGCTCTAAAGGGATGAACACGGTAATTATAGAAAGCCAGGGGCTCTCCTAGAAAGTGACTCCCTCCTTTGGCCCAGCACCTTCGAGGTCCGCGGACAAGTGAGTCAGGAGGCACCAGCACACAGCAGAGCAGGCACGGGCAAGGCGCCTGCGTCACTGGCACAGACACTGCCTTTGCCATCGTGCAGGATGGAGACAGGGAAGAGCCTGAGCGACTGGAGGCCATCGAGGGAGCAGCTGGCAAACGGGATCTCGCTGCTCCCTGTGTGTGACCACAGCCCGTTGGTCAGCAGTTCGATTTAGCAAAGTCGCCAAACCCACACACAAGAAGCACGCACAGAGGAAAAGCAGGCGTTCCTTTTTGTTGATTTCAGAGGGGTAGGGAGAGGGGGAGAGAGAGAAATATCAGTGATGAGAGGGGATCATCGATTGGCTGCCTCCTGCACGCCCCCTACTGGGATCGAGCCTGCAACCCGGCATGTGCCCTGACCGGGAATGGAACCGTGACCTCCTGGTTCATAGGTCGACACTCAGCCACTGAGCCACGCCGGCCAGGCCAGCATGTGTTCTTTGTAACTGCTTTATACTCTGTGCTAGCTCTTTGCTTGGGTTTACAGTATGAACTTAGAAGAAGTGAAGTTTTTACTCAGATGGCACTTGGATAGAAATTAACATTCTTTAGCCAGCACACTTTGCACTAAACAGTAATAGGTTTACTGACAGCCTTAACCGGTGTGGCTAGTGGCTAGAGCGTAGGCCTTCGGACTGAAGGGTCCCAGGTTCGATTCCGGTCAAGGGCATGTACGTTGGCTGTGGGCACATCCCCAGTGGGGGGTGTGCAGGAGGCAGCTGATCGATGTTTCTCGCTCGTCGATGTTTCTAACTCTCTATCCCTCTCCCTTCCTCTGTAAAAAATCAATAAAATATATTTTAAAAAAATAGGTTTACTGATAGATGTAGAATTCATAGCAGTTTTTTAAATTTTCATGAATAATGTTTTTCAGTTAAAACAGTATTTCTCATGATGTCAAGCAAACTTTCAACTTTTATTACAATAAAAAGACAGACTTCTAAAGTACCATAATGGTATTTAAATTATATCTCAGTGAAGCTGTTTAACAAGTACTATGTTCATATTTCAAAATTTTCAATATTGAAGAGAATTTAAATCCTAACATGTACTGATGTAACCTTTTTGATCATTTTTACCCTTTAGAAAGCTACTTTCCCAGTTTAAACCTGAAAACCCAGCCTTCCTGGCTGTTAAAGAGCTTTTACAGAAATCAGAGAAATGGCATTTGATTAAGAGAGCCGATTTGATCGTGGGTATGTTAATTTCAAAATTCTCAGTCATGCAGCGCACATCTAACCACGCAAAACAAACCCTGTGGGCAGCCTCGGAGGCAGGCAGTGCGCTGGCGGCAGAACACATCGACTGTCGTAATTCAGGGCTGCTCAGAAAGGGGGGTCCCTGGACTCTGGCTCAAAGACCCGGCCCCCAAGCTGAGTGACAGTGGGTCCTCGCTCGGCTGCTGTAACAAAACCCTGTGGTCTGGGCACAGGTGCTTATTTCTCAGCCTGAGGCCAGGGAGTCGGAGTTCAAGGTGCCCGCGTGGCCGGGCTCTGGGGGCGCCGTCTCCGCTCCCACCTGGCGCCCTCACCTGGCAGAGGGAGAGCGAGCCCTGTTGCCACCTCCCTTTCCGGTCAAGGCCTGATCCCATCCTGGGGCCCCACCCACATGGCCTCACCGGAACCTGATCCCATCCCAGGCCCCTCCTTCCCGAAACCGTCACGTGGGAGTTGGCTTCAGCATGGGAGTTGCGGGGTGCAGGGGGGGACCCCGATTGAGTCCATTGCGTGTGTGCAGAGAGCAGTGGGTCCAAGCAACAACCTGGCTGCGTGCGAGCCCTTCCTTTGGCTCCACTGGGGACACCCCCTCCGCACCCCTCGTTCTCTCCAGGTGCCGGGACCGTCCCCGAGCCTGGGCTCAGTTGCCCAAGTCCTCGGGCACTGGGGGCCCAGCCGTTCCCTGACTGCACTGCTCCTTGGTCCTGGGGGGCTTGAGTCTTTCTGTGGTCACAGCACCCCCAAATCCACGGTCTTGCTCACCACATGGACCTCTCAAAGGCACAGACCCCAAGCTCAGAGGTTTGGGGAAGTGTCCTCCATGCAGGGACGTCTTGGTTAACCCGAGAGCCATTCTCCCCAGTCACGCCGCTGACTCATCGTTGTTCCGCTGTTTGGACTTTCCAGAAAGGACGGAGTGAGCGGCTGATGCCTTTCCTGTTTCCCCTCTTAGTGGGAAAACACACCGTCTTTCCCATGTCGAGTGGAACTGAGCGGTTCTTGTAAAATCCGCCTCTCGGGGGAAAGCTGCTGTTCTGGACCCGCTGCCTCCTGGCCTCCGTCCTGGTCCCGGGAGGCGGCTGAGTCGGGGAGCTGCACCTCCTTGCTCGCCAGCATGGAGGGCACTGCGTGTGTCTCCACACTGCAGAGGAGCCGGCTGTTTAAGCTGCATGCATGTCTCTCACACTCACACTTGCCATATCTTCACATCAGCTTCTACAATAAACAGGAATTATAGGCCTGTTGACAATATACTAGTAGTAGCATCATTATTGGGATTTTTCAAATCATGTAACGCTCAATTTTACCAGTAAATCATTTCCAGTTAAAGCCTATTTACTTTGAAACAAAGAAAATGGTACCTACATGTGTTATGTAAAAGCTAATGATAAGAAACAGAGAACAAGTACTTAGAGCTGATATTTTTATATCATTTCTTAGCAACACTTACAAGTTCTCCGCCTGCTGGCCCCGTGAGAGGGAGGCCCTGGGTAGGCAGGTGGTTAGTGTGTGCGTTTAACAGAAAGAAGTGAACAGGTGCCCGGTGTGATTCCTGGCCGTTTCCCGAGTCGCTGAAATGTTTAATCTGTAAGTCACTTTTTCCTTACGGTCCTTCAGCGGCGGAAAGCGCATGTGTGTGGTGGCATGTCACGTGTAAGGGGCTGCATGTGGTTCGAGACGGGAATCTTCCCGCATCTCTGCACGCGCTGGAACGGAGCCGTGGAGACTCGGACACCGTCCGTTGGGCCCTTTGGAAGTGACCGGTGTCAGAGGCCACTGCGTGGGAAAGGCTTTGCTTCCTGCTGGACGAGGCGTGAATTGCGTGGCGCCCGGGGCTACTCTTAGGGCTTCGGATCCCAGGAGGAGCCGCTGGGTGGCGCTGAAGGGGCTGCGGGCAGCTTATCGGGGCGGCATGCCAAGGCCCGGGCCCCACGGGGACAAATTGCCGTGTCCCCGACGCGATGAGTGTGGCTGTGGCGAACAGGGAGGGAGAGCCTGGGCTCCTCGGGGACTAGGACTCGGGGTCTTCCTGCCTGCTCGCTGCCGGGGGTGGGGGGAGAGCTCCGAAGGCACACACTGACCGTGTCCCCTCCGCCAGGCCCGCAGCGCAGCACTTTCCTCAGAAACCGCAGGAGCCCAAGGCACGCTTCCTGGTGTCCATGGCAACCTTCTTAGTCACAGCTCAGGCCAGGTTGTGTGGGACCAAGGCTCCTGGCCTCCAACCACAATCTGGCTTGCGAACGTCATGCCGGGGTGCAGACTGTCCTCCTGGTTTGGAAGTGTGGGTCCCACTGTGATCTCCCAGGAGGGCCAGAGGCTGAGATGACGTTAGGGGGCTGGGGTGCTGGAGGGCAGGGGAGAAAGGTGAAGAGTTTAAGCAAAAACAAACAAAAACTGCCGGAAGCCGGTCCATCCTTGCTGCTTGACACAGTCGCTGCAGGAAAGAAACATCTGCACAGCATATGTTTCAAGGGACCTGGCGTATATAGCATACTGTTCTTAATATGTTTGCTCCCCTTAGCGCTGTGTGTTTTAACCAAGGTCACCTCTCCGAGAAAGGTTGTTTCCCCAGGTAGGGATTTTTCCCTGAAGTCAGGGAGGGGATAAAACTCCTTAACTAAGTGCCAGGCGAGTAGTTAATCACTTTAACTACAAACAATCATGCTTAAGCTACATAATCTTTACTCTCTGGAATGGAGATAAGAAACGCCCTAACCTTTGGAATAGAAATTGACAGGATTAAAATCAACTGGTATAAATACGGATGTAACAGGACAATAAACACCAGAACTTCTCTGGAGATCCAGACCAGAACTTGGCTAGAGATCCTGGCTAGAGATCCTGGCTAGGGTGCTGATCAACTGAACGCTGTCTCCATGTCATTCCTTCTTTGCCAACTCTGTCCACACCTTTGGGGACCCCTGGACCTGCTGGGGTTGGACCCCAGCAAAAAACCTCACAGACACAGCAGCATGGTGGTTACCAGAGGGAGGGGTGGGGAAGGGAGAGGAGAGTGAGGGAGCATAATGGGGGGGAAGGAGACTTGGCTTGGGGTGGTGAGCACAGTACAATATGCAGACGATGGGGTAGAGGACTGTTCGCAGGGATCCGTGTGTGTGGCCTTGGATGAACCAGCTTACTCACTGAGCACCTGCTCCTGGCTCAGTATTTGGTGATTTCTTTGACGACGAGCCTTTGGAAGGAACTCCGTTCCTCGCTGTTCGCTGGGTCTCCGTGGAGTCGGCACTTATCTGCATGTGTATTTGCGGAAGGTCTTCCGTGTCCCAGGCTCCGAGGCTCGGTCTGCCCTTAGGTTCGTGGGGAAACCGATCCATGAAAATGGGATACGTGCCAAGAACTAGAGGTTCCCAGCGCCGTGAGAAGAGGTGGTAGTTGTCATTGGACCCAGTCTGAGTTCAAGAAGGCGCACAGCGGGTCCTTCATAAATGGTGGTTGAATGAATGAACAAATGAGTGCTTTTCCTTGGAAGTCTGTTCTTAAGTCCAGACAGCCACACAAGAATCTGCTCAACGTACGTGCTCAGAACATATGTCTCCTCTCCAGACGGGCGGCACCCTGCCCCACAGAGCCCACCTGTGCGGGACTTGCCCGTGGAACCGATGGCTGCCTGGAATTCCCCCCACGGGGCGCGTTCCTGTGCGGCTGAGATTTGGTGTCCAGACTTTCTGATTAAATACAACTTCGCCGGGAGCCATACATTACACAGCTGCCGCTGCTAACGCTGCGGTGGGGAGAGTTCGTTGGTAACTAACATTCCAGTGTCGTTGGAAGGGAGGCGCAGAGGGCAAGGCGTCCCAGCGAGAAAGGAGCAGGCCCGGGTGTCACCCTGGGACAGCAAGGAGAAAGGGGGGGACAGGGAGAGGGAGGAGTAGGTGTGGGGACGTGGCAGTGGCAGGAGGGGCGTGATGGTTTTGCTCAGAGAAGGCATCGCACCGGGGTCATGGGCAAGGCCTGGATGGGAGATTCCCACAGGACATGGGATTCCATGCCAGGCCCCTCGGGCCCCTGGTGTGCTGTGAGAAGAGCTCGCGCGGAAGCAGAGCTTGCCCGCTACCTGCTGGCGGAACAGGGCACAGTCACACGGCTTTCCGGGCAGGCTGACCACCTGACTCTACAGGGAGTGGATGCTCATTCTCCGCACCTGGTCAGTGGGCATTGCACCATGAAAGGCCCTTTGAGAATGTGTTGGCATTTCAGTCTTTGCCCACAGCCGGGAGGATTTCCTTGGAATAAATTTCTCGGAATGAAACTGTTGGGTCAGTATTCAGGGTTTGAGTTGACCTGGTTTGTGCTGGAAGTTTAAATGGATGAGTTTACTACTTATTTTACCATATTCCTTTGAATTTCTTGCACGGATAGCTGATCTGGAGTAGAATCAGTGGTGTTTTCATGGTGTCCACTTTAAAGTCTGCCATATTTGTGAGAGATTTTAAATTTTAACTTAGGGTACAAATCTTTGAATTTGGGTCTGGTTGGTTCCTTGAATTTAGGTCTAGTTGAATGGTTGGTTGGTTGGTTGGTTGATTGGGTGGTTGTTTGATTGGTTGGTTGATTGGGTGGTTGTTTGATTGGTTGGTTGGTTGGTTGGTTGGTTGGTTGATTGGTTGGTTGCTTGGTTGATTGATTGGTTGGTTGGTTAATTGTTTAATTGGTTGGTTGGTTGGTTGATTGGTTGGTGGTTTAGTTGGTTGGTTGATTGATTGGTTGGTTAATTGGTTGGTTGGTTGATTGGTTAATTGTTTAGTTGGTTGGTTGGTTGGTTGATTAGTTAATTGTTTAGTTGGCTGGTTGGTTGATTGGTGGTTGGTAGATACTGTAACGCACCCCAGGTCCCTTCAGGAATAAAGGATTTGTCTCCCAACTGCCCTTGGCAGTCACCCCCTTTGGGGATCACTTCAGCTCAGGAGAGCCACCTTCCTAAGCCCCGCCTTCTCAAGGTAGCCACTTCACCCAGAGCTGACCTGCGTGAGTATATCAAGGCCCAATGTTTATGCTCCACTGGGGTCATCCCATCTCCAGAACTCCCCACGGGGTCAGAGAGGCTTCCCCTGGGACCACATTGTAGTTCCACTCTCCCTCTGCTCAGTCTCATTTTATTCCTCCTCCCCTTCCGTCCCCTCTGCTCATCCCCTCTCCCTTTCCTTCCTCTCCCCCCTCCTCCCCTCACCCCTCTGCTCCTCCCTTTCTCCCCCTTTTGCCCTTTCCCTCTCCCCTCTCCTCCCTCCTTTCCCTCTCTCTCTCCTCTCCTCCCCTCCCCTGCCCCCTCCTTCCCTGGGCCTTATCCCAGGAGCCCTGCACAAGGACCTCTAACCCAGAGTCTGGAAGCAGCCTGTGCCTGTTGGGTTTGCTGGTACAGGGAGTGGGGGTGGGCTCAGCAGCCCCAGCAGTTGGTCACTGTAGGTGCCACATAATTCCCCCTCTGGAGAGGGCAGCACTGCCATCATGACCTCCCTCAGGACGGAGGAGCCCAGGGCAGCTCAGCTCATGAGACTTCTTAAAAGCTTGAAGTTACCAGGTGTACCAGTTAATAATGACAGATTTTGTAATCAAAGAAAACATGGTAATTTCAAGACAAACGTCAAAAGTGCTTCATTCAAAGTAATGTCCTTCGCTAGCTACACATTTCCCCCATCTTTCAGGTGATTTGTGGGCACCATCCCAATAGAACTTTTCTTGTTTCGAGGCAAACTATTCAGAGATCCAAATTCCACTTCTTCGTACGTTTTGAAGTGCTGCTCAGAAAGTGCGTGTGCCATCGATAGGAACAAGTGGTCATCTGAGGGAGCAAGGTCTGGTGAATACAGCGGGTGGGTTAACACTTCCCAGGCAAGATCTTTTAACATGTCTTTAACTGGTTTTGAAGTGGTCGTTTCACAATCAAAGTGTGGTTCAAATTGATTATTTGTTGTCGGTAGCGATCAGTATTAACAGTTTCACCTGGTTTTAGAAGCTCATAATACACCACACCTTCCTGACCCCACCAAACACAGAGCCCTGTCTTCTTTCTGAAGCAGTTTGGCCTTGCAGTCGATGTTGGTGATTGACCTGGATCAACACATGATTTTTTGCATTTGGGATTCTCAAAATAAATCCACTTTTCATCACCAGTCACAATTCCATGCAAAAAAGACTTTCTTTTGTGCCGTTGAAGCACATAGCAGCCGGGTGCCTACAGCCATCCGGGTACCCATAGCAGCTGTGTGCCTACAGCCATCCGGGTGCCCACAGCCAGCCGGGTGCCCACAGCCATCCGGGTGCCCACAGCCAGCCGGGTGCCCACAGCCATCTGGGTGCCCATAGCAGCCTTGTGCCTACAGCCATCCGGGTGCACATAGCAGCTGTGTGCCTACAGCCATCCGGGTGCCCACAGCCAGCCGGGTGCCCACAGCCAGCCGGGTGCACATAGCAGCCGTGTGCCTACAGCCATCCGGGTGCACATAGCAGCTGTGTGCCTACAGCCATCTGGGTGCCCACAGCCAGCCGGGTGCCCACAGCCAGCCGGGTGCACATAGCAGCTCTGTGCCTACAGCCAGCCGGGTGCACATAGCAGCTCTGTGCCTACAGCCAGCCGGGTGCACATAGCAGCTCTGTGCCTACAGCCAGCCGGGTGCACATAGCAGCTCTGTGCCTACAGCCAGCCGGGTGCCCATAGCAGCCGGGTGCCCACAGCCAGCCGGGTGCACATAGCAGTTCTGTGCCTACAGCCAGCCGGGTGCACATAGCAGCTGTGTGCCCACAGCCAGCCGGGTGCCCACAGCCAGCCGGTGCCGTGAGTGAGGCACACACAGGCTGGCACCAGCCCTCCTGCACAGCTGTTCGGGCCCAGGTGTGGTCCCTGTGGGACTGTGCCCTGCCTAGCCGGCACCAGAGCACAAGTAAAAACCATGAACTAGAGCAAGAGGGTCCGGAGAGGACCGGACTATGGGGAGCTATCATTTCATGCGCAGCTGCTGGGCTCCACGTCCTCTGCCCGCTGTTGCCTCCCTCAGCGGGGCAGGCCGTGCACTGAGAAGGTACGGCGGTGGCTCATCTTCCTGTGCTAGGCAAGGACTGAGGTCATCAGAAACAAGAGTTGATGGGATTTCGAGCGCCCTGGGAATTTAACAAACGAGATGAAATCTTGTAGGAACTGTGACGTCTCTGCAGGAACTCACTGTTCCTGTCTTACTCCCCCAATCCATTGGTTCTTATTTCACTGCATTTCTTCCTTTTTCTTAATGATTGCAGTTTTTCCTTTCTTTCCACTAGGAGGCTTAACAGAACATAGTTGCCATTCTGCTAAAATGATGGATGAGTGAATGGATGGATGATGGATGACAAATACGTGCATGGATGGATGATGGATAGACAAATACATGATGGATGGATGGGTGGATGGATGGATCATGGATGCATGAACAGATGAGTACTAGTCATCTTCACCGGAAGGAGCAATGGGCAGTCACCGATGTGCTGGCAGTAGGAGAGGACGGTGATCAAGCTGGGCTTCAGGGAGTGAGAGGTGGGATCACACACTGTTTGGAACAAAAGGGAATTGCCAGAGCGCGGCTGGTTAGGAAGGCGTGTGGTTGCGGAGGGCTGCCTTAAACGGGGTGCCGGGTGCAAAGCGGAGATGGTACAGAGCACCCACTTCCCTCCCCACTGGCCCGCCTAGCACAGGGCCTCTGGGAAGTCCAGCCAGAGGCCTGAGGGAGGGGGTGGGGAAGTGAGCTGCAGTCCCAAGGGCGCTGATGCGCAGTGGGCATGGCCTATAGCAGGGGTCCTCAAACTTTTTAAACAGGGGGCCAGTTCACTGTCCCTCAGACCGTTGGAGGGCCGGACTATAGTTTAAAAAAAACTATGAACAAATTCCTATGCACACTGCACATATCTTATTTTGAAGTAAAAAAACAAAACGGGAACAAATACAATATTTGTATTTGCATGTGGCCCGCAGGCCGTAGTTTGAGGACCCCTGGCCTATAAGCGTGGAATCTGCAGTCGCAAAGCCCAGTGCACCCTCTGAACCTCAGTATCTCTATCAGCAAAATGGGAATAAAAATGCAACTAACATCAGCCGTGGTTTGTGTTTTAGGCGCTGTGCTAGGCACATTGCCAATGTCCGACTGTTTAGTTCTCACCAGGACTGAATTTCATATTAACCCAGTTCATGTAGAAAGGTGAGGGCAGGGCACTCTCCTCAGACAGGAAATGGTGCGGCTGAGGAGAGAGCCCTGCGTTCAGGTAGCAGCTGAGGTGGGAACAGTAGAGCCACAGGAGAGGAGGCCGCACACAGGAGAGGAGGCCGCACACAGGAGAGGAGGCCGCACACGCCGTGGAACAATGGAGCCATTCCATCACCTCGGCCAAAAGCGTCTCCACCAGGCGTGTCACCTCCCTGCCCACGGGATCTTTTGCGAATTTCTTCATTCTTCGCTCTGCTTTGGTTTGCACAACCAAGTCAAAACTCGCTTTCCCCGTGGTCCCTCGGCAGGTTTCAGGGTGCCGCATTCTTGATGAGATTGTAACTCCCTGGGGTTTCTAGTGGGCGCGCTGAGGTCACCCTCATAGTGTGCCAGGAATGCTGTGATGGCAGGGACGGAATGCAGCAGCCACCTCAGTTTTCCCCCAGAAATAGTAACTTCTTAATGAACGTATGCTCTCACTGCTGGAGCCAGAGCCGGCCAGTGTGGCTGGGAGACTCATTGGAGACTTTTCTGATGAGAGTGGAAGAAATGCAAAGCATCTAAGCTTTCCGCTGGCCGAGGCATTCATTCCTCCTCTCATTCCCTTGTACTGTTTTCAGTGTCACTTCCGAGTGCCGTTCTCAGTGTGCTTGTCAGGAGTCTGATGGGACCCTGCCTAGCCCTGCTCTCTCCACATCACCCGCCTCCACGCGGCCCACGGCGGGGAGGCATCGGTCCGAGCCACAAGGTGTGCAAGCAGGAAGCCAGCTTTTCACTTACCGTCTTCTCGGCAGCCTTAGAGGGAATCCAGTGTCTTAGATTTGAAGTGTGTACTGAGTTCCCCACTGCAATCAGGACACGGTTCCACCCCCGAGAGTTCATGCTGCTCATAGCTCGTGCCTGCTGCTACCCTGGTCCGGGCACTTCCTGACCCGCTTTCTGCTGCTGTCGGTTAGTTTGGGCTTTTTGTTTATTGTTATTATTAAAGTTTTATGTACACAACATTATAATTTGACAACTGTGTTCAGTACAAAGTGCTCACCCCAAAAGCCTAATTACGATCCATCACCCTACAATCGACCCTTCACCCTTTCTCCCACCCCCAAGCCCTTCCCCTCTGGTAACTGCCCATCTGTTCTCTGTGTCTAGGGACCTGGTTTGGTTTGGTTTGTTTTAGATTCTGCATGTGAGTGAAATCACACAATTTTGTCTTTCTCCTTCTGTTTTATTTCATTAACATTATATGCTCGAGGTCCATCCATGTCATCACCACTGGGAAGATTTCATTCCTTTTCTGTGATTGAGTAGAAATCCATTGTGTCTCTGTGCCATCTCGTTATCCATTCATCCATCGGTGAACACTCAGCTGCTTCCATGGCTTTGCTCTGTGAATAGTGCTGCCATGGACATAGGGTCCACGTAGCATTTCAAATGAGTGTTTTTGTCTTTTTTGGACAAATGCTCAGCCGTGGAGCTGCTGGATCATACGGTAGTTCTGTTCTTAACTTCTTCAGGAACCTCCACGCCGTTTTCCCTGGTAGCTGCACCGACTTGCATTCCCACGAAAAGGCTCCCTTTTCTCCACATCCTCCCCAACACCTGTTCTTTCTTGTCTTTTTGATGACGGTCATGTTAACAGGCGTGAGGGGACATCTCATTGTGGCTGTAACGTGCGTCCCCTGATGATTAGTAATTTTGAACATCTGTTCATGCTGTCGCCATCTGAGGGCTTTGGAATGCTCTGCTCATTTTTAATCAGTTGTTCGTTTTTCTGTTGTTGAATTGTATGAGTTTTTTATATATTTTGGACATTAAGCCCTGATCGGATGTACCATTTGCAAATATTATCTCCCGTCCAGTACGTTGCTGATGATGGTTTCCTTTGCTTCACAGAAGCATTTGAGTTTGATATAGTCTTATTTGTTTATTTTGAAAGTCAAAATTTTTAATATGTGCTTTGGGTCGATTTTTATTCTCAGTAGGGAAAATCACTGTTTACATAGTAAATTCTTTTGCATAGGACGCTTAGAAATCCAAGTTCATGTGCAACAGACATGCGGTCAGAGCGCGGGCGTTCCTACAAAACTGTCAGGTCAGTAGATAAAAGGACACAGAAATGAGCTCAAAGCAGTGTTACCTGCGGCACAGGGACAGGTGCCCGCCTCCCTCCCTCCCTCCCTGCTCTCCCGCCTCCCTCCCTGCTCTCCCGCCTCCTCCCTCCTCTCCCGCCTCCCTCCCTGCTCTCCCTCCTCCCTCCCTCCTCTCCCGCCTCCCTCCCTGCTCTCCCGCCTCCCTCCCTCCTCTCCCGCCTCCTCCCTCCTCTCCTTCCTCCCTCCCTCCTCTCCCTCCTCTCCTTCCTCCTCCCTCCTCTCCACCTCCCTCCCTCCTCTCCCGCCTTCCTCCCTCCTCTCCCGCCTCCCTCCCTCCTCTCCCTCCACCCTCCCTCCTTTCCCTCCTTCCTCCCTCCTCTCCTTCCTCCCTCCCTCCTCTCCCGCCTCCCTCCCTCCTCTCCCTCCTCCCTCCCTCCTCTCCTTCCTCCCTCCCTCCTCTCCTTCCTCCCCCTCCTCTCCCTCTCCCGCCTCCTCCCCCCTCTCCTTCCTCCCTCCCTCCCTCCTCTCCCTCCTCCCTCCCTCCTCTCTCCTCCCTCCCTCCCTCCTCTCTCGCCTCCCTCCCTCCTCTCCTTCTTCCCTCCCTCCTCTCCTCCTCCCGCCCTCCTCTCCTCCCCTCCCTCCCTCCTCTCCTTCCTCCCCTCCCGTCCCTCCTCTCCCACCGCCCCTCCCTCCTCTCCCTCCTCCCTCCCTCCTCTCCCTCCTCCCTCCCTCCTCTCTCGCCTCCCTCCCTCCTCTCCTTCTTCCCTCCCTCCTCTCCTTCCTCCCTCCCTCCTCTCCTTCCTCCCTCCCTCCTCTCCGTCCTCTCCCTCCCTCCTCTCCTCCTCCCTCCCTCCCTCCTCTCCCCTCCTCCCTCCCTCCTCTCCCTCCTCCCCTCCCTCCTCCCTCCCTCCCTCCCCTCCTCCTCCCTCCCTCCTCTCTCGCCTACCCCCATCCTCTCCTTCCTCCCTCTCCTCCTCTCCTCCTCCCTCCTCCTCTCCTCCTCCCTCCCGCCCTCTCCTCCTCCCTCCCCCCTTCCGCTCCCACCGTCCCCCCTCCCTCCTCCGTCCTTCCTCCCTCCCTCCTCTTCCTTCCTCCCCCCTCCTCTCCTTCTCTCCCTCCCCTCCCTCCTCTCGCCACCTCCCTCCCTCCTTCCTTCCTCCCTCCTCCCTCCTCTCTCCCCCACCTCCCTCCCTCCTCTCCTTCCTCCTCACCTCCTCCTCTCTTCCTTCCTCCCCTTCCCTCCCTCTCCACCTCCCTCCCTCCTCTCCTTCCTCCCTCCCTCCTCTCCCTCCTCCCTCCCTCCTCTCTCGCCTCCCTCCCTCCTCTCCTTCCTCCTCCCTCCTCTCCTTCCTCCCTCCCTCCTCTCCCACCTCCCTCCCTCCTCTCCTTCCTCCCTCCCTCCTCTCCCGCCTCCCTCTGGCTGACCACCATTTGAGCCCCTGTCCTTGATGTGAAAGTGGAGCCTCAGGTTCCACTGAAGTTGGTTCCATCCGAAGGCAGGTGCAGAGAACCACGTGTTTGTTAAGCTGTCGGGCAGCCCAGTGAGGATCGGTCCTTTATCCGTGTTTCTAGGAGAAAGACAGTGAGTGAGCCAGTCTCCAGATCCCTCCGTGCTCTCCTCCCTCCCGCGTAGGGACCGGCACTGCATCCGGGCGAGCACACTTGCCTGGGGTGGACAGAGAGGCCCGGTGTGGCCGCAGCTGCTCTGGAGCGCGAGCCTGGTGTTTATAGAGAAGACGGTGGAGCTGCCTCTTCTCCCTCCTCCCATCGCCTCCCCTGTTTGCCAAGGGGCCCAGGAGGCAAGGGCTCTCAGAGAAGGTCCAGCCCCGAGGAGCGAGGAGCGTGTACAGCTCTGCATCCTTCTCCTCCTCCCTCCCCCTGCACCCCCCCAGCACCTCCCACACCCACACCCAGCACCACCTGAGTGCGTGTGCCTCCGGGACACGCCGCCACTCAGGCCCCAAGCGCGCTCCCTTCCCAGCGCCGGTCCCCTGGGTCCCCTGGGTGTTGGATGCGTGCTGTGCTGTCCTCGGTGTGGCCCCCTTTTCTGGAATGCCTGCATGCGGACCCTTTGGGTTGAGAGCTCTGGCTATTTGGCAAAGTGAGCGCCATGCCTGGGTCCTTCCATAACCGCACCGGCATGAGCGCTGGGCACTGAACCCAGCGGCGCTCGTCCATCCGTCCATCCGTGGGGCAGCCTTCCTGGCTGGAGGAGCTCGCGTTCCTGGTCGTTTCCGCTGCAGATGTTCTTTTCTGATTGGCTGACTGTGGGTTCTTAGAAGTTAATCTAAACGTGAGTGGTGGGTCCGGTGTGTCTCTAGCACAGAGGGTGCTAATGAAGCTGGGAGGGTGGAGAGGACAGGGCCCGCAGGCAGAGGGACCTCAACTCCCAGATGCTCTGCAGACCTGACCTCTGACCTGAAAGGGCCAGCTGAGCTAGCCTTCCGGCCTGGGGTCCTTTCCTCCCACTCTTTCTCCCTTCCCTAGGAAAACACCCAAAAACTTTTAATCACATGATCTCACTCATATGTGGAACCTAATAAACAAAATAGATCCAGAGACACAGAAGCAAGGAGCAGACTGCGGAGTCTCAGGGAAGGGGGAGGAGGGGTGGGTGGGCAGAGATCAGCCAAAACACTGCACGTGTGCGGACCCAGGGACAGACAGTGGGGGGAAGGCAGGTTAGAAGAGGTCAATGGGGGGGGGGATGTAAATACTCTCAACAATAAAGATTATAAATTAATTAATTAAATAACAACTTTCCGTCTCTGAGTCTCAAAGCCCAACATCCCCTTAATGTTCCTTTCCTCACATCAGACACCGGTTCCGTGAAATGTGTTTGCAGCTTCCTCTGACTTCAGTAGCTGTTAGAAATGATCAGTGTTGCGGGTTCCTCCTCCTCAAATCACAACGATCGAGTTTTCCAGTGGAAACCCTGCATTGCACAATCCCCGCTGTGGGATCCAAGTGGGAATCGGGACATTGGCCGAGAAAGTTCAACTGCTGGGGGGTGGGGTGGGGGAGGGCGGGGGAGGAGCTGTATTTCAAAACGAACTCCACTTCTTTCTTAAAAACAGTTCACTGACCAAGACAGATTTCCAGTGTTTCTCACCCCCACCATCCTCAGGAAATGCTGGCCCCAGCAGCCGGCCAGGCTGGCTCCCAGGCTCCCCAAAGCCGGACGCTCCGGACGAAGGCTAATTGCTGTTTACTGCAGGCCTTCCTCCTTTTCTCTGTAACATTTTCCATCTCAGGGGGCGTCCATTCAGCAGGAGCGTGTCCGAGCGTGAATGGAATTACTACCAGTGGAAAGTATGCTGCCAGGAGCGGTGAGAGAGCAGCTGCAGGCACAGGCGCAGATTTTCCATCCTCCTCTCCCCAGCGCAGGGCAGGGCCGGTGACTAAGGCGCTGACGTCACCTCTTTCCAGGAGAGGCTCACACTGTCCCTGTCGGCTCAGCCTGCGGCTCCTCGGGGCTCAGGAATCTGCTGCCCAAACCGGATGCGCCCGGAGCCCAGCTTTTTCCCGGGGGCTGGACCGCTGGCTTTATAAGCGCGGGCTCCACGGAGAAGCCCAGCCTCTCAGAGGAACCTCGCTCTCGCTCTCGCTCTCGCTCTCGCTCTCGCTCTCGCTCTCGCTCTCCGGTGCGACCCTGCGTCTCTCGCCCTCCCCGGGAGGAAGCAAGATGCATTTCAGAAACTTTAACTACAGTTTTAGCTCCTTGGTTGCCTGTGTGGCAAACGGTGACATCTTCAGCGACAGTGACGCGAGGGTAAGGCTTCTGGTGCAAAGCGAGTTTTGAGTTTTCAAAGCTTGACGCTGGCTGGGACTATTCCTTCTTTTCTACTTCCCGTCCCTGCGCTGTGAACTGAACGTGCGGGGTGGGGATGTTGCTCTCCGGTGGCTTTGGGGGTTTTGAAGTAAATCCAGAATTTGTTGAGCCTTAAAAAGCAAGTGTTCGCCCACGGGCTGGGCTGGGGAGGGACTTCCAGAGCTCGGTGAAGCCGGAGCCCTGCCAGCGCGGGAGGCGGCGTGGGCACCGCTGGCTCTCCTTCTGGGCAGACTGTTCGGAGGGAGGGCGGAGTGCAGAGCACGCTTCGCTGTGGCCCCTGGAGTTCAGGAGAATGATTTTATCTTGGGAAGTGAGGCTGCGGAGGTGGCTGCGTGTCTGCAGCCACACAAGCAGTAAAGCTGGGAAATAACCCCCGTGCCTCCGGGAGCAGCTCCAGGGCTGGCGGTGAGCACCGTCGGTCAGGTCCGTGGCCGTAACCTCCCCGGAGGAGATGTGCGGTTTCCGGCAGCACCTGCCGCCCGCCAGCTCCGCTGTGTGCGCGGAGGAATGCTCTGTTGCAGCACGTGCTGCTGTTCGCCGTGTGAGTCAGACCTGCTTTCCCGCGGCACAGGGGCCATCGACAGCGATGGCCGGACGTGCGCTGAGGGACAGGGCACTTACAGGAGGGGCCGGGGGCGGCAGGCCTTCACAGATGGCGCGCGCTCTGGTCCTGAGCCCTGGCTTGTCTTCTAAAAATACTCGCCCAAGTCACCTCTGCCCAATTATGAATCATAACTTCAGACCTGCAGTCCGTCACCGTGCCTGTTACTGAGGCCGTGCGGAACTCCCAGCGCCGTCAGGACCCCCGCGGGAGGTGCCCGGCGGGGAGGTGGAGAGGCCCTGGCCGCAGTGAGGTCGCGTGGGCTGCACCCCGTGCTCCGTGCTGGTCTCTCTCAGTCCTCGCCTCTGCAGTCGCCCGGGGGAGAGTACAGAGGTGTCCATCACCGAGAGGAAAGCCAGGCAATTCCAAGAGCGGAAGTGTGTGAGTTCCCACTCCCGCCTCACAGCCGCTGGTGGAGTCTCCCGGTGGCTGGCATGGGGACCTGCCCCAGCCCTGCCATGTGGATCGGGCACTTGCCCGGGGCCATCCCTGCCCTGTGCCCAGCCCCGAATGTTCTAGAACAGGGGTCCTCAAACAAAGCCAGTTCACTGTCCCTCAGACCGTTGGAGGGCCCAACTATAGTTTAAAAAAAAAAAACTATGAACAAATTCCTATGCACACTGCACATACCTTATTTTGAAGTAAAAAAACAAAACAGGAACAAATACAATATCTGTATTTGCATGTGGCCCGCAGGCCGTAGTTTGAGGACCCCTGGTCTAGAAGATGCTTTTCTCTCGCATTAGGCATCCCCTCTGCCCTCTGCAGAAGCAGGAGCCTCCCAGAGGTCTCAGGTCCCTGTGGGCCAGCTCTGTCCTGCATCTCCCGTGCAGAAAGCAACTGTTCAGCCCAAACACTGCAAGTTCTTCCAGGCCTGACTGTCCACCCGCTCCCTCTCTGGCTGGAATCCTGAGGGGCTGCAGTGGCTGCCCCACGCTCCCCCCGAAGGACACCCCCAGTGCCCCCTCCAGCGGGAGAGGGGGTGGTCTTCTCAGCCTCTCCAGGAGGCCGCTGGCTCTTTGCTGTGCCGTCACCTTCGCTGGCCCCGCCACTGGAGACGCGCACGGATGGGCGGAAGCCCGCGTGCGGAGGTGGGTCGCTGCAGGACCTTGGCTTTTAGGGCAATTGTTTTAGTTCAGAAGCAGCAGGCTGAGTGAGAAAACAATGGGGGAAATTTTTAACCCCCTTCCTTTACATTAAAAAGCTCAAGACTTATTACCTGGTTTTCCAGGTCAACAAACACGGCTTTCTCAAGTGAGCCGCCTGCGTCTCGGCCCGAAGAGGCTCGGTGGGCACAGCCCGGTCCTGCGCTGGTGGCAGGGACGGGGTCCCAGGCGGGGCGGTCGCTGGCTCGGGCCCTGTCAGGCCTGGCAGGGGACGGAGCACACCTCACTCTCCGTTACAAACAGCGTTCCTGTGACGCTGAGAAGTGTTGATTGGTAATTGTCCCGCCGATTGAGTGAGCTTTGTCCGTCCTGGATTCGTCCTTCCTTCTGACGCCATCTCTCTTCTCCCGGGGGTTGAGCGAGGTTCCGGGGTAAGAATCCGCTTCCTCCTACAGAAACATCACGGAGCGGCTGTCCAGGGCCCGGTGAAGGCATTTAACTCCTTTTATCTTTGCTTCCCAGGCCAAGTTCGAATCCCTCTTTAGGACCTACGACAAGGACATCACCTTCCAGTACTTCAAGAGCTTCAAGCGCGTCCGGATCAACTTCAGCAGCCACCTGTCTGCCGCCGACGCCCGGCTGCGCCTGCACAAGACCCAGTTCCTCGGGAAGGAGATGAAGCTGTATTTTGCGCAGGTGCGTGGGGCTCATCGGCGCGCGTGCTTCTCCGTCCCCGTCCTCGTCCCCCCCAAGAAAGTAGCCTGGACAGTGATAACGCCCTGCATCGATTTAAACCCGAGACTCCGTCCTGAGAAAGGCGAACCCATCCTCCAGGTTTCCAGGCCTCCCCTCTCCAGAAAGCGCAGGTTCTGTGACAGTGACTTCACAGGTGGCCTTGGGTGGAGTGTTGATGGGCAGGTGGCAGCCTGCCCTGGGTGGGCGTGGCCCCGGCCCCCAAGACTTGGGCAGTAGGTTTCTGAGAATTTGATGGGGGTGCCGCCCCCCCAGGGGCCCGTGCCCGTGTTCTCGGCAGCAGCCAGCACTGTGGGCCGCGTTTGCTTTGCCTCCTGCTCACCACCCTTCCAGTGCCCGGGCCTCCATGGGAGGTGACCACCTTCAAGGCAGCCCACAAAGTTCCATTTGATGGCTTCTGGGGTGCCACTCCCGGTTAAAGTGAGCCCCGCGGGGAGCGGGGAGCGGGGTGCGGGGTGCGGGGTGCGGGGTGCGGGGTGCGGGGTGCGGGCTGTGTTCCCCAGGCAGGGAGCAGCCCCTCTAGGGAAGCTGCTGAGTAGAAAAGGCCAACTCCCTGGACTTTAGAGCGGGCGCCTGCCCCGCCCCGCCCCCTAGTGGTGAGTGGGCGCAGGTTTTCTGAGGGTGCCTGGCTGTGAGCTGCTCCTGGCTGCCCTGGTGGGTTTCCTATAAATAACAGCTTAGTCCCTCCACCACGTGTTCTGATGGTTCAAGTAAATGCCTGTGCAGATTGTGGGGGGAGGGACCGCCCAGTGGTGAGATTTGCTGCTCAGCCCCCTAAGCGCTGCTAGAACTTCTAAGCTCCAATAGGATCAGAGGTGCTTTGATGGTGGGAGCTGGTCCCCGGCCCTGCCTGGTCCTGAAGAATGACGCACCTGCGGTGTGAGGAGCCGGGAGGAGCGCGTCCAGGCTCATTCTGACTGGACCATTTATACACAGACTGTCTCTGTCCATTCTCCCTCTGCCTCTGAGCCTGAGCACTGCGAGCCCCAGTCCTGGCAGGCTCCCCTGAACCCGAGCCCAGACACCCTTTGGGCCTCTTTCCACGTGGCCGACCTGGCCCTGTCCTCGCACCTGCATTGGGAGCAGCTTTGCGGCTGCTGCATCGCCCCCCCCTTTCTCTCCTAGACGCTGCACATCGGGAGCTCCCACCTGGCACCCCCAAACCCGGACAAGCAGTTTCTGATCTCTCCTCCCGCCTCACCACCTGTCGGCTGGAAGCAAGTGGAAGACGCCACCCCCGTCATAAATTACGATCTCTTATACGCCATCTCCAAGCTCGGGCCAGGTGAGCGGGGCCCCCAGGCCAGGTGAACGGGGTCCCAGGGCCAGGTGAACAGGGTCCCAGGACCGGTGAGCGGGGTCCCAGATGGGGGGGTAAGTGAGTGGGCCCCGGGGAGGGGGGCAGTGGCGAGGAGAGACAGTGCGGAGGGCCCAGACGCAGGTGCTCGGGGTCGGAAGGTGTGGCCTCCCCACTGTCCTTCCCACCCCGTGTGACTGGTGCCAGCGAGAATCACCCGTCCGCACCTTCAGCTTCAGTGGAACTCGTGGGGCGGGCGTGCTGCCTCTGGCCTCGCTCCTTAGGGAGGAGCACACAGGGAGGGAGGTGGTTGTGGGGACCGAACGCCAGGGCCCCTCCTGGCCAGCATCCCGTGACCCCGTCCTCACCCACTGACACAGGCTGTGTGGGCTCCGCGTGGAGATGAGCGTGGACTGTGGGAAGGAAACCAGACCCCCTTGGAGATGCTGCCTGTGGGAGGGTCCTCTGTCACTGCCTGACTCTCAGCTCCCTGCCCAGTGTCGGGGTGCAGAGCCACTGGTCACAGGAAGGAAGGGCCGAGCCCCCCGCACCCCTCCTGCCCCAGGGGCTGCTCCCTGCGGAGCTGGCCAGAGATAGAAGGCTCCAGCCCCCGAGGGGACAAGGTGTGAGCCTCGGGGGCACCGGCTCCCTGGCCTCGGCTCCTTTGTGAGACGGGCTCTGACCCCCGTGGGGCCTGGGAGCTCCCACGGCGCCTGGCCCCGGCCACGCTCAGCTCATGGTTTCCCGAAACAGCAAACTGTTGGGGGCGCCTGGCCGTGCGGTAGAGGGTCTGGGGAGGAGGCGGGTGTGGGGTCTCGGGGTGAAGAGGGGTGGCCCCGCCTGGCCCCTGCAGCAGAGGAGTAAGTGCTGAGCCGTGGCCCCTCGTTTCTCCTTGAGCCGCAATCAGATGTCCTCGGCCGAGGGTTTCAGTTTCTCGGCCGTCAGCAGTTTCATATGGAAAAGGTTACATTTCTGAAATGTCCTGTGCGGTGGAGGGCAGGGATCGGTTACCGACTGCCCGTGGCGCGTGAAGGTCGAGGCGGGCGGCCGGCTGGTGGCATGTGCTCCCACAGCTCCTGCCAAGGCGATCAGGCTGAGGGCTGGAGTCCCCGGGCAGAGCAGGGGGACAGGGTCTCCCCGGGCAGAGCAGGGGGGACGGGGTCTCCCCGGGCAGAGCAGGGGGATGGGGTCTCCCAGGAGCAGAGCAGGGGGACGGGGTCTCCCCGGGGCAGAGCAGGGGGACGGGGTCTCCCCGGGCAGAGCAGGGGAACGGGGTCTCCCCGGGCAGAGCAGGGGGATGGGGTCTCCCAGGAGCAGAGCAGAGGGACGGGGTCTCCCAGGAGCAGAGCAGGGGGATGGGGTCTCCCAGGAGCAGAGCAGGGGGGCCGGGCCCCTGCAGGGGGGCCGGAGTACACGCCCCTCCACCTCGGGCCAGGCTGCTGGAGAGGACGCTGCTGAGGGAGACGCCTCTGCCAGCACCTCCCCGCGGGGGTTCAGGGAGAAGCTGTGGTAGAAACAGACTCCCTAAAACCAGCGTGCCCTGGGCTTCCTAACGGAGCCTGGTGACTTGTCATAGTCTGGCTGTGCTTTGCAGCCCACAAGATGGCAGAGGTTTTGCACACGTAGTCCCACCCCCGCACCCTCTGGGTGGCACCTGATGGGTAGGCTGGAGGGTGTGTTAGGAGCACTGTGGCCAAGGTTGCCCGTGACCGTCGGACCCTCCGGGCAGCTCTCCCCCAGCCGAGGCCCTGGCGCCTTTCAGACAGTTACAGCCTCCCGGGCTCACTGCGACTGAGCAAAGGCATCTGCCCGCCTGTGGTGGGTGAAGGCGCCTTCCGCGTGGACAGGAGGCCCCGCGGGGAGGCAGCGGCCCTGCCCACGGCTCCTCCTGTCTGGAAGGCGCCACCAAAGCCAGGCCTGTCCGGGGCGTGTCCCCATCCCCTCGGCCTGCGCAGGAGCGAGGCCGCGCCGCCCGGACACTTGTCCCTGCGCTCGCCCTTCCGCTCTCGCCCGAGTGACCCCGCGCCGCTCTCTCTCCAGGGGAAAAGTACGAGCTGCACGCGGCGACCGCCACCACGCCCAGCGTCGTGGTGCACGTGTGCGAGAGCGAGCAGGAGGACGAGGAGGAGGAGATGGAAAGGACGAAGAGGCCCAAACCCAAGATCATCCAGACCAGGCGGCCGGAGTACACGCCCCTCCACCTCAGCTGAGCGGCGCGTGCGGTCCCGGTCACACCGGAGGAATCTTACTGTGAGGCGGCCTCGGCCTGGGAGGGCTGCTGGGCCGCAGTGCGGACAGTCCCGCTCTCGTTGTCAGCGGAGGACCGGGCTTGGTCTCCTGGCCCCGACCGCATCGCTGTGCGTGGCCCCGGATGTCCGCCAGTCACGCAGCTGGGTCATCGCACACGGACCTCAGGGGGCGTCTCACGCAAACCCGGCAGCAGTCCATTTTGTCCCTTTCCCAGTGGTTCTGGTTCTGCCAAGGGCAGGCTGATCCCCAGCAGCCCTCGGGGTAGACCCTCCGGGGTGAGTGCCCGCGACCACGAAGCATCTGAGGCGGGAGCTGGGGGACCGCAGTGCCGTGTGGACGCGTGGCGCCCCCTCCTCCCTCCCGCCCAACGGTCCTGCATGTCTGTTACCGGCCCCGGAACTAACTGTCCGTGCCGCTCCCCCTCGTTCTGCATGTCGGGAGATCAGCGTGGGAACTGCCACCTTTTCGGCTCGCGGCTCCTACTGGATCCGTGGCTCGGCGTCCTGCCGGTGCAGCCTGTCGCCGTGCTCACTGACAGTCCATCTGAGGGTCAAGGTGGGGTCCCTTCCCGCGTCAGAGAACAGCAGGCTCCCCGCCGGCCTCCGGTGGGTGAGGCGTCTCGGCGCAGGCGACTGGGGTTGGCGTCGGTCTGTCTGTCTCTTTCACACAGTGTTTATGATTCCTGGGAATGGCTGGGTAAGGTAGCTGGGTTTTGCCCCATGGAACATTGAGGTGAACTTGTAAATAAAGCCGGTGGCATCTGTTCACACCTGCCGTGCACCTGGTGGAGACACGTGGCAGAGGGAGCCCAGCTGGTGGCGGTGGCCCCCCGGGGCGTGTGCGGTAGGACTCGGAGGTGTGGCTGGGCAGTGGGCGCCGGACGTGAGCGGGACACAGTGCCTTCCCCCTCGTTCACGCGGTTCACTCTGACGCTCCTCGTAGTTGTACGTCTGGTAAGCAGGTGTTCTGTTCTGGCCTTAAAGCACCATGACGACGTCTGTCATTTTAAACTCCTCCCGCTGCCGAGGAACAGCGCGGCTCTGGGGCTGGGGCTGGTTCTCTTTAAGGAAGCGAGCACGTTTGGTGGTTCATGTAAGAAACTGACTGAATGTTCTCAAAACCCTGTTTACAGTGCTCGGCGGGGGCTGGGCTCGGGGTTCCCGGCGGAGAGCGTACCTGGCGGCCAGCCTCCGAGTGTCTGATTGACTGCTTTCTACAATAAACCGCACCGCGTGCTCTCATGGAAGTGACCTGCCTGTCCTGTTCTTTCTGACGGTCCGTCTGTGGACCCTCTGAGTCCATCCAGTCTCGGGAGGACCGTCCCTCGTCAGGCCGAGTTTAGAAACTGCTGCCTCGTGGCTGTGGCTCACGGGGTCCGCCACCCTGACACGCCACTAGTGATGGGGACAGCGGAGGGCATGCGGAGGGAGCAGACGCCACCGGGAGGGGACCCTGTCCCGGCACCTCTGCCAAACGGCAGCGCTGTGACCGTCACTCGAAAAGTGGGCTTTTCTGTTAGAAAAAGACGCCCATGGGAGATGGGAAGTCACAGAGGCCGCTTCTGTCCGAGAGTCTGTCCGCACGGCAGGCAGCCTCGGCCGGGACTCTCCTTACAGATGGGGGGGGGGGGGGGGGCGGCGGGGTGTTCAGCCGACCTCACCAGGATCTGTTGCTGGACGCCAGCCAGTGGCAGGCATCCTGAGCGAGGTTCACGTTCATCCTTTTCCCATGAAAACTACATGCTTCTCCCCTCGGCGGCAGCCTCGTCCCAACAGCACGTGCGTGTTTTAAAGCCGCATGTGCGGGAGGCTGAACCTTGCTGGGAAACCCACACTTCGGTCGCGTCTGTGAGCCTGATGCTTGAGCAGATTCACTAGTGGCCATGGGGGGGGGGGGCTGTCACTGATGGTGCCTTAGAGTGGCTCGGAGCCCAGGGGTGGCCAGAGGCGCTGGCACAGTTGGGGGCCCGGGACCCTGTTTCATAAATCACCTGGAAGGAGGTGAGGCGTGGCCTGACCCCTGGCTCCCGGCAGGTCCCCTCACTACAGGGATGTCCAGGCGGTTGGTCCCACTGCGGTGAAGCAGGCAGACCCTGATGCAAATCATTCACCTCCCTCACCCGGACAGTGTCCCATAAGCTGTCCAATGGCAGGTACGTGGGGCCGTCTCCGCTGAAATTCCACCCCCGTGGTGCTCGTGGTCGCTGGTCACCAGGCTGATGGACATGAGGCCTGGAGTCGTGAGCGTGCCCAGGCCTCCGGGGTTTCTCAGTCCCCGCCTGTGAGGGGCTCAGCAAACGCAGAACTGACAGGCACACGCGGCGGGATCATGCAGAACACACCCTGCCGTGGACTGGCGTGTTCCTCAGGAGATCCCCACAGAGTATATTTCTGAGCTGATGGTGAGGAGACCCATCCAAGAAAAAGATGAGCCCCCGAAACGGACACTCCGTCAACGTGGAGGGCAGGAGACTGAGTGCAGTGCAAGCTCGTGCAGCTGTGAATCCTCGGCAGCAAAGCCTGACCTGCAGCTGCAGGCGTGTGGGACTTGACGTCTCCAGCGTGTGAGTGAGTGCGCCCGAGGGAGACCCAGCGCGTGGGTGAGTGCGCCCGCGGGAGACCCAGCGCGTGGGTGAGTGCGCCCGCGGGAGACCCAGCGCGTGGGTGAGTGCGCCCGCGGGAGACCCAGCGCGTGGGTGAGTGCGCCCGCGGGAGGCCCAGCGCGTGGGTGAGTGCGCCCGCGGGAGGCCCAGCGCGTGGGTGAGTGCGCCCGCGGGAGGCCCAGCGCGTGGGTGAGTGCGCCCGCGGGAGACACAGCGCGTGGGTGAGTGCGCCCGCGGGAGGCCCAGCGCGTGGGTGAGTGCGCCCGAGGGAGGCCCAGCGCGTGGGTCAGTGTGCCCGCGGGAGGCCTGGGTCATCAGAGAGCTTTAATTTCAGGCGTAATGCACAGAGCTCACTACAGAGGAAACCGATTGTATCAAATATCCGTAGCAAAGAGTTAACACCCTGGACGTGTGAGGACAGAAGTGAGTCGCAGCCGGCGTGTCGCCCTCACAGGTTGCGGAGCCTGAGGAGCATCTGCCTACCGAGCAGCGTTCATCGCAAGGTCAACAATCCGCATAGAAGCTACACATCAGCACTTTACCTTCAAATCATCCGCGGAGTTTAGAATATAATAAATGCGAAATACATCCTTTCTTCCCGGTTCTCTGGCCTTCCGCTCCCAAAGCAGGAGACCGGGGAGTTTGTTCTGCCGCCACCCCTCCTGGCAGGCTCCAGTCACATCTGTGACCCCAGGGAGGGGGATCGGACCCTCATACCCCCTCTTCAGTGCTCCCTTCCCTCTGCTGGTGAAAGGTCACCTTAATCATGGCTTTGGTTTTTGGTGGTTTGTTTTTTTATATATATTTTTTTATTGATTTCAAAGAGAAAGGGAAAAGGGAAGAAAGAAAGAAACATCAATGATGAGAGAGAATCATTGACCGGCTGCCTCCTGCACGCCCCACACTGGGGATCGAGCCCACAACGCAGGCATGTGCCCTGACCGGGAATTGAACTGTGACCTCCTGGTTCATAGGTCAATGCTCAACCACTGAGCCATGCCAGCTGGGCATCACAGCTTTGTTTGCGAAAGTAAGAAATGATTTGTAAGGGATTAAGGTGTGGTGTCTACATTCGGCATTTCTTTTTCTTACAAGATTCTGATTAGAGATTCGATGACCATTCTGCATAGCAAATAAGAGCCGCGCAGTCTCTCTAAGGGCTGCTCACAGCTCCCTGGTTCACAGCACCAGGCCCCCCTCTGGCTGACATTCATGTTCTGGTGATGTGTAATTCTCAGTGTTCCTAGCTCACCAGGGTCTCCTCCCTCGGGACCCTGGCCCAGGTTTTCTCTGACCAGAACATCGCCCACTGCCCCAGCCCAGCCCGGATTAACGCCCATGTCAGTCCTTCTCCCGTCTGTGAGTCAGCAGCAGCTTCCACCAGGCCCCGCCTGCAGTGCTCAATAAATACAGCGGAGTGGTTAACTGGCTTACTGACATTGCTCTACAAGCCCCATCACTAATCCTCTCCCCTTGAGAAAGATCCCAGATGCTCCTCCTGCACCTCCCACTGTACCCCATATTTCCCCATTGTGATATGTTTTCTTAATTATAATTTTTAAATTGTTTGTCTTCCTTGTTAGAATATAAGTCAAGTGGAGGCAAGATTCCTGGCTCACAGTAGACATTCAACAGTTATTGGATGGATGGATGGATAGATAGATAGATGAATGGATGGGTAGATGGGTGAGTGGATGGATGGATGGATGGATGGATGGATGGCAAGGTGGGTGGGTAGGTGGGTAGATGATGGTTGGTTGGATGGATGAAGGAAAATGGATAGGTGGGTGGATAAGTGGATGGATGATGGATGGATGGATGGATGGCTAGGTGGGTGAGTAGGTGGATAGATGATGGATAGATGGATGGATGAATTGATGGATAGGTGGATGGATGGGTAGATGGGTGGATGAGTGGATGGATGGATGGATAGATAAGTGGGTGGGTAGGTGGATAGATGATGGATGGATGGATGGCTAGGTGGATGGATAGATGATGGATGGGTGGATGGATGATGGATGGATGGATGGCTAGGTGGGTGGGTAGGTGGATAGATGATGGATGGGTGGTTGGATGATGGATGGATGGCTAGGTAGGTGGGTAGATGATGAATGGATGGATGATGGATGGATGGATGGATGGATGGATGGATGGATGGATAGATGATGGATGGGTAGGTGGGCGGGCAGGTGGATGGATGGATGGATGGGTGGGTGGATGGGGATTTAAGAGGCAGAGGAGTTAGAGGTCACTGAGAAGGAGTACAAATCGTGAGGAATGCTTTCCTCTTTCTAGTGAATAGAGCCATAAGCATCTCAGTGTTTTAATCCAACAAATTTCCAGGCAGCTGGAGCAGTAAGAATGAACGAGAAAATAGTCGTAAGTGTGTTGGGGTAGACAATAGATGAGGACAGAAAAAATATATATTTTTTAAATTTTCTTCTTAAAATAGAGTGATTGACTAGAAGATGTGACTGGGAAGAATATAAGAGGACTTCTCAGGTGATGGGAGTGGTCGGTGCCTTGACTGAGCAGCGCAATAATGGTGTCAGTGACAACACAGCAGTGGATGAATGAATGAATGAATGAATGAATGAATGAATTGATATATGGATGGATGGATGAGTGGATGGATGATGAATGGATGGATGGATGGCTAGGTGGGTGGGTGAGTAAGTGGATAGATGATGGATGGGTGGGTGAGTAAATGGATGGAAAAAATCTCATCAAATAGCATACCTTAAAGGGTAGCATTTTGTTACATGCAAATGTGCCTTAATAAAGTTGACTTAATGGTTTTGTTCCTTTTTATTGAGTTTACTGGGGTGATACTGGTTAATAAGGTTACACAGGTTTCAGGTGGACAGTTCTGTCATACATCACCGGTATGTTGTATTGCGTATTCACCACCCCAAGTCAATCTCCTTCCATCACCATTTATTCCTTTACCCTCTTCCACCTTCCCCCGCTCCCCTTAATGTTTTAAAAATCAGAATAAAAGGAAAAAGCTTCAAATCTTGGACAACGGACAGAAGTCTGGAGAAGGTCTTAGCTCTGGTCACACCCAGTAGAAAGGTTTTCGTGTCTGACGCTGTACAGAGCCTTAAGCCAGGCGGACAGCCAGCCAGACAGCCTGGTCAGCCTGAGATTCCAACAAAGCTTTCCTAGAAGAATTCATGTGTCCACGGCACTTTAAAAATCAACTTGGGTCACATTTCTTTAAAGTATAGTATATGACTAATTTTGGGGTATGTGCGGCACCAACACCCTGCTGCTTCCAGGACAACATACATGTGGTCAGTGTAAATGGATGGATGTTGGCACCACCGTTCGTGACAGCCCACATGGCCATGTGGCCTCGGGCAGCGGGACCAGGAACATACATCTCAGCAATGCCTTTGAAATGAATGGGCTGTTGGAGAAGAAACAAGAAAAAGACCTACTTCCCACGAGGTCTATTTCATTTCTGAAGCTTCTAAAACACTTTTCCTGCAAATCACACCAAAAATGCCCCATTCTCTTCCTTAGGGAAATACATTTTAAAGCTACATGGATCATTAGCAACCATTAAAGAGTGGCTCCCATGCTATTGGCATGGTTATGCCTTCCCAAATCTAATGCTTTTCACGTGGTTTTATGGCCTCAGTTGCCAAATAACCTCTTTTAACTGAACTTGTCTGAATTCATGATTTTTATAAGGTAGAAATTGTGCCAGTTTCAGTTTCAGATCTTTGTGGCAGGTTGTGAAGTTTGAAAAATGGTGTCTTGCAGAGGTACCCATGAGTGGGCATGGAGAAGCTCCTTAAACTCGTCGCGGTGAAAAATCAGGAACGGAGGGCCCGGCACCCTTTCCAGTCTTATTACACACCCCTCACTCCAGCTGTGGGACGCTGCCCGGAAACAGCTGGGCGGGGGCGGGCCTCACCTGCAGGCCAGGTAAGCTGACTGAAGGCCACCAGACAGACAAGCACCCGCTGTCCTGCAGAAGACAGAGTGGTCCTGGACTCGGAGGGAAGAGACCAGAATGTTCTGCCAGGTTCCTGAGATGGCCTGAGGCCGTGTGAAGGCTGCAGGTGCCTGAGGGGCACTGGGAGACCAGAAAGGAGTAGAGAAGGGGGCAGTCCCAGCCCCTCGAAGTCAGGCACCGCTCACCTTCCCCCTGCGTCCTAGCCCGGACCCCAGGGCGCAAACGGGGGTGGGCGTGCACCTCTGCTCCCAGGCCCCCACCTGCAGTGACCACCCACCTCCTGAGAGCTCAGTCCTGAAGGCCTGGAGACTGGAATCTAGGCAGTGAGCAGCAGGAGACGGCCGGCCCCAGCCAAGCCAGCGGCGCCCCCTGCCGCCGGTATTGGGCTTTGCACACCGAGCGCACAGGAGGCAGCCCAGAGCTTGGGGACGAGGTTCTGGTGGAGGCTGAAGTTCCATGGCGGTTGGAGGGAGGCAGGGAGCAGACCTGGCAGAGCTTGCGGGCCACGTGGGAGAGGTAAGAGCATCCTGGCTGGGCCCCACCTATCAGGTGCGCCCCCTGGGAGACAGGAGCCGCCGCAGGACCCCAGCTGGCGGGGAAGGTGAGCTGCCGCCGGGAGGGAGCGCCGCGGGGGAGGGAGCTGAGGGCAGGTCCTGCCACTGCCAGGAGGTGAGTGCTGCCCACAGCGGCGTGAGCCCAGAGGGGGCCTACAGGCCTCAGGAGACCGCCTGCCCTGTGGCCAGGCCAACACCTCGGCTCAAGGTGGCCTCCGCTGGTGAGAGATGCTGAGCTGCGGCCCTGCGCCTCTGTGAGCGGCAGCCCCCAGCCCACCTGGCTCCCCTCACACCACCGGCTGTGTGCTTCAGGCTGTGCTCTGTCAACACTGAGTCCCTGTCTCCTGTTTAGCCAGCACTTCTCTGGGCAATAGGATCAGGAGGGGGAGGGGTCTGAGAGGGATTACAGGGGCTTTGCCCTTGTCACTGCCACTCAAGGTCGTCCTTTTCCACCTCTCTCTGCTCTTCGGTCTCTGGCATCTTTCAGTCAGTTCCCAGAAGACCAGGCGGCAGCATCCACGCCCAGAAGTGAGGCAAATGCAGGTGCAACAGGCTGCCCACTTCTGGACCTGCGCTCCGAAAGGCACCCAGAGGTCACATGTTCAAAAGACAAAGTCCTCTGTGTCCCAGGCCTCCCCACCCACCGAGGCTCAGGGGAACCACAGCTGACTTTGACTTCTTCACCTCTGGGGATCCACCATCTGACTGTTCCCGGGGGTCTAAGGCAGCGGTTCTCAACCTTGGCTGCACATTAGAGTCACCTGGGAATCTTGTTAAAATCCTGATTTCTGGGCCTCATCCCCTGGAAATTCTGTTTCTTTGTTATGGGGTGGGGCCACAACATTGAGTAACAAAGAAACAGAATTTCCGGAGGATGAGGCCCCGAAATCAGGATTTTAAAAAGATTCCCAGGTGATTCTAACGTGCAGCCAAGGTTGAGAACCACTGGCCTAAAGTCTTGTCAGCAGAAGTAATTTACCTCCCAGGAACCTGGTGATTACCTTCATGACAGACGTGCTGTTAACGAGGGGCTGGTGAAACACCAAGGTCATTGGTCTGTGAGCCAGGCTGTCCCTCCTGCAGAGTCCGTGGGCCCGTCCCCCCCCCCCCCCACGCAGGGCACGGCCGGCTCACCAAGTCCTATTCCCTCCCCAAGGATGTCACGTGTTCTCATAGGTGTGTGTGCGTGTGTGTGTGTATACACTATATATATATATTTCAAAACTAGAAAAATAATTGAGAATAATATCATGATCTAACAGTATCTCTACATCTTGCAATATGCCCACCAGAAAGTACACACACACACACACACACACACACACACACACACGCACGCACACACACACACACACGCGCGCGCGCACACACACACAATCATTCCAGGTCCAAGTGAGGCCCTCTCCCCTCCTGGGCTCTGTCTCCCCGCCCCCGCTGCAGAGCCAGCTGTGACCACGAGCCGCGGCCGTTACTTACAACCTCACGTGTGTCTTTATACTTGGGCTCAGCTTATAAGTCTGTAAGCAAGGCGCAGCTTGCTTTCCTGATGGTCAATGTTAAGAATTGGTATATTTTAGGTATAACTTGGAAAATTACTTTTTTTAATCCAACATTGTTTTTTATTTTTTAAATATATATTTTATTGATTTTTTTTTTTTTACAGAGAGGAAGGGAGAGGGATGCAGAGTTAGAAACATCGATGAGAGAGAAACATTGATCAGCTGCCTCCTGCACGCCTCCTACTGGGGATGTGCCCGCAACCCAGGTACATGCCCTTGACCGGAATCGAACCTGGGACCCTTCAGTCCGCAGGCCGATGCTCTATCCACTGAGCCACACCGGCCAGGGCCGCACATTGTTTTTACATCTGCCAACGTGGATGCACAGCCTGATTCACTCTTCATGCATCCTGTCTTCTTCCTATCGCTGAGCGTCACTGAATCACACAGAGAACAGAGTCAGCTCATTGCATTAAAGAAAGGGAACCATCCGTGTAACCACCAGCCAGGTCACCAAGGAGAATGAGCCCTGGCCACTGTGCTCAGTGGCTGAGCAGCCCCCCACGTGCCAAGGGGTCACCTGTTCGATTCCCAGTCAGGGCCCAGGCCCAAGGTGCAGGCTCGATCCCCAGCAGGAGGCGGACAGGAGGCGGCCGATGATGCTTCTCTCCCTCTCCCTTCTCTCTCTCTAAAAAATCAATAAAAACATATTAAACAAAATTTTATAAAGAACTAGAATAATATTTGCACCCCAGAAGCCCCTCACATGACCTCATCCCATAACCACCTGCCCACTTCTCCAAGGGCACCTGCTACCTTCTCACCATAGTTCCCAGTTTAAAATCTGTGTGGCAGGAAGCGGAGTCCGTAGGCTTGTGCCTGGTTTGCTTTGTTCAGTTGGAGAGCTGTGTCTGTGCTTCTGTGTAGCAGCAGTTTGTTCATTTTAAATTCTTTTCTTTTTGCCCTGGCTGGTGTGCTCAGTGGTTAGAGCGTTGGCCTGTGTACAGAAGGGTCTTGGGTTCGATTTCTGGTCAAGGGCACATACCTCCACTGCAGGTTTCCTCCCCAGCCCCAGGAGGGGCACATGTGGGAGGCAACCATTCAATCTCTCTCTCTCTCTCTCTCTCTCTCTCTCTCTCTCTCTCTCTCTCATTTCTCCCTCCCTCCCTTCCTTCAACTCTCTGAAAAGCAATGGAAAAAATATCCTCAGGTGAGGACTAACAAAAATAAATAAATACATAAATTATTGCCTGGCCGGCCGGCGTGGCTCAGTGGTTGAGCGTCTACCTATGAACCAGGAGGCCACGGTTTGATTCCCAGTCAGGGCACAGGCCTGGGTTTCCGGCTCCATCCCCAGTGTGGGGCGTGCAGGAGGCAGCCGGTCAATGATTCTCATCATTGATGCTTCTCTCTCTCTCTCCCTCTCCCTTCCTCTCTGAAATCAAGAAAAATATCTTTTAAACAAATAAGTAATGCTGTAAGGAACACGTGGGTGCAGCTGTCTTTTAAAACAATAAAATAAGTGAATAAGTGGATTCTCTTCTGTGTAATACACTCTGTTTTTTAGAAAAGTGAGGCTTTTCAGAAAAAACGGGGCGACAGTCCTGGGCGCGCCCGCCTGCCTCACCCCGGGTGGCCTCCTGTTGGAGTGGTGCCGGCGCTCTGCCCCTGAACCAGCATTGGTGCCTCAGGCACAGAGCTGTTTGGTCTGGTGTTCTTAGCCTTGCCTGTGTCCTGCTCTGCCCGGGACCCGTGGCACTCCCCCGCCAGGTCCCCAGGCTCCGCGTGGCCGGGCCAGTGTCTCGGGTGAGCGCCTGAGGAGGGCTGCCGGGAACGCGGCCTCTGTCTGGCGGTTTCTCATGGCCAGGCGGGGGCACAGGTGCTGGGGGCCACAGAGGTGAGGCTGTTTTCATCACACCATTATCAGCTGCAAACCGTCGGAGTGATTTATGACAGCTGACGGCCGTGGTCACCCGCCTGAGGTCCTGTCGTCAGGTTTCCCCCTTAGAGTCACCTTTTCTCTCCCTTCCACACGTTGCAGTGGACGGGGGTCGATGCACAGCCCACACGTGGCGGGGCGGGGGGCTGCTCCCTCTCTGGGGGCAGAGTATCTGCGGAAGCTGTTTGGCGGGGAGATTGGCCTCTTCTTCCTCGTTTATTTATAGTCAGTCATTCATCTAGATCAGCTTGGACTGTGGGTGTTGACGTTACACATTGAGCTATAACCCAGTGCTGCTTTATTTTGTTGCTTGAAACTTCCCTATCTCCCAGGAGCGGGCCCTGGCCCTTTGACTGAAGAACAAACAGTGTCAGAAACCAAGGCCTGGTGATGAGGCTGCTCTGGTCACTGAGAGTCACTTCTGTGGGCCCCCCGCTGGCAGAGCAGGAATGAGAGGGTCTCACTACATCATGAGGTGCTGTGGATTCAATTACATTGGCTGATGGTGCTATCACACTCAACTACGTCCTTACTAATTTTCTGCCTGTCGAATCTATCCATTTTCTGAGAGGGGAGTGTTGACGCCTCCAACTGTAACAGCGGGTTCTTCTCTCTCTCTTTGCAGTTCTACCCGTCTTGCCTTATGTATTTGGATGTTAGACGCATACCTGCTAGAGATTGTTATGGCTTCTTGGAGAATTGACTCCTTTATCATTCTGTAATGCCCCTCTGTGTCTGATCACTTTCCTTGCCCTGAAGTCTGCTCTTCTGAGATTAATAACTGCTGTGATTTCTTTTGGTTACCGTTAGCATGGCATATCTGTCTTCATCCCTTTACTTTTAATCTATATCTATCTTTATATTTAAAGCTGATTTCTTATAGACAACATATAGTTGTGTCTTGTCTTTTGTTGGGGGGGGGGTTGTGTCTTGTTTTTTGATATACTCTGACAATCTCTATCTTTTAAAAATATATATTTTTAAATTTATTTCAGAGAGGAAGGGAGAGGGAAAGATAGAAACATCAGTGATGAGAAAGGATCATTGATCGGCTGCCTCCTGCTCATCCCCCACTGGGGATCAAATCTGCAACGCAACTGGGGCATGCTCCCTGACCAGGAATTGAACCATAGCCTCCCAGTTCCTAGGTCAGCGCTCAACCACTGAGCAATGCCAGCTGGGCAACAATCTCTGTCTTTTATGTTTAGAGCATTGGCATTTAAAGTGGTTATTGATACAATTGGATGAATACCTACCATATTTTTGTACTGCTTGCTATACATTGCCTTCGTTATTTGTTCCCGTTTTTGTCTTCCATTCTTTTTGTGCATTTTTGGTTTTAACTGAGCATCTTGTGATTCCATTTTCTCTCCTTTCTTAGCATATCAGTTCTACTCTTTTTTTTTGTTTGTTTCTTTTTTTTTTTGTTAGTGAATTAATATTGAAGACGCGATAGCGTGTAGACGGAGCGTCCGGTTAGTGAATTAATATTGAAGACGCGATAGCGGGTAGACAGAGCGGCCGGTTAGTGAATTAATATTGAAGACGCGATAGCTGGTAGACGGAGCGAAGAGGGTGGAGGGGTAGCATACGGGTATCAGTTCTACTCTTTTTAAGCTGATTTTTTTAGTGGCTTCCTTAGAGTTTGCCGTATATATTTACAATTAACCAGGTCCACTTTCAAATAATACTATCTTAGTTCACGAGTAGTGCAAGTACCATATAGTAACAAAACATTCCTACTGCTTTCTCCATCCCTTGTATCATAATGGCCATTCATTTCACCTATACATAAGCTATAATCATCTAATGCATGTTGCTATTATTTTAAACAAACTATTACCTGTTAGCTCAGTTATGAATATTAAAAGTTTTTATTTCATTTTCACTCATTCATTGTCCAATACTCTTCCTTTTTTAAAAATATAGATTCAGGTTTCTGAACTATATATCATTTTCCTTCTTTCTGAAGAACTTCTTTGAATATTTCTTGCAAGGCAGGTCTACTGGAGACAAATTCCCTCACTGTTTGCTTGTCTGAGATGGTCTTTATTTTTCCTTTACTTTTGAAGGATAATTTCACAGGATACAGAATTCTAGGTTGGTGATTTTTCTCTCTCTCAACACTTTAGCTATGTCACTCCATGCTCTTCTTGCTTGTGTGGTTTCTAAGAAGTAAAATCTAATTCTTATTTTGGTTCCTCTTTTGTAAGCCCTTCCCCCATCCCTGGCTTCTTAGAAGATTTTTTTTTCTTGATCTTTGACTTTCTGCGGTTTGAATGATATACCTAAATATATTTATTTTGGCATTTATCTGTGTGTGTTCTCTGAGCTTCCTGGGTCTGTGGTTTGGTGTCTGACATAAGTATGGGGAACTCCCAGTCATTTTTGTTTCAAATATTTCCTCTGTTCCTTTATCTCTTTCTTCTCCTGGTATTCTCATTACGCATATATTACGCCTTTTGTAGTTCTTGGACATTATGGTCCGTTTTGTTTTTTTAAGTCTTTTCCTCCTTTACCTTTAATTTCTGGAAGTTTCCATTGATATACCATCAGGGATTCTTTCCTCAGCCATCTCCAATCCCATGCATTCTTTATTTCTGTTGCAGGTTTTTGCTTGACCTCGCATTTTAAAAAGTATTTCTTAGAATTTTTCTCTCTCTGCCTAAACTACCCATCTTTTTTAGCATGTTAAGCTACTTTTCCCATTAGAGCCCTTTGCATATTAATTAGAATTACTTTACATTCCTAATCCCTAATCTGATCATTCCAACATTGGTGTCATATCTTAGTCTGTTTCCAGTGCTTGCTGTATCTCATCACTCTATGTTCTTTGCTTTTGGAATGCCCTGACATCTTTTGCTGAAAGCTGGACATGACATACTGGCTAAAGGAACTTGGTAAATAGGCTTTCGGTGAAGTGATAAGGGTAGGGGCAGTGGTTAGGGTGTTGGCCCTACACTGAAGGGTCTTGGGTTTGATCTCTGGCCCCAGCCCATGTGGGAGGCCACCAATCACTGTGTCTCTCTCACATGGATGCTTCTATTTCTCTCTCCCCTGCCTCCCTCCCTCCTTTCCTTCCCCTCCCTAGAAGTCAATGGGAAAATATCCTCTGTGAGGATTAACAACAGAAAGATCCTAGATGCTGTGAGCAGGTGAAGAAGCCACATAGCAGATGGACCTGTGCCTCCTTCTTTCATGTCTGTGTTCCCCTCCTGCTCTCGCTTCTGCACAGAGGAACCCACAGCGGTTCTGCAGCTGCGCTGAGTCCCACTCCCTGTGCTCCCACAGCCCAGGCACGGCTCCCACGGCTCTTTCAATGGGAAAGATCCGCGCTGAACTCTTCAAACCTTGACTGAGTGTCTGCTGTTTGCTGGGCACAGGATAGATGCTGGGTGGTGATCCCTCTGGTCCCAGGAGCATTAAGGATGGTGATCCCTCTGGTCCCAGGAGCATAAAAGGTGGTGATCCCTCTGGTCCCAGGAGCATAAAGGGTGGTGATCCCTCTGGTCCCAGGAGCATAAAGGGTGGTGATCCCTCTGGTCCCAGGAGCATAAAGGGTGGTGATCCCTCTGATCCAGGAGCATAAAGGGTGGTGATCCTACTGGTCCGAGAGCATAAAGGGTTCCCCCCACGAGAACCGTCCTCAGGGAGATGCTGGCTGCAGGTTCTGAGAACCAGTCTCTCCTCTGTTCCTGCAGCCCGGGCAGGTGCGCACGCAGGCTGGGCCGGCGCCGACATGGAAGAACCAAGCTGCTAACCAGCCATGGAACTGCCGCCACAAGCCACACGCAGGCGGGTGTCCAGGGAGCTCTGCGTTCGTGGGCCAGGCATGCGGCCCTGCGCTGCTCGCCTGGGGGTCACGTGCTGGGCCCCTGGGCACCGAGCAGAAGCAGAGGAGCGTGCCCTCCACCAGCCAGCTCCCCTGGCGGGCACAGTGGCAGCTCCCCTGGCGGGCACCGCGGCGGCTCCCCTGGCGGGCACAGTGGCAGCTCCCACAGTTCAGGGCAGCTGAACGTGGGGCTCCATCCTGGACCGGATCAGACGTGGTATTTGGGGGTTCCTGTCCCACGGTGAACCCGAGGACACTGGTGCCCACCTGAGGCCAGTGTGGCTCCAACATCCCGTCACATCAACTGAGGCTCGGTGTTCGGCTGGTGATGGGTCTCCAGCTCCACGTTCCAGACCCTCGTGCTTCTAGAATCTTGGCCTCAGGCAACAAAAAGCCAGGTTCCTTTTCCAGGCTCCCACCCAGGTCCCTGACCTCAAGCCCAGGGCTGGCTCCTGGCTGCCGTCTGTGTGGTCGCACGCTGGGTGCGCCCCGGGGCCCACCTTCCTGCTGACCGCGGACAGAGAGCCCGTGGGTCGGAGGCTCCCAGGCTCCGTGCTCTGTGTCCGCGAGCCAGGCCCGCTTTCTATTTTTATGCCTTATCGGCCGTGGCTGTGCACTCGGCCCGGGAGGGATCAGAGCTGAGCACTGAGCCGTCGCGTCCAGAACAGCCTGCTGTCCTCACGCTCCCCCTCACGGCCTGCGGCACGGCACTCGGCGAAGCTGTTTCAGGTCCACACGGACGCAGGGGGTCCCGCGAGCAGGCCTTCTCCAACAGAACCGAAGAGGCCACGTGCCTCGGCTCCGGTTGGTGAACGGACGGTCGTCTGCCGGCCGGGCCCCGCAGGCCCCGAGTCTGCGCCAGGTCGGTTTTGAGGGCAGCTTTGCTGCCAAGAGAAGTAGAGCCTGCACAGCCTGGCATCTGTGAAGACAAGCCCCTCCCCAGACACGCGGTGTCCACGAGTCCTTGGGCTTCTGCAAACCCCGAGAGCAGCGGAGGATGAAGGGCTGCTCTGCCACCGCTGCGCTGGCGTGACGGACGCGCGCCTCACACCCATGCCTCCTGCTTACCCTCCCGGCCCAGCGTCCCGTTAAATCAACTCGGCTCAGCAAACGTTCACTGAGGCTCCGTCGGGCTCAGGCACCCCCTGGTCTGCTCTATGCCTGGGCCAGAAAGGGGCACCCCCAGATCACGGATAGATGAGCAACCATTATCCAATCAAGAAGTAATCTATGGCCTGGCCGGCGTGGCTCAGGGGTTGAGGGCCGACCTATGAACCAGGAGGTCACGGTTCAATTCCCGGTCAGGGCACATGCCCGGGGTGCAGGCTCCATCCCCAGTGTTGGGTGTGCAGGAGGCAGCCAATCAATGATTCTCTCTCATTATTGATGTATTTCTCTCTCTCTCTCCCTCTCCCTTCCTCTCTGAAATCAATTAAAAAATATTTTTAAAAAAAGAAAAGAAAGCTGGTGAGTGGACCACTGAGGACAGATGGAGAGGGTTACATTAGCCCAGGACCCCCTGTCGGATTCCGGGGAGACGCTGCTGTGCGCTGCCTTGGGCGGGGGCTGCAGCAATGAAAGGGGAGAGTGGTCCTAGGAGCACTGGGTGGGGAGGGCTGCAGTCAAAGGCGATGCCTGTGCCATTGGAACCAGCACAGCTGTCCCCAATGGGGAGAAAAGGTCACTTCTCCCAGAAAGTCTTGTGTGTGTTGGTGGCAGGGGATGAGGCCGGTGGGGAGAGAAGGGGGCGGGCGTTTTAGCTCTACTCTGCAGGGGCGGGGGGGGGGGGGGAGTTGGACATAGCTGATTGGGTGCCTACACCCTGCCCATGTAGGAGCTCAGTAAATATTGAACTGGACTGACTAGTGATCAAAGAAGAAATGTACTTATTGAGAAAAATTCTTTCTTAAAAAGATTTTTGTTGATTTCAGAGAGGAAGGGAGAGAGGGAGATAGAAGCATCAATGATGAGAGAGAGTCACTGATGGGCTGCCTCCTGCACACCCCACCCTGGGGATCAAGCCCGCAACCTGGGCCTGTGCCCTGACCGGGAATTGAACTGTGACCTCCTGGTTCATAGGTCGACGCTCAACCACTGAGCCGTGCGGGCCGGGCAGAGAAAAATCCTAAGGAAAGGGGTCTAAGCTCAGGTTAGGACAACACCTAGAGTGAGGGTTCCATCTGAGAGGCAGGGGGCCACCCAGACCCTTTCCCTGTTACAGATGGCGCACGGAGGGGCGTTTGGCGTTTGCTTTTCTGAAGCTTCCCTGTACAGGTTTCCTCTCGCCCTCCTCCGCGTCACCCCAGCACCGCCCAGACTTCTCCCCTCATCATCCGTTCCTCCTGGGAGACCTGCAGCCGCCACGTCCACCCATCAGGCGAGGGCCCTGCCTGGGCACAGGAGCCACGCCGACGGCCACGAACAGTCACATTTCCAGAAAGTGACCGTGGTGCACGTTCCCAGAACGGCTGCCCGCGCTGGTTAGACTCAGGCTGGCCAGTCCTCCCACGCAGGGACCCTGGCCACACACGCCCTGTGTGACCGGGAGCTGGAGGCACACCAAGGTAACGTCACGCGTGCAAGGAGCCGGAGAGATGCTAATCTCAGGCGGCAGCTCCGTCCCGGCTAAGCCCTGGCACAGGCTGCTTTTGTGCCTTAAAACCCGCAGCGCGTAAAGGGACTCTGCCTCCCCCTGGGCCCTGGACCCACTGGGCTTAAACATCACATAGGGACAATGTTTATATTGCGACGTCAAGCGCCGTCCGCATGGGGTAGTGAGCTTTTGCCGTGGATCACATTCCAGACTGTAATTAACGTATCCACGTTCCCATCAGCACAGCCTATTCCAGGACAGAGCGGGGGGGGGGGGGGGGGGGGTGCTGGTATTTCTTTGGGAAATGTTTCTTAATTGGTTTTGTGTTCTGTTCATAACAAGGTGAAGGTTGTGGTTATTTGTCAGGTGCAAGGGCAGCTGGGATGCCCGAACGGGTGAGCCCATGGCCAGCTGCGTGTGTTCCCTGGGTGACGCAACGCTGCCAAGGGTTAGTGCCAACGTCCCAAGACTCGGGCAGAGGCAGCTTAAGTGACTATTTTAATGGGCAGTCATTTTTCTTTTAAAAAAATATATTATATTTTTATTGATTTCAGAGAGGAAGGAAGAGGGAGAGAGAAACATCAACCATGAGAGAGAATCACTGATCGGCTGCCTCCTGCTCGCCACACACTGGGGATGGAGCCCACAACCTGGGCCTGTGCCCCGACCGGGAATCCAACCCTGACCTCCTGGTTCATAGGTCGATGCTCAACCCCTGAGCCACGCAGACCAGGCCCGGGCCTTGTCTTTTCACTTAACATTAACCAGGGAGCCCTCGTGCTGTTGCAGGTTATTTCCTACGCATTGTCTCAGTGGCTGCATACGCTCTCCCACGACGTAGTGTGATGTTCTGTCCGGGGAACCACAGGTAACTGTTTTCCTAGTTGAGACGTTTAGGTTCTAGTATGTGAGTAGAACTAGGAAGAACCTTTCCTATGTGTGGAGCTTTCCCACGGTTCAGGTCCTCTCCACAGAACGGATTCCACGCAGGACAATTTCACAGCAAGGCTGTGGACGCTTTCAGACTTTCAGAGTGGCCATGTGGGTGCTACTAGCACCCAGGACGCAGGGGTGCCGCCAGGCTGAGTCTGAGAGGGGCAACGCTGGATGGACCCCTCGCCCAGCCCCAGGAGAAGTGATGGGCCGGGGAGACCGCGGGCTCCGGACAATTTGTCTTGGCTCAGGGCAGGAGCTTTGCCACCGGCCGCCTGTTGTGGGACTTGCCCCAGGTGTCTGTGTGTGTGGGGGGAGGGGACATTGCGTGGTTTGCCCCTCTGAGCGAGAAGGGCAGTTCCCAGGGCCCCAAGCACTTTGGAGCACAGGTGCCAGGGCCTGATTCCCGAACGGGGACCCCGCCAGCCTGGTCCTCAGCTGCAGCCCAGGCAGGGCCGACACCCACCCGCAGGTGCTCAGTAAATGCCCAGCAGGTGCGGCCACAGCTGGGGGGCGGGCGCCGCTCAGAGAAGTCAGCGGGGTTGTGAGCGGACTTGGAGCCATGGGGGGAGCTGTCTGCAGGGCGCTGGTTCCGAGGGCTGGGGATCCCCCCTCTCCCCCCAACAGGCAACAGCGCTTCTCGCCTGCCAGCCCCCAACTCCGGCAGGGAGGCCTGGCTGGCGGAGCGGTAACGGGACCTGCTGCCGCTGGAGCCAAGCGCTTGGGCAGGCGCAGGAGACCGGGCGGCAGCAGGCGGCCTGGGGTCCCGGACCGCGGGGGGCGGGGCGGGGCGGGGCGCCCGCTGGGGGGGAGGCCACTCCCGCTGGTGGGGAGGCCCCGCCCGCCCGCCGCGCACTGGGCCTGGAGGGCGCCGTCCGGGCTGGGCTGTCGGTGCCCTGCGCTCGGCCTGCCCGCACGTCACCGCCGCGCACCCGCTCTCTCGGCGTCCAGACCCGGTAAGTCCAGGGCTCCTCGCGGGCTCACGGTGCCCCCGACGGGCGGCCCGAAGGGGACTCCAGGGACCGGTCTGAGCCCAGGGCGCCCCGGGCGCCCCCAGACAGGAGGCGCGCGACCCGGCGGTGGAGGCTCCCTGCTCTCCGTCTCCCCGCGGACCGCAGCCGGCACAGAACCTCGGGCACCTCCGTGAGGACAGCGCTGCCGCTGCTGCTGACCACAGACGCTCTTGCAGGGAGTTTAGGAAACACCCAGAAGCTTCCACAGGAAGGGAACCCGCACCACCCGCCCGCCGGGGCCGGGGCCGGGGCCGCGAAGGGACTTGGGGTGCCGGTGGCTGCTGGCTGCCTTGGCGAGGAGCGCGCGGTCCCGGCGGGTCCCGGGAAAGGCAGGGGGCGGAGCGCACGCCGGTGTCTGATCTGGAGTTCGGTGCCGGTGCCGGCACACGGGCAGCTTCTAGAGAAAGTTGGCGGAGGCAGCCACGTGCTGGGGAGGCCCCCTCCCTCCGTCCCCCCCCCCGCCCCCGCCCCCGCGGGTCTCCAGGCTCCGGTGTGACTGAGTTTAGGTCGAGTCTGCACTGGGGTGAGGAAGGCGCGTCCAGCTCCATGGCGAGGGGCCTGTGCCCGCGCTGTGGCCACGGTCACGGTCACCGCGTGGGAGCTCCGTGGGCCCCGCTGCTTTCGTCACGGGATGAGCTGCCAGAGGCGCCGCGCTCCGGCCTGGTTCCGCCCACAGCACAGACCCGCCCGCCTCATGCTGTTCCGCAGAGGGTCCCGGTGGGTCCCGGTGGGTCCCGCAAGGCTCTCCAAGTTCCCAGAGCGGTCGGTGTGCCTGCCTCCCGCGGGTCAGTAGGACGCGAACTGTTCCGAAACCCAAGTGCCCTCGGCGGACATCAGCGGACTCACCGTGGTCCCCCCGGACCCCCACCCCACCTCCACGCCCCTGCAGGTGGAGCTGGGAGAGCTCTGCGTGTGCGGGCGTCTGTGTGTGCGGGTGTCTGTGTGTGCGGGCGTCTGTGTGTGTGGGTGTCTGTGTGTGTCTGCATGCAGGCATCTGTGTGTGCGGGCGTCTGCGTGTGCGGGTCTGTGTGTGCGGGCATCTGTGTGTGCGGGCATCTGCGTGTGCCGGCGTCTGTATGTGCTGGGGGTTGAACACACCACATGCCTGCGTCCTGGGAGTATGTATGGTGCTCCTACCGCGGCCAGACACTGTTCCGGCCTCCAGGCTGCCATGGGGAGCAAGGCGGGCAAAGACCCCTCCGAAGCTCACGTCTTGGTGGGAGACAAACACTAAACAATGTTACCTGAGCAGGTGAGAGCGCAGGGGGAGGGGAAGCGGCGCCCAGGAGTGGGGAGGTGGGGGGGGGGGGGACATTGTGCTGCTATCAGTCGCCATGCATCACAGCTTCGGGAGCAAGGTGGCCGATATTCATCACACACATTTCAATACGCAAAACACATACTACTAATGGAATACATACATAATATAAACAAAAATGGCTTAACTCAGTGGTTCTCAACCTCCTGGCCCTTTAAATACAGCTCCTCATGTGGTGACCCAACCATAACATTATTTTCGTTGCTACTTCATCACTGTCATGTTGCTGCTGTGATGAATCGCCATGTCAATATCTGATCTGCAGGATGGGCTTAGGCGGCCCCTGTGGAAGGGTCATTCGCCCGCCAAAGAGTCGCGACCCACAGGCTGAGAACCGCTGGTTTAAATTTTACTGTATGAAAACCTGCCATGTGGATAGAGGCTTTCACTTGTTCTCCCCGCCCCCCATCTCCTCCCAGAGTGCATTAGGCTTTACCTGTTATTTGCCCTCACGTTGCCTTGCTTCAGCCCTAGCGCTCTGCCCTCCCATTTGGTTGGGCAAACCGGCCTGGCAGCACCTGGAGTTGGAGTGGGGCTGGGTGAGCAAGTCCCACCTCGCCGAGTGCTGGCAGCAAATGCCCAGACCAATGGTAACAGGGCCCGTTAGGACAGGAGGGATGGGCAGGGCGCTGTGGGGGTCAAAGAGGGCAGGCGTCAGGATGGGGTTCACAGGCGAGGGCCCAGTAGAAGGTTGACAGGCAATATGGTGGCCACGCCTTTCTCGCAGAGAAACTGGCAAAATCGAGAGGCAGGAAGTGGGGCTTGTTCGCGCCCCACAAAGCCCTGGGGGTGGCCAGGGTAGACCCCACTGGTCCCGTGTTCAGAGGGAAGCAGGGCTCCCTGCATGCATTTAACCTGCTGAAGGAGAGTCCGCTGCCTCCCTCCCTGTGACCTCCCCTGCCCCCGGGGCCGGGAACCTGCTTCACCCCCTCTCCCCACCAACTTCTCGTCCTGTCCCGTGTGGTTTGATGGCCCCTCTCCCACTCCAGGTTCGCATTTCCGCCCCTCACACCCGAAGCCCCTCCCCGTCACCCCCGGAGAGGCTGGGAAGCGCCTGGTCCTCTGAGGGACCCCTGCCCGCCCAGGCCCCGCAGGGGGAGCAGGGAGCCCAGTTGGCTCTTGGACAGCAGCTGAGCCCTGTGCAGGCTGCATCTGCGTCCTCCTCCCTGAGACCCTGACTGCCCTCAGGATGCGCTGCCCCCAGGAGGCCACATGGGAGACCCAGATGGAGCTGGCGACCACCGGGAAGGGTTGGGCCTGTGGGCTCATTCCTGCAAGGAGGCCGTGTGTCTCCAGAATTCGGACATGGTGTCCTGGTGAGGATGCGAACGGCTGACAGCTGCTTCAAAGGAAAATTGGTGCATGGAGTTCTTTTTTTAAAACTATACTTTTATTGATTTCAGAGAGGAAGGGAGAGGGAGAGGGAGAGAGAGAGAGAGAACCATCAGTGATGAGAAAGAATCATTGATCGGCTGCCTCTTGCACACCCCACACTGGGGATGGAGCCCGAAACCAGGGCCTGTGCCCTGACTGGGAATCGAACCCTGACCTCCTGGTTCATGGGCCGATGCTCAAACACTGAGCCATGCCGGCTGGGCAACTCATAGAATTCCTGACCCACTAAGACCATATCCACCCACATTGGGCTTTTCCAGAACTGTTTTTACCCCGAGTTTGCTTCCTGAAACAGCTCAGGCCTACTGATGGTTTCCAGGCCTGATGCTCTTTCAAGAAAATGCTGGAGGAATGCTGTTATGATAGGAATGTCCCTCCCTCTCTCCCCAGTAAGTACCTGGAGGCCCGGGGGGCCCAAGGGGCATAGGGTCCATCTAGGACCGAGCCGGGCTGGACCTCAGGATCCCAGACTCCAAGCCTGACTCCCCCGCCCCTACTCAACCCAGGACCTGTCGCTCTGCGGACACAGCGTGGGGCCCCACAGCGCCGGCCGGCCGGGCCCTGCTCAGGAAGCATGCAGAGGTGGTGCTGGGAAGTCGCTCTGAGAGCTCCCGGCTGCTATCGGTGCTGATAGGCGCAGGGCCGGACCATGTGGGGGGATGCAGGGCTGCCTGGCGCCCCCTGCCCCGCGCTGGCACAGAGGGGCCTCACAGAGCCAGGGCCTGGGGTCCAGCAGTCTCCACATGCACCTGTGAGTCAGCATAATGTGCACCTGTGAGTCAGCACAACGGCCGGAGCCCCCAGGGATCCTGGCAGCTCTGGGTCCGAGCTCTGAGAATGTGCAGCGCAGCCCGAGCATCCAAGGGTTGTGTTTGGAGCCAGAGCCTCCGGTTCCTGCTGCTCCTGCGCCCCAGTCCCTTCAGGTGCGAATGGCGGTGGCTCCCCGTGGGCAGGGGACCCTGATGGCACATTTGGGGCCGGAGCCAGGCCCATGTGGTGCCGGGAGCCGGTCCATGCTTGCTGTTTCAAGGGACCTGGCATATATGGCATACTGTTCTTAATATGTTTGCTCACCTTCTTGGCACTATGTGTTTTAACCAAGGTCTCTGAGAAAGGTTGTTTCCCCAGGTAGGGATTTTCCCCTGAGTTAGGGAGGGAATAAAACCTCTTAACTAAGTGCCAGGTGGGTAATTAATCACTTTAACTACGAACAATCATGCTTAAGCTACATAATCTTTACTCCCTGGAATGGAGATAAGAAACGCCCTAACCTTTGTAATAGAGATTGATAGGGTTGAATCAACTGGTATAAATACAGATGTAATAAGACAGCAAGACACAGAACTTAGAATACGGAACCAAGAGAGTCAGAACTTAGAATACAGAACTTAGAACACAGAACTTAGGAGAGACAGAACCTAGGCACAGAACCTACACAGAACTAGAGACAGAAGAACTTCGCTGGAGAGAACATGGCAAAAGATCCTGGACTGAACCTGACTACAGAAATGGGCAAGAGAACCTGTCTAGAACCTGGCTACTGAACCTGCCTGGAGAACCTAGCAAGAGAACATGGACACAGAACCTGGCTGGAGAACCTGGAGAACCTGGCTGGAGAACCTAGCAAGACAACTGGCCACAGAACCTGGCTGGAGATCCTAACCAGAACTTCGCTGGAGATCCAGACCAGAACTTGACTGGAGATCCTGGCTAGGCTGCTGATCAACTGAACGCTATCTCCGTATCATTCCTTCTTCGCCGACTCCGTCCACACCTTTGGGGACCCCTGGACCTGCTGGGGCTGGACCCCAGCAATGTGGGTAGACCCAGTTTTACTAGATCTGGGAGGCCGGTTCCTCAGCTTTTTTGAGCCCAAGTAGGACACCCATTCCTCTGTAAAGACCAGACAGCCGCCTCTCCTGCACTAAGTCTTTGCATTTAGGTGCATTTTTGAGAAGAGGCGTGGCCTTGGGTGCGTCCGCTCCCCTCTGTGGATCCTAGTTGCCTGTGAGTCGAGGTGGTTGGGGCCGTGGCTCTCTGGGTTCACCTGAGTCCACGTCTCCACGCTGGCCCTGGGCAGCGTGTCCCTCCCGTGGAGGGAACGTGGGAATGGACACGCAGCCCCCACTGGCATGCAGATTGGATCCGGGTCATTAAAACTGCGCTGGCGATGCCAGGCTGGTGCCAGGCTCATTTTGAGGCTCATTACACAAAAACACCACGTGACCCAGCGTGCAGGCCCTGGGGGCACCGAGGGCCTTTAGCAAACGCCGCACAATAAATTAAGAGCAAAGTAAGAAACAGATTTTCTTTACTATTTCGGAGTCGTTGCTTGAAGGCAGCTGATGAACTTGACTTCTCGGGGCCGGCGTGAAGCCCTGACAGGCGGGCCGTGGGTTCGGATGCCACGTGAGTTAGGACGGGGGCAGCTGGGCTGCGGCGAGGACATGGGAATTTCTCTCGAAATTTCTCTTCAGATTTCACAGGGACATGCAAGCCCAGAGCAGAGAACCTGAAAAACAAATGAGAAAATTATGGAAAATTTTGCTATGAAATTATGTTCCTCTTTTTTTTTTTTTTTTTTTTTAGAAAAGATTTTTTTTAAGAGAGGAAGGGAGAGGGAGAGAGAGAGAAACATCAATGATGAGAGAGAATCATGGGTCAGCTGCCTCTGAACGCCCCACTCTGGGAATCAAGCCCACAACCCGGGCCTGTGCCCTGACCAGGAATGGAACCGTGACCTCCTGGTTCCTAGGTCAACACTCAACCCCTGCGGGCATGTTTCTCTTCTTATAACATTTTCCCGGTGCCCTGCCGCTCAGAAGATGGAGGGGTCAATGTCCTGAGGCCCCACCCCGCAGCCCAGAGGTTCCCGGGGGCTTTCAGGAACCCAAGGGCAGCGCCGTCTTCGGAGGTGGGATCGGGCCTCTGTAGTTTGTAAAGCTCCCGCTGAGCCAGGTAAGTCCCGGGTTGAGGTTCCCAGGCCGGCAGCTTGCAGCACCCGGAACCTGTCAGAGAGGCACCTGCTCAGGCCCAGGCCTCCCGGGTCAGCCATGCGGGTGGAGCGGCGCTGCGTCTCCTCCCGGTGATGCTAAGGCGCTGAGGTCGCGCGCACTGGTGCAGCCGGGCATGCGTGGCCGGCAGGTTTTCAAAGCGCGCGTTTCCGGTTGCTTCTCCTCCACGGAAAAGCCGTGGGTGTTGAGGGACAGGGCTCGGCGTGGCGAAGGCCCGGGATGAGCAGTTGCAGAGGTTCCCTAACTCGCCGCGGCTCTAACCCGCCCCCGGGGGATCGCCGGCCACAGTCCTAGTCTCACGCGGGGACGGTGACGGTGACGGTGACGGAGTGACAAGAACGCCCTGGCAGTAGTTGGCCGCAGGACTCCTTGCCAATTGGGGCAGCTCTGGGTTTTTGGAAAGTTATAGTATCAGCCCAAGGCCTGCTCTCTGGGCAGGGCTCTATGAGTGGCTGCCAGTCATTTGGGGGGCATGGGGGACGTTGTGTGTGGGTGGCTCAGCTGCCCCGCAGCCCTGGGCTGAGCTTTAGAGAAAAAGGGAAAGGCCACCCCGCCGTCCCTGCCCGCCCTGGTCAGAGGGGCAAGCGCTGGTTGGCATGAGCCTCCTGCCGCTTAATCCCTCCCAGACTCCCAGGCCCCGGCGGCAGGAAAGGCGGCAAACACACGTGTTTCTGCGTTTGCCCGCTTCTCTGTGGGTGAGGGAGCCACGGGGTCCGCTGTGGGAGAGCCACCCCCAACCCCAACCCCAACCCCGGGCTGCGGCTTCCTGACGGGGTGGGAAAGCCACTGGGTGCCACGTGCGGTCGGCCACTCCCCTGGTCCGGAACCACGCCCAATGTCAGAGATCTTGCTCCCACTCTCCAAAGAGAGAGCCAGGGCTGAGTTGGCCAGTGAACCTGCCGGGTCCCATGGCCGGGGCGCCAGGAGCAGGTGTCATTCCCACATCGGGGCGCACTCTGCCCCTCCCCTCGCGGCCCACACCTGTGAGGGGCTTAGCTACGCTCTGAGGCAGCGCCGGGCGTCTGCTCACTAGAAAATCGGGAGACCCAGGCCCCACCGTCAGAGCTCACAGCCGGCGCCTGTGCAGGGAGGCCAGGGGACAGGGCCGGGGACAGAGGGACACAGCGGCCTCCCAGGTGAGGTGTGGATGGTGCCGACCCGGCCCAGGCATCAGGGAAGGCTTCAGGGAGGAGGTGACAGCTGAGCTGAAGTTTGAAACCTGACGAGGCACCACGTGGAGTTCATGGGCTGGAAGCAGGAGCAGCCGGTGCTGGAGAAGGGACGGCGGGTCCAGGGTCCCAGAGGCGGCCGGCAGGGCTGGGGCCTGGGGTCTGGGCAGAGCTAACAGCGGAGCGGGGTTGGGGGGCGGGGAAGGCCCCTCACTGGGGGTGGCAATAGCTCGCTGAGGCGCTGAGGCGAGCCGCTCTGTCTCCCAGGAGGGGGCGTGGGGTCAGAGGAGCCGGGATGGCGGCAGGGGAGTGAGTCCTTGGCAGGTGACTGGCCTCACTGCTCTGGGGCTCGAAGGGGCCTGGGGTCATGGCCAGGGCGTGAGCCTGGAGGAGCAGGGGCAGGGACCAGGGAGAGCTGGAGGGAGAGAGAGGAGGCGACAGCCAATGCGGGTGCAGCAGCTCTCAGGGAGGGGGAGGAGGGAGGGGGAGGACAGAGGGGGAGGAGAGAAGGGGATGGAGGGGGAGGAGGGAGGGGGAGGATAGAGGAGGATGGGGGGAGGAGCACGAGGAGCAGCGGCACACGCCACACGCCACGGGTGCCATGCCTCGGTGGGAAGGGAAGGAAGGCGGGCGCGCACAGAACACGAGTGGACAGCCACGGTGCTGAGGAGGGAAGGGAAGGAGGAAAGCCGGGGGCACGGAACCCGACACCAGCACATAATGTGTTATCTGCTCAGGCTGCTGCCCAGAACACCAGGCTGGGACTTGCACAGACGTTTATTCTCTCACGGTTTTGAGGCTGGAAAGTCCAAGATCAAGGTCCCGGTGGGGCTCGGTGTCGGGCTTGCAGGTGGCCGCCTGCTCACGGTGTCCTCGCCGGGCAGGGGGAGCGAGGCACTCTTCCTCTTCCTGTAAAGAGGAGGCCCCACCCCGAGTGCCCCCTTTAACCTCAACGACCCCGTAGCGCCCCTCTCTCCAGGGACAGTCACTTTGGGGGGGAGGGCTACTTATGAATTGGGGGAGGGGACACGATTTGGACCTTAGCATGTGAGCTAAAATGCACACAGACGATGTGTCTATCACAGGCCCTCATTCTGGTGGTCGCCTGTGGAGGTAGCGGGTGGGACTGGTGGATGGAAATAAAAGGGAATCAATTTACCAACTGACCAATCAAGACAGGCCATTGTGCAGACCCGGGGGTGGCACGTGGCATGGACCCAGGCGTGTGGGAAGGCACCTGAGCTTTTTTGTGTGTTTTTTTTAATTGATTTCAGGGAGGAAGGGAGAGGGAGATGGAAACATCAGTGATGAGAGAGAATCATGGATCGGCTGCCTCCTGCACGCCCCGCACTGGGGATCGAGCCCACAACCCGGGCCTGTGCCCTGACCGGGAATCAGACCCTGATCTCTTGGTTCGTAGGTCAACACTCAACCACTGAGCCATGCCGACTGGGCGGCACCTGAGGTTTTAAAAATTGCCCGTGTCGCCCTGACCGGTCTGGCTCAGTGGATAGAGCGTCGGCCTGCGGACTGAAGGGTCCCAGGTTCGATTCCGGTCAAGGGCATGTACCTTGGTTGCGGGCACATCCCCAGTAGGGGGCGTGCAGGAGGCAGCTGATCAATGTTTATCTCTCATCGATGTTTCTAGCTCTCTGTCCCTCTCCCTTCCTCTCTGTAAAAAAATCAATAAAATATATTTTTTAAAATCGCCCGCCTCTGTGTGCGTGGTGCGTGGGTTTGGGCCAAGACGTGCATTCTGATCTCAAGTTGCCCTTTTCTTCTACAGAGTCTCCCGGGATCTCGCTCTCCGCGGCGGCACCTGAAGTCCAGGATGAGCCTGCCGAACGCCACCGCCGTGACCCCGCTCCTGGCCAGGCTGTGGCGGGAGACCACCCACCCGGGCGGCAACGCGTCCGACCCGGCCCGCCGCTCCCCGGGCGACAGCGCTGGTGAGATGGAGGCTCTCTACATCCTCATGGTGCTGGGCTTCTTCGGCTTCTTCACGCTGGGCATCATGCTGAGCTACATCCGCTCCAAGAAGCTGGAGCACTCCCACGACCCCTTCAACGTGTACATCGAGTCCGACTCCTGGCAGGAGCAGGACAAGGCGCTCCTGCAGGCGCGCGTCCTGGAGAGCTTCCGGGCCTGCTCCGTCATCCCGAACCCGCTGGCCGTGGAGCGGCCCCACGCGCACCTGCCCGGGGCGAGGCCTCCGTCGTGACCGGGTGGGGGAACTGGACAGGGCCCCCGGACAGTCCGATTCCTCTAACCCCGGACAGTCCCATTTCTCTCTCGTACTCTGTATGGTATGGACACTTTTTTTTTTTTTTTTGCTGTTATGAGGGTGAGGGGTGGGTTAGTAGCACTATTTCTCTAAAATCACATTCATTCTCTCGGAGACTGTCAGCAATCCCCCAGGTCCTGGCCTCTGGGGGTAAGAGCTGCATTTCCCAGACTCCCTTGCAGCTATCAAGGTCCTGTGATGAAGTTCTGGCCGGTAGAAGTGGGACAGAGGAGGGCAATTTCTGAGTGATGCTTGAAAAGAGAAGGACACGTCCTCCCTCCACTCCCCTTCCCTGCCTCCCAGGGGCGGGGCCTGGGGAGAGGGGAGGCAGCTCGGCTCCAGGACCGGAGGGTGTGTTCACAGATGCAGTCTCTGGGCAGTGCCACGGCAGGTTCTCCCATCCTTTCTGGACGCCCGCCCGCTCAGACTTCATAGGAAAAGGAAACCAGCTCCCATCTTCCTTAAGATGCTTTTGGTTTACGTTAAAGCAGCAGAACCAATATTCTAAGTAACATGTACTAAGATGCAGGAGAAAACGAACCCCACTTCAGAATGCATACCAGGAGGAAGGCGCTGGGTGATCATGGCAGGAGGGAGGGTGCCCCTCCCCCCCACGGGCCCAGGGGCAGAGAGGGTGTGGGCCAGTGGCACCGCCTGGGGCCGAGGTGGCAGGGCCTTGCGAGGTGTGCGCCCACGGTGGCTGACCCATGTCCCCCCAAGACATTCGTTCACGCCCCCGGGCCCTGCAGGGGTGGTTATTGGGAAACAGGTCTTTGCCGATGGCATCAAGGAAGATGAGGCCATTGGGTGACTGATGTCCTCAAAGAAGAGGGAGGTCTGGACCCGGACACACAGGAGAGCCCCGTGTGCCCACGGAGCAGAGACTGGAGTGACGCAGCCACAGCCACAGCCACAGCCACAGCCACGGTCACCTGGGTGACGCCACCACCGAAGCTGGAGGAGGCGAGGAGGAGGCCCCTGCAGGTCACGAGGAAGCGTGGCCTAGGACCGCTTGACTCCGACCTCTGGCCCCCAGAACTGGGAGGCCACGGGTTTCTGTGGTTTCAGGCCGCACGGTGTGGCTTCTCTGTTACGGCAGCCACGGGAAACGCAGGAATCACCCAGTGCCCCTCCCCCCACCCCCTCCCCGACAGCTGCTTTCCTCCCGCCTCCTTCCCCTCGCCGATGAGGTGGGAAGGGGCTGAGTGGGTGCAGGGAACATACCCGCTTCTCTTCCGCAGTAGAAGGAAGCCTCCTTAGCCCGACCTAAGAGTCCAGAGCCATGTGCCGTGGGTTTCAGCCTCCTGCTCCAGCGGCACAGCAGCGTGTACATGGACAGCCGTGGCCATGGGCAGCTTTAGCTACGGGCAGCCTTGGCCACGGGCAGCATATAGATGGACAGCCATGGCCACAGGCAGCATTAGCCATAGGAAGCCTTGGTCACGGGCAGTGATGGCCACGGGCAGCATGTAGATGGACAGCCGTGGCCACGGGCAGCATATAGATGGACAACCGTGGCCACGGGCAGCATGTAGATGGACAGCCGTGGCCACGGGCATTATTAGCCACAGGCAGCCTTGGTCACAGGCAGTGATGGCCACGGGCAGCGCTAGCACTCTGGGACCCCTTGCATGCTCACCTGCTTGGGCATTCCTAAATCCCATATAATAAAGAGCTAATATGCAAATGGTCATTGCACCCTCATGCCCTCCCGCCCTCACGCCGAGGCCGGGGGACCTGAGGCTGCGCCCCCCGCCCTGTGGGGCTTGATTGGGTGGGGGGCGGGGGGCAAAGTCCGGGTCTCGAGTGATTTCAAGGCTCACGCGGGTGGGCGGGAACTTGACTCTGGGTCCCGCAGCGCACCCCAGACTCTGACAGGAGGGAGATTCTCATATACATTTTACTAATTTTCTTTCATCTCTGACACTTCTATTATAGATAAAGCAATAGCAATATTAGAATATTTTCTCTAATTAATTCCCTTTTAATGTGCACGAATTTCATCACCCGGCCACTAGTACTTAATAAAACAATTGTTCACGACCCACACAGACTATAAAAGTAACAGCATCGTGGGCCGTCCTCAAACGGACAGCTCCGTCCCCGGCTGCGTCCTGCTTCCTGGGACAGACAGCCAGGCCTCAGGGACACTGGCAGGGTCCTGGCGTGGATGCCTACAGTGCTTCTTGGGTCATAGAGTCCTTTGAAAATCTAATGAAAGCTAATGATCCCTACCCCCTCCCCACCCCACCCCCTCGAAAGAAAATACTCATGCACAGCATCTGGGGGGTTCATGGGCCCAAAAGCCCATTTGCCTGCTGGCTCCCCTGTGGTCCCAGCTGCAGACAGACACACCTCACCCACATCGAAGGAAAGGCGGGTGGGAGCTCAGGTTTCGGGGGACCCAGGGTGTACGTGGCCCCTGTGAGTCACGGGGTCACACTGACCTTGGTGCTCCAGGCGTGGGCCTGGCTCCTTATCACCAGTCACTCCCCTGGTGACTTTTCCCGGAGGCAGAGGCCGTGCGCTGCAGTCCGCCCGTCCCGGGGGAGCCAGCCGCTCAGCTCACCCCCCCTCCCCCCCGCCCCTCACCTCTCCCAGGCCCCTCGCCCCGTCACTGTGAGTCAGTGTGTCATGACTCCGTTTGCTCCTCAGATTCTTGGGACTGGCCGAGGGAGTCCGCCCTGGAAAAGCAGACCTACTGTGTGCGCACCTCGCTGACTCAGACGGGGCAGCGTTAGCCAAGCCTCACACCACGCCTGCCCCGCGCCCCCCGGCCTGGCTTTAATACTGCAGGAAAGATATGCAATTCTTTGGTCTGTTGACCTTGAAGAGCTAGCTCCAACCATGACCTGTCATGGAGCTGCTGAGGGCACAGGCGCAGGGAGGTTCAAGGACACACCCAAGGTCATCGTTGCTGAATGACCCAAGTGGAGGTCAGCAGGAGCTCTGCCTCCCTAACTCCCGGCTCTTGTCCTGCTGACCAGGCCGGGGCTCCTGGAGGCCGGCGAGGCGGGACGGAGCACAGGGCGGCTCAGGGGGACGCATCCCTGTGGCCGCAGAGCAGAGACCACGGACACTGCGGGGCGGGGACGGCGATGCCCCGACTTACTCTTCCGCACACGCAACTTGATCATTTTTACAGGCTCCCGCTTGTGGTGTCCGGCAGTTCATTCTCTAAAGGGCCTAACGCCCCCTGCTGGGTGCCGGGGTGGCTCCGAGGGCAGGAGGTCTGACCCATCTGCCCGGCCGCCGGGCGACCCAGCCGAGGGGAGCCCCTGCGGGACTGTGGGTGAAACGCCCCGCCCCCCGCGCTGGCCTGCCTCCTGCCGCGGTGGGCTCGTGCTTGACGGCAGCCCACAGGCAGAGCAAGCGTGCGCATCCCCCGCCCTTCGCGCCTGCAGGCAGCGCCGTGTGGCGCGCAGACCGCCGCCTGGCTCCCTGGAGGGCGCCCCAGCCCACACGCACAGCAGTGCCTGCTCCCTGGGCGCCGTGAGGGCGAAGGTAAGTCACACTTCGGAGATAAGCAAAGGTCAGGAGGACCGAGGACAAAAGAAACGGGCGGGGAGCGGGGAGGGGATGGGCGCGGAGGGTGACTGTACGGACGCAAACTCCTTGGATAGTCAAACAAGTCTAAGTGCGGCGAGGAGCGGGGAGGGTGGGGGGTGAGCCCTGGCCCCGGGTGCGCGGCGTCTGTGAGTCAGCAAAGCCCGAGCCGCACCAGCTCCTGGGCGGTCTGCGGGCTCCACTGCGGAAAGGAACTCGGGGCGCGGCTGCCCCCTGGTGGTCACGCGGGGCACACCCCTCAGTGCCTGCCGGGCCGAGGACCACCCGGAGCAGGTGGGGGCCGCTTGGGGCTGGGGAGGTCCCCTTTAGAGACTCTCAGGGAAGTGACTCCTATTCACGTGCCGGGTTCAGCGAGACAGGCCGGCCAAGGCCCCTCCTCCGAGCGGGGCGCTCAGAATTCTTGGGACTCGCTGCGCCACCCCCCTCCCCCCCCCCCCCCCCCGCCTTTTGTGATGGAGCCCGCCTCGCCCATGGCCAGGGAAAACTCTCCCCTCCCTTCCAGCTCTTGGAAATCCGTCTCTCAGCCTATCGAAGCCCCTTCAGGCCCGGGCTGGAGCCCCTGTTCTGTGCGTGGAGGAAGGACTCCCCCGGGGGGGACCGTAGAGGCCCCCGATGATCTGACCTCCTCACCGCACTGGTGAGGGCCAGAGGCCCAGGCGAGGCTGTGGGGATGGCCCAGCGCGCATTCCCCGCGGGACAGGGCAGGTCGGGGCTCATTGGGCCTCTAGTCCCTGGAGCGGGATGTGCTGTGGAGGAGGCTCCCTTCTCCCGGCTGCGCCCAGGACACGACATGGACCCTGTAACCATCTTGCCCCCCCCCCCCCCGCATTCCCTTTGGACCTTCCACACCTGCCACTGTGAGCAGACGATGCCCAGCGGCCCAGCCCACGCTCAGGACGGTCCGACAGCACAGTCACCGGAGGCCAACAGGACTGGGACCCATCAGTGACGCAGTAGAGTCATTTCATGCCTTCTGATGGCCCTGCAGAAGCTTAGGGATAGGGATAGGGTTAGGGTTAGGGTTAGGGTTAGGGTTAGGGATAGGGTTAGGGTTAGGGTTAGGGTTAGGGTTAGGGTTAGGGACAGTGTTAGGGTTAGGGTTAGGGTTAGGGACAGGGTTAGGGTTAGGGATAGGGTTAGATATAGGTTTAGGTTTAGGGTTAGGGTTATGGATAGGCTTAGATATAGGTTTAGGGTTAGGGTTAGGGATATGGTTAGGGATAGGGATAGGGATAGGGTTAGGGTTAAGGTCAGGGTCAGGGATAGGGATAGGGTTAGGGTTAGTGTTAGGGTTAGGGTTAGGGTTAGGGACAGTGTTAGGGTTAGCGTTAGGCTTAGGGTTAGGAACAGGGTTAGGGTTAGGGATAGGGTTAGATATAGGGTTAGGGTTAGGGTTAGTGTTAGGGTTAGGGTTAGGGATAGGGATAGGGATAGGGATAGGGTTAGAGTTAGGCTTAGGGTTAGGGATAGGGTTCGAGATAGGGTTAGGGATAGGGTTAGGGATAGGGATATTGATAGGGATAGGGATAGGGATAGGGATAGGGATAGGGATAGGGATAGGGTTAGGGTTAAGGTCAGGGTCAGGGATAGGGATAGGGTTAGGGTTAGTGTTAGGGTTAGGGTTAGGGTTAGGGTTAGGGTTAGGGACAGTGTTAGGGTTAGGGTTATGGTTAGGGATAGGGTTAGATATAGGTTTAGAGTTAGGGTTAGGGTTAGGGTTAGGGTTAGGGTTAGGGACAGTGTTAGCGTTAGGTTTAGGGTTAGCGATAGGGTTAGGGTTAGGGATAGGGTTAGATATAGGGTTCGGGTTAGGTTTAGGGTTAGGTTTAGGGACTGTGTTAGGTTTAGGGTTAGGGTTAGGTTTGGGTTTAGCATTAGGTTCACCATGGAGCCTACTATGGGTGGGTCAGAATCACCCATTAGTGTGTCAGTGGAGTAATTTTATCCCCCTGATGACCTCTCAGAATCAGGTGGATACGGAGCATGACAATAGGAGGCTAACCCCTTGTAGGAGATCATAAATTCTGAATTTGCCACAGGGAGGAGCAGTGGAAAGTTGCTTTAACCCTAAACCTCATGCTAACCCATATCCTACATCTACACCTACCTCTACCTCTACCCACAACCCTACCCCTACCCCTAACCCTAACTGTAACCCTTACCCTAACCCTAACCAATAACCCTAACCGTAACCCTAATCCTCACCAAAAATCCTTATCCTAAACCTAATCCTTAACCCCTAACCCTAACCCTAACCCTAACCCTAACCCTAACCCTAACCGTAACCCTAATCCTCACCAAAAATCCTTATCCTAAACCTAATCCTTAACCCCTAACCCTAATCCTAACCCTAACCAATAACCCTAGCCCTAACCTAACCCTAAACCTAACCAATAACCCTAACCCATAAACCTAACTCTAACCCTAGCCCTAAAACCTAACCCTAACTATAACCATAATCCTAACCTTAACCCTAACATTATCCCTACCCCCTAAGCCTAACCCTAAAACTAGAGCTAATTTAACCCTAACCTTAACCCCTAACCCAACCCTATCCCTAAACCCTAACCATAAACTATAACCAGAACCCTATCCCTAAACCCTAACCCTAACCCTAACCCTAGCCCTAGCCCTACCACTCACCCACAGTGAATGAGGGTGGGTCCCTGTCCCCCGCTGCCCACCTGCTCACCCACCCCTGCGTCTCTCACACTCGACAGTCTTCCGAAACCCGCTGCTGTCTAGTTAGAGACACAATGCAGGAGGCAAGCTGGCTGGGCTCACCCCCAGGCCAGAAAGGCTCCCCCAGGACAAGGGCGGGCTCAGGACAAACTTGGCTACGAAAGGCCTGAGCCAGCAGGAAGCAGGGAGAATTCCCCGGGACCCACGGGAAAGAGCCCCGGGCTCCAGATGGCTCTTCACACACGGCTTTGGAGTGAGGGTTTAGTGAGGGACTCTATTGCTTCCTGTCGCTGCCATGGCCATTTACCACAGGATTAGTGGCTTGAAACAGCCACGATTTATTCTCGCCCAGTTCTTGAAGCCAGAGGTCCGAAATCTCGGTGTCGGCAGCGCCATACCCTCCTTGGGGTCCTGGGAGAGGTCCCTTCCCTTCCAGCCCCTGAGCGCCAGCTCTCCTTGGCTGTGGCCGCATCCTCCGCTCTCGGCGTCCATCTCCTCCTCTGGGGCATCCTTCCTCCTCACAGAGCGAATCCTGGCTCCAGGCCCACCTCCTCCAGGTGCTCTCATCGGTGGGCCCTTCGCTGATCACATCCGCAGCGGCTCCTCCAAACAAGGCCGCGTTTTGAGGTTCTGGGCGGACACAGCCCCTTACAGGGGTTCCGGGCCGACGGGAAGAGCGATGCCAGGCGCGGAGCTCGGTGTTAACCGTTCTCACCACACGGAAGTCGCTACCGTCAGCCCAGCTGTGGCTTTCCCACCTGCAGTTCGCCGCGTGTTCCTGTCCCTCGGCTTTTCCAGCGAGCTGGGCGGTCCGGGTCCGGGAAGGAAAACAAGCCTCACGCTCTGTGTCGGCAGAGCAGTTAGTGGGGGAATGGGTTCAACAGGCGCAGAACCCAAGGGGCGACCCAGGGAAAGAGGCTGAGAAACACAGAGACTCGCTCTGAAGTCGGACAGGCAGGCGGCCGATGAGGACCCCCCCAGGGCTGGGCGGGAGTTTGATTGGTTAGGTATGGACAGAGTTTGGATTTTAAAAATCAATAACCATCATTAGGCCCATATTTATGCACTTTACAATGTTTGTTTTTTTAATGCTTTTGTATGTGTGCGTGTAAAATCCAGGTACTAACCTTTGTGATGCTAGAAAACCCATGCGGCCCCATCATACAAACATGGCTGTGTCATCAGCGCCCTCTATTGAAAGCCCTCCTGCTGGACACCCCAGGAGTCCCCCCCCCAACCCCCCCCCCCCCCCCCCGCAGCTCCGCGGGGTGACCCGGTGATTATAGCAACCCCTCGCCACCAGGGGGCAGAGCATCCACATCCATCTGAGTCCCAGCGTCCGCCTCCAGGTGGCTCCCTGGGAGACAGGTGCTGTCCGCATCAGGACAGCCTACACGGAATTACTGAGGCAGCCCCTGCGGGAGGGGAGGGTGAGTGACTGAATTTCCAGGGCTTTTGTTTGTTTTTGTTAAAAGTCTGGGCAGCCACAGGTGCAGTTCTCACCTCATTTGTCCCGCAGGCTGTTTCTCTAAGAACAGGGTGAACTTCCTACAAGAAGATGCTAACGGGCGGAGACCAGCTCTAGGGGTAATAGATGCTTGTGAAGAAAATAACAGACCATTAAAGGGCCGCCGCTCCGAGGAGCAAGAGGGTCTGGGCTGCGGTCAGAGGTGCTCTCTGCATGCACAGGGGCGCCCAGCTTTTCCACGAGGACGGTCTGCACCACGCGCCGATGGGCACCTGCTTACCCTGCTCAGCGACGCGCCGATGGGCACCTGCTTACCCCGCTCAGCGAGGCGCCGATGGGCACCTGCTTACCCCACTCAGCGACGGGCCGATGGGCACCTGCTTACCCCGCTCAGCGAGGCGCCGATGGGCACCTGCTTACCCCGCTCAGCGAGGCGCCGATGGGCACCTGCTTACCCCGCTCAGCGACGGGCCGATGGGCACCTGTTTACCCCGCTCAGCGACGCGCCGAAGCTTGTTCCTCTTGGTGCACAGACACCGCCTCCGGCCTTTTGATGCGTGAGGAGGACCCCGCGGTGTGGGTCTCACACTGGCTTCAGCCGCTCTCTCGTTGGGCATTAGGTGGCTTCCAGCCTTTAGCTGTGACGATGGGGCCGTGACAAGCGCTGGAAACGGCTCGCACACACAGACCCCAGAACGCCTGGAAGCCGGAGCGGTCAGAAGGCGGGCGGGCGTGCTGTGACACGTTAACAATGTCACTGTCCTCGCTAATGCTGGTGACAGGAACTGACCCCCATGGGCGTCGCCGTGTGTCCCGGCCGTTCTGACAGCGCTGTGGCCTGTGCCGGAGGCCGTGGCAGACCCATCGCACAGGCGGCCTTCCAGGTCAGCAAGCGGGAAGTGAGTTCTCCGGGTAGCTGAATGTGCGTGCCTAGCGCCCTGCCTGGGAACGAGCATATTTTGATGTTTTGAAAACATTCACACTTCCTTTTCTGTGACTAGTTTTTCCTGAATTTGGGCCATTTCCCTGCCGGGGTGCTGCCCTGTTTCTTAATGTTAAAAGCCTTTGCGATATGAAGAAATCGGTCTTTTTATCACATGTGTTGCAAACGATTTCCCCCAGTTCGTCCTTTATTTTCTTCTTGAGTCTGTTAATAGCCTTTTGTTTTTGCTGCAAAGCACTTGTTATTTTATTTATTTATTTGTTTTAGAGAGAGGAAGGGAGAGGAAGAGTGAGAAACATCAACGATGAGAGAGAATCATCGGCTGGCTGCCTCCTGCACGCCCCACACTGGGGATGGAGCCTGCAACCCAGGCCTGTGCCCTGACCGGGAATTGAACCGTGACCTCCTGGTTCATAGGTTGATATTTAACCACCGAGCCACACAGGCCGGGCTACAGGCATGTATTTACTGACATTTTCTTCAATGCAGCGCTCACACCCGGAAGTTCAGAAGCACTCGTTTCTCTTTTATTTCCTCTTTTGGGGGAAGTCAACCCCACATCGTCGCCACCTTTGCTCCCACGTCCTCGAAGCTCCCTGCTCGTCAGCGGACCAAACACACAAAAGGAAAGCCGCACCCTGGCCCTGCAGCGCCGTCCCCAGCGGCACCGGAGCCGGGCGCGCTCAGCCCAATCGTGGGCCTGGCCTGGCGGACGGCTGGTGTGACTGCCTGGCGGGCGGGTCCGTCTGGGCTGCCCGAGGCCCAGGAGGTACACCCGGAGGAAGGCTGTCCTGGCCCGGCACAGGCTGCTCACCCCTCTGTTGTGTAAGCACTGGGAGGGGGTGGCATGGCCACTCTGCATGGGGCCAGCAGCTGCCCTGCCTGTGACCATGGGCTGCGCCACCCCCTCCAGGGGGCACTTTAGACGGAAGAGAACACCCCTTGAAGAAGAGCATTTGTATTGTCTGCATAAACCCTGACCTGTCTTCCCTCCGCCCACCGGGGCTCTGGGGTTAGAGAGACAGCGGAGAGGGTCCCGTGAAGGATGCGACCAGGTGAGGCGGGGGAGTGACCACAGCTCAGCGCTCAGTTCTGGGAGCCGCAGGCGGAGCAGAGCCAGGAAACGGCGTGAGCAGCCCCGCCCCCCGCCCCTGTCACTCACCCTCCACTGAGCAACACCCATTATCCTGGCTTTTTAAGAAATCCTTACTTAATGGTATTTTTTCCATTGCTTTTTAGAAAGAGTGGAAGGGAGGAATAGAAGGAGAAAGAGAGAGAGAGAGAGAGAGAGAGAGAGAGAGAGAGAGAGAGAGAGAGAGAGAGAAAGAGAAGCATCAATGTGAGAGAGACACGTCAATTGGTTGCCTAACACACACACCTGGATCAGGGCAGGAGGATTGAACCTGCAACCCAGGTACGTGCCCTTTACCAGGAATAGAACCCGGGACCCTTCGGTGCGTGGCCCGATGCGCTAACCCCTGAACCACGCTGGCAGGGACCATTGTCCTGACTTTTAACACCATAGTATGATTGACCAACAAGGAGGGCTCCAAGGTCACGGATATGCCTGGGCGGTGACGGTCCACAGCTCCGCCTGCAGGGCAGGTGACCCTGGCCCGGCTTGAAGGGGACGTGCAGGCTGTGGGGGAGAGCAGCTTTGGCACTGGCCCCCGGAGCTGTGTGACACGGGCACGTCACTCTCAGAGCCGGAGAGAGCATCCCTGCTGTCTGTGGGCACCACTGCTGTCCTGCAGGGACTCCGGCAGCAGCCCCGTGGGAAGCCCTGGCACAGGGCCTTCCCTGACCGAGTGCCCTGCACAGGGGGACGAAGGCCACCTTCCCCGGGGCCCCCGGTTTCCGGGGCCGAGCTGGATGCCGCCCCTGCGACTGGACAGGTGACTCAGCTCTGAAGCTGCACCGTGGGCAGCAGCTTCCCGCGCCCCTCCCTGTCCCCAGGCGCCTGTGTTGGCAGCGCTCCCGTGCAGACACCCCCACAGGGAGCTCGCCTCCCCGCCAGCTTCCTTCCTGCTTCCTGGGACCGGAGGCGGCGGGTCCCTGCCTCCCCCGCTCACAGGTGAGGAGCTGCAGACCACAGAGGACAGGGCCTTGCCCAGGGCCACACAGTGTGTCACCCGAGTCTGTGGCAGAGCCCAAGGCCACGGTCCCACCCTCCAGGCTGGAGACAGCAGGAACCTAAACAGAACTTTAACAAAGGATAGTATTCCATCAATGCCTATATTATTAAAATACTAGTGGCTCGGTGCACGGATTAGTGCACATTGAAAGGAAATTAATTAGAAGAAATATTTTAATATCGCTGTTTATCCTTTCTCTATAATAGAAGTGTCAACCAAATTCACAATCAACAGTGACAGATTGAAACACACGCATGCAATTGGCGCCAGTGAGAGCTTTATATGTACCGTGCATGCGCGAGTCAATGTTTATTTTTAAATTTCCAGTGCATGTCATATGTCCTGGCTGGTCAGTCAGTCGGACAGACAGACGGTCGGTCAGTCACTTAGCCTTTTATATATTAAAATATAACACACAAACCATAAAAGTCACAGCATACAGTTCAGTGGCTTTAGTGCATTCACAGAGTTGTGCAACCAGCACTAGACCATCACCCTCCCAAGCCCCTCCTCAGCCCTAGGCAACCGCCAAATGGACTGTCTACAGATTTGTCTGTTTTCGACATTTCCTATCAATGGACACACACAATATGTTGACCTTTGTAGCTGACTTCTTTCACTTAGCAGTGTTTCCAAGGGTTATCTATTTTGTAACATGTATCACTTCTTTGTCTTGCATAGTGTGGATAAGCCACACGTTCTGTGTCCTTCGTCAGCTGGTGGACGCTGGGCTGTCTCCACTGTAGCCGCTGGGAGTCATGCACTATGGGCACTTGTGCACGGTCTGAATGTGTCTCCTTTCTCTGGGTGGGGGCCTTGGAGGGAAGTGCTGGGCCCTGGGCCTGCGCTATAATTTACTTCTCTAGGTCCCATTGATGTAAACTTGATCAAAGTACACTTTAAAAGCCAACAGCCTGCCCTGCCTGGCCGGTTGCTAGGTGTTTAGAGTGTTGTCCTGTGGACTGAAGGTCCCAGGCTCCATTCCCAGTCAAGGGCACATACCTTGGCTGGAGGTTCGATCCCTGACCTCGGTTGGGGCATGAGCAGGAAGCAACCAATTGATGTGTCTCTCTCACATTGATGTTTCTCTTTCTCTCCCCCTCCTCTCCCTTCCTTACACTCTTTCTAAAAAATCAATGGAAAACCTTGGGTGAGAATAAAAATGAATATATTCATTAAGCCCGGCTGCTGTGGCTCAGTGGTTGAGCATCAACCTATGAACCAGGAGGTCCTGGTTCAATCCCCAGTCAGGGCACAGGCCCGAGTTGCGGGCTTGATCTCCAGTGGGGCACGTGCAAGGGGCAGCCAATCAATGATTCCCTCTCATCATTGATGTTTCTCTCTCTCCCTCCCTCTCTCTTCCTCTCAGAAATAGCCTATCTAACAATAGACAAACATGGTAATTGACCGTACCTTCGCTACGCCTCCCATTGGCTAATCAGCGGGATACGCAAATTAACCGCCAACAAAATGGCTAATTTGCATACTGCAGGCAGGGTGGGACACCGGGAGCCACCAATCGGGCCCCCGTGTGCCGCCTAAGCCCCAGCCCCAGCCAGGACCCCCGTGTGTGGCCCTGGGCAGCGGGACCCTGCGGCTGTGATTGTGATCGTGATCAGAAACCAGGCCGCAGGCAAGGCAGCACCCTGGAACCCAGGAGACCATCGGGGAGGTCTGTAGGTGAAGCAGCAATCAAGCTATGAGGGGGAGGTTGGGGGGCGGAAGGAGCTACAGGAGCAGCTCTGGCCGAGACTGAAGACTCCCGCCGGAGCGAGGAGCAAAGACTGAAGGCTCCAGCCGCAGCGAAGACTGTGTCCAGAGCGAAGATGGAAGGCGGTGGCCAGAGTGAAGGTCTGGGTCCCGGGTGCCAGAGGAAAACTGGTGCTGGCAGCCAGGGAAAGAAGGCCTATCGCACGAATCTTCGTGCAACGGGCCTCTAGTATTAAAAATAAGTAAATAAAAGCCCACACCCCTCACAAGTGTGGCAGGTCATGGTCCTGTTAGTGGGGAGTCTGAAGGAATGGGGGGGACCCTTTCCAGGGCTAGGATAGGCCCACTTCATGGAGTGTCTGTGACTCAGACACTCCTCCCGCCTGGCCGGGGCCCACTGCTCCCTGACCCTGCAGGGCTGTGTCCTCCACGGCCTCCTGCCTGTTTCCAAGCCAGGACAGTCCCAGAGGAAGTTGGTGACTGGCCCCTGGAGCCTCCTGGCCCCGTGACATGGCCTCGGCACACCTGCCCCTGCCCCGCCCACTGCAGGTGCAGACCGGGGAGTTCAGGAGCCACCAGGCTATAGGGCGGGAGCCAGTGGCAGGAGAGGCCCGCCCCGTGGGCTGCAGGGGATGGGAAGGCTGGAGGCGACGGGAGGGCTGGACAACCCTTGGGACCAGCATGGGTTCCAACAGCTCCTTCGCTCCAGACCGTCCCCAAGAGCCAGAGCAGGAGGTGCTTCTATTCTGCGCCAACAGCAGACAGACCCTCAGTTCTCTGAGTAACTGAATGAGCAGCAACTCACCCAGCTCCGTGCTGCAGTTTCTGCCTGGCGCTGCCCTGCTGCCTGGGGGTGTGTTACTCCTGCTCAGGGACCTCAGCACCTGACCTCAGGGGCACGGCGCCCACGGAAGAGGAGCTCCCGCATGGAGGGTGAGTGATCTCCCGTGCCAGCATCGCGCCCTGGCGTCACTTGTACATTTCACATCCGCACACTGCGGACGCCACAGGGGGAAGGCTTGTTTCTTCTGCGGGACGTTTACCCACGGAAGCCCCCCAGCCCGCCCTGCCGCCCTCAGGAAAGGGAGGGAGAGAGCCGCGTGTTTCGCCGATTCACAGGCTGGGCTTTGTTCACGTGGGAAATAGCCCGTTTCCAAGCGCGTTCCTGTGTGTAGTTTTCAGTTGGGTGTTTTTATATGTGTCTGCACATATGGCATCATTTCATTCCGTAACAATTCCAGAACGTTCTATGAGTTCCTCCGCGTGTTCCGCGTTTAAACAAGTCCTCTTGCCCTAATTAAGTTCATGATGTTCCTGGCGGGTTGCGCTGCTTTTTAAAATAATTATGGGCATTTCCCCTTCTGAAGTTCGCGAGCGTTCCACCAGCTGTGGTGTGGAATTCCTGAGGGTGGTGGTGTTTCTCACGACTTAGTCTGCTCATTCGGGCGATGCCAAATTGGTGTGCAGAGTTTATTTTTAACCGGCTTCTCCTTCATCTGAAAGCACTCAGGTTACTGGTCCATGTGGAACTTAATGAACCAAACTACCAAGCAAGATAGAGGCCGACTCTTAGAGAGCAGCTGCCAGCCTGGGGGGCGGGGAGGTGGTGGTGAAGGGATTGAGCAAAACAGAAAAAATAGAGGGAATTGGTGGACAGGGACAATAGTGCGGTGGTTGCGGGGGGGGGAGGGGGATGGGTGAAGGGGGAGAGGGTACAGAGGGGATACAAGGTGATAGAAAAAATACATACATACATACATACAAACATACAAACATACATGTAATAAGGTTATTCACGCGTTCTGATAATAACTCCCGTAAAAAATACCAGCCTCTCTGAATCTTGCGTCAGCGAGATGAATTAGCAACAACATCACATAGAAGCATTTATTGAGCCTTCGGTGCCCCCCGCAGCGGGCCACGGGCTCACACTGTGACACGTCTGACTCCATCTGTGCTCACGAGGCCCCCGACACGGGACTCGGCCCGGAACGCTCCAGGGAGGCCCCCGTTCCTCACTGCTCCTCGCTCAGTCCTTCCTGCTCGCGGCTCCTGGGAGCGAGAACAGTTTTGGGTTAAACAGCAGTTTAGATGCTAATCTCCTGGCCTGGGAGGGCACCGGCTTTCCCCAAGGGCACTGCGCCGGCCGGACAGCGCCTGCTGGGGCTCTGCGGCTTTAAAGCCATTTCTTTGTGAAAATAAATGCACACAGTACACGATGTACTAGAGGGCGTCCGGGCAAAGCCATCTCCCCCCCATTCCTCCCGTGGGCACCGCAGGTCCCGACTCTGCCTATTCTCCTAGAGATATTTACATTTCATATATATCATATTTCATATATATTATATTTCACAAAAATTTATATTTCACATATATTTATATTTCACATATATTTACATTTCACACATATTTACATTTCACATATATTTACATTTCATATATATATCTATATCCCATATATATTTATATTTCACATATATATGTGAAAGCTTCAAGCAGATAACACATCCCCCCCTTCATTTACACACATGATTGCACATTATGTCTCACTTGGGTTACTTTTTAATTAATATTTAGTACCAAAAACGCTCTTATTGATTTTCGTGGCTGCATAGTACTCCACTGCACGGGGTCCCAGAATGCACTGCACTGTCTGAAGGCGTGCTGCTCAGGCTGTTTGCGGGCAGCAGCAGGGACTACCTCACACACGCGCTGCTCCCACCAGGCCCCCGCGGGGCCACAGGACGCGTTCCCGCAGGCGGAGGCCGGGCCAGAGGTGAGTGGTGCTGTCGCGCCCTGCGGACTGGGCGTGCGACGTCACCTCACAGCAGCCACGCAAACACATCCACAGTGCGTTCTGAAACTGCATTTGCAGCCGATAGGCAACAAAACAATATTTTTTTGTACTTCTGACTTGCATTTTTCTTGTTGTGAGTAATAGTGAGAAGCCTTTTGCATGTTCTATAACTTAATTGTCTGTATCCTTAACATATTTTTTTCTACTGGCATTTTGGGCTTTTTCTTCCAGAACCAGAAGCTATGAAGAGAAACTCAGGGGTATAAATTGTAAATTTTCTCATTTGTCGTTGTTCTTGGTTTAATAGTAAGCAGAAACAACATTCTTCTATTAGCTGAATTAACATTTGTTTTCTTTTGTCTGCTTTTCTCCCCTTCTGAGTTTTGGGTTAGGGTTGGGAGGGATGTCCCACTCAGAGACGATAAAGGGACCATCTACTCTGCTTTTCTCTAGCGCTTTAAATGGCTTATTTTTTTAAATATATATATATTTTATTGATCTTTTACAGAGAGGAAGGGAGAGAGAGAGAGAGTTAGAAACATCGATGAGGGAGAAACATCGATCAGCTGCCTCCTGCACACCTCCCACTGGGGATGTGCCCGCAACCAAGGTACGTGCCCTTGACCCGAATCAAACCCGGGACCCCCCAGTCCGCAGGCCGACGCTCTATCCACTGAGCCACACCGGCCAGGGCTGAATGGCTTCTTTTCATGCGGTCACCACTGACTTCTCTGCACTGATGGACAGGACGTGGGCGATGTGGGCCCAGGGCCCGTTGCTCCCGAGTGACCCCCCTCCCTCGCGGGGCAGGGACGGCCCTTTGTCACCCACAGGCCCCCGCGCTACCTCCGGGGGCGTCAGCTCGGGCCCACTGGTCTCCGTCTGAGCCCCGCCTCCCACGGCTCCAGCTGCCGTGTGTTTCAGGGAGGCTGTTTAGGGAGCATTGGGCCTGGCCCTCCAGCGCCCAGCACACCCTCTGCACAGCCCAGGAGCCCCCGCGGGCTGTGGGCAGGCACAGGGCTCATTCTCCCGAAAAGGCGAACTGCGGTCCTGCCTGGCTGGCCCTGACGTCCGGCGAGGCCGACTGCCACCCAGCACGGCTTCCCCACCTTCTTTCCCGTTCGCCTGGACAGCTCACTTCTCCCTGTGCCGTCGGTCTAGCTCCCAAAGCAATTCTCCGGCATGTTCATTGCGATGGTGCTACTTGTGCAGGTTACTTCAGGGACGATTGACGTCTTTATGATGTTTCGTCTCCTGTCCCACAGCTTGGGGTTCTGAACTCTTTGATCCTGAAAACCGTACGGACGTGCTGTCAGGCTCCTGCCCATTGACCAGGAGGTTCCCCCGCAGTCCCCGCGGTCGCTTCCCGCCGACGCGACGACCTCCGGGCACTGGCCTGGTGGCCAGCCCCGGCCCTGGATGCTGGTCTCACCTGGGTCTCTCTGTCTCTCAGTGGCTGAGTGGACCGCTCGGGGAGCCCCCAACCAGACGCAGGCGGGCGCTGCCCACACCCTGGCGCACCTGCTGCGGGACTCGGCGGAGGGGAGGAACGGCAGCGGCCCCCCCAGGGCCCTGAGGCTCCCGGACGGCACCAGCGCCGCCTGGTACATCCTCACCATCTTCGGCATCTACGCGGTGGTCTTCCTCTTCCGGTTGGCCAGCAACATCCTCCGGAAGAACGACAAGTCCCTGGAGGACATTTATTACCTAAACTTGACCTCTGAACTCAAAAAGAAAGGGCTCCCGAGCAGGGCAGCCAAGTGCTCCACGCTGACCATCAGCAACACAGCCGCCCTGCAGCCCCGCCAGGCCAGCCTGGGGCCCGGGCGCAGGGACAGCGGGCCCCACACCGAGATCTAGGGCACCCCTTGGCAGTCAGGGCAGCCAGGTCGCCACAGAAGAGGCCCAGCCTGCCTGCGGGGGGGTGGGCGGGAGGGGGGGTGCTCTGGGCTTACCTGGACCAGGGGGTTGGGGCTGGAAGGCCACCCTGGCCCGGGGCACTTCCAGGGGTGGCGCTGACCAAAGCCAGCATCCTGTGTCCTTCTCGGGCCGCCTGGAGCTTTGAGACAAGACCGTAGGGGCAGGAGGTCCCGGCCACACTGTCCCTTCAGTAGAAAAGCTTGTGTTCCAGGGAAGGGTTCGGGCAGCCACCTTCTCAGAGCTGGGAGACCCCTGGGGGCCCGGGAAGGTGGCCTTTTGTCATGGAGAGAAGGCTGAGTTTGGAGTCCAGAGGCCTGGATGAAACTTCAACTTTAGGGGTTACAAGAACTTTGGGGGGCTAGTGGCTCACCTGGGATGCGTGGGGGTTGGGATATATGGTCCCAAAGGGTCAGTCATTCTGAAGACCCCAACTGGAATGTAAAACCAGAGTCATTAACATCAGAAGTGGGTGGAAAGTTCTTCGTTTTCATTGAAACAGTGGGGTCCACTGAACAAAAGCATTCGTTTTGGAGTCAGAAGGACCCAACTCTAGTCTGGGTTCCATTAGCCACCACTTGGGTGTGAATCTGTTTCATTACAGATAAAATGAGGGCAATGACGCCAGTTCTTCAAGCCTTCCAAAGTACGTAAGAGCTAATGAGGTCATGCACGTGAATGTATTTTGAAAAGTAAAATAAATACATAATTATAATCCTTGTGTTGTTGGTGTTCGTGGTGATTATAGCTGATACTGGTGTTGGGTTGATTGATGGTGGTGGTGGTGGTGGGAGGTTGATGTAGATGATGGTAGTGGTGGTGAATGGTAGTGACAGTTGATACTGGTGTTGGTGTTGGTGAGGTTGATGTGGATGGTGGTGGTGGTGATGATGGTTGTTGTAGATGATGGTGGTGGTGGTGATGGTAGTGACAGTTGATACTGGTGTTGGTGAGGTTGATGTGGATGGTGGTGGTGATGATGGTTGATATTGATGGTGGTGGTGGTGGTGATGATGGTTGTTGTAGATGATGGTAATGGTGGTGGATTGTAGTGACAGTTGATACTGATGGTGGTGGGGAAGTTGATGTAAATGGTGGTGATGATGATTGATGTTGATGGTGGTGGGGAAGTTGATGTAGATGGTGGTGGTGATGATGGTTGATACTGATGGTGGTGGGGAAGTTGATATAAATGGTGGTGGTGGTGATGATTGATGTTGATGGTGGTGGGGAAGTTGATGTAAATGGTGGTGGCGATGATGATTGATGTTGATGGTGGTGGGGAAGTTGATGTAAATGGTGGTGGCGATGATGGTTGATGTTGATGGTGGTGGGGAAGTTGATGTAAATGGTGGTGGCGATGATGGTTGATGTTGATGGTGGTGGGGAAGTTGATGGAGATGGTGGTGGTGGTGATGGTTGATACTGATGGTTGTGGGGAAGTTGATGTAAATGGTGGTGGCGATGATGATTGATGTTGATGGTGGTGGGGAAGTTGATGTAAATGGTGGTGGTGATGATGGTTGATGTTGATGGTGGTGGGGACGTTGATATAGATGGTGGTGGTGCTGATAGTTGATGCTGAGTGGTGGTGGTGTTGATGGTTGATATTGATGGTGGTGGTGATGATGGTTGTTGTAGATGATGGTAGTGGTGGTGGATTGTAGTGACAGTTGATACTGATGGTGGTGGGGAAGTTGATGTAGATGGTGGTGGTGATGATGGTTGATGGTGATGGTGGTGGGGAAGTTGATGTAGATGGTGGTGGTGATGATGGTTGATACTGATGGTGGTGGGGAAGTTGATGTAAATGGTGGTGGTGATGATGATTGATTTTGATGGTGGTGGGGAAGTTGATGTAAATGGTGGTGGTGATGATGGTTGATGCTGATGGTGGTGGGGAAGTTGATGTAAATGGTGGTGGTGATGATGGTTGATGTTGATGGTGGTGGGGAAGTTGATGTAGATGGTGGTGGTGGTGATGGTTGATACTGATGGTTGTGGGGAAGTTGATGTAAATGGTGGTGGCGATGATGATTGATGTTGATGGTGGTGGGGAAGTTGATGTAAATGGTGGTGGTGATGATGGTTGATGTTGATGGTGGTGGGGATGTTGATATAGATGGTGGTGGTGCTGATAGTTGATGCTGAGTGGTGGTGGTGATGATGGTTGATATTGATGGTGGTGGTGGTGGTGATGATGGTTGTTGTAGATGATGGTAGTGGTGGTGGATTGTAGTGACAGTTGATACTGATGGTGGTGGGGAAGTTGATGTAGATGGTGGTGGTGATGATGGTTGATGTTGATGGTGGTGGGGAAGTTGATGTAGATGGTGGTGGTGGTGATGGTTGATACTGATGGTGGTGGGGAGTTGATGTAGATGGTGGTGGTGGTGATGGTTGATGCTGAGTGGTGGTGGTGGTGCTGATGGTTGATATTGATGGTGTTGAAATTATATTAGGAAGTTTAATCAGCAGAAGCAAGTCAGTGGGACCCAGCGGGCAGCCAGGCTGTGCTCCCGCCGGGCTGGATGTGTCCGGACAAGGGTCGGTGAGGCTTTGTGCGCGAGGACAGAGGACAGCTCTGCTCCGGGAGAGGCGCAGGGGAGCAGGTCTGGCCCCCTTGCAGCCCGAGTTCCTGAAGTCCACGCGGGAGTCCTGAGGCTGCTTCCGTCTCAGGCAGCCAGGTGTGGCTTCCTCCCTGGGGAAGAACCTGAGTGTCTGGGCAGACAGGCCCACACCTGGACCACACCACGGTGCTGTGGGGAAGGGGGATGGAAGCAGGTGGGCAAGCGGGTGCCCATGACGGTGCCATAGGAAGAAAGCAAACATGTACGAACACTACCAAGTGCTAGGACGCTGGCCAGCGGAGCTGATGCCCTCACACGCTCCATGGGGTGGCAACATTAGGGAAGTGAGGCCCAGAGCGGCGAAGAGAGCGGCTCATTGTCACACAGCCGGCGGGAAATTCAAAGCTTGATCCATCAGATCCCAAAGTTCCTGTGACATTCCCATGAATACACTGCTATTTCCCTGCAAGGTGAGGAGGGGGAGGGCAACCGCTCGGGCTCCGTGGGTCTCTCTCCTTGACATTCTGTGTCCCAGCAGGAGCCCAGTGCCCGGGCAGGGGGCCAGAAGATCGGAGCTGTGCACACAATGGCCAGAGTGGAGGGTGGCCCCTGGCCCTGCCATGGCTCTGGCCTCGGGAGTGGGGTCAGGAACCTGACAATGCCCGAGCCCAGATGGCTGAAAGAAACACCTGGGATGCCTCCCACGCAACCGGGTCTGCGGAGACCCAACTGGCACACGCACACGCCTATTCGCATGTGTGGCAACTGCTTCCATTTTATTTGTGCGGGGGTACCCCTAGTTCACAAATATCCCGTCTGATGGCTGGTCTGTGCGGGGCAGACGACCGCCCAGCAGAACTGCAGCCAGACCTGCTGTTAGGGTGTCTGTCACTGCATCTTGGGATGAGGGAAGCATGTCAGTGTCCCTGTAGAACACGAGCCACTGGGCAGGGAATGAACGAAGAGCAGAATGTGCCCGAGGAGAGCAGTCCGAGAGGAGGGCCTCCCTGGGAAGCGGTGGGTGTCCTCTGGGGCTGCAGGGCTCTGGCTGGGTCAGGGAAGGAGCTGAGGTGTTGCCTTAAGTCATGTGGAGACAGGGCCACACTGTCCCCTGGCGGTCCTTCCTCACCTCGACTCCGAGGTGGGAGGTGACTGGAGGAAGCTGGTTCGCATCCAAGGAGGCAGGACAGGAAGAGGAAGGGCTCTCGAGGTTCTGGCCTCCAGTGCAATGGTTTGCTTCTGTCCAGGCCCCGCGCTGCGGCCGAGCAGGCCACCCTGGTCCCACCCAGGCGCTGGCCAGGCCTCTGCATCGTCTCTGCAGGGGCGGCTGCTGGCCGGGCACCGAGTCCCCTATCAGTTCCTCTCAGGCCCCAGGGTTCCAGCCACCACCTCCAGGGCCGGGCAAGTGCCCTTCCCCCTGCGCTCACAGCAGCGGGAAGACCTGGGGGACACAGGGAGGAGGCACCATCTACAGGCCATGGAGAGGCAGCGGGCGAACCCCGAACCGCCAGCACCTGACCTGGGACCCCCCCCTCCCCCAGGACTGTGGGAAAGTGACCCTGTCTAAGCCAAGCAGCCGGCGACACTGTCACGGCAGCCCTGGCAGACGAACAGCTGCCCATCATGCCGGCCTCAGGCAGAAGCCACACACACATCTCCCATGGGGGACGTATCATGTCAGCCAGAGGGAACTGTTCTGAACGTGTCCCGTGATGTTCTCACATCCCAGTGTGTCCGTGGGCAGGCCCAGCAGGAAGGCCCTTGTGAGGTCATCGCCCTGGCGTGTCCGTGGGCGGGCCCAGCAGGAAGGCCCTTGTGAGGTCATCGCCCTGGCGTGTCCGTGGGCGGGCCCAGCAGGAAGGCCCTTGTGAGGTCATCGCCCTGCTCCGGGCAGAACGCACAGAGGGAGACGGGGGGGCGCCATGCCCCGCTGTGCACACCCTCTCTTTAGAAGCATCGTCATCAGGAGTCCGTTTGACAGCATCAAGAGGAAACAATGCCTCCAGTACCTGAAGACGCTGAGAGCGCTGCAGTTTGACGGGTTCACGACGGTGTACCTGGGGGAAACAGAGATCCCCGAAAGCCTGGCCACGGGGGAGGACTTCAGGGGCGAGCTCTGCGTGCCGAGTCCGAGCTGGTGCGTGGTGCACGCGGGGGGCAGCCAGGGCTGGGTGCCGTGGCGGTACCGGGTATTCCTGAGAGACGAGCTGAGCGTCCGCCCGGAAGACGGCTTCTTCGCCGAGTTCTGCGAGGTGGTGAGGAAGGCCTACGGGAAGTGCGCCATCGTGGTCAAGGACGCCCGGCGGCCGGAGGCCAGGCCCAACGAGGACGGGGAGCCCCAGGCCCGGGCCCGTGCCCGGTCCGTCGTCAACCTGACGAGCATCGCCTGCTGCCCCGACGTGGCCAAGGCCTGTGGGCACGAGCTGCTCTGCCTGCCTCCCCCGTACAACTACCTGAACCCGCTGGACCTGGCCTGGTCCGCGCTCAAGTGGTTCATCATCAACCACAGGAAGGAGTTCTGCCTGAAGTCCATCGACAGCCTCTACACGTACCAGTTCCTCCTCCTCAGTGACCTCATCAGCAAAGGGATGGAGAGCGTCGGCCCCAGCAAGTGGAGGACCCTCATCAACAAAGTGCGCAGGTGGGAGAACTACTACCTTGGCAAGTTCTCTTAAGGGCGCGTCCTCGCCGAGCAGCCAGGCTGGGCCCAGGCACCGTCGCGGCCCACGGCCTCCCTGGGCTCGACTCCGGACCACGGCAGCCACTGGTACTCCCACGGCGACCGCGCAGGGACGCCACGAGGACTGCGGTTCCCGGGGGCGTGGGCGAAGGGCTTCGGCTCAGTAAAGCGTCCTGGTAGCTGAGGGGTCTGGACTCCTGTGTTGAGGCGGCTTTGAGGGCTGGGCCAGGGGCGGACGGGGCAGCTCAGCTCAGGGGGCCTGGGGAGCACGGTGAACGGAGCTCAAGACTGTGCTCAGCGTGTAGGTCTCAGAAACACGGAGGAGCGAGTGCAGGCCCCAGGAAGTGTGCCCACCCGTGTCCGGCCCCAAATGACCCACGGAGCCAGCCGTGCTCCTCTCCTCCTCTGCTCAGAGGCCGGTCCCCTGCCCACTTTGCTCACCTGGAGCCAGGCCGCGGAGGAGTGGGGCCCGGAACTCGTGTTGGGTGGTTTTGCTTTTCAAACAAGAGCAGCTCTTGCTGGTGCATCCTGCTCACCTGCTCACCGAGAAAGCCTTCCGTTTTCCCACCGCAAACCCGTCTTTAAGGGTCTTCCGCCTCCTGCTGTTCTGTGTCGACACTGATTTCTGTGGTGGCAGTTTTGCCAGTTGTCTGGTCTGATGTCAGCTGAGCCTCATGCCACGTGAACCGCAGGGGTGAAGAGAACACACAGCCGCCCTCGGACCTAAGGAATGCGCCGCCTGCCGGCAGGAAGGCACCGAGGGCCTGCGGGTCACGGGACCGAGATGGGACTCGAGCTTCAGCTGATTGACTACGGGGCTCCCTGAGGCCCTGAGGGGCGAGGGCTCTGAAACGCTGGCACCGGCCGCCCCGGGTGCCTGGGCCTCGATACACGGTGCCCCTGCCCGACGAGTCCGGGCTCAGCGTGTCCTCCTTCAGACCTAACACCGACCTCCCTTCCTGTCTGCTCCTTAGGGAAACCCTCCCTGTGCCCCGCAGACACGCTGCCAGACACTGAGCAAAGGACACTAGTTCTGCCCTTGACACCAGCGGCAGGAAGTCAGGGAGTTCATCGCGGGCGGGCGGGCGGGCGGGGGAGATGGCGGTACAGCCCCATCCCTTTCGGGGCAGCCACGCACGGTGGGTGACGATGACAGCAACCCCACGGATGTCCTCCCGAGGTTGGCTGACAGAGCCCGGGCATCCCCAACAACCGCATCCCACGGCCTCCCGTGGGCCAGCGCGACCCGAGGTGACGGCAGTGCCGCCCTGGAGGCCGCTGCCCTGGCCTTGCCCACCTGGGGTCCAGGCTCCACTGGGTGGAGGGAGCCAGGCTGGCCAGTGGGGCTGCCGCCGCCCAGGCATGCTCTCCTCTCCTTCTTCTCATTGTTTCACAACCAGTTTTACACACGTGACCTCCTTCAGCCAGACAAGCCCCTGCACGCGGCAGGGCAGTGAGCACGAACGAGCTCCCTCCACGGGGGGCCCGGCTGTGAGGAGTGGAGACCTACCCACAGCGCTTCACACGAAACAGGAGGAGCCCCACCCCCACCCCCACCCCCACCCTCACCCGACCCCACAAAGTGGCCGTTCACGGCTAATGACGGATCCCTGGACACCAGGAACCAGGGCCCGTCTCTACTCCCGTCTCAGACTTGGTCCCTTAACCATCACTTCACTGTCCGACTGGCTGGGCAGTAAGGCCCGCAGGCCACGCCACCCCTACCCCGTGAGCGCACAGCCTCTGCCTGCCTCAATGAAAGCACCAAGGGCCAAGTTCCTGGGAAGAGGAGAAAACGGGAGGAGGGCAGCAGGTCAGAGGGCAGAGGGTGAGGGCGTGCAGCGGAGGCTTCCTCCCCACAGCGTGGCCACTTCTACAGCCCAGCCCTGGGGGGGGACAGGGGGGGAGAGAACCTACAGCAGCTGTGGGTTTGCAGAACTCCCTGCCGCACAGCACAGGGTGTGCGTGTGAGGGAGACAGACAGACAGGGACACGGACACACACACACACACACACACACACACACACACACCGGCCGATCCCAAAGACCAGAGACGCCTCTGTCCAGGTGTTTACTTTACTAGAGAAAACACAGGTTCTTAAAGCCTCTGCCAGGTCCCATCACTTTAGTTCCGCTGCAGCTGGGAGTTACCCGCGGGAGTTTCTTCTCCTCGGCCGGGTCCACTCTCCACGTGGCGCCGTGTGGTGCGTCTAGGGGAGAGGGCCGCCGTGTGGAGCAGCGTCTGGGGAGAGGGCCGGTGGGAAGCAGGAGCCGTCTGATGAGCAGCGCGGACGCCCCACTCGCTCAGCGCAGTGCTCATGTGCAGCCACTCTGGCTCAGACACCACTGAGCTCATCCTATATAATAAACAGCTAATATGCAAATGGTTGTCACGCCCTCACGCCAGGGCCGGGGGACCTGAGGCTGGGCCGGGGGACCTGAGGATGCGCCGGGGGACCTGAGGCCGTGCCCCCCCACCTAGCAGGGCTTGACGGGGGTGGGGCTGGCCAGGTCTGGGTCTCACGCAATTTTGAGGGGCACGTGGGTGGGCGGGGACTTGACTCTGGGTCCCACAGTGCACCCCAGACTCTGACAGGAGGGAGATTTTCATACACATTTTACTAATTTTTGTTCATTGCTGACACTTCTATTATAGAGAAAGGGCAAATAGCAATATTAAAATATTTCCTCTAATTAATTCCCTTTTAATGTGCACGAACTTTGTGCACCGGGCCACTAGTCTCTTATAAACGTACTTTCTTTTTTTCATTTTCCAGAAAAGGGTTTCCGCCCATACTTTCGGTATCATGATTTTCTTTCTTCCCAAACCCCCAGCCCTGAGCTCAGCCATCAGGCCCCCCTCCCCGCACCCCCCAGCAACTGGTGTTCGAGGGAGGGAGAAGTGTGACCGACCTCCCCCTTCTCGGTTCCCCACAAAACTCAGCGCATGTTCTGTGCAAGCGGCTCTCACCTTTCACTTGGACACGCTCCCTCTTCCCCCACGGGGTCCGGCTCCCGAGGTCCAGCCAATGGAGCATCTCTTTAACAAAGCGGCTCCCACCACAGGAGCTGCTGTGGCCCAGCCACGTGGGCTGCTCCGAGGCCCGGGTCCGGCGGCTCCGAGGCCCGGGTCCGGCTGCTGCAGGGCGGGCAGCAGCAGGGGCGAGCGTGAGCCGGGTGAGGACCCCTGCAGCCACACTTCACCCTGAAGACCCACAGCAGGGCCTCACCAGAGGTGTAGGCGGGCTTCAGGCCTGTGACCCGCCTCCTCCCCACCCCCTCTTGCGCTTTTACGCACCCCTGCAGGTGTTTCTAGAGCGTGCTTCTCCGGGGAGAAGGCGCAGCTTTCACTCGATTCCCCGAGCCCTGTGGCCCCACCCCTCCACCCTGAAGCACCCCGGCCCTCAATGAGGGAGAATCACAGGCTGGGCGGGGACCAACCCCGAGCTCCCGGCTCATCGGGACAGGCATGAGGGTCAGGACTCTCCCCGTCTCCCTGTCTCCCCGAGCGCTTGACAGCTGGTGCGCCCCTCCCTACCCCCCACCCTGCCTGCACCCACCTTAGACCCGAGGGACACGGCTGGGCCGCCCACCTGCATCTCCCACCCGCAAGCCGCACCTGTGGCTCCCTTTAGCGCGCTTTCTTCTCCGACTTCTTCTCCGCTTCCAGCTGTCGCTCTCTGGCTTCCAACTTCTTCCTTTGGTATGCTTTGGCTCCGGCAAATGCCAGGCAGAGAATCAATGTTTTCGCTGCCAAGATGTACAGCAGCAGGGGCACGTGGTCCAGCACCTGGGAAGGAAGAAGCCGTTCTAAACGTGCGACTGTGTGCGACCACGTACGAGGTCCCCGGCCCCACGTCGCTGACAATCCAGCCCAGCGCCGCCCTTCCTGCCAGGCCCGCCCGGGGCTGCAGACTCAGGACCCTGGTCTCACCGCCGGACCCTGTTCTGGAGGTGGCGGGTGGGCCCGCTCTGCGCTGCCACCGGCTGAGTGGCCGGGTGATACCCGGCTGTTCCGAGCATCTGTCTCTCCGCCTGCCCAGGAAGCTGGGCAGCCCTTCCCTCTAGATTCCCAGCTCCAGTCCCCACCATTTCCTCTTGGTTCCCACCACCCATGAGCACTGGCGCAGAAGGTAAAATAAATACAAAAGTAAGGACACCCTGTACGCCAGTTCACACGGAGCTGCAAACACACCATTCACACGAAGCTGCAAACACACCATTCCCACGGAGCTGCAAACACACCATTCACACGGAGCTGCAAACACACCCATTCCCACGGAGCTGCAAACACACCCATTCCCACGGAGCTGCAAACACACCATTCACACGGAGCTGCAAACACACCATTCCCACGGAGCTGCAAACACACCATTCCCACGGAGCTGCAAACACACCATTCCCACGGAGCTGCAAACACACCCATTCCCACGAAGCTGCAACGACACCATTCACACGAAGCTGCAAACACACCCATGCACACGGAGCTGCAAACACACCATTCACACGGAGCTGCAACGACACCATTCCCACAGAGCTGCAAACACACCCATTCCCACGTAGCTGCAAACACACCATTCACACGAAGCTGCAAACACACCATTCCCACGGAGCTGCAAACACACCATTCCCACGGAGCTGCAAACACACCATTCCCACGGAGCTGCAAACACACCCATTCCCACGAAGCTGCAACGACACCATTCACACGAAGCTGCAAACACACCCATTCACACGGAGCTGCAAACACACCATTCACACGGAGCTGCAACGACACCATTCCCACAGAGCTGCAAACACACCATTCACACGTAGCTGCAAACACACCATTCACACGTAGCTGCAAACACACCATTCACACGGAGCTGCAAACACACCATTCCCACGGAGCTGCAAACACACCCATTCCCACGGAGCTGCAACGACACCATTCACACGGAGCTGCAACGACACCATTCACACGGACCTGCAAACACACCCATTCCCACGGAGCTGCAACGACACCATTCACACGGAGCTGCAAACACACCATTCACACGGAGCTGCAAACACACCATTCACACGGAGCTGCAAACACACCATTCCCACGGAGCTGCAACGACACCATTCACACGGAGCTGCAAACACACCATTCCCACGGAGCTGCAACGACACCATTCACACGGAGCTGCAAACACACCATTCCCACGGAGCTGCAAACACACCATTCACACGGAGCTGCAAACACACCATTCACACGGAGCTGCAAACACACCATTCACACGGAGCTGCAAACACACCATTCCCACGGAGCTGCAACGACACCATTCACACGGAGCTGCAAACACACCATTCCCACGGAGCTGCAAACACACCATTCACACGGAGCTGCAAACACACCATTCACACGGAGCTGCAACGACACCATTCACACGGAGCTGCAAACACACCATTCACACGGAGCTGCAAACACACCATTCCCACGGAGCTGCAACGACACCATTCACACGGAGCTGCAAACACACCATTCCCACGGAGCTGCAACGACACCATTCACACGGAGCTGCAAACACACCATTCCCACGGAGCTGCAAACACACCATTCACACGGAGCTGCAAACACACCATTCACACGGAGCTGCAAACACACCATTCACACGGAGCTGCAAACACACCATTCCCACGGAGCTGCAACGACACCATTCACACGGAGCTGCAAACACACCATTCCCACGGAGCTGCAAACACACCATTCACACGGAGCTGCAAACACACCATTCACACGTAGCTGCAACGACACCATTCACACGGAGCTGCAAACACACCATTCCCACGGAGCTGCAACGACACCATTCCCACGGAGCTGCAAACACACCCATTCCCACGGAGCTGCAACGACACCATTCACACGGAGCTGCAACGACACCATTCACACGGACCTGCAAACACACCCATTCCCACGGAGCTGCAACGACACCATTCACACGGAGCTGCAAACACACCATTCCCACGGAGCTGCAAACACACCATTCCCACGGAGCTGCAAACACACCCATTCCCACGGAGCTGCAACGACACCATTCACACGGAGCTGCAACGACACCATTCACACGGACCTGCAAACACACCCATTCCCACGGAGATGCAACGACACCATTCACACGGAGCTGCAAACACACCATTCACACGGAGCTGCAAACACACCATTCCCACGGACCTGCAAACACACCCATTCCCACGGAGCTGCAACGACACCATTCACACGGAGCTGCAAACACACCATTCACACGGAGCTGCAACCACACCATTCCCACGGAGCTGCAAACACACCATTCACACGGAGCTGCAAACACACCCATTCCCACGGAGCTGCAAACACACCATTCACACGGAGCTGCAAACACACCATTCACACGGAGCTGCAAACACACCATTCACACGGAGCTGCAAACACACCATTCACACGGAGCTGCAAACACACCATTCCCACGGAGCTGCAAACACACCATTCCCATGGAGCTGCAAACACACCATTCACACGGAGCTGCAAACACACCATTCACACGAAGCTGCAAACACAGACGCTCCCGCCTGCACTGACCACTTCCTCTGAAGCTAGGTCACGGGCTGCCTGCGGAGTCTGAGGAAGCTGTGACCTAATGGGGGAGGAATATACTGGAAATCAAAAGGAACCGAATATTTCAATTGTTCTCAGCAAACTAAACAGCGAGAACACAAACTCCGAGTGACTGGACAGCAGCTGAGACCAATCACGCCCACAGGCGCGGGCAAGCACACCGGCCAGCCGCTCTGGCAGGAGAACCGAAGTCCTAACTCTTCACAAAATGAAACTTTTACTCCAACACAAGCAGCTTCGCTACTGGTTTCCAGTCCTCCCTCCCTCAGACCCACAGCTAACCTCCCTCCCCTCCCGCTGCAATCCTGCAGGTCCCATTTTACAGACGAGGTTCGGCTGCACGCTTCTAAACCAGCTATTAAACGGCACCTTATTTTACCTCCTGGGAGGAAAAAAACAGTTTGTTGCCATAAATACGCCTCTTGGTATGTTCCTGGGATTTCTAGGTAGCTGAGCCTCACTGATACTGGGAAAGCCGCTCTCTCCAGTTCTGGAAATCTCTGCGCGAACCGTGCAGTCCTGCTGCATCCCTACCCATGTCCCAGCCCCAGCCCCGGCCACGGCCCCGCCATAGTCCCAGCCACGGTCCCCAGAGCTGCCACGCAGGTGCAAAGCAGCAGCTACGGCATGTGGATCCGATGACAGGCAGAGCCAGGAAACCCACTGAGACGGAACCACCACAAACAGACCCGGGGGAGCGGGTCCCTGCTTGCTCTCTCCTTAGAGGTTCCAGAGAGGAGGCGGCAGAGCAGGGCAGCCAGGGTCAAGGACACCACAGGGCTGAAGCGAAGGGTCAGGGCCCGGCCTGCCTCTGGGGCGCTAAGCTTCAGCTGGGTGAACCCCCTTCGATTTCTAACAAATCCCTCCATATGTGCAGACCTTAGGGGGTGACTGAGACAGCTGTGGCGAACAGGCCTGGTGAGCACAGGGGAGGCCCTGCTCCCGGAGTCCTGATCACCTCGTCTGGGGTCCAGGGCTTCTGAGAAAGTGGACCCCTGGACAGGCCCCACGGCCTCCTGAAGCCCCCCAACCCCGCACCCCAGGAGCTGGGAAGGAGGGGTGTGTGCTCCCCCATCCTGCTTCCAGACCTTTCCAGATCTTCTCGCAAGAGAAACCCAGGGATGTTTCGAACAAGGAAATGCTTATAATTGAAAAAAAACAAGGTCCTAAGTTTAAAATACACATATCACATTTACATACATGAAAAAATACACCAACATTGTTCGTAGTAGCTCTCTGGGTGGGATGATGATGCATGATTTCTATCTGACTTCCTACTTTTCAAAGTGTCTACAAGGACATATATTTTAGTGGCTGTCCTGTGACCAACCCCCAGCTAACCCCACCGGCTTCAGGATTTCACATGACACTCAACACACCCTTCTCCCACAGCCGTTCGCCAGCAGGCGACTCTGTGCTGCCCTTGAACCTGTGCTCCCAGCACCGACCCGTGCCTCCCGGGACTCAGGCGTGTTCACTCCCCAGCCAGGGTCAGCTGCACCTGCTGTCACGGGAGATGACTGACTGCAACATGACACGGACGAGTGTGACTCTGTACGGAGACGGTGTCCATGACAACCCAGGTGGATGCCTCCATGCATTTCCACGTTTCAGTTGGAAAAGAAAAACCCACTTGTTGGCAACAGAAATGTAAAGAACAGGGAAGAAGAGCACGCAGATCTGGGGCGACTTCGTATGCAGACGCTCCCGTGACCGCGATCCAACGTAAGGAAACCAGAATGTGAAACCATGGGTCACTCTAAAGGCGTGGGCTTTGCAAGACGAGGGGCCGATCCGAGGCCGGCCGTGGGCCCCTCTAAGGGGGCCTGGCCCCCGCCACGCGCCTGCATGTTTAACTTAAAGCCAAATATGAACTATGATTCCTGCTTGCGTCGACTTCTTCTCATTCCGAATTTCTACCATCAGGGGGAAGAAAACCCCTGAGCCACCCACGTGTAAAAGCGCGCTCACCTCCCAGTTCATGCTGGACCCACGGTGACGTCACTCCTAGTGGACGCAGAGCCGGACTAGCAGTCACTCCTGGTGGACGCAGAGCCGGACTAGCAGTCACTCCTGGTGGACGCAGAGCCGGACTAGCAGTCACTCCTGGTGGACGCAGACCCCGGCCAGCACACGGGAGGAGCTGGGCGCCAGGCGTGCTGGGAAGAGAGGAAACAGGTCGGGGGGGTGGGGGGGGCTGTCCACGACGAGCAAAGAGCGAGCTTCGCAGAGAGGAGGCTCAGTGTCCCCAGCAAGCTGGCCCGGAGCCGGGTGAGGAGCCGCGACCTGGGTCAGAGCCGGGACAGGCGCGGCTTGTTGGGCAGAAGGATCTGGCTGACCTGCTGGGACCGGGAGCACAGCCGCAAGCAGAGGGGCCCTGCCGCTCCCACGGGGACAGGTGCTCCCACTCCACTCACTAGGGACGTAAAAGGCCAGGTCCAAAGTCGGTTCCTCCACCGCTCCTGCCCGGAACCAGAGCTGCTCTGAGGGTGAGAGGCTTTCTCGGGTCCCCTGAGTGTTAATTAAGCGAATCCAGGTTTTTCAAAACTATCCGGAGGGAAGGGAGTACACGACGCGGGAAACGTTGCCTGAGAAAGCCATTTCGGCCTAGACTTCCCGCCTAAAGTGCGGGGCCCGGGGAAGTGGGGCAGGGCGTGACGGGCAGGGACACGGCGGAGCGCAGGACGACTCTGAGGCCTCGCTGTCACTATTTCGAGACGGTGACACATACCCCAGGAGTCAGAAGGCTTGAGCTTGGGATGCAGACACTACACAATCGGGCGACTTCCCTCTTGGGGCCTCGGTCCCATCTGCAAACGAAGAAAGGGGGTGTCGACCGGCCGGGCCCAGGGTCCCTCCTGCTCCTGGAACGTGGAGACGTACAGCTTCGCGCCACGGTGCCCAGCCAGGCTGGCGGCAGTGATGCGCCCACTCATTCAGCCTTCACACCAGCCCGCCGAGGGGAGTTCACCGTCGCCGCTCCAGAGCCCGGGACAGTTTATGAAACACGTCCAGGGTCACAGGCAGGGGGACTGGGACTCAACCCTCCAGTCTGGGCCCACAGTCTCAGCCTGATGGAGGCAGAGAGCTCTGCACTCAAAATCCACACGGATGCTTTTCTTTAAATATACTCACCACTAAAATGAAGAGAAACAGCGGAAAGCCTCATAGGCCTTCAGAATGGAGAAAAGACAAACTTCAGAGATGTTTCATAGAAAACTTTTTCACTTACAAAAGCATCTAAATATAAAAAGTTCAGCTCTGGCCGGTATGGCTGGGTTGGGTGTCGTACTAGGCACTGAAGGGGTTGCCGGTTCAATTCCTGGTCAGGGCACATGCCTGGGTTTCTGGCTCAATCCCGGGGGCAGGAAGGGGCGTGCAGGAGGCGGCCGATTGATGTTTTGCTCCCACATTGATGTTTCTCTCTCACTCCCTTCCTCTCTCTCTAAAAAATTCAAACCTCATCTATTCAAGGTCACAGTATCCTGAAAAGCTGGGCGTTGGCACAAGATAGCCAAGTTTTCCCCATGACTTCTGCAAAGTCAGATAAGCTAGCAACAGGAATTTACACCATAATCTGTTTACGTGTGATTGAAGGTCAGCGCTGACCTTCCTGTGTAAATGGCCCGTTTGTCTTTAAGTAGCAGCAGATTCTGATCTGCACTGAAGTGTTGCTAGAGTTTCCACTTCGAGTAATCTCTGATAATCTCAGGGATTAGCCATGTTGTAAATGAAAACAAAATATTTGAGGTTGTGTACATTTTACTTTTACAACTCCTTTGAGTTGTGTACAAATACAGTAGGTGAGTTTGGCTGTTCCCCACTACATATCTTGATTCCCAAGGTCAAGGACAACAAAGAGGTCCAAAATATTTACAGGCGGAAGTAGATTAAAAAGAACAGCCTGTTGTCTGGCCCTCTGGCAAACATGTACAGCGAGGCCTCCCACAACAGGCATTGGTTCTGCAACTTCAAGCGAAATGACATAAAGTGGACCCCATTTTACAGGAGGCTAATGAATATAAACAAGAGTTAAGTTCCTACGACACCTCATCAATGTTGCAATGAAACAACACTGGACAGAAGGACAGACATGGTTGGAGGAGCTGTTGTACTAGGTGCGCTCACTAGTGCTGTGGCCGTGGACACGGCACCTGGCCCCTCTCAACCCTGGCTCCCTCCGCTGTAAGTCCGCCTTCGGGACTGGAGGAGAAACCCTGGGCACCACCCTCAGCCCACGGTACATAAATGTCAACCATGACGGTCACGATAAAGCCCTCTCCTTCCGCTAATGGGCAGGCCAAGCTGAAGACCATAAACAAGGGACAGCCTGTGAAAAATGTAGTCACTGCAAGACAGCGGCCATGGTCTAGAGACCGCCCAAGCACCAGGAGAGCCGGCATCTGCACTGCACTCCATTCCCGGCGGCACCCAAGGCAGGGCGCGTGACCTGGGGCAAATCGTGAACCTCTCTGAGCCAAAGTGTCCTCATTTTAAAAATCAGAACCCAGCCCTGGCCGGTGCGGCTCAGTGGATAGAGCATCGGCCTGCAGGCTGAAGGGTCCTGGGTTTGATTCCAGGCAGGGGCACATGCCCAGGTTGTGGACTTGATTCCCAGTAGTGGGTGTGCAGGAGGCAGCCGATCCATGATTCTCTCACCATTGATGTTTCCATCTCTCTCTCTCCCTCTTGAATTCAATAAAAATATATTTTCTAAAAAAAATCAGAATCCAAAGAACAATGCTGCAACTCTGGAATTCGGAAGCCTCCATTCTATTCTCTCTGATATCACGGAACCAGAGAGTAAAAACACACTGGCACCTGCCTCGACTTCACGCCTGGAGTGATACAACCCGCGCTCTTTAGGAAACACAGAAGGTCAACCTGCAAACAAGTGTTGGGGTGCGGTGAGGGCGGGAGAGGAGAGGCAGACCAGGGTGGCTCCTCTCACCCTCTGCCTCCATCCACATTGGGGGGGGGGGTCCCCGTCTCCCTCAGTGACATGCTCCCACTCTGCAGGCCTCGCAGGACTTCAGCAAATGAAAGCTGAGGAGGCTAAAAATATCCGGCCCGTGTGCTCTGACTCCATAGGAACACCCGGTGCAATTAGAAACGGGAGGCAGCTGCTGTCTGCAAACGCCAAGCTGGGGACAACGCTGAGGCTCAAGTCAACCTAAGTAGGCAGGCACTTTAAACTCCCCTGGAACTATTCAGCCTTAGCTCAAAACTAAAAAATAGCCCGAACCGGATTGGCTCAGTGGATAGAGCGTTGGCCCCGGGTCCGGGTTCCTTTCCCATCAAGATCCCCAGTGGGGGGCGTGCAGGAGGCAGCCGATGGATGATTCTCTCTCATCCATGTTTCTACCTCTCCCTCTCCCTTCCTCTAAAAAATCAATAAAAACATTTGAACTCATAATGGCTTAGAGAGAAATAGTTCTATTTCCTTTACTGCAAAAATATCCTGATTTTTTTCTTTGGCCGGATTTCTCGAAAGACAGAAAAGCTACTCGCCGATTGTGGCTAGGCCACCTGAAGCGACATGGACAGTACTGCCCGCGACCTACTTCCTCCTGGCGCACCCGGCGGACTCGGGGTGTCCAGGGGGGTCTCCGCTCTGGTGTCTGACCTCCTGCCAGCCTCCACTTAGCTGTGTCCTTAGTCCCAACTTCCCAAGCCGTTCTCCCTCCCAGTCTCCACCCTGCCCACCCCAGCCCCTCACCCATCACCTGAAGGGGGTGCGGGGAGGAGGGGCATCACTTGGCCGACCTCGGGGCCCCACTCCCGGGTCAGCCGGGGTTCCCTGGGCCGCAGGCCTGGGTCTCAGCGACTCTGCAACCCGGCCAGGGTCCTCTCCGACCCCCAAACTTCGGGAGCAACACCGGCCCCGTCACACCCCAGCCCTTCCACTGTACAGGGCGTCCGGAACATGCACTCGTCCCCAAGCCCCTCGGACACCAGCACCCTCTGGCCGGCACCAACCCCGGGCCACGTGCCAGGCTACACGCGGCGCCGGGACAGCCGAGCCAGGGAGGCGGGCGGGCGAGGGCCGTGACCCTCCGGTCCCCACTCGGCGGGGAGCCGGCGCCGCGCGGCCGGGGGCCGACTGGCGGGGATCCAGGAGAAAGCCGGACACCCCCGCGCCACAAAGAGCCCTCGGGCTTCCGGTCAGGACCCCGCAGACTCAGAGGTCATGACTTACAGCTCCAAGTCGCGGGGAGCGCTGCACCGAGTGGGCTTGCAAACCAGGACTCCCACAATGCGGCGCGGAAACTACACGTCCCGAAATGCACCGCTCCGCGCCTGCGCAGTGGGCCTGGGCCGCCTGGGCGGGCTCCCTGGTGCTGCCCCGGGTCGGTTCCGGTTCCGCCCTTCTCCGAGCCCGAGGAAGATGGAGGCCGGAGGGCGGGGCGCTGCGGGGCCGCTCCACCCTCAGCTGCGCCGCCATCCTTGGTGCTCGCGACGGAGGGCCCCAGGCTCCCCAGCAGTTCCCAACTCAGCTTCCATCTTCGCCACCAAACGCGCGGTTTCCTTGGGGACGGCGCGCGTCCCCGGGCTGGGTTCCCGATCCCCCCGTGCGCACCGGGACCGAGCCCGGCTGGACGCAGGGGAGAGGAGCGGCCTGGGCTGGAGAGCGTGGAGAAGCGGGCAGAGCTGGATGGGAACCAGGCGCGCTGCCCCAGCCTCCCTGACACTGTGCGTGCAGAAGCACGAGGGCTCGGCGCGCCCGGGAGAGGAGCGGCCTGGGCTGGAGAGCGTGGAGAAGCGGGCAGAGCAGAGCACAGCAGGCTCCTTAAAGTGGGAGTGCACACTCAGAAGGAGGAGAGGCCGGCCGGTGTGGCTCAGTGGTTGAGCATCAGCCTATGAACCAAGAGGTCACAGTTCAATTCCCCGTCAGGGCACATGCCCGGGTTGTGGGCTCCATCCCCAGTGTGGAGCGTGCAGGAGGCAGCCGATCCATGATTCTCCGTCATCATTGATGTTTCCATCTCTCTCCCTCTTCCTTCCTCTCTGAAATCAATAAAAACATATTTTAAAAAAAACACAAAAATAAAACAAAAACTGTTGTGTAGGTCAATGTAGCTGCTATCTCTGGCTGAGGCCAGTTTTTATTTGTCTCAACTATTGATTGCCCCAGGAAATGGGGAGGGGAGCAGCGAGGGGCCGGTGTCAGCCACAGGTCATATCCACAGGCTCTGACTTAGAAGGGCGGGGATGGAGCCCGGGGCCTCTGTCCCCTGAGCTAACTCTCCTGCCTCTGGAGCGAAATCGCAGCTAATTATAAGAATCGATACCTTGATTATATCTCCCCCTGAAGAGACAGACCCTGTCGCAGGTGGAATACACCCCACAAGCCAGTGCCGGGAAGGAGGGCTCCTGTTCTGAGTTTTGTCTCCTGCCCTGAGACGTGAGGCCCTGCTTGCCTTGCTCTGCCTTGGGGATAGGTGGGGGTGAGGGAGGGGAGGGGGAGCCAGGAGGCAGGGAGCTCCATGCAGCCCGCCCCAGGCATCTGTCTCCCAAAACTCCTACCCCAGCTCCTGAGAGAGGGGACTGTGGCCTTAGGCCCGCCCCTGGCCCTGCTCTAGCTCCGCCCACTCTGTGAGGATCTCTGCTGTGACCGTCAGTTGTCATCATGATGTTTCCGGGTCTGACTGCCTCCCTGCTGGGTGGGTGCCTCCCGCTCAGGGGGTCTCGTCCCCTCTGTTCTGCGGAGGTCAGGCCCGTGACCTGAGTGGACAGACGGCAAAGGCGCTTATGGAATGAATGAGTGAAGGCCCCTAATCTGCGCAGGGCAGACTCGGCATCGGCACGTGAAACGGTCTGACACGCGTGTGATGATCGGGGTGCCCCCCGGCCTCACACTCCGTGATGTGAAGCGATTGCTGTCGAGCTTTGCAACAGACCCCAGCAGCTCAGACACTCTCTGTCCCCTGGTCTTTGCAAACATAAGTAAAGGTAGTCGCTGTAGAGAGAGGAAAAGGAAATTGTGTGAAAAGAAAAGGGTGCTTATAAAGCCATGTCGTGCCTTTATTGCTTTTTCCATACTAAGAAGAAGTTTAGCGAGTTCATTTTCTGCGGGACCGTAAATGACCGTTTAGCAATGTTTGCGTGGGTAGCTCTTCACGATTCTCCCTCCCTGTGGTGGGCTGTCGTCCGACTCCGAGCAAGTTCAATGCCAGGAGAAGGATGCACCTGCTGTCACCCCACGGCCCTGCCGCCTTCATCGGGACTCGTGCTCCGAGTGCATCAATGATGCTCCCGTCAGCCCAGTGACAGGGGGTAGATTCCGAACCTCGGCATCTGGGTCACATCCTATTCACCAGTTGAATCAGCCACATACAACATCACGTGTCGGAGTAAGAAGGCTCGGCGCTTTGCAAATCTCTCCTTTCTACCCCCTGCCACTGCGCAGGCGCTCGGCCTCCACCTGGCTCTATTTCCACCACTGACACCGACAGTGACATTCCCATCGAGGAGGGAAGAGGCCCTCACACAGCACACCACTCCCATGAGCAAGCGCCAGGCACCGACGTGACACGCCGCCTGCCTCGGGACGCAACACGCGTTCTCCCCAGCGTCTCCACAGACAGCGAGCAGCGAGGTGTCTTCTGAGCAGAGAGTTGGGGGGCTCCAGGGTGGGCATCTGGGGTCGGCTCCCTTTCTCGCTTGTCAAGGAGACGGTTTTTTTTGTTTTTTGCTAATCCTCACCCGAGGATATTTTCCCATTGACTTTTAGAGAGAGTGGAAGGGAGATGGAGAGACAGAGAGAAACATCCATGTGAGAGAGACACATCGATTGGTTGCCTCCTGTGCGCGCCCAACCAGGGGCCCGGGCCGGGGAGGAGCCTGCGACCCAGGGACGTGCCCTGGACCGGAATCGAACCCGGGACCCTTGGGTCCGCAGGCCGAGGCTCTCTCCACCGAGCCACGCCGGCCAGGCTCACGGGGACGTCTTGAAGCCCGCCGCGCCGAGGTTCTGGTGGACGGTGGCCCTGGCCTCCTCCAGGCTCAGGATCTGGCTCTTGTACTTCTGCTTCCAGTCGTCCACGATGTACTGGTGGTAGGGGTCGTTGGAGTGCTCCTGCCGCTTGGACTTCACCGTGCTCACCAGGATGGCCACCACGATGAAGGAGAACATGCCGATCATCACCATGAGGTACAGGATGACATAGTAGAAGTTCTCGGCGTCCACCCGGGCCTGCAGCGCCTCCTGCTGGGCGGTCGTGTTCCGGCGCCACGCGTCCATGTACCCGACGAGGACCCTCCTGAAGGCGTCCTCCAGGGTCTGCGTCAGGTTGGCCAGGGCGGGCATGCTGCTCCTGCGCGAGGCCAACGGGGAGACGGACGGACAGTGAAAAGGGGTCCTTTCCTCACGCGGCTGCGGAAGGGATGGACGGGGGGCGCGCGAGGGGGAGCGATACGATTCCTCCCTAGCCTGCTGGTGATGGACCGAGCACACTCGGTTCTTTAAGCTTTTCATGTGCACCTGTTGCATGCATGATATTTGCCAAAAGTGTAATGGGGGACATCACACTGTACAGAGTATGACCCCAACTTATACATGTACCTAGCCCTGGCTGGCGTGGCTCAGTTGGTTGGAGTGTCGTCCCATACACCAGAAGGTGGCGGGTTCGATTCCCGGTCAGGGCACCTACCCAGGTTTTGGGTTCCATCCTCAGTCGGACTGTGTGCAGGAGGCAGCTGATCAGTGTTTCTCTTTCTCTCTCCCCTGCCCTCCGTCTCTCTGAGATTAATAAAAACAAACAAACAAATAAATAAAATATATATGTAATTGAATGTATGCATGCATGTGAAAATGGAGAAAAGACTGGAAATAAATAGTTTGAAATGTTAATAGTGGGTGGAATACTTAAAACTTCTTTTCTTCTTTACACTTTTCTCATGTTTCCGATGCTCACCAATATTCTCGCATTACCTTGCTTTAAGATGGACTATTAACCTCACAGTAGCTAGCACAATGCCTTGTTGTAACAGGCTTTCCACGAGCCTCAGCTGCTACCGTGATGGCCCGGTGTCCCCGTGCTTTAGGGGATTATGGGAGGGAGGCTGCGAAGGGACACTGGCAGGGTCTGGCATGTGTGTCGGACCCTCGGTCCAGGCAGTGCTTTCCCAGGTGCAGCCAAGAGGTGACTAGTACATCCGTGTCTGAAAGACGTGTTTCAGGAGAGGATGCAGAGAAACAGCCCGAGACGCCATCATATTCTCAAACCAGCTCTCTCTGTGCCTCACTGCCTGCCCCCGCCCCCCTGCCACCAGCATCACCTGATGACACCATTCCATGCAACCCAGCCTCCTCCACACCACCTCCTGGCCCCAACGCCCTCTCTGCCCTGCATGCCAATGTCTTCTTTTGTTTGTTTGTTTGTTTGTTTGTTTGTTTGGTTAATCCTCACCCGAGGATATTTTTCTATGGATTTTTAGGGAGAGTGGAAGAGAGAGAGAAACATCAAGGTGAGAGAAGCACATCAGCTGGTTGCCTCCTGCACACGCCCGACCGGGCCCTGGGCCAGGGAGGAGCCTGTGAGGAGCAGGGACCTGCAGGTCCTCTCAGGCCATAAACACCCCAACGACCAAGCGGGGGGTCTGCCTAGCGCCCCCTGAGGGTGTGGTGAGTGAGTGCTCCCCTCCCAGGTCCTGTGCCAGCAACCGAAATCCACGGCCACACCCACCGACCCCCATCTACAGTCCTCTTTTCCCAACGTACCTGCGGGTGGGAAGGAGAGAGAGGGCAGGAGGAGGGTTTGCAGGTCCCTTAAAAAGAAAACCATTTCATGTTGTTTTTCTCCCGGAAAGCGTACATGTGTACATACGAAGCTCTCCCTTCAGTTTCCGGGCCCCCTGGGCCCCCTAAAGCCCATCCTAGAATCTGCAACAAAATACCTCAGTGCGGACGCCCCAGGGGTTTCCAGGTGCGGGCGTGGCAGCGCGCACCCACCCGCCGGCGGACCCTGCTCATTGGTCAGCTCTCCTGCAGGGACACGCTGTCCACCAAGCAGGCCGGAGGTGCTTTCTGATAAGACCCAACCGCAGGGAAAGGCCTTGGGGGTGAGTGCCCGAGAGCGGCCTGGCCAGGCTGGAACGTCCAGTCCCAGGTGGACCCCGTGGGAGCACTGAGCGCGCGGGTGTCTGCTCTGCGAGCCCAGGAAAGGGCCCAGGCACCGCGTGCGGAGGCCGCTTCCCGATGGACACGTGCAAACATGCCAGGAGGGTGCCAGTTCTGACACCCACTCAGCTCCGTGACCAAGGCACTGGCTGTATGTGGAATGCACACTCCCCCTCGAAGGAGAACGCCTAACAGGTCTGGACTTAAGCCATCGTTACGTTCTCTTAAACCGTGCGAAACTGCCACTGACAGGTTAAAATGGCTGAAACTGGCAATTTCATAGGGTGCAGCAGGTATAGGCGGGCCTATGTGTTTCAGATATTTTTACTAAGGATTTCTGCTCCAAAACAACAACAGGAACACCAGGATGGCCCACCCAGGGCGGCTCAGTGGCTGAGTGTTGGCCCGTGAACCAGGAGGTCTCAGGTAGATTCCTGGTCAGGGCACAGGCCTGGGTTGCAGGCTCGGTTCCCCAGGAGAGGGCGTGCAGGAAGCAGCCGGTCCATGCTTCTCTCTCATCATTGATGTCCCCTCTCCCTTCCTCTCTGAAATCGATGAAAACATACTGGAAACCCCACCACGACGGGCCTTGGAGATGACGGAGACCGACCTGGCCCTGCGGCAGGTGGAAGAGCCACAGCCTCAGAGCTTCCGTCTCCTGTCCGAGGCCCCCGGGCTCGCATGCCGGCTGCCAGGACAAGACACCGTCACCTGCCCAGCACCCGCCCTGTCCCGGCAGAGGCCACACAGGCTGGCAGCGCCCCCCGTCCAGCGTCGGCGGCTGCTCAGCTGAGCTGGGCAGAAGAAGGGAGACCAGGGCCGCGGCTGGAGCCTGCGGACATCAACAAGTCGTTCCCTATCTTGGGACACACAGCGGCCTCCTGTGTCCTGCGGTGCCTGCCCAGGTGTGTGTCACTCCACACGGGCTGTTGACACCATGAGCAAGTGGCCCCCACTGACCCCCAAGTCTACAGTCCTCTTTTCCTAAAAGGTGGGGGACCGCTGGCATCACCTGGGCCTACAGAAGGCAACAGTGTCTTTCATGTGTGTATAAAGGACAGGAAAAGGCATGATTCCATTTGCCATGAAACTCCCATAAAACACTTACAAAATGGCCCAAGCCAGTGTGGCTCAGTAGATAGAGCATCGGCCTGCGGACCGAAGGGTCCCAAGTTCGATTCCGGTCAAGGGCACGTACCTCGGTTGCGGGCACATCCCAGGTCCGGGCCCTGGTTGGGGGGCGTGCAGGAGGCAACCAGTCAACCTGTTTCTCTCACACCGATGTTTCTCTCTGTCTTTCCCCCTCCCACTCTCTCTAAAAATCAGTGGTAAAGTATCCTCGGGTGAGGATTTAAAAAGAAAAAGAAAAACTTACAAAATGGAATTACTGAGTAACCAAGGAAAACACTACCAGCAAAAGGAGAGAGAGAGAGGAATTCTTAAAAATCGCTCCTCTGAGAATTTTCTGGCAAAGGGGAAGAGTTCTGTTACTTAATTCCTCAAATAAAATGACGAGAAAGCATTTGCGATGGGAAGGTGCTTACCGACGCCGTGCGGGGACCCTTGCTACGCAGCCGGGCTCTGCCGTCCTGCTGTGGCTGCCGAGCCCTCCGGCTTGTGCGGAACCCTCAGCCGCCCTTGCCAAGTGCAGTCGCAACGCCGGGCTCTTATGAGCCCTAATGTTTAATCTAATCTTGTGCGGAAAGTTAAACACGGCTGCTGGGAACTCACCTTGGTGCCGGGGGGGGGGGGGGGGGGGGGGGGCGCGTGGAGTGTTGGCATTGCGCAGAAGTGCCAGGTTCCCTCTCGGCCCCGTGACCCTGCTCCACCAGGACAATGCCTGGCACAGGGAGCCCCCCCATGGTACTCCCGAGGCAGCCGGGCAGAGGGCGAGCACCCCAGAGCGCTGAGACGGACGTGCTGTCCCTGGGTCGGGGGTGGGGGTCGACGAGGAGGCCAGAAGATTGGAGGCAAGTGCCCCTGTTCTTACCACCTCCCCGAAAGCCAGATGCTGCTGAAATTCCCCTCCCTGGTCAATTTCAAAGGCTTTGCAACAACACGGCATCTGATGAAATGGGAACTGGCCACAGGGAGGCGCTGCACGGAGGAAGGGGGACAAGTCCAGCAAAGCACAGGAAGACGCGAAAGAGCTGAGCAAACTATTTACTCAGAGGCCCTTCTCTGTGGTGTGGAGTCCGTGCACGGGCAGCGCGAGGCTTACCCAGAGCCACCCCTTGCCGGTGCTGGCCACCTGCGTCTCCCAGCCTCTGTGGTGTTAGTGTCGGGCAGTCGTCGCAGGCACAGAGGGGTCAGGCGGTCGGGTCAGGTGGAGGAAGAGCCAGGATTTGGATCTGATCCCTAAGGCGGCCGCAGGAGGTACACGCTGCGTAAAGGGAACTTGGCCTAACAGCTGGATTCCTGACAAAACGGTGCTTTGAACACTGAGGTCTGAAGTCCACTTGGGGGGAGAGGGGCGCCGGCCAGAGGAAGGTGGTTAGGATGTAACTGTCGACACGTTGTAGTAGCTAAGGCACCGGGTGCCATGCACACAAATGCCAGGGTCACGGGCACCCTGCACCAGCTCCTCGGGCACCGTTGTCCTGCTGGATCGCCTTTGCCGGACAAGATAAGGCAACCCAGCCAGAAAGGAAGGGTTTGAGGTCTAATCCACCGAGAGGGTCAAAAGGCCAGGGAATCCGCTGGGGAGACGGCGCCACCTGCTGGTGGGAGCGGGAACAGAGACCAATCTCCTCCTCCCAAAGCAGCCGGGCTGTTGAACTTCACGTCTGGAATCTCCCCTGTGAAGGCGAGGAGACCAGAGCCATGTGCAGGTGCGCACCGGGGAAGTAGAGGCAGAACCGGAAGGCGATACATCCTGGTGACAGACCGGGCGGTCCAGTTACCCAGCGACCCTGGTCCGTGGACCCGTCGTCTGTGAGACGGAGGGAACCCGCGCGCCCGCCTCATCGTAAGAATGAAATGAGGCGATGGCTGTAACGCAGAGCGCAGACCTGCACACCGCAGAGTCAGCGCCCCTACGCATCGCTGCTGCTTTCATTTTACAGGGAAACCAGCGAGAAGACATGGCAGTGAGAGGCCAGCGGGACCAGACCTCGCCAAGGAGAAGGTTCCAGAGCCTGGGCAAGAGCAGCTCCTTAATGGCTTATTTCGATTTTTTCCATTTATTTAAAAATATATATTTTAAATTTATTTCAGAGGGAGAGGGAGAGAGAGAGGAACATCAATGATACCAGGACGCCAGGACTCCAGCACGCCTGCACGCCAGCATGTCAGGGTGCCAGGACGCCAGGACGCCAGGGCCAACGGTCCCTTTGAGGATCCGATGGCAGCCCCCTCGCAGAGCTCCTCTGCCCACACAGGGACACGTCGGTTGCCCAGGGAGCCGCGCCTGCATGTGGACTTGAAATTGGATGTTAATCAGCTGGGTGTCCAGCGCCGACAAAGCCCCATGTTCCTCCCCAAGGGAAGGTCGTCCTCAGGCTGCGGTGCTGCTGTTCCGAGGGCCCTGCTGAGGGTGCAGCCGCAGGCCCGACCCTCGGAGAGCTCAGCTGCTGGGCCAGGTGGCAGGGCAGAGGGTGCGGCATCGTCTGCGGGGATCGCCACCTCGGTCACCGCCTCTTGGCCTCCAGCCGGTCCTGCGAGGAGACAGCCTGCAGTCTACCGACCCGGTCCCCACCGGTGACCCTGCGGTCTGCGCCCTGCACCCTCCGTCCCCCGCCCCCCGCCCCGCCTCCAACGCTGTTACATCACAGTTCAGGGGGTCCCGCTGCAGAGCTCGCACGTGATGATGATGGAGGTGGCCTTTGATGACCACGGAGTGAGCTGCAGTTACAGGCCTGTGCCAGGTTTTCTTTTTCACGGAGTTTAAGTAACTTTTTGTTTCCATTCTTACTTAGCTGTCTTCAAAGCTCGTCCCATACTCCTCAATGGCTCAGCGTCATCAGTCATAGGCACATGGGACTTGCAACCACAACAAGGTACACTACACACCTGCTAGAATCGCTAAATCTTTACCAGACTGACACGGAGCAATGGCGAGGCTGTGGGGTACCCGGAAGCTCCCCACACCGCCGTGGGTGGAACACGGTGCAGCCACGGGCTAACAGCTTCCTGGGAAGGTACCACAGGACCCCAGCTATCCACTGTGAGGCGTCTACCCAAGACAACTGGAAAAAGTGTGTTCACACAAAGACGTACGCATAAATGTTCGTAGCAGCGTTACTTGCAAGAGCTAAAAACTAGGAGTAACCTGATATCATTCAACAGGTAAAGGGGTAAGCAAACTGTGGTACAGCGATCCAACCGACTCTTCCTCGGCCACAGAAGGGAACAAACTAAGGATACCTGGAACAATGCGGATGGCTCTCACCCACGCCCCGGCCGGTGTGGCTCAGTGGGTTGGAACGTTGTCCTGTGCACTGGAGGGTCGCAGGTTTGATTCCCATGAGGCACATACCTAGGTTGCAGGTTCGATCCCCGGTTGGAGCATGTACAGGGGGCAACTGAGCAATATGTCTCTCTCATCTCTCTCTCTCTCTCTCTCTCTCTCTCTCTCTCTCTCTCTCCCCCTCCCTCTCTAAAATCAATTTTAAGAAGTCAGATGCAAAAGAGATTATACTCTATAATTCCATTTCTAGAAATTCCAGGAAGGACGAAAGTAATCAAAATCTATAATGATGGAAAGTAGATCAACTATTTCCTGTGGGGGAGGCGGGTTGAGAGAGAACTTTTTGGAGTAACTAACGCTTTTTCTACCTTAATTGTGGTGGTGGTTACCGGGGTGTATACATTTGTCAAAACTCATTGAACTGTACACTGAAAATGGGTACATGTGATTTCAGGTAAACGATTCCACAATAGAGCTGACCTCTTAAAAGTCCACTGTACACAGGTGACTTGTAAATTTAAATCTCCAGCCCCTTCCTCTTCAGACTCAAGTGTCCACATGCTCACCCGCCATTTCCACTGGGTACACAAATATAATGGAAACTACTCAGCTTTTTTTAAAAAGGAAATTCTGACATGTGACCACACGGATCGATCTTGAGGACTTTATGCTGAGTGAAACAAGCCGGTCACAGAAAGACAAATACCGCATGATCTGGTTATGTGCGCTGCCTAAAACAGTCCAATTCAGAGAATCAGAGAGGGAATGGTGGTTGCTGGGAGCTGGGGGAGGAGAAATGAGTTTCCAATCAACGGGCATAAACAGTTCAGTCCCGCAAGATGAATCAGCCCTAGGACCCACCTGCAACATTGTATCCATAATCAGCAACATTGTATCCATCATCAGCGTCATTGTGTCCATCATCAGCGTCATTGTGTCCATCACCAGCAACACTGTATCCCTCGTCGGTGCCGCTGTGCTGTGCAGACAAAGGATTTGCTTCAGGTGAGTGACCTGAAGGACAGAGCACAGCTGAGTGTCCAGAAAACGGGTGGCCAGGAACCTGCTGTCCCCTCCGAAGAGCTGATGACCATTTTCGAGTTGATGGTCCTTCGAGCCCCATGAGGCAGGGTGTTTACAAGAGGTTCCATCTGCCAGGGCCAGAGAAAGGCCATCTAGACCAGAGGGTGCGGTGTCCAAAACGACCACAGTGTGTCCCCACAGCGCCGTCAGGGCCTGGCTCCCAAAGCTGCGCAGAGCAGCGTCTGTTCTGGGTGCAGGATGACAAGGGCCTCCTCACCGCAGCTCCACGGCCACCAGCCCAGAGCAAGCCTTCAGGCCTACTTCCTTTTTTCCTTTTAATGGAATGAACTATTTTTAAATGTATTTTTAAATTTATTTCAGAGAGGAAGGGAGAGGGAGAGAGAGAGACAAACATCAATGATGAGAGAGAATCATGGGTCGGCTGCCTCCTGCACTGGGGATTGAGCCACAACCCGGGCCTGTGCCCTGACCAGGAATGGAACCATGACCTCCTGGTTCATAGGTCCATGCTCAACCACTGAGCCACACTGGCCGGACCAGGTATGAAGTTTTAGACGTGCTTTCTGGCCCAGCATCTCCCACGGCAGGCATGTCAGAGGCGCACTGGGAGCCGCGGAAGTCACAGCCGCACCCTTTGTGTCTGTGGCTCTGGGGGATGGAGTTTCCCATCTGAGAGGGAGCAGCCAGGCCCCGGCCGGTTTGGTTCAGTGGATAGAGTGTCGGACTGCGGACCAAAGGGTCCCGGGTTTGATTCCAGTCAAGGACACGTACCTCCTTCCAGCCCAGACCTAGTGGGGGCACGTGCAGGAGACAACTGATCGATGTGTCTCTCTCACATCGATGTCTCTGTCTTTCCCTCTCTCTCCCACTCTCTCTAACAATCAGTGGGAAAATATCCTCGGGTGAAGATGAACAAAATAAAAACAATACTGATAAGAGGGAGCAGCTGGCACCGTCCCCCTGGCCCGCACAGCTGTGGGCTGTGGTCCTGTCCAGCAGCACCGGGAACACTGGCTCCAGCACGGGGCTCCCATCAGCCACCACTGCTGGGCCAGCAGCGAGGTTCACCTGTCCTAGAGCCGGCAGCCGTCCGGCCCGGTAACACGCCTGCAAACTCGGTCAGGAACGTGCAAGGCCGCCCCACCTCTCACCCTGGCCTCGATCCATGAGGCTCCTCTGCAGACGCCATCCCATCCTCTCCCCCAGGAAAACCCCGCTCCCCACTCTGGGCACAGTGGTCACTCACCTCCACGTCCCTCCGCCCACAGGGTGCCCCTGGGAGTGAGGTCTGTGTCAGCCGGGCACACAGTGTCAGCCGGGCACACACAGTGTCAGCCGGGCACACAGTGTCAGCTGGGCACACACAGTGTCAGCCGGGCACACTGTGTCAGCGGGACACACACAGTGTCAGCCGGGCACACGCAGTGTCAGCTGGACACACACAGTGTCAGCCGGGCACACATAGTGTCAGCTGGGCGCTGGTGTGGCTCCCTGGGCATCGCCCGAGCCCTCACCACAGCGTCGCAATGACCATGTTGCCACCGGCTCCCTGTCGCCTCTCCTGCTCGACCCGGAGAGCAGGACCTGCATTTACTACACCCTCTTCCCAGTGCCACCCTGCCTGGCCGCCGGCTTAGGGAACGAATGGGCTGATGAGTGGATGAAGTGATTGACCTGAGGCTGGAGGAGCTAATGAATGGGCTAATTGATCGATCACTGCGGGAGGCCCGAGGAGGTACGGAGAGAGAGCCTGGAGCCACAGACCCAAGGTCACCTTGAGCCAGGCCTGGCTGGACCGGCCCTGCCCCCACGAGGGTGCTGCGGGGACGAGGTGACTGCTCCCCGCCTGATCCACGGGTCCTGTGCAGCCACGGTCAGAGCAGAAGAGGCCACAGAAGACCCCCCCCCCCCCCCGCCTGCCCCCCGCTTCCAGCCCGGCCTCCTTTGCTCTTCTTCTTCGGAGAAAATAGACACAAAGCTCTTCACTGGGTTCTTGGGGGGGCAGAGGGGGGGTGTGGAGCGGGGGCAGGGGCTGAGCAGGAGCGGGGGGCAGGGGCTGAGCAGGAGCCGGAGCAGCCCTGATGGCCACAGCCCTGGTCTCGGGCACAGACTCAGAGCAGGAGGCCGGCTGGTCACCTCGGATGCCAGCCTCGTGGTGTGAGGAGGGCACTGCTGCCAGGAGCCGCTGGGCACACACAGGGGCATTTGGGGCCCCGTGGTCCAGCCCCCCCTACCCCCTCTGCTCCCCCCTCCCCCCTGGCAGACAGGCCTCTCTGTCCGGCCGCGGAGTCAGGGCGGTGCAGGATGACCTGCAATAATTGGCAGGTGGCCCCTGGCCGGGCTGCAGTTCTCGGGGGGCTCGTGAGAAGCAACCTGGGCGCCCGCCGAGCCGTGTTTAGCTCGGGCTCCGGGAAGCCTCGGCTGCTACAGCCAGAGAAGAGCCGGTGGCTGGAGCGCCGGCAGACAAGGCCTGGGAGGGCCTGGACGAGGAGGCCCCTCTGGCGCCGTCAGCGCTCCCGGCCTCCATGGGCGAGAGGGGACCTGCCCGACCCTGCTCCGCTCAGAGCTCAGGCCGAGGGGCGGAAGCGGGTCGCCCGGGAGAGGGGCTGTTTCTGGGCTGGAAGGCAGTGAGCGCCCCTGCAGAGGCCCAGGGTGCGCGTGGCCTTGAACTACTCACTTTGCATGAATCCCTGCGACACTGGGAAGACTCAGCTCCACCCCTCCCCCTCCCCCCTCCCGCCTCCTCCCCTCACCCCTTCCCTCCACCCCCCCCCCCCCCACACACACACCCACACCTGCCAGCACCGCGGCCTCCCCGGGAGCTGCCTCCAGGGCGGAACAAGCAGGTGATGAGAGTGCCCGGGAGCACATGCTCAGGGTCTGAGGAGAGGACTTCCTGGAACAGAAAGAAAATGATTTTTTATTTCAAACACTTGGAAAATACACGGAAAAGAGGAGGATCATTGCTGAGCAGTGAGTTAGAGGCCCAGAGGGTCACGTGAAAGAAATAGCTCATAATATGGAAACACAGGTGGATGGAACCAGAGAGCAGCAAGAGACTCAGAGAATGGGACAGGGGACTGGGCATCTAAAATACATTGTTATTGATCTCAGAGAGGAAGGGAGAGGGAGAGAGAGAGAGAGAGAAACATCCATGATGAGAGAGAATCCTGGATCGGCCGCCTCCTGTACACCCCCTACTGGGGATCAAGCCTGCAACCTGGGCATGTGCCCCTGACCAGGAATCAAACCCGGGACCCTTTAGCCCCCAGGCTGACGCTCTATCCACTGAGCCACACCAGCCAGGACCAGCCAACACCGTTTTGACCTTAACTCCCGATTGCTGACTAACCATGAGCTCCCAGCCTCGTCAGAATGATCCCACCGAGGTGCAGGCCCGACAACCGCCTGGCCAGCGGCACCGGCGGCCTCCGCACCTGCCTGGCTCTGGGCTGCCGTTTCCACCGGAGCTGCGGCTCCGGAGGGCGAGGCCACTTCCCCCGAGAGCTGGCCGAGGAGAGGCCGGGCGCTCAGCGTCTCTGGAAGATGCGAAGCCAGCGGGGCGGCCGCGCCCTCTTCCAGGACTGCAGAGGCCACCCCAGGTGAGGGTGACACTCAGGGAAGCCGCGTGGCCCTGGAGACCTGACCAGGCCCTGGCGGACCTGCAGGCCTGGGTTCTGCCCGCACAGACCCTCAGCTCCGTGACTCCCTGGAGAGCCCTCCCCGTGAGCAGGTGAAGCTCATGGAGAAGATGGGCGGCACCTGGTCACCTCCTCGGGCTGCCGGCTCCGGGCTGGGCCGGGCCCGTGTGTCAGCCAGAGGCTCCCCCTCCTGCACCACCAGGAGCCTGCAGAGCCCAGGGGCCTTCGAGGGGCCCCTCTGCACCCCCTGGTGTCTGGCTCCTGCCTGGGCCTCTCCTTGCAACCACAAGGCAGGTCTTTTAACCAACCTGGGCCCACTCCATGCCGTGGGCCAGAGGAAAACAATAAAGCTTTTTGCAGCAAAAAAAAAAAGAAGGAGGAGGAGGAGGGAGAAGAAGGGAAATGAAAAGAGGGAACGCCCTGAGCAGGAGGCTTCCCCCTCCCTGTCTCCCTGGGGAGGGAGGGGGCTGTGGAGCTGTGGGGGGCGCGCCTGGGGGAGGGGAGAGGTGGTCCCGGAGGAAGAACTGTGGAGCCGCCGCCAGCACTGACCTGCATGTGCGGACGTGGTGGGGCAGCACGGGGCCTGCGAGCCGCACTCTGAGGCTGCAGTGTCACCACCTCGATGGCGGTGGGTCTCCAATCGGCACGTGTGGCTGCAGGGCCGGCGCCTTGCCCGTCTGGGGACGCCTGGCTAGAGGTAAACTTCCAGGTGCTCAGTGGCTCCGGGAGACACAGGGCACTACACACACACCACACGCACACACACACATGCACACGCACACACGCACACACACATGCACATGCACACACACACGCACACACGCACGCACACACGCACGCACACATGCACACGCACACGTTCTGCTTTTTTGTTTTGTCATCTCCCTTCCCTCCTTGCCATTCCAAAGTGCCGCCCCCCCCCCCCCCCATCTGATTCCCTCCACTTCTCTGGTCAGAAACTGGCCGAGGCCTGCGGCTCCGACCTTCCCGACCAGGATGCTTCTCAATCCGGAGGCCAAGGAACGAGGCCACGGCCACTTCTCCGTTCTGTGCCCGGTGTGTGCGGCGGGGTCGGAGCAAAGACCCCAGGCAGCGCCAGGCCTCACTGCCCACATGGCCGAGGCCCGAGCTGACGGACACAAAGAGGCAGGCTTTCCATCCCGACCAGCAGGGCTCAGGGGTTGAGCGTCCACCTATGAACCAGGAGGCCAGGGCTCGATTCCCGCTCAGGGCACATTCTCAGGTTGCGGGCTCGACGCCCAGTGTGGGGTGTGCAGGAGGCCGGGATCGAGGATCCTCGCTCATCATGGATGTTCCTCTCTCTCTCTCTCTCTCTCTCTCTCTCTGCTTCCCTCCCTCTCTGAAGGCCCCTGCGTGGGCCCTGCCCCATGGCACACACCTCTGCCCCGCACAGATGAGAGGTGCTGAGCACCCTGCTGACTGCTGGGCCCCTGCAGAGCAGGGCCAACTCCCAGCCACACGGCATTCCTGGCAGGAAAAGCCTCCTTATTCCCCCTGCACCAACGAGAGACAGCCCGTGAAGACCCCTGCCTGCGGGAGGCAGGGCGCCCAGGCCCTCGGTCCTTGGAACTCGCTGGGCCCCGCAGGCAGGGGGCAGCGTCGCCCGAGGCCTCCATGCCAGCAGGCCACTGAGAGCGCTCAGGCCCACGGGGGGAGGAGCCTCGATGGCCGAGCCACGAGCAGGTGACCGGGGAGTGTGGCCGCACTGCATGGTCAGACCTGCGGTTACGGCGAGCCCAGAGGGCTGAGTCTGCAAACAGGGGCTGGAGGGGGGGAATGTGGACGGGCAGGGCATCCATTCCCGTGGCTCCCGAGAGCCAGGATCTGTGCTGGAAGCCGGCGCCGGCATCTGGAGACGTCTTTGTCAGCATCCCGCGTCAGCTGGATAACGTCAGAGTCATGGGCCATCCGAGCCAGGCCAGATGGAGGCAATACGGCACATGGAGTGAGCAGCCTGGTCCTGGGCTGCCCTCCACCCCCTGCTGCTTCCAGCATATCTTCCTGCTGGTCACCCCCGCGCCCCCACCCCCCGCATTCCCCTTCCAGTCACCACCAGGAACAGCTGGGGGTCTTCCCTTCTTCCTGCCGAAATCGGCTCCTGGGGAAGGGGCTGGCCCAGGGTCCCTGTATTCACATGGCCCGGGGTGGGCGCCTGCGGTACAGGGCCACACTCCCATGTGGACCTGGCCCGGGCAGGGGGAGGCAGGAGGCACCGTGACGTAATCAGGATGGCTTTGGGGGGGGGGCACTCGCCCCGCTCTGCCTGTCACTTCCTGGGGGGCACTGGCCTCCGTGGCTTGGCCTCAGTTTCCTCCTCTGTCAGGAGGGACATGACTTCGGTGGCACACGTTCCCTTCGTGGGAACCAGCCACGGCGGCCTGGCAGGAACCCTCTCACAGGCCCTGGGAGGCCCCAGGTGCTTATGGCGAGGCGGGACCGCATCCCTAGCCGGCTCCAGCCACCCCAGGCGATGCTGCACCGTGGGAACAGCCTCCAGAAAGGCCCACCGGGGTCGGCCGGGCCCCACGGACGAGGCACAGCTGTGGTTTCCATGGGAGCGTTCGGGGTCCTGTGGATGGTTTGACAGTACGCGATCCAGGGCTCCCCCGGGAGAGGGGGTGCCTGGGTTCACTCCCTGCAGGGGTGCCACACACACTGCAGGTAGACCCATGTCTCCCTTTTTGCAGTGGTTCTCAACCTGTGGGTCGAGACCCCTTTTGCGGTCGAACGACCCTTTCACAGGGGTGGCCTAAGACCATCGGAAAACACATATATAATTACATATTGTTTTGTGATTAATCACTCTGCTTTAATGATGTTCAATTTGTCACAATGAAATTGGGGGTCACCACAGCATGAGGAACTGTATTAAAGGGTCGCGGCGTTAGGAAGGTTGAGAACCACTGCTTTAAGGCGAAGAGCGCCCCCAGCCTCGGGCAGGCGCGTTGCTTGGGGAGGGTTGTCAGGAGGCAGCTGTGGACAACCTCGTTCCCATCATCGTCCCTCCTCCCTCCCGGTCAGCAGCTCACCTCGCTCCGAGCCTCCCCACAGGACTGGAAATCCAGAATGTTCCACAGACCCCACCGCCTGGCCCAGACCAGAAGGCAGGGCCACAGATGATCATTATGGGTATTCATAGGTGTGTGGGCTTTTTAAATTCTCCATGGAAGAGGTCGTCGGGGTTCGGAAGGAGATTTTAGAATCACTTTTTATAGCTGACGAGGCATTTAAAATAGCCGTTAGGACAGACGGCCTCTCTGAAGCCCAGGCCGCTGAGGTGGACACAATGACGCCCTGTGGACTTGCTACAAATTGTTTACTTTGCTGCCGATCCAACGCAGAGAGAGGGCTCTCTGTGCCGGGGGTGGCATAGGTGTCAGCCCGACAAGAACTCCCCACCTCAGCCCGTTCCTCCCTCCCCTCAGCTGTGCGCTGTGGAACGGTGCCGGTCCGGCTGCGGGCCCCGACCAGGCCCAGGGGTGGGCTGAGCTGAGCTGAGCTGGGCCGGGTGGGTTTGTCATGTCACTGCATTTCAGACCCTGGGGTGCAGGGAATGGTGCAGGGAATGGGCAGAGCAGCGACTTCACTGAGGATGAAGGAAGGGCATGTTGGAAGGAGGGGAGGGGTGCCTTTCCTCATAGCTCAGGCCTAACTGGACTCCATGACCATGCGAATCCCGCCTTCCCCTTAGCTCACCCTGCTCGCTATCTGCTTCCGGCTGAATTGTGCGGTCCCCCCCCTCCCCCCGCCCCAGTTCCTATGTTGAGCCCCTAATCCCCAGTGTGTCAGAATGTGACTGTATTTGGTGACGGGTCCTATGAAGACGAAGTTAGGAGGAGGCCGGTGGGGTGGCCCGAATCCTATCCGACTGGGATGCTTATAAGAGGAGATTAGGATGCACAGAGGGACACCAGGAAGGGTGGGCAGAGCGGAGGGCCACGTGAGGACACGGCGGAGACGGCCAAGGACAGCGGCCGCAGAGGGAACCGAGCCTGCCAGCACCGTGGTCCTGGACTTCCAGCCTCCAGAACTGCGAGGAAATGCGTTTCTGCTGGTCCAGCCCCCCCCCCCCCCTCTTCTGTGAGGAGCCCTGGCCATTCCCCACGGTCCCCAAAGCACAGAGCCCGGAGGCTGTCCCGGCTCCAGTCCCTAGTCTGCAGGCGGGAAAGCTTTGCATCTGCCCGGCAGGGCTGCTGTGAGGGCTCCGACCACAGATGCCAGAGCAGACGCTGCCTGTGCCATCCCGGCTGTCAAATCCCCCTCGTTACTGTCAGATGGCGATCAGCGTTCCTCCGGTGCTGACGGACCCTCGTCCAACGCCTCTCCTAGGACCGCTCGCCCTTGATTTGCTGGTTTTGGAGCAAAGAATTCGGAGATTTTAGCAACCCTAGAGACTCGCCCTCTCGGTGCCGGCTGTAGCAGGACTCCACGGGGGACATTTATGGTGTCTGCCGCCCCTAAACCAGTTCCCTCTCCATGGCTTGGCACCTCACCAGTTTCCCAGAAGGCCAGCATGTGCGGCAGCATCGACAAGGCGAAGGGGCTGGCAGTCCGTATGCATGGTCTCCACAGGCTGCTCCCCTTCTTCTCAGCCTCTGATAAATGTCTTGGCACGATTCTGCCCTGACATAATGTTTTCTCTCCCCAAAGAAATATATATAGTAGAGGCCCGGTGCACAAAATCCATGCACGGATAGGGTCCCAGGCCCGGCGATCAGGACCAATCAGGGCCTTCCTTCCCCCTGCTGCCAGCTGCTGGCTGAGGCCTTCCTTCATTCCGTGCCGCCCCCTGGTGGTCAGTGCACGTCATAGCGAGTGGTCAAACTCCTGGTCGGTGGAACTCCCGAGGGGACAATGTGCATATTAGCCTTTTATTATGTAGGATAGCCTGACCGGCGGGGCTCAGTGGTTGAGCATCGACCTATGAACCAGGAGGGCAAGGTTCAATTCCCTGTCAGGGCACAGGGCCAGGTTGTGGGCTCCATCCCCAGTAGGGGGCGTGCAGGAGGCAGCTGATCCATGATTCTCTCTCATCATTGATGATTCTTTCTCTCCCTCTCCCTTCCTCTCTGCTATTAATATAAACACATTTACGAATAAAAAAAGAAATGTATATACACATTTAAAGTGCTGTGATCCCGTCTCCTCTCTACCTGCCCCGCGGATGTGCAGGGGACGCGGGGCTCACACTGGCCTCCTTTTCTGGAGCAGGTTCCCCGGGACAGCGTGGCCACAAGTAATGACGGCTTAGGTCCTGCCCAACAGTCCCGGCCATTGATCCACATTTAGTTTGCTTGTCCTGAAGCTCCTGGGCTGTGGCCGCCTCCGAATATAAACTGATACACGAGAGTCTCCGAGCTCGCGCCGCCGGCCTTGGCTGGCCTCCTGGCCGCACGCCGCCCTCCACCTTAACGTCCCTGCATGAAAGGGCCTCCTCAGCCCGCTCCTGGCGGCGGATCCCTGTGGCTTTCCCCTTTCGGACACATCTTTCTGCCAACACGCGGCCCCTGCGCTGGCTGCACGCGGCCCCTCACACTCCCCTCGCTGTTCAAACGCCACGGAGCAGCCAGCACGCACTCCTGAACGCAGCGCCACCGACCCAGCACGGTCAGGTCCCCTCGCTGGCTCCCGGCTTTGCAGACCTGCCTGTTCCTGGCTGGTAGCTTCAGCCCCAGCATTGTAGCGACGCTGCCATGTGAAAAGTGAGGGGTCCCCATTTGCACCAACAGTGGACCCCGTCTATGATTTCCTTCATGTCTGACGTCTCTCCCTCCCCCGGCCTCAGGCCCCTCTCTCCCCAGGGCCACTGTCTGCCTGAACCCTCTCGCGCCTCTGCCCCCGACACCGGCTCCTTTCTGACTACAAAACCCTCTTGCCTGGAGCCCGCTGCCTATTTCTCACGGCCAAATAAAACAGTCATGTGACTTCTGTATGTCTTTCCTTTAAGGCCCGAAGGAAAATTAACAGCTGTAAATGGACTGGGTGGAATGTGAGCTTTTGTTTGTTTGTTTGTTTGTTTGTTTTTGTTAATCTTCACCTGAGGATATTTTTCCATTGGTTTTTGGGGAGAGTGGAAAAGAGAGGGAAGGACGGAGAGAAACATCGATGTGAGAGAAACACATTGATTGGTTGCCTCTTGTGTGGGCCCCAAGCGGGGCCCAGGCTGGGGAGGAGCCTGCAACCAAGGTGCCAGCCCTTGAGCAGAATCGAACCCAGGACCCTTTGGTCCGCAGGCCGACCCTCTATCCACTGAGCCAAACCGGCCAGTGCTGACTGGGAGCTTTAATAGCTGCATCACACACAGGGCTTCATGGAAACTCCTGTTTTGTTTTGTTTGTTTGTTTGAAATGTATTTTTATTGATTTCAGAGGGAGAGAGAGATGGAAACATCAATGATGAGAGAGAATCATGGATCGGCTGCCTCCTGCACGCCCCTCACTGGGGATCGAGCCTGCAACCTGGGCCTGTGCCTGTGACCAGGAATCAAACCAGTGACCTCCTGGTTCATAGGTCAGCACTCAACCACTGAGCCACGCCGGCCGGGAGGAAACTCCTGTTTTTTAAGAGATGAGCAGTTAGAGCCAGAGGTAACAGAACAGGCAAAGATTCACAGCGAAGAATATTCAAAGGCATCAGCCAGTGAACAAAACAGGGCCGGATACATGTAGACATTCATTTCTAATTTATTGTTGAAAGTATTACAGATGTCCCCCGCCCCCCATCGGCCCCTTGTAGCCCACCCCGCCCTCCACCGAACATGTATTAAAACTGAAAACCAAGAGAACCATTTTTCAGAGCCGGCGGATAACCCATTCACTGGGCCAGCTCTCCCTTGGCCGCCTCGCGGGCGAGTGTTCGGAAAGCTGCTTAGCTCCTGTGAAATGAGGCATACCTTCCAAGATGTCCTTTCCAAACTTAAATTTGAACCTGGAATAAAATGCAATTCCTCACTCCCCAGGCCCTGCATCTGCTGGCAGAAAACGCGAAACAAATTTTCTATTATACAGCAGAATCCACGCCAGCTCACCCTCATGTTTCTCATCAACATGCCTTCTTTCCTCTGCTCCCATCACTTCCAACTCTCTGTGGGGCCCTCGCACAAGCCCTCTGCTCTTCTCCGCAGCGCCCCGTCTGGCTGCAGTTTCTGGCCGCGGGGCCACTGGAGGCCGGGGCGCGCCCAGCGGCTCCTGCGCGGTCCTTGGGGTCTTCGAGCCTCTGCCACTGAAACCACGGGCCCCGTGCCCCGGGCCCTCCCAGCTCAGGTGGAGTATTTTAAAGGAAAGGCTGCGCTCGTCCTGAGAAGGCAAACACGGATGGAGCCACACGATTGCCCAATCCGGCCTTTGAGAAAACAAATCGCTGTCTCAGTGCCACCAGGGCCCCTGCTGGAATCATTTCCACCGCGGCCGCGGGACAGAGACTCGGGTTCTGGCTCAGACAGGGCGGCCAATAGCCCGCCGTTGGCACCCGCCCACCTGGGCCTGCGGCCTGCGGCCTGTGGCGGGCAGCTGCCTCCGGGCCGGCCTGGCCTGCCCCCATCCTCCGTCCCCGTGGGGTTGTTTAAAATACATGGGCATGTTTTCAGCTTGAAACTATTGAAAACATTTCCAATAAGCTTTTCTAATTACGAGGCCTGCGATTTGGAGAGTGAATGTCTCCAGGGGGCCTCGGACGAGGGCCTTTCTGAGAAAGTAGCCAGGCCACGTGCACCTGGGCCTCGGGGGGCCGAGCCGGGGCGGACGGGGGTCCCGTCAGCCACAGTCCCCTTCCAGAACCTTCCTGCCTGCTGTGCTGTCCTCTCTCCTCAGCCTGGAAGGTGCACGTATGGGCTAGCAACCCAAGGACCCAGGAGCCAGGCCGTCTCCCAGCTTCATGCAGGCAACGGTGTGGTTGACTCGAAAGACAGCACAACCCCGGCCGGCCTGCCGACTGAAGGGCCCCGGGTTCGATTCTGGTCAAGGGCACGTACCTCGATTGCAGGCTCCTGGCCCTGGTCGGGGGCGTGCGGGAGGCCACCAATGGATGTGTCTCAGATCGGTGTTTCTCTGTCTCTCCCTCTCCCTTTCACTCTCTCTAAAAATAAATGGAAAAAATGTCCCTGGGTGAGGACTTAAAAAAAAAAGCACAAAGCCCCCCCCCCCCCCCCCCACACACACACACACACGGAGCTGGTCTTCCACATGCGGGGCCTGGGCCGGACGCCCTTTCCTCAGCCGTCGGGGAGCAGGTGATGCGAGGTGGCGTCACACTTTCCCGTTAGCTTTTCCCCGCGCAGCGCGGAGGAATGTGATTGTGTGGTCTCTCGCGCCGTTCAACGCCACGGCTCTGACCAGCAGAAAAATGCAGAAAAATGCGTCCCTGCGTCCCCCTGCCCGTCCCACTGGGCCGAGTTTGCACAACGGAGCGGAAAGGCCCGCGGGCCCCCGAGACGCGGCGCGGCCCTGAGGTTGTCATCCCCTCTTCAATCTTCCTCATCGCATCTCCAGGAACGCCAGGGTGTTGTGAAACCCTCCAAACAAACCCACGAGTCAGAAACCAAATAAACATACAGCCGCTGGGCGGGGGCAGCGGGGAGGGCTGTGAAATCTCCGTTTCCTTCCTAGGCAGCAGCACCCGGGGCGGGGGGGCGCTGTCTGGGAACTGCCGTCTGAAGATGCACTCCCCACCTGGGGGCTGTCGGGATGAGAGAACGGGTCCCCCTGACACGGGGGCAGCGGAGGGTGGGAGGAAGAGGCTGCACCTGGGAGCCATAGGAGACACGGTTTGGAGGTGGGATGGGGGGGTCCAAAGACAGGACCACGGTGGGACCCGCCTGGAGAGGGTTAAAGGATGCCTGCACACCTCTCTCTTTTTAAAAAAATGTATTTTATTGATTTCAGAGAGGAAAGGAGAGGAACAGAGATAGAAACATCAATGGTGGGAGAGAACCATGGATCGCCTGCCTCCTGCACGCCCCACACTGGGGATCAAGCCCGCAACCGGGGCCTGTGCCCTGACTGGGAATCGAACTGTGACCTCCTGGCTCATAGGTCGAAGCTCAGCCACTGAGCCACGCCAGCCGGGCTGCACACCTCTGTTAACTGGGGACACCTGAACTCCTCTGAGGAGGAGCAAACTTTGTCGGTCACCCCAAAATGCAGAGAAGTTAAGCCATCCCTTCCCCATATCTTTTCCCCTTTATTTCTTTTGCATTTAGGTTTTAAAAAGAAGTGGCTTAATGCAAAGAATATGATTTCATGAAACTCTACTGTGAAATAACGCCACCGAGTCTAAGAAGGCAGAGACGACACAATTACCTTTATGGAAGCACTTCTCGTCTCACCTGCCAAGTGTTTCCTAGAGCCGGATTGGTCAGAGCTGTGGGCGGGGCTGTCTCTCCAGGCCGTACCCATATAGCATAGCTTAGTGAATTTTGTTTTTTTAAAAATATATATTTTATTGATTTTTTACAGAGAGGAAGGGAGAGGGATAGAGAGTCAGAAACATCGATGAGAGAGAAACATCGATCAGCTGCCTCTTGCACACCCCCTACTGGGGATGTGCCCGCAACCAAGGTACATGCCCTTGACCAGAATCGAACCTGGGACCCTTCAGTCCGCAGGCGGACGCTCTATCCCCTGAGCCAAACCCTTAGGGCGCGTAGTGCATTTTGATTGGTTGATCCGGTCATTAGGTATTTTTAGGATTGCTACTGATGCCTCCACTGCCTCTCTAAGAGTGGGGAGGTTTAAACAAAACCCAGTGAAGGGCCTTCGAGTTCCAGGAAGCTGGGTTCGAATCCTTGTTCCTCTAACAGTGGGAGCTCCAGCTTCGGTTTGCTCACCTCCCGTTCGTCTCACCCACAGCGATGCACAGCCTCCCGGGAACCAGAGCTACTCGCCCTCCCAGGCGAGTGCCAACAGCCTCCCGGGCCCCCTTCAAGCAGGTGGAACAGAGACCAACCAATAGGCATCAGGTAGCGGGGACGCGTCTCACAGGTCCTGACCGTTCAGACTCCCCTGCAGGCACCTGATCTCCGCCAGCCCACATGCGGAGGCCTAGGCTCGGCCTGGCTGCTCTCGTGACACATTGCGAGGAGCCAGGCGGCTTCCTCTGCCTGCCCGGCTCAGCCCTCAGCCAGGCATCCGGTTCCCCGCTGCAGCCATCGAGTCTGATCAGACTGCTCATCAGTTATGAACCTCTGCCTCCCGGGCCTCCTGTGCCCCCAGCTCTCAGCCGGGGAGGGGCCGAGCTCTCTGTGGTTAGTTTGTTCTGTATTATCAGAGAGGAATTTTCAAGCAATTTCCCAGCCCGTGGCTAGTTTATGGCGGGCGGTGTCCCTACGCGAGGCTCCCATGTCCGCATGTGCACACACAGCCCGCTGCACTGTTAGTCAGAAACGCACACATGCACGATGGTTGTCTTCACATTTAAGAAATGTATATATTTTTATTGATGTCAGAGAGGAAGGGAGAGGAAGGGAGAGAGAGAAACATCAATGATGAGAGAGAATCATGGATCGGCTGCCTCCTGCACCCCCCACACTGGGGATCGAACCTGCAACCGGGGCCTGTGCCCTTGGCTGGGAATCAAACCATGGCCTCCTGGTTCATAGGTCAACCCAACCACTGAGCCACGCCGGGCCCGGCTGTCTTCACATTTTGAAGAACGTTCCCATGGACAGGTACTAGATCTACTCGCTGTTTCTCCAGAAAAACAGAAAGAAATGGAACCAAGAAGAGGCGTCTGTGGGAACATGTTTGTTCCCCCAAATCAGGAAGAACGTGCCTCATTAGTTTGAGCTGCAGGAAAATGGAACTACCTGCTCCTGGCCGGGCGGCCGGTCACTGACCCGGGAGGAGGACAGCCCTGACCCAGCGTTTCAGGAGGGAACGCAAAGGCTTCCCACCCAGCGAGGACCGTGGTTCCTTCGGACCAGACGCCCGGCTCCCGCCGTTGGGCCGCCCGTCTGTGCTCCCAGGAAGCGGGCTGCTCCGGGGCCGGCGGGCTCGGTCCCACCTCCCTTCACTGGCTCAGCCCCTTTCCTTCCCCGGCAGAGTCTCACAGTTTAGGGCAGTGGTTCTCAACCTTCTGGCCCTTTAAATACAGTTCCTCATGCGGTGACCCAACCATAACATTATTTTCGTTGCTACTTCATCACTGTCATGTTGCTACTGTTATGAATCGTCATGTAAATATCTGATATGCAGGATGGTCTTAGGCGGCCCCTGTGAAAGGGTCGTTCGACCGCCAAAGGGGTCGCGACCCACAGGTTGAGAACCGCTGGTTTAGGGTTCATGTGTACACACGCTGGGCATTTTGTTTGGCGTGGTTTCTGCTTTCTGAGAGCGAGAGGTTACAGTAAAAGGAAGGAAGAACTCACACGTCCACAGTCCCATCACTTAGAATCGATGCTAACTTTTTTGTCATATCTGCTTCTTGTCCATTTTTTAGGGAGAAGAAAAGGGAGAGAGGAAAGAAGGAAATCAGGCAAGGGAGGAGGGAGGGAGGGAGAGGGGGGAGGAGGGAGGGAGGGAGAGAGGGGTGAGTCGAGGAGAGATATTAGCTAATGTCCCCCAAACCGCAAACCCTCCGCCGGCCCCGGAGCACCTCCTCTCCACACCTCCCTGGAGGCTGAAGTGATCGGGTATCATTCCATTTCTTAAAACCCTTTTCTAGGAACATATGCCTTCACTAGATGCGTGCACGCGTTCGCGCGCGCACACACACACACACACACACACACACACACACTGTATGGTTTTATTTTAAAAATAATGTCTGTAACCCATCAATCTGCATCTTGCTTTGGACACACTACCTTATGTTTAAGACCTATTATTGCTGATTATATCAACTTTATTTCTAATTTTTAATTGCTGTACAATATTTCATCATTGGAGAATACCACATTTTACTTATTTCTGTGCTGAAGGATTCCTGTCGTTCCCTTCTTCCTGCTGCTACAAACAATGCAGTAGCAGACACTCATATAGGACCCTCACGGACCACAGGAGTGTGCATAGGGCCCTCACAGACCACAGGAGTGTGCATAGGGCCCTCACAGACCACAGGAGTGTGCATAGGACCCTCACGGACCATAGGAGTGTGCATAGGGCCCTCATGGACCACACAGGAGTGTGCATAGGACCCCTCATGGACCACACAGGAGTGTGCATAGGACCCATATGGAACCACACAGGAGTGTGCATAGGACCCATATGGAACCACACAGGAGTGTGCATAGGACCCTCACGGACCATAGGAGTGTGCATAGGGCCCTCATGGACCACACAGGAGTGTGCATAGGACCCTCATGGACCACACAGGAGTGTGCATAGGGCCCTCATGGACCACACAGGAGTGTGCATAGGACCCTCATGGACCACACAGGAGTGTGCATAGGGCCCTCATGGACCACACAGGAGTGTGCATAGGACCCTCATGGACCACACAGGAGTGTGCATAGGACCCTCATGGACCACACAGGAGTGTGCATAGGACCCTCATGGACCACACAGGAGTGTGCAAAGGACCCTCATGGACCACATAGGAGTGTGCATAGGACCCTCATGGACCACACAGGAGTGTGCATAGGACCCTCACGGACCATAGGAGTGTGCATAGGGCCCTCATGGACCACACAGGAGTGTGCATAGGACCCTCATGGACCACACAGGAGTGTGCATAGGACCCTCATGGACCACACAGGAGTGTGCATAGGACCCTCATGGACCACAGGAGTGTGCATAGGACCCTCAAGGACCATAGGAGTGTGCATAGGGCCCTCATGGACCACACAGGAGTGTGCATAGGACCCTCATGGACCACACAGGAGTGTGCATAGGACCCTCACGGACCATAGGAGTGTGCATAGGGCCCTCATGGACCACAGGAGTGTGCATAGGACCCTCACGGACCATAGGAGTGTGCATAGGGCCCTCATGGACCACAGGAGTGTGAATAGGACCCTCATGGACCACACAGGAGTGTGCATAGGACCCTCATGGACCACACAGGAGTGTGCATAGGACCCTCATGGACCACACAGGAGTGTGCATAGGACCCTCACGGACCATAGGAGTGTGCATAGGGCCCTCATGGACCACAGGAGTGTGCATAGGACCCTCACGGACCATAGGAGTGTGCATAGGGCCCTCATGGACCACAGGAGTGTGCATAGGACCCTCATGGACCACACAGGAGTGTGCATAGGACCCTCATGGACCACAGGAGTGTGCATAGGACCCTCATGGACCACACAGGAGTGTGCATAGGACCCTCATGGACCACACAGGAGTGTGCATAGGACCCTCATGGACCACACAGGAGTGTGCATAGGACCCTCATGGACCACACAGGAGTGTGCATAGGACCCTCATGGACCACACAGGAGTGTGCATAGGACCCTCATGGACCACACAGGAGTGTGCATAGGACCCTCATGGACCACACAGGAGTGTGCATAGGACCCATATGGAACCACACAGGAGTGTGCATAGGACCCTCATGGACCACACAGGAGTGTGCATAGGACCCTCATGGACCACAGGAGTGTGCATAGGACCCTCATGGACCACACAGGAGTGTGCATAGGACCCTCATGGACCACAGGAGTGTGCATAGGACCCTCATGGACCACACAGGAGTGTGCATAGGACCCATATGGAATCACACAGGAGGCTGCCTAGCGAATATCTTAATGCATAATTTCCAGGACACATTTTAGACACATTTTCCACTTTCATAGACACCAAGATGCCTTTACCACTTCACATTTCCAGCAACTTTTTATGAGAGTATCATTTCTCCTACAACTTGCCAGCAGCGGAGATAGCCTGACGACTAGATTTATAAATACTATGGGTGAGGAGTTGCTCTTTGTGCTTCTTATTTGCCTTCTCTGAGTATATCTCTGTTTGCTTGCTTGTTGGCATTCACATTTCCTCTTCAGGCAATTCATTTTTTCTACTTTTATTTTTCTTTATTATGTGTTTTGCATACTAATTTCTGGTTTATAACATGTGTCTCCCTGTTTTCCAATCTTTTGCCAAGAGAAATGTCCACTGTACAGAAGTAAAAGGTTTTTTTTGTAGAATTTAAAATTTGAGGTAGTTGAATATATACTGTATATTATATATATATAATTTCTCTTTATTGTTTGGGCTTTATAAAAAATTTTCTATTTTTTCTACTCCATTATATTATCCAATAGTCTTTTAAGTATATTTTTCACATTTAGGTCTGTAATCCATCTGGTGTATGTGTGGAATGTATGGTGTGAGGTAGGGATCTAATTGCATCTATACCATCCTTCCCCCCATCGCCCATTCCTGACTCCATATGATTTTTCTGGGATTGTTTAATGATCCCTTTTGAGCCAGGAGGTGACAAAGTGGTATAGTTTCAATTAATTCACACTGGGGCACATGGAGTGTAAGCATGGACCTACAGGGAGCAGTCCTGACGTGTCATTTAAGTAGTAGGCACAGGTCTGTCCATCTGGCTGGCACAGACCCTCTCCCACACATACTTAGCATAGACGTTATGGGCCAAAATGTATCCCCCCAAAATTCATATGCTGAAAACTTAACTCTCAGTACCCCTGAGGCAATTCAGTTAAAATTATGTTTTAGGTAATTTTAGGCTGGGCCCTACCTCATTCTGGCTGGTGTCCTTAGAAAAAGAGGAAATTTGGAGGCAAGGAGACCCCAGGGGCTGTGTGCACAGAAAAGACCGCGTGAGGGCACAGTGAGAAAGCAGCCACGTGCAGGCCCAGGACAGGCCTCGGGAGAAAGCAGACCTGCCTGCTGGGCCCTCGCTCTCGGATGTCCAGCCTCCAGCCTCCGAGGCAATGCAGGTCCGCTGTCTAAGCTCTCCTGTCTGGGGTACTTGGTTTTGGCAGCCCTGGGAACCCCGACAGTCTGATAATCCTCAACAAAAATGGGTGAAGGAGCTTGTCATGAGGTGGTCAGATGTAACCCTTTCAGCGTGGACTTTCCACCGGCACGGTGAGAAACGTGAGTGCTCCATACTCCGAGCTCGCCTGAGCGAGGCGGCAGCGAGGAGCCCGTGTGGAGGCCACGGGAGCAGTGGACGTACTTGTCAACAAATCAGTCCCTTTCCCCCCGGCGGGCAGGAGCCCACCGACACAATGGGTGTATCAGCTGCTTACTGCTGCGGAGACAAAGGAACACAAACTCTGTTGCTGAAAACACATTTGTTATCGTACAGTCCCGGGGTCTGTGTTGGTAAGGCTGCGCTTCTCCTTGGGGCGCAGAAGAGCGCCCACGCTCCGGCCTGCCCGCGCCTGGAGCCCACCTGGGTGGCAGCCCCTCCTCTTCCTCCCACCAGCTGCTCTCCTGTCCCAGCTCCCCTCACACTCAGACCCGCCGCCTCCTTCTTCCAAGAGCCTTTGTAATGGCATTTGAGTCCCTGAGCGACTCAGGATCACCTCCCCACCTCAGAGCACCTCCCTCAACCACATCTCACAGCCCTTTTCGCCACAGAAGGTGGCACAGTCCCAGGCCCCGCGGGGCGGGGGCTGGGGCGGGGGGGTGGACATCAGCAGGAGCCTTTGTTCCGACCGCACAAAGCAGTTCAGTACAACCTCTTAGAAGAAAACAGTTCCATTATGTTCAAGAACAGAGAGCTTATGCCTGGCCGGTGGGACTCAGTGGTTGAGCGTCGACCTATGAACCAGGAGGTCAGGGTTCGATTCCCGGTCAGGGCACACGCCTGGGTTGCGGGCTGGATCCCCAGTGTGGGGTGTGCAGGAGGCAGCCGATCCATGGTTCTCTCTCATCATTGATGTTTCTATCTCCCTCTTCCTCTCCCTTCTTCTCTGAAATCAATAAAAACATATTTTAAAAGAAGAAAGAATAGAGTTTTAAAAGAATGAATGCACTGAAAGCCTCCCTACTTAACGCGACGGGAGTTTTCGATCGAGTGTTTGCACACAGCCTGTGGGCACAGACATTTCTCAAAACAGTGTCTACGTCCTCGGTAAACGTGAAAGGTGTTGCTTTGGTTAATTCTGTGTTTGGCTGGAGCTCTCTGTTGAGCATTTTCCACATTCGGCCGGATCCCATCTGCCATGTGCAGCGGGGCCTGTTCCCACTTACAGCTCCTCCCCCGGGAGCAGCCTGGGGGCCCAAGTGTCCCGGACTCAGGGCCGCCGCACTGCTCATCAATCCAGGCGACTTGCGCAACCCCCAGCGGGGCGCCCAGTCCCAGAGAAACAGACTCCTCGGCGGCCAGACCCAGCCTCTGCAGCTCCTGCCGTCCCCCCCCTCAGGGGGCACTTACTTGCCACCGGGAACTCCAGTGTCATAGGCGGAACGCAGGGTCATCAACGGACAGTATTAAGTGGCCACCTGCCGGGGCCCTGCAGCTGTGCTGAGCGGGTGGGGAGACGGCTGCAGGCAGCTGTGATGAACATGCACGCACAGAGAGATTCAGGGACAGACAGCTCCCCGTGCAGCCTTGGGAGGGAGGAGGGAGCTGATTGTTCTGGAAGCTGCTGCGTCCCAGGGGACCTGTGTTAGGACAATGACCTCCCCAGGCTATGGAGGGGGACTGTTTATCTGCAGCTACTGCTCATACCCAGACCAAACACTGCCATGGCCGTCTGTCTGTCTCTACATGTCTATTACAGACACCAGCTCTGAATGGGTGCACGTGATTGTGCAAGTGTCTGCTGGACACGTGTGCACACGGAAGCCTGTCTACACCTGTGCTTTTGTTCCTGTACATGCCGGTGTGTGTCTGGGCAGTGTGTGTCTTAGCTTTTTGCTAAGAATCAAGAGAGGCCGGCCCAGCCGACCTATGAACCAGGAGGTGAGGGTTCAGTTCCAGGTCAGGGCACAGGCCCGGGTTGCGGGCTCCATCCCCAGGAGCGGGTGTGCAGGAAGCAGCCGGTCCATGATTCCCTCTCTTCACTGATGGTTCTGTGTCTCTCTCCCTCTCCCTTCCTCTCTGAAATCTATAAAAATCTATTTACAAAATAGAATCCAGAGAGGACAGAGGTGGGATCTTCCTGCCCTCCGGCCTCTCCCGCCCCCTCTGACACTCCCGAGGCGCAGGTGTCTGCCCCCCACACCACCCTTCCTGGAAGGTCCCCCCTGCTTGCCCGGGCAGGCATGAGATGCCACTGGCCTCCCCACCTTCGGCTGCCATGCCTCCTTCGGAGGGCATGTCCCAGGCTGGAGGCCGTGGTCCTTACCTCACGCTGAGCTCCCCAGGCAGGCGGGCAGGCGGGCGGGCAGTCGGGCAGGCAGGCGGGCAGGCGGGCGCCGGGTGGGGACGTTGCCGAGGTCCTGGCGTCAGGTCAGCTGGCTGGTTTTTCTCAGGGGGCAATGGTTACTTCAAAGAAGCAGCTGAGATCTGAACTCATTCCATTCTGCGGGCTCTTATTTTAATCTTTTAAGTTAATAAAGTTGATTTTTAGCAATTTCAGGTTCCTATCAAAATTGAGTGGAATGTTCAGAGTTCCCCTGTGCCCGCTGCCCGCACACACGCACAGCCTCCCGGGTCCCGCGTGGCCCGTGGTCACCATTGCCGCCCACACCGACACGTGGCCCCGACATGTGGCCCCGACACACAGAGCCTGCGCTGTGCACTAGGGCCCCTCTGGGTGCGATGCCTTCTCCGTGACGGACAATGTACACTGACATGTACCCTCCATGCAGCACCGCACAGTTCGGTTCACTGCCCTGAACCCCATGCTCTGCCTCTTCATTCTCCCCTCCTCCCCCAGCTCCTGGCAACCACCGATCCTTTCACTGTTTCCAGTGTTGCCTTTTCCAGAACCTCCTATAGCTGGACTCACATAGCAGGCAGCCTTTTCAAATTGGCTCCTTTCACAGTCATGTGCATTTAAGGGTCCTCCATCTCTTTTCATGGCTTGGCAGCCCCTGCCCGTCTATCACGAACACCATGCCAGAGTTTCGGTGGCCACAGCTCACCCAGCCAGCACCTCCTGGAGGACCTCTTGGCCGCTGCCGTGTTTTGGCAGCAACCAAGACGCTGCTATAAGCATCGGAGCGCAGGCTTATGCGTGGGCGCCGGTTCTCAGCTCCTTTGGGTAAATTCAGAGGAGCCGGAGGGCCGGATCGGATGGCAAGTGTGTGTTTACTTTTGCAAGAAACTGCCAAAGTGTGCAGACTCTTTTTACATTTAACCTTTCTGCCTAACTCTATTTTTCACAAAACCTCAGGGGGCGGCGTGCGCGATGCTTCCAGAATTCCCCGACTCAAGAATGTGGACACTTTGTACAGGCTCCTGGCGTCTTCCCGACTCACAGTCCCCCGGGAGCTGAGTGTCCGCACCTCCATGCACACCACCATCTGCCTGCCTCCTCAGCGTCCACAGGACTCACACACACACACACATACACGCACTCACAGCACACACATGCACACACACGCACACACATGCACACACACGCACAGCACACACACACAATTACTGGTTGCTTTATAATTTCAAGCGTTTGTAGTGTAAGCCAAGAAGAGGAGACGGACAGGCTGCCCGGGGGCGAGAAGCTGGCGGTGAGCTAGGAACTCACGAAGCCGGGTGATGGTCCCCGGGGCAGCCTCCCCAGGCTGGGTCCTGGGCCTCAGCAGAACGACCAGCTGCGCCTGATGGGGGCCTTTGATCACAGGGAAGCCCAAACGCCAGTGGGAGTCGCAGGCTCCAGGCAGCACCTTGTGCTAAAAAGGCCGAGGGCGCAGACTCCTGTTACTGACTGGCTGAGTCTGAGGACCAGCCCGCTCATCTGCCCTAACATTGCACAGAAGTAGAGCGGCCTCTACTGCTAAGAATGCTGAGAACTAGCCCTGGCCGGTGTGGTTCAGTGGATAGAGCACCAGCCTGTGGATTCGATTCCGGTCAAGGGCACGTACTTTGGCTGCAGGCTCCTCCCCGGCCCGGGCCCTGGTGGGGGTGCATGCAGGAGGCAACCCATCGATGTGTTTCTCTCACAGCGCTGTTTCTCTCTGTCTTTTCCTCTCTCTCCCATTCTCTCTGAAAATCAATGGAAAAATATCCTCAAGTGAGGATTTTAAAAAGAAGAGGCAAAAAAAAGAATGCTGAGAGCCGTACAAAATTCACTGACCCGTTCATTGTAAAACGCGTGCTGAGCCCTGGTACCGTCGGCTTCTCCGTGAATGGCATGATCCAGGCTGAGTTTGAGGGGGAAAGTCTGGCAGAATCTGGACTTGGGGAGGCAGGGAGGGTGACGGTGAGAAACACCGTGTTCGGATGTATTGCAAGAGCAGAATGCGTCTCCCTCATGAGTGATGCCTCTTGTACCAGCTCATACAGATGCCCAGGTTAAACGGCCCAGGTGCAAGGTGACTACTTTTCCCAGCGAGGAAGTGGAAATAAGAGGGGCCTGGCTGCTGGTGTCCTGGGAACACGGTCACCCCACTCCCAGACAGGCCGCTGACCCTGCTGGAGAAGATGCTGTTAAAACGTGAGGCATTCCCAGGAGGCCTGAGGCCGCGAGGAAGCCACCCCCAGGGGGAGAGCTGCCGTGGGAGACACGGAGGCAGGCTTTTCTCCGCGGCCTCGCCCAGGTGTTAATGGTGACGCAGGGGCGCACGGGGTGGGGAAGCTGCTGGGGAGGACGACGGGGTCATACACTCACCCCGACGAGCTCCAGGGGGACCCCGCACGGCGGTCCTATGAACTCAGAGGCAGAGAGTCTCCACCCAGGACGGTCTGAACACAGACATCCCAGCTACGCGGTCATGGCGGGGTCACGTGCGAGGCCTGCAGCCTTTCTGCCAAAGGTCAACCTTCACCTTGCCTGAGCCGTCTATTGTCTTTTTGCATCCACGATAACATGCCTTTCGAAGGGCAGAATCATTTTCGCAGACCCTCAGGGCTCACCCTCCACCAGAGCAGAGGCCACAGGGCCCCTCGGGTCATCTTGTTCCAGAATATTCCATCTCCGTGGCTGCGCTGTGCATTCCTAACTGTCTGCACCCACAAGTGGAGGGGAAGTATGTGCCTCCCCCTTTTGCGTTTTATCCTATAGCCGTGGTCGGCACACTGTGGCCCCTTGAGTGCGGCTCTTCCACAAAATACCACGTGCAGGTGCGCACGTACAGTGCGATTGAAACTTCGTGGCCACACTCCAGGGGCCAAAGAGCCGCATGTGGCTCGAGAGCCGCAGTTTGCCGACCACTGTCCTAGAGGTCTCCCTGCTTTGCCTTCCCCCGCCCCCTAATCTACCACGGGTGGGTTTCATTTACCCCCCCATCTCCTCCTTTTATTCTCGGGTGTAAAATACGCTGTGAAACTGCCCTTTTCCGGAGCATTTTCTCAATCCGCTGAGATTTCGCTTCCTGACAATTGCTATCAGTTTGGCTCCAATGAACTCATTGAAATGCTCTGTTGGCCTGGACGCGCATGTCCACACTGATGTGTTGACTTATCAGAACCGCCCAAGGGAGCCCAAGTGAAGTCTCCCTCCCTTCCTGTCCCCCTGCTCGCGTTCCTGGAGGAAGGACCGGCAATAAATGGAACCACCAAACGCCAGGCCGCTGGCGGGACGGAGAAGCAAATCCTCCGACAGTCCCTGCTGCAAACAATCCTCGGGGATGAAGGGTTTGAGTAATGCCCGGCTGCTGCAAGGGTCTTAGTGCAAAGGGTGTGGGCATGGGGCGGGGCAGAGAGGGCCGTGGGGCGGGGCAGAGAGGGCCGTGGGGCGGGGCAGAGAGGGCCGTGGGGCGGGGCAGAGAGGGCCGTGGGGCGGGGCAGAGAGGGCCGTGGGGCGGGGCAGAGAGGGCCGTGGGCGGGGCAGAGAGGGCCGTGGGGCGGGGCAGAGAGGGCCGTGGGCGGGGCAGAGAGGGCCGTGGGGCGGGGCAGATGGGCCGTGGGGCGGGGCAGAGAGGGCCGTGGGCGGGGCAGAGAGGGCCGTGGGGCGGGGCAGAGAGGGCCGTGGGGCGGGGCAGAGTGGGCCATGGGGCGGGGCAGATGGGCCGTGGGCGGGGCAGAGAGGGCCGTGGGCGGGGCAGGTGGGCGATGGAGCGTTGAAGCTGAAGTTCCCGCAGCTGTGCCGCTAGAAGAGGGAGGCCGCTTAGAAACGTTGTTTTGCTCCGGACCCTGCAGCCACCTGTGAGTGACGGTCACAGCTCGGAGGAGTCTCATATTCAGCGATGGGCTCAGCACCGTCGCCTGTCTTCCAGAGACTATGCACTGATCAGGAAAAGGGACTTAAACGTGTGCTATGGATGAGAGAGGCGCTTAACACACCTCGTCACTTTGCAAGTCTGAGCTTTATGCTTTGTGAAACAACAAAAATCTGGTTTTAGGGACGCGATTTTACTGGCTGTCGTGGCTAAAAAAGTCACTGCCCGTGTGAGAGACGCGAGCGTAGCCGGAGCTTCAGTGTTAATGGCGGGGTCTCCCTTTCGGAGCGACCTTGACCATTTGTCTTGAAATTGCCCTAGTAAGTTTCTCTTTCCCCTAATTTAACAGAATTCTCTCACAAGCTAGAGGACATGGACGTCAACATATTTAACAATAGGTTCCGAACTCTCAGAAATACTTCCTCTGGAAGGTTTTGAACAGATGGTTAAAAGTTTGCATACGACTTTTTATAGGTAACAGGTCATTTTCAACAACAATACCGCACGGCAGTGGACTATTTCCAAACACCTGTTTTCAAACTGCGTCTCCACGGCATGATGTACTTTTGAGGATTAGTAGCTCTCTGACTCAAAGTTCAAAGATCATCTTTCCCTTTACAGTTCATGGTTACGCACGACGTCAAAGCCATCAGCAGCCAGCTCACCACGGACAGCCACGTGCCACGGACACTGAGTTTGCCGCACGCACCGACGGCAGCGGATGCCTCAGCTCTAAGTCAGATCCCTTTAAATATTTTACCAAAAAATCCCACACTCAGTAAGCCTGTGTGAACAGAAATATGTTCACAATGACTTCCCTTCCATTACAGACTACTCTAAAGCAGCGGTTCTCAACCTGTGGGTCGCGACCCCTTTGGGGGTCGAACGACCCTTTCACAGGGGTCGCCTAAGACCATGGGAAAACACATATATAATTACATATTGTTTTTGTGAGTAATCACTATGCTTTCATTATGTTCAATTTGTCACAATGAAAATACATCCTGCATATCAGATATTTACATGATGATTCATAACAGTAGCAACATTACAGTGATGAATTAGCAACGAGAATAATGTTATGGTTGGGGATCACCACAACATGAGGAGCCGTATGAAAGGGTCGCGGCATTAGGAAGGTTGAGAACCACTCCTCTAAAGAGTCTTGTATATTTGAAAGCTTTTTGTTTTATTCATGCCCTTAAAAAAAACCTTTATTGTGGAAAGTATGACACAGGTCCTTCTTTCCCCCCCATTAACCTCTTCCGGCCGCTCCTATCCCCTATCAGGCCCTCACAACCCCATTGCACGTGTCCATGGACCATGCGTATATGCACACAAGTTCATTGGTTGATCTCGTCCCCCCGCCCCCAACCCCCCTGCCTTCCCTCTGAGGTTCAATAGTCTGTTCATGCTTCTATGACTCTGGGTCTATTTTTGATCATCAGTTTATTTGGTTCATTAGATTCCACATATGAGTGAGATCATGTGATACTTATCTTTCTGACTGGCTTATTTCGCTCAGCATGACACTCTCCAGAAAGTGAGCCTGTCAATGTCATCCTCTAACACCCCCCCCCCCCCACAACTCCTCCCCAGCGACAGCTCCCGGTGGAGAGAGGAGCCTGTGAGTCACCTGGGGGGGGGGGGGTCTACCTGGCAGGGTCACCTGGAGGTTTCTCCTCTTTTTGGCCGATTTGGCTGCCGCGCCAATACCGTCTTCTCGGGAACCGTTATTTTTGTCAGAGAAGTCACTTTGCATTAGGAATGTCTTCTCCAGCCGTCTTTCCTTCCGAGGCCTGGGCCTGGACGCCCTCCCCGCGGCGTGGACTCAGCACATTCCACGGGCAGAGCCATGTGCAGAGTGGCCTCCCACGCGGTCCCGCTGCTCCTGCTCTCGCTCCCTCCATCCCCGCCGGTCTCCAGGGCGAGCTGGGCGGTATTTGCTGACAAAGGAATGCACTGTCATCCAGGACAGTTTGCGGTCCGAGCATCGCCCCCAGCTGTCATCACCGCCGGGAATGACAAGTGTTTCGGCCGCAGGACGGAGCTGCTTCCTGTTTACTGGTCATTAAGACACTGACAATTAAGGAAGAAACAGGCCCGCTGGGGGCTTCTCAACATCTCCTCCAATTTATTGCGACTTTTGTAACGTGCTGGGCCGAGTCCTGAATAGCTGCAAGCATTCCCCAGATTCTAGAGCGTCGCCTCCCCGCTCTGGATAACACGTTTTTAAATGTTTTTCAAGTGGCGCTGGCTCCTCCGCAGCGTGAGTCGTGGCCCCGGGTTACAATACCCTCGCAGCCGGAGCTGCAGTGTGAAGGGCCGGCGACGTCAATCATCCTTGAAGCCGTGTTTGTGGTCGTTTCGCTGTTTTTCTTGGTGACTCGCTGCCAGAACCCGTTGGATCTTCGCTGTGTGGCCTCGGCTTGGAGCAGAGCTCACAGAGAGTGCGGCGCCGGCTGCTTCCTGAGGCTTCGCTGCCCTCGGATCAGTCGTGTCTGAAACCGGCACTTTCCCTACAGCTTCGTTCCCAGCCCCAGGCCCACTTCGTGGGGGCTGGTGTTGTTAGAACAAGATAATGTGCCCCGTAAGCCCACTTAACCGAGCTGACACAACTCGTTTGCCTGACCTGGAATGAATGAATGTCCCCCGGCACCCTGGGGACACCCTCGGCTCCCCCAGGTAACATGAGACGCTGGCCTAAGGACCACACATGGGGACCAGTGTTATTTCCCACACGGAATGTCAGCAACATTAAAGGTCTTATTTTAGGTTCTTAAAATGATGTTCTCCATGGACACAGACAATAGGGTGGTGAAGGCCTGGGATGGGAGGGGCTGGGTGGAGGGGGGAAGGGGGGGAAATGGGAGACATCTGTAATACTGTCAACAATAAATATCCTATCTAATAAAAGGGTAATACGCAAATCAACCGAATGCCAAATGACCAGCCACTATGACATGCACTGACCACCAGGGAGCAGATGCTCAACGCAGGAGTTGCCCCCTGGTGGTCGGTGTGCTCCCACAGGGAGAGCACCACTCAGCCAGAAGCCGGCTCACAGCTGGTGAGCACAGTGGCGGTGGCGGGAGCCTCTTCCACCTCCGCGGCAGCGCTAAGGATGTCTGACTGCCTAAGCCATCAGTCGGACATCCCCTGAGGGCTCCCGAGAGGGCGCAGGCTGGGCTGAGGGACTGCCCGCCCCCAAGTGCATGAATTTTGTGCACCGGGCCTCTAGTACATATATAAAATTAAAAACAAAGGATGTTCTAATATCCCCTTCTACATGCTAACAGGTCATCAATCATGTACACACTGGCGGCGGGGGGGGGGGGGGGGAGGGTGTCCCCTGCTTTGGAGACCACTGTTAACTCAACTCACTTCCCTGATAACAAAGTACTCCCCAAGTACCGACCGTTTAGCCAGTCACCCACCCCATCTGTTCTCCTTCTTGGCCCACACTGACACGTTTCCTTGTGGCTCACGTGGGCATGAGGCCGCATTCCAGCCGATGGCATGTGCCACTTCGAGCCCATGGAACCACATGCCACCCTCCCCCTGCTCTCTGTTCCCACACCTGCGTCTGGGGCCAATGCCCAGAGCGAACTCGGGAGCCGGACGTGGAAGGTGCCGCATCTCCGTGTGGGGGGGCCCCTGGATGACTGTGGGGCCGAGCTCCCCTCTCTCCTCTGCCATCAGCGGAACTTGACACGAGTGAGAAGTAAGCGCATGGGTCCAGCTGCTTCCTTTGTGTGAGATGTTGGGCAGGTGCTGCTACGGCTACAGAAATAAACAGACACATCTCCGACCTCAAGAATATAACCAAGACAGGAACGCGCATGATCCTATGAGTCCATCCAGAGCACAGGCCCCGGCAGAGGGGCCTGGTGGGAAAGAAGTGCAATGGGAATTGACACAGAAGACACCCGGTCCAGTGAGTATGGTCAGAAAGCGGTCCATGGCGGAGGCCACATGTGCACTGGACTCTGGAGGAGAGCGGTTTCAGTTGACAGAGCCTCAAAGGAGAGGAGACAAGGAGAGGTGGGGTCCTCCGTGGAGGTTGGGTGCCAAGCTTGGGCATTCGGCCTTGATCCTGCAGGAATGGAGAGCAGGTGAGAAATCTGGGTGAGAGAGGCAGTCCCGTCGGCACATCGGGGGGGTGACCTGGCATGGGGGGGGGTGGTAGAGGGGGGAAGGAAGCCTGGAGGAGGCACAGGAAGGGCCGTGCCGGAGACCCATTCAGAGGCGAACAGCAGGGAGAGCCATGTGACAGCTCAAGGCTCAAGCAGGGGGGGAGGGGTGGGGGCGGGGAGAGGGGGGAGGGGTATCCGGCACGCCTGCCTGCATGTCCTGGCTCTGTCACTTGTCAGCTGTACTGACCCGGGATCAGCTACCTAATGACCTCAGCCTCAGTTTCCCCATGTGGAGAAGAGAGGATCATAGTAGAAGGTACTTCGTAAGGCTGACGTGAAGAGCGAGAGGTGCGTAGACGGCGCAGCGCAGTGCCTGGCCTTAGCGAACAGCCAACCAACAGTCATCGTCGCCTGTATCCCAGGGAGAGACAGGCAGGGCCTGCGTTGGGGCAGTCACAGGGTCACGGAAAAGGGCTGCATGCGCGCGACATGCGAGGAGGCCGGTGGATCAAACTGCCTCCCAGGCCGGTCTCGGGTGCTTGGGAGAACGTCCTCCCGGTGGGAGGATGAACTGGTTTCCTGAAAAGAAGAAAACCCCGCGTTTGGACGAGCCAGGCTTGCGGGGTGCAGGGAAGACGGGGCTACTTGCGGACCAGGATGAAGGGGGCAGCAGAGACGGGCAAACGTAAGGCGTGGGATCAGTTGTTGGAGAAAGAGTCCACGGGAGGAAGGAGCAGCTGTGCACGAGACGGGCACAGAGAGGAACGCATCCTCCTCCCTCCGGAGGTGAAAGGGCACGAGGGGAAAGGGCACGGGAAGGTCTAGAAAAGTTGAGGTTGCTGGTGGCGCACGGCCCTGGCTGTTCCTGAGAAGTGTGGTCACCGGCGTGGGGTGGCGGTGGGGAGAGAGATGTCAGCACAGGAAGCGATCAGTCAATCACCCCTGAACACTCCCCGCCTCCAGCTGCTGCTCATGGGAGACCCAGCAACACGGCGCGGGGCTCAGGGCTCTGCAGAGGGAGTGTGTACAGGAGGTTGTTTTCCCAGAGGTTGTTGAATGACCAACTTTCCTGGCTGCTGGAGGCTCCCAAGAGCCAACACTCGCCCCCCTAGAACCGGCTGTTAAAGTAGAAGGTCACCTTTCTTCACTCAGAAGCTGTTGGTCAGGATCAACCCCAGGGCATGGCCCTCCGGGTGTTGGCCAACTGGGGCCACATTGCAGTCCTCTCACTGGTCCCAGAGGAGCCCCTGGGAGACGGGGAGCTGCTTCGAGGGGTTGGTGCTGAAGGGGCCGGAGGGCCGGTGTGGGCGCAGCACGAGCCCCCGCTGCCGGCACCCACACGCTCCTCCGGACAGGCCTCCATGAGCCCCGGCTTCGGGCTCCTCAGATGCTCCCTCTCAGCGGGTTTCATCTGCGGACAATGTGGTGGAGGCGAGAAGGAGGTGCCAGGAGGACGGGCACCCCTAGAAAGGGCCCGGCCTGGATGCCGGAGCCAAGTCCCAGCCGCGCTGAGGTTGAGCAACCCTAGCTGGACGCGCTGGAGGTGGGAGACCCCCAGCCGGGGAGGGCCCCCCCCGCCCCCCGCCCCCCGCAGGCCCGTCACACGGGAACGCTCCCAGCGCAGCCAGGCCTTGGGTATGTTTCTCCTGCTGCAGGTAATTGCATGTGGCATTTCTTTGGATCATTTATTCGTGTTTTTTTCTCCCTTTTCAGCATAAGAAACTAAGCAGATGGAGGGACCTCACGGAGGGGTTTTATTGCTCCTGGCAGCCTCTGGCTCCAGACAACGCGTGGCCTCCTGCCTCGCGAGCAAGGATGGCTGGAAGCGTTTACGCCGCCTTCGGGCCCACAGGCGGTGAGCGGGGACCAGGTTTTTCCCATTTGTTCCCGTCATCAAAGCCTCCTTCCCGCCAGCACAAAGGGGTTCTATGGCGGCCCGAGCCCCACTCAGAAGCCTCTGTTCAGTTCTGACCTTCTTGCTGACATGAGGGGTGCATTTAAGCGTGTCTCCATCCCCGTTCCAGCCGGGACCCAGGGCTCCTGCTGCAAGACTGGACGGGGATGAAAGGCCCATCCATGACAGCGAGGCGAGCACAGCTGGCGCGGCTGGGAGAGGACAGATGCCGGGGGGGGGGGGGGGGGAGGAAGGGGGGGACACGCCGGGAGGACGGGGAAGTGGGGAGACAGCAGAGAGCACAGCATGTCGCACCAGCACCTGCCCAGGAAGAGGCTCAGGGGAGACGGGCCTCAGGGTCCATCGAGGGGATCAGGGGCCTGTGGCCACTCCCAAGAGGTTCAGCTTCTCGGAAGCCCAAGCCAGACTGAGCCCCAGGATCTGCCAACCTTGAACATCTGTTCTCATTTACACCCAGAAGACGGAGCTAAGAAGGGGTGAAAAGAAGAGAGAAAAAGGGGTGTATTGAGGGTGAGGACACTGGAAGCTCCAAGTTTAGGCTGAAGTTTGGGGGGACCAGGACCTACACTGAGGTAACAGTGGACACCCCTGCTCCCTATCCTCCGGCCTGCCTTTTGTCTGCGAACCTGGGGCTCCCCTTCCATTTCCCCATCACCTTCTGTCCCCACAGAGAAGGAAGGCACGTCACTCTCTGGGGTCCCCCCTCCGTCACCCCTGGGATTTAATCAGAATTCCCCATGACACCCCCATGCAGCCTGGGGGTGTGGCCTCTGCTCCTGTGCCCCAGGGCGGATGCTTTGCTTGCTGCCCTGAATGGCCCTGCTCACGGTCTCGCCCTCAGTGGACTCTCCACTCTTTGCAGTCAGGGGTGGCTCTTGCTGTGGGTTTTCCCAGGAATTAGCATGATGGCGACTCATAGTTCAATACCTGATCAATACCTGATCAGAACAAAGAATGAACCTCCTCACTCCCACTCACCTAGTCCCGGATGAGATGCTGCAACCGCACCCAACCCTCCTGCTGCCTGCTGTGAGCCTGGCACGGTGCCAGCCTGGAAACACCATGAGAGACAGGGCCCTGCAAGCCACTCACAGGCCTCAGATGATGACAGTGATTGACGGGAGAGCCCTGTTGGCTGCCTCCTGTCCTGCCCTCCTCATCTGACGCTGGGCCTGCCTGGAAGGTGGGCGGGCTGCCTCCGGCCTTCTCCTCTCTTCTCCCCGGCCCCCAGTGGTCAGAACCGCTGTAGGAGCATGTGGTATTCTTGCCTTCACAGCAGGGGTACCTACCAATATTAACAGGATGGAAACTAAGAACGCTCAACACCATGCCGGGCCCGGGACAGTCCCGGCCGTGGGGTCATCCCACATCCTGCCTGGTTTCCACATGTCCCCCCGGCTCCATGCAGGTCCACTCTGTTCTGTCTCACATGTAAACACCAAGCATTTCTTGGAAGGCTTAACACAGGCTGGGTTTTCCCAGAAGGATCGCCCGGCTGGCGTGGCCCAGTGGTTGAGCGTCGACCTATGAACCAGGAGGTCACGGTTGGATTCCTGGTCAGGGCACATGGCCAGGTTGCAGGCTCGATTCCCAGTGTGGGGCATGCAGGAGGCAGCCGATCCATGATTCTCTCTCATCATTGATGTTTCTATCCCTCATTCCCTCTCCCTTCCTCTCTGAAGTCAATAAAAATATATTTTAAAAAATAAATTTAAAAAATAAAAAGAATGAGATTCCCATGTAAATCAAGGGGAGACTACTTTGCTAACTGAGGGATGGTCACCAGCTGGGACATGGTCATCAGCAGCCCAGCTCACCTGTGGCACCTGCATCGGCTTCTGCCCAGGGAGGCCCAGGCATCTGGCTCGGGCTCTGTGTCTCTACCTCACCCCGCCAGGTTCACCCGTGGAGACACACACCTTTTGGTTATAAATCCCTTTCCATTTATTTTACGTTGGAGCATTATGTCAACCTTCAAAGTAGAACGCACGTGGGGGGAGTCTGTGATGAATGCCTGTGATGGGTGAACTGTGTCCTCCACCCCAATCCTAACCTGCAGGACCTCAGAAAGTGGTCTCATTGGGAAATAGGGTCTTTATCAAAATAACCAAGTTAGGGTTCGGCCTTCAGGGCGGGCTCTGATCACTGTGACTCACTGAAAGGGGAAACTTGGACACAGAGGGCACGTGGAGGACAGTATAAAGGACACAGGGAGCAGACGGCCATCTGCCAGCCAAGGAGAGAGGCACGGGGCACACCGGGGAGGGGACCCACCGTCCTCACAGCCTCAGGAGGAACCAGCCCTGCCGACACCTCGACCTTTGACGTCCAGCCTCCAGAGCTGGGAGGGATTCATCTCTGGATTTTCTGCCGCCCGACCTTCGGCACTGGGTTATGGCAGCCCAGCCACCATTCCCGAAAGGCACGGGGTGTGAGGATGCATGGAGAGAGGACGGACTGAGATAACTGCTCGGCTCAGATCTCCGCAGAGCTGCGGGATATGATCCTGGACGGCACCAGTAACACGAACGTCGGGCTTCTCTTGGCAAAGGCAGCCCTGAAGTGGGGAACGCTGGTGTCAGACATAACCACCGTGTTAAACAGCAAGAGACGAGAGAGAGCACCTCTGGCTGTAAAGACCTCCCGCTCTCGAGGGGGGTTGACCACAAGCGACGGAAGTTAAACCAAGAGAGCAGCCCTTGCCCTGACCGGTGTGGCTCAGTGGATAGAGTGTCGGCCTGTGGACTCAAGGGTCCCAGGTTCGATTCCGGTCGGGGGCATGTACCTTGGTTGCCGGCGCATCCCCAGTGGGGAGTGTGCAGGGGGCAGCTGATCGATGTTTCTCTCTCATCGATGTTTCTAACTCTCTATCCCTTTCTCTTCCTCTCTGTAAAAAAAAAAAAGAGAGGGAGAGAGAGCAGCCCTTGTCCAGTGCTCAGACCGGAGGCAGCTCTGGGCCTTGGCTTGCTGCAGACGAGCAGCCCGCTGACCTCTGTACGGTTTTCCAGTGCCAACATCCCTACTTGTCCTCCCTTCTTCGGGCCAGTCCCAGGGACAGGCTGGGCAGGTGAAACCATCTCCCTTTATTTATTTATTTTTCTGGTTAACCCTCACCCACGGATATTTTCCCATTGATTATCAGAGAGAGTGGAAGGGAGAGGGACTCAGGCTGGCCGCATCCCCAGCTCTGAGAGCTGCTCACTGCCCGCGGGCCCAGCACGGCCCCTCGCCGCCTCTCTCCTCCCCTCGCTTACCGCTACTCACGGTCTAGCAGCTCCTCACACACAGTGTCTTTATTCCCACCCGACCCCCAGGTGGACGCTGCTGTCCTTATTGTACAGCCTCCGAGAGGTCAAGTCATAGGTCACAGGCCAAAGGTCACAGGCCCAGAGAGCGCGGGGCCATGCTGTGAGTCCAGGACTGTGCTCCCCATGGGGCGTGTGAGCCTAAACCTGGAGCCTGGTTAGACCAGCCCCTAGCCGCGCCAGGTGACCGCAGCCGCAGGAGCCGGGCCAGGCAGTGCTCACATAACATCGGAAAACGCCACTGCTATTGTTTTCCCAAACACAGGCAATCATCAAATTCCCTTAATCTCACACATGTGCACTTTTTAAAAAACTCCAGCCCCCCACTACCACTTGTCAGAGAGAACGCTGACTCGGCACAAACACTATTTACGTAGTTATTACAATGGACTCGGTCTCTTCAATAAAGTCGAAATCCACTGATCTACACTAGCCAGTTAGTGGGCAAGTGGGGAAGGATGCTGGACACCCCGCGTGCAGTCACGTGCATCCAGAAGGCTCTGGAAACCTGGCTCAGCTGCTGTTCTCCCAGCCACGGCAGCCCAGGTGGCTCTGAGCAAGAACAGCCTCCGTGGCCGCGATGCCGTGACGACGACGACGTCCCTGACCATGAGGGCCAAGCAGGGAGACGGGAATGGCTCAGATGGGGTCCCCTCCCCCGATCAGAATACCCGGGCCCCACACCCACATGGGAAGCCTGGGGACGGACAGGGACCTGCATTCTAACGGCCTCCCAGATGTCAGCATTCACCGCACGCGAGGCCCACAGGTCGGGAGGAGAAATCAGGGTACAGACACTGGCCAGGCGCTGCGGGGTGTCTGGAGGAGAGAGGCAGGAGGGAGTAGAGGAGATGCGAGGGCTGGGCTTGTGGGCAGGATGGACGGACAGCGGTGAGGGGAGAAGGAAACACAGCCCTAGTTTCCGACCAGGGGGCTGGGGGATGGCGGGGTCATTGATGAAACAAGGAGGAGAAGCAATGTTGGGGAAGAGAATGTGTCTGTGTGTGATCAGCCTGAGACTGAGCTGCTGATGTGCAGGGCAGGTGCTACCAGCAGATCTCCTTGCGGCCTTGGAAATCTGTGGTCGCTGTTCGCAAACCACGGGGCCCTGATGAGGCCCAGGCCAGGGGCGGGGTCTTCCAGAGACTGTCAGCTTGTCTGCTCATGGCCGAGAGGGCAGCCTCCACCCAGCCGCCACCTGCCGAGATCGGCCGCTAGTCTCACACAGGAGGGGAGACAGAGGAGAGGGGCCTCGTGGGTCCCTGCAGATCTACCTCACCGCGTGGAAGCCAGCTCCAGACCCATGCTCCCGGGGCTGCCTTAGGATAGCGTCTTCCAAAGTGCACCCCCCCCCCCCCCCAATCAGGACCCGTGCTCTGGGTGGCACCTGTGTGGGTGTCACCATGAACCCCGCAGTGACGCCCAAGGCGGCCCTGGAGTCCTCGGCTGTGTCTACACTCGGCAAGTACGGCTCACCAGGAAGTGAGGGCGAAACCTGGGAGCAAGTTCAAGGACACCTTTCAGACCAGAAGACCTCCAGGACTGACCGTGTCTGTGGATCCAAGTGGCTCGGCCCTTTCATCTGCGGTAACACATGTGGGACGTGGGGAGGGACCCGTCTGAAACTCAGATCTTTGGGTTTCCTGAAACGCGTTTTCTTATTTCGCTTCCAGTCCGCCCAGCGGGTGATCTGGGGAATATCATGGCCGGAAATGCATCTAGAGGTTTCCAGTGAAAATAAATCGCCTCACCTGCCCGTGTGGCTCAGTGGTTGAGCGTCAGTCTATGAACCAGGAGGTCACGTTCCATTCCCGGTCAGGGCACAGGCCGGGCTGTGGGCTCGATCCCCAGTGGGGGCGTGCAGGAAGCAGCCGATCCATGATTCTCTCTCATCATGGATGTTTCTCTCTCTCTCCCTCTCCCTTCCTCTCTGACATCAATAAAAATACATTTAAAAATAAATCGCCTCAATCTTTGCAAATGATACAAGGACCACAGGCTGGTCACTCGGAGACCAGCTCCAGGATGGACTTCGGTGGGCCATGGATGAGGAAATAAACCCCAGCAAGGGTCCACCTCCCTCCTGTCCCCGACTCTACCCCCCCCAACACACACACCTCCCCACACACACGCCTCCGGAATGGAGCCCAAAGCCTGTCTCAGCCCGGAAACTCGCAGATGCTACAGAAAACCCGTCTGCTTTACTGATGCCCGGGGCTCTCCTGCGTGTGGCCGGGATCCTGGCTCTGCATCGGCAAGTGCAGCTCCCCTCACGGCAGCACCCCAGGCCCAAGTCTCCCCTAACCCCAGTCCCTGTCCCCACAGGTCCCACGGGCACAAGGAGAGCAGGTTGCATGAACATAACCGCCTGGTTATGTTTCCTTTCCAGAATTCCCCTCCTAGTGCCCCCACCCCCGGGGCTGGGAAGGGCGCTCCGTTTCAGTGTTGCCTGCAGTCCCACAGCGGGTGATGGTTCCAGACGGCGCAGGCCTGTTCATGCTGACGGACGCGTGTCGCTGTGCTAGTCTTGCAGGGCTGCCCTGTGCCGCATGGAGTCAAGGCAGCTGATTCCTCATCCTCTGGACACACGGAGTTCACCATCCGGGTGTGGACGGGCGGGTTGTCCCGAGGCCTCTCTCCCGGCTCCCCGTGCGCCTTCCTCTGGCATCTCCACCTGGTGCTGCTCTGCGTGTCCCTGCCCTGACCTCCTCTCACAGGGATCCTGTCCGATTGGATGGGGACACCCCGATGGCCTCACTGCCTTCATTTCCATTGTCAAGGCCCCGTCTCCTACACCAGTGGTTGGCAAACTGCGGCTCGCGAGCCACATGCGGCTCTTTGGCCCCTTGAGTGTGGCTCTTCCACAAAATACCACGTGCGGGCACACACGTACAGTGCGATTGAAACTTCGTGGCCCATGCGCAGAAGTCGGTATTTTGTGGAAGAGCCACACTCAAGGGGCCAAAGAGCCACATGTGGCTCGCGAGCCGCAGTTTGCCGACAACTGTCCTACACGGTCATGGCTCAGGTCCTGACGGTTCAACATGGGACTTCGGAGGGGACACAGCTTTCTATGGCGGTCACAGCCCAGCTTGCCCGCTGCCGGCCGGCCAGCTGCTCCCAAGAGCTGCAGTGGCCAAAGGGGGGCAAGCCCGACAAGGCCCGTGCTTCGCAGGGAAGGCCACGGGGAGGAAGAGGAGGAAGCGAGTGGCTGGGCCTCTGTCCTCGCTGTTTGGACGCCCACCTCCGTGGGTCACGGGAGAGCACCAGGCACGTGGGCTGAGTGCAGATTCTCACATGCACACATGTGTACATGCACACATATGCCGCCCCGGGCAGCAGGCACGGCCAGGAGCCGGGGGCACTCTAGTTACCACGGGAAACCAGGCACCAGGCCCAGGGTCCCCCAGGACAGCGCCCATGCAGGTCCCACATGGAGACGGGCCAAGGCCTGACAGAGCTGAGGGTGCTTCGTGCAGCCACGTGGAGAGAGCTGTCTGGGTCATCACAGGGGATGGGCAAGCATTTCAGGGAACCTGCTCCAAAGGGAAAAAGACGCAGCCTCTCCCTGGAGACATGGCGCCCCGCCCGCGGGGCCTGTGGGTGCTGCTGCGGGAGGGGGGCCAGAAAGGCTCCGGAAGGTGTGGCTGGGCTCCGCCTGGCGGGGGGCCGGGGGTGGGGGGCCCAGCAGAGGGGACACAGCCCCGACGAGGACCAGGTTCGGGTTGGAGCCGGCGGTGCTCAGGCTGTGAGGAGCCTGCCCTGTGGGAAGCGGAGCCAGTTTTCCAAGTGCAGACACGGGGCTGGGGGCGCTGTGGAAGTGGATCGCTTCCAGGAAGAGCAGGAGCTGCCGCGGGCCCGCGCTGAGACAGGCCGGGCGCAGGGGAGGCGCCTCCTGGGGCTCAGGGCCTCGGTGCCGGTGCCGGAGACCAGCCTGCGGCGTTTGGCAGCCGAGCGCGCGCCGTCAGCAGGATTGCTTTCCAGGAATCTCCTGTTTTTCAAAGGACTTTTGCCAAGAGGTGCTGTTTTGCAAGCCCCGCAGCCCATCTCCCTCCTCCCCCGGCAACTGATAGAACAGTGGTTCTCAACCTGTGGGTCGCGACCCCTTTGGCAGTCGAACGACCCTTTCACAGGGGTCGCCTAAGACCATCAGAAAACACATATATAATTACATATTGTTTTTGTGATTATCACTATGATTTAATTATGTTCAATTTGTAACCATGAAATTGGGGGTCACCACAGCATGAGGAGCTGTATTAAAGTGTCGGCGTTAGGAAGGTTGAAAACCACTGTGATAGAACCATTTCCCCACCTGGAGCAGCCTGCTCACCCTGCCCGCTCCCTGCCCACCCTGCCCGCTCCCTGCTCACCCTGCCCGCTCCCTGCCCACCCTGCCCGCTCCCTGCCCACCCTGCCCGCTCCCTGCCCACCCTGCCCGCTCCCTGCCCACCCTGCCCGCTCCCTGTCCACCCTGCCCGCTCACCCTGCCCGCTCCCTGCCCACCCTGCCCGCTCCCTGCTCACCCTGCCCGCTCCCTGTCCACCCTGCCCGCTCCCTGCCCACCCTGCCCGCTCCCCGCTCACCCTGCCCGCTCCCTGTCCACCCTGCCCGCTCCCTGCCCACCCTGCCCGCTCACCCTGCCCGCTCCCTGCCCACCCTGCCCGCTCCCTGCCCACCCTGCCCGCTCACCCTGCCCGCTCCCTGCTCACCCTGCCCGCTCCCTGCCCACCCTGCCCGCTCACCCTGCCCGCTCCCTGCCCACCCTGCCCGCTCCCTGCCCACCCTGCCTGCTCACCCTGCCCGCTCCCTGCTCACCCTGCCCGCTCCCTGCCCACTCTGCCCGCTCCCTGCCCACCCTGCCCGCTCACCCTGCCCGCTCCCTGCTCACCCTGCCCACTCCCTGCCCACCCTGCCTGCTCCCTGCCCGCTCCCTGCCCACCCTGCTTGCTCACCCTGCCCGCTCCCTGCCCACCCTGCCCGCTCCCTGCCCGCTCCCTGCCCACCCTGCTTGCTCACCCTGCCCGCTCCCTGCCCACCCTGCCCGCTCCCTGCCCGCTCCCTGCCCACCCTGCCCGCTCCCTGCCCGCTCCCTGCTCACCTTGCCCGCTCCCTGCTCACCCTGCCCGCCCCCTGCCCACCCTGCCCGCTCCCTGCTCACCCTGCCTGCTCCCTGCCCACCCTGCCCACTCCCTGCTCCTCTTGGGCTGGTCCTGCAGACAGACAGCCTTTCTGCCTCAGCCGGAGGCGGGAGCAGGGGGGCGCATACGGTATGTGTGCTGCTCAGCCCGGACCCGCGCGCTGGCTCCCAGGGGCGCACATGCCCTCCAGGCAGGGCTGCTGCTGAGTGGGCTCTGACATGAGTGACGGGCAGGGCCCTTTCTAAACAGCTGCCTGAGGCCTGCCACTCACTCAGCGGCTCCTCCACAGAAATCAGCCCACACAGTGAGCCGTCTACTGGGGTTCCGTCAGGCCCCGGGAGCAGGAGGGCCTGCGGGGAGAACGCTTCAGGCTGCGGGTTCCGGGGCCTGCGGATCCACTGGCCGGCCTCGCACATCAGCACCCAGCTCACCGCCGGCGCTCCCCTCCCGACTGCTGGGCCTCCAGCGGGTGTTGTTACATCGAGCGCGGGGCAGGCGTTGTTCTGGGAGTTTTTGTAAAAATATGTTTTTCTTGATTTTTAGTGAGAGAGGGAAGGAGAGGGAGAGAGAGAAACATCGATGAGAAACATCATGGACCAGCTGCTTCCCACACGCCCGCTACTGGGGTCGAGCCCGCAACCCCGGCCTGTGCCCCGACTGGGAATCGAACCGGTGACCTCTTGGTTCCTAGGTCAATGCTCAACCACTGAGCCCTGCCCACTGGGCCGAAGCGAATGCACTGGGCAGGACCATGGCCCGAGCCCTCAGGTTTGGGGCGGCCCAGGCTATGGGGCGTTTCTGGCAGCCCCGTGGGACCAGGAGTGTGAGCAAGAGCGCCGCTGCTCGCCCAGGCCTTCTCCTCGCCTGCCCCACAGTGCCAGGCGGTGCGTGGGTTCAAGCCCTCCTTCCCGCGGGTCACTGCTCTCCCTGCCCAGCCCGAGGCTGCTGGTCCCGCTGCCGGCTCTCCTGTCCCAGAACGTGGAGGCTCCGCCCTCGGCCTGGGCTCCGGACATGTCAGGGGATTTTGAGTCCGCCCTCTCCACACAGTCCTCTGTTTAAGGTCACGGTCCTGCTGCAGACTTCTTTCTTGGATGTCAGGAACTCGGCCCTCTCCTCCTGACATAGCAGCCCTCCTTCCCACCCGCCTGGGGAAGTGGCTCACGCTGGGAGGGACTGGGAGGAGGCTCCCCCCACAGAAAGGCAGGAGGTAAGAAAGGTCCGTGTTCAGCAGCACACACACAAGCCAAAGGACAATGCCCGCATTTCATAAGCCCGCAGACCCCAGGCGCTGGCCTCGGGGATGTGCTCCCCGGCTGAGAAGAGGGACCCAGCACTTCAGTGGGCAGAATGGCCTCCCCCACCCCTGTCCCCCAGCCACCAGAGCCCGCTCCTCGGGTCTCCCCCAGACAGCCACGCATCACCTTCCCTCCCCGCACCCCATCTCCTGAGGGACCACAGCAGTCAGTGACCCCACAGCGACCCGGCAGACACTTGAAGGACAACTGCTGCCTTTTCAGTGTCAGAGAGAGAGAGAGAGAGAGAGAGAGAGAGAGAGAGAGAGAGAGAGAGAGAGAGAGAGAGAAGGCCAGATGACGCTGGGTTGCAGGCATGACCCCCAGTGTGGGGCGTGCAGGAGGCAGCCAATCCATGATTCTCGCTCATCATTGATGTTTCTCTCTCTCTCCCGCTCCCTTCCTAAAACAAACAAACAAACAAACAAACAGAATCAAGTGTAAATGCAACCGTCTCCTTAAAGGGATGTGCTGTGCTGTCCACTGTCTGTCAGGAAAGCTGGACACACCCTCGCCAGCCGCAGGGACTGCTGGGTAAATACCGTAACGGACCAGCGCTCTTGACCACACAGCAGCCCGCTCTGTGGCGTCCCCATGGCGCTCACTCTGCGCTGTGGCTACTGAGAGAGAAGCCAGACCTCCTGCCCCCCGGAGGGAAAGCCGGTCTCCCACAGATGGTGTTTAGCATGTTTAACAGCAAGAACAGAAACAAAGCTTCCCCTACGGGTTTATTCCCCGAACTCAGGAATTCCTGCAATTCCTGCACTTCCAGCAAGAACACATGGTTACCCCCTGTTCTAGTTTACAGACATCTCCTCGTCTTCCCTTAGGGGTCGCCTCATCTATCTGTTCTCCCTCTTGTCCCTAACCCTCAGGCCACCCAGGTTCCCTCCATATTTTTTTTTTCATTTTTGTACTTGAATGATAAAAATCTTTCTTAAGTCTTTACGATCTACGGTCAAACCTCCCACGTATGAGCACACCAGGCTTCAATGAGGGGAGATGATGCCGCGATCCCGTCCTCCTAGCTCTGTGGAGCTGCGCTGCAGTCCGAACACCGGGAGAAACGAATAAAAATGACAAATGGTTTGTTGGCAGGGCTTGGGGCCGAGCTTTGCTGGTGGCACCATAAACTGGGAAAGAATTTAGTAAAGAGCAATTTTGCAAGATGTGAGACGTCATAAAAAGTATTCTACTCTTTGACCTGGCGGGGCCTCTTGGGGAAACATGTCCCAAGAATTAATTCCAAGGAAACAGACATATTTTAAAAAAGATGCTCCACGTCCTGCCGTCTATCAAAACGACCCCTTGGGAGCAGCCCGGGCGCCCAGCTGCGAGGAGGTGGCTGAGGCGGCTGTGCCCTGGGAACACACTGGCAGGGTCAGTGGTCACCGGCAAGGACGTTCCACGGGTGACTGTGAAATCTGGGGCGGGTCATGCCGAAGATTCTGAGTGGAAAGAGTAGAAAACAAACCAGGGAATGCCGCCGGCGTCCAGAGGAGGGTGGGTGAGGGGAGCAGCTGGTGACGTGGGCGTTCAGTGATGGGGGCCTCAGTTCTCTCCTCACCCTGCCAGGCAGACGGGCCTGCTTGCCCTCGTCCGGTTTACTGAACAGGGAGGCGCACACGGGCTGAACCATGCAGCCTTTGGTTCCCTGGTTCTGCGTGTGTGTGACACATTGAGAGAGAGTTCGATGATGCTTCATGTATTTTTAAATGTGAGTTTTGTCTGTTTATTAGAAATCAAAAGCAGGACTTAAACAGGGTGAGAGGGACTGCGTTCCCTTCTCCGATCTGTTCTAGGTGTTGGCTTAACCTCCGCAATGGTGGCATCCGAGCCGGACCCCCAGGCGTTCCATGGAAGTGCCCACACTGAAGCCTCCAGCTTCCCCACTGCCCTGAGGTGCTGCCACCAACCAAACAATCGCCTGCCCTGCAATTGGCTGAGGAGGGGAGTTCATGCACGACCAAGCCCCGAAGGCCGGTCTCGCGGGGATGGTGGCATGATAGCGCGCCTACGAAAACAAATGCTCCAGGTAGTTCCACCCAGGGCAGGAGCGGAGTGGAGGGCCGAGCTGGCCTGAGTGTGTGCTGAGGAGGCCAGGTTACTTTGACTCACATGTGAATGGAGGCTCTGCCGTGTCCGTGGACAGCAGGCCCTCTCCACGAGCCGGCTCTGGAGCCCAACCCACCGCCACCTCGGGCCCCGCTTCATTCGAGCTCCGCCTGTCTCCACCCTCCACCGCCATCTCTGGCGGCCTCTTACTCCCACTCTCCCCACTCATAATGAAACTCACACCGGATCCTTTCCTTCCCCTTCAAGCAGTGACATATCTGTGAAAGTTTCACAACCAGCTCTTTGGAAAGACGAGAGCTGCCAATTGCCATAGTGTAAATACTCAATCATGGCCAAGTTCAAGCTACCAACATGGCATCACCGGATACAGAACCGAGAAGAGAAGCACATCATTATGTAGCATTTAAACCACGGTTCCCATGTCCATTGTATCACAGTTCCCGTGTCTATTGTACCACAGTTCCCGTGTCTATTGTACCACAGTTCCCATGTCTATTGTATCATAGTTTCTATGTCTATTGTACCACAGTTCCCATCTATTGTATCACAGTTCCCATGTCTATTGTATCACAGTTCTCATGTCTATTGTACCAGGTTACCATCTATTGTATCACAGTTCCCATCTATTGTATCACAGTTCCCATGTCTATTGTACCACAGTTCCCATCTATTGTATCACAGTTCCTGTGTCTATTGTGCCACAGTTCCCATGTCTATTTTATCATAGTTCCCATGTCTATTGTATCACAGTTCCCATGTCTATTGTATCACAGTTCCCGTGTCTATTGTATCACAGTTCCCATGTCTATTGTACCACAGTTCCCATGTCTATTGTACCACAGTTCCCGTGTCTATTGTATCACAGTTCCCATGTCTATTGTACCACAGTCCCTATGTTTATTGTGTTCATAGATAGAAGAGGATAGATAACAGTAAATTGTAATTAAATAATAAGGAAGTGAATAGTTTTGAACATTCATTACCTTTCTTTTAATACAATGTATTCAATTGTAAGTTTAAATTTAATTTTTAACTTTTAATAATAGCTCACAAAACTCCTGCAAAATTACCGATCAGTTCTTGTGAGCCAACTCAGCACAGGCTCCAGCACACCAGCCCCTCTCCATCGACGTTTGGACCATGAGACGACCGTGCCATAGGGTCCATCATTGGCCGACACAGCCCTTTCTGAAGCTCCCCATGCCCGGGGTCTGGGACAGCACCCTGTGGTCTCCCCGGCACCTCTGCAGTCCTCCTCCATCCCTGTCTGGTCCCAGCTCTTTCCCCCAGCCGCTGTGCATGTTGTGTCCCTGGGTTTTCAGTCCTCACCTGTCTTTTCGTATCTTCACCAGGTGATCTCATTCACTACTAACACATACTTGACTCCAGTGTGATCCCATGTTGGCACCCCGACTCCTGACATTTCTCCTGGGTTTGGAGGCCCCGCATCTCCACCTGGACCGTTCCTTGGTGCCTTCTTGCCTACCTCTCCATCCAAACTTGATGTTGTCCACATCTCCCTTGTCTGGGAGTAAGGATGAACCCATTCACTCACCGCTAAGTCATTTGCAAATATTTGACTGAGTATGTAACGGGGCCAGACACCATGTTCAGCTCTGGGAATGCAATAGAGCGAAACTGGCTCTCCAAGTCCTCAGGAAGCCCACTTCCTCGTGGGAGACACAGACGGTCCACAAACAAGCAAACAGAAAAGACGCCTCTCACACATCAGATAATGAAAACACCGTGAAGATGACGGCTAAATGTGTCCTGGGCCCTCTCATAACTACAGAATAAACTCCCTGGCATGCTGTCCAAGGACACTAATTTGTTAGTCACTTGCCAGGTGCAAAACGCCCTGTGAACATACACACAGGCATAGACACACACACACACACACACACACGATTTATCTCCTTTGGTTTCCTGAATTGTCACAGAGAGGGCTTGGCCACCCCTCCAGCAGGTGGTGAGCGGCATTATTTGTCACTTTGCACTGGACCCTCTCCCGGTGGCCCCGCCTTCCCCGCAGAGGGTCCCGCTCCCGCCCCTCCTCCTCTGCACAGGGACCGGCCTCACATCCCCACGGTCCATTGGAGCTGGTTTCGCCCACGGGAGCCTGTGCTCACCGCGGCCCCTCTCCCGGGGTTGTGTTTGCTTTACTTTCCCCACCCGCAAAGCACGATGGCCCATACGCCTCCTCCTCAGGCAGCTTCCTCCCTCTGACCCTCACGCCCCACCTTTGCCCCCCGAAACCTCTCCCTCCTCAGCGCCTCCACCGCCCTTTGCTCAGGGCACATTTTTGTTGAGCTCCTACTGTGCACTCAGCGCTATCCAGGCGGAGGGGACAGAGGGATGAATACATCGAGGCCGCTGCCCTCATGGGATGGTCGTCTAGCGGGAAGGAGACACACACATACACAGTCTCCAATAGCAACCCGAGCCCCGAGACAAAGTGGGGGAGGGAGTGGGGGTGCTCCAGGTCTGGCTGGGGAATCGCCCTCCCGTCCCAGGGGCACCCCCCGCCCAGCCCTCAAGCACTGAGCAGGCCTCTGGGCCCAGGCTCATCTCCCCCAGGGAGGGTGGGGGTCACGCCTTACCCCTAGGGCATGCGCAGTAAGTGCTTCTCTAGTACCTAAGCCAATGGGCTTCCATAGGCCATCTCTGTGGGCACGGAGCCCAGCCAGTGATCAATGTGCTGGATTCCAGGAAGCCTGACAGCTCAGCGGAAAATCCTGGGGTGCTGCCATGCACCCCGCTGTCCAGCTATTCCTGTGGCCACAGGAGTGGCTCACACTTCCCGTTTCCAAGGACCAGCGTGCCACATCCGCCACTTGGCAGGAGGTTAGAGCTACATCACGGCCTGGTCTCGGCCACGCGGGGAATTTCTGTCCTGGGAGTAGCTCGGCACCGGGCACATCCGGTGGCATCCGTCCCAGAGGCCAGCGGTGTCTCCCCGGCTCCTTCCCGAATCCAGCGCCACGGCCATGGCCATGGCCATGGCCACGGCCACGAAGCCACTGCGGCTCCCTTGTGGGGACACACAGACCCCGGGGGCGGGGGGGTGGCACCGGTGTGCTCCCGCACACCCAGAGCCCATGCAGCGGGCAGATGGGGGCCGAGGAGGTTCCCCTCCCACCCCGAGGGTAGAAGAGTGGCCGGGCAGGCCGCAGGCCCGATCCCCTCTCACGCTACTGGGCCCCTCAGGATCCACTGTTCCTCTGAGCGGGGATACGTGTTATGGTACCGCGAGTCCCAGTACAAGGAGTACAAGGGGAGTGTTATTTCAGGGCCCAGCTCTGTGGCTTTAACCCCGGCACCTCGTGTGTCCGTGAACTCAGATGTGCACGTGAGCCGCGGGCACACTTTCCTGTTTGTGCAGCCCACCGCGTGGCTGAGAGGCGGCGAAGCGGTTTGAAACCACTGGACTGATCCCAGATTGTCTGGCTGGGGATGGGGTAGCGTTTCTCCGTCTGATGCCCCCTGAAGCGAGCGGACTTCCTGCCGCTCCTTCTGGCCGAGACGCGCTGGAGCTAATGAGACCCGTGTGCGGAGGCGCTGGAGGCTCCAAAGAAAATAGGGGCTCGCGAGGCCCGGGCCTCCGGGACGGGGAGAGGGTGCTCCACGTCGCAGGCGCCGTTTTGCACAAAAAAAAATGAAAGGGAATCGTTTTCTGTGCGGTGAGCAGGGTGAGGCTCTGAGTGCTTTCGCTTCCCAGCCGCGGTGTGCAGACCTCCCACCCGTGGCCGCACAGCCCAGAAGGCTCCTGGTATTGCTGTGACGGGCACGGGGGAGTGGAGCGTGTGTGTGTGGGGAGAACAAGGGGCTAGAACATTCTCTAAAAACATGGCTGCTCCATTTGTATTTCTTACTGACCTGTAGGAGCACAGGAAGAGGTAGGAGGTGGGCAGGCGTTAGAAAGGAAGAGAAATGGTCGGAGAAATCACGGCATTGAACACAGAGAACCCCGGGTACGTGGACCGGGAAGGGCCGGGGGGAGGGGGAGGTCTGGCCCAGACGACCTGGGTTCTAGCAGCAGCCCTGCCGGTTCCTCGCCGTGTGGCCTTGGACACGGTCACGCGGCATTAAGCTGAGCTCCCTTTTGAAGCCAGGCCGCCCAACGAGGGGACCTCTTGAGAAAATTCCCGCCCGGTGTTCAGAACACAACGTCAAGACGAGGTGCTGGAGAAACGACGGCGGGGGGGGGGGGGGGTGCGGGGGGGGCTCCGCCTGCTGGGAGAAGTTCACTCCGTCACCTCAGCTGGGTCCTGGATACAGTAAGCCCAGGGCTTGGCCTGCAGGTTCCTCATACGCGTGTCAAGCCTTTGCCCTAAAGAGCCCATCACTGGAAAGTTTAATGACCAAGGGCATGGGTGCCTCTTTGGGGGACATTGGCCTTTCCCTCCTTAGCAGCTCACAGGTCGCCGCCCTCTCCCCGGCCATCCTGCGTGTCCTGGGACACACGGAGGAAAACGGCCCTGAACTCACCTGGTTGAGTCCCTTTGCCCTGCAGCAGCGGCGCCGGAGCAGAGAGCCCTCACCACTCTTTGCTTTTCTCTAGTTTTCTATAAATTACTGTTTTCAAACGTATTAATAAAGGTTTCCCTGGCACACACACACTCTCCAGGCCGACATGAAAACGCGTCAGTGAACACAGCACAGCTAAGAACAACAGAGCACATTTTATCTCCTGGAAAAGGAGCCTAGAGTCTCTTAATGGCAACTGTCAGTTTGAGACAAAGCACTTCATACACTGCCCTGGGGCCTCCAGGGGTCTAGAAAAACCGGGAGGCCAGGGCAGGCCTGTCTCCCCTCGAGGGCGTGGTTGGGGGCCCCAGGAGAAGATCCGGAACCTCAAGCATGTAGACCGTGATGGATGAACAGGAGGACTGAGAGCAGGACCCAGGGAGGGAGCCCGGCTGGGTGCCCGCACACACTCGCTGTGGATTTCCTGTTACTGGCCCGGCTCAGCCCCCTGACACTTGAGGGTACAAATGCAAAGGCCGAGCTGAAGCAGGAGCCCCTGGTGTTGGACCCTCTTACCCACCTGCCTCCAGGTCATGACCTTTTCCACGTCCACTCAGCAGATTCCGCCCAAGCGTCCAGGACGTCTGCATGCAGTCAGTGTGGATTCCACTTTGACGACCTGGCGGGGACACGCAGAGCTCAGCAGATGTTTGCTGATCAATCGACTCCGCGAAGGCAGTGCTTGTGGACTCAGCCAATAGTTATTGGACACAGGCTACATACCAGGCCTGGGTCTGGGCACTGGATTGACAGGGGCGAGCAAACCAGACACAGCCCGAACCCTAGAGGGACCCAGAGGCCAGTGGGAGGGACAGGAGCCGAGCCCGCGGTACAATAAACGTAAAAGCGCACACCCGGTGCCCTGACGGGGCGCGCAGGCGCCTGAGAGACGCAGTGGGCGCTTAGCCTGGAGGAGGGTCAGGAGAGGCCCCTGGCGGGAGTCATCTACAAGACGAGGGGCCAGCCAGGGGCCCACGGAGGGGGACGCGGGTGAAGTTGGAGCCCAGAGAGAGGCGGAGACCGGGGAGGGAGAGGAGACCGGGAGGTAAAGGGAGGGAGCAGGGTCCCGAGGACACGAAAGGCTGCGTGCAGTGGGAGCCCATGGGTGCAGTGGGAGCCATGGGGTGGGGGGGGGGGGGGGGGGGGCAGGATGTGAGGCATTAGTCTCTTCTTTAAGGAGAGCGCTGTGGCTGTGAGGAGACGGCCGCAGGTGGACAGAGTCCCAACTAGACGTGGAGACAGGTAGCAGGCCAGTGGCACTCCAGGTGAGAACGCTGGTGCTGGGGCCGGGGTGGGTGTGGAGGCGGAGAGAACGCACAGAGGCAAGATGGACTGAGCAGGTGGAGCCAACGGGCCCGCAGGGACCGAGGGGCGAGAGTTGCAGGGGAAGCTTAGCCGTCGGCGGCTCTGTTTCCAGGAGGGAGCACAGTGTTGGGGCAGGTGGGGGCAGGCGTGTCGGGAGGTCTGCTGTCCTGAGGCCGAGGGGCCCATGCGCGCTCCAGGTCAGGCTGGCCAGGAGGTGGTTAGAGGTGAGGGTCCTGGGGCTCAGACGGGGCGAGGCTGCTTTCTCCACGCTGCCTGGGAGGGCCCCACCCGACAGGCCTGGCGATGACAGCCACAGGCCCCGGCTCCGCCGAGCGCCACCCGCCCCGAGGCCCCCAGCCCCGTCTCGGGAAGGCTGACCAGCCACTGAGGCAACATTTGGAAAACATTAAGTCCAACCACAGACACTCGGTGAATGGCCGCGAGGGCACCCAAAGGGTTAAGTTCAGAGTAAGGACCCACTTCCTTTACGCTGGGCCCACCCCCAAATCCAGCTGCCTCCCTGCGGCCCTGCAGACACCCTAGTCCCAGTACAATAAAATCTGGATTAAGCTGTCGTAGAGCTTCACGGAGCCAAGTCGCAATGCCAAGTTTCGGTTAATACATTTTAAATGAAAACACACCAGCAAGATTTAGAACAAGGGTTAGGAGCCATAAAATAAATACCACAGAATAATTCTCCATTGTGCAACGGCCAGCGTCCTGCCCCAGGGAGCCTGAAATCTCCTCCGAGCCCAGCAGCCCTCTCCCTGGGAGGCCCTGAGCCAGCCGCTGGCCGCCCGCTCCCACCTCTGCCGAGGGGGGTGGCCCCTCGGACCCGGGGCCAGGCTGGGGTCTGTTTCTATTTCTAAGCTTGGCTCCAGGCATTGTCAAAACATGACTGCTCTGGTCCAAGGCAGACGCTGACCAGCCAACAACTGGGCAGGAGAGGGGAGAGCCTGGGAAAAAAGAACCTGGTTGTGCAAACTTCTAGAACCTTCTAGAAGCGGAATGCACTCGTAGCTCACGGAAACCTTCGTTCTCAGGGCTGCAGGTGGTGGAGTAAATGGACAGGGCCTCCCACTGGGGCCTCTGACCCTCCCCACAATGAATCCACAGGAAGCTCGGCGCCTCCCAGAGAGGGTGGTCTCTGCCCCGTCCCCCCTCCTGCTCCAACCTCTCGGTGCAGGGAGAGCCAGCCTGCGGGGCCCAGCCCCCCGCCTTCTCTTCAGGAGCCCAGAGCTCTGCTCCCACAGGCAGGGCCCCCCGGGCAGGGGCTGGGCACCACCTTTGACTCCAAGTTCAGGGTCTGCCTGGCATGGTGGGCAGGTCATCGTTCCGCCCGTTTCCCACTCGAGCCAGCCCCGCAAGACGACTCCCGGCCGGGACCCACTGTCCCGGGCCCTGCTCACCGCTCACGCCAGCGCCCGCAGCATGGTGCATGGTGACTGGCCAAGATGCCCCTTCGCATTCCCCAGCGCCCTCTCACCCCTGGGGGAACCTGGGAAACCCAGGGCAGGAGCGAGGGCCCAGCCCCTATCTTCTCTCTGCCTACGTCACATCCTGGCCTTGGACAGGCAGCAGGACGCTGTGTGCAGCTTCCCCCACCCCCAAATCCAGGGCGTGCCCCACCTGCAGGGTCACCTGGTCTGGGGTGCGGCCCAGGGCTTTTCCTGACAGCCCCCCCCCCCCCCCAGCTGCCCTGGGGCACTGTCCCCGCCCGCTCTGTCCCGGGTCCCGGCAGGCTCAGCGGCAGCCACCTGCGCCCTGCGACCTGCCACCCCCATGTCACAGCTTTCTCCTGCTCCCACAATGGCCGGGGCCGCGACTCCTGGTCCCTGGGCCAGGGAGAGCCTCATCGATAACGGCGCCCACGGGTCTCGGTGTTTCTCGGACGTGAGGACCTGGGGGCACGTGAGCAAAGCTGCCATGGCAGAGGCTGGCGACAGACAGTGACAGAGCTCGGCCACCTGCCGCAGACGCTGCTGCCGCCGCCGGCCGAGGCCGGGGACAGTGTGGCCACGCCCCTGTGCGCAACCTGACGGGATCCTGCTTCCAGGCTCTTCTACGACAGAAGCAGCAGCGCCCAGGGCCAAAGGGAGGTCTGGCCTTGAAAAAGGTGACGTCGCAGAGCGAGGCCACAGGGCCAGGAGCACACCGGCCCCCCGGCCGCAGGTGGGGGCCGGCAGAGGTGAATGAGACGGGGTACTGGTCTGCGGCTCCCGCGCCCCAGCACCGAGGAAAGCCAGAGTCAGCGGGGGGCGGGAACGGGGAGGGGGCGCGGGGGGCACCAGTGGGGTCGCTGCCCAGCGGGGTGACTCCAGCCTCCACATCCGGCACATGGACCGGGTGGTCTCCAGGCCCAAACACGGGCATCGTTCACCCTCATTCCATCTCCCCTGGCGGGGCCTGGAGAGCCGGCTGGGAGCAGCCCCCGCGCCTGCTCAGGGCAGTGAGCAGCGTCGACACCTCGGCCAGCATGTCAACCTACACTTGCGAGGGAGACACTTCCCAGGCTGGACCCTGCTTGTCTGCACGGTGACATGTGTGTTTCATTTGCATGTGCATCGCTGCTACTGGCCTCCCACAGGGCTCCTCTGCCAGGAACAGGAGAGCTCGAGAAAAGCTTATAGAAACCGGGTTTCTGAGTGACTAGAAGCAGAAGGCACAAGAATGTAGACAGCGATTGACAAGAGGGAAAGAGAAAGGGGGATGCATGCCTGGGGCCAGAGCAGGGGGACACTGCGGGGGCGGAATAGCTCATCTAGAGCCCGGCGATGGGCCACGGGGGACGGGGGGAGAGGGGACACTCGGGGGAAGGCCACCTTCCCAGGCCGGGTCTGGAGGAATGCCGAGGGCCTAGAGCTGGGACGTCTGCACCAGGTGGGGCCTTTACGACTCCTTCGGTGCTCGTGTTCCGGGTGGAAGGGACACCGTGGAAGGGGCTTGCCGCCAGCATTGCGTCGCCTCACAGCTTTCTCGGGGGCCTGCCTCCCACCGCCAAACCCCCCATCTCCTCTCATCTCAGAAAGCTCCATCCTGCGGCCTTTCCCTCGAGAGTCTCCCCCCGCTCGCCTCCATGAATCGCTGGCATGTTGGGGTGAATCGCTGACAAGTTGGGGTGAATCGCTGGCATGTTGGGGTGAATCGCTGGCATGTTGGGGGTGAATCGCTGGCATGTTGGGGTGAATCACTGACAAGTTGGGGTGAATCGCTGGCATGTTGGGGTGAATTGCTGGCATGTTGGGGTGAATCACTGACATGTTGGGGTGAATCGCTGACAAGTTGGGGTGAATCGCTGGCATGTTGGGGTGAATCGCTGGCATGTTGGGGGTAGTCCGGCTGGTTTGGCTTTGTCATCACCTCACAACTCACTCTCTGTGATCCCCTCCCACCCCGCCCCCTCCACACCACCAGCCCACCCTGCGTGCCCTGCAGGTTTGCCAAGTGCAGCCCAACTGCTGACCGGGCCTAGGGCAAGGCTGTGCGGTACACCAGGCTGACTCGGGGTTCCAGCCGCCTGGGCCACAGGGGACGGAGGCCAGAAAGGGCAGAGGGAATGCAGGCTTGTTTCCATGCATGCGTGCGGAGGGAGGGAGGGCGTCTCTACGCGGAGATGCCAGGGGGTACGTAGAGTCGGGTCTGGAGCCCAGGAGTCAGGCTCGGGCACAGCGTGTGAGCCACCGCGTGAAGGCAGAGGGGCATCGAGGGTGGTGCCCTGTACCCATCTCCAGCCCCGCTGGCAAACGTATCTGCATTTACGTTGTCCTCTCTCATCTCTGCATTCCCGAGGAATCGACACCTACATTCACAACTCCATTCCTTCCATCTCCTCTGCGACCTACCAGCTCCTTGCTTCCATCTACAAACATGTTCAAATCTCCCTTGTTTTTAAAACAACAAATAAACTAAAAACAAAAAAATCCCCTCCGATGACCTGGCTTTCCCTCCAGCCTCGGCCTCGTTGCCACGCTCCTGGCTTTCCCCAGAGGGAGCGCGGTGCCTGGGCCAGGGACAGACGCGCTCTCCTCCCTCATTTCCCACCCACCGCCTCCGTCCAGGGTCACCACTGAGCACCGAGCTTTCACCCAGGGGTCTGTCTCCACCCCTTACTGGGCCCGGCTCCACGTGACGATGCTGCTTCCTTGGGCGTCTCTGGGCGCGGGCCTCTGCGTCCTCTTTCCTGTTCCCCTGGGATCCTCTCATCTTTCCTCAGGGGCCTCCGCCAGAAGCTCCTCAGGGTCCCACCGACCTGCCGGTCCCCAAAGTCGGCCTCGGGCATGCGTTCCCCGGGGCGATCGCCATCACAGATCCCTCATTTAATGCCCCATTCCATGTGATGTCACCTCTCACCTTATTGAGATGTAGCTTGTGACCGGGCTTATGATCTGTCTCAATAAGTGTTCCACGCGAATTTTAACAGTGAGTATTCTGCTGTCGTCACGGGTATTCTCTAATAAATGTCAATGAGGTCACATTGTCGCTATAGTGTCCGACTTTCATAGGCTAACTGATTTCCTTCTATCAATTCCAGAGGAAAGAGGGCTGATGTCTTATCATTGTGAATTTGTCATTTCGGTTTTGTTAAATTTTTGCTTCAGATCGTTTGAATCCTGATGAGTATGCATTTAGAATTGTTCTTTTTTTTTTTTTTTTTTTTACATTTTATTGATTTTTTACAGAGAGGAAGGGAGAGAGATAGAGAGTTAGAAACATCGATGAGAGAGACACATTGATCAGCTGCCTCCTGCACACCTCCTACTGGGGATGTGCCCGCAACCAAGGTACATGCCCTTGACCGGAATCGAACCTGGGACCTTTCAGTCTGCAGGCCGATGCTCTATCCACTGAGCCAAACCGGTTACGGCTGTTATGGCTTCTTGATAACACGAATAATATTCCTTATTCAAAGTCTATGTTGTCTGGGTTTTTAAATTTTTTTTTAATTTATTGATTTTTAGAGAGCGATAGGGATAGAGAAAAACATCAATTCGTTTTCCACTTACTCGTGCATTCACTGGTTGATTCTCGTAATTGTCCCAGCCAGGGATCACACTCACAACCCTGGAGTGTGAGGATGACGCTCTAGCCAACTGAACTACCCAGCCAGGGCCTGCGCTGTCTGATATCAATATAGTCAGTTCGGCTCTCACTGGGTCCGTGTTCGCCTGGTACAGCTGCATCTGTCCTTTCACTGTTAACCTGCCTTTGTCTTGGTATAAAAAGAAACTTTTCTATAGGCAGCGCATCGTATAAACCCCATTGTTACCCCGTCTGACACTCTGCCTTTTAAATCGTGGTGGTTTAGACCGGGGTCCTCCAGCTACGGCCCGCGGGCCACGTGCGGCCGCCGAAAACATTCATCCGGCCACCGGGTGTTTTTGCCGCTGCTGCCTGTTGCTTAGCAGCCGACTCGTTTTTTTTAAACTATAGTCCGGCCCTCCAACGGTCTGAGGGACAGTGAACTGGCCCCTGTTTAAAAAGTTTGAGGACCCCTGAGTTAGACCATTCATATTTACATTCATTACCCACCTGGTATAATTGCCTTTACCAGCTTCCTGTCTGTTTTCTGTTTGACCCATCTGTTATTTTGTTGTTTTTGTTTGTTTTTTTGTTAATCCTCACCTGAGGATATTTTTCCATTGATTTTTAGAGAGAGTGGAAGGGAGGGGGGAGGGAGAGAGGGAGAGAGAGAGAGAGAGAGAGAGAGAGAGAGAGAGAGAGAGAGAGAGAGATGAAAGTGATAAAGACCATTGAGCCCTGACCGGTTTGGCTCAGTGGATAGAGCGTCGGCCTTCGGACTGAAGGGTCCCAGGTTCGATTCCGGTCAAGAGCATGTACCTTGGTTGCGGGCACGTCCCCAGTAGGGGGTGTGCAGGAGGCAGCTGATCGATGTTTCTCTCTCATCGATGTTTCTGACTCTCTATCCCTCTCCCTTCCTCTCTGTAAAAATCAATAAAATATAAAAAAAAAAGTTTTAAAAAAAGACCATTGAGAGGCTGTGCTGGGAAGCCCAGCGTCACTGCCTCTCATGGGCCAATGGCATCGCTTCCTCCTTCCGTAGGATTCCACGAGATGCTGAGGATCCTCCGGTCATCGCCGGTGGGACATGATTACAGTTATCCGCTCCTGTCCGCTCTGCCCACCGCATGAGCCCGTCGTACACTGCATCTGACTCGGCCTTGAGGTCCCCCACACCGACTCACAGAACTGGTTTCCAGTCCATTGACATTATTCAAATGTTTTCACACTAAACAATTTTACACACTTTAATTACGATGCTTTGAGATCCGGCTGAGATGAATGGCGTGCGGGAGGCACACACACATTCCTGACAGACACAGCGGCTACAAAATGGAACTGTCACCAGAAGCGAAAGGACCCTCCTTTGCATGTCAGTGATGAAGGATGAGCTTGGTGCGACGCAGTCAGAGCGACTGGCAGCGGCGCCGAGTGGGAACAATGCCCAGCGCACCTCGTCCTGGGTGCCGTGCCTGCTCCACAGGCGCCTGCCCACGCGGCCAGCCCACGGGGGATGCTGTGAAGAGCACGGCAAAGGGCCGGACGTGTCCTGAGAACACCTCCCGCTGGTCCTCCGTCTTTGCTAAAGTATCACCCTGCGCCTCAGGCTTTTTAAAAACCCGGCTCCTCCTGGGTCAGGACTTGCTGGGCCAGGAGGAGCCACACGCAACGCTGAAGAACCAGCAGACGCACCCCTGGGCCCCGGATCGCCCTGGACACAGTAACTGGGTGGGTGTCAGCGAGACGGTCTTTGGGAAAGAGCAAATAAAACGTTGTCGGGAGGGGCGTGCGTTAACTGTAAGCAGGAGAGGATGGGGTGCGCTGTGGGGCTCGGGGAGGGACCCTGGCGTCTGTGGATGTCTGTCCGACACCCGCGCTTCCTGGGGAGGCCCTTCCCATACGAAGCGCTTGCAGGCAGGCGGCCAGTCCCGGCGTCCAACACCCGCTGCGGGCCCAGGCGCGAGCACCTGGCGCAGCCTATGCCGACCACAGGCGGGCCCAGGGCCAGTCCCTCGCTGGTGCTGTCCTCCGGAAGCTGGGAGGAGACCATGCAGGAGGCCGGGGGAATGCAGACCCCAAAGCACCCACAGAGTGGCCCAGAGACGCCATGGAGAGAGAGGGCGTCTGCGGAGCGCGCAGCGGGGAAGCCGGCGCGGGAGGGTGTGCGCCCGAAGGAGAGGCTCCCGGGCAAGGGCACAGCGGCGGCAGTGGGGCCCGGGCACTCTGCACCGGGCGCTCCTGGCACCGAACGCCACGCGGTGCTGGGAACCGGCCACACAGCGTGAGGCTGTCGGAGCAGCAAGAGCCTGCTCAGCACCGCTGCTCTGAGCTGTTCCGCGCCCACGGATTCTCCCACAATCCTCCCCGACCGCGCCAGGGCCGGTCCCCCTCGAACCTGCCCACAGTGCTGACTGCTGGAACTTAGTCCCAGTTCCTCCTTTACCCTCTGGCACTAGTCACAGGTGTCGGGTCCAAGCCCCCTGCCCAGGGCTGGACCTCCTAGGACGCCGGGTCTCAGACGGAGAAGCCACGAGAGGCTGTGGGTGTATAAGGACGAGTCTCTATTGCAGGAGCCAGTGGCCACATCGCCGTCAGACAGAACAGCCCTCACAGCCAAGTCTCATACAGGCGGCCGGACCCCGGCTGGTGAGCGCATACCTTTCCCACATGTTGGCAGCAGCCTCTGTGCCCACAGCTGTGATCCGAGCAGCCGCACGCTGCCCCCTGGCCTCGCCGCCTCACATCGTGGCGGCCCCTGAGCTCGGGCTCAGCAGCTTCTCCCGTCCCCCTGCCCAGCACCCTGCTGGCCTCTGCAGCCTCACACAGGGCGTCTCCCAGCCCCGTCTGAGTGCTCTAGCCTCCCTTCTCACACGCCCTTCAGACTCGCTGGTCAGGACCGTGTGTTACCAGGCAGACAAAGAAGGCCAGTGGCCGACAGCGACAGCGGTCATCTGGGTTACGGAGGGCACAGCGAGCCGCGAGCCGCCGTGGCCTGCCGCTGTGTGCGGCATCGTGGCCGAGACGCAGAGTGGCCGTGGACAGTCCGGCGTATTGACAACAAGGCCTCGCGCTTTAATCGGCCTGACTGTCAGGCGCCTCTGGCATGGTTCCCACAGAGCAGAAGCCAAAAAAACGTTAACTTTGTCTGGAAAAACCGCTGAGAGACCCCTGGAAAGATCTAAAGAGAAGTGAGCAGCCCGGCCGGCGTGGCTCAGTGGGTGAGCGTCGACCTATGAACCAGGAGGTCCCAGTTCGATTCCTCATCAGGGCACAGGCCCGGGCTGCGGGCTCCATCCCCAGTGTGGGGCGTGCAGGAGGCAGCCGATCAGTGATTCTCTCTCATCGTTGATGTATCTCTCTCCCTCTCCCTTCCTCTCTGAAATCAATAAAACTATATTTTAAAAGAAGAAGAAAAAGGCGTTTCTCAGGAAGGCCCCGTTCCATCCACGCAGGTTGGAGCTCAGCCGTCACAGCTTGGCCTGGGCCGCCGTCAGCCCCGGGTGCGGGCGCCACGCTCTGCTGTGCCTGCGTCACTGCTGATCTGCGGACCCGCTGCGCGCCTGGCCGGCCTCCACGCCAGGCCCCTCAGGAGGCGCGGCGCCCACCCAGCTCTGCTCCCCGTGGACGGGCTCCCCGTAACTCAGCCCCCGACTCCCACCCCGACCTGCAGCAGGGAGGTTCTTGGCAGAAAGCTCGTATGTCGTGGGCTGACGGCTTCCCGTTGAATGCTTTAGCCGTGAACTCCATTGGCTGCCCCAGGGCAAGTGCTGGTGTAGCTGCGAGTCTCCGTCGCACCAAGCAGCCTCCGTCTGCACCCCATGAGGCCGAGGGCAGGGAGAGCAACTGGCGCACGTTCTCGCAGCGGCCTCCAGGCTTGGAGAGGAGGCCACACAGAGCAGAGCCCACACCAGGAGGCGCCAGGAGCTGGCACGGACAGGGGCACACACCCAGCCGTGGCACCCACTGAGCCACCTGCCTCCCTGACCCCAGCTCACCCCGCTCCAAAGCGATGCCCCTTGGATCTTCGGAGAGGCTGCTCAGAGCCGTGCTCCCCGCCCTCAGACCTGGTGTCTGAGCCACGGCCGGATGCCGGAGGGTAGGGTCCCATCCCTGGTCAGATCGCCGGCCACGTGAACTGGGCCAGGTCACCCGCCTCCCCCTCGCGTCCCTGACTCCGGTTCCTCTCTGTCGGCGACGAGGGCCCTGCAGTGCTTCCCAGCTCGCCCAGGGGATGGTGGCCGGTCCCAGCCAGGCTCACGGCTACACGGGGCTCAGGGGCCAGGCCGTCGGGCAGCGATGAGGAGGCCGCGGTGACTGCAAGTGCAGGTGTGTGGCGTCAGTGTCCAGCTCCTTTGAGGACCGACCGGGAGACGATCGCCGGGTGGTGTGGCCAGAGGCCGGGCTCCCATCATTTCACTTTTCAACAAAAGGCTCCCAGGTCACGGGGAGGGGGGGTCCTCGGGAGGGCTCACACCCCGACCCCGGGCCACGGCCTCCCGGGTGCGAGCATCTGGTTCGCTTTGCTGTCTCATACAGCTTTGAAAACACGTTCATTTCACGATCGTTACAGATTCCTGTGCCGCGGCAGAAGTAATTCAGGGAGAGCCCTTCACCCCGTTCTCGCGCTGATGACACCATCTTGCACAACCAGGGGCAGGGTCACCACCAGGAAACCGACGGCCACATGCACGGCCCCGTTTTGTTAACCGCTCACCCACTGAGGGACATGAGGCTGGTTCCTGTTTGGGCCTATGACCAGTAGAGCTGCTCTGCACATTCTTGAAGAGGTTTTTTGGTTTTTTTTATGAACATAAGTTTTCATTTCTCTGGGATAAGGTCCAAGAGCAAGTCGCTGGGTCACGTGGTGAGCGCACGTTTCGTTGGGTAAGAAACCGCCAGACTTCTCCAGACGGCCGTGCACCGACACCCCTGGGCCACGCGTGGGAGAGCCCGCGTGCCCCGCCCACAGCAGCTGGTGCTGTCGCGGGCTTTATGACGGCCATCGGATCGGGGCGCAGCGGTCCCTCGCTGTGGCTTGCGTTTGCGTTGCCCGGCGGCGGACGGTGCTGAAATCTCTGCTTGTGTCACTTGTCCTCTGTGTGGCTCCTTCCGTGGCACGTCTGCTTGTGCCTCTGCCCCCTCTCGGCCTGGACCGTTTGAGGGTTGTTTTACTGTTGGGTCTTGAGAGCTCTGTGCACATTCTCATACACATGTCCTTTGTTAGATGTGTGGTTTGCAAACATCTTCTCCCAGAAACAACTCGTCTTTCAATGTCCTCACTGGGGCTTCCCCAGCTCAAAGCCGTCCTCCATGTTTCTGTTCATGGCTCATGCCTCGTGGTGGAGGCGGTCCAGGCCAGCGTGGCACTGGTGCTACCCGGAAGGGCCACCTTGGAGCTCTCCAGGCGCTCGCTCGCAGCCAGAGGGCACCCACGTGCCCACTGAGCCGCCCGTGGTGACAGTCCTCGTGGCCTCTGACCCTCTAGGACTACCCTTCCTGCTTTTTAATTTTTCTGAGGTAAATTCATACAACACAAATGAGCCATTGTGTAGTGAACAGTTCAGCGGCACCTACGACATTCACAGCCCGGTGCCACCACCTCATCTGGTTCCGGAGCATCTTCCTCGCCATCACAGAAAACCTGTCCACCAAGCTGTCACTCCCTCGCGCCCCCCCCTCCCGCCCCGGTGACCACCAGGCTGCTTCTATCTCTGTGGACTGAGCTACTTTGGGCATCCTATCTAAGAAAAGGGCAATATGCAAATTGACCGTGACTCCATCACAAAGATGCCGGTGCCATAGCCACAGATGGCGGCGCCCAGTCCCCTCAGCTCCGCCATAGTCCCCCAGTCCTGGGGGGCCAGCCGCTGAGAGCAGGCAGTGTGAGCAGCCCGGCGGAATGCTTGCTTCATCGTCACAGCAACAAGGCAAGCGTCCCGCCCCGGCCGCGGAGAGCCTCTGGGCAGAGCGGCCAGGCTCCGCAGAGAGCAGAGAACCACGGGGAGTGGGCCTAAGCCATCAGGGCTCCTGGATTGGAGAGGGCTCCCCTGAGGGCTCCCTGATTGGAGAGGGTGCAGGCTGGGCTGAGGGACCCACCCCCCATGCACGAATATCATGCACCGGTATCTAGTTTTACATAAACAGGGTCACACGCTACATGAACATTTGCATGTGGCTTCCTTCACTCTGCGTGTCTTCAAGGGTCATCCGTGTTGTAGCGTGGCTCAGGGCTCCACTCCTTCTCATGGCTGAGTAACGATCCCGTGTGGATGGACCACACGTTGTCTGTCCATCATCAGGTGAAACACTTTGGGTGTCTCCCCCTTTGGCGGAATAGAGCTGCCGTGGATGCTCACGAACACACCTTCATCGCAGGCTTCCCGCCTCCAGGCTGGGAGACAGCCATGTCGTGTTCAAGCTGCCGGCCCGTGGGACTGTGCGGCAGCCCGAGCTCGTACTCTGATGTTTCCCATGATGATGCTCACGTGCCCTGACCTGGTCCCTCACACAGAGTCCGAGCGATGCCCATGTCCTCGGACCCAGAATATTGAAGTATGTGACGCTGTGAGCCTGAGGTCGAGAGAGACGGACCTCGGCACGTCCAGGTGTGTTTGCAGAGGGCGGGAAATCCCGCTCCAGGTGCTGGAGGGATCTCGGGCACAGGATGCAGGCCCCAGGGCACCACACCTGCCAGTCATAGTCACCCCCAGCCAGGGACGGACCGTCCAGACCATTTCACCCCGGGCCACGTTCCCATCGGCCACACCGCTGCAGGGCAGCTCTCGGTCCAAGAGGACCTGCGATCTCAGATCGTCCGTGAACAGCCACAGCGGCCTGCGTTCTGGGAGTCATATCCATGGCCTGGCTTCCCGGGGCCTCCCTGTGGTGGCCCGATCTGCTGCTGGAGGCAGACCAGGGTGACCCCCACCACAGGGACAGGCCTACCCACCTGGGTGCGCTCAAGGCCATGCTTCCCTGGGAGAGGCCAACGGGGCTCCTGGCACCCAGCCCCTGGACCACAGGGCTGGCGGGCGAGGCTCCGTGAGGCCCAGGTGGATGGAAATGTGCCCAGGAGAGAGGCTGCCTCCTGCCCCCGCTGCCCCTGGAGGACAAGAGCGTAGACTTGCTCGGGCAGGTCTGAGGGTGTCCTGCCCGACCTTGGCCAACCTTGCCCGCCGCCCAGCCACCTTCGACTTTGGGGGACGGGGGGGTGATGGCAGCCTGCTTCCCAACGGTCCCTGAAGGCTGGACATGGGCTTGCCTGGCAGCCCCTCCTCTGCCCTCAGGAGGCATCCATCCTGCAGGTGCCCAGGCGGCCAGGCCCAGGCTCCCCCCTACCCACCCCCCCTGCCTTGCTGCTGGTCCCGGGCGGGCAGCTCCAGGGAGGAACCACGCGGCTTGTGTACCCGGTTCTCCCCGGGCCCAGCCGGCCTGGGTCGGCTTTGAGGAAACATTTATGCTGCCGGCTGAACCGAGGGATGATTTCCCCACGTCGATCTCAGAGTTTAGGAGAACAGGCCGCACTTCCCTGGCGGTGGCCTGTGCGCCTGTGTTTGTGGCTTGCGTCTCCATCTCCGGGGCCGCTTCTTCCCGAGCCCGTCTCGGATTACAGGCTCTGCTGCTTCCTCCGGGTCCCCAGGGAGGACACGATTCCCACGGACACGCCAGTCCCTGGGAGGTTCCTGAGCATTCCCAGGGCTCAACACTGGACATGGCACTGCTGCGTGTCCTGGCTACATGGCTGCTCCATGTCCCCACATGGTGGTGGCTGCTCCGTGTCCCCACATGGTGGTGGCTGCTCTGTGCCCTGCGTGGCAGTGGCTGCTCCGTGCCCTGCGTGGCAGTGGCTGCTCCGTGCCCTGCGTGGCAGTGGCTGCTCTGTGCCCTGTGTGGCGGTGGCTGCTCTGTGTCCTGCATGGTGGTGGCTGCTCCGTGTCCAGGGTGGCTCCCAGTTCTAGACCCTCCAGTTGAAACTCCATGAGTCTCTCAGCGTTGAGGCGCTCTGCTCCCTTCCACCCACTCCCCCAGATGCCCAGCCGGGCACACAGGGCCCAGCTCAGAGCAGGCGCTCCGCTTGTTCACACGGTCCACCCCTTGCTTAGGTCCTCCTCTGCTCTGCCACCGGCGTACTCCAGGGACTGATGGAAGCCCAGCCCCCAGCCACCCCACACAGTGCACCCACCCTGTGCCCCCTCACGGGTTACGGCCCAGGCCCCCCAGTGCACCCACCCTGTGCCTCCTCACAGGTTACGGCCCAGGCCCCCCAGTGCACCCCACCCTGTGCCTCCTCACAGGTTACGGCCCAGGCCCCCCAGTGCACCCCACCCTGTGCCTCCTCACAGGTTACGGCCCAGGCCCCCCAGTGCACCCCACCCTGTGCCTCCTCACAGGTCATGGAGAGCACTTCCCTGCCTCCAGGAGCCAAGCGTAAGCCTCGAGCAGCACCTCTGTGCCCCCCAGACCCGCCGCCCTCTCCCTGCCGCCCAGTCGGCCACTCCTCCCTCCTCCCTCCTCCCTCCTCCCTCCCGCTCACCGTGACATCTCGTCACGTGTCCCCTCGACTCGGCTCAGCCTCGTGGTTCTCAATCTTGGCCGCACATGGAGCCTCCGGAGGAGAATTTCTGGAAGCTTCCACTGCCCAGCCGGCCCGGCTGCCTTGACTATGAGAGCAGCACGGTCTGCAGGCCCCGGTTCCAAAGCCCCTGAGGATTCCAAGATGGGGACAGCGAGCCTCACCGTGTGGAGGCCCTTGTGTGGCGGGCCCAGCACCTGCGGGGTCCTGTGCCCACAGGGAGCCCTGTGCCCGGGCACGGCCAAGGCCACTCAGATTCCATTAGCCTTGGGGTGAGGGGGACCCTGGGGTCCTCATGTTATGGCTGAGGAAGCTGCGGCCCACAGAGGGGAAGTGACCCCTCACGGTCACACAGCAGCCAGCCCACGTGCCCTGACTCCATGCCCTTGTCTGGGGCGTGGGAACCTGGCCTGAGAAAGAGGAGTGGGGCCTCGAAGGACATGACCCCCGTCCCAGCCTGTCCCAGGTCCACCCCGCCCCCCCACCTGCCCTGGTCACTGCTGGTGCTCCGACCGGGGAGCTGGCGGCACAGGAAGTGCACAGGGAGTTCTCACGGGAGGCCCTCGGGCCGTGAAGAAAACACTCCTCTTGTTTACAGCCGAGCGCGTCCAGACACCGGCCGCAGGGCAGCCCCTTTGTTTATTTTCACCGAGAAGGGCAGTTAGTGGCCAAAGGCTATTTTGATGATGAGTGGAAAGTTAGTCATGACAGTTCTGAGGGGAAAGGACAAATCAACTTTTTAAAAATGTCTCAATGGACGACAAAGAGGCCCACTCAGCTCCACAGCTGGGAGAGAGTTTCGGGGTGCTGGTGCCTCCTGGGGTGCCTGCTCTCCCAGGCCCGTAGCGTGAGCCTGGGGGGCAGGGGGCTTCAGGGTGCGTCTCTGTATGTGAGTGTGTGTCTGTGTGAGTGTGAGTGTGTCTGTATGAGTGTATGTCTGTGTGAGTGTGTCTGTGTGTGTGTATGTCTGTGTGAGTGTGTGTATGTCTGTGTGAGTGTGAGTGTGTGTGTGTGAGTGTGTGTGTGTCTGTGTGTGAGTGTGTCTGTGTGAGTGTATGTCTGTGTGAGTGTGTCTGTATGAGTGTGAGTGTGTCTGTATGAGTGTATGTCTGTGTGAGTGTGATTGTGTCTGTGTGTGTATGTCTGTGTGCATGTGAGTGTGTCTGTGTGAGTGTGTATATGTCTGTGAGTGTGTGTCTCTGTGTGCGTGTGTGTCTCTGTGTGTGTATGTCTGTGAGTGTGTGCATGTATGAGTGTGAGTATGTGTGTATATGTCTGCATGAGAGTGTATGTCTGTGTGAGTGTGTGTATGTGAGTGTGTGTGTGTATGTCTGTGTGAGTTGTGTATGTCTGAGTGTGAGTGTGTGTGTGTCTATGTGAGTGTGTGTATGTCTGTGTGAGTGTGTGTCTCTGTGTGTGTATGTCTGTGTGAGTGTATGTCTGTGAGTGTGTGTCTCTGTGTGCGTGTGTGTCTCTGTGTGTGTATGTCTGTGAGTGTGTGCATGTCTGAGTGTGAATATGTGTGCATATGTCTGCGTGAGTGTGTATGTCTGTGTGAGTGTGTGTATGTGAGTGTGTGTGTGTATGTCTGTGTGAGTGTGAGTGTGTGTGTGTCTGTGTATGTGTCTCTGTGTGTGTATGTCTGTGAGTGTGTGTATGCCTGCGTGAGTGTGTATATGTGAGTGTGTGTATGTCTGTGTGAGTGTGTGTATGTGTGTATGTCTGAGTGTGTGTGTAAGTGTGTGAGTGTGTGTGCGATCTCCTAAAGCACTTCTCATTAGTAAAAAGGTTTTTCAGTATTAGCAAACGGACCTCAGAGCTGTACAGAGCACAGCGGTATCTCTTTCAAAACAACCTGGGATATTGGGTGTCTGCATGGAGCTGGTAACTTTCCACTGTGGGCAGCGGCCGCGCTCTCCTCCGGCAGCGCCCGCCCAGCAGCAGATCTGGTTCAGCACTTCTTTCCACTGCGGGCCAAGGCCAGGGCGTCATTCGCCGGGTGGGTGGCGCAGTGGGCTGGGCTGGGGGCGGGAAGGCTGTCCACCGGGAAGGGCTTGTCCTCGTCCTCCCGTGGATGCCATCTGCCACCTGACAACCCTGCCCCTCGGGGTGGCCGGCCGGCCTCTGCTGCCCATGGCTTCCTCTGTCCCCGGCGAGCAGCATGGGGGTGCATCCGGGGAGCACTGGGGAGCCTGACCCAGGAGCCTGGGCCCCTGGAAGGCGGGAGGCTCCACACTGCGCTTTGCCGATCTCCACCCACCAGCCGGGAGGCTATATCCGGGAGCTGCCCGCTTGCACACACTATTTCCACGGCATTTTAGAAAAAGGTTGTTTAATTATTTCCCCAAATCCTAACCCCTAGGCACAGGCTCCGCCTCTGGAACGCAGCCATAATACAGGCCCCTGGGGCTGAGGTTGGAAACTGTGGACCACGTCCCGGGGCACAGAGCGAGTCCTGTTCACAGACGGCGCCCGCGTCACAGCGTCCAGCCTCCGTCCCCCTCACAGGCCCCACCGCTCCCACGCGGCGGCGCCCGGCCCGGCCCGGAGGAGCCCGCCCTCGGAGGCCAGGGATTTCCTCAGGATGAGCCCGCGGCACAGACAAGAGGCGGGCCCGGCGGGCGGGGCGCAAGGAGCATCCTCCCCGAGAGAGAGCCACGGGCAGGCTCCTCGGTCCCCAGGTGCTGTCTCTTGGGCTGATGTCACCATCTTGGAGGCAAAGGGGAGGACAGGGCCACCGGCCGCCACCAACGGCCACGAACAATCCCAAGCCACTGCCGGCTCCTAGGCCGGGGCGATGCCAGGCAGCCTCAGCTTCCCAGACGGGAGCGCTACAAACCAGGCCGGCCAGGCCACACTGTCTTCTCCAAATGCACCTCCACCTCCGCAGGGAGCGCCCCACTCCTGCACGTTCCCCCACCCACGGGCAGATCCATCCTTCCCGGTGGGCGGGAGCCTGAAGGGGAGATGGGGGCAGGGGTTGTAGACCTTCCCGGGGAGTGGGCGCCAGGAGGAAGGATAGGGAGAGCTGGGCAGAGGGCAGGCCGCTCACTGCAGGTGCGAGAGGGGATCCAGCCCAGGGAGGCCCTGCAGAAGCCGCTGTGCGTTCCCCGACGCCACTCGCTCCGGGCTGTGTGTTCCCAGACGCTCTGGGCTGTGCTCCGAAGCCCTGGGCCTCTGGGTCCCGGCATCACAGCTGCTCCATCCACTGGGCGGCTCTGGCCGCAGGTCACAGCAACCCCAATGGGAGCAGCAGCAGCAGCAGGGGCGCAGCGGGTTCTATCATAAAACCCTGGAGGGGCGCTTCGGCCGTTGAACACGTGGCTCAAGGACATCAGCAGGACCCGGGTCCCCCTCTCTGCTCTGTGGTCTCAGCGGCTGCAGGAATCGGGTACTTTAATAGCGACCCCACCACCAGCGGAAGGCTGGCCTTGCCGCCACGCCACTCGAGCACCGAGGACTAAAGGGGGACGGACTCTGAATGAGGGCGAAGCCCAGGTCCCAGCACCCACATGACATTTAGGTCCAGGGAGGCCTCGTGCGCCCACCGGCCCTACGGCCGCCAAGGACACAGCGGGAGGCTCGGTCTCGCAGGGGCCACTGGGATCTGAAAACAATCCGCTCCCGTGGCTGTGGCCGTGGCTGTGGCCGGGAGGTTACTGCAGCCTTGATCCCAGGCCACTGGGCATGTGGCCAGATTGGGGGGTGGGGGGGTGGCTACAGCAAGAAACTTCAGAAGCAAACCTTGCCCGGGGCACCCATCTCCCCAGATTCTAGGAGAGGACAGCTGCTCGTGACCAGACCCCTCTGACGGGGCCGGAGGCAGGCACCCCCGTCCTCAACCCTCCCCCAGCACTCCCAGCCCCTGGGCTTCAGGACCCCCTCAAGGTCCCAGCTGGTCCCAGGGGGTTGGGGCCTCAGCGGGGCCGCAGAACGGGGAGGGCAAAGACGGACTTGACTCCATGTCAAACCTCTTTCTCCACAAAATCATCAAGACACCCCGGAAGGATGGGGAGATGAGTCACAACCCGCAGGACCCGGTTGGCCACCGCTCTCTCCTCATGAGCGCGTACAAACCCACTTTTAACAATGAGCGCACAGGTGAGCATACAGGTGAGCCGCACAGGTGAGCCACACAGGTGAGCACACATGTGAGCCACACAGGTGAGCCACACAGGTGAGCCGCACAGGTGAGCCACACAGGTGAGCACACAGGTGAGCACACAGGTGAGCCACACAGGTGAGCCACACAGGTGAGCACACAGGTGAGCCACACAGGTGAGCACACAGGTGAGCCACACAGGTGAGCCACACAGGTGAGCACACAGGTGAGCACACAGGTGAGCCACACAGGTGAGCCACACAGGTGAGCACACAGGTGAGCACACAGGTGAGCCACACCGAGCTCACGGCGAAAACACAACAGCGCCCGCCGCTGCTGGTGAGCCAGCGGGTCTGAGAACCGAGGCGCCTTCCTTTCTGCCCGGGGACCACAGAGCGGGGGGGGGGGGAGGGGGGGCGGGTGCTGTCCCGTGGCGGCCTTTCCTCTATGAAACGGCGAGGAGGTGCCGCGTGGGGAAGGGGAGCGGCTGGCACCGCCAGGCTCCACTCGGGGCGGCAGAAGCCCAGGGCCTTCCTGGGGGTCAACTCGCCCAAAACGGAGCAAGAAGACTGAGAAGGTGCCTGAGCTTCGATGTGGAGACTCCACATCCAGAAGCGCATCCCGAGGGCGCCTCTGCGGAGGCCTCGTGGCGCCGTGCGCTCCAGAGCAGCGGCCGCCAGCCTCCCGGGCCTCACGGACCCCAGCGGCCACAGACCACCCGTCGGCGACCGCTGCTCCAGAGCCTCAGCCCAGCCCTGCTCTCCCCACGGCAAGGCTTGGAGTTACCAAGGCTGGTGGCCTCTGGATGGCCTTGTGGCGAAGGCACGTCCCTCTCCTCATGTGCAGTCACCAGAACCATGCAGAAGCACCCCGTGCGTCATTTTTCACTCACTGCCCTTTATTCTCCTCCCAGCTGCCGTCCATTTGGAGTTTAAAAGCCATTCCAGCAACTACTTTCCTCAAAAGCCCTGCACATCGAATCTTCACACCCATCGCCAGGTCTCTGTCCCGGCAGGTGTCGGACGGGGACATCCTTGCACGCCCTGGGGATGCGAGCAGGAGAGACGCACTGCAGGCTCCTGCAAGCCCTGCTCCCTGCGCGGCTCTCGCTGCTGCTCACAGTACAAAGCGCCGCCGGGTTGTGGGGAGCAGTCCCACCCTGTCTCCCAAAGGGCTCAGTGCACAAAGCCTGCGCCCGCATTTCCCACAGAGTTGCTCACACTCACACAGGGTGTCTGTGCAATGGATCTGCTCACACTCACGAGGGTGTCTGCACAATAGATCTGCTCACACTCACATGAGGGTGTCTGCACAATAGATCTGCTCACACTCACACGAGGGTGTCTGCACAATAGATCTGCTCACACTCACATGAGGGTGTTTGCACAATAGTTCTCCTCACACTCACACGAGGGTGTCTGCACAATGGATCTGCTCACACTCACACGAGGGTGTCTGCACAATAGATCTGCTCACACTCACACGAGGGTGTCTGCAAATAGATCTGCTCACACTCACACGAGGGTGTGTGCACAATAGATCTGCTCACACTCACACGAGGGTGTCTGCACAATGGATCTGCTCACACTCACACGAGGGTGTCTGCACAATGGATCTGCTCACACTCACACGAGGGTGTGTGCACAATGGATCTGCTCACACTAACACGAGGGTGTGTGCACAATGGATCTGCTCACACTCACACGAGGGTGTCTGCACAATGGATCTGCTCACACTCACACGAGGGTGTCTGCACAATGGATCTGCTCACACTCACATGCGGGTGTGTGCACAATGGATCTGCTCACACTCACATGAGGGTGTCTGCACAATGGATCTGCTCACACTCACATGAGGGTGTCTGCACAATGGATCTGCTCACACTCACATGCGGGTGTGTGCACAATGGATCTGCTCACACTCACATGAGGGTGTCTGCACAATGGATCTGCTCACACTCACATGAGGGTGTCTGCACAATAGATCTGCTCACACTCACACGAGGGTGTCTGCACAATAGATCTGCTCACACTCACACGAGGGTGTGTGCACAATAGATCTGCTCACACTCACACGAGGGTGTCTGCACAATAGATCTGCTCACACTCACATGAGGGTGTGTGCACAATGGATCTGCTCACACTCACACGAGGGTGTCTGCACAATGGATCTGCTCACACTCACATGAGGGTGTCTGCACAATGGATCTGCTCACACTCACATGCGGGTGTGTGCACAATGGATCTGCTCACACTCACATGAGGGTGTCTGCACAATGGATCTGCTCACACTCACATGAGGGTGTCTGCACAATAGATCTGCTCACACTCACACGAGGGTGTCTGCACAATAGATCTGCTCACACTCACATGAGGGTGTTTGCACAATAGATCTCCTCACACTCACACGAGGGTGTCTGCACAATGGATCTGCTCACACTCACACGAGGGTGTCTGCACAATAGATCTGCTCACACTCACACGAGGGTGTGTGCACAATAGATCTGCTCACACTCACACGAGGGTGTCTGCACAATGGATCTGCTCACACTCACACGAGGGTGTCTGCACAATGGATCTGCTCACACTCACACGAGGGTGTGTGCACAATGGATCTGCTCACACTCACACGAGGGTGTGTGCACAATGGATCTGCTCACACTCACACGAGGGTGTCTGCACAATGGATCTGCTCACACTCACACGAGGGTGTCTGCACAATGGATCTGCTCACACTCACACGAGGGTGTCTGCACAATGGATCTGCTCACACTCACACGAGGGTGTCTGCACAATGGATCTGCTCACACTCACATGCGGGTGTGTGCACAATGGATCTGCTCACACTCACATGAGGGTGTCTGCACAATGGATCTGCTCACACTCACATGAGGGTGTCTGCACAATGGATCTGCTCACACTCACATGAGGGTGTCTGCACAATGGATCTGCTCACACTCACATGAGGGTGTCTGCACAATAGATCTGCTCACACTCACACGAGGGTGTCTGCACAATGGATCTGCTCACACTCACATGAGGGTGTCTGCACAATGGATCTGCTCACACTCACATGAGGGTGTCTGCACAATGGATCTGCTCACACTCACATGAGGGTGTCTGCACAGTGCGTTCCCTAACGGGTTGTAGGAAATAGATCTGCTCACACACACACGAGGGTCCCCCTAACGTGCTGTAGGGAAGAGCGGAAACACAGGCAGTAAACCCACTAGGGCTGCTGAACCCGGGCGGTAAACTACACCTGCTGACAGGAAAACGGATCCAAAGGCATCAAGAACAAGTACCGTGGGACTTCATTTCTCCGACTTAATTCATTCCAGAAGGCTGTTCGAGAAGCAATTTGTTCGAAAACCAAATCATTTTTCCCATTAGAATAATGTAAATTGAATTAATCTGCTCCCGACCCCAAGATGATCCCCGTTTTAGCCTTTCTTCTATACAGGGCATGCCCAGCGCCCTGTGAGATTTACAAATAACCACTTCTTTTCTCAAATGTATGGAACCAGGCCCTACCGACCTTACACGGCTGATTCATATATCGCTGCCTCGGAGAAGCTGTCACCGCCAACCCCTTCCCGTCCCCTCAGCAGCAGGTTTCCTGCCCAGGTTGTGGGCTCGATCCCCATTCGGTTGCCTGACTTGTCCTGTGAGCGCTTTCACGCCCTTCGCAGCGTGAGCGCTCTTGACGGCCACTTTGTTTTAAAACTGTGGTCACCATGGATTTCCCAGCAACAAAGGCTTCTCTCCTCGTTTGTTGCCTGAGATGCTTCTCATCACGCGGACACATCAGCATGAAAGGGCTGTCGGGTCGAAAACTGAAGTTTCGGTCGACAAGCGAGACATTTTTTCTGTAACCAACTGGGTCGAAAACTGAACTGTTTGCGATGAGAGGCGTTCGAGAACCGAGGTCTGACTGTCTACTACAATCCCACCTGTGCCGCAAGGAGAAATAAACCTTCTCTTTGCACATGGGACATTTCTGGGAAGGTCTGCGAGCTGCTGGCAGGGGGACCCGCGGGGGGCAGGGGAGGGGAGGGAAAGGGGGACTTGGGCTCTTGCTTGCCACCTCGCAGCCTTCTGCAGTGTTTCACTTCGTCAGGAGTGACGCAGGCCCCGGCGAACAGGAGGTGCGGCCACTGCGCGGCCGGTGCTCTCCGGTTTGGGGCGCTCATTGCCACGTCGGGGGCCTGCCCACAGAGCGAGCGCCACTCCAGCCGTCACGGTCACCTCGGTGCAGAGCTCTCCCACGTCCCCACAGAAGCACCTCAATGAGCAAACAGAACCAACAGTGACCTCCAGGGGGGAAGGAAACTGGCCAGAGCTTCTCCAGCACCATTTCTTTAGTGTCCAGGTACCTTAATATTCAGGAAATTTTTGAATTTTGCTCTAGAATAAAGTCTACTGACTTATTATTTAAAAAAAAATAATAATAATGTCCTCTTGCCCGGCTGGCATGGCTCAGTGGTTGAGTGTCGACCTATGAACCAGGAGGTCACGCTTGGACTCCTGGTCAGGGCACAGGCCCAGGTTGTGGGCGCGATCCCCAGTATGGGGCGCGCAGGAGGCAGCCGATCAGTGATTCTCTCTCATCATTGATGTTTCTCTCTCCCTCTCACTTCCTCTCTGAAATCAATAAAAAAAAAAATATTTTTTAAAAAAATGGTCTCTTAAAATCTTATTTGTAGAATTGTGGTCACTATATTGGTAAATAATTGCCACTTTAAACAAATAAAAATTCTAGATAAAACATGAGGAAAAATGTTTCCCAGCCACGCTCTGAGGGGGGACGGGGACTGGCCATGAGGGACTTGTGGAAAAGTAGGGCTCGATATGGGCTGGGAGCTCACGGGGCAAAGGCGTCCAGACCTGACTCGTGCACAGCGAGGGAGAGCTGACCTAAACACCGCCGGGCCTCACAAAACGCCGCTCCAGACCCGGAACGAGAAATGTCACCCGATGGCCCACGGCAGCCGGGCCAGGCCCCGCAGGCTAGCAGCCCTGCTGTGTGTGGGTCTGCTCTGCCCCAGGGAAACAGTTCCGTCCCGTGTCTCAGCTCGGCCCCAGGAAACAGTCTTCGGTGGAAGGAAAAGTGTGCTCGCCAAACCTCAGGGAAGCTGGCTGGTACAGACAGAGGCCAGCCTCTGGGCCCCATCTGTATGCAAATGAGGACTCCAAATCCTTGACATTTGATTGGTCCAAAAGGCACTATCCTGATTGGTCTGAATGAAGCTGCTCTGATTGGCCAGGGAAAGCCTCAGTCCTATTGGTTGAAATACAATCCCAAAAATTCCGTTCAGTGTGGGAGGCAGGCTGCTTCGGGCAGGATTCACCCTGAAGTGGTTTGAATGAGAAGCTCCGTGTAGAAATGGCTGCCAGGCTCTGCTTTTTAAAAACGTGAGCCCAATCAGCCACCAGCAGCGTTCTCTATAGGTATCTTCTTCTCAAGATTCACAGAAACAAGAACAGAAACATTCTACCCACCAGTCTGAGAACTGACAAGGAAGCCTGTCATCGCTGTGGACTTTGGGGGAGAAAAAGGTAAATACTAGAAATCAGAAACCAGGCCGGCATGATTAGCTAGGGAGATTCACACGGCCTCCGGCCCAGGGGCCGCGGGCGCGATGGCGATGTGAGAAACAGTTCGACACTGAAATAAACGCATGCGGCCCCCACACCCAGGGAGCTCGCTCTGGGGAGGCTCATCCCAAAAACCCGAGCCGCACTGAAGAAACAGCGAAGGGCACGCGGAAGCAATGGCCACAAGGGGAAGTCACAGCCGCAGGAAATGGGGAAAGTTGCATGAAAATTCCAGAGATAATAGGACCATAAAAAAGAGACACTTAGCGTGCTCAAAAAAACAAAAATGTGTGTTCATAAACTGTGAGAAGGAAAGTAAAACGGGGATATTGCCAAAGAACCACATCACAGTTTGAGAAAGGAAACGTAAACTTCCTGTAGGAAAACGCAGTGATGGAGTTGTCGCAGATGAGGAGAGGATTCGTGAGCTGGAAGGCTAGAGGAAATTACCCAGCACGCTTACAGGCAGAGAGACAGGAACCGGAGGGAGAGGTGAGGAAGCGTGCACATCGAATGGAAACACCAACACGCACCTCAGAGGAATTCCAATGCAGAAATGAAAGACTCTGCAAACCCTCAATATTTAATACCTGGACAGTAGTCAGAGGTAATGGCTAAGAAGTCTTCCATACTGAGGTCAGATAGGAACCCCCAGTCAAAGAAGTGTACAAAACCTGAGAATGGTCATTAAAATAAGTGCATACCGCCCGGCTGGCGCGGCTCAGTGGTTGCGCACCAACCTGTGAACCAGGAGGTCACGGTTCGATTCCTGGTCAGGGCACAGGCCCATGTTGTGGGCTCCGTCCCTTTTGCTCTCATCCTAACTTTGTCCTTGCACTTGAGGTGTGCTCACTGCAAGATGGATTCTCCCTCATCATTAAGGTTTCTATCTCCCTCTCCCTTCCTCTCTGACATAAATAAAAAATATTTACATATTTTTTAAAAGTATGTACCTTAAGCACATGGTGGTGACACCGCAGAATGCTAACACAGGGAGAAGCACATCTCCAGCTCTACGGGCAAGGGGGGGAGCTGGTCGCCTAACGGAGAACCAACTGACACGAGAAGGAAAACAGAGAGCATCTCCAGTGACCACAGACAAACCTCAGAATTTCCACACGACGAAAACAGAACAGAAAGCATTCTTGAGTGACAATGTAGGAATTAATGTCAAAAATCCGAAAACAAAGAGCTTTACCAGCTGGAAAATTTCAAACACTTTTCCAAACAACTGCTGAGTCAACAAAAAAAAATACAAAGGGAGGTCACAGGATCACAGAGCGGGGGCCAGGGGAGATGCCGCCGCCAGGACTTGCTGCCCCCCAGCTAACGCGGTGGAGGGTGGACATGCGGAGCCTTCCACACTTCCACTGAGAGAGGAGATCACAGTGGACAAAGGAGCAGCATCAATAACTTAGAAAACACCAAATGAACAGGACGGCGGAGGGAATGAATGAATAAACATGACGTTAGCATGTAATGGTTATGAAACAGAAGACTAGACAACTGATTCATATATTTAAAAGTTGTTCTCTAAAAAAATAAAATAACAATAAAATGTATAAACTTATGGCTAATAAAATCAAGAGGAAGAAAAAAAGAGCAAATATATAAAATGAGATTAAATGAATTCAAACAACCAGAGAAACCATGGAAACTAAACAAATTGTATACACCAATTGGCCCGATGCTATAAAAATCATTTTTCAAATACATTTGAGAGCATGGATGGGAAGGTGGGGCTCTGCAACGGAGTGCTCCGGCGCGGCAGCCACCAGCCGCTGTGAAAACCGAGGGCTCAAATGTGGCTCATCTTGTCCGGCCGGCGTGGCTCAGTGATTGAGCATCGACCTATGAACCAGGAGGTCACGATTCGATTCCTGGTCAGTGCACGTGCCTGGGTTGCAGGCTTGATCCTCAGTGTGAGCTGTGCAGGAGTCAGCCAATCAAGGATACTCTCTCATCATTGATGTTTCTCTCTCTCCCTCTCCCTTCCTTTCTGAAATCAATAAAAATATATTTATAAAACAAAACATGGCTCATCTCAACAGAGATGTGCTGAGTGTGAAATACACACTAGACTGAAAACTTATAAAGCAAAAGAAGCATGTTACATTAATAATTGTTATTGATCACATTGATAATCTTGATAATGATATTTTATTTTTTAGATAAATAAGATATTATTTCAAATAATTTTACCTGCTTTTCTTACTCTTTAAATACAGCCACTGGAGAATTTTTAATTACATATGAGCGTGTATTATATCTATATTGGACAGTGCTGTAATGGAGGCATAATATGTTAAGACTGGCTTCAGAAGAGAGATGGGACATAGTCAAAGGTCTAATATATGTATAATTGGAGTCAAGAAAGAGAGGATAAACACTTAAGGGCAGAAGGAATAGTTAAAGAGATAATGGCCGAGAACTGTGTAATACTGATGAAAGACATCAACGCATTGATCCAAAGTCTCAGTGAACCCAAAGAAGATAAACAAGAAGAAAAATGCACCAAGACACATCTGAGTTGAACAACTGACGATGAAAGACAAAGAGAAAACCTTAAAGGCATCTAGAGAACAATGCACATCACTTTCCATGCAGCCAGAGTAAGACTGTTAACTTTTCCACCAGAAACCGTGAAAGCCACAAGACAGTGCAATGACATATTTAAACTGCTGGAAGAAAAGAACTATCCGACAAGAACTCTGTACCTCCCCCAAGGGCCTTCAGATATGAAGGCAACATGAAAATTTTCAGGAAAAACAAACGAACAGACAAACCTGAGCTAACACATCCTGTGGAGAAGCGCCACATGAAACCCTAAAGCGCATTTCTTCAAGAAACGGGAAATGCTCCCAGATGGGAGCGCAGGCGTCAGGGAGGAGCAAGCTGCCCTGCAAAGAGCTATGTGCGAAAGAGAGAGGAACGTTTTCTGTGTGAAGCCCGAACAATAATAATGTCTTCTGAGCTTCACCCCATAAATCAAGGTAACATTACACAGCAGCGTCCCCAAGTGTGGGTGGCGTGTCCTTAAGCTAAGTTGTAAGGTTGCTGCACCCTCATTTAGGAGGTAGAAGAACTGTACCAATCTGAGGTCAAAGGGGTATGTCAGGAATGCATCTGAAATCCTAGGGCAACCACTCACACACAAGTATAATTAAAAAGCTAATAATGAGAAAACAGAGTAGGAAAACACATGATTAGTTCTCAGCTGTGACTACTGGCTTATCTCTTCCTTCAATTCCGCTACTTTCTATTTTGAAATGATGCGATTGGGTGTATACAGATGTCAGGTTCCTGGGTTTTCTTGTTGAGTTAATAACCTGTTCTCATAACGAAACACCTCCTTCACTCTCTGGTAAGAGTTGTGGGCTTAGAGTGTCGTTTGATACTAAGACAGCTGCCCAGATGTATTTTGGCTGGTATTGCAGGGTTTAACTTTTTCAGCCTTTTATTCTCGTCCTAACTTTGTCCTTGCCTTTGAGGTGTGCTCACTGCAAACAGTATACACTTGGGTCTCAGTTCTCTGTGTCCAGTCTGTCTCCTTTATTCTCTTAATTGGACTGTTTTGTGTTTATATTTCACATAATTACCGATAGAGTTGCAGGAAATCCTACCATGTTGCTATTTATTTTCTATCTGTTCCATCTGTTCTAATCCCTGGTTCCTCATTTTCTGCCTTTCTGAGGATTAATCATGTATATTTCTATTCCATTTTCTCATCTATTAGCCTTTTAATAACACTTTTTACATGTGCATATTCTTATATATATTGCGTATGTATACATAGGTACACACAGACATATGTACTTGTACCCTTCAGATTTGTGCTGTTTGTGTACCCTTAAGTTTTGCACACGTTATTAGCAATAAAAAGTGTTAACAGATATTTTAGCAAACAGAATTCGTCAGCATTTCACAATTCCTTCTTGATTTTCCAAAGCCAATGACTTTGTAATAGACAGACACCTTTAAACTATAACCAAGTATTGGTTCTTAGACATATGGAAAAATATGCTGTATCAATCATAAGAAATATACAAATTAAAACCCTGCTGGTTTTGAAAAATGTTACCAGCAAAAGTTTGAAAATGAACTGTCAGTGAGCCTTAGAGACACGGAACTGCTCCTCCGTTGCCACTGGGAGCGTAGGCTGCCCACCCCCTGCAGAGGGCACCTGGCGACATCTGTCCCGTCAGGGACGACGCGTCTGCCCTTTGCCTCAGCGGTCCCACTCCCAGGACGTCACCTTCTGCGTAAACATCACCACATGTGACAGGGAGCCATTCACAGCAACGCTGTTTGAAAGCAAAAGGCTGCAGCCCTGGCCGGTTTGGCTCAGTGGACAGAGCGTCGGCCTGCGAACTGAAAGGTCCCAGGTTCGATTCCGGTCAAGGGCACATGCCCGGGTTGTAGGCTCAATGCCCAGTGGGGGACTGGCAGGAGGCAGCCGATCCATGATTCTCTCTCATCATGGATGTTTCTCTCTCTCTCTCTCTCCCTCTCCTTTCCTCTCTGGAATCAATAAAAAGAAAGCAAAAGACTGCAAACAGCTTCTGTCCCCCCACAGGGGGTTGCTGGTCACTTCTGTCCAGGGAGCGCCAGTGAAGACTGGTGACGCCTCCGCGTGCCATGAGGGCCGGCCCTCCCAGGCGCTGTCAGCTGAGAACCACGAGGTACGGGCGCGTGTGGTGTGCCCTCACACAAGTGGAACAAGAGTGGGGAGTCGGGGGGGGGGGGAGGCATATTCAATTCGCTCGTACGTGCCAACAAAAGGAAAACAGTCTCTAGGAAGAGAAACGAGTGAGTAACTGCGGCTACCTTTTGGGGTGAGGGCTGAGACCTGAGGGACCAGAACGGAGCAGCTGGAAAAGACCCTTTCCCTGGGTAGCTGTCAGCTTCCTGAAGGGCTGATACAGGAACCTAGTCAAACCATTCAACACGCAGCTCTGAGCAGGGAGGGGAGGGCCACGGCCCCCGCTCTCCATCTCCGGCCCCCAGGGCGGCCTGGCCCCCCGCTGGGCTGGGCGAGGAGTGAGCACAGTGGGTTGCCTTGGTTTCGGAGCCTGGGCGGTGCAGGGCCGAGTTCCTGCCGTTCGGGGACTTGTTCAGGCCTGTCCCAAAGGCCCAGGGCCTCCTGGAGCTGGAGGCCCACACGGGGAGAGGCAGTGATGGGTCCCGTTGAGCCCTGGCCCCAGGGGAGAAGGCGGCTGCTGGGCCGCTGGCCAGTTCCTTCTGCAAAGGGTGCTGAGTGGCACGGCCCCTGGGGATTCTGAACTGACTTCATCAAATGTCGCTGCCCCTGCTCACCTCCGGGCCTGGCGAGAGGCCTCGGGCAGGACTGCCAAGCACGGAGGGCCAGGGGCCAGGAGAGGGGCCCGGCCTCTCCCAGATGCAGCTGCCCAGGCCCTGGGCCCAGAGCCCGGGGCCCAGTGGGATGAGGCGGAGGCTGCGCACCTGGCTCATGCTGTCATTCCCGGGGCCACGCTCCGTGGAACAGCCAGCGTGGCTGGGACTCCTCCGAGGCCAGCGGTCACCTGTCCCCGGGGGACCGTCCACTGCAGCCTGGCCCAGGGGAGGCGCTGCCGGCCCGAGAGGAGGCGTAGTCAGCCCTGCAGCTCTGCTTCTCAAGGTCAGGCCCTCCCTCAGTCCCTGAAAGTCACTGAGCACCATCCTGGGTGGCCGGGGGGGGGGGGGGGGGGGTTGGGCTCCCAGCACTCCCCGGTCCCGCCTGCAGGGCCCCTCGCAGTTCAGCAAGTGTTAGGAACGGTCTGGCATTGGTCACTAGCTGCTTTTGCGTAAACTTTGTTCCCAACGGGACTGAGGCCCCTGGGAGCGTGGTCTGTGTTCTGTGTCCTCCTGGGCTCCAGAGCCCCCAGCACACGCGTGAGCACAGCGAGGCTTCAGTGAGAGCTGCTGGGTGCCGCCAGCGTCCCAGCTCCAAGGAGCTGCAGGGCGGCTGGGTAAGACCCAAGTGGGTCCTCAGCGGTGCCACCCAACGCCACCGGGAACGCCAGTCCTCACGGCCACCCTCAAGGCCTACCAGCCTCGCCGACCCCTGCCTCCACTTCCACCTGCCACCGGACCTTGACCTCATCCCCATCACTCCTGCCTGCCCGCCCCCTCACTCCCACCTCCAGGGAGGGCCACAGCCCTCCGCAGGCCCATCCTCCTGGCTGGCGCCCACACCAGGAATGTTCTTCCCCCCAAAACCTCCGTGTGAGCTGGGCTCAGAGGTCCCCTTCTCCTCGAGGCCTCTGTCCTGCCTTCGTTTTCTCCAGCTCACTCTCCACCTGGAACCCTGTGGCTTCCTATTTTATCCTCCGGCCCCCACGGCGATGGGGGCTTCCCCGGAGCAGGGGCTGTTGTGTTTGGTTCAGTCTGAGTCTCGCAGTGCCTGCACACAGTAGGTGCTCAGCTAGTCAGCACTGACGGCGTGCGCTGACTGAGTAACTTCGCCACAGGCTGTTCTCAAAGCTAATTCAACTGAAGAGACCCAGACGAAGTCTCGTCCGTGAGTACAGGTAAGAACACACCTGTCTGTGCCATTTGACGGGCAGCTCCATTTATTTCAGTCGCAGGAACTGTTATCCTCGTGATTTTACAGACGTGAAACCTAAGACTCAGGAAAGCTGGGAGATGTTGCTAAGGTTCGGAGGCTTTAGGCGCCTTTCCCAGCCCGTCAGCGGGTCACGAGGCACCGAGGCCTCCGGTCCCCTGGCCCTGAGCTCAGGAGGCTCCCTCAGCTCAGGCCTGGGGCTGGGGATGCCACCCCCCCTCCCTTCAGTTCCCAGGTGCTTCCGGAAGCTTTGCCCTCTCCTTTCAAAAGGAGACCCTGCATTTCCCCTCCTTCTCTCCCCCAGCAGATAGCTCCGCACCACGTGGTCGCCCGGGCAGGAGCCCCCCCCCCACAGGAGCCCCCCCCCCGCAGGAGCCCCCCCCAGGCAGGAGCCTCCCAGGCAGGAGCCCCCCCGGGCAGGAGCCCCCCGGGAATGGGCCCCCCTACAGGAGCCCCCCCGGGCAGGAGCCCCCCGGGCAGGAGCCCCCCGGGAATGGGCCCCCCTACAGGAGCCCCCCGGGCAGGAGCCCCCAGGCAGGCTGCGCTCTCAGCCTTGGCCCACGGTCACTGGGCTCTTTCATATCCGAGGAGCAGAAACGGGCCTGGATCCCCTGTAATAATGGGGATTTATTGCCATTTTTCACGTGGGCTCGGAAAGATAAGGATCTGGTAACACAGCCAGCTTCGTGGAAACCAGCGCCCGCCCAGCACTGGCAGGGACCAGGCTCCTGGGCCTGGCTAGCTCCTAGCTCCCCTCCTCCCTCACCGGCGCCCCCTCCTCCCTGCACCTCTCCTCCTTCACTGGAGTCCCCTCCTCCCGCACCCCTCCTCCTTCACCCGCGCCCCTCCTCCACACCCCGCCCCAACCCATACACCCTCCGGATGTGCCCAGAATGTTCGGTGCATCTCTGCACTGAGGCACCGCTCCTATTGCCTCGGGTTGGGGTGCTGGTCAGGGTCCCCCCTGCACCTGGGCGCTGTAGCAGCTAACCCTGCGCCCTGTAGGAACCCGCAGCCCAGCTAAGAGGGCTCCGGTTGAGGGGGGCGGGTCTAACAGGTGCCCAGGTCATTCATTCTCTGGACACCTAGTCACCAAGCCCAGGGTAGGAGCCAGGAAGGTGGTTTACAACACACCCCAAAGTCAAGGCTCCGGGGGGAAATGTCGCTGGAGCTGTCCCCCAGCCCCCACCCCCATAATCATACAGGTGTCTCAGCAGGTGGAGAGAACCTGGGAAACCGGCCTCGGCAGCAGGAGCACGGGAGCTGGGTTTGGGTGGATTTGGTGGATTTGATGGCCTGGGTGCGGGATGCAGAGCAGACGCCGCCAGGGGCTGCCGCAGCCGCTGCCAGAGTGGAATTTTCCACTGCGCCGCCCAGCGTCTCATTGGCGGAGCCGGGGTGCCTGTCCCCCGCGTGGGGACGCAGATTAGATTAGCCTGGGGGCCCTGAGTGTTCCTGCTAATGAAGCCAGCGGGCAGGGGGGAGCCCAGGTCTGTTTTCAAACCCAGCTGGCCCGGCCTTTGACTGTCACCTTCCCGCACAGAAGGTGCCCAGTGAGTCGGGAAGTCCGGGGTAGACATTAGAATTTGCTGCTACACAGCCAACTTCCCTGGGAAACACGGGAAAATGATTCCAGCTCAGTCCTGCTCCCTCCCCATCTGCGCTCCCCTGGGTGGCAGCCTGTAGGCCACCCTCTGCCCCTGGCCCAGCAGGTAACCCTGGGAGTCGGCAGACTTTCACAGACGCCCAGTCCAGGCAGAACTTCAGAACCAAATCGGGCCTCCTCCCTCAGGGCCCATGGAGAGATTCGGACAGTGAAAGAGTGAGAGATGGAGAGTGGACCCCTGTGTCTGAGGGACACAGACAGATCCCGCCCCACACGAATCCCGCCCCATACAGATCCCGCCCCACACGGATTCCCCCAACACGGATCCCCCCACACACGGATCCCACCCCACACGGATCCCCCCACACACGGATTCCACCCCACACGATCCCGCCCCACACGGATCCCGCCCCACACAGATCCCACACACACACACGGATCCCACCCCACACGGATCCCCCCACACACACACACGGATCCCAAAATGTGTGGCAAGGCGCCGGGAACAGCTCTGCGCTGGACAGACTGGGCTTACTGGCATGTATGTGGGAGGCCTGGCGCTGGCTGATGGTCTAACAGACGCCCGTCCTGTTTTCTGCTGCAGCTTCTGGCTTGGGAAGCTGCTTTCTGAGGGTCCCTGTGGCATCTGCCACCCGGGCAGCTCGGGCTCGGTGGCACTTGGGGAGGGAGTGACTGGTGTTCCCTGTGGTCAGGTCCCGGGTAACCCATCCCAGCTCCTGGCCCAGAGGCGGCTCTGTCACTACTGGTCCGTTGGAGCGCGGACATTTCTTTGGGGCTCAGATTCCTTGGGGTGTGTGTGTGTGTGTGTGTGTGTGTGTGTGTGTGTGTTGTTGTTGTTGTTTTGGTGCTAAATGGTTCCTCAAAGCGTTAAATGGAGAATTATCACACAACCCAGCTCTTCACTGGGAGGGTACGCCGGAAAGAGCTGGAAACAGGTGCTTGGATGAGACACTTGCACGTGATGCTCATGGCAGCGTTCGTCACCGTAGCCAAAGGCTCAACAGCCCGAGCGGCCGCAGTGGGTGACGGACACGCCGACGGGGCCCTCCGCGCGGAGGAGCGCGTGACACCTGCTTCGGCGCGAACGAGCCTGGAAACGTTGTGCCAAGTGAGAGGAGCCAGCCCCCGAGGCCGCAGATGATCCGATGCCATTTCCATCCGTCCAGCGCAGGGGTCCTCACACTTTTTAAACAGGGGCCAGTTCACTGTCCCTCAGACCGTTGGAGGCCGGACTACAGCTTAAAAAAAACTATGAACAAATTCCTATGCACACGGCACATATCTTATTTTGAAGTAAAAAAACAAAACGGGAACAAATACAATATTCGTATTTGCATGTGGCCCGCGGGCCGTAGTTTGAGGACCCCTGGTCCAGCGGGACGGTCCAGGACACGGAGGCCGGCGGTGGCTGCGGGGCCGGGCGGGGGGGCGGGAGGAGGACTCGGGGGAACACTGTGGTGAGACAGGCTTTCTCTGAGGAGTGGGGAGCGTCTTAGAACCACGCAGACATGGTGGCTGCGTGACACTGTGCAGGTACCAGATGCCACCAGAGCGTTCCTTTCCACACGCTTCATTTTGTCCCATGAATTTCCCTCAATAAAGCCAAGCGGATGGGGACTGTGGACCCTCAGAGGGGAGGCAGGGGAGGGCGGGCGGGGGGAGATCAACCAATGAACTTGTGTGCACATATGCGTGACCCACGGACACAGGCAATGGGGCGGGGGGGGGGGGCTAGGGGCGGGGAGCGGCGGGAAGAGGTTAATGGGGGAAGGAGGGCCTGTGTCATACTTTCCACAATAAGGATGTTTAGAAACTTGAATGGGGCTCATAATACAAACACCTGAGTGCGGACTGAGTCGGAGCTGTCTGAGCAAGCGAGGCGCCCTAGTCGCCGGCTCCCTGGGCACGGGCATGGGCATGGGGGAGCAGGGCTTGCCGCCGGGGGTGGGGGGTTGGGGGGAGCCCAGCCCCAGAGGCTCGGCCTCGGCCTGTCCCGCAGGCGCAGGGACCAGAGAGCCACCAGCACCCGGATGGAGAGTGGGAGGAAGGGAACATCTGCTGAGGCTCCCGGAGGACATAGCGCTGGGAGCCAGGCGGCCGGCTCCTGCTCCACGGCCCCCCACGTGGGGCTCGGGCGAAGGCTCTGGCCAGGTCCCCCTTCTCGCCCCCACAAAGGGGCCGATTGCTGCCCCTCGCCTGCCTGGTGCTGTCGGGAGAGCTCACCCCCGCACGTGCTGCGTGTGTGCCGGTGTGGCTGGTGTTCCAGGGAAAGCGAGTGATGAGGAAGACACACGGGTGGTTTGTGCCCCGGGGGAGGGGGGGGGGGGGGGACCCTTAGAGCGTTGAAGGCAAAGGGGGGCACTTTGGAGTCGGTTTTGAAGTTGCTTTAAGCCAGTGCAGCCCTACAGGCGGGGGCGGGGGGTACTGGATGTCGGGAGGACAGGGTTCGGGGCTCCCGGGCACAGGAGAGCCTTCTCAGGTTGTGACGCGCTGTCCCTGCCACAGGCACTGGGGCATCCGCGCTCAGAGCAGCATCCGCTGTGCCAGTGGCCCCAGAGGAAACCCCGCGGGCGCCCTCAGCGTGGGAGAGGCCCCGCAGGCGGCCCTGAGCCCCCCGCCTCGGGTCCCGGAGCCCACAGGCCCAGCAGGACAGCACCCGCCTGCGTGCAGCGCGGAGCCGCGGCCTCTGCCGCAGGGGGGGCTCTGGCCGCCGAATCTAATGGGAACGAGGACACTGGGCCATTTTCTAGGGGGCCCTGACGCCGCTTCTGTCACAGCAGCCGTCACCCCATCATCCTGTCCCCACCCTGGACGAGGAGGCCCCGGCCACTCCCAGCAACACTTCAGTGTGAAAACCAGGGGAGCCCCCAATGAATTGCTGGTCTAAGATCCGGCTCCCTGTGCGGTCAGCCTGGGTCCCAAATCCCAGTCCCCTCCCTCCTCCCCCGCCCCCCCCCCCCCCCCCCCACAGCCAACACAGGGCACGGAGCCCAGGGAGCCGGAACTCCAGAGGGAACAGGTCACCCAGCCCCAGAGGACGCACTGTCCCCAGGCCCTTCCGTCTCCCAGAGACAGCGATGGAGAGAGATAACAAGTGCACCAGACCGACGCCCCGTCCACCTTAACTCACAGTGCGCTGCCAGCCATGCCCCAGGCCAGCTGGGGAAGAAACGGTGGGTGGACACACACGGTTACCTGTTAACAGCGTATAGATCTGAGATTCTAGAACAGGGGTGGGCAAACTTTTTGACTCGAGGGCCACAATGGGTTCTTAAACTGGACCGGAGGGCCGGAACAAAAGCATGGATGGAGTGTTTGTGTGAACTAATATAAATTCAAAGTAAACATCATTACATAAAAGGGTACGGTCTTTTTTTTTTAAGTTTTATTCATTTCAAACGATCCGGCCTGCGGGCTGTAGTTTGCCCACGGCTGCTCTAGAAGGACAGGATGTTACGAGAGGCGAGGCGTCTCCTACTGAAAACCATTTCTCCCTGAACTAATCTGAAACCACAGTTCTACACGGCAGTGCATGCCTGTGGCATGTGCCCTGCCCACACACACACACACACACACACACACAATCCCCGCCCTCTCCGGTCTCCCCTGACTGGACACAGGTCAATACCTTGGGAGGCAGGAAACCCCCAGTTAAAGGCTCTAAGCGGCTACATTAAGTGCATCAGCTGTTAGAGCCCTAACTAATTTCAGGTGCATCTTAACGCCTTATTACAAGTAGCACGTGCTTATTGTAGAAGCTTTAAACACACAACGCAGCAAGAACATGTTTTTAAAACCTGTAAGCAGCCCAGTCTTATACGTTCAGAAATTACTACTATTCGGTGATAAATTCCGATTTGCATTGTTCTAAGAATGCTCACACGCATGTGCCTGTGTGCACAGGGTACGTGGGGAGCAGCTGAGACTGATGAACGGGGCACCCAGGAGCTCATCTGGGGTGAAGAGAGCTTTGAGGTCAGGTGCGTGGAGGCCTGGGTCAGGCAGGGCTGGAGAAACGAGGACAGCATGGACGCTGGCCCGGCCTCTGGTCCCCCCTGGCCCAAGCCCCTGGTCCTCGTCCTCATTCTCTGCAGAAATTAGCACGACCCCACCCAGGGCCAGCAGCAGGGTCCTGGGGGGGACGGTCCTCTGCAGGTGACAGAAACGAAGCCAGACTGCCAGGTCCTGACAGGTGGGCCTGCAGCAGCAACCCCTCCCCCAGGAATACCTGCTACCCCAGGAATGCCGCCGCCCCACCTGCAGAGCCAGGCAGCGCCCAGCACTGCCTAGTCCCAGAACCTCCAGGACACAGATCCGGTTCTCCGTTCAGCAGCCCATAGCCCGCAGCCCTGGCTGCACCTTGGAGGCACCCACCTGAGAAGATTAGTATATATATACACTAGAGGCCCAGTGCATGCAGGGAGAGGGGGGGTCCCTCAGCCTGGCCTGCACCCTCTCCACTCCGGGATGCCGCAGGGATTGGGCCTAAACTGGCAGTTTGACATCCCTCTCTCAATCCAGGACCACTGGCTCCTAACAGCTCAACTGCCTGCCTGCCTGCCTGCCTGATCGTCCCTAACCACTCTGCCTGCCTGATCACCCCTAACCGCTCTCCCCTACCAGCCTGATCATCCCTAACTGCTCTCCCCTGTCTGCCTGATCACCCCTAACCGCTCTCCCCTGTCTGCCTGATCACCCCTAACCGCTCTCCCCTGCCTGCCTGATCACCCGTAACCGCCTCGGCCCCCGCCACCATGGCTTTGTCCGGAAGGACATCCAGAAGACGTCCAGTCTATCTGGGCTAATTAGCATATTACCCTTTTATTAGTATAGATATTTTAAATACATTTTTATTGATTTCAGAGAGAGGAAGGGAGAGGGAGAGGGAGATAGAAACATCAATGATGAGAGAGAATCATGGATCGGCTGCCTCCTGCACGCCCCACACTGGGGATTGAGCCTGCAACCTGGGCATGTGCCCTGATGGGAATCAAACCCTGACCTCCTGGTTCATAGGTTGACGTCAACCACAAAGTCACGCCGGCCAGGCCTGAGAAGATAGTTAAAATGCCAGTGCCCAGGCCCCATCCCCAGGGGGATTCTATTTCATTGATCTGACATAGGGCTAGGCATCTGTATATTTTTTTAGGTGATTCCAATTTGAATTCATATTTTTAAAGGTGGCCTAAGTACATCTAGTGCAGTGGTTCTCAACCTGTGGGTTGCCACCCCTTTGGCGGTCGAACGACCCTTTCACAGGGGTCGCCTAAGACCATCCTGCATATCAGATATTTACATGACGATTCATCACAGTAGCAACATTACAGTTATGAAGTAGCAACGAAAATAATTTTATGGTTGGGGGTCACCACAACATGAGGAACTGTATTTAAAGGGCCAGAAGGTTGAGAACCACTGCTCTAGTGCAATCAGCCCCCTTTGCAGCTGGAAACAAAGGGACCCCGGAAGAAGGCCAGCTTTACAGGCAGGTGTGTGCTGCTCTGTGATGTCACCGACACCGGGGCCGGCCGGCCAGGACAGCTCTGCGGGGACGGGAGTGGCCAGGCCCAGCCAGGCCCGGCAGGCTCCGGGGCAGCACCAATCCTGGGGTGCCCGGCTCGCTCCCCAGCAAATAATCAGCCGGAACCGGGCAGGACTCGCGCCCTCTCTCCGAGGTCAAGTTGCCTGAAGGGATCCGCGTGGTTCCTCCCTGTCCCTCCTCGCTCCAGAGCCCTCTGCCCAGCGCATCTGAGCCGCTCGGAGAACAAGCCTGATGTGACTCCGGGAGACGAACCCGCTTCCATGAGAGCCGCCTGGCCCGTCCCCCGCCTGCAGGGGCCTGTCCCCCCCACCTGCAGGGGCCTGTCCCCCCGCCTGCAGGGGCCTGTCCCCCGCCTGCAGGGGCCTCGAGAAAGAGCCGCGCGTCAGAGTGTGAGAACAGGCCTGCTGGGGGCGGGAAGCAGGAGCCCGGGGCCGCGTTAGGTGGGAAGCCCTTTCCCTGTCTGCCCCGCGCAGCACCCCTTCACAGCACAGCCCGGCCAGACCCTGTGAAAACGGCGCCGTCCCAGGACCAGGGTTTGCGGGAGACAGGTTCTCCGTGAGGATGAGGACGGCTCTGTCCCCTCGGCGAAGCCCACGCGGCCACTTATGCACCGAGGACCCCGCTCCTGGGGAGCCACCCGCCCCATCCACGGGGTGCGCCCACGGCCGAGCGGCCGCCTGAAACCACGACAGCACGGACCCGACGCCTGCGCCTTTCCCTCTGGCTGACGTCCTGCGCGTTTCCTTCGCGGAAGCACCTGCTGGCTGCTCCGGGCACGTCTGAGTGTCTGTCCCCGCTCTCGCTCTTTCTGGCCGTTTCAGTCAAACGAGTCACTCGAACACAAACCCTGTGCAGCCCCGACATGGATCTGATCACCCCAGCGGCCACTAAACCCCAAAACCCCTCGGTGGGCCAGTCCAGCTCACACATGACAGGAACCACCACGGTGGTCAGAGGCAGCACTGAGCTTTGGAAGGAACGGAACGCGCTTTCTGGAGCCCAGCAGCCGAGTGTGATCGTTGGTGTCCCTGCCTCTCCGGGGCTGCCTCCGTCGCCTCCTTGGTCAGATGGCGGTAACCAGAGACAGCATGTGTCTGTACGCGACACGCTCAGCCACAGGGGCAGGCGTTATTCTGAATGCAAAGACGACTTTTCAAGGTTCACTTTGCCCTTTGCATTTAATATGCATTATTTGTTTTAGGCAAAAGAGGCTGTTGGACATAGAAAATATAGGAGGAAAAAGAGAGGCATTAATATCACGAAAGAAAAATAACAAACCAGAAGGTCCATTGCTGGCCCGACCTTCTTGGCATGTCCTTTACTCCAAAACTGGTGGCCGGGACCCGGGGGCCGTGTCCCAGCTCCTAGCCTTGGAGGCTTCTCTGCTTTAGTGACATTGCCCCTTTATTCCCAAGCGGGTCTGGGGGCCTCACCTACCTCGGAGCCCGAAGGGGGAGGGGCTGTGGTCTGCAGAGGGACGTTTCACATTATAGCCTGAGCTATAGCCTGACCACGAAACCTCACGCCTTCAGAACCTGACTCACCCACCGTAAAGCAAAATATTTTCCCATCTGGCAGTCACGCTGGGGAGACGTCTCTCACAGTTGGTCTGGGTGTGAAAGGCACAGTGAGGCTGACAGAGGGCCCGTTCGCCCCGGTGGGCCGGAGCTCCCCTGACATCTCCCCGCAGTCTTGGTCCCTCTCCCCGGTCCTGGGAAGCTGAGGGCGGTGGTCAGAGCATCCCTCTGGCGATAGAAGGGACCGAGAGGACGGCCTCCGGTCAGAGGAACCTAGATGGCCCAGCGGGGAAGTCAGCGCTGGGCCGGCCCCGGGGCTCGCACACAGTGTGACATACTTGGGGTTTGGCAAACCCGAAGAAGCCGCTGCCAAGGCCGGCTGCCTCCTTGCTCCCCTGGTGAATTTCAAGGGAAATTAAACCCACATGTTTCTGATTTGCTGACACTTACAGCTCATCTGAAGGTGGTTTTGCAAGAGTGGTTTGGACCCAAGGAGCCGAGAGGAACTTTAATGATGATTATTTTTCATTTTGAAACACAGACCTGTCCGCTTACATAATGAATGCCAGGCCCACGCGGCCGAGCCCAGCGCTGCCTGCCCCGGACCCCGCAGAGCCCGAGAGCTGAGGTCAACCCGAGAAGACCAGCAGCGACCTGACCATCCGCCTGGACCCCGGCGGGGAAACCCCCGCCACCCGCCCCTCGGACTGGGCAGCACCGAGGAGCCGCAGAGCTGGAGTTCAGAGATGTGTGTGCAGGAGGGGTTGGGTTTTTGTTATTATTGCTATTGATTTTGGAGAGGAAGGGGGAGGGAGAGAGAGAGAAACATCACTGATGAGAGAGAATCATGGATCGGCTGCCTCCTGCACGCCCCACACTGGGGATCCAGCCCGCAACCCGGGCCTGTGCTCTGCCTGGGAATGGAACCGGGACCTCCCGGTTCATAGGTCGATGCTCAGCCACTGAGCCGCACCAGCCAGGCTGGAGTGAGTCTATTGGTTATTGATTTTATTATTTCCTCAGATCCCTGTCTAGGGGACGAAGCCCAAATTCAAGATGGCACCCAGGGCTGGCCCTGGAACCAGGTCCGAGGGTGCGGGACATGGGCCTCGAGGGAGCAGTCGTCACAGAGGTGCTGCGCAGAAGGTTCTGGAATGTCTGCATGTCCCTGGACAGCAGCCGGGCCCGCCCGCCTGCCCGGGGCCACAGCAGCCAGCGCACGGCAGGAAGGCTGGGCTTCCGCACCGTGTGGCCTCCCACGGCCGGGCCCTGGAAACCCTGGCCAGAGACCGGACCGAACGGCCCTCTTCCCACCGGGGATGGACTTTCCGTGCCTCCCATCCCCCCGCGGGCTCCCCAGGCGGCTTCTCGGGAAGGAAGTGGGCCTTGCTCTCCGTTGTTCACACCCCCTTCCCCAGCCCTGGCCCTCAGCTGCTTGATTGGCATTTGCCTCCCAGTGTCGGGCCGCTGGAACCCGCCCCCCAGCTGGGGCCTGGCCTACAGTCAGGGCGATCTCCCCCCGCCCGCTCCCCCCCACCCCCCGGGATGAAGGAGGCGATGAGGCTGAGAAAGGGCTCCTGCTGGGGTTTCCCTGGTGTGGAAGCCTGGGCACTCCTGGCTCCTCCCAGTGTACTCCGCACCCCCTCCTATTATCCACGTAGCCCTTGCTCTTCGGGTCCTCATCCTCCCCACGCGATACAGATTCACAGGTCACCCGTCAGGCGCAAGGCCAGCGCACGGCCTCCCTCCCCACCAAACTGCTGGCCCCTGGAGCCCAGGAACCACCTCTGACTCCCCCGCTTCTCCCGGAACTGAGAAGGGGGCCCGTCATGGACCCACCCCCGACCCCCTGCGCCCAAAGGCTCCTTCCTGGGAACCCGGGACCGTGCAAACGGGGCCGTGAGTGTCCAGACGCTCAGGGACCAGCACCCACATGACGTCGTTGGCTGGAGCTGCCATAGCAGAACCCCACCGTGGACAAGGCTTCAAACCATAGAAACGTATTGCTCACGGTCCAGAGGCCGGAGGTCCGAGGTCACGGTGTCCATGGGCTGGTTCCTCCTGAGGCTGGGAGGAAGGATCCAGAAGGATCTGGAAGGCTCTGCTCCCGACTCCTCACTGAGAGATCTTCGGCCACTTGACTCGTAGCAGCATCGCCCCAGTCTCCGCCTCCATCATCGCGCAACGTTGTCCCCGTGTGCACGTCTGGGTCTGAGTGTCCCCGGCTTTTAAGGACAACAGTCACACTGGCTGGGGCCACCGTGATGACCTCAAATTAACTCCATCGTCTGCAAGGCCACTCCTTCCAAACAAGGCCACGTCCCAGCTCCCGGGGGCAGGACTAGCCTCTCTGTGGGGACACAGCTCAACCTAGACTGCCGTCCAGCAGTACGTTCTTAAAAGGCAACTTAAAATCGACATTGAACTACAGCAACCACGTAACTTACAGTCCGAATTGCGACTTTTTTTGAGAGTGAAGGGAGGCACTGTTACTAACTTTGCAGGGACAGCGGGCCACAGGGACGGAGGTACGCCCCCGCGGCAGGCTCACTGCCCCGCCTCCCCACGCAGGGCAGCGGCACCCCCACCTCCGATCCCTCCTTGTTTGTGTTCCTGGAGAGTCGGTCTGTTTTATACGCAGTCCCAGCTGAGCCCGGGGTTAGCTGCATCCCGGCTGCAGCGCATTCGCTGTTTCCAGCTCCCGATGAAGCCCGACCCCAGCAATTACTGTGGCAGATGGAGTCAGGCCCTTTCACCTGTTCCCGGGCTCATCAGGCGCCAATCTTCCCGGGAGTTGGAGGCCCCTGGGCTGTTACCTGAGCCTTAGCCTAGCAGGCCAGCGCCGGCCCCAGCCTAGAATCGGCCTTGAGAACTATGGTCACCCCCGCATGGCTGGGGCCCGATCCCCCTTGTCGCCGGCTCCTCCCAGCCTCTCCCCGGCGGAGCCTCCTGCTGAGGTCACTGTGGGACAGAGGCAGCCGCGGGGGAGGCTGCCCGTCTCATGCACAGAGCCTGTGTGATTATCAGGATAATGAGGTGGGGAGCGAAGACACTGGGTTTTTACCCCCTTCCTGATATTTTGGCCTCTTTCCTTCCTTTTGGAAGGTGACCCACCATTAATGAGAACAAGTCACTGATTGTCCGGGTGCAAACAGAGGTAACTGGCAGCGGCAATTACGCCTCAAGCCCTCTTTGGTCTACGGAGCTATTCGTCAGGCCATCGTCCATCACCTCCTTCCACCGGGGCTACCGCCTTCTCCACAGCCAGCCGCTCGACACAGTGACAACCATCCATGTGGCACAAGAGGAGACGTGAGTAAATGCACAGCAGACCCCGAAGGAAGTGCTGAGCCCCCCAGGAAGCTGGCTGCCAGCATTAGGTCTGAGGACATGTGAGCGGTCACACCCAGCAGGGCCTCCCCCCACACGGGCCTCACGAGCACACAGGGGTTCCTTAAAGGGCCATGTCAGGTGGGTCCAGCTCACCTTCTACTCCATCCCCATGGTCACCCTAAGGCCTCTGGTCAGCTGCCCACCTGGGGCCAGAGAAAGGAAAAGGCGACATGACGTGTGTCTGTCACCGGGCCGAGTCTAAGGGCGACCCAATGCAAGGGGGGAGGGAGGGGCCGGAACAGCAGCTCCCGAACCCGGGGCCAGTTCTGCCTGCCGTCCACCCTCTCCCTCGTCACGGGGGAGTCCTGACCCCTCCCTGCCCATCCACCTCTCCCCGCTCACAGCCCACCTTAACTCTGTCTCTGCTGACGCTGGTGTAACCGAAACCGAACCCGCAGTCCCTGGTTCCCGCCTCTCCCACTCCCCTTCCCACTCCCGCCACTGGGCTCAGCGCGCTCCACCCGCCTCCCAGGAGAGCGTGGCCTCAGAGAAGGGGACAGACACAGCCCAGCATCCCATTTAAGGAAGAATCGGTGCCATCGTTTGTTCTTTATAAATGAAAACCAAATTGGACATGGTTGTCTCTCCCTTTTCTTTCTGTGACGCTAAGCTTCTGAGGTCCCGGAGCATCTCGGGGGGACAGATTTTAAGGACAAAAGACCATATCTTTCAAGCCTCATATTTATATTACATATTTATTTTTATAAGATAAAGTGAAGATGTCACCGGGCAACTGACTGCATTGTGCACATGAATCCCGGCGTCTGAACAGATGGTCCATCCGGGATGCGGGCTGAAGACACGAGGCTGAGCATAAAGGCCACGCGGGGCTGCACGGCTCTGACACGCAGTGGGGCTGCAGCTCGGCTGCGGTCACGGAGGCCCACCCACGCGCATGCCCAGTGGAGCAGCCCCTGCTCTGCAGAGCAGCCCCCCGCCGCGCCTGCGTGCTGATACCCTCGGGGGATGGGGAATGGTTCTGAGAGACAGAAGGAAACACATTCTAAAAAGCTTTGTGTCATTACAACTTCCCACAAGATGCAGAAGCACAGGCGCTGGAATGATAAGCCTCCAATGCCTCACCCAGTTCAGTTACCAGGGTGAAGGTTAAACATGTTTGATCATTTTTAACATTGTAAACGGACTTCCCTTCTGCTCCTACAGACGGGAAACGGGGAGCTTTTCTGACCCCCTGGGGCTCGTGGCCGGCTGCTCTCGGGTCACTGCCCTCGCTCAGTCCTCCCTTTATGTGGGTGCGCGTCCCCGTCTCCCTGGCTCGCTCCCATTGCAGCTCAGGCCGGGGCCCGGCTAGGGTTTCAGCGGTGGTGACATCCCAGCCCGGCGTCCAGGGATGGAATTTTCCATGAAGGAGCAGCCGGGAGCCGCGGAAACGCTGCTGGAGCAGAGGCTCCGCTCAGCTCCCCCTGCGCCCGGGGCAGCCGGCCTCTGGGCGAAAAGTGCAGGAAACCTGACAACGGAGCGGTTGTTCTCTCCCCACAGCAGTCAGTCCCCCAATGTCACCCCCCACCGCCGTCCCCCAATCTCACCCCCACAGCAGTCCCCCAATCTCACCCCCCCACCGCCGTCCCCCAATCTCACCCCCACAGCAGTCCCCCAATCTCACCCCCACCGCCATCCCCCAATCTCACCCCCACAGCAGTCCCCCAATCTCACCCCCCCACCGCCGTCCCCCAATCTCACCCCCCCACAGTCAGTCCCCCCATCTCACCCTCCCACCGCCATCCCCCAATCTCACCCCCCACAGCCGTCCCCCAATCTCACCCCCCCACAGCAGTCCCCCATCTCACCCCCCCACAGCCGTCCCCCCATCTCACCCCCCACGGCCGTCCCCCAATCTCCCCCCACAGCAGTCCTCAAATCTCGCCCTCCCCACAGCAGTCCCCCCATCACACCCCCCACAGCAGTCCTCCAATCTCACCCCCCACAGCCGTCCCCCATCTCACCCCCCACAGCCGTCCTCCAAATCTCGCCCTCAAGGGGCCCGGGGCACAGGCAGACATGGCTCAGTTCTTCCTCAAGTGGATGCGCCCAGAGGTGAGGGAAGGGACCTGCTGTGTCCCAGGGGGACACCCCATCTGATGGCAGCTGCCATGACCTTTCTCAGAAACAAAGGGGCAGCGCAGGCAGCAACTCACCTTGTCTCTTGTCCACGAAGAGCCTGAGCCAGCGACGGGATCAGCTTTCTCGCGTTCCGTCCAGCCGCTGACTGTCACTCTACCGGGGCTGCCAGGCACCGGCAACCGCCCAAATCCCAAAATGATGCCGGCCCGTCCAGGGTTCCCGTCCAAGGGATTGTTGGTTCCTCCAAAGAAACCCTCTGGGGTGAGAGGCAGGAGTCTGGGCGAGGCGTGTGGCTCTGTTTGCCACACTTGGAAAGGGAGAGAAATCTATTTTTGACAGATTGAGCTTTGAGCTTTCAAACAGCGTCGCCCGGGAAGCAAACCTCGTTTAGATGCCGACTCCAACTTTCACTCCATTTTAAGGCTTTTGGGGTCTCTTCCTCTTCTGCTCACACACACACACACACACGCACACACACACACGCACACACACACGCACACATACATGCACACACACACACATGTGCGCGCGCACTCTATTTCCTCGGCCCATTTGAGCTAAAGTTTTACAATAGGTTGAGGAGTGAATGGAGTGATCAGTGGAGAGTCTGATGGCTTCGTTCAGGTCCCAGCGCGTCTAAGACCGGCCATGGCGTTCAGTACAGTCAGTCATTGGAGACGGAGCCGAGCCCGGAGCGGGTGGGGAAGGGCCCGGGACGGAGTAGGAGGGCAGGAAAGGCGCACCGCGCTCTGGAGGGTGATGGGTTGTGTGAGCCGTGCCCGGCGTCCCCTCCCGAAGGCAGAGGTCAGACATGCGTTCACCGCGGGCTCCTGAAAACGAACGAAACCGTAAGGCCACGGACAGCTAATCACCACGTTCGCAGGCGCCCACGAGAACGACTTCCCCACGTGGGGGCCCCGGGCCTGGAGGGAAAGCCAAGAACAGTCCTGTTTCTTAGAGAGAAACGGTTTGTTTCTAACGCCAGGAAAGCCTGCGCAGCTGAGCGCAGTGCGCCCTCGGACCAGCAGAGAAGGCCCAGCGCGTGGCTCCGTGGCTCCGTGGCTCCGTGCACGAAGGACGGCGCTGTGCCGTCTTCACGCAACGCTTTCCAAGGACAAAGAAAACCGCTCCTCCTCTGCACCTCGGGTGCGTATTGTTTATCTGAGAAAAATCATGTTGAAAAAAAGAGCAGCTTCCGCCCGGCCGGTGGCTCCGTGGCTGAGCGTGGACCTCTGAACCAGGTCACAGTTCGATTCCCGGTCAGGGCACAGGCCCGGGTAGTGGGCTCCATCCCCAGTGCGGGGTGTGCAGGAGGCAGCCGGTCAGTGATTCTCTCTCATCATTGATGTTTCTATCTCCCTATCCCTCTCCCTCTCCCTTCCTCTCTGGAATCAATAAAAATCTCTTTAAAAAGAAAAGAAAAGGGAAGGGGAGGGGAGGGGAGGGGAGGGGAGGGGAGGGGAGGGGAGGGGAGGGGAGGGGAGGGGAGGGAAGGGAAGGGAAGGGAAGGGAAGGGAAGGGAAGGGAAGGGAAGGGAAGGGAAGGGAAGGAGGGAGGAAGGAAGGAAGGAAGTCGCTTCCCTGCCATCTCGCCTCTGTTAGGAGTCACCACCTTCTCTGAGAGCCCAAGGGTCTGTGGACAGGCCCCCCGTCACCCTGTCCTCTGGCTGTTCAGGAGCGGCCTCCTCCGGCGCAGCCACCTGACCCGCCATCGCAGCCCCGCAGCAATGCAGGCGGGAGCCGAGCCAGCTCTGCTGAGCGCGAAGCTGCAGTGAGCGTGAGACCGAGTCATCCGTGCCCATGGCCTGCTCTTGTGACAGCAGGAGAGAGGAAGTGAGAGAACATGTGAGTCACAGGTGCAGGCTTAGGATCACTCACGAGGCGTGGAAACGGCGTCATAAACGTTAAAGTCAAAGGGCGCTGAGTGAGAGGCCGCTGTCGGCGACCGCCTGCGCCGGGGGCTGGGACTGCGGTCTCAGGGCTGAAAGTCCCGCACCGGGAGGCCCCTCGGCCCCGGGCGGACTGGCGACCTAGCGATGACGCTCAGCGACCACAGTGCCAATGCTGACTTCGTTAGAAACTGGCAGGTCTGAGAGGGCTCAGCTCAGACCACGATGCACCTGGGCCCGCCCCGTGAGGCCGCCTCCCAGCCCCCCGCCCCCGCTCCTCACACAGGGCGGCTTCCTTCTGGGGGCCCACTCGCCTCGTTCTCTGTGCTCAGTGTGAGCTCTGTGTGGCCCGGGGGGTCATCGAGCCGGCGCTCGGTGTAGCCCTGGAACATTCCCTGGTGGACAGGACGTCCGAGAGCATGCCTCAGGGCAGAACCCGCTCTCACGTCACCCGCCTCGGACGGCAGTGCCGCAGCTACCGGCCCGGGGGCAGCACTCACAGCTCAGCGGCTCCGAGTCCGGATGTGTCAGTCAATGGCACCTTCCCTTTAGGAGCCAGTCGCCAAGTGGCCGTCATGACATCGCTGCTGTCGCCTGGGCCCACCGCCGGTTTGGTCGTGGCTGTCCATGCTGTCCTCACTGCGGGGAGGTATACACATCCGTGAGTTTAACCTGCAAGCCCATATGTGTATAATTGATTTCAGAGAGAGGAAGGGAGGGGAGAGATAGAAACATCAATGACGAGAGAATCACTAATTGGCTGCCTCCTGTATGCCCCACACCGGGGATGGAGCCCGCAACCCAGGCCTGTGCCCTGACCGGGAATCGAACCGTGACCTCCCGGTTCATAGGTCCACACACAACCCCTGAGCCACGCCGGCCGTCTCCCCTGCCAGCTGAACTGCAGTTAGAAATGTCCTCGGAAGCTTCCCTGCGACTCTGCACGGGAGTGACGCGCTGTTCGGTACTCAGAAAGGCAGGGCCCGCAGTGGGGCGCGCAGTGATGTGAGGGCAACTTGTCACAGGAGTGACCGCCAGTCCTCACCTCCTTGCAGAGGAACCGCCACGGGCCTGAGGAAGCTCAGCAAGAAGATGGCCACACAGTCAGGCCGGGCGGGGCCTCCCCCGCGGGGAGACTGCCTCCCCGGCACCCCTTGGGGGGAGGAGGGCTGACGGCCGCCGCCCAAGGCACCGCTCGCAGCCTGTTGGCCGCGGTCTTCCTTCCTTATTGTCCAATCACGGTGGCTCTTGCAATCCAGGGCCTGTTGGACTTCCCGTCATGAAGTCCAGCGTTAGCCTTTTCCTATCCTTTATTCGGGTCTAAGCTCTCGGGACCGCCAAGGACTTTGCTGGTACACGGGGTCAGTCAGTGTAGCACCGGGGTCCTCAAACTGCGGCCCGCGGGCCCCATGCGGCCCGCCGAAAACATGCATCCGGCCCGCGGGTGTTTTTGCCGCCGCTGCATGTCCTGCTTAGCAGCCGACTCGTCCCGGGCCCGCAGTGCGCATGTGTGGAGCGTCTGAGGGACAGGGAACGGGCCCCGTTTAAAAAGTTTGAGGACCTCTGGCGGAGCATCTCCTCAGGTCAACACAACCTCCGGGCCCTCTGCTGGCTGGGTTAGCGGCCGGCCCTGCTCCTGGCTGCTCAGGAGGGCTCTCTGGTTCCAGTGCCAACTCCAGTTTCCAGGTCTCTGTGAATTTCCCAGAGTACCTCCCTGTGCGTGCCCTGCTCCGCCCCTCACCCCAGGGGTGAGCCCACTGCAGAATCTCATTGCTATCCCAGCCCGGCACCCACCGAGTCCTGTCTCCCGGGGCCTGAAAGCCTCAAACACGGGTTCCAATGTGGACTCTTTGGGCAGTCAGTCATGACCATCTCCAGTGACGACAGCGGAAGTTTCCAGAGAATGGGTCTGCGTATTCCATTGCCTCCGCGCTACGGAATGAAGGCTGGAGATGCTCAGAAACAGAGCAGGCACCACAGCACGAGACAGAACTTGGTCAGTGGTCCAACCACAGAGGCACCTTTAGAGGGTCATTAGCAAGAGTCCAGTTTGTAATGATCAACAGTGACCGTATATTGGATTAAACAAAATGCGTCCATTTTTCTTAAAGTCTTTAGAGTCTCCCAGTGCATTGTTATATGTTCAGGTTTGTTCTTTCATTCATTCTTTGATTCACCAGATCATTGAGTGCCTGTTACATGCCAGTCCATCCTATGAGGCTGAAGGATAAACAAAAAAGACGCAATTTCTACACAGTTGCTAGCGCAGGATAGGGATCTAACCTGGGGCCCACAGACCTTCTCCCATGGTCCATGAACTTGAGTGAGGAAATTACAACATTGTCTTCATGATCCTCTCACCCCTGGACACCTCTGACTTGCCTCTGTCACTAGTTTTGTTTTTATTCTTTATAAACTAGAGGCTGGGGCATGAAAATTCATGCACTGGAGGGGGGTCCCTCAGCCCGGCCTGCCCCCTCTCACAGTCCAGGAGCCCTCGGGCGGGAGGCGACACCCCATCACACCTCTGCTGCTGCCACTGCTGGCAGCGCACGCCTCGGCTGGCCCTGGTTACCTGAGTCTTAGGTGGCCCTGGGCAGCTGGGCAGCTGCCATTCAAGGCTTGCCTGCACCTCGGATGGCCCTGGGTGGCTGGGAGGCTGAGGGGACTGGGGAACTCCAGAGGCAGGCATGCAGCAAGGCGGGCTGAGGGGACTGGGCGCTGCCATCTTTGAGGGCGAGGCAGTCAATTAGCATATTTCTTCCTTATTGGCTGTGGGCGCCACCATCTTTGTGATGGTATGAGGGTCAATTAGCATATTCCCTCTTTATTAGACAGGATGGGAGCATACAGTACATAGAACTTCCAAGATGGGCTTCTTTGAGTTTGCTCAAAGCCTTCAAGATTCATCCAATGTGTGTGTGTCAATAGTGTATCCCTTCTTTTAAAAAATATTTTTTTATTGATTTCAGAGAGGAAGGGAGAGGGAGAGAGAGATAGAAACATCAATGATGAGAGAGAATCTTTGATCAGCTGCCTCCTGAACGCCCTACACTGGGGATTGAGCCTGTAACCTGGACATATGCCCTGACGGGGAATCAAACTGTGAATTCCTGGTTCAGAGGTCAAAGCTCAACCACTGAGCCACGCCGGCCGGGCAATAGTTTATCCCTTTTTATTGCTCAGTTGAGTGGTATTCCACAGCGAGGTGCCCATTCACCTGCCGAAGGACACAGATTGTTTTGAGTTCCTGAAGATTATGACTAGAACTTCTGTAAAGATTCAGGTACAGGCTTTAGTGTGAACTAAGCTCTCCATCCTCTTGGGTAAATAGCTAGGAGTGGGGTGGCCGGGTCAGATGCGGTAAGGAGCTGCCGTGGGGTCTCCACAGTGGCTGTGACACTCGGCATCCCCAGCTGGCTGCGCACGGGAGTTCCGATCGCTTTGCATTGCCGTGGGTGCACGGTGTTGTCAGTATTTGTTCGTTACAGCATTCTAGATCCTTAGTTATATCTCACCAGGACTCCACTTGAATTTCTCTAATAGTCAAGGATGTTGAACATCTCTTCGCCAGCTTGTGTCTTGCTGGATGTTTGCTGGTATTTTATTGAGGATGTTCGCATCTGTGCTCATGAGGGTGATTGTTCTGTACTTTCATTGTACCATCTTTGGTTTGGGCATCAGGGCAATGCTGGCAGCAGAAAATGATTTGGGAAGTGTTCCCTCCGATTCTGTTTTCTAGAAGAGACTGTGTAGGATTCATTGTGTTCCTTCTTCAAATATTTGGTAGAAGTAGCCAGTGAAACCATCTGAGCCTGGGATTTCTTTTACAAAAGATTTGTAATTTCAAATTTTCTAAAGTAGTCACGGGGCTACTCAACCTACCTATATTTCATCTGGAGTGAGTTTGGGTAGTTTGTGGGTTTTGTTTGTTTGTTTTTTGCAGAATTTGTCCGTTGTATCTGAATTGCCAAGTTCATGAGCAGTCTGTAGCAATAATCCATCTTCATTCCCAATGCTGGTAATTCATGTTCTCTCTCTTTCTCTATCTGTCTCCCTAGGTAATTATCAATTTCATTGAACTTCTCAAAGAACCAGGGTTTGGTTTCATTGATGTTTCCCTATTGTCTTTGAAATTTTCAATGTCATTGATTTATATTTTCTAGTATTATACACACACCCTTTTTTTTGCTTGTTTTGGGATTATTTTGCTCTTCTTTTTCTAATTTCTTAAGGTAGCAGCTCAGACAATTGACTTACTTTTTCTTTTCTATATGAGCATTTTAATTGTATAAATTTCCCTCTGAGTACTACTGTACCTGCAGCCTACAAATTTTATATTTTGATATTCATTCAGTTCAAAATATTTGTTAACTTCCCTGAGACTTCCTCCTTGACTCATGGATTATTTAGCAGTGTGTTATTTAACGTCCAAGGGATTGAATTTTTCCATTCATCTTGTTATTATTCTACTCTACCTTCATTATAGTGAAAGAACCTATTTCGTATGATTTAAACTCTTCAAAGATGTTAAAAATGTATATTAGGACCCAGGATCTGGTTTATCTTGGTGAAGGTTCCATATACACTTGAGAATGTGCATTCTGTTGTTTTGGGGTGGATTGTTCTATAAATGTCAATTAGAGTTGTTTGTCGTTTTTCAGTTTTCTATACTCTGCCATTGCTGGTTTCCTGACTGCTAGTTCTATCAGTTCTGAGCGAGGAATGTCAAAGTCTCCAACTATTACTGTGGATTTGTCTATTTCTTATTTTACTTCTGTTAGTTTTTACTTGATGCATTTTCAAGCTCTTTTATTTGGCGTATTCCCATTTGGGGTTGTATATCTTGATGAATTGACCCTTTTATCACTCTGATTGTTCATTTTTATTCCTAATAACTTCCTGTGCTTTGAAGGTTACTCCAGCTACTCCAGCTTTCTTCTGATGAGTGAATCAGATTTTCCGTCTTTTACTTTTCGCCTACCTACGTGATTATATTTGAAAAGGAGTTTCTTATAAACAATATATAATTGAGTTTTTTAAAAAAATCTGTTCTGACAACCTGTCTTTTAAATAGTGTGTTTAGTCCATTTACATTTAATGTAATTACTACTATTTAGGATTTAGGTCTACCATTTTATTATTTGGGAAAGTGTTTTTCTATTTGTCTTTCTACTTTTAGTTATTGGATTATCCCTTTTCCTGCTTTAAGTTATTTAAACATTTTTTTAGTTTTCCATTTTAACTTATCTAGTGCATTTTTATTATATATATCTTTGTGGAATTTTTAAGTGTTCTAGGGATTAAAATATACATACTTAACTTTTCATAGTCTATGTAAATTCAATATTTGCCACTTCAAGTGATATATTACCACCATGTAAGTTCCATTACCCTCTCTCCTTTATGCTGTAGTTGTTATATTTGTTACATCAACACACATGGAAAACCCCACTAGTCAGTGTTATCATTACTGTTTTTAACCATCGAGCATATTTTAAAGAACTCAGGGAGAGAGAAATAGTCTATTTACCCGGTACTTATCCTTTCTGTTGCTCTTCATTTGTGAGTTCCAACTTCCTTCCGGTGTCACTTCCCATCTGCCTGAAGAATTTCCTCTCGCACTAGAGCTGGTGACAATGAAGTCTCCTAGTTTTCTTTAACATGAAATGTCTTTCTTTCGTCTTCATTTGTGCAGGATACTTTTACTGGATATAGTATCATGGGTTGAAAGTTCATTGGAAATGTTCTGTTTCTTTCCGGAGGTACTGTGGCTGATCAGATTATGTCCCCGTATGTAATGCGTTGCTTTCCTCTGCCTACTTACATTGTTTTCTTTAGCTTTCAGATGTTTGATAATGATGTGTCTGGACGTGGGTTTCTTCGGGTTTGTCCTGCTTGGGGTTTCCTAGACTTCTCCATTAGCCTAGTTCATTGTGCCCTGCACAGAACCCAGTGTGTTCATTTCATGCCCTTAAACTTGATTCCAAGATAAGAGCCACCGGCCTCATCAGCCTCTGAAGAGGTCCAGGCACAGGAAGGACCCAGAGCCAAGGGGGGGCAGACGTGCCATTAGCCACGTGCTGATCACATCATGCAGGCCGAGGAGGAGCAGCTCGCATCTGCGCCCTCGGGGAGCCCCTGGAGGCTCGGGCTCAGAGAGCAGGCGAGGAAGAGTGGCTCAGCGACGGCCACGCTCACGAGCCAGGAGAGCCAGAGTGTGGACAGTGCAGGTCACAGCAAGCGGCTCAGAACGGCCAGCACGTGACCTTCTCTTGGCTCCGGAGACCATGCCCAGAAGAGAATCACACTGCTTGACGAGGCGGCACTGTGGGCTCTGAAATGCAGTGACACTCCAGGTCACAGGAAGCTGCCATCTGGATGCCGCGCATCTCAGCGTCCAGCTCCAGATCTCCCCTCCGTTCCACGCGTGGACTTCGCTAGGCGGGCATTTAGCATTTGAATAAGGGACGCCTTCATTCCGCACGCTCGGCCACACACTCGCTGTGGACGCGCACACCACTGGACAGCTCGCCACTGCTGCTGCAGAAATCAAAAACGCAATGTGGGGACCGAACGCAACATGCAGAGATGATGGATGCAGAAGAATACAACAGCCAAGGGAAACCTCAGTTCCCTCTTCATTATCATGAGTTCGAAGCGCCCCCGCAATAACTGGCAATGCCAGTCCAGTGCATCTCTCTGTGCTTTTTGAAAAACTCAAATTTATCAGAACTTGGGGTGGGGCACGGAAATACATATGATGAAACAGGAAGTGTGCTAAGAAATAAAGAGAGGAATTAGAGTCCCAAGGCAGGTAAATCCTGCACGAAATAACACGGATTCAAACCCCTGTAGACAGATGCACATAAGCTGTTGTGAGAAATCCAGAGGGTTCGCCACCGAGACTACGGACTGAACCTGACTCCGGCCTGGGGCCATGTCCTTCCCGTGCAGCAGAAGGGCTTGGGGGCGGGGGAGGAAGAAAGAAAAGACCATGTATTCACACCAAAACAGAGGGGTTTTATACACAAAGTATGACTGGCTAAGGATAAAATGTACACTTAAGAAGAAATAGTTGACATTTAATTTCTCTTAAGAAAGCGTTCGGTGCGTCCCATGCAACACAACTGGCTTCCACGTGAAACGGCAGAAGAGTGAAGCGTGGGCATCACTCAGGCAGCACCTGACCTTCACTGAGCATCTACTGCAGGCCACGCCGCACTGAGCGCCAGACGCGTGTCAGGGACTGAGCTGTGTCCCCGAATTCAATGATGACGCACTCTCTGTCGGTGCCTGAGGACGGGACTGTGTGTGGAGATGTGGCCTTTCAAGAGGTGTGAAGGTGAAACAAGGTCACTGGCGCGGCCCCTAATCCACCCCGACGGTGTCCTTAAAAGGAGAGGAAACTGGGGCACAGAGACACCAGGAATGTGCGCACAGCGGGGAGGCCCGGAGCACAGAGCCCAGGAGAGAGGCCTCGGGAGAAAGCAAACCTGCCGACACCCTCATCTTGGACTCGCAGCCCCCGGCTGTGGCATAAATGTCTCCCGTGGAAGCCGCCGGCCTGGGTGCCCATGACAGCCCCGCGGGGACTCACGCAGGTGGGAAGGTGAACGCGCTCCTGAGCGCAGGCAGAAGCTCGCCCGGGGACCAAGGGTAACGCCGCCCAGAACAAGGGTGGGCCACGGCCAGCACGCAGGATGGTCAACGGAGCGCATAGGGAACGGAAGTGACTCCACAGAGTAAGCTAGAGGGTCACAGGAGCCACTTCCAAACTGCCCGCCCTGCTACTTCCTCTAGAACAGAGGTTCCCAACCTTCTGGCCCTTTAATGCAGTTCTTCATGTTGTGACCCAATCATAAAATTATTTTCGTTGCTACTTCATAACTGTCATGTTGCTACTGTGATGAATCATCATGTAAATATCTGATATGCAGGATGGTCTTAGGCGACCCCTGTGAAAGGGTCATTCGACCCCCAAAGGGGTCGCGACCCACAGGTTGAGAACCGCTGCTCTGGAAACTGGCTTCATTCCTGGGGTCGGTCAGACTGAACAGCATCTGGGATTGTCACAGCGTCTGAAGCTGCCCCCTTGCCAGGGTAGTCTCCCCACAAAGGCCTGGGATCCCACTGCTTCCAGGTGTACACCATCCCCAACCATCAGCATAAAAATGCAATGGCTAACGGTTCATATCCACCCTCAGCCCTGAACTTTTCGCACGGTACCAGTAAATAAACGCATCCGAGTGATCAATGATCACAGCACAGAGCAAAAACGCCATGGAATGAAAACCATGAATAAAAATCTAAGAGCGGGGGAGCACAGACTCAAGAAGAGCGCATACTGGAGAATGCTGCCATTGAACAGGAGAGTTCCAGGAGAAGAGAAAAACAAGCTTGAAAAACAAATAGAAGAAAATGCTCCTTAATGAATAAAGACCAATCTGTGGACCAGAAGGCGGACTCTAAGTACCCAGCAAAATTACTACTAATAATTTAAAGGCAAAACAAGAATCACACCTGGACACAGCTAGTGAAATTCCCAACTCTAGCTAGCAGGGAATGAGAACAAGTTATTGAAACAGGGGAGAGAATTCCAGTGGCGCCAGACTCCTCCCGGGGAACAGCTGGAATGCTGAGGCGCTGGAGCTGGCATAGGGCTTTGGCAAGAGAAGGCTCTGGTCCGAGGTTCCTCGGCTTGGCCAAACCATGCCCGTGGGAGGCCGGGGAAGGAGACTGTGGGACCTGTAAGGATTTAAATACGCATACTACCCCGTTCCATTCTTGAGGAAAGACACGGGGGTGCTCTGAATTAAGGAAAATCAAATCAGAAAACAAGATACACAGGTGAACTGCCCATTACACCAAAGGATGGGGACAAGATGGATAGAGAGAATTAAAAAACAACAAAAACAAAAAACAACTTGACCAACAGAGAAAAGTAAGGATAATAAAAACTAGGAGGCAAGGAGAAACTGTAATAAATATTAAAAAAAAAAGACTCAAATGGAAATATAAGACCAAAGATATGAGACATCTCAATAAATGTGACCAAATTCCTCCAACGAATGACATATATTCTGAAACAGGGTTTGAAAGCACTGTTGGCTATGTGCTCTTTATGTGAAACAGCCTAACAAAATTACAAATAAAACCTGAGAAGAAGAGGTGGGAAAACGTCAGGCAAGAGTAAACACCACGGGGGTGGAAGCGCTACTAAGAGCAGAACTGAAGAGCAATCACTTTAAATAGCACAGAAAGGAATATTTCATAATGATAATAGGCACACTCCATCGAGAACACGAGTCATGAATCATGCAGTCCTGAATGGCATTGTTCCCAAATCCATAGGGCAAAACTTTTCAAAAACAAAGAGACGAATGAGCCCACAGTCACCGTAGGACACGTCAACAGCCTCCTTGAAACTGACAGATCACGCTGCCCAAGATCTGGGGAAACTGGGCAACGGAGAGCTGACGTCCCAGATCTTCAGACTCAAGAGGCAGTGAGCGCATTGAACACGTTCGAGGCGGGGCCAGATTTGACATGCTCTCCGTCCAGTTCAGGGTCGGCCATCTCGGATGTGTTAATGCAGAGAGAAGAGCTAAACAGATCACTCTGAAGGTTCTGACTCCCTGGGACCCAGTCCTGCCCGGCTGCAAAGGGGGCCTTTGAACAGCAAGCGGCAACTCTGGCAATACAGGTGTGGGCAGATCTCAGTAAAGACACTACACACCACTGCCCTGACCAGTGTGGCTCAGTGGATAGAGCCTGCAGACTGAAAGGTCCCAGGTTGGATTCCGGTCAAGGGCATGGACCTTGGTAGCAGGCACATCCCCAGTAGGAGGTGTGTAGGTGTGCAGGAGGCACCTGATCGACGTTTCTCTCTCATCGATGTTTCTAACTCTCTATCCCTCTCCCTTCCTCTCTGTAAAAAATTAATAAAATATATTAAAAAAAGACACTGCACACCAGGAATCTTGAGGAGCATTAATTAGTCCGGTTGCTCCTCTGAGCTACTTCTAGGGTGGCTTTTAAACTTGCGTTTGTTTCAACTGAAAACAAAGGAAACAAAATCAGTAGCTGGTAGACCAGGAAGGAAAATGGCATCTAAGCTCCGGCTGGGACTGCCTTGCAGGGAGCACCCGGAGGCCCCAGCAGGAAGGGCCAGCCTTCTCAGCGGGGGGGTGGGGGGAGCTATTCTCGAAACTGGTCTTCGAGAGCTTTAAACGGGCCACAGTGAATTCTGTGAGTTGACTACTTTCTGGTCTGAGCACCCTCAGCTTTAGGATTCAAAATCAAAGTCCAGCAAACGAATCCTGAGTTTTACATTTGTCACAGGGGTTCGTCCACCAGGCGGGCAGAGCCAGACACTGGCACCAGGACTGCCGGGGAGGAGACTGGCTGCCTGCTTGCCATCTGAGCAGCCCTTCTAGAGGAGCTGGGCTTCTGAAAACAGGTGGACTTTGCTCTTCTGTGTTGCAAATGGAACTGCGGCTTCCCCATCCAATCAGAGCTGCAGAGCTATAGCCTCATCAACATCTTCATCGACCAATCAGAGCAGCTCCATTCTGACCAATCAAGACAGTCCTATTGGACCAATCAAACTGTGAGGATTTAGAGTCCACATTTGCATATGGACTGACGAATCAGGGGACAGGGGCGGGGACCTCTGTCTATATAAGGGTTAGGGTTGGGTTTAGGGTGAGAAAACGGTAAGAAATGTGATTTAAAGTCAAGAATTTAGAATATGTCACAAGCTCCACCTGCTCGAGGGATGAAGGAACCTTCTCGGTTCCGAGGAGAGAGGTTTTCCTTGTCCTCTTTCCAGGCCTCAGAGAGCAAAGACCAGTGGCTGTGACCGGGGTGCCCACAACACCCAGGGCTACGGAGTGTCTTCAGCTGGTCTGACCAGCAGCACAGAAGAGCGGAGTGAACAGCGTGTCCACCTGTCCTCAGAAGCCCCGCCACCCCGTTCCGTGGCGGGACGGCAGCCCGCGGAGAACCCCGGTCGCGGGAGAAAAGGACTTCGGTGGGTCGTGGCGCTGGCCCGTCCTCCTCCCCGTCAGCGTTCGCTCCCAACGCCAAACCCGCGTCTCTCACACAAAATGCAGTGAGCACGTGTCCAACATGTATGCAGCTCAGCACTGAGCACGCCGCAGGGTAGGGAAGGTGGTTCAAAGAGCGCATGCGGACTTCGCTGGCGTTTAAAAACGTGAGCGCGACTGCTGGACGGTTTGTTAGACACAAACGCGGCCAGTGGCCTGCCTGGGACCGAGCGCCCAGCCTTCGTGGTGGTTCTTCCTAAGGAACAGAAATCCACAGGCAGCTGTAGCTCTCCCGGGTCTGGGTTTAGCGACCAGCCAATGGTCCACCCCGGGGACACGCCCCCCCCCCCCCCCCCCCCCCCCCCCCCCCCCCCCCCCCGCCTTATTTTCACATTTGGATCGTTTTTCTGGACAATCCCTGAAGAGAGAAATTCTAAACCGGTTATCTCAGAATCTGCACGCTCACTCCTCGCACTTGAGCAAAGAAGAGAGGCCAGAAGGGCATCACTCACACTCCATTAGGCTCTGGCGGCCAGGCAGTGCTCGCAGGGCGGCGGGGCCCGGGCAGGCCTCCCGCCAGATGGCCGCCGCTCCCAGGCCGGTCCGGCCAAGATCCAGACACTCAGCTCCGGGAGAGGCTGGTCAGGAGTGAAGTCGGTGAGTCTGCACCTTCATCAAGACCTCATGGGATGGGAACGTCACGGAACCTTCCGGAAAGTCTCCCTGGACTTCCTAGGACAGATGGTGTTTCCTGTGTTTAGCGCTCCCAGGACTGAGCGAGCCCGGGTCGGTGGGCCCCGGCAAGGATCGCTTCCGGAAGCTCTTCATCAGTTCAATCAGTTTCTCCTTTTCTGTGAAAAGGGTTCACAATCGATCAGTGTCCTCACCTGAAAGCCTCTTCACTTACTTAAGGCGTTTTTCAGCCGCGATTTCTCTTAGGCTAAGTAATCCGAAGTGCTGCCGCCTTCCTTCCTTCATCGGCTCCTTAATTCTATTGGCTCTGCTTCGCTGAGCCTCCGGGGCCTCCCCCGGGCCAGGAGGAGCGTAAGACCCCCCTCCCCGCCGCCAGCGCTGACGTCACCTGCCAGGCCCACCCCTCAGGGCGCCCACTCTCTCCTACAAAAGCCGGCCTCGCTCCCCACCGCTCCCCACCGCAGGGGACACAGGCGCCTGACGACCCTTCAGGTTGTTTCTTTTGTTTTGCTCACATGGTCATTGTTTTAAAAAACCAGCAATGATAGTTAACAAAAGAGGAAATAAAACACACCCAGCAGGACACTTCTCAGGAAACAAGATTCGCAGAGGGGCCTGGATGGGGGATGGAGGTGAAAGCGAGGAGTCCGGGGTGACTACACAATTTTGGGCTGTTGGATTCCGACGGGGCACAGCCCTGGGTGCGGGTTCGATCCCTGGTCGGCGTGCGAATGGGAGGCAGCCGATGAACGTTTCTCACATCGATGTTTCTCTTTCCTTCCTCTCTCTGAAAACCAATAAAAACATATCCTCAGGTGAGGATTTTTTTATCTGAAAGAAAACAGCAAAAAGTACCATGTCTGCTCAATCCAGGGGTAAGTCCTTCAACTTTGTTCTAGTATCTTCTGTACTTCCATGTATGCTTGGATTTTTTGAAAAGTCGAATGTTTCTAGTTTATCAACCGACGAGCAGGTTCAGGACAGGCGGAGCGGGACCATGCTCAGGGAGGACGTCCCTGTTACAGTGTCTGCCCCCCCAGAACGGCCAGAACCACCAGCGCCTCGCAACGAGGGACAAGGGAGCGCGAGCGGACGGAGATGTCCTTTGCATCCTGTTGTCCACGTTTAATAACTTACTTCTCGTTACTTAGATCTGTCTGCTAAGAGGAAATGGAAGAGGCAAACCATTTCTGGTCGGTCATGACTGCTAACCTGCTGGAGCCGGGCCTTTGACAGTTGCCTGTGGCTGTGCACTGTGAAGACCCCTCTGCTGACATCTCAAGGGCAATGAAACTGTATTGACGTGGAGAGTGTTGTGAAACCCCTGCGATACCAAGCAGCTGTGAGAGGGGGTTGCTGTATACTCACCGAATTATCGGTTCCTCGGCCGTAACCAAGCCCCCAGCCCGTGTGCTCCCGAGGCCGAAGCCCAACAGTAAGGCGGATGGTGAGGTCAGTGGGGCGCCATGCCCAGCTCCTGCTGCCTGCTCCCCCTGCCCCATCAGCAAACCCCCCCACCTACGTCCTCCTGCCCCATCAGCAACCATCCCACCCACATCCTCCTGCCCCATCAGCAACCATCCCACCCACATCCTCCTGGCCCATCAGCAACCATCCCACCCACATCCCCCTGGCCCATCAGCAACCATCCTACTCATGTCCTCCTGGCCCATCAGCAACCATCCTACCCACATCCTCCTGCCCCATCAGCAACCATCCTACCCACATCCTCCTGCCCCATCAGCAAACCCCCCCACCTACGTCCCCCTGGCCCATCAGCAACCCTCCCACCCACATCCTCCTGCCCCATCAGCAACCATCCCACCCACATCCTCCTGGCCCATCAGCAACCATCCCACCCACATCCCCCTGGCCCATCAGCAACCATCCTACTCACGTCCTCCTGGCCCATCAGCAACCATCCTACCCACATCCTCCTGCCCCATCAGCAACCCCCCCACCTACGTCCCCCTGGCCCATCAGCAACCCTCCCACCCACATCCTCCTGCCCCATCAGCAACTCCCCCCCCCACCCACGTCCCCCTGGCCCATCAGCAACCCCCCCCCCACCCACGTCCCCCTGGCCCATCAGCAACCCTCCCACCCACATCCTCCTGGCCCATCAGCAACCCCCACATCCACATCCTCCTGGCCGATCAGCAACCTCCTGCCCCCCCCCCCCCCTCCGCACCCACGTCCTGTCTGCTTGCTCCTCTCACAGAGGAGGCAGCACTGGGTGAACGCATGCAGGACCAAACCATGGTGGCCAGGAAACTCCTCAGGAAACCGGAAGCGCTATCTCCCAGATGACCTCCCTCTCCCCACTGCTTCTGCCCGCAGTGCTAAGACCCTCTCCCCGCCTGCTCTCCAGAGCTGCAGCGTCTGCCTCTGCAGGACTGAAGCTGATCCGGGCCCTAGAGCAGTGATGGCGAACCTATGACACGTGTGTCAGAGGTGACACGCGAGCTCATTTTTTTGGTTGATTTTTCTTTGTTAAATGGCATTTAAATATATAAAATAAGTATCAAAAATGTAAGTCTTTGTTTTACTATGGTTGCAACTATCAAAAAATTTCTATATGTGACACGGCACCAGAGTTAAATTAGGGTTTTTCAAAATGCTAACACTCCGAGCTCAGAAGGTTCGCCCTCACTGCCCTAAAGAGTGAGCAAAGCGACAGGTGATCCAGGCCGCCTGCAGCAGCAGGGAGTGGGCGCCCAGGCTGGCGCTGGCCCCGGTGTCCCCAGGGTTAACAGGAGGCGGCGCTGGCTCCATGCCCTTCAGTGTCCCCACAGTTAACAGGAGGCAGAGAAAAAGCCTCGCCCACACCCACCACGTGACCCTGTTTATTACTCTGATCAAAAGCTACTCACACAACACCACGGGATTTTACCACCTGAATGTTTTATTTTGCTTGGTTATACAGTATGAATGATTACCTCACAATCCAATATAGTTTTATAAGTTTTGTTCTCCAAAATGGTGTTAAGTGTTACAGGGCAAAAAAATTACATTTACTTTAACAAAATCAAGCGGCTCCCAGCCAGACATCCCCCACCTCTCCCCGCAAAGGGGACCGAGAGCCAACAACCCCCAGACCCTCCCATGGCACCCGCACACTTATGTAAAAGGTCAGGCTGTGAATGACTCATCCGCGATGCTCAGAAGTGAGAGGACTGAACAGAGGCTGAACTCTGGAGCACCTCACTTCCTCCTCTTGGTGGAGTACAGTTTTTCTTCAAGTGGGACCGGGACAATCCCCTCACACGCCTTTACTTCCTGGGTCAGAGGGTGTTTCACAATATTAGGTCTGATGACATCAATGTCTCGAGACAAGTGGTCCAGCATGCTTTCCACAATTGTTGTTGGTGCATAAAAATCCACCAAGAAATACCTGCAATAAGAGAGAAATGCATGAACTCCTGCCTCTGAACTCCAACCCTGCCACTCCGGTCGATGCCTTCATTCTGCCCCACCCAGACAGAGACATCACCTGCACACAGATGCATACGGCCAGCTCGCCAGGCATCAGCTACACACATGCATCCTCCAGCTGACCAGCTACCCCAGTGCTGGCGTGCCCGGCCTCCCTTCCCGTGTCCTTTCCCATTACCCTGTTGTGAACATTTGAATCCAAACGAACTTGAGCACAGAGGCTCACAGTCACAGCGGGGCAGGGCCGCCCCGCGTTGGAGTGCGCACGCCTCTGCTGGCTGCCGCGCAGGGATGCAAAGCCTGGTGACGTTACACGGCGTGGGAAATACTGGAGAGTATGGTTACGGTAGGGGTGCAAACAGAACATGCTGTTCAACAGGACGGAACTTCTCAACAAACCATTAGTTGGTGTATTTTGTGAAAACATCTATGAGGTAGTCTTCTAATTTTCCAAAGGGTTTACAAGTACCTTAATGCACCAGAGTCACAGTGAGACCATCAGCTACACTTCACAAGACAGGCCTGGGACTTGTCTAAGACAAGTGCACATTCGCAAACCGGCCAAGAACAAAAGAATTACTTGAAAAACGACTTCCCCATCGTGGGGAAGGAAACAAACACCAGATCCAGGAAGCCCAGCCAGTTCCAAGTAAGAACCCACAGAGACCCACACCATGACACGTTATAATTAAAATGACAAGAGTTAAAGGCAAGGGGAGAATATTAAAGCAGCAAGGGAGAAACAACTACATACAAGGGAACTCTCATAAGACCACCAGCAGATTTTTCAGCAGAAATTCTGCAGCCAGAATTGAGTGCCACAATATAGGCAAAATGCAGAAAAACTTCCAACCAAGAATACTCCACGGCATCACTTGCCAGTGTGGCTCAGCTGGTTGGGGAGTCATCCCATGCACCGAAAGGTTGCTGGTTTGATTCCTGGTCAGCGGACATACCTAGGTAGTGGGTTTGATCCCTGGCTAGGGCATGTACAGGAGGCAACCGGTTGATGTTTCTCTCATCTCTCTCTCTCTCTCTCAAAATAAAAAATAAAAAACAACAAATAAATCAGTAAAACATCCTCAGTTGAGGATTTTAAAAAAACAAAAGAAAAAGAATACTTTATGGCAAAGTTGCCATTCAGAACTGTAGGAGAAATAGTTTTCCAGATAAGGAAAAACGAAAGGAGTTCATCATTACTAAACCAGCCTTACAAGAAAGGTACTTCTTTCGGGTGAAAAGTAAGAGTGCTAATTAATAACAAGAAAACACATGAAATAATAAATCTCACTGGAAAGGTGGGTATATAATAAAGGTGGTAGATTTATCACTTATAGAGCTAAAGAAGGTTAAAGACAGAAACAGTAAAAATAACTATGATTATGATAACTAGCTACGGGATATACAAGGTAAAAGATGGAAAATGTGACATAAAATGTGGGAGAGAGTAAAAATGCTGAGCTGTAGAATGGGCTCCAACAAGCTGTTATCAACCTAAAATAGATGGTAATGGATGTAAGCTGTAACATGCAAGCCTCACTATAACCACCAAGCAAAACCTACAGTCAGTACACAGAAGAGAGGAGGAATGTCAGTAAACCACTAACGAGTCAGCAACTACAAAGGAAGAGAGCAAGAGAAGAAGGAACAGGGAAACTACAAAACAGCCTGCAAACAATTACCAAAAGGACCATCAGTGCATACCCATCAATAATTACTTTAAATGTCAATGGACTAAGTTCTTCAGTCAAAGACAGAGTAGCTGAGTGGATAAAAAAATAAAACCCATTTATATGCTGCCTACATGAAACTCCCTTTTGATGTAGGGACACACAGACTGGAAGTGATGGAAGGGAAAAGGTATTCCATGCAAATGGAAACAAAAAAGCGAAGACAGCTATACTTATATTAGACAAAGTAGACTTTAAAATGAAGAGAGTAATAAGAGACAGAGAAGGGCACCCTATATAATAAAAGGCTAATATGCAAATCGACCGAACAGAACAACCAGTCGCTATGATGCGTACTGACCACCAGGGGGCAGATGCTCAAGGCAGGAGCTGCCCCCTGGTGGTCAGTGTGCTCCCACAGGGGGAGCACTGCTCACGCAGAAGCCAGGCTTGTGGCTGCTGAGCGCAGCGGCGGTGGTGGGAGCCTCTCCTGCCTCCGTGGCAGCGCTAAGGATGACTTAGGCCAGTGGTCAGCAAACTGCGGCTCACGAGCCACATGTGGCTCTTTGGCCCCTTGAGTGTGGCTCTTCCACAAAATACCACATGTGGGCGCGCACATACAGTGCGATTGAAACTTCGTGGCCCGTGCACAGAAGTTGGTATTTTGTGGAAGAGCCACACTCAAAGGGCCAAAGAGCCTCATGTGGCTCGCGAGCCATGGTTTGCCGAGCCGCAGTTTGCCGACCACTGGCTTAGGCTCATGGGAAGTGGGCCTAAGCCATCAGCTGGACATCCCCTGAGGGCTCCCAGACTGTGAGAAGGCACAGGCCAGGCTGAGGGACACCCCCCCCACCCTGAGTGCACGAATTTCGTGCACGGGGCCTCTAGTTACATAAGGGGGTTAATCCACCAAGAGGATATAACACTTGTGAACATTTATGCACCCAACATAGGAGCACCTAAATATATAAAGTAAACATTCAAAGGCCTAAAGGTAGAAATAGACAGCAATACAATAGTAAGGGATTTTAATACCCCATTTACATCAATGTATTGAACATTCAGACCAAAAAAACCAATAAGGAAACATCTGCCTTAAACGACACATAATACCAAATGGACTTAACATATACAAAGGACATAACATCCAAAAGCAACAAAACACACATTGTAGTTAAGTATACGTGGAATATTTTTCAGGATACATCATATGTTAAGGCACAAAACAAGTCTTTTTTAAAAAATTTTTAATTTCAGAGAGGAAGGGAGAGGGAGAGAGAGATTGGAACATCAATGATGAGAGATCAATCACTGATCAGCTGCCTCCTGCACGCCCCCTACTGGGGATCAAGCCTGCAACCCAGGCATGTGTCCTTGACCGGAATTGAACCCAGGACCCTTCAGTCCGCAGGCTGACGCTTTATCCACTGAGCCAAACCGGCTACGGCACAAAACAAGTCTTAATAAATTTTAAAAGATTAAAATAATGTCAAGGATCTTTTCTGACTACAATGGTATGAAACTAGAAATTACACAAGGATATCTGGACAATTCATAAATATGTGGAGATTAAACAACATTTCACTGAAGAACCAATGGGTCAAAGAAGAAATTAAAAGAGAAATGAAATTTAAAGATCCCTTGAGATAACGGAAATGAAAATACAGGTTTTCCTCGCTTTCCCACTGTAGACCAGGCCTAGGAAATCTTTTGGAAGCCGAAATGGAGCCAAGTGAAGGCGCAATTATCAATTTATAGGAAAAAAAATTTAGCATTCCCAGACCCAGACCCCAAATGTAATGCACATACAATGTGTTCATTTCATTCCCAGTCAGACTCTTCATTACACCCAGTGTTATGCTGACTGTGACTCCCACATGAGCTCTCTCGGGCCTTCCTGGTGCCTCAGGGCCCTTCTTGCTAATGGATACACCACACCAGCGCTAAGTCAAGGGACAGCCCAGATGCTCAGACACAGTTCACAGCGTGGCAGGGCCCCTGCTTTCGAGGGCGCACGCCCCTGTGCTGGCTGCCGCAAGACCACGCTGACTTCTGTCCTATTGATGGGCATTTAACAAAACCCCTCACCCACTCCTGATAAGGACCCAGCCAACTACAGAAGGGACCTTCTGCAACCTCATGAAGAGCATCACTGAAAAACGAACAACGAACAACACACCAACTGGTGCCCATCTGAATGCTTCCTCCTCAGACGGAGAGTAAACCCGGAAGTCTGCTCTCACCACTTCAACACTGTACTGAAGGTCTTGCCCGCGCGATAAGGCAAGAAAAGAGGAAGTAAAAGGCATCCAGCCTGGTAAACAAGAAGCAAGACGGTCTTCATTTGCACATGTCACGATTGGGTTTATAAAAAATCTGAAGATGTAAATTTTTTTGTAAATTTCTTCAGATTTTTTATAAACCCAATCATGAACTAATAACTGAGCTCAGTAAGCTTATAAGACATGATATTAATATACCACAAATAAAATCAATGGTATTTCTATGTACTAGCAACAAATAATCAGACCGTGAAATTAAATATAAAACACTTAGGCATTAAGCTGACAAAAGATGAGCAAGACCTGTACCCTAGAAACTACAAGCAGCTGTGAAAAGAAATGAAAGGGAGCCTACATAACGGAGAAGTGCGCCTTGTCCATGGGTAGGAAAATTCCCATTTATTTAGATGCCAATTCTCCCAAACTGCCCAATCAAAACCATAGCAGATTCTTTTGTTAGAAATTGACAAACTGATTCTAAAGTTCATATGGAGATTTAAAGAACCTAAAACAGCCAAACTAACTTTAATAAAGAATTAGTGCAAGACATAACACTACCTGATTTCAAGACTTATTCTAAAGCGCTGGTAACCGCGGCAGCACGTGTTCATACACAGGTACACACACCACCAGGACAGAATGAAGAGTCCACGGCGGACCATACAGGTACGTGCAACTGGTTTCAGACAAGAGGTGGGAAGGCAGCGCAGCGGAAGGACAGTCCTTCCGACAAGCGTGGCCACAACAATCCACTGTCCACATGCAGAACAATCAGCCTTCACCGCTGAGGAGGAGGGGCCACGGGTCACTCGAAACGGAACAGGAGCTACACAGACAACATGAAGCGAGGAAAGTAAAAGGGGCCCAGGAAAAGCCCTTAGTGGCCTTGCTGTAGGCAGATTCCTTAGACACCACACCAGATGCACAGCCCACACAAGAAACAAGAGATCAGTGAGACTTCAGCAACGTTAACACTGCTCTCGGCCTTTTTCCTTTTAACTGCTCTCTGAGAGATGCTGATTAACAAAAAGATAAGCCACAGACTGCGATCTGTAAATCGTATGTTTAATAAAGGACTTGTTTCTAGAATATAAAGACCTTAAAATTTGTAACTAAAAAAAACTGTAATGGGTATAAGATATGAAGTGACATTTCACCCAAGATATACACGGGTGAAGAAGCACACGGAAAGATGCTACTACCATCAGCCACTGCAGAGGCACAAGCTGAATGAAGCCCGACACACCCTTCAGAGTGGCTGCAACGAACAGGACTGACCTCACCCAGTGTCTGTGGGAACAGAGGACCTGCACGCACTCTCACACCTGCAAGCGGGAACGCAAGATGATACAACCTCTTTGGGAAACAGTTTGGCACTTTCTTGAAACGTTGAACAGCCCCGCCATTAGGACTGAGCCACTCCATTCCTAGGCACTGACCCAGGAAAGGTTCAAGTGCGTGTCCACACAACAACGCGGACGTGTTCATAGCAGCTTCACTTCTAACAACCCCAAACTGGAAACCACATAAGCGTCCATCCACATGGAAACCAATAAGCGACGGGTGTGTCCATAAACGGCCTGCTCCACAGGAGTAAACAGGACCTACTGATACGTACGCCTGAGAAACCCCATAGTAATTCTACTGAGTAAAGGAAACGCGTCAGATTCTAGAAAACAGGAACCAAGCTGCTGGACAAAGCAGCCTGGTGGTTGCTAGGGACTCGAGAGAAGTGGCAGGAGAGTCACCAGAGGCAGGAGGAAGCTACAGGGCGACCGACCCGCCTACCCTGGACCAGCTGACTTCATGGTACGGGCATATTTCACCTTTTAAACTGTAGTTGTATTTCCATAACGACTGAGAGGTGGTACGCCGAAGCTGCACGGCAGGCTGTGAAGGACTGGACAGGGCGCGGCGGTGACAAGGGAGCAATCAAGCTGGTGAAGACGCCGAGTTTCTTGGTGTGAACTCCCCCCTGGCCTGCGCGCCTGAAGCAGCGCCTTGCACAAGGCTCACTGGCGAGCCGGCCGGCCACCGGAGCTCGCTCTGAACATCAGACGCCGCCCGCCCGATTCCACGGCTCCCTTCCACCTGGCTATTTCTACTTCAATGGCAGGCAGCGGGGTCCCAATCACCAACATTTAATTATTGACACCTGCCCTGAGGAAGGCACTGAGATAAAAAGTGGGATCAACCTTGAACTCTCTTCTCCTTGTCAACCCCAGCCACTGCCCCACTCCCAGTCGCCAAATAATGACGGCCGCCTGGTGGCAGGTCAGGGAACTCCCTCGCTCACAGCCCAGGCCCCCTGCCCCGTTTTAGCCACATATTCCCACACTCGGTCTCATGCACATGTCCTTTCCAACCACCAGGACAGCTGTGGCCTCCCTGCTGCCACGCTGCCGTGCACTTACTCATAGCAGGCAGCTTTCTCTGGGCACGCACGCTTACTCCCCGCGCTCCTGCCTTCCCTGGCGTCTGTCTGTTTCTAGAAGAGCCTCCCTCCTTTGTGTGGATCGTCGGAGGCACACGTCTGAGGCAGTGCACTGGTGAACACCACAGGACACAGGCCTCCTGGAGGGAGTGCTCAGCAAGGGCCCAATGCAGCCAGGCTGTGCCCATGGCCAGCCCTCCATGCTCCAAGCCTCTCCCTCCAGGAAGCCCACAGGCCTGCTGCTCCCTGCGGTCAGCCCCCCTTCTGTTCGGTCAAGTATTCAAGTTGTCCGAATGCCAGCGGAGGCGGCAGCCCTTCCCCCCACCAGCTCCACCGGAGGCACTGCTGGCGGGCGAGCTTCGGAGGGTACAGGTTTCTAAGAGAAAGTGTGTCCACAGTTGCCAACAACCAACTCAGCCCACAAGTCCGTCCTCGGCCAGCCCCCTGGAACCGCGCTCCCACACATGGCCTCACCACGCTGAGGACCTCACCCAGCGCCTCACACCCGCGTGAGAAGCAGGAGGAGGCCAAGGAGGGAAGCCAGAAGCCAAGGAGCCCGGACTCTGAGTGAGGGACTGAAAGGGCAGCGAGCGCACAGGGCTTCCGTGTCCACAGTGCCTGTACCTCCTCATCAGCTCCAGGGAGAAGCTGAGGGAGGGGAAGGCGGAGTGCTGGGGGGCTGGTTGGGTCCCGCGGCCTCTCCCCCCCACGCTGCGGCTCCAGCAGTTCCCACGTCGTCCCTGCCGCTGCCCCCTTCAGCTGTCACTCGGCTGTAAGTGGCCATGGCCAGGGTGCCCGCCGAGCCGGGCTTTGGCTCGGAGACACAGGAAGCTGCAGGCAGCCTTGGGCCTGTGGGTCACAGCATCACAGGAAGTAAAGGCTGGACAGGACCCTGCAGACACTGCCGTGCGACCCTCGTGCTGCTTAAGGACTGTCTGCCCCCAGCCACAGAGTGAGAGGCAGGCCCACTGCCAACCCGGCTCGTGCCTAGCAGCCGCCTTCTGGAGGTTTCTCAGGAATAAAGAGAAGCCCCAGAAAAAGGGCTGGGATCCTAGGCGTGGCTTCGGGAGCTCCTGTTACTACACAGCCCTGCAGCCTTCTCTTTCTGAACCTCCCTGCCTCCCCATCAGGCATGGCCCTCCGCGAGCAGCCAAACCAAACAGGGCAAGGGCCGCACGCACAGGAGCCTCTGCCCGCACCACAGCCGGGCAGTCACTGCCCGCGGTCACCGCTCCTCGGTGCCCGGGGCTCAATGGGCAAATGCAGGAACTGCCATGGCCTTATCACACCATGGAAATTTCCACAGCCAGGAGCCGCTGCCGACAGAGCCGGGAGGAGGTCCAGTCCCACCCACACGGGCGCCCCCCCCACCACCACCAGGAGAGAAGCAGGCAGACGCCCAGCACCAACGGTCCAGGAAAACCCGTCGGCCGGGTCGTCTCCGCCTGCCTCAGTGGCCCACAGGGCTTTCCCACGCAGGAGAGGTGGCCCGTCCCTGCTGCCGCCAGCGGGCATGCTCTATTGTCACATGTTTATCTGGGACAAACGGACCTGGTCAGCTCGCACCTCCTATGAGCAAACCTCAGACGGCGCTAAGATGGAGGCACGTGCAGGGGGCCCCGACCTCCTGGAACCTGAGACGCTCGGAGAGGAGCCCCGGTGCTGGGCTGGCGGACACCGAGGCCCCCACCTGGCCTCCCACTGCAGCCGGCCTGAGGGAGGCCGAGCGCAGCCTGCATTTCCCTTCTCACACAGGAGAGTGAGGCCTGGAAAGGACTCCTTGTGGGTGGGGGTCCAGCAGCTTCTGCTGCCTTCCCAGGGCAGCACAGACCCAGGTCCGTAGGAGTCAGGGTGAAGCAATGACCTTGAAACTCCCCTGACACCCGCTCCCGAGCGCTGCTGAGGGTTGCCATGGAGAAGCCACTCTGAAATGCAGAGGAGGTGCTGCTCAAGGGGCCCAAAGGGGCCTGGTGTTTCCAGAGGCTGCGGAGAGCCCTTTGCCCCGCTTCCTCCCCCTGGAAGGGGAGGATCCCGGGTTCAGCAACCACATGAAACACCACGTGCTCACCGCCTCACCGAGAGGCAGATCGCAACACAGAACCCACAGTCACAGCCCACGTGGACCCGTTCCTACCTCCGTCCTCACACAAGCCCTCACTCCAGGGAGAACAGTCTACAATTATGACAGAACTGCACTGCCCACACCCCTGAAGCTGGTGCTCCAGGAGAAACAAGGTGATAAATAACGTTCTCCCAACAGCTCGCGTCCCTTCTCCACTTGGCCAGCGTGGCACCTAAGACCTACTGCTGTCCATCCCCAGCCCCTCACCACTGCTCGGCGGCACCGGAGAGGCGCCGGCAGGGCATGGCGCGGGGTAGCAGGGCCCATACAAGCCCTGGCCGCGCCGGCGGCGCACTGAAGGGCGCTGTCCATGTGCGGCTCCCGCCGGGCCCGCTGCTATGGAGAAGCACTGAGCTCGGGCCGCAGCACCTCGGCATCAGCGGAAGGAAGGAGGCTGTTCTGGGGGGAGGACAGGGGCTCCGGACACCAGTGCGTTTCTCACCCCAGATGCCCGTGCCCACCGCGGGCAGGACGGCCCTGTTTCACAGGCAGGCCCTGCCCCTCGAGTCACCAGGACAACCTACCCACCTTCGTATTTCTCAAGACTCACTACCGATCCCCCCCCCCCGCCCCCAACCCGAGAAACGGCTTCCCCGGGACCAATGCGCCGGAGTGGAAAGGGCCACCGAGAACACTCGCCCTGGGCGGCTTCCGGGAGCCGGCCGCTCGGTGCCTTCTGCCCTTCCCTGGGCCCTCACCCCGCCCCGGGCCGGACACCAGCCCTCCTGCCCCCGCCCCGAGCTGAGGGAGGGCGTCTTCCCGCAAAGCTCCGACATCGGCTGCGGTGGCTTTTTCATGTCACTGTCTCAGCGCTGCGTTTACGGGTTTCCAGAGCCAGCGCCTGCCTGAATGGGAGCTGGGTTCTTTGTCTGTCAAACATTCACACACTCACTCACAGTCTCCCTGCCCCCAGCCGACAAGTGGAAATTTCCACTGAACTCTCCGTGGCTCGCGGTGGGAGGGGGACGGCAGGGGGAGGGGAGGGGTTTGGAGCCAAAGCGTCTTGGAGCCTTTTGGAGACAGAACACAGACTGTCTGGATGCCAGTCCTGGGCTGTGTGGTCGGACCCGCTGAAGCCAGCTCCCCGGGGCGGTGAGCCTCCCCACCCCCCGGACCCAGGCCTCTGCTTGGGAAAGCCGCTCCTTTCCCACCCGCCGCTCACACAGAAAGCCCCGACCCCCTGAGGCTCAGACACACCTGGACCCACCACTAAGGCAGCCCAGGCCACTGCAGCCTCCCTGCCAGCCACGGAGAACTGCACACAGGCCGGGCGGGCTGCGGGTGGACTACGCTGCCGGCAGGCATGGGACATGGGAACACACAAGACATGGGAACACAACGGAATGCATGGGAACACATGGGAATGCAGAATAACATGGGAATGCACGGGAACATGGGAACACATGGGAATGCAGAACATGCAAATGCACGGGGACATGGGAACACATGGGATTGCACAAGAACATGGGAACGCTGGCCGCTGGGAAGACCACAGCAGGGCGCCCATCTCCTGGTGCCAGCTCTCCGGGAGCGGGCTGCAGACACATGTGGGGAGCGAGTCAGTAAAATTCCACTGATTCCCCACAGCCAGTTATTTTTATCGCTGCACACCGTAAACAGAAAGGCAGCTCTATGCGTGCGCAAGTCTCTGCTATTCACACCTATTCACGTCTTAAAGCAGATGAGAGAGAGGGACAGACAGGGAAGAAAGCCTCCTGGGGGCTTGTGTTCCGAGTCAGCGTTTCGCTGCAGCCGTAGGCAAGGCCAAGCGGGCACCTTACAGACAAAACGCAGGCCGGCCCGGGGCTGGCCACTGCGTGTCTGTTCCCTCCCAGCCCCATCCCGTGGAGGGAGAGCTGAACCAGCACACGCAGCGGGGAGGCACTAAGGTGCTTCTGCTGCTAAGACCCTGCAGGACTGATAAGCACCCGCTCCCTCTGCCCCTCCTCTGCCCCTCTGCCCCTCCTTCCCATGGCGCCGGCCTGTCTCACTCCACACCCCCTTGCCTGGGGGCATGAGGTGCAGGGAGCACGCAAAGGTTCACAGGAGAGAACATCTAGGGGCCCCCATGAGGCTGAAGCAAATGCAGAGCGGGAGTGAACCCCGGCCTTCGAAGAACCCGCTCCGAGGCCTGCTCCGTGGTCTCCAGACACGGCCTCCGGCCTCCACCTGGACAGCAGGGGCAGAAGACTCAACCCTCCCCCCTACCCCCCAGCCTGGCCCACCCTCCTCCCGCACCCCAGCCTGGCCCACCCTCCTCCCGCACCCCAGCCTGGCCCAATCATCAACTGCTCCCTGTTCCTAAACGCACACGGCCAGGGGGACAACTGAGGAGGGAAGTGACTTCCCTGGAAAGCAGTCTCATCAGTTTTTATTAAGATGATGCCCGAGATGCCACCGACCCTGATAGAGGAGGCCTGGGCCAGGCTCCCTCGGCGACATTTAAAATGTGTGCTGTCACCCCGAGACGGAGTGACACACGTTTCTGTGGATCCTCCTGAGAAGTTGGCCAGCAGGTTGTTCCAATGGGAAACAGGTTCCCAGGACAAACAACAGACTTACAGACACGTTTTCTGGAACGCTGCCTGTTCCTAACGCAGGGCTGACCAAGTTAATATCTGGACTATAACAATTGCATGTTTATTTTTTGGCATAAACTGCATGCGTGGACCTGATGCAATAACAAGCAAGTGGCCGCTGTCGCCCTCCGTGGCTGAGCCTAACTGTGGGATCTCTCCTCCTAAGCCCTTTCCACCTGCTTTCCTTTCAGGCCCACGTGGCACGTGTGCGGCAGCGGTGTGATGCGGGCAGGAGGGGAGGGTGGGGAATGGCAGAGGCAGTCACCCCACATGACGGGACGTCCCTGCAGGTGCCTGGCTGTGAGCCGGGCAGGCGAACCTGCTGTGCGGGTCCTGCCTCACAGCCGGCGGTGCCCAGGTTGGCCGCGTGTAGGTAAGCGCCCAACGCAACTGAAGACTGGAGATCGGCAACCACGACCATCACGGGAGCCATCCTGAGGCCCAGGACTCCGCAAGGACACACCCCTTCTTCCGCAACATGTAAAAGTGACAAACGCAACACCAGCAGCTCCGCAGCACAGCGTGAGTCTTGAGGGGCATCGGGGCTCATGCATTAGCCACGAAACACCGTCTCCAACACAGCAGCCTCAGGGCTGAGTCAGGCCCCGCCAGAACGACAGGGACACGGCCGCCAGGACAGCTCAGGAAGAGCTGCTGACTGCGCAGCGGCTCCGGGAAGGGAGACCGTGCGAGCTCCCACCCTCCCTGACGCAGACACCGCACCTCGCCGGCCTGTGTAACCAGCACTTCACAGGCCACACGTTCAAAAATACCAGACACCGATGTACCCCAGAAAACAAGCGTCAACAGAGGCTCCTCTGGCCCCCTCCCCCCGTGTCTGTGTACAGCGCACACGCTGAGAATGCTGCTGCTCCTCTGCTGTGGGCGGAGCGGAAGGAGAGCGGGGTAAATCCTCCAGTGAAACGAGCTCGTGGCCGCGCAGGACCAGGGACGGCGACGCTGTCTTCGCGGTTCTGGCTCAGGCCCAGGGGTTTTCCAGGATCAGAATCTGTTCCACCCACGAGGAAGGCAGCGCCAGCCCGCCAGCGCCGCGTGGACACAGGCTGCCCAAGGTGCGGTGCTCGTGGGGGCAGCTGCGCCACCCACCGGGAGAGGCGCCGCCCCAGAGGGTCACACCGACCCTCCCCGCGAAATCCTCCCCCTCCTCCCCCAGAAAAGGGCAGAGAGCGCCGCTGCGCCCCCTGAAAGCACACGAGGGGCCGACTCCCCCTGTCAGGGACCCCCACCCCCACCCGGCTCGCCATTCTCCGCCACATTTATGTGCTCCTCTTCAACAAAAAGGCCAAAGGACCCACACACAGCCTTGCCATTAAACCAACCCCCTTTACTGTTAAGGTTTTTTTAATGCTACACGCACAACCTCCATCCTCACTGTTACTATGACGGTGCAAGAGGAATAGCCACTGTGCACTCACGTTGCCTAGCAACGCCTCAGGCACTCTGCAGAGATGCCTCGAGAAGCAGAGCGCAGCACACACAGGTGCAGCCACCGGGGAGCGTGCCGGGCCCCTGGCTCAGCAGGGTTAACTGCAGCCCCATGAGCAGCCCTGCCCGCCTACCCCTGGACTGCGCAGTCGAGTGGAGGGAGACCCAGCCTTCTCCGGGACCCTCCATCGCATGAACGACTGCCTCTACCTTCTCCACCCCTACTCCAGGGAACCCAGCGACTCGAGATGGCCTCCCTCCACCAGAAACCGGGGCGTAAAGAAGACACCGTCAGGGCTTAGAGAAGCTTCGTACCAACTCAACCAACGGGGCTCAGAATTTCTACACAGGACCGTTATTTTACCACAGACTCAAATCCTTGGCACATTTGAGGAAGTGGTTATATATAGGGTGTCCCAAAAAAAGTCTGCACACACTCTGCGTAATTAAAAAGGCGGTGTTTATTAACATACATCTCATTTCCAAACTGGAGCTCTCCGCTGTTCAACTGTGCCTGCATTTTTGGGGACGCCCTGTACTATGTGACAGAAACAGTCCATTACAAGAAGCTGCGATTCGTGGCTGAGCAGATGCCGTGGGTTAGGCGCGGGGGCAGCGCCGTCAGCAGCACCTCTGGCTTGTCTGCAGCCCGCACGTTCACGAAGGACGCACTGAGCATGTGCAGGACACGCTGCTCATGAGGTCTTTTCAAGGCCAAAGTGAAAGAAATGACCGGGGAAAGCGAGACTTAGGGTGACAATGAAACATCTCCCACAGTCAAAAGCTTGTAAACCCGCTGCTCCCAGCACCACCTGTTTGCACAGATCACAGTGATGGGCGGCAGCACCCCACCCACCTGCAGCGCCCACTGCTCGGCGACGCAGCTGCACACCGCCGGGCGCAGGACTAGTCATTTCTAAGGGGAACTGAGCAGCACCTTCCGGGGCGGGCCCGGGGAGGAACTCACCCGCCTCTGTTGTGCCGCTGGCTGTGGGCAGAGATCCGATAAGGAAGCATCCGCTCCCCCAGGTTCTCCAAGTTCCTCACGATCGCCCCCCGGTCCATCAGGGCTTCTATCGTCCGCTTCAGCGCAGCAGCAGTCTCGGGCTGTTTTGTTTCATTTTGTTTTTAAAAAGAAGGAAAAAACACATCAGACTCAATGTAAGAACTGGAATGACCAAGTCTAGTCAGCTCTAATCAGAACAGCTCTGCTGGGAGAAACCTTTAGGTCGAAGCAACAGAAACGCTGGCTGAGACAGAGAGACAGACTGACATTCACTGTAAAGAAAGCGGGAGCTCACAGATGCGAAGGGAAAGCTGCAGCGGCCGCCTTGGAGTCCAGGGACCAGAGCAGCTCCGGGTCGGGAGGCAGGAGCTCACGGGGCTCTTCCGAGCGCCGTGGCCGGGGTGGAGCAGCGCCGGTCACCGTTGGGCCTGGGTCCCACGGCTCCAAACTCCAGCTCCAGGGAAGCGCATCCTCTTGGCAGGACACAGCCCATCCACCAAAACCACAGCCGCGGGAAGGAACGCTGGAGACCGCAACCCAAGGGGGAAGATGGAGACCCACCTCTGCCCCCCGGAGCGCACCTCTAAGAGAGGGGTGGGCACACACCCGGCAGGGCCAGCGGCAGGGCAGCGACACGGGCAGCGCTGGTGGGGAGAGCACGGCGGCTGGGAGGCGGGTCACTCCTGACAGCAGGAGATGCAGAGGGTGAGTGACCAGGCTCGCACGCAGGTGAGGGGCAGAGGGCGAGGCGCACGAGGAAGGAGCCAGGCGTTCCACGGACGGAGGGTTGAGAGCAAGATTACAGTGGGTACAAGTATATAAATAATAAATGCCCGTCACCAAAAACCTTCCCACGCCATAATCCCATCGTCCAGGGATCAAAGACTTTCTGCCTGGGATGAATCCCTTCCAGGTCTCTCTCTGCACAGGTGCACACAGGAATGTCTGGCAGATGCTGTACAGGTAGCCCCAGCTCATGGAAAATGGGTCGAGGAGGACAGGGGTGGCAAAGAGGGCACCAGAGGACGGAGGCGGAGAGGGTGTTGCTGTCACAGCCACAGGGAGCCCGAGGGCGCTGCGAGGACAGCAGCTGCGTGAGTCAGGAAATGCCGAGCCTGCGATGCCGCAGCACCTCGGGGTGTAGCCTGGGCTGCGAACAGGTGGGTCAGTTACACCCCAGGAACCCCGCTGTGGCTAGGCCTCCGACGCCCAGGAGCAGGGGGTCCCTGAGGAGGGGGCGGGAGGAGGAGAAAAGCTCAGCACAGAAGCTCGGAGCACAGACGTGGGGGGCTAGAGGACTCAGAGTCAGAGAGGCAAGTGGAAAAGGCCCGAAGGGCTAAAGGAAGACAGGCCTCGTCGCAGCAAGACAGGCAGCAGTGGCGACGAGGGAGAAGCCGCAGCACGGCGGCTGACGGTCGGTCACTTGGGAAGATGGGGCCAGCGGTCGGCTGAGCGGTCCCATGGTAGAGGGCTCACAGCATGGAAGCGCAGACCTGAGGGGCAGCTGAACGTGAGCCGAGTGTTACAAGAGAGGAGTCCTGGGCGAGTCAGCAGTGAGCGGATGAAATGGAAGGCGGAAGGGCTTTCAACGACGACAACCATGTGGCAGCTGTGTTTACTGTCCCTGCCACATGCCCCAACCGGCCCGGTGTTCTATTGTTACATATTTAATCTACACACACACACACACACACACACACGGGGGGGGGGGGGGGCGGGGGCTCTGAGCGATGCCTGCTTGGGGTCAGGGCAGCGGCCTGCAGGAGGGCCTGATGGAGGGCGGGAGCACAGTGCCGAGCAAAGTCGGGAGGAGGCCCGAGGACCCCGGGGAGGGAAGGGACACCCCTCCCAGGCACACCGAGGGGTGCAGAGAGGAACCTCGGAAAATGCACCTCCCGTGCTCAGTCGGCATTGAATGACAACTGCGGGCCATGTGAGCGCGTCCAGGAAGCCAAGGAAACGCACACGGCCACAGCCCTCCTCTCCGAGCACCGCTAACGTGTGCGCACCCGGTACTGGTGTGGGGTCAGTGTTTACTCCGCTCACACTGCGCCCCCGGGACTTTCACACGCCTACAGGAAGCTGTGTCCATACTGAACCAAACTTACGCGAAAACAAATTTCCTAAAAACAGTAAAAACACTCTCTTCACACGGACACTGACTGTGGAAGGTCTGTGGCTACTCCTGCGCCTGCGCACACACTTCCCTGTGGTGTAACTCCCTCACATCTCGCCACGCAGACATGCTCAGTGTGGCAGGGGCCTCACTGCTAACAGCAGTGCAATGTTTCATTTCACTAAAAATGCTATTTCTTAACCTGGAAGCGCATCGATTATCTTGTGATGAGGTGGGCGAACACTCTATCCAAATAGGAAATAAGAGTGACAAGAACAAAACAAACTGGTTCATTACTATCAGTCTTCTGATTAGCCACCCGAACCACACATTTTGGTTTTAGTCTGCGCTATTAAAAAGGAATGTATCTCATTACCTCGTCTTTTCAAATTCCAACTCAACTATTTATAGCATAAAATAAGGAAGAGCTTGTGAGATAAAATATTTTCTGTCTAAAAAAGGGGAAAGCTACCCAATAAGAATGTAACTTAGGAAAATATCAAGACACGTTTTGTTTGACTTTGGTATGTCAAGGTCAAACTGTAAACTACTTGAATAGACACACTCATTTCACTGTCGCTTCAAATGACCCGAAAGTTTAAAAAGGAAGATGAAGGTGGGGTAAGAAGACCTCTTGCCATTAGGGACTCAGCTTCTTCCATGTACCTGACCTCGTCACTGTAAAGGTGGGGTCAGCAAGCCAGAGCCGCGGCCAAGTGCGGCTCACACCTGTCTGCAGATAGAGCCTTACGGGAGGGGAGCTCCGTGCAGGCAGCCCCACGGCCATGAGCCCACTTACAAGTCCGGAGACCACGTGGCCAACAGAGCTTCTCCTGGCTACCACCTGGCCAGCTTCTGCTCTGCACTGCAATGGCTGGAGGGGAGCTGGCCAGACCTCCGTCCACGCCATCTAAATACACCCGAGTAGCACCATGGCCTGGGCCACTGAGTCACAGACAGTCAACTCCCCACGGGATGGGTCCCCAGGCAGAACGCAGGGCACCAACCTAGCGAACCCCAGCTGACTGTTCATATCTCCACAGCATTCAGAAGGGGGTCTACAAGCTCACCAGTCCGCCCAACAAGCTCGTGATCCAACCAATCCAGGCCGCCATCTGCACTTTCCTCACTGAAGTAAATCTTTAGCCCTAGCCAGTCTGGCTCAGTGGATAGAGCATCGGCACATGGATTGAAGGGTCCTGGTTTGATTCCCATCAAGGGCGCGTACCTCGGTTGCAGGCTCAATCCCCAACCCCTGTCAGGACACGTGCGGGAGGCAACCAATCAATGTGTCCCTCACACTCTCTCACATCGATGTTTCTCTGTGTCCCTCCCCCTCCCACTCTCCCTAAAAATCAATGTTAAAACGAATATCCTCAGGGGAGGATTAACAAAAAAAGAAAATTCATCCTACACAAAACTAAAACCAATTTTTGATCTTATTCATTACTGAAACTACTGGTATTCGGTCTACAAAAGAAGACTGGGAGGAAACCCAGTAGCTAACTTCAACTACCTGCAGGGTTACTATGCAAAAAAGTATCGTGTTGGCTCCCAAGGGTTAAAGGGGAATCAAAGGGTCGAACCACAGAGACACGAGCCTTCCTATAACGAGACCACTAGGCCATCTCTTCATTGGGCAGGAGGTGGGCCCTGCTGGCTTCTACCTGAAGCCCCTGCCAAGACTAACTTGCAGGACTGCCCTGCCACACTCATCCTCCCGAAGTCGTTTTGAAATGAAACTGGCTTTTTAATTACAAACTGCACGGCAGTGAGGAGCGCATGCCGACAAGTTTGGGGGGAGGGGGATGCTATAGGAGAGGAGGCGGCCCCTCCTGACACGGCCAATGGCAGCGCGAGTGACGACGGATGTCTCTCAAGAGCAGAGCCAAGGCTGCGGCACGAGGCCAGGGCAGGCCTGAAACCATCACCGGGAGGAATCCTTTCTTCAGGCTCCACCGAAGGTTCACCCGGAAACACGCCTCTCAACGTGCTTCCTCGGGACAAGGCCTTCCCAGCTGCTCACTGTGGGACCCACCGCCACAGGGTAGCCGTGGGGCCACGAAACCAGTCCCTGCTGTTAAGAACGTGTGACGCCGCCATGAGAGCAGAGCAGTCCGTCAGCAGGAAAAGGCGGCTCAGCAGGCGCCGCTGGAGCCCGAGGCAGCCCTGCTCCCGGGACTCAGGGGAGCCCTGTCCCGACGGGGGTGAGGGACCACGGACCAGCCCGACCCGAGACCCTGATGGTGGGCACCCCCCGCTCGGGGAGGTGCAGGGGTCTGCTAGGGCCGGGCTAACTCCGCGACTAAGGACGGGAAGGAGATCGGATGGAAGTTGTTTGGGGTGGAGTCAGCAGGGGCGCTCGCTGTGCCCTGTATAAGGAGAAGCCATGGGTTTTTCTGCTCAAGGCAATATTTTGACTAGAACATTACAATTTCAGGTTCTTCACTCACCTACACTGGTAAAAACGTACGCTTTCTAGAGGGCAATTTACCAGTAAAGATTAGTTTAAAATGCACCTTCAATTCCAGTCACTCCCCGGAATGTACTCTGAATGCAGTCACCTCCCCGGCACAGGATTTAACTATGGAAACATTCACCGCAATGTTACTAGGACAGTGAATAAATGGAAACACAGTTAGTTGCTCATTAACAGAAGACGGTTCAATGCATTATTTTCACTGACTGGACCAGTCTTATGCAGCCACTAAAACACAGGGCGTTGAGCCTTGAATACTGACATGAAAATACTTCAATAATAAAGAAATCAGCATGTGGAGTCAACCTACAGCTCTTTTCCAAAGAAAAAAGTTAATTACGTGCACACACCAAAACAAAGTCTAGATGAATATACAGCAAAACGTTATCAGCTTTCTCTAGGTAATAAGGTAAGTATTCTTTTTTAACACTTTACCTGATTTGTTTTGCAACGAGCAATGAGAAGGCGCTTTAGAAACACCCTTGCTATAGGGCAGATTGAGTCTTGCTTTAAGGAGGACTGCCCCCCCGCCCCGCCACCCCCCACCCCCCTCTATGCCAACTGCTCTTACAACAGATGCGGTAACGTGAACTGTGTTAGGGCCCGGATCTCCGCTCGGCGTGGCGCACCCCCTCGCTGGCTGTGCCCACTGAGCCTCATGGCCGAGCTTCTGGCATCAGGAGCTGCCCCGCGGCGGCCCCATCTCTCGGGAATTGGGGAAACGGGCGTCTGTGAGTCAGGGCTGGACGCCCCTGCCCTGGAGTCAGGCAGGCCAGCGGAACAGGGTGAGGAGGAAGTGAGAGGGACTTGCTCATTCAAAGGCCACGTGGCCAAGACTGAACGTCTGGAGGCCTCAGACACCTGACCTTAAAATGTGCTCTTCGAGGGCAGTGATGGAAATCAGGAGCCCAGAGCAGAATGGGAGGAGAGTCCCGAGGGGCAGGAGCCCGTGGTTGTGAGCACAGATCAACGCCATGACCGCGGCACAGCCCATGCCCGCCGGCTGAGGGTGCAGGCCAAAGGCAGCAGACGGCCGACCATGGCTCCCGCTGCAAGGCAGGCGACGCCTGAAGAGCACGAGCGGACTTGCCGACTCTCCAGCGCAGGGGCACCCGAGGGCCATGGCCCCACGAGCTCAGACAGTGACGCTTGCACTACACCAAAGGCTAGCAGCAAAGAGACTTCCAGAACTAGCCCTGAGCAGGAAGGAAGTCCTGACTGCGTTTGTATGAAGCCACCAGCGGCCAGTTACTATGCATCTAGATTACCAGCCCTCTGTGTAGGGCGATCATACTTAATCCACCTGTGTCTGAGGGCTCCAGCTTAGGAATGTCATTGGAGGTCGTTTTGGTCACATCTGGGGGCCGGTTCCTCTCATGACTTGGCAAGTCCGAGGACAAAGGTGGCATCGCCAAGGCCTTCCTCCAGCACACACCGAATCATCGAAGCTGCAAAATCAGGTGTCTGCGTCTCAACCTCAGAGATTCCTACTCAGTTGGCCTGGATTTAAAAAATCTTGGGAAACAGGATTGTTTCAAGCGCCCAGGTGCACACAAAGGTGAGAACCACATCCCGGAAGGAAGGTGCTTGGCTTCGCATCACCCCAAAGGTAATGAGTATAAAGGATTTTCAGCAACAATCTCCGCTGGCTCTAATTTAAGGTCATAAAGCTCCCCTTTGCTCACAGAACGAAGAGCCCTCCCTTGAATGTGAAAGTGAAATGACAACCCCAACAGGTGACTGCTTGCTCATACCACTTCCAGAGCAGGCAACGGCAGACCCAAGGTGCCCGTGCTGCCTCCTCGGAAGACATTCCAAAACCCACAATCTGTTCCTGGGAGATTTCCATTCCTACCCTCCCCACCCCCTCCAGATGCGCATACAGATGAATACAAGGAGATGGGAACAGAAAGATTGGCAGGAGGCCTGTTACTATGGCAGCGAGTAAATGAAATGCCAAAGCTCATGAAACTGATAGGGAGAGCAGGGATCAGGTGGCCATCCTAGCCACCTGTCTTGCTGACGGCTCTCCTTCGTGCACAATTCAGTCCCCTGCCTTCGCCTGATGCTTCAACCTCCTCGGAGAGGGAAGAGGACACACGGAGTGAGTGACAGGGAGACCAGGGAAGGATCTGACTCTCTGATGACCAAAGGGTGATGAGAAAATTCTACTCAGATCTGGGGAGGCTTCTAAACGCCTGTGGACGGGATTGGCGAAAATATCAGTTAGCTGACTCATCTAAAAGGGCACCGACAGAATCAGAAACGTGGGCTTTGAGGAGTCGGACTGGCATGCGAGCTGCACAACAGACCAAAGGTGTGTCCACTGGCTGGGCCAAATCTTCATTCAGTGGTGGAGGAGGCACGGAAGGTGCTGCGCTGCTCTGAAGAGCAGGGAGGAGGAGGTATAAAAGCAGAGGTTACAGGCACCCACCACCCTTCCAGATGCAGCCCCTTCCTAGTGTCCCCTCCTCTGCAACCCCAATGGATCCCTTCCATTCCGCACGACCTGCAGTGTGACTGCTTAGAGCACACCTCCTTCCCCCACCAGGCCCCTCCAGGCTGCATGCACCTCACCTCACCACAGGCTGAGACGCAAAGGCAGACAAGCACCATAAATGTCTGATGGAGACATAAGCCGACGAGGAAAGGGAGAAGGGAGAGGTGAGAGCTCTAACTGTACTTCACTCAACCAGCAAGGAAGACAGGATGAAGCCAAGTCATGAGGTCTGAGGACAAACAAGAACTGTTGCAGAGGAAAACAGCAGCATCTGGGGGTGGGTGGGAGAGAGGCAGAGATGCATATAGCAGCTAAAGCACAGCCTTTTCATCGAAACCAGCTGCAAGCTAAGGAACCAGGAGTAAACAGGTGAAAGACAGAAACAGAAAAAAAAAGACATGGTGGAGACTCATAAAGGTGCCTCCAAACATCTAAATCAAGACTCTTGGGCCAGAATAAAAAAATAAAAACAAAACAGTGGACGTTCACCTTCTAGAGTGTGCAGGGAATATCACAACAATAAACCCGGACTGTGGAAGCTATGACAACTTCTGGAACCGGAGTCTGCAAGCGCCACGCAGAGACACGAGGCCTTCACGGAGAATCCACCACTGGCGATGACAATGAGCCCTCAAAGCAGAACTGGGAGGAAAGTCAGGGTGTGGCCGCCTCCTTCTGCCCGATCTGTTTCTCCTCCCCACAGTCTCTAAGAGCAACGACATCACCTGGAGTCTACATTCAACTTGGAGGCCACATGCAAAAGGGGATTATCAACTGCCTCAAAATTATCCCAAAAAAACTTAAAAAATCAGTTTTGCACCATCGTAGTAATAACTTAAGCAAGAATTACCAATGGATGCTGAAGGCAGGGATTCAAGTTTAATGAAGAACAAGTCACTTACAGTCTCCAATGATCTCCCCACAAATTACTTATTACCAAAAGGCAAGAGTAGGTTGACAGCAGACAACCGGGCAGACACCATCTAAACCAGCGGTTGCCAACCGGGGGTCTGTGAAACACTGGTGGCCCATGAGGTCTGAAAGGTTGGCGATGCTGATCTAAACCACGTATCCAACCTGCTGTCAACCGTCCCCCGACGGGAAGCAGCGAGGATGTAGTGCTTCTGTTGTCTTCCTGCCCAAATCCAGTGACTTTAATCGTGAGGAAGCGAACAGATCCCACCTGAGGGGGGCAGTCGCAGAATGACTGTCCTCCAAACGTCAAACACCTCCTTCCCTGAAAGGTCAAGAAACTGACCCAGGCTACAGGAGACAGGTGCAAACACTAAATGCAATGGACTGGCCTCTGAAACAACAACAACAAAACTTTGCTATAAAAGGACATAATTGAAAAAGCAACGTTTGAATACATTTTAAAAGTGTACCACTATTACTCTCCAGATTTGGGTAATTGTATAGCATTTAGATGAGTGACTGTCCTTATCTTAGGAAATCCGCCCCCATGTACTGAGTCGGGGGAGGGGAATGATGTTTGCACCTTAGGCTCACACCGTTCAGAAACGTGTGTGATGAGAGAAAATGCCAGAGCTAATGTGGTCAAACATTAAATCAGCTACTGGCGAACCTCGATGACGATTCCTGGCTTCTTCACACTATTCTCACAACTTTCCTACACCTTGAAATAATTTCAAAACTAGAAGTCAAGAGCACGATGGATATTTTTATTTCCTCACTGAGCTGCATGTACCTCAGTTCTCGAGTCAGTGCCTGTGAGCCCGCGTTCACACAGGTCAGCGGCAGCGGGCCCTCACTGGAGCCAGGCAGGGCCAAGGAGAGGAGCAGTGTACAAACCCCACTCTGAGACCACACACTGCAAACTGACACATGTTCACACTGAAAACACTCAGCCACATAAATGTCAATTTTTCATTTTATTCAAAGTTGGTACATAAGTGCTAACATTTCCATAAAATAATTACTATACTTCAGTTACAGGACAAAAATACCACAGAAAGGAATATACTTTGCAAGAAATGTAGTTCATCTTAAGTTTCCAAATACTTTTGAAGGCGAACGCAGCAGCTGGCAAAATGACACACAGTACACAGAGAACAGTGTATTCTACAGTCAGGGATGAGAACTGACAGCTCTTTAGCAGATCTGTTTTTTTTCTTTTTTTAAACAATAACACTTTTAAAAACACATGAAACCAAGATCATACATGTCTACAATTTTATAAATCAGATTGTATACAGTAGGCTAAAATAGTCAAGCTAGAACTGTCATGTATGGTTAACAATCCTAAATCTACAATCTCAATTGTATTCCTTTCAATATGTAAATAACCTGGTTTAATCAAATTCTACTTTCTGCTTGTAACTAAAACATTGTATGAGAAGGACCCAACTAGTTATAAACCTTTAAAAAACAAAAGCTGTAGACAATGAAAGGTACACTGGAAATCTATTTACAATTCAAAAAACTCACCAATAATTCAGCACATTCATTTATGATTCCATTTGGTCTACAATGAATAAGTGATGAGTTGATACATGTACACAATACACACTACACACCTCAGTGCGCAGGCGGGTCTCTCAACAGGAGTCTGAAGGAAGCATGAAGGCAGGACACTGGGAAGACATTTTCTAAAAACGTGTTAATACTTACATATCCAAGTCATTAGACAAAGCCGCAGTGCTCCGCTGACACTGGCTTGAGAGTGAAGAAATGGAGGAAGCATCTCACTGGACACTAAACAGGAGTTGGTTTCTTCTTGAAGAAGACTACTGACCTTTGCACAGCAACTGTGTTTGAAATCCACCTCATCAAACAAACAAAAAGCACTGAGAAGCCAACACGGTTCATGTGATTGCCAACCTGTGTCTGGGCAACAGAAAACAGGATGTCCAAGCAAAGAATGGCAAATCCCGCTCTATTTCTGAACTCTGTTGGCAATCCACACACGGAAGCAGTACTGGTGGGGAAGCAGGGAACGATTCCATACCATCATCTAACGTAACATGTCATTATTAAAAAAAATAAAGCTTTTGTATTGTAATAACCCCACAGAAAAATCCATGAGCAAAAGACTTGTTGATCTGTTTGCCACTCAAAAGTTAGAGATCTCACAGTGAAATCAGGAGTTTCTATTATACATATTTACACAGCGAGGCCTCCTTCACCTAGACTAATTAAAGCAATCTTCATGGAATTATAAACAAAAGATATTCTGACAAAAGAATCTTGCACAGCATTAAGTTCTCACACACACCTGCATTTAGAAGCAACATGTAATGTGCAGAGCACATACTACAAGAGACGACCAGGGCCTAGCTGCCTTGCCTGACCACCAGCTGCCGGCCAAGGTGCTCCTCAGACCTGTCCTCTGTCCTGCCTTTCTGGCGCTCCCCTCTCTCAGCCCGAAGCCTGAGGCTTTACCTTCTAGACCAGGGGTCCTCAAACTTTTAAACAGGGGGCCAGTTCACTGTCCCTCAGACCGTTGGAGGGCCGGATTATAGTTTTAAAAAAAAACTATGAACAAATTCCTATGCACACTGCACATATCTTATTTTGAAGTAAAAAAACAAAACGGGAACAAATACAATATTTGTATTTGCATGTGGCCCGCGGGCCGTAGTTTGAGGACCCCTGTTCTAGATAAAGTGGAGGGACGCCCACTACTTCCTGCGGGAGGAGAATCTCTCCCTCCAGGTGTCAGGTGAACCCTCCTAGCACCTGTTGCATTAGTGTACCCAGCTTCAATCCCATTCCAGGGTATCAGAGTTCACCAAGTCTTTCTCTAAGAAGACAAACATACAAAACAGAGTGGGAGCAATGGTAGTTACTTCTCCCCATTCTGAGTTTTATCTTTTGACACGTAGGCAAAACCAAAGACAAAGATATCCTTGTTCATTCTTTTTACAAAAAGTATTTTTATTGACTTCAGAGATAGAGAGGGAGAGAGGGAGGGAGGGAGGGAGGGAGGGAGGGAGGGAGGGAGGGAGAGAGAGAGAGAGAGAGAGAGAGAGAGAGAGAGAAAGAGAGAGAGAGAGAGAGAAACAATGATGAGAGAATCATGGACTGGCTGCCTCCTGCACACCCTACACTGGGGCTGGAGCCCACAACCCAGGCATGTGCCCTTCCCCGGGAATCAAACTGTGACCTCCTGTTTCATAGGTCGACCCTCAACCACTGAGCCACGCCAGCCGGGCTCCTTATTCATTCTTGATAAACAGGAACTATTCAGGTAGAGAAAGTCAGGGTAAGGTAAGGACAATGCCAAGCAGAACCAAACACACCGTTTTCTTCTTTTGCTCACTCATTCACTGACTGCATTAATCTGGTCTTGAAGCAGGGAATGGGACAGGCAAAAGAACCCTGCAGATCCTCACAGCCTCCGTGAAAAGCAAGGAGCGCATCTGGGAGCTCTCAGAATTAGTTTGGTGCTAGAACATCTGGGTGAAATTCTGCTATTAACATGAAGTGCCATCAAGCAGAGCGAAAGTCAAGGTAACGTCACCCCTTCCACACAAACCTACAGAAAGATGAAAGGCAAGTGGGAGTTGCCCTGCTAAACTAGGGAATTTCTCCACATTTTCAGGGCAGTGTTCATGGGAGATTAAATATCCTTAAGCTTTAAGATCAAAACAAATAAACCATCCAACCTCCAATAGCTCTACAGCACAAGTTTGTCAAGCCGTTCCACCCACCAAAAACCAAGTCTGTCCTTGCTTCTTTGCTTCCAGATTGTGGGAAAGAGCCCACAGACCCCACTGTAGCTGGTGATCCTCCAATAAAACTGTAGCATTACTGACATCTGTATGCTCTCCCTCCACCAAATACAAACCTCCTCAGGCGATCACACTGGGCTGCTTCTCCTTTGGAAGCCACACGTCATTGTCGAGGGCTGTCAATACTGTGGTCCCATCCTAACCCCACACCCTGGCGGGTTCTATGGCTGGCACTTGTGGGATACTGAGTACCGTTACTCTTGTGCTTTCTACATGTGGAGACACACGTGTGGACAGGATTTTGTGCTTTCTATGGGTCTCTGCCCTTTTCCCTATCATGGAATGTGAGCTGCTGTCACATACAGGTTCTCAGATACATCTATCAAACCTATACTGGATAATGATAAAGTTAAGATATACTCACAAAATTAATATAAGAACCTTACTTTTTAATTAAGGAAATAAACATGTGCAATAAATAACATTTAAGCTGCAACACCAATTGGAGCTACCTGGTTTCCTTGAACCTAAATAAAGGCTGCATATAAGGTACGTAAATATAAATGTACTTTTTTTTACTTCCCTCACTAAAGCTGTAACAAAATTTAAAAAGAGAAACTAACCCATTTCAATCAGGAAAAGGAAAGGTGTAAACTGGCAGTCAGCACTGGCAACCACAGGCACTAGTCACAACACAAAGCTCAGAAGCAGATTCGATTCCAGACGCACTATAGACTGGCCTTTGACAACTTGGGATTTCAGTAACAGCAATGAGTTTAATTTGTTTCCCACTATTATAACAAAGAAGTGAGTTATTAAAAACATCCCATTTAAAGAAGTCTAGGCTACACTGATACTGAAGAATTATCCAGACTAGTTAGCCCAGAGGCCATTCACAAAAAGGAAACATTCCTTTCTCCACAGCACGAGGGCAACAAGGTGAATTCACCGAGATAAGTCAGTCTCCAATAAGGCTGTGGTTATCTACTATCAACTTGTGCTATTGCCAAAGTCACTGAAATATGTATTTCCCTTATTTACAGAGTTCTCTGACTGCAAAATGTCTTGAACTAGGGGCGGGGGGTGGGGGAGGGCGGTCATGGCAACAGTTACAGCGCTTTTCTGAGGAGAGCAGAGCCACCGCCAAGCCACTAGACGAAGCTGAGGCCATGGCGCTCTGCCTTGACTTGCTCTTCAGTTGCGTTATTTACTCCAGCATCTTCCTTCAAACACACTGTACATCCCGGTAACCACAACAGACTGCAAAAGTCCTTACAGAGTGAGGCTCATGGGTAAGTCAACAGCTTCTTAGAAAGTCATGTGCGTGACATGAGTAATGATACAGATACACCACGCTGTTTACTTCCGAATCAGACTACATGCCAATGGTTAAGGCTGTCAGTTACCACATAAATGGAATGTCTAACCCCAAGCAGAAAACTCAATCTATCCTTCATAAAGGATTTGAGATGGAAACAAAAACACAGATGACACAACATGCCTTTCGAAGTCAATGAGCAGTTGAAAGCCTTGTTCCCAGCTGTGGAGGGAGAAGCTTAAATAAAACATGTATACGAGGAGTAAGTGAACAGAGTGTGGGCACAGCACTGGCCACGCCTGTGAGTTATTTGGGGCCTTAGCTAAATGCTGTTCTAGGAGTAAAGGTAGCCGAGTCAGGCCAACAGCACGCCGATGAAGAGACGGGACTTTAATGGAGGAAAAGGGGTTGAGTCAAAAGTCTAACCAAGTGTAGGAACCAAGATTACTTCTCATGTAGTCCAACTTCATACCTAACTAGTACAAAGGGGTTTCTCTAGATGCCAACTGACTACTCCAACTTTTTACCTTAATTAGTGTAACAAGGTTTTTTGACATCAAAACACCATTCCTCTCGGCACTGTGGCACAGTCTTTTCAAAAGGTCTCATACATTAATTACTGCTGTCTCCCTAATTTTTAAAAGTTTTGAGAATAAAATACTGAATTAGGGCTTTTCTTATTAGTGAACACACACTCTGAGAAAATCATTCTTAAGAATTAACAGTTTAACCTAATAGAAATGTGGTATTTTTTAGACACATCTATAGCTAATGGATCATTATTTGGATACAAGTGTTCACACTGGTGCGAGAGCAGCGCTTCTGCACACCATAGCGATTAGCTGGAAATGCGCTAAGGGGACAAAAGGCCGAGCCCAGGGGAAGAATGAAAGCAGTCTGAAGGGAGAGACTCGGGGAGCAGACAGTCTCTCTGGATGGCAGGTGGCTATTCTCACGGACACACACACCCTCACTAGTCAAGTCTTCAACACTGAAATGAAGCATTTAACATTCGGCTAATAAGAAACCTTATGAATACTGAAGCCTAAAACCATTCAAATATTAGTCATTTTAACCTCAAATATGTTCATAAATTCCTACTTCACAATATCAAACATCAAACCAGGGTTTAACAGGCTGCATCTTATTCACTGATGCCCTAACCTATATGGGGGGGGGGGGGGGGGTTAAACCAGCTGAGAGTCAAGATGCTGAGAATTCCAGGAATGTGATTCTACACACTTTTAAGCTCATGTCTGTCCTTTCCCAACTTGTTAACGCTGCGTCTCCCAGGAGCTTCTCCGCATCGCACTAAACAGTGTTCCTGTTCCTAGGAAGCCTGTCTGCAAGTCTCTGCAGCCACATGACGGAACCGGAAGGGTCTGTATACGTCCCTCAACCCAAGCCTGGGCACGGGGAGACGCCGCTGCCTGGCGCCCAGGTGGTCCTTTCCCGTCGCAGCATCTCAGATGGAAACGCACAGAGGAGTGAAGGACAAGGAAAGCAGTGAGCGGACATGCCCAGTGGGAACACTGATGGCCTGATCTTCCAATGGCTGGTAATATGGCCACTCTATAGGGTGGTAAGGAATGCCACTAACCCATCGCCTACATTAAATGTTATTCGGGGGGAGGGGGGGATCCCCACGCCCAGAATAGGGAGAGGGCACTGGAGTGCCTGAGAACAGCGCAGACTTGACACCCACAGCCCAGAACACACTCAGCCTCAGGTTAGAGCGCCGTTAACCTTTCCACTCAGTCCTCAAAATGTGGATTTCACAAAGTGGTGGGTCCCTGCTCATTACGGGAGGTGCCATCTCTAAAAGCTATGGCTACTGTGACCCTCTCACAGCCAGTGAACAGGAAGTGCTGGGAGGTCGGGTCTGTGGGATCTGGCCCAGGACACAGCCCGCTGACCCACTGGGTGCCTCTCTAACTTAGAGACGGCGGGACAACCTCACAGGAAAGAAGAGCCGGAAATGGGCTCAGGTGTTTCAAGAGCTGCTGGCTCCCTTGGGTGGCAGGACAAAACGCTCTTAGATGAACAGAGGAATCAGAGGTCCCACAACAGAGCCACGAATTATTCTGCCAACCAGAGTAATACGCTCTCTCATCAGACCTTGAGACGAAGAGGCCCAAAGGACAAATCTAAGGACTGGGGCTACCATTCACCGCAGGTCAGACTGGATCTTCTCCCCTGTGAAGACCAGTGTCCTCACCTCATTTTGACTCTCAGCTATTTTAGTCACTATTCCTCTTGGTCAATTCTGAACCTTAGCATGAACCAATATAAAAATATATACATGTCTATAGAGAGAGATCAATACCATTTAGGACTCATTTCATTAGCGTGAAGAATGAACATTTTTGCTAGCTTAAGACAGACCACGTATCATTCCATGAACAATCATTCTAATGACCTTAGACTGAAAAATGAACCCCTGAAATGAAGCTGCCCTCAGCAATCCACGTCCTTTCAAGCATGTTATCTACTGCTGGGAAGCAACAAGGACAAGCTTCAGGGACTTCAGTCTAAACAAAGTGATGTTTACACGGCAAAGAATAAACAGCCTAATGGATATGCTAATAGTCATTCCTTATTTACAGGCTTTAGTACTCTAAACTTGACCTATTGCTATATACACACGAACAGACACAAGATGATGCATTTCACTATTATACTAAGACAACAGCAGAGAAGGCAGGGGGACCCTAATACTCCAAAAGTGAGGACACAACATAAAATAAAGGGGGAGTCTACATAAACACCACCTCCTCATTTGTGCTGTAAGTACAAAGGGTAAGAAGGCTACCCAGCCAGTATGGCGATCCTCACTGCTGTGACCAACCAGCAATGTCATCAAAGAAAATGCTAATTCCTCCAACTGAATGGCATTTTGAAAAATCGGAGAGCCTGCTATTTCCCAAATGCGGAAGGTTATCTCAGAGGAGGAACATTCTTTGAGAAAAGGACGAACCATGAACAAACCATGAGTCCAGAGTGGACACCTGGTTGTCTGTTCTTCCCAGTGGAGTTTGTAATAACCTTGGACGTGTCACAGCCTCAGCCTCCAGACAAGAAAAGGATGGTCCCTATTTATTTGGCCCCCAACTTATAAACCTTAAGAGTGAAATTGAGAAAAAATTCTACAAGGCACTGTAAGCTCTCAACAACCATGCTATTCACATAAGAAGTGTTTTCTCGGCGACAGCCTCAGTCCATCAGAAAGCCTCCTGCTGGTGGGAAGACATTAAGCTCCCCGATCATTTCTAAATCAACTTTGGACTAATCAAGTCCATCATTAATGAAACTGATTTATAGAATACAAAATAGTTAATGTCATTAGGACTGAGTTTTGATTCAAAACCTACAAAAGTACCTAAAAAAGTAATAATTTTGCCTGAATATAAGCTTAATAAAATCATGCGATTTAAAAAGTATCAGAGTACAGAAAAGTCAAAGAAAGTAGATACACAGGCAGTGTCCTTCATCTGTCATGGAGTTTGGGAGGGGATGGTGCTGCACAGACACCGAACTCCAGAATCTGCGGAGCTTCCCTCTACCACCTTCTGTGCACCTTGCCCTCGTGAGGGGGCATCAGCCCGTGAACGCCGAATCCCATCTATGGAGGTTGCAACTGTGAACCAAGCCATGTCAAGATAAAGGGTCCTATGATCACACAGGTCCTGTAACCCTCCGGGAGGCACGCTACTGAACCAGGAGCTCCTGCTCACAGCACCTCTCACACGTGCTGTCCATTCTGTAAGGGCGATACTGACAATCTCCCCACGGCCAAACATGCACCAAGTGCCCCTTACTCATGGCCAGTTTGCATTCAAACATCTTCATGCTCTAAGTCACTTAACTTTTTAAGCAAAAATGAATAGGCCGGGTTTGGATGGTCTTTTGAAAAGGTGTAGCAAGAAAAACACTGATCAAGAATAAATATACTCTCAGAATTAAATTTTCCCTCTAAAGCCTAAACAACCTCCATATAGCGTGATCTGATCAAGCAGGGCAACCTAGCACTAAGGCAGTGTCAATTTTTTTTCAATTTCTGAACATATCTTCCAACTGGATCTACTTGGGAAGCCATCTGGCTACGCAAGAGCGTCGCCAAATGCCAAGCACGTGCCTAGGGAGTTAGTGGAGTACAAGCAATCGCCTGCTCAGCGGAAGCTGGTCCGACACTGCTTAGGGGCTGCAAAACTCCCAAACAATATGAACAACCTTAATTTGGCCAATGAATGTGGAGGTCATCAGCAATGTTACTTCATCTTCCCCCCATAACCACTTAAAAATACAGTAATGGCATATAACTTTATAAAGACAGACTTGGTGGTCATTTGAGTATGGTTCACTAAAATTCAAAGTGGGGGGAAAAGGAACTGAACAAACTTTCCCCCAACACTGCATATACTGGTGGTACAAGAATAGCTACAGAAAGATGGTCTTCCTTTCTTTTGGCAATCAGAATCCACAGGCTCATGCTAACCAAATGAACCCGGCAACTAACTAACTTGTCCTGGAACAAGTACCTCACTAGCACATAAGTTAGATTTTCAGTACAGAATTGATTATACAATCTCTACAAGTGCAAATTTTTTTTTTAAAATGGTAGGAGGGATTACAGAGGCAGGAAAAAGCTCTGAAATGAGCAAGTCTTCTACTTCAGGCTAAAATCTACCAGGACCTGGCAGTGCAGACAGTTCACTTTCTCCTGACAGCTTATATCTGCTCTACGTGTTCTGTGAGAATAATTGGTCTTACTTTGGTATGAAAAATTTTAAACCACATTTGCACAATTCAGTCTATTAAACAAGCTTTGCTTCATTTACATTGAAAGTTTACTTTCAGCCGTCTCTGGGAAAATAAAGTCTTGCAAATAGATGATGTTCTGCTGAGTAAAATTTGGCTAAAACCTACAGCGTAAACAATGCCTGAAAGATGCAACAGTTATGTAAGTTTTTTTTTTCCAAAGACCAGTATTTTCTTAAGTTACTGTCTCACCATATCCTTAAAAGTTCATAAGGAAAAATAAACAAACATGAAAATTCCAAGTGAACACACCGCAAAAAGTCCAATGTCTAGTATTAGTTTAACATGTGGAGGCTCTTCCAGCATCTGTAAACAGACCGCCTCCTCCTCCATCAGGTCTCTGAGACTCCTCTTGCTGAGGCTCTGACTTTTAAAGCCACAGAACCAATCTATTAACTTGCAGCAGCGGCCTCCATCCTCTGCTTCTTTCTTTCTCTCTTTTTCACCCATGAGTGCTGCTTGCCCATTGGAATAAGCGTCTACCGGTGTTTCTGCCTCTGAATGACCTAAGGAAGCCGCAGGGTTGCCCTCCTCCCTGCAGGTCCCCAAGAGGTTAACATCTTCAGGCTGAAGGCCCTTAATGCTGTCTTCAGACTTCCCATTGGGAATAATGTGGTTGATGGGCTCACTGTTCTCACTGCATCTCAGGATGCTCTTCTCCTGCATTTTGTATGGTTCGTCTTTCGGGGAGCAGCTCTCCTCCACCACCACGCTCTTCTTAGACCAAAAGGTGGTGGTACGGATTTGTTCCTTCGTGGGGGGTGCCGTGAGGAGGCTAACAATTACAGTAATGAGTCCAGTGACCCAAAACAACGCGGTGGCCACGTACATGTAATGAATGTCTTTGATGAAGCCAGGCCTGTTATCGGGCTGGTCACATTCCGGGGCCCGGTAGGTGAAGGCTAGTATTAAGCGCACTGCTCCGAGAACAAAGCCAGCCACTCCACCATAGAAAGCCCCTTGCTCATTGCAGCGCTTCCAGAAAATTGCCAGAAGGAACAGGGCCGCCACGGGGGGCGTCAGGTAATCTGCCACCTCCTGAATGTAAAGGTACATCTGGCCTCCTTGCATCTCCACGATGATTGGCACCCACGCGATGCTGATCACCACCATGAAAGCCACAAATACCCTCCCCACGATCATGAGTTCCCGGGAGCTGGCGTTCTTTCGGATGAGTTTGTACACATCCAGGGTGAATATGGTGCTGGCGCTGTTAAAGATCGAGTCCAAGTCACTCATCAGAGCCGCGATCATCACCGCCATCATCAGGCCCCGGAGGCCCACGGGGACCAGCTTCATGACCAGGCGCGGGTACGCGATGTTAGAGCACCCGGCTCTGCTGCCGCACACCTGCATGCAGTGCTCCGGGTTGATGCAAGCTATGTCATCCGCAAACAGTATCCTGGAGATCATGCCTGGGACCACAATGATGAACATGGGCAGAAGCTTCAAGAAGCCAGCCATCAGAGTGGAGCCTTTGGCGTGCGAAATGTTTTTAGCTGCCAGTACCCTCTGCACGATGACCTGGTCGGCGCACCAGTACCACACGGAGGCTGGGGTCTGCCCGAGAAGGAATCCAGGCCAAGGCACATCTTCATCTGTCGCACTCCGCAACATTTTCAGTGCATTTTTCTTAGGGTGGACTTTACAAGAATTGGTGTTGGAAAGGTTGTATGTCAACAAGATGGAAGTGACATTGGGTGAGGCCAACATGTACCTTCTCTTAACTTCCTCAAACCCGCCAACCTCCATCATGCTAAAAACCATAAGCGTGAGGGCCCCAACGATCATGAGCAGTGCCTGGAGAGTGTCTGTGTAGATCACCGCAACAAGGCCTCCGGTGACAGTCAGCAAGGCAGTCATGCCAATGAGCAGGATGACAGACACATACAGGTTCCAACCCAAAGACTCTTGGATAAAGAGGGCGCCTGAATACAGATCCACTGAGAGCTTGGTGAAGATATAGAGAATCAGAGACAAGGCTGCAAAATAGACCTGAATCCTATGGCCACCAAAGCGCTTGGACAAGTACTCAGGCATGGTGTACACCCCCGACCGGATGTAAATCGGGACGAAAACCCATCCCAGAAGCTGCAGCAGCAGTAAGGCATTGAACTCCCACGCACCGACTGCAAATCCACTGGCCGCTCCAGATCCCGCCAGCCCAATGAAGTGCTCACTCCCAATGTTGCTCACAAACAGAGAGGCCCCAATCGCTACCCAGGTCATCGAGCGCCCGGCCAGGAAGTATCCGCTCACGGTGCTCCTGTTAGACTTCCACATGGCAAAGAAGCCAATGCCCAGGACCAGGACAAAGTAGAGGGCCACCACGGCAATGTCTGCCGTCTCCAGCACAGCCCGCATGTTGGTCACTTTGTGAATAACGGTGTCCAACAACGGAAGTGTCCGACTTGTTATTTACGCATTAGTAACACAGCCAGGGCTGTAAGCCGTACGGGAGCTGGACTACAGGGCCACAGAGCAGGCAGTCTTTGTCCTTTGGTTTGCTGTCTTGATGGTGGTGGTGTGATAAACTCGGAAGGAGACAGTTTAAATTTTCCTCTGCTTCTTAATTGGGATTGAGAACTTAGCTCGTACTCTTAATCCACTCTCACAGACCGTCAGCATTTGCCCAGGTGCGGGAGGAGAATTCTGAGTTGCAGCTAAGTCTAGTGAAGCCTACTGTACCAGCCCTGCAAGGCAGCAAAGACAAAAGACAAAGGTTGAATTAGAGGAAGCGCTCACCACGCGACGAGGAAATGTTCAGTCTAGCAAAACGGCGCAACAAGACATTCTTTATAAAAAGAAAAAAAAACTCTGAAAATATATTTCATTTCCACAGGAAAGAGCAATTAATACTATCACAGCTGATACTTAAAAGTCAGCGAAAAAATGTATCATTTTGAACTAAGAATATAAATTAATTGACCTCACAATTAAATGGCCTAACTTCTCTAGCAACTAAGAACTGTTGGCCGTGACATTGCCCTTTCGTTCTTACTATGGTGTCTCAGACTGGAACAGGCGCCAAGATCTTAAAGCACCTTAAAAAGGGGCAAAACACTAATTATTCATAAAGAGCATCAAAATGAATCTTCAAACACTATAAATCCCAGGAGAAATGTGACAGCCAGGCAAGTCCCTGGAGAGAACAGACAGGTGGTTCTTCCCAGGTGCTGTCATCTACCCCAAACAGAAAAGAAGTACTGCTTAGTCTGTGCAAATCTAATGCTCTAAAACGTTCCTAGATTCCTACTACAAATGTACATCTGTACTAACGATCACACAGGAACCTAGAAGCTGTGAGGCGACTCCTGCCCTAAAGGGAAAAAAGGCACTCGACACACACACACAAAAAGTAGGAATATACAACTCAAAAAATAACCCCAAATTTCACTCTTCCGAAAGCAGACACTGAATGATTTAAAAAGTTCAAGAAGCTCGTTTCCTTTCCTTCCTCTTCATCAGACAATTATTTCCAAGAGAATCTCTGAGCAGATAAAAGCACCAACAAAGGCTTGATTTTGTTGAATATTTTTTTTCTTTTAATGCTTTCCTGTTGAAAGGTATAGAAAGCAAGGAGAAAAGGAAGAGGAGAAAGTTTCCTGGAAGACTGAAAAATAATTCAATTTTTATTATATTTCCAAATCTCAACAAAACAGACATCTGTCAATCATCTTCAGTCAGTGAGACAGGTATTTTCCAATCTGGACTACGAAAATCACTCTGCAAAACATATTTAGAAGTACTTAACATCAAGTTTATGCATTGATGGTTTTTCTCCTGGAAAAGAGATAAATTCTGAATCTTCAAAGTTAACTATGATTGTAGCCCACAGATCAACATGAAGAACATTGTTATTCAAACCCTGCCTTCAAAAAGATAAGTAAAATAAAATAAACAAGCCTGCCTTCCATATGCAGCAGCAACCTCAGAGTGAAATGTTCTTCTATGCTTGGCAAAGCACGTTCTGTATGAATCTAGGCATTTTTCTTTTAAAATAAGTAGCAAACTCAAGTCCTAGAAATGACACTAAAGCTACCTCTTTCCAAACTATTCACCATGGACCACAGTACTCAACACTGCAGCCCACACCTCGCACCGCTGGGAAAGGGCCTCATTCATACAGCTGCCCAGATAGCAAACGTTTTCATGCCATCTTGATGCCTTTTTAAGATAAAGCACGGCAATAATTGTACAAGGAAAAGTGGTCAAACCCTTCCTCCTAGAAGCCAGTGTCAATAATGACTGGCATGGAGCCACTGCCATAGCCCACAGCCTAGGGTACAGCAGAAGTGGGGTTTCCATCATGTCATACTTGCCAAATCCTGAAGGCAGTCAGATTTCCGTGTCCACTTTCCCCTCAACAAAAAACTTTCTGGTTTTTAAAAAATATTTGGATAGTTTTTAGAAGAACCATCTAATTTTTAATAAGAGTCTAATCAGATGACCAATAAACAGGAGTTATTTAACAGGGTCAGGTCCTCACGTAGAATGAGAACTGTGGCAGGTGAGACCCTGCCTTCCAGAGCTCTCCCTGCCCCGACATGCAGGCCGTGCCCTTGGCCTCTTGTTTCAACATAGAGGAGCCCAGCTCACTGGTCAGGGGGCCTTTCGGGTGTCACTCTTCTCAGTGGCAGCAGTAGACCCTGTGTTTCCAGGAAGGGACAAACACCCAGAATGGGTTTTTTTTGGGGGGGGGGAGGGAAGGGGGGGGAGGGGGGAGGGGGGATGTGTGTTGTGGCAGCGGCTTTTTATTAGAAATGCCACAAGCGCACCCTTCCCCGTCGCCGTGCAGCACTGCTGTCAACACTGTCTTCAGCGCAGGTCCCACTCGTCCAGTCGCATGCCTGAGCTGTGCTGCTCCCTGCTGAGTGCGGACTCCACGCCACGCGCGGTCTCCCCTCTAACTGCTCTAGAACAACGGTGAGCGGGAGGCCAGCTCGGCCCACAGGCGGAGGGGTGGGGGACAGAGCTGACCCCGAGTCTACTTTCCGCCTAGGCTTCCTCAAGCGCTTCCCACGCCACTGCCGCCAGTCCCCGCCGGGTGCCATGCAGGTCTGGGGCAGGTTTAAGGTTTTTCCAATTTAAGCAAAAACCATCCAGAGACCAGCACCTGGTAAAGACTGAAAAAGGAAAAATAAAACAAAACCAAAAATAGGTCAATTTAGTTGAAAAATAGAGAATCCTTAATATTTCACATTCTGAACTTCAGAACTTTAGGAGAAAATTGTGCAATCCTTAAAAGTGACTCCAAATAAAATATACAGTATCAGTTCTACCGTTTTTTCTCTCCCTTTAAAACGGCAAACATTTATTTCTACAACAGAACAGCTGCCCCTGGGTGTGAGGGTGGAGGGGGATTGGTTCCAGGCTCCCGGGATACCCAAACCTGTTTGCATATAACCCACATTTGCATGTGGCTCCGGCAGGGAGCGCCTCCATGTCACTTCTTCCTCGTGGGTTCAGCCTAGTGTGGCTGGCCCAAGTTTTGCTTTTGGAACTTTCTGGCATGTTTTTCTCCCCAAAATATTTTTGATTTGTTTTTGGTTCAATCTGCAAATGCAAAACCTGTGGCTACAGAGGGCCAACTCTACAATGAACACTATCCAGCATTCCTTTATTTTTAAAAAGAATGCACATGGAAAAATTTTTTCTTCAGCTAAAAATGAAGCTTTTATATTTGTTTTGTTTTGAATTTCTTGGACTAAGCTGGTTCACAGTTCAAGTAAACCTCAAGTGAGAAATGTGGGACAGTAGGTACCGTACTAAGTATGTGGGTTGGCTCATTGGTAGTACATTTTTAAGAAAACAATTATTTCTCTAGTGAGAGTGGTATTTGTAGAAAGTATAAAGAAATGGTCCCCTAGCGGCAATGGACAGAACAAACTGAGCCAAATCTTGAACACAGGGGTGTTCTGAACCACCAGACTCCTCCTCACCCCCAGAGGCCTCCTTCCCAGAGAGGAATCCAAAGAAATACACATATTTGCTATGTTTGAACAGCTAGAAAGAGACAAACAGGTAAGGCCAAATTTAAATCAGCTACTGAATTCCTTCAACTTATAATTAGTAATAACGACCAAATCCAACATCTTCCTTCTAATATCCAGGTCAACCATTTAATTTCTCCTCCGAACTAGGGTACTATTCTAGGACAATCTGTAACATCCAGGCCGGATGTCCACCCTCTACAGAGAAAGCCACTGTCTTAAAACCAAACAGAGAACAAGAGCCATCAGGCTCCAAGTCATAAAAAATTCACTGAGGCACATGGGCTGGCTAAGGCTAGAGTCCAGTGACCCTAAAAGTGACCAAGCAACGCTTTTAGTTTGGAGGTGAGTTTAAAAAGCACACACCCAGAGACAATGTGAGCAGGTCCAGCCCAGCGCCGTGGAAAACAGGCTTGCCGAGTCCTGTTCATCTTCTGATCCAATGACAATACCCACTTCACCAGCGACTCCTTGAAGGGCTGTGAGCACCTCCGAAAGCTGACATGAGTAGCGGCCTGGGCGAGAGAGCAGGTGAGCCCTGGGCAGGGGTCCGCGCTCTGTCATTTCCTGACTTTATGAGCCTCAACCGTCTCACCTGTGAAATAAAACCACTACCTCGCTCCTGATGGTTTAATAAGGAATAACATGTAAACAGCACAGAATACTGCCCAGTGCCACAGGCAGGTGCTCAATGAAAGTCACTTTACCTTCCACTTGTAAAAACTATTAGTGATGATCATCGGCTTCTTTCAAATTAAACTGTCAACCGCACACCAGGCATGCTAGGATCCTCATTATAGATAAAAAAAAAGAACTAGATAAAATAATATATGAAATATACAGTTCTCTCACAAATATTTTGAAGAGGCTCCCAACCACTCATCAACTATTAGTTCCCATTTAAGTCAATTTATTCAAGTAAAACAGCAAAAAAAATTAAACTGATACAGAATTCTACTTACAGACCCTTTGCTTCCCTTTTGTCATCTTGATTTGAGGCCGCAGAAAAGCAAGTTCTGCTGGTGAAGCAGATTAATGGTGCGTGGAATGGGCATGAACATGCTCAACGAGGCTCTCCTCACCCTCGGCTCACTGTGACATGACGTGGGTCATGAGTGACACTAAAGCAAAATGAGCGCCCCTAATGCAACTGGTATCAGTCCAGCCAATTTCAAATCACAAATGCAGCTGAGGACAATATGAAACCGTATGATGTAAGTCCCTAAAACAATTGAAGAGTCTGCCCTTACATCTCTTTGAAAAAACATTTTTATTACACCTACAACCTCAGCTCTTCCAGTTGTTAAAGAGAACCCAAGAAATCTAAGAAACCCTTCAGGAACTCAGGGAAAGTCAAACTAAATCCTCAGGATTTCTAGTCCCCATCCCAAGTAAACCATTTCTTCAAATAAAATATTCACCTACAAAAGTTCATAAACCACCACATTTATCATTTCATACACATATACACATTCTCCAAGACATCTCATTCAACCTGCTTCTATTGACTAGAAGCCTGGCTTACAGTGCTGGCTTGTTGTTGTTTTTTAAAGAAGTCTCAGAGAAAGAAGGCCAGAGGGCCGTATATGGGGCCAACTCTGAAGCTCCTTGCGGATGATAACGGATCACGAATGTGGAGCAAACTCCAATAACCTACTTTTTTGAGAGATGAAATGTCAGAGCAACAGCACACTGACAGCGTATCCCATGGCCCCAACGTCTGAACAGCTACGTTAACTCCTAATGGGAAGAATTCAAGAGGATCAGCACTATTCCCCCATGAAAAAGCGGTTATCAAAGATGTCATAAATAATGGACATGAAAAATTAAAACCCGAGACTTCCTGACCTAAGCCGACACCTTGCAGGCACTGGGCCTAGTGCTGTGAGCATCACCTTAGTCCTCATAACTTCAGGGCATAGTATGTTATGCTGATCATTTTACAGATGAGAAGACTGAACCCATGAAGCCAGGGTGCAGGTGTCTGCGTTCACGACATCAGTGGCACTGCGTCTGTCTAAATAGCTTCTGCCCGCCGTCACCACACAAGCCTACCTTCAATGAAAAGCACAGTTAACTAAAAAGATTACCAACAGCACACAGGGCAAAACTGAACGAGGGCGTTTGTGTGTGATCATGCGTAGATGGATGTGTGAATGCAGGAAAGTAAAGAGACTCAAAATAAAAAGAAGTCCCGGTCCAGGCTTCCTAGGTAAGTAAATCCGAAGACCAGAGAACCTTGATGAGTCAGCTCTAAGACCAGGCGTCTCCAGGTTCTCACTATTCAAGCCCAAGACTTCGGCCTTCATTCTCTCTTAGTGAAAAAACAAGTCCCAAAGTCTCTTCGACTCCTGGCTGTTTCCATGAGCTCTGTGAACCCACCCAAGCCAGTCCTCCTTCACTGCCCACTCCCACGTCCTTAAGACACGAGGTTGAAGAACTGGCGCGTGTGGTCCACAGATCTAAGAGTTCTCATAGTAAAACCTATGGACCACTGTTCTTACTGCATGAAGTATTTGCGACCACCTATCCTTTCATTTGGGAGTAGAAATAATTTCACCTCCACCCCTTAAACCTGTTCTACTCTCAGTCCTCCTCATCTCAGAGAATGGCAACTCCATCCTCACTGTTGCTCCAGCCAAAGTATCAATTGTCCTTGAACAGCCTGCTCACCTTCTCTCACCCACACACATCAATCCTTACTTAGCCTGTTGACTCTACCCCCCAAAATATCCAGAATCAGACCACTTATCAGCTCAATTGCTAGCACGCTGGTCCAATCACATCCCACCTCATCCAGTTCTAACTGCCCAGCCTCTTAACCTGCACCCAAAGGCTTGGCCCTGGCCCACTACAGGCATTAACTGACACTGCGAGCTGTCACCTCTGTCACCGTGGACACAGTACCAAACACACCTCAGGGCCTTGACACAGGCTGTTTGTTTCCTATGCAAAGTCCACTCCCAGATTTACCAGACTTGCTCCTCTCATTTAAATCTTTGCTCAAAAGTACCTTCCCTAACCGTCCCAATTCCTCCTTCTCCTGCTTTGTTTTTCCATAGCACTCAACACCATCTAACTGACTGGAAAACTCACTGTGCTGTCTCCTCAGTACCAGAATGCGAACTCCCGAGGGCAGGTTCTTGTCTGTGTTGTTCGCCGACGTGGCTGCGTCAGGAACACTCGTGCACACCGCCGGTGCTCAAATGCTTGTTCAATAGGTGAATCAAATGCTAACGACGAAGTACCTGACGGGACAGTGCTGAACTTCCAACACCCTCCACTACCACGCACAGTGGGCTTCTCAGTCAACAGTAAGAGGGGGCAGGCCGCAGGCCCAGGAAGAGGGCATCTCCCCCCACCGAGGGCTCAGCACGTCCACCAGCCCTGGGAAGGGCGTGTGGAGCCTACGAGGCAGGTCACGGCCCTTGTTCAGATAAACATCTCCTGGGCCGAGATGCAGTCAAGTCCGGCCTGACGCCATCGTCCATCCCGACCACCCCGTCAGGCGGGCCCACTTCCCTTTGGTGTCCTAACTCCACTTCCAAGCGTGATCCAATGTCACCACTGCGAGTGTCACGTCCACCTCAGTGCAGGGACAGCGCAGGCCTCCTCGCGCAGTGCGTTCTGTCCATGGTCATTTCCACGGTCAGGACAGGTCGGTGCTCCCTCCAGACAGTCCCAGTGCTCTGCTGGCGTCGCCTAGGAAGAACCCCCCCTTCTCCACCTCCCCATGAGAGTGAAGTTAAATGTTCCCCACGAGACAGAAAGTTACTTTAATAACTGTATTTACCAACATTAGTGCCAGGCACCGTTTTTACACTACATGTATCAATCAGCTCATCTCAGCCTCGCAAAAACCCAGGACGTAGGCATGGTAACTAATACCAATTTACAGATGATAAAATTGAGGACATATTACAGGGTCACTAAGGGAATCCAGAAACATGCTCTGTGAAGTAAAGATGAGGAACATCCTTTCAACACTTTCCAGAAAGATACACATTAAAAAGTTGAAATAAACACAAGTCAGAAAAACTGGCCAATCAATACAGAAGGAATGCTGCAATTAGAAAATCACCCTTTGCACCCTACCAGATGCTGAACCCAGGCAATGATTACAACAGGTGCCGAGCCCTTCCGTGAAAGGCTGAGGGGGGCTTCAGCAGGGATGGGTGAAGTGCCTGCACCACCGAGAACGAACCTTCTCTCTTAAAGGCGGACATCCGCACCCTGATGGGAGGCTGTACCCAGGAACACTCATGAACTCTTGCAAAACAAAGCAACCTGAATCTAATCAACTTCTTCTACCTACTATTACAGGAAATACCCAGAACAGTAAATCACCAGCAAACGACTAACCAAACTCAGAAAATGAGAAGGGAGGGGGCGCCATTCCAGTCATATGCCACTTAAAGGCAGGAGAGATTCTGAGAAAGGCACTGTGTCTTTGTGCAATCACCACAGAGACACTCCTAGCTGGCACTGCCCACTACACACCTGGACTGTCTAGTGTACCACTGCCATGTATACAGTCTGTCATCGACAGAGACATCCTTACCTGGCACATGACTGCCAGAGTAAAACACTTAAGAAGCCATTGGTCTAGACCAGTGGTCGGCAAACTCATTAATCAACAGAGCCAAATATCAACAGTACAAGGATTGAAATTTCTTTGGAGAGCCAAATTTTTTAAACTTAAACTATATAGGTCGGTACATTGTTATTAACTTAATTAGGGTACTCCTAAGGCTTAGGAAGAGCCACACTCAAGGGGCCAAAGAGCCACATGTGGCTCGCGAGCCGCAGTTTGCCGACCACTGGTCTTGACCTTGTTTGGGCTCAGATTCCATTAAACCATGGAGAAACAATGGAGACAATCAGGGAATCTGAACTTGGACTAGACGTTAAGGGTTGCATAAAGGCACTATGGCTGTCTTTTTCAAAAGGCCTTATCTTTTAGACACATATGAAATATTTACAGGTGAAATTTTATATCTGCATTTGCTTTACAGTAATGCACTGATAACTGCTTCAGAATCCTCAACAGATGTTAAAGCCAGTGGAAGTCAGTTGGAGGAAAGAATCTTGTCTCAAACTTATCACTCCATAAACCACCTACTCATTACAAAAGGAAAAAGTACATTTACATGGAACAATCTGACGGGTAAAACCTAAATGAAATGACTGCCTCACATCAACAGCGGGACAAACTGACCCGCTATGAAGTGCTCCTGCCCGATGTTCCACCGATGAGAGAGCAACCAGTCAAACCCAAACTGAGGGGCTCTGCAGCCCGTGGGTGTCCTCTTCAGAGGGCCACTGTCGTGAATGACAAAGGCCTGAGACTGTTCTAGACCAAGGAGGCCAAACAACTAGATGCACAAGGCTTCCGTGAAAACTGGCTTTTAAAACTACAGGGTATTACTGAAATAACGATCAACTTGACCGTACAGTGAACATTTAAAAATAATACTGAATCAATGTCCAGTTTCTGTGCAATGGTTGTTTTGGTTAAGAAAGCCCTTATTCCGAAGAACGGCATGTCAACAGGCCTACACTTTTCAAATGGTGCAGCTAAAATATGGGTAATTCTAACAAATAGTGATCCAGGCAAAAAGTTCACAGGCGTTCACTGAGCCATTCTTGCAAATCCTCCAAAGGTTTACATTTAAAAAACAAGGTTGAGCCCTAACAGGTTTGGCTCAGTGGGTAGAGCGTCAGCCTGCCGACTGAAGGGTCCCAGGTTCGATTCCAGACAAGAGCATGTACCTTGGTTGCGGGCACATCCCCAGTAGGGAGTGTGCAGGAGGCAGCTGATTGATGTTTCTCTCTCATCGATGTTTCTAACTCTCTATCCCTCTCCTCTCCCTTCCTCTCTGTAAAAAAATCAATATATTTTAAAAAATAATAAATAAAAAGCAACGTTGAGGAGGATGAAGAGGGAGTGGTGCCGTTGTGTCCCAGGCCCTAGATGCCCTGGGACAGAGCCTGCCAGCTGAGTGCCCACCCTCCCCACCGGAGGCTCCCCCAGTGTGGCTGCCCGTGGGGGGAGCAGAGGCGCAGCCTCCGCCCAGAGGAAGGGCTCAAGAGCTTGCGGAGGGACTGACTGCTCCGAGCCCCCCCAAGGGCCTGGGCACATGGATTCGTTTTCACTGCACCCTTTCTGTACTAAAAGAGATTGGACACTAAAAATAAGTAAGTAATAGGTAAAGTTAAAAATGTATAAAATAATCCAGCAAAAAATGGGGAGGAGAGTGGAGGTGAAGTAAGATTGGTAAAGTTGATTAACTGTTTACACTGGGTGAAGGGTCTCGGGATCAATTCCTGGCCAAGGGCACTTACCTGGGTTTCAGGTTTGCTCCCCGCCCCGGTTAGGGTGTGCAGGAGGCAACCAGAGGATGTGTTCTCTCACATCGACATCTCTCTCTCCCCATTCCTCCCTCCCTTCCACTCTCTGAAAGGCAATGGAAACAACAGCCTCAGGTGAGGCTTAACCAAAAGAAAAGGCCGAGGGGCAAACAGCACTGAACCCTCCAGGAAGGCTTAGAGCCACGCCTGCTGAACAGCATGGTGGGTGCGGCTCCCAGCCCAGGCCCAGCGAACAGCACCCTGCGCCCTCCCTCGCCCGAGCACGCCAATGAAAAGGAAATCTGCCCTTTCTGCCCCTTCCGCGGGCTGTTTCTCTTCGTAGCATTTGGTTTGTCTCCTTCCTAGAATGTAGCCTCCCCGCAAACTGGGGCTGTCTGGTCACCCCGCATTCCCTAACACACGCTCGAGCTGGCCCTGGTAGGCACTCAGTCCTGTGAGACCTCCTCCATCGCAGTGGCGCCTCTGCAGATGCTGTCACCAGCGGGCAGCTGCCAGGTGGAGGCGGCCTGTGGAGCCTTGCTGAGCGCTTCCTGGGCTGCTGTGACACCGTTGTTTTTCCTTCTATAAAAGGAGACCACTCTCTCTAACCCTGATTCAGCCGGCAGAACACACAGGCCCTGAGAACCAGGTTTAGACCGTAAGGTGACAGAGGGAGGACATCCCACCAGGCCCATTTGTGGTTCACCCTCATCCTACTGGCTGCCAACTTCACGGCCCTAGAAAAACCATTCCTAAACCAGATACCAATTTTGACTTTTCCATGTGACTGAGGCCAGAAAATGTAAACACAAAAGAGTTTTCCTGGTGGACCAACTCTAACTCCCCAAGGAGTCCAAGTCATAATAAAAGATCCTAGAATTGGGATATTTCCTCAGGCAAACACTTTTGGTTGGAATATTTTTAAACTTTCTAATTTTCCCAAGGATCAGAACCACTTCCATTGGATGTCAAAGGTAGAAGACCTTGAAATTACAGCTTCAAATTATTCCATCCTAATCAGATAAAATATTTAATAAAGAAATGGTATTAAGAGAAATTTCTTTTCTTCATGTTAATCTTCTTAACCTGAATTTGCAAAAGCTCCTGGCTGTCCGTTCACAGGTGAGAACACATTCCTGAGACCCACAGCGCCACCAGCGTCTGCAGACTTAGTACCGTCCCTGACGGAAACTTGGTACCAAAGGTTAGCCAGGCAGCACAATGACACCGCTTTCACATGAAAATGCTAACAGAACAGAAGGTAATAGTGCACGAGCGAAAGAAAAACAAAACCGTCTACTACTGGGTCATGTATTTCCTTAACGGGTTCAAGTAGTTTTTTAGAAGGACACTGAAGGACATCTTTCCTGTACCATTTGCCTGGCAAAGATCCTATCCCCAAATTTAGCTTTCCACTCAACAGAAACTCACCTTTGAACATGAACCTAAACCAGTACTGAATGATGTTTTATATTCATAATTTGCACATAGGGCACCTGAACACAAACTGAAAGCAGGCAGATGTCTGGCCTACCCTCCCCCCACCCCCCTTATAGCTGTGCCTGGAATTCCTCACCTGACAAACTTAAAGTGTTTTAACAGCCAGGGGAGGGTCGAGAAGAGTGCTTTAAAAACTTAACTCCAAACAAAGACAAAACCAGGGATTCATTCTGGGGTAGACGCAGACAAATGCCAGTTGATGAGCACTGAGGGTTCCAGGTCAAGATATTGTTGTTGGGGCCACGCTTTCTCTTGCAATTTCATTTGGAAGCTCTCATCCACACCAACCTCTACAAAGTTTTCCCAAAGTGGGTAGGAACTAGGGACCTGTAACCTCAGAAAAATGGTAGGGGGACTAGGTGACTGATTGTCCCTGGACTTGAAGGTGTGTGTTTATCTGTGATCTGCTGTTACGTATCTAGAGTGAGTGGAAAAGTGAAAAAGACAAAATGGAAAACTTGGCTTCCATTCTATGAAAACGTGAAGCCTGGTCAAAAAAAAAAAAAAGCATTTGCCCTGGCGTGTTTGGCTCAGTGGATAGAGCATCAGCCTGCGGACTGTAAGGTCCTGGGTTCTATTCCGGTCAGGGCACACGCTGGGGGTTGTGGGCTCAATCCCCAGTATGGGGTGTGCAGGAGGCAGCCAATCAATGATTCTCATCATTGATGTTTCTCTCTCTCTCTCCCTCCCTCTCTGAAATCAATAAAAATGTATTTTAAAAAAACAAAAGCATTTTGTCATCCCTTTGTACCATAGCCTGTAAAGAAGAGCACCTAGCTTTTTCCATGGTCATACTTTTCCAAGACCATGGGTCATACACTCTGATGTGAACTTCATAGATACACCCCAAGCAAAATAAAAAGCCACTTTCCAGCCAAAGCCATCTTTGCCCAGAATCACCCGGACACACAGAGAAAAAGTGGCAGTTCATCCACCTTCAAGTCCAGGGACAATTAGTCACCTAGTCCCCCTACCATTTTTCTGAGGTTATAGGTCCCTAGTTCCTACCCACTTTGGGAAAACTTTGTGACACCAAGTCATACTGCCAGAGGTCGAAGACAGTTAAGGGCATCTTTAAAGAACCAAAACCTATTATCTAAATTAGAACTTAGCTCTATCTAAACAAATACATTACATTTGGTCCATGGTGTTTAAATGTCTTTTAATTAGTTGCCAACATCTTAAAAATCAATTTCCTGTAAAACCTGGAGTTATGGTTAGGAATAGGATAGAAAAGGAGGAGCTGGCAAAACCAGGACCACGTTCCCATGGAAGTGACAGACTGGAGTGGTAAACACCAGCGCCCACACACCCGTTTCCCCCAGCCACTGGCCCACCCAACACTTCCCACCTTGAATTAACACATCGCAAACCATGACCAAGTGATCTAAGGCTGAGGACAACCATTCATACTTACCCAGTTTAAAACATGATAGTTAAAAAGAATTAACACAACCTATTCCTCAGGCAGCTTTGTTGAACAGCTTTTATTAACTCATGAACACATTTACACTGCACCATGCCAGCTCCCAAGGAGAATGAAATGGTTTAAAAGTTAAAAGCATTACTATTCCTCTTGGCTACACGCTTGTGTCTTCATCGTTTACAACTCACACACACATTTCTCAGTCTGTTTCACACGGTCCCAGTACCCTCTGCCACCCAACATCCCATTATACAGCTGCAGAGTAAAATAATCAGGTGCAAAAAAAGTCACGAATTGGAAATAAAATTGGATTTAAAAAAATGACAGTGAAGTATATATATCAAAAATGCATATTCTCTTGGAAAAGGTCTTATTTGAAACTTGTTGGATCGCAGGTACTCCTGGCTTATAATTACTTAAAAAATCAATTAAGTATGTTAATGAAATATATACATTCCAGCAACGTGTTATAATGTAAAATACTGTTTTAAATCCTTTATAAAAATAAAATCTGAATCAATAGGAATGAAACAAATCTCTTAAAATCACCAATTAAAAGGAAAAATGTAGTTTTATAATACTGTATCAAAAATGAAAAGTAAAATATTAACTGAAAATACCACGTAGCAACAGAAATCAGCCAGGTTCTATCAGCTGCTCCATCTGTTGATGCTACTGAAAAGCGGTCGTCCTTATAGTGTTAGTAGGATGACAACTGCAATCAAACATTTACCGAATACTGTTTAAAATACTGATTTTCTCCCATACCTGCCTCTGATCACCTTAGCACTTACTTAGCCTATCTAAAGTACATAACTCAGTTCTTTAGATTTTCTCTATCCTTCACTGTCCCCAACCTCCTCACCTAAAAAACACATTGAAGTCTTGTAAGTACTGGTTATAGAAAGTGGGGCAGGTGCCCTCGCTGGCTTGGCTTAGTGGATAGAGCACTGGCCTGAGGACTGAAGGGTCCCAGGTTTGATTCCGGTCAAGGGCACATGATTGGGTTGTGGGCTCAGTCCCCAGTAGGGGGTGTGCAGGAGGCAGCTGATCAATTGATTCTCTCATCATTGATGTTTCTCTCTCTCTCTCTCCCTCTCTGAAGTCAATAAAAATATATTTTAAAAAAATAAAGCGGGGCAGGAGATGAACAAAAGCCTGGAAGAGGAGGCCCAGGCACAGTGCCGCAAAGGCCAGTGGCTGCTGAGTAAATGACTCATCTCTGTCTGACAAAGTTGTTCTAAGTTGGTAGAGTTCATAGGCTCCCTCACACTCTATATCAAATATGCAAAGCTTGCCCTTGCTTACTTAGCATGCAAGCTCTTATGTAGAGTGGCTTAAGACTCTAATTCAAATATGTATTGAGGAAGTACTATATTCTGGGTTTGACTCAGTCTCAGATTCTGGTAAAATAACTTACATAAAAGAAATTTATCTTCAGGAGTCTCGTCGTCAATCAAGTGTAAATGGAAAACTAAGCAATAAAGTTCAAAAACGTTCCTGAGATCCCAAAGCGAACTTTAACGACATACTGAACACCTACCCCCTCCAATGCCACGTCACCAACAGGTGACATCCCTAGGGGGCGGGCGCCAGGACCCACAAGCAGGTGAGCTCCATCTCGGAAGCTCTTTCTAGAATGGCCAGCGCTGTTTATACCCGGCATCAGCCCTCGGGACCTCGTGCTCCTCCGATCATTTAGATAACGCAATTCGGAGCACTCACTGGAGCAGCTTTCACACCCAAAACAATCCTATCCAAAGTCACAGGGAACAGATTAAAGCTCAAGTGCAAAATAAAAAACCGTGCATACGTACCTTAAACATTTTACGCAAGTTTAACACATAAATGTGCATTCATCTGTCCATCTTACTATGAGCCAAAGCACTTGGTGAATAGGAGCGATGATGAAGTTCCTTGCAGAGTAACATTCCTTCTGCTTGGTCTACACCACATCTATAAATGCATCGTGGCCAACTTCCATTTTTAGTAAGAAATCCTTGTAAAGCAATCTACATAGAGTCTTGGACTATTTTTATTTTTCCTCTCCAACTTTTACTTATTTGCAGCCACATCTAAATTCTACAGCCATTATTTTAGTGACTCACCTTTATCAAATCTTTCCAACGAATCCAACTCGGTTTTCAGGGGAGGCGGATGGGGGGAGGGTAATTTGCTCTCATTTTAACAATTGACATAATTAAATTATTATTGTGGAAACAAGGTTACCTGCCAGGAAATAGTATTAGAAGCCAACGTAATGTCTGGCAAGCATTCAGCTCACCCAGTGCAAGCCCAGTGCTCCGGCTGGAAAGCAACTGCCTAGCAGAGGTCAGATGCCCTCTCAGACCCAAGAACCAGCTCACACAGAGCAGTGTGGGCACCCTGGTGAGGCAGCTGAGGGAGCAGAGGACAGAAAGGAAACAGACCTGACCCTCAGGAATTTGTCATCTAACCAAGGAGGGAAGAACACTCACCAATTAAGTGATACAAAGAGGCGATCCAGGTGACAACAGAAAGCCCCGTGCAAACCCAAAGGAAGATCAGTGTCCTCGCAGCGCAGGTCTTCCCTGGACAGCTGTTTAAAACGAACTGAGGCAGTCGTTCGCGGAGGACGGGGCAACGTGGAAAGGGAGGGCATTCCAAGAAAATCAGAGACACGAGCACCCGAGGAAATGAGGGCGAAGGGAGGTGACGGGCTCTGGGCAGCCTGGTGTACTTGGTGTAGAGATGGCAGAACTTCAGAAGGGGAGCGGGAGTTTAAAAAAAAAATAAGGCTGGAGTCCTCTCAGACAGCCTTGGACGCCGGGATTGATCTGAATGTCTCTTTTTTGGAAAGAGAGGTGCTGTGACTTAGCGTTAGGGACACTATCCACGGGCTGTGCGAAAGCAATGACATAATCCATACAATGCTCTGCATTATCTCCTTGTTAAAAATGCATTTCCATTGGATTCTTTTCAAGTAGCTCAACAACTCTCTTCTTGCACTCAGAGCATATTTACAATGAACCCCTGAGCAGGTTAGAGACCAGCTGAGTAAGAAACTGCAGGACTCAAGCAGGAACTAGGAGTGGCCATCTAGGGCAGAGGGGAGACGAGATGGGACTGAGGTGGAGGACACCAAGGCTGTTCAGCTCCAGGGGACAGGGACAGAGAACCCAAGAACAGAAGACAAGCTTAGGGTAGACAACTCATTAAATCTGAACCACACTGAGTTTGCAGTGCCAACAGGACATCCAGGAGGCTCTGACCAGCACAGTTCAAGTACAAAATGCCAGAATTCTTAGCTTGTTACCAACAAAAGTAAGTCATCCATATGGAGGTCAAAGGCATAGTACATACAGAGGAGGAAATGGAAGGAATGAAGGCAGAAATGTCAGAAACAGGACCCTAAAAGCTAAGAGACATGCTGAACCTGGGAAATTGTCTTACACTCTGAACTAGGGTCAGCAAATTTCCATAAAGGACCAGAGAGTAAATACAAACAAATGAACAGGGTGATGTTCCAAGACACCTGTGTTCATGAACTCTGACATTCGAATTTCACATCATTTTCATGTCATAAAATGCTTTTTTTTATTCCTCCTCTCCCCCCACCCCAACTACTTGAAAATGTAAAATCCTTTCTCAGCTCACAGGCCGTACAACTACAGGTAGCCAGTGAGATCTGGCGTGTGAGCCATAGTTTGCCAACTCCTACTCTAAGTTAGAGCAACGAGGATAAGAACTGGAGTAATTATCCCTTTCCAAATTTCTGAGGCATTTTTCCTTTAGGTAAATTAACTTACCAGACATTCATTAAATTTGCATGATTTTCTCATATTTGACTAATTCCTGCCCTGGCCAGGTGGCTCAGGCGGCTGGAGCACTGTCCCTTACACCAAAAGGCTGCAGGTTCCCTTCCGGTCAGGGCTCACATGGATGTTTCTCACATCGATGTTTCTCCCCCAACCCCCGCTCTAAAATCTATATAAAATATATCCTCGAATGAGGACTTAAAAAATTTTTTTTACTAATTTCTTAATTTTTATTCCCCTAAGAGATAATTATGTGTTGATAATAATCCCTGGTGCTTAAGAATACTGCTTCCACTAAAAAGAGGTATTTATCTTGAACAGGAAAATCACACCTGTACAATTACAGTGCAGGCACTAGATCAGCCGTGGGCAAACTACGGCCCGCGGGCCGGATCCGGCCCGTTTGAAATGAATAAAACTAAAAAAAAAAAGACCGTACCCTTTTATGTAATGTTTACTTTGAATTTATATTAGTTCACACAAACACTCCATCCATGCTTTTGTTCCGGCCCTCCGGTCCAGTTTAAGAACCCATTGTGGCCCTCGTTTGCCCACCCCTGCACTAGATGGAAAATACTTTAGAATTTGTCCCTCATTTCTTCCAAACTGTTTTCTCGAAAGTGATTTGATAATCGTCTGCATGTCAATACTAGACTTAAACACCTATAAACGTGTGTTGAATGTGAGGCATGAACAAGAAGAAAACACAGGGTGGAATGTCCCTTCTGACAGCTTTCTTGAGAAACACAAACCGTGTCTGGCGAGGAAGGACTCCTTACCCCCCGCCACTCCGCGGACCTTAGCGAGCTCAGGGGCAGGAAGGGCGCCTTCTTCAATCACTGGCCGGCAATGAGCTGTAACCCAAGAACACTTTAATCCCAAGGACACTCAATGCGCCAGGCTCGTCTCTCATTACTGGGCAAGCATTTTAAGTTGTCCAGTTTCAAGCAGACAAAACACAAAGGGTAATTAGTAAAGAGACAAGCTAAGCTATTTGAGGGGGGCCCATAAGAGGGGAAAAAAAAGACCAACTCAGCCGTCTGACAGATAGAACAAAGGTGTTTCCATTTGAATGTTTGTCTGCCACCACCCGGAGCAGAAATGTGTCCATGTCCTAGTCATCAAATGTTGCCAAGCAGCCAAGCTCCAATGAGCTAGGGCTCCAATGAGTGGGGCTGGTCAGCCCCACATCTGAGCTCATTAGCACCCTCGGCAGGTGTCTAAAAGGTGTCTAAAATGCCAACATTTTGTAGTCGTTACCTTCAGAAGACCCTGGCCTGGATATAACTCTAGAACAAATACAAAACTTCTGCCAGCTTTTCTAATCAAAAAGGCTTGAGTGAAGAGAAATAGAAGGGACTCTTGCCCACAATCGGAAAGCACTGCTTGCTACATTTTGGAAACTGGACTATCACTACACTTTAATTTTTAAACACATAAAACCCAGGTGGTAAGTTAAACTCAGATTATATCATAAAATTCTTTGCCTACGAAGAACTATTTCAATGAGTTATCTTAAAATTTAAAATATAACCTGCTTTTCAGTAAAATTAAAAATGAGGGGTATTAACCCTAACTTGTGAAATGTTTTAAAGAAAAAAGAACTTAAGATTGCCAAAGTAGGTAGCTGCTCGTTTTCCTACTAGGAAAGCATGTACCAGAGCGTATATAACGCTGTTTCACTGTATACACATGCATGCATTTGGCCACTAAGCTAGTTATTCCTTAAACCGTTAACCTGTAATTCTTCCTGTAAAAATGCCTGAGTAGCTCAGGAAGGCCAGGAGAGAGCATGTTCCCAGGGCTTTCACGACCCTACAAACGCCAGCTCTGGGCAAACGTCACAAGACAGGATCATTAAAGCGTCCTCCGGCAGCCGGAGACGAAGTGCTCTGCAGGGACGCGTCTGCACCTCACAAGCCCTCTTCCGGAGCCCATCCCAAGCCCGAGAACTGCCTCCGGTTTACACAGCCTTTCCTAAGTTCTCTACACAGTAGGGGCAATTCATCCGTTACGCAAATTAAATACCAACCTTTAAAGCTACTTTCAAAGTGACGTCTATGGACGTCAGTCCTTTCCTCAGCCCTCAGCAGCCCAACCAATGCGTGACCCTCCCTGCCTGCTGAGGCCCCCGCGCCAGGACGGGTGGAGAGGGAACGCGCCTCTCACGGGCCTCCCCTTTCTGCGGTTAGAAGGGTCCCCGCCGCTGGACTGGGACTCCCTGGGAGCTGCAGCCTGTGCGTCCTCAGCTGTGTCCTCCCACAGGGGAAGGCTCCCAGGAGTAAGTGACGCTCTGTGACGCTGGTACAGCTAGAACACCACTTTCAAAGTGTTTTTTCCTGGAGACTATAAATACGGCCTAAGCAACCACCTTTCCAAATGGCTGCAGTCTTTCCCTCGAAAGGCCGCCCTCCCAGCACCTACTACTTCACTGCGTTCAATTTCAGAACTTAACCCCACTTTACTTACTCTTCACGCTGAATTAAAAGTTGGGGGACAGAAAGGACGTGTTTACATCCACACGTTACGATGAAAGGTAAGCTCAACGGCACCTGCAAGTACAGCTCTCCTCGGGGGGACTGGCCTCTACATCCCCACAAACGCAGGAGGTGGAAGGGCAGCAGCAGAGGCCGAGGAAGACTGCCCTGGGCTTCTCAGTGGCCGGCACCGCTGCAGCCACAAGGATCGTCTGTGCTCCGCCTGGCGAGGCCACGGGACCCCAGTGCCTGCACACGGCGAGTCTCCAATCCACGGGCTGTGGGAGCGCTCAGACCGCAACCAGCTTACACGTAAACCGCTAGCAGGTGCGCGCTGTGGAGGAGTCCGGTCCAGGTCCAGGGAAATGAAAAATGGGCAGGGAGGAGTCTGCACTCCAGGGACCGGGGATGCTCTTCGGGCAGAGCACCAGAGAAGGACCAGAAACACTCCAGTCTCCCAACTTCCACATCGCAGGTTTCCTCGATTCCAAGACAGAAACCGTCTGGGGAAGGGGGTGGGCATAAGCCATCACCGTGAAGTGTGATACTGTGAAGAGGTATAGATTTCAGAATCTAAAAATATGAAACATACCAGCTTCGAATGGAGGAGCCACCCCAGGCTTCCCAGGGGGGCCGCCAAGTGCTGCCCAGTGAGCCGAGCCCCCGGCCTCCTCAGGCGCCCGCTCACAGCGGCACCCTGCAGTGAACGCACCGCAGGGCTAATTTTTCCATCCATTCTCCTCCCAGTATTGATCCAATTTCAGAATCCTATTTTCCTAAATTGAAAAGCAAAATTGTTCAAAAGCAGCGAGTCTTTGTGTGTGTCAAACATTTACCACCAACTTAAAAAGAAGTTTTGTGAAGGAAAAATGAGTTTTGTTGTTTAATCTTTATTTAGGCCAAGGAACTCTTCGCCAGGAGCTCGCCCTGTTACAGTGTCCTATCTGCAGTCCTGGAAAACCTCCGCCCGGGGAGCTCCCCATGTTGTGCATCAAGGCTTTTCACCCCTGCACCCCCCCCACCCCCGTGAGGGCGTCCAGGAGAGCAGGAATCGCTATTGTAAACCACCTGTGCTGTGTGGCTGACCTGGAGCAGAGCACAGGAGCTTACACCCCCACAGGGAGTCTGGTAAGGGATCCTTCAATAAACAGTCAGCCCCGCTCAAGGCAGAGTCTGAGTCAGCCGTGGGCAAACTACGGCCCGCAGGCCGGATCGTTTGAAATGAATAAAACTAAAAAAAAAAAGACCGTACCCTTTTATGTAATGATGTTTACTTTGAATTTATATTAGTTCACACAAACACTCCATCCATGCTTTTGTTCCGGCCTCCGGTCCAGTTTAAGAACCCATTGTGGCCCTCGAGTCAAAACGTTTGCCCACCCCTGGCTGAGTCCTCACTTCCAAGGTGGATGGGACACTTGTGCCTACACCCGGACTCTTCAGGGACGACCTTTCCCCCCAAAACAAGGTAAACGAAGGAAACTTCAGTAATTGCATTTCCCAGGTTCTACGGTGTCTCCTAAAAAGCACAGGAAAAACACGAGAGAGCTTAAACAATTTCCATGCGTTCAGAAATGTTTCCTTTTCACTGCCCCTGTTCTCTCCATGCGGTAGCTCTGGGGGGGGGGGGGGGTGAAAGGGGGGCTCCTCGCCACCATCGTGTCTTCCCCACATTCAGGGACAGCCAGCTTGGGGACGCCAGACCCGACCAGGAGGCAGCGGGCCCTTCCTGTCCTCCCTGACCCGGTGCAGCCGCCCCGGGCTCCGGGCTCGGGGCTCGGTCCCGTTCCTGGCGCCGGGACCGGGCTCCGGACTCCATTTCACCCCAAACTTCCAAACGGCTACTTCTCACAAGTGACGCAGAGCAGGACCCACGCCTGAAGGCGCCAGGTCCCCGGCGCGGGGGAGCCAGGCTCCGGCCGTTCAGACGTAGCGGTAGTATTTCTGTTTTTGTTTTTATTTTTATTGTCCCTGGAAGAGAGCACACACAAGCCACGCACCACGCACCGCGCCACGTTACCCGCGTCTCGCAGGAGGGTTTCGGCGCCGGCGGAGTCCCTGCCCGGCACGGGGACTCGGAGCTGCCTCCTGCGGGACGGCGGCAGGTCGGTCCTCGCCGGCGAACCTGCAAGCCCTACCTCCAGCCCCGTCCCCCGGGAGGCGCAGCGGCCGCCTGAACCGGGGCTAAAGGCGCCGGGACCGCCGTCGCTGAGTCGGAAAGAGAAGTCGGGAGCGGGAGCGCGGCGGCGGGCGGCCAAGGTCCGGGCGGCACCACACACGCTGGAGACCATTCTACGGGCGCGGACGGTTCCGGCCGGCGGAGGCGGAGCGGAGCGGAGGCGGCGGCGGGCACAAGGCGGCTTCGCGATCGACAACGGGAGCGGGGCCGAGCGCTCGCGCGTGTCCTCCCGCGGACCTTCCACTGGACCCCGCGGCCCGCCCAGCCCCTGCCCCGGCCGCCCGTCCCCCGCCCCCCGCCTCCCGCCAGCGGGCCGGCCGTGAGCGGGGCACACCCTCCCGCGCCGCGCGCCCGCGGGCACACCCCCGCCTCCCGCGCGCACGCGGCCTCGTCGAGCCGGCCGGCCCACGAGCCCTCGCTGCGGACGCCCGCCCCCCGCCCGCGCCCCGGCCCCGGCCTCCTCCCGGCCCCGCGGGAAGGGCTAGGGGCGGCGGCCCGGCGGCCGCGAGGCGCACGCACGGGAAGGCGGGTGCTGAGGGGAAGGTCACTTACCCGCTGCATGACTTTGAGGATCAGGGCCAGCTCGTAGCGGGGCATGGCCGACGCGCGGCGCGCGGCTGGACCGCCGGCTCCCGGCGCTGGAGAGGGCGGGCGGCGCGGGACGGCGAGCGGCGGGCGGGAGGCGGCAGCGGGAACGCACGCTCCGGCCGCGCGAGCCCGGGTTTAAAGGCTTGGCGGCTGCGCACACCGCGCGCCCCTGAAGGCGCAGGCCACGCCCCCCACGCACGCCACGCCCCCTCTTAAAGCGGCCGCCGCCCCTCGGAAGCCGCGCTCCCCGCGCCGAGCGGTCCCACAGGGCCCGCGGGTCCGACGCCGTGGCGCTGGGACAGCACAGTGGGCTCGGCCGGCGCGGCTCACGGAGGCCCCACGCCCCTCAGGTCTTGTCGCCGCCGCCGCCACCGTCGCGCCTGCTCCCTCCGGCTCTGGAAGCCGCTGGAACTTTCCATGCCCTCTGTCTCATCCTGGGTGGCGGGCGGGCGGGCATGCGCCCCGAGTGCGCGTGCGCTGCGGGCTCTCCCCGCGCGCGCGCCCCTCGCCCACGACTCCCGCCCCAAGGAACCGTCTCCGCCGCCACGCTCCCCTCCTCCGGGCGGGGCGGCGGCGGGATCCGGGCTCTCCCCGCCCCCGGAAGCGCACGGAGGTTCCGGAACGTTCCGCGCGCCCCCCGCTGGGCGCCCTGCTGCTCCCGCCCCCGTCCAGGGCCCCCCACCACCACACCCCCGGCCTCGCGGGGCTGCACGCGGCCTCCCGGGTCCTCCCCTGGCGCAGGGGCGCGGGGGCAGGTCGGGCCCGCCCTCGCCGGCCGCCTGACCTTGCCAGGGCCCTGCGGAAAGGGGACGGGGAGGGCACCTCCTTCCCGGGGCAGCGATGCCTTTGAGGGAGCCGGGCACGTCCGCCGCTGAGAGCCGCGCCCGCACGGCGTGACCCGCGTGTTGTCAAGGGCAGGCGAACGCTTTGGCTCCAACCCGCGTGCTTCGTGCCGGGCGTGCACCTGGGGGCCGCCGAGCGCCACGAGCCTGCCGGTCCTGGGTCAGCGCGCGCCCTCCCCCTGCCCGCCCTCCTGCAGCGGGCTCGCCGCCCCGCCGGCCGCGGGGACACTGGGCCTGCCGCTGCACCACGTGCACCTTCTCCGGCGCTGCCCCACGGAGGAGGCCCCTGCCGCTGCACCACGTGCACCTTCTCCGGCGCTGCCCCACGGAGGAGGCCCCTGCCGCTGCACCACGTGCACCTTCTCCGGCGCTGCCCCACGGAGGAGGCCCCTGCCGCTGCACCACGTGCACCTTCTCCGGCGCTGCCCCATGGAGGAGGCCCCTGCCGCTGCACCACGTGCACCTTCTCCGGCGCTGCCCCATGGCGGAGGCCCCTGCCGCTGCACCACGTGCACCTTCTCCGGCGCCGCTCTGTAGAGGAGGCCCCTGCCGCTGCACCACGTGCACCTTCTCCGGCGCCGCTCTGTAGAGGAGGCCCCTGCCGCTGCCGCCCCGCCCGGGCCTCCCCATGCAGAGGGTCTCTAAGTGGACTGTCACCTTGCAAGTGCAGTCCTGACAAGAGGTGCAACTTACTCAGCGCTCACTGTGAATCAGGCACCACGCTAAGGCTTTTCCGTGTCATAAAATTCTCAACAGCGGTATGAAGCAAGTACCTATTACTATTTTTTTTTTTTTTTAGCCCTTACCCAAGCATATAGTTTTATTGATTTTAAAAGGGAGGAAGCCAGATAGGGAGAGAGAGAAACATTGATGCGAGTGAGAAACATCAATCCGTTGCCTCCCGTATGCACCTGGACCAGGGATCGAACCCACAACCTTGGGTGTGTGCCCTAACTGGTCATTGAACCTGCAGCCTTTTGGAGTACCTGACGATGCTCCAAGTAACAGTAACCCCACTTTAGGGACCCCGAAGTATAGGCAAAGGTTATGCAACTGCCCCAGGTCAAACATTAATCGAAACAAAATATGGACCCGGACTATCCGAAAGCTTAGTCCAGCCTCCACTTCTACCACACAGTTTAAAGGTGTTGATATTATTCTGTGGCCTTCCAAATAAAACAAGAATAGAGTCCCCTTTGTCACCTTATCCGGTACTCACCATTTCTCCTCTACTTTCCATCCCCCACAGAAGGTAAGGGGGTATCCTTTTCTGTGATATCTGGCTTCTAATGTTTTCCATTCTTGGACTTCTCCATAACCCATTCTTCCAAAGAGAAACAATACAGGTACTAATGCGAGTTACCTGTTAGTCTGAACTACGTTTACCCTCAGTTAAGAGTGGAATACATACTATAAATCAGTCACAGGGAAGCAAGGCAGTCCTGGACCTGGAAAAGTGAGTTTCAAGTTTCCCAGGGTGGTCCCCACTGCAGCTGTCCCTCGTGTTATCAACCACATCCCAGTTTGGGAATGAGAAAATATGGACCCGGAAATAATATGCCTGCCAAGCCTGGCCCCTAACTCCCATCCATGAGTGAGGATCTGACCTCCCTCTACCCCCTGGAACCTGACAGGTGGCATAAGGAAATCAGCCTGATTGCATAACAGCTGGGCACCGCTAACCCTCCCAACCCGGTATGTACCCACTGGCTCGTTCCATTTCTCCAGAAAGGGAGAGAGGGCAGCTACGCTGATTTGCTCCCTTTGAGATTTCTTTTTAAAGCACCGCCCCAGAATGCTGGTGGAGCCATTAAAAATCAGTAATCAGATCACAAGCAATGCTGCTGCAAATTTAGTATCTTCCTACTGGAACCACAAACATCGCCAAAAAGATTTTTAAATTTTATACTATTTATAGTCAGCACTTAGAAATATAAGACATTACTGCTATATTTAATGTATTAATTTAAAAAAATAATTCTGATACTTAGGAATAAGTTAACCAAGGCAGTGAAAGATCTGTACATGAAAACCATAAAACATTGATGAAATAAATTAAAGCAGACACAAGTAAATGGAAAGATGCCCCATGTTCATGGATAGGAAGAATTAATATTGTTAAAATGCCCTTAGTACTCAAAGCAATCTACAGATCCAATGCAATTCCTATCCAAATCCCAATGGTATATTTTATGACAAATGGGGAAAAAGTCATAAAATTCATATGGGATCACAAAAGACCCGGAGTAGCCAAAGCAATTTTGAATGAGAAGAACAAGGCTGGAGGCATCACACCTCCTGATTTCAAAATATATTACAAAGCTATAGTAATCAAAAGAGTATAGATAGCACTGGCATAAAAGCAGGCCTATAGACCGGTGGGACAGAATAGAGAGCCCAGAAATGAACTCGAGCATAGACAGTCAACTGTTCTTTGACAAGGTTGCTGAGAATACACAATGAGGAAACGATACATGGTGTTGGGAGAACGGGATATCCACATGCAAAAGAATGAAACTTTATCATAGACCACAGACAAAAGCCAACTCAAGATGAATTAAAGACTTACACATAAGACCTGAAACCATAAAACTCCCAGAAAAAGAAAAAGAAAAAAAGGGAAACGCTTCTTCACATTGGCCTTGATAGCAATTTTCTTTATCTAACACCAGGAGCATAGGCAGCCAAAGCAAAAACAAAAAAGTGGGATTGTATCAAACTAAAAAGCTGCTTTGCAATGGAAAAGACCAACACAATGAAAAGGCAACCTACAGGATGGGAGAAAATATTTGCAAACCATATGTCTGAGAAGGGATAATTTCCAAAATATATAAGCAACTCAGACAATTTTCTAGCTAAATAAATAAATACCCTGATTTTAAAATGGGCAAAGGAACGGAAATTTCTCCCAAGAAGGCAAAGGTGTTCAACGTCACCAATCATCTGGAAAATGCAGATCAAAACCACAATAATATGTCATCTCACACCTGTTAAGATCGTCATTACCAAAAAGTCAAGGGATACTAGGTATTGGTGGAGATACGGAGAAAAGGAACCCTCGTGCATGGTTGCTGGGAATGTGAATTGGTGCAGCCGCCACGCGAAACAGTGTGGAGGCTTCTGAAAAATTTAAAAACCCAACTACCTCATGATCCAGCGATGCCCCTTCTGGCCACAGATCTAAAAGAACTGAAATCAAGACCTCGAAGTGGTATCTGCACTCCCATGTTCACTGAAGCATTATTCATGATAGCCAGGACATGAAGCAAGCAATGTTCATGGGCAAATAAAGAAAATCTAGTTTTAAAATGGGGTGCAATGGAGTATTATTCAACCTTTAAAAAGAAGGAAATCTTGCCATGTGTGACAACATGGATAAACCTGGAGGACACTTAGTGAAATGAGCCAGACACAGAGGATGCCTGCACATAGCATACACATAATGCTTATACATGATGTATGTATGTGTGTGTATATCTGTCCACTTACAGGAGGCACCTAGAATAGTCCAACTCATAGAAGCAGAGGGTAGAATGGTGGTTGGCAGGAGCTGGGGGAAAGAAGTGGGAGGTATTGATCAAAGAGTATAAAGTTTCAGTTATACATGAAAAAAATTACTCTGTAACTTAGGGTCTCCAAAACATTTAACATGGTTATGTTTAAGATTTGATTACCCAGAAATCTAATTTTGATCAATTAAATGGTTTTTTTTTTTGGGGGGGGGGGGAGTGAGGGGCTCGAATTTGGGCTCTACTCATAAGAAAAAAAAGGTAACGCAGACCTTGCCTAAATAGGATATTCCGGGCCTTCACCCTTGTCTACTTTCCCTTGCAAAAAAAATTATGGGATGTTTGTAGGAGATGTTCTCCTTACCACTGTACCGCTTTAAGGAAAGGAATGCCTAATATATTTTGTAACTTTATAACTTTAAAAAGACAAAATACTTCCTGCACCTCCTCTGTTGGAGGGGTTGGTTTGTTTTCCTTTTAACATTATTATGAAGTGTCCCCAGCAGCCTGTTGTGGCCTCACAGGAGTTCTTAATGTTCAATGTCAATTATGTTGGAGGCATTTAACAGCTTCATGTGTTTTCTCCACAAGGGACCACAGGCCAGGGGCTGGCGGGGCCGTCAGGAGGAGGAAGCGGCATCTGCAGGGGGCTGCTGGGGGCCAGGCTCCCCAGGGCTAAACCAGGCGGTGGGAGCAGGCGGCCAAACAAACCAGGAAGCCTTCCCTGCGGGGGGGGGGGGGGGGGGGGCGCATCGAAAAGGCCACAGAGGGGTGGGGCTCCTGAGACTGAAGGACCAGGGTCAGGAGACAGTCTGCAGGATCTGGTGACTGGAAGGTGGAGGGAGCTCGGGGGCAAATGTCAGAGGCGGCTCCTGGTGTCTTCTCCAGAAACAACGTTTCTTTTGTTCTGGTCACACCCTCGCTGGCCTTTCCTCAGCTGCTGATTCATCAAGCTGCAGGACCGTCCAGTGCATGCGTTGTTTTTTCTCCAGATGTTTTCCTTCATACGTTTTCATCGCAAGATGGTCATCTTCTGGGGAAGGTTGCTCTAAATAGCCTCCCTATTCGGGACTTGAACCACCAGGTGAAAGGTGGAAGTCCTGTGTGGCATCCACCACCCAGGTGACCTGCCACCTAAGGAAGGAATGTCGAGGGGTGAGTGTCACGACACCCCCGGTCAGCACTTCCCGGGAAGGTCAACATACAAGCATCATGTCAAAGCCCCACCTCTGTGCGGCTGTCCCACCCACGTGGCCGGGCTGTCGATTCCCACAGGGGACATGCCCTCCTGACAGCCAGACAGGGCTGAATAGACATTTAGAGAAAGGAACGAAGCCCATAGGCATGGATTACGCCCAAGAGCTATGCAGCCTCCATCAGCTCTGGGCAAGTCCGCCTCCCGCAGACCGGAGCTGTGGCCTCTATGGACCTGAACTTGGCCGGGCTGTTGCTTCACTGAGGAAGAAGGTGGCAGGAAGGTAGAGCGTGCAGGAGGCCAAGGGGATTCCAGCCAAGAACACTCAGGAAGTGTGTGACCAGCAGTGGAGGCGGTGAGGGCCAAAGCCCTCAGGAGCAGCTATGAGGGCGTATTCAATCAGGATGTCATATTATGTCATTGGGTATCTATTTTTTTTTCAAATGGCCCATCGTTTTTTTAAATAAACATAATGGCAACAATAGCAGCATCTATCTATGCTTATGCTGCAAAAAATAAAAAAAGATTCCTGCCCTAGCTGAGTTAGTTGAATGGGTAGAGTGTCAGCCTGCGGACTGAAGGGTCCCCAGTTCATACGGGGTCAGGGCACATGCCCAGGTTGCTGGCTCCATCCCCAGTGAGGGTCCTGCAGGAGGCAGCTGATCAATGATTCTCTCTCATCATTGATATTTCTACCTCTCTCTCCCTCTCTCTTCCTCTCTGAAATCAATAAAAATATGTCTTTTTTTAAAAAAATAAAAAGATTTCTTACATGCAATTAAAGTTACAAGATAATTGGGACTATTAGGTGAGACCTCCCACAATAAACCTTGCACTTTTCCAGCCTGGGTTTCCCGAGACCTGAGGAGACTGCAGAAATACTTGGGAGTTTAGCTCCCGACCTTAATGTTAAACCGAAGGAAACGTTACTGGGCAGTGGACCGAGGCCCCTCTGGCTGGGACAGCGCGTCACTGCGCACGGTGTGCTGTTACCGGCCACCTGCAGGGGGCTGGCGTTGGCAGTGACCGGTCCTTACGAAGCTTTTTGTTGTTTCTCTTCTCCCCTCTGCTCCAAACTGTTCAGAGGCTCTGAGAGATGGGCCTTGGCCCCAGCAGGACGCCCTCTCCTCGGTCATCAGCAACGTGCCCGGTGACGTTGGAGACAACCCACCGGGAGAATTCCTCTTGGTACCGATGATTCCACGGTTGGGAATGAGCCGGTGCAGCGGCAGCCGGTTTGTCTGCGGCTGAGAAGACCAGCTCCTGCGTGGAGAGCAGAGCTGTGGGTCTGGGCGGCAGCTGGGCCCATGGTTAGAGCCAGAGATGGTTAGAGCCTCTGGGAACAACCAGGACCAATGCAAATGCAAATGCAAATCCCTCTCTCCACCTTCCCAATGCTCCCCTGGCTCCTCATGGCCCTCAGGGTCAAGTCCAGACTCCGCCCAGGAGTTGGGGAGCAGGGCCCTTCCTCCCTGGTAGGGGCCCCTGTCTGCCTGCACCCCTGGCCACTCCTTAGCACACACACACCGTCCTGTCTACGGTTCCCGAGCTCTGCAAGCATTTCCCTCCTCCCTTTGCCCTCTGCCCGGGGCACACTCCACCTCCTGCTCTTAGCTTACTCCTAGTCCCCACCACCACCCACCCACCCTGTATTTTTCTAAGTACTTTTTTATTGACTCACAGGATTTCAGTCTCAATTCTAAAAAACAGAAAACGTGTAGGATGCCAGTGATTAAAGGCCTAGTAAAGGTTCAGAAAACAATCCCCACAGAGAACTTCGTCTGGGTGGGCATGGCTTGGGGATGCCTCGTGTGGAAGGTGGGGTTGGAGCTGGAGGGTAAAGAGTGGATCACATTGAGGTAAACCGAAGGAGGCCCGAGAATAAACACAAATCGTTTGGTGGGGTTGAGAATGGCAACCTTCAGGGACTAAGTTTGACGGGAAGAAAAATTTCTGTAAAAGAATCACCGGGATTAACTCGACCAAAGTGGAGCCGGAGTTGGAGGGTGGTGAGTACCAGGCAGAGAGTTTAAACTCCCAGCCTGCATTTCCTCTTAACTCGGAGAAGGCAGTGAGACTTGACCCAGCCAGTTTGGCTCAGTGGATAGAGCGTCAGCCTGCGGACTGAAGGGTCCAGGGTTCGATTCTGGTCAAGGGCACGTACGTAGGTTGCAGGCTCGATCCCTGGCCCTGATCGGGGCTTGTGCAGGGAGCAAGCAATCAATGTGTCTCTCTCACATCGTTGTTTCTCTCTCTCTGTTTCTCCCCTTCCCTTCCACTCTCTCTCTAAAAGACAGCGAGACCTCTATCTCTGCGATCGATCACTCAGCAAGGAGCATGGGAGCAATATGAGGACGTGGAGGTAACGTCCCTGAAAGGCCAAACCCCTCTGAGCCCCGAGCCACTGGCCACAGCCACTGGCCACAGATGCGCGGCTCTGAGAGCATCCGTGGCGGCAGCACCCGGTGTCCATCTGATAGAGCACGGGGTCTGCTCAGGGTCTATATGGAAAGAGTGTCCAAGCCGGTGAAGCCACCGGCCCCTGGGAGATGAGAGGTGCCCACAGGCCTGGGCACTTGGGCTCGGGGAGGAAAGGGCTCGCATGGCCGGGCGCTGTCTCAGGGATGGGAAGAGCCCGTGGGAGGGGGAGGCTGCTCCGTGGGCGCCGGGGGTGACCTGAGCCGAGGTGTTTGCGGCTGGAAACCAAAGCACTGGGATCCAGAGTGGAGTCAGGGTTCTGGTTCCAAGCAGCAGAAATAGGCTCTGATGCGACCGCAGACCAGAGGCACCTGTGACAGCAGATCGTCCCCTGCCGGGCGGGGCTGGGTGAGGGGCTGAGTGAGGGGGTGTGTGAGGGGCTGGGTGAGGGGCTGGGTGAGAGGCTGGGTGAGGGGCTGAGTGAGGGGCTGGGTGAGGGGCTGGGTGAGGGGCTGAGTGAGGGGCTGGGTGAGGGGCTGGGTGAGGGGCTGGGTGAGGGGGTGGGTGAGGGGCTGGGTGAGGGGGTGTGTGAAGGGCTGGGTGAGGGGCTGGGTGAGGGGCTGGGTGAGGGGGTGGGTGAGGGGCTGGGTGAGGGGGTGGGTGAGGGGCTGGGTGAGGGGGTGGGTGAGGGGCTGGGTGAGGGGCTGGGTGAGGGGCTGGGTGAGGGGCTGGGTGAGGGGGTGGGTGAGGGGCTGGGTGAGGGGCTGGGTGAGGGGCTGGGTGAGGGGCTGGGTGAGGGGATGGGTGAGGGGCTGGGTGAGGGGCTGGGTGAGGGGCTGGGTGAGGGGGTGGGTGAGGGGGTGGGTGAGGGGCTGGGTGAGGGGTGGGTGAGGGGCTGGGTGAGGGGCTGGGTGAGGGGCTGGGTGAGGGGTGGGTGAGGGGGTGGGTGAGGGCTGGTGAGGGGGTGGGTGAGGGGCTGGGTGAGGGGCTGGGTGAGGGGCTGGGTGAGGGGGTGGGTGAGGGGCTGGGTGAGGGGCTGGGTGAGGGGGTGGGTGAGGGGGTGGGTGAGGGGGTGGGTGAGGGGCTGGGTGAGGGGCTGGGTGAGGGGCTGGGTGAGGGGCTGGGTGAGGGGCTGGGTCTCATGGCCTTGGGCTCCTGGCCCTGATACGATGCCCAATGCCTGGAAGACCGAGGGAGCTGACTGCTGGTTGGCAGGACAAGGTAGGGCTCTTGTCTGGAGGGTGGGGTGCGGTGTGCACCTGTGGGTCCCTAATGAAGCCTCACACTTGGGCTTGGGTTCCATCTGGGACACAGGTCTCTGCTCTTTCTGTCCCCACATACCCTCCCCCGAGTCCCTTCAGGGGCCTGAAGAAGAAACATTCCAGGGGGAAGGGAGGGTAGATGGGGCCTCCCCCCCTGGCCCGGGCGGAAGGAGGCGGCATCTCCCTGCCGGGGCCAAGGCCGTGCAGCACAGGACACGCCTTGTCGCTGGTGTATGTCCCCCAGGCTTCGCCTGCAGAGCGCCCGATACCCACGCTGGCCGGCGTCCCGTAGCTGAGCCCCCCACACTGTGTGCCAGCGCCTCCCCCATGGGTCCCCCACCCCCGCCCCCGTGGGCGCCCTCCCGGGCATGGAGACAGGCCGACTCGGGGAGGAAGGTCACCTGCCCGGCTGGTGTGCATCGGCCAGCCCCCTGCCAGCGGCCGCTGCTGTTTCCACTCCTGGCGCCGTGCCCAGCCCCGTGGTCCCCACGCGAGCCTCTCCGGGGCCGTCGGGACCAGTGTCAGCGGCCGTGGAGCTCTCGTAGCTTCCCTCTGCGTGCTGAGCTGTAAGCCTGTATTGAATGGTATCTTGTACATTTTAAAGACCAACAACCCAGAACAGCACCTGCCTGCCCCACGCCAGGGAGGGGTTCCCAGTGGAGGCCCCGCCTGGAGGCTCTGCCCTGGGAACCTCCCTGATCAATAGAAAGACCCCGGCCACGGCCACAGCCACGGCCACAGAGGGTGAGGCAGGCGAGCAACACAGCCACTGGGGGCCCTGAGGACAGGGGGCTGTCAAATGAGGTTTCAGGGTTTTCAAATGTCATTCTCTGCATTTCCCACTGTGAACTTCATCACAGAAAACGAGGGAAACAGAAAACAATGCCCATAATCCCACAGTCCAAACAGCCCCAGTGGCACCTCAGGCCTCGCTCTAGACCTCCTCGTGTGCTCACTGGCACGGTTGTGATCACTGCGTGTCATTCCGTGTCCTACCTTCTCCCTTAAAATCGAACCAGCAGCACTTCCTGTGCTTCCCGAGTCTCGGAACTCTCACCAAAGCCTCTGTGCTCTGTCCACCCCAGGAAGGGCTGCTGGCGTCTCGTCCTGGACGGTTCGGTTCACACCTTCTCACTCTTCTTCTTAACCCCTAGAGTGCCGGGAGCGCGATCGCGCTCCTCCTGCAGTGTCCAGTTCCAAGTCTGCTTTTATTAGTGATGATGACATTGCCAAATATGTCAATTCTTGCTGTGAAGATGACGATTTTGTGCAAGATATTGAATATGTAACTTCATTTACTTGCGATTCATAATTTTTTTCCTAAACTGCTGAAGAATCAGCAAAAATGCCTTGGCAAGTTTAGCATAGTTCCTAGGATATTGGTTGGCACTCAAAGGGTCAAAGCCCAGAGAGCGTGTGCGCATCGCCTTGCCCTGCACTTAGGAACTCACCCTCCGCTCGCCCGATGCCTAACGAACGTCCGAATCATTTCTGGCTCTTAGGTCTCAGCACACTTTTTCCCAGGGGGCACCCTCTGTGCCGAGCAGGCCTCAGAGTAGAATCAGAACCAGGGAAACTGAGACCCCGGCAGCAGGGACCCTGTGTTCTCAGGGTCCAGATGTGAGCAGATCTTCCAGGGCCGGGCGAGAGGTCAGAGGCTCTAGGAAGAGGGACGGGAGTGACGGGAAGGCCGATCTGTGGGAACCTGTGCCAAACAGTGTGCGCTGTGTCTAGACAGGCGACCGCCCACGGCCAGGTGGCGGTGCCGCCCCTTCCTGCCGCCGCCCCGCACAGCTGAAGGCGAAGTGCCCGTTGGCAGGCAGGGCGGGCGGGGAGCGTGACAGCAGAGGTGCAGGTGAAGCGGGCACCCGGGCCTCCGGTTCATGGCAGGCGGCGCGGGAAGTTACTGAAAGACGGGAACTGCCCCTCCCGCGTCTCACCCCGCGAGGGCGGCCACGGAAAGGGAGCCCAGCGCCACCCCTGCCGCTCCCGCCGCCGCCCGTCCCGGTTCACCCTCCCCGTCTCAGTCCCGTGGGCAGCCCTTCACGCTGCCGTCACGCTCAATGGCCAGGTCCTCTCGCGTGTGGCGTGGGTTCCTGGAACCAGGGGTGGGAACGTGTTTCCGGCCGGGGCCATTTGGATATTTATAACATCATTCGCGGGCCATGCAAAATTATCAACTTAAAAATGAGCCTGATGTGTTTGGTCCAACATTTAACTCATCTCTGATGCCCTGGCAGGGCCAGGCTGCGCGATTTCTCGGGCCTCGTACCATTCACTCCGGCCCCACCGCCATCGCCCGCCGTGTGGGTCGCCTCTGCTGCTTCCTCTCACCGCCTCCAGGTCCAGCCGGGAGGCTCCCGCCCTGAGCTGCCAGGTCCCCGGGGGGGTCCGTGCACGCCCCAGGCCCTGCTGCATCCGTATCTGCAGCCAGGCCTCTCCCGGCTCCCGGCCCACATCTCAGCCAACCGTCAGGCCTCTCTCCCAGGATGTCCCAAACGCAGCTCAGGGCCCGGCACACAGCCGAGCCCAGGCTCTCCGTGTGGGTCACGCCTCGCCCAGCTCCGGGCCTGTGAGCCACCCAGCCACCCAGGAATTGGCAGCCCTCCTGAGCCCGATCTCACTTCTCAGCTCCCATGCAGTCAGGCACCAGGCAGATCTCAAGCCCACCCCTCCTTCTGAGCCACCTCACTACAGGGTCCTTCCGTGACTCCCACAACTCCCCTCACTGACGTGGCTCCCAGCGTGGGCCTCCTCCCACGTCAGCCCCACCAGCTCCTTCCCCACGGAAAACTCTCACTGGCTCCCGGAGCAAGGACTGTCACAGGGTGACTGACACCCATCCATCCATCCATCCATCCATCCATCCACTCACTCACTCAGCCAACGCTTAAGGAGGCCCTGCCGTCGGCCGGCACTGTGCGGAGTACACACGGGGGCCGGAGCAGGCACAGGGATAGGACACTCAGTGAACGTCAAGGCCATCCGAGAATGGCTCTTTCCCATACACATCCCGCTTAATCTCTCAGTGCCCCCTGCCTGCACCATGCAGCCGTCCCCACAGCACCCCCCCTCCCTGCCTTTGATGCGTTTTTCCCCTTTTCTTTGGAGTTGTGTTCTTCCTAACTCAGCCATGCTCTCCGTTCCTCTTGAAAGCTTTCCCCAGCCCCCCACCCACCCCCCTCAGATTCCCTGCCCTCCTCCAGGCCACCAGCACCTCTACCACGCTATTTATTACAAAGTTGGTGACACTGCACTTGCCTGTATTCTCTTACACACACACACACACACACAAAAGATAAGAGTAATTTTTATCACTCGTGCCCAGCAATGCATGGTACATAGTCAGCATGTGATAAATAAACTATATAAAGATAACGTACATCATTCTCAGTGTTAATATCATATTTAATATATTTATTTATATAATTCATTATAAATGTAAGTAACTATGTTGGCCACTTTGGGTGCAACATTAAATAAACTTGCGAGAAAGTAGCACTAAGTTCGTCTGTTCGGTGCTACTGCACACATTTTGTTGAGTCCTACTGTGTGCCAGGCATGGGTTTGGCACTGGGGCTGTGACAGTGAGTGGTTCAAGTCCCTCTGCTCATGGAGCTTGTGTTCTAGGGGGAAGGTGACCATAAACACAAAGGCAAATCGGATAAACACACAGACAGACACCTGGGAGAGAGCCGTGGGGAGGCCGAGAAGGGAAGGGCCCTCCACGTGAGCCGGGGGAGTGGGAGGGCCTGTCCGCGTCTCGCCTTCCTCACCTGTGAGCTGGGAGTCCCGAGAGCAGCCCCAGTATCGGGACCCTTGGAGGGTTACATGCGAAGATGTGGACGGAGCGGGGACGTTTCATCAAAATTGTCCTATTGCGGGTTTGGAGCCAGGGCAAGGGGGACCTCATTCCTGCGGGTGGGGTGGATGGTCAGGACGCGTCGCGATGGAACGATGGAGCTGACTTCCTGTAGCTCCGTCCCGTGTCCCGTGATTTAACAACACCCGCGTGGAAGGCAAGCTCCCCGGGCAGGACGCACGTGGAGCCACTGGGATGCGTGAGGACATGCCTGTGCCTCGCGCGTCCAGTGCTCCCGGGACCGGCACGCCTGGCCGTCGCTCACATCTGGCTCCGGGTGACTGTGCCTCTCCCTTATTGCGGGTCCTCGCTGTCTTTCGGGGTTTCCTTCCCTTCGCTCCATCTATTTCACTCCTCACGGTCTCATCAGCACGTCTCCCGCCGCTTCCCAGCGCTGCTAGCAGCTGCTCGGCCACTGCCCTGCTTTTAAGTCTTAAAGGTTTCATGCACCAAATAAATAAGAACCCATACAATTCTTAGATCAGGTAACGAAACACTCAGGAATGGACACAGTCCTTTTTTTCTTTAATCCTCACCCGAGGATATTTCTCCATTGGTTTTTAGAGAGAGAGGGAGAGACAGAGAGAAATAACGATGTGAGAGAAACACCTCGATTGGTTGCCTCCTGCACAAGCCCGCAACCGAGGTACGACATGCCCTTGACCGGAATTGAACCCGGGACCCTTCAGTCCCCAGGCTGATGCTCTATCCACTGAGCCAAACCGGCTAGGGATGGACACATTCTTATAACCATGCTCTACCTGTTATTGGTGAGGTTTCTGAATGTTCTTAGGGTGGGATTTCCGTACTGCCTTCAAATGCTGGCCACTCAGTGGTAACAATGTCTTCACAAACTCTCCTGTCACTACCCGTAAATCCACTTCTTTCTTAAACACTGCTCCTCGCATCTCACATGCACAGTTAAATGCATGGCAGTGCATTTAATCATCCCCCCCCCTTTTATTTCATAACTGTGTGTGTGTGTGAGACAGAGAGAGAAGAGAGAGGAGAGAGAGCGGGTGGGGAGAGGGGCAGAGAGAGAGAAAGAGAGGAGAGAGAGGAGAGAGCCCACTACAGACAGGGAAAAAACAAAAAATGTACAGCTCAACGGTTTATGCCAACATGCACACCCATATACCCAGTTCAAGACATGGAATATTACCAGTGGCCCAGAGGTCTCCTGTATATCTCAGTCACCATCCCTCTTTGATAAAAGCAGCCACTTCCTGATTTTTATGCAAGTCACTTCCCTTATTTATTTATTTATTTTTTTAGTTTTACCACCAAAGCTTGTATCCCTAAAGACTACAGTTTGGTTTTCCTTGCTTTCTGAATTCCATGGAATCTTGATGGAATCTTGCCATCTGCATTCTTCTGCATTTGGTTCATTCCTTCAATGTTGCACTTCCGGCATTAACCCATCTTGTTCCATGCCGCTGAAGTTCATTTATTTTCACTGTTGCCTTATTTTATGTCATGAATATGACACCATGTATTTATCCACACTAATGTTGGATGGGCATCTGGGCTGTTTAAGGTTTGAGATTGTTGGGAATTTTCCTTGGACATTCTTGCGCATGCATTTCTATTAGGCATAGAAATGGGAGTGGGATTGTAGGGTCACAATGCATGTGTGTCTCCAACTTTCATAAGATATACAATATGAGGAGAGACCTACGAGAGTCAGACACTTAAATGAGTCCCAGGAGATAATAATTCACTTGGGCGAGAACCCATAATCCAATAAATAATAAAAGAAAATGTTCCTTTGCTAAAGAAAGACTTGAATCTTTACATCTAAATGACCCTCCAAATATTGGGCAGGGATACTTATAAAGAAGATAGTCAACTAAACCAGCCCTGGTGAAATTTGTTTTCTTTTCCCCAGCTTTATTGAGGTATAATTAACAAATGAAAAGTGTATATATCCAAGGTATATAGTGTGATGGTGTGATAGCTGTATGTATGGCGAAATGACACCACAATCTACTGATTGACATAGCCATCACCTCACCTTCTCTTACTTGCTTGTTTTTGGTGAGAACAATGCAACGTTACTAACTACACCAGATGCCCCGAGCTCATTCATCTTATACCTGAGAGCTTGTTCCCTGTGGCCAATACCTCCCCTTCCCCTCACCTGCCAGCCCCTGTCAGCCACCATTCTACTCTCTCATTCTGTGAATTCAACTTTTTAAAAATTCCACATGTAAGTGAAGTCACACAGTGGTTGTCTTTCTGTGTCTGGCTTATTGCACTTAGCACAATGTCCTTCAGGTCCCTTCCCTCCAATTTGTCACAAAGATGAAGGAAAAATCCTACACACTTTCAAACAAAATCAAAAGACTGTGCCTCGAGGACTAACAAAAAGGCTCTCCTTTGCAGTTCCCAAACACTCAACTGACCGGATTCTGAGGGAACCTAGAACTCTGCTCTCAGCCGAAGGATGAATCATGGGTGATCATAAGAGGAAGACAGGTTTGGACATGCAAAGATGCAAATTACATACCACCCCATATTCTTTCTGAAGAAGTCACGTGATGTTCTGTAATCCGATCAAAATGGATCAGAACAAGGATAAGAAGGAAGGGAAAGGTTTTGTGTATCCTAATATAATAGGTAACATCCATTGAGCGCTTACTAGGGGTCAAGCATGATCCCGGAAGGAGGAGGCTTTTAGGTTGCTATTTCATTCTTGATGTTGAGAGGTAAGTGTGGGCTAAAGTAGGTTTGATAAAATGTTAAGAATATATGCGAGCATTTGGAAAAAAGGAAACCCCGTGCACTGTTGGTGGGAATGCAGCGTGGTGCAGCCCTGTGGAAAGCAGTAGGGAGTTAACTCAAAAATTAGAAATGGAACTGCCTTATGACCCAGCGATTCCACTCCTGAGAATTTATCTGAAGAAATTTGAAAGAACATATGCACTCCTATGTTCATTGCAGCATCATTTACAACAGCCAAGATTTGGAAGCAGCCCAAGTGCCCATTAGCAGGTGAGTGGATAAAAAAGCTGTGGTACATTTACACCATGGAATACTGCTCGGCCATAAAAAGGAAGAAAATCTTACCTTTTGCAACAGCCTGGAGGGACCTGGAGAGCATTATGCTAAGTAAAATAAGCCATATGATTTCATTCATATGTGGAATCCAGTGAACAAAATAAACTAACAATCAAAATAGAGACAGACTCATAGAGAACAGGCTGACAGCTGTGTGTGTGGCGGGGAGGGTAGGGGCTGGGTTGTGGGGGGAATTGAGCAAAAATAGAGAAAAACTTAAGAGCATAGAATAAAACTTATTTCCCATGTTTTTAAAAATTATTTTTATTTTTTAAATTGAGATATAATTCACATACCATTGAATTCATCTTTTAAAACTGTACAGTTTAGCCCTAGCAGGTTTGACTCAGTGGATAGAGCATCACCTGTGGACCAAAGGTTCCCGGGTTTGATTCTGGTCCAGGGCACGTACCTGGGTTGAAGGCTCCTTCCTGGCCCAGGTCCTGGTCAGGGCTCGTGCAGGAGGCAACCAATCGATGTGTTTCTCTCACATCAATGTTTCTCTCTCTCTCTCTCTCTTCCACTCTCTCTAAAATCAATGGGAAAATATCCTCAGGTGAGGATTAAGCAGAGTGTACAGTGTAGTGTGTTTTAGCATAGTCACAGTTGTGCAACCATTACCACTATCTTCTTTAATCACCGCACAGGAAATCCCATACCCATTAATAACCACGCCCCACTTTTTCCTCCTCCGCAGGCCCTGGCAACCACTGATCTGCTTTTTGTCTCTATGGATGTGCCTATTCCAGATGTTTCATAGTATTGGGATCATACGATTTGTGGTCTTCAATGCCTGACTTCTTTCTCTTAGCCTGTTTTTAAGGCTCATCCATATTGTAGCATTGTGGGAAGCCGCCCATTGTCTTCACTAGCAGAGAGGTGTGGACAAGGAACCCGGAAGGCTGGTGACTCTTGAGCCCTGGCAAAGGTCGGGGCTAGGCACCCACTGTTTAGTCGAGACAATGGTAGCTGAAGTAACTTCCCGACCAGATAGTCATGTAAATCCTCACTGATAAGATAGTCTGCCTGTTACTGGAACTTGTCCGCCTAAGGGCTGTAGATGGATCTCAAACTGAATAAAAGGATGGCAAGGCGTGAGCACAAGTAGAGTCCTTCTTGTTGTGTTGGGCTCCCGCCTGGCCCCCCAACTTCCAAATTATCATTTCTTGTCTCGTTTCTGTCATTTGCGCGTGGCCCTTCTCCAGAGCCTGAATCTTGAACCACGCAGGACATGGGTCAGCACATAGCATGAATAAGTACTCCATTCCTTCTAACAGCTGAATAATAATCTGTATGGACAGACCACATTTTGTCTATCCCTTTATCAGTTTATGGGCCTCTGGATGTTTTCAGTTTCTGGATACTATGAGTACTGCTGCCGTGGGCTTTCTGTACAAGTCCTCTGTGACCAGTTCTCTTGAGTATGTACCTGGGAGTAGGGTTTCTGGATCATATGGAAACTCCATATTTACTTTATGAGGAACTGTTGAACTTTTTCAAAGCAACTGCACACTTTATATTTCTACTGGGAACGTATGCGGGATTCCATTTCTCCACACGCCTGTCAGCACATGTTGGCTGTCGGCGATTGTAGCCATCCTGTTGGGTGTGAAGTAGTGTCTCACTGTGGTTTCCATTTGCCTTTCCCTAATGACTAATAATATTAAGCATTTTTCCTTGTGCTTATTAGCTAATTATATATCTTCATTGAAAAAATGTCTATTCAATTCTTAGTCCATTTTTAAGTTGGGTTACTTGTCTTTTATTGTTGAATTGTAATAGTTCTTTATATGTTCTGGATACTAGACTTTTATCAGATATCTGATTTCCAAATATCTTCTCCCATTCTGTGGCTTGTCTTCCTACTTTTGTGACAATGCACTTGGTAGCACAAATTCTTAAAATTTTAATGAAATCCAATTTATCTATTTTTTTTTCTTTAGTTGCTTGTGGTTTTGTTGTCATATCTAAGAAACTGTTGCCTGACCCAAGGTTATAAAGATCTACACCTATGTTTTCTTCTAAGAGACTTATAGATTTAGCACTTGCATTTAGGCCTTTGATCCGTTTTGAGTTACATTTTGAATATGGTGTGAGGTAGGGATCCAACTTCATTCTTTTACATGTGGATATCCAGTTGTCCCAGCACCATCTGTGGAAATTATTTTTCCCATTGAATTTTTTTGTAGAGTCTTACTGAAAAATCAATCGGCCACAAATGTATGGGCTTATTTCTGGATTCTCAATTCTATTCCATTGTCCATAGTCTACCTTAGGTCAGTGTCACCCAATCTTGGTTACTGCAACTCAAGTTTTGAAATTGGGAAATGTGAGTCCTCCAACTTCTTTCTTTTCAAAATTGTTTTAGCTGTTTTGGCTCTCTTGCATTTCCATTTGAATTTTAGGATCAGTTTGCCAGTTTCTGGGGAAGAGCAGCAGCTGGGATTTTGATAAGGATTGTGTACAACCTGAAAATCAATTTGGGAAGTATGGCCATCTTCCAAACCATGAACCCCGGATGTCTTTCCACTTAAGGAGGTATTCTTTGGTTTCTTTCTCCAATGTCTCCTAGTTTTCAGTGCACAAGTCTTGTACTTTCTTATTAAATCTATTCCTCGGTATTTCATGGATGTTATTATAAATGGAATTGTATTCTTAATTTCATTTTTGGATTGCTCATTGCTAATTTTTATATATTGATCTTGCATATTTGTGGATTCCTCGGGATTTTCTATATGCAAGGCTTTCTTCCCCCTTTGGTCCTTGAGCCATGGTTTCCTTGTTGCTGTTTTCCCAACAGATTTGTCTGGTGGACTCAGCGGCTGCTTCCTCAGAGACCGCTTCTGCTGGCTGCTTTCCCCTCTATGGGACATGCTTTCTTGTTTCTTTGCTTGTCTCACAATTGTCTGTTGAAGACCGGACATTTAAAATAAAAGAATGCGGCAACGCTGGAAACCGAGCCCAGCCCCGGCCTGTTGTCGTTCGCTGTTGCTTTGTTTGTTGGTCTGTATATTGGCTTTTCTGAGCTCATTCTGCAAAGCGTATGTTCTTTGCTGCATGAGGCCACGAAAGTCTCTGACCCGTTAGCGTGGTGGTCAGTTAGTGATGCGACAGACGCTTCCTTAGATCATTGGAAGCAATCAGGCTCCCAGTCTTCGCCAAGAATTTCTGTTTTGACAGACACCCTCACATTCAGCCAAGCACGTGACAACGTCATCTCATCCGGATGTGAGAGCTAGAGCCTTCTCAGGTCTTCCCTAAACACACACATAGCCCGGGCGGCACACAGCCCTGCCTGTGCACGTGGCCTTCCAAATTCCCAGGAACGTGTCAGAGACTTTCAAAGCCTCGATGGACAGACGGACAACTAGCCCCAGCTTTTCCTTTTAAAGGTCGATTAGCCTATGGTTTGTCCCAGCGGGTCCGCACCACTGCGGGCAGCCGTGCTGCTCCGTAATTGCATCACTTCTGATGACGATGACTTTCCACGCGCACCCGGGGAACGCTCGCACTAGGTGAGCTCCGAGTCGCTCAGGAGGCAGATGGAGTGAGGCAGTTCCCTGGGAACAGGCTCTGAGCTCCCGCCCGCTCTGCCCCCCCACCCCCACCCCCGCCTCCCCCAGGAGCGGCTGCTGAATTTCAAGGCCTCTGTGCTGCTGGAGGAGGGGATGCGGACCTGGCAGTTAACAGGACACAAGGCTCATTGTTCTTACCCACCCTCAGCTGCTTTTCTGGGAGCGATGTTCCCAGACTGCCAGCCTTCGGGTAATCTCCAGATTCCGAAAATGTTGATTCTGACCTTTTTTGGCCAGGGTTCCCGGGGCTGGTATGGAAGAGGACATTTTTGGAGGCTTGGAGGCTGGGAGGGCTGACGTCCAAGAATACAGTTTTGATGGAGATGCTCAACCTCTGGGAGTGCCCTGTCAGTGCCGTGTCCACCCGCCACGGGTGGCGGTCACGTCCTTAAGACGTGGCTCCTGCGGATTCAGCTGTGAATGTAACACACGCGCTGGCGTTCAAAGAATACAACGAAAAGAGAGTCGAAACGCTGTAACAGCTTTTACTTCGAATACATGTTGTAACGATCATATTTTGACCATATTGGATTAAATAAGAGCATTAAAATTAATTTCACCTTTTTGAACTTTTTTCATGTGTGTGCTAATCAAAATCTACGATGATCCCAATGAGTCCTGCTGTTGTGACTGCTAGAAGATTTGGATCTTTTTTTTTAGAGAGAGAGAGAGAGAAAGGGAGAGGGAGAGAGAAATAGAAACATCAATGATGAGAGAGAATAATTGATCGGCTGCCTCCTGCACGCCCCCTACTGGGGAGGGAGCCCACAACCATGTGCCCTTGACTGGACTCGAACCCGGGACCCTTCAGTCTGCAGGCCGACGCTCTACTCACTCCAGCTAGGGCAGGAGATTTTACATTACATACACGGCTCTCTTTATATTTCTACTGGATAGTGTTTGTCTGGAAGGAAGAGAGTAGAATGAAACTGTTAGTCTGGAAAGATCAAATAAAATCCATTAAAAATTAGAAGGAAACAGCAAGAACGAATATCAAACAGAAAATATGAAGCCCGATGAAAGGCAGCGCCCGTGTGTGTCGGATCCTGGGTGATGGGAGGCTGCTCCGCAGGTGCTGAGGACGTGGGCGTGGCCTGGGCTGGCTCCTGGGAGCGGAGTCCGAGGGGAGGCCTCAGGGGGCTTCACCGGGAAGGTCCTCAGCGAGTGAGAGACTCGGGACCTGGAGGGCTCTTCAGGGTCAAGGCTGAGCCGTTAGGCCCTACGCTGACCGGCCCCTGGACACAGCTGTCCCTGGGGGGCGGGGTCACGTTGGCCAGAGCAGTTCTGGGGACAGGCTTAGCTGAGACGTCACCAGCCAGCGTCCTGGCAGCGGGAAGAGGAATGCGAGTCGGGAGTGGGGCCGGGGGCACCCGCCCGCGCACTAGAGAGGCTGTTTGCTGTACAGGGTGGCTCACGTCAAGCATGAAAACCTGAGCTTATATACAGGCACTCGGAAGGTTAGTCAAGATACACATCAAATCGCTCATGGCAACTCTTCAGGGAGGGCGAAGGGAAGAGAGGGCAGGGCTGGGTGGGGGACGAGCACTGTCAGGCAGCGTCATTTTTTTACAGCGATCACATATGCTGGCGGGGCGGGGAACACGCTACCGACATTAACGCGAGATTGGCAGCATGAGCGTGCTGTGTGGGGAGCAACTGCGGCTCAGGATCGAAGCTCCGAATGGGAACCGCTTTCGGAATGTTGCCTCCATTGCCCGACTCCACAGACAGACACCAGCCCGGTGGCTGTGACGCCAGAGAGAGCCCTCCCACCCGCACAGGGTTCCTGCCGACCGGGCGCCGTCGGCCTCCCTGCACAAACGTCACCTTTTTTTGTTTGTTTGTTTAAATATTTTTTTTATTGACTTTAGAGAGAGAGGACGGGAGAGGAATAGAGAAACATCGATGAGAGAGAAACATCATGGATTGGCTGCCTCCTACACGCCCCCTACTGGGGACTGAGCCCATAACCCCGGCCTGTGCCCTGACTGGGAATTGGTCTGGTCACCTCTTGGTTCATGGGTTGACGCTTGGCCACGGAACCACACCTGCCGGGCAAGCGCCATCTTTCTTAAGGCCGTGTGTCTGCTGATTTCATCCGGTGAATGGTCCAGGGGCTCTCCCAGGACCACAAACCAGCCAGCCAGCCAGCAGACACTGACCCTGGCCTTGTCGGTGGGGTGTCTGGTCCAAACTCAGTTTTCTCCATCACTTAAACCAAGATGCTGTTAGGGTCCCCTCTCCCTGAGGAGAACCACGGAGACTCATGGCACCTCCACACCCATGCGGGTGGGGATCGTTCCAACTGCCCCATAAGCGGGGCTGACAACCATTTCACAATCAGTGCAGTAACAGGTGCCAAGCAGCAAGAACGGACACGGGCCCGCGGCGAGGTTCGGAAGCAGCCAGGTAATGGCGATCTGGGAACCAGCGTGACAGTGCTCAATGTTTAACAGATGCACCTGCCAGATCCAGGCCCTGACCACGGGGGCAAGCGCAGGTGCACGCGGGCCAACGGGATGGCGCCACAGCCAAGTGGCCTCATGGTCCCTCGAACTCAAGGCCATGTCAGGCGGGTATGACGACACATCACAATTAAAAAGCTGTGGCACACCCACACGCCGGAGCACTGCGCTGCTGGACAAAGAACTCACCGTTCACAACAGCATGGAGGGGCCTGGGGAGCACGATGCCGAGCAGTGAGCCAGTCCGAGAAGGGTGCGCAGCACATGACCGCACGCATTTGTGGAATCTAGTGAACAACGTAAACTGATGAACAAAAATAGATCCAGAGACATGGAAGCATCGATCAGACTGTCAAACCTCAGAGGGAAGCGGGGGGAGGGGAGAGGGGCGGTAAGAGAGCAACCAAAGGACTTGTATGCATGCCTGTGAGCGTAACCCATGGACACAGACAGGAGGGAGGAGGGCCTGTGCTGGGGGGCGGGGGGGGGGGGGCGGCCAGGGAGAGGTCAGTGGGGGGAAAGGAGACATAGGTAATACTTTCAACAATAAATAATTTTTTTTTAAAGACACATCACAAAGCCATTATGAGCTGCCCACCTCCTTCCCAGGGTCCGACCTGACTCGCCAGCCGGTGAGGGCAGCGCTTGCTTGGCAACTCGGAGGCGCACACAGCACAGGGCGAGCCGCCCCCGCCCCCTCCCGATGGCTAGTCCGTGTGGCTGCCGTCTCCAAATCGCAGGAGTGGGGGGCAGGAAAGGGGGTTATTACGCTTGAAAACGCCGCTGGACTCAGTGAATTGAACATTGTTTTCAGGAATTGCAGGCATTTCCAGGCAGGGAAACAGGAGAGCGGTCTGATCCCCGCGATGCTGACTTTAACTTTAACTCGTGTTCCTTGGGCAGAAACCTAAAACCACGTGGACAGGGGATGTTCTAAGGCACCCCACCGCGGCCGGCCCTGGCGGTCTGGGAGGCTGCCTCTTATTCAAATGCGGAGGCTTGCCCCTGCTGGCTCTCTCCAGCGCACCGGCTTCTGCCAGGATGTCTTTTTCCAGGTCAAATCAGGTGACAAGTGTCTCCGGGTCCCACTGGGTCCGGCCTCCCCTCTGGCCCCTCAGGGTATCATCCCCCACCCCCAACCCCCGGGAACCACCCCCTCTCGCGTGCTCATCTCCGCACTGGCTGTCATTTCCTGCCAAAGACAAGCGCTGGCTCAGTCTGCCAGACTGAGTGTCACCTCCCCACCAAGGACAATCACCGCTGGTCTGTGTGGCCGCGGGAGGCCTCCGTGGGCTCACTTGCCCTGGGAGGAAGCGAGAGCCTCCTCCGTCCCACGGACAAGGAAGTGAGGCTCCGCGGGAGTCAAGGGCTCCATTCAGGGCCTCGTCTTCGGACTGCGATCCCTGTTTTCTTGTTGTTGTTGTTTTAATTGAGAAAGTACTTTCATATCTGATGGAAAAGTACTTAATTTTGACACCGATTTTTCAAATTATTTTCTTAAATGGTCCCATGGGTCTAGAAAACCAAAGGCGTTTAGAACCACATTGTCAAGTTGCAAAGAAGAGACCATTGATTTTTTTAGAGAGAGTGGAAGGGAAAGGGGGGGGGAGAGAAACATCAATGTGAGAGAGACACATTGATTGGTTGCCTCCTGCATGCCCCGACAGTGCCCGGGGGTCGAATCTGCAACCCAGGTGTGTGCCCTTAGCCGGGAGTCAAACCTGAGACCCTTTGGTCCAAGGGCCAATGCTCTAACCACTGAGAAACCAGCCAGGGCAGAAGGGGCCACTTGTAATTTTTATTACAAACGGAATTTGTAGTTCTAATAACAAGTCAAAAATGCAAAAGACACAAAGGCCATGATAATTCTCTCTCCTTTCTCCTATTTCATCTCCTGACACAAGTACTATTTAAGGTTTAGTGTGAATCTGAACACATTCTTTTTTTAAATTTCTTTATTGATTTATTTGAGAGAGAGAGAGAGAGAGAGAGAAGCATCGATGTGTTTTTCCGCCTGTGTATGCATCGATGGCTCCTGGTATGTGTCCTGACCAGGAGCTAGCCCACAACCTTTGTGCATCAGGACGAGGCCGTAACCAACCAACCGACCAGGCCAGGGTCACATACACCATCCTCTAAGCTAATATGAACACACAGGTGTAGGCACATATTCATGATTTTTTCTTTTCGTGTCGTTGTAAAAGAATGAATATTGCAGCATACTACTCACATTACTCTGAAATTTGCTTTTTCACTTAAGAGTAAATCATAGAACTGTTTCCCGGCCAATAAATGCAAATCTTACAGTTTAACTTTTTTAATTTCGCCTGCTCTCCTGTCGCCTTCTCGCCCCGAAGCTCAGAGGCACATGCTCTGGGGCTTGCTGGGAAGAGCTGTGCTCACTCCTCTGAGGCATCCACCCCCTTCAGTCAGCTCAGAGCAACGTGTTTGTGTGGTCCCTCGTTCATTCTTCAGTATTGAGATGTCACCCATTTACTTCCCAGAATTGAAGGCAAGGATCCCCTTCCGCACCCCATCCTTGTCCTGCTCACTCCCCACACCCTCCTCCATGGATGAACCCTCACTGTGGCTGAAACCCCGGCCTGAGCTGTCCCCCGGCTGCACCTGCGCGGGGCTCCCACCTGGAGAGACAGGATGGGCGGTGCCCTCGCTGCTCCCACGCCCAGTGCCCAGGCCGGGGGAGATGGGAACGGCGGGCACCAGGAGGAGCCGCCCCTGATTCCTGACCTTCCAGGGGTGTGAGAAGACAAAGAGGTGACGCAGGTCACGCCAGCACTGTCACGGCAGGAACAACAAATGGCTGGTGGTGTGCGTTCAGTACAGGAGATGCTCTGGAGCCCGTGTGGCTCAGTGGACAGAGCTCGGCGGACTGCAGGGTCCCGAGTTCGGGTTGCAGGCTCCAACCCCAGTGGAGGGCGAGCAGGAGGCAGCCGATCAATGATCCTCTCTCAACATTTATGTTTCTCTCTCTCTCTCCCTCTCCCTTCTTCTCTGAAGTCAATAAAAATATACCTTTTTTAAAAAGAAGATGCCTGGGCCCACTGCTCAGCGGGGGAGGACTTGTCACACCACGTGCAAAGGGGCTCCCGGGCCAACATCCGCCGGGCCTGGCAGGGGCGCCCCATTCAGTCGCTGCCAAGGGACCACGCTGAGCTCCGGGACTGAACCAGCCTGGGCCAGCCTCGCTGGGGTTGCTGCAGACTCTCCTCGGCCCCCCGGGTCACGCGAGGCAGCCGGGGATCGAGTTGCCATCATTCTCAGGACAGCCCGCAGACCCAGCACACACCAGGGGTCATACTTGTGCAAACGCAGCCGCTCCCCACAGTGCTCCCAGGGAAGGCGTGCACTTGGCTGATTCCGGCTGTGCGAGGCATTCCTTCATCGATAGTTGAAGGGAAAGAGGTGGGGAAGTGTTTTAGTAAGCGGGTGACCCATTTCTCAAACTCCCACGGCCTGAACAAGTTTGAGAATCAGGGGATAAACCAGCTGATCTCAGATCCCAGATCCGCTTTCCGGGGTCAAAAGTTCGCTCCCCAGCCTGGCCAGCGTGGCTCAGTGGTTGGGGTCAACCTAGGAACCAGGAGGTCACGGTGTGATTCCCAGTCAGGGCACGTGCCTGGCTGTGGGCTCGATCCCCAGTGTGGGGCGTGCAGGAGGCAGCCGATCCATGGTTCTCTCTCATCATTGATGTTTCTCTCTCTGCCCCCCTCTCCCTTTCTCTCTGAAATAAATTTTAAAAAATATGTTAAAAAACAATAAACTCTGCTCCCCAAGATCACATCTGGAAAGTAACCACCGCTTTATCCTTGACCTGAGGCTCAGAGGCTCTGGACGCTAGGGGTCCGGGCTGGAGTGGCCCTGGCAAATTTCTTTTAGGTGAAAAAAACAAAGCAAAACTAACCACACAGTCCTTCCACCCCCACCCCTCACCCCCCCAATCCCTTTTCTTGGGTTTTATCAGCGGCTGCAGTGGCGGCAGCCGGGCTACCGGTGTTTTCCTAATTAGAGGAGCAGGAAGATTCCATTAAGTGAAGAACATGGTCGACTGCCCCCACCGGAAAGGCATTCAGGCGCTGCCTCCTCGCCTCCTGCCTCCCTCTCAGGACCCTGAGGTCTGCCCCGGGCTGTGCATCCGGCCTCTGGGCTGTGACTCACGCCCACAGGGAGGAAGAGTGGGTGCTGATGGGGAACACAGCGCCGGAGGGGGGAGAAGGAGGAGGGGGCGATGAGGCAGGTGAACCACTTCTTTTCCAAGAAAAGAAGAGAAAGGAAAAACATCCCGGCACAAGTCTGTCCTCGAGCTCACGCTGAGGACTCTGGAAGCAATCAGGGCCCGGAACCGTCCGGAAAGAATCCCGGAAAGACTCCCACCCACCCCTTAGCCTTCGGGGTGAATGGCCCAGGCTTCTGGCTTGTTTGTTTGTCTTTAAGAGGATAGATGTGTACGATGTACAGCTGCAGTGAACCAAGTGTCCCATAAAGTTAAACACACCTGCTCCAGGCCAGTCGTCGGCAAACTCATTAGTCAACAGAGCCAAATATCAACAGTGCAACAATTGCAATTTCTTTGGAGAGCCAAGTTTCTTAAACTTAAACTATATCGGTAGGTACATTGTTATTAACTTAATTAGGGCACTCCTAAGCTGGCCTTTGTAAAAACGTCCTCAATCTTAGGGGTCGACCTCAGCGAAGGTACCCCCACTTCTTCTAACGCCACTTCTTCAAAATAGACTCGCCCGGGCTGAAAACCGACTTCTGTGCATGGGCCACGAAGTTTCAATCCCACTGTATGTGCGCGTCCGCACGTGGTATTTTGTGGAAGAGCCACACTCAAGGGGCCAAAGAGCCGCATGTGGCTCGCGAGCCGCGGTTTGCCAACCACTGCTCTAGGCTCAGCCATTCCATTCCCAGGTACACTTACTCCAGAGAAATGAAAGCATATGTCCACGCAAAATCATTTCAAGCATGATTTCAGAGAGGAAGGGAGAGGGAGAGAGAAACATCAATGATGAGAGAGAATCATCGATGGGCTGCCTCCCACAGGCCCCCCACTGGGGATCGAGCCCACAACCCGGGCATGTGCCCTGACTGGGGATGGAACTGTGACCTCCTGGTTCCCAGGCCGACGCTCAACCACTGAGCCACACCGGCTGGGCCCTGGCAGCTTTATTCAGAATAACCCAAACAGCAAACAACCGGAAAGCATCGAGAGGTAAACGGACACACACACCGTGGTATACCCATGCAACGGAACTCTATTCGTTCCCTACTGCCGCCGGCACAAATTACCACAAACTCAGGGCCTTGAAACAACAGGAATTGCTTCTCTTACAGTTCTGAGGTCCGAAGTCGGATCTCGGTGTCGCTGGGAGGTCAAGGTGGGGTGGGCTGGCTCCTCCTCTGGCTCCCGGAGAGAACGTGGCCTCGTGGCCTCGGCTCCTCCAGCGCCTGGCGGCTTTTCAACCGGCTCCGCTTTGATCTGTGGTCACACTGCCGCCTCCTCTTCTGTGGGCCGATCCCCTCCCCCCCTCACCTGTGCCTGCCTCTAGAACCACCTGGATACCCAGGCTCCTCCCCCATCTCATCTCCAGCCCTCCAGACGTGAGCTCAGTCACACCTGCAAAGCCCTTTTGGCAACAGGCCATTCAAGGCCCTGCGTGCAGGAGGCAGCCGATCAATGTTTCACTCTCGCATCAATGTTCCTCTCTCTCTTTCTCTATAAACATCAATAAACATATTCTTTTAAAAACCCTGAATGCCATCGAACATGTCTCCTCTCTCACAAGACATGCGAGAGGAGCAGTGTTTGTGTGTCAGTTGTTCTCACTGCCCCAGCATTGCACACGGGCCGGCTCGCTTTCGAGGCCGCTGTCGCCATGGCCCGCGACCATTTGTCCCCGCGCTCAGGGAAGGGCGTCGGGAACATGCCCCGCTGTGTGCGAGGAGGCTTCTCGCTCGTCCCCTGGCCCGGGGGTCCCATTGCACCGCGGGAGTGGGTTCATCACCACGCCCTCAGCCTGCCCCTCTCCCTGGACACGTGGGCCGCGTCGTCTTCTCTCCTGCGGAAGGAGAGTGGCGCGCCGGCTGGCTTGCTCCCGTGTTGAATTATTTAGGAAGTGGAGACTGAAATAAGAAATCAAGAAGAGGAGCCGGAAGCAGCCGGGACCCCGAGCACACACAGCCCTGAGCGCTCCGGGGCCTCCAGCACTATCAGGTGAGCATCGAACCCTCGCCTTACAGACAGGAAAGCGAGGCCAGGCACACTGCAGCCGAGTCACAGGGTTGAGACTCGAACCCAGGGCTTCCGGCCCAGAGCGGCGGCGTGTCCCTCACTCGTGAGCCCAGCTGCGCCCTCTGCCCACCTGCACGGCCCGCACCAACAGGGACAGCTGTCGCCTGCCTGGCCTGTGCCTCCCGGGTCCCCTGGGGAGGACTTCGGCAGGAGAGGAGGTTGGTCGGAGCCTGGGATTCGGGCACAGCATGAGAGTGTGAGCTCCCTGTCGTTCCTCCGAGAGGAGCAGCACGTCACCGGGAAACGCTGTGCGTCTGGGAGAAGCTCCGAGCACGTGGCTGTTAAAGTGGAAGTTGTTGGTCCTCAGTTACCCATCCTAACAGCAGGAGGCCCTGACATGGAGCAGACAAATAGAAACAAGTGGACCTGGCCAGTGTGCCCAGTGGTTAGAGCGCCAGCCTGGGCACTGGAGGGTCTCGGGTTCGATTCCCGGTCAAGGGCACCTGGTGATGCTGCCAGGGCGATTAAGAGAATAGATGTGTAAAATGGTACAACTGCAAGTAAACGACGTGTCCTATAAAGTTACACACCTACTCTGGGCCCAACAGTTCCATTCCCTGGTACTTACTCATCTGGGTTGCAGGATCTATCCCGGCCCAGGACAGGGTGCATGTGGGAGGCACCAATCCATGTGTGTCTCTCTCTCTCTCCCTCCCTTCTCCCCTCCCACTCTCTCTAAAAATCAATGGATAAAAATATCCTCAGGTGAGGATTAACAAAAAGAAAGAAAGAAAAGAAAGAAACTAAAAATAATTTGCAATGCTTTCCATGATTTTCCGGCAGCAGATTCGCTCTTTAATTATGTTTACCATCACTTGAGTTTCTGGAATATTCATCAATCGGGAAATGGAAAGGAACTTGGTTGATAAGGTGCTAGAAGGAGGAGGAGGAGAGCAGCGTTTGCATGCGCCTGTTTGTGCCAGGAATAAACTTACACCCTCCCGTGGACTCACCCCGACAGGCAGGGACCAGGGCGCGCTGCGTCCGCTTCCCCGAGGCCACCCAGAGACCACGTGCAAGTTCGGACTCCACTGCCTGCCTGAGGCTGGGCCCACATGTGGCCAACTCCACGGGAAAATCAGATCGAATTTTATTCAACAGATATATTTTTTTTTAATCCTCACTCAAGGATATTTTTTCCCATTGATTTCTAGAGAGAATGGAGGGAGGAGAGAAAGATGAAAGGGAGGGAGGAAGGAGAGAGAGAGAGAGAGAGAGGGAGAGAGAGAGAGAGAGAGAGAGAGAGAGAGAGAGAGAGAGAAACATCAACATGAGAGACACATCAATTGGTTGCTACCAGGGCTGGGGAACCTGCAACCAAGGAATGTGCCCTTGACTGAGAATCAAACCCACAACCCTTCGGTCTGAGGGTTGGCGCTCTAACCATTTAGCAACCTGCCAGGGCTCAAAAAATCTCTATTTATGTGCCATCTATGTATCAAATCCTGTTTGCAAGGGAACAAGGGTATAAAAATAAATGAGAGAAATATCATTCCTGGTCAGTGCACAATCCAGCAGGTGAAGATCGAAGCCAGTCACACACAGTAGGTCCTACGCAACGTCTGTTGGGGAGGGAGGAGCCTCGCGGTCTGTGAGGCCTCGCACCGGTGTGGCCGGTCCGGCCGGCTGTGGAAGACGCCCCCGGAGTAGCCACATTCTTGATTGCGTCTCAGGGAATGTGAATTTCTTGCCAATATTGTCCTATTCTAACTCTGAGACAAAGTGTTCTGAGCCCCGCTTCCCAACGCGGCTGCCAACGAGTTCTGCTGTGTGTGTCGCCTCTTTGCCTAAAATGAAATATAATAACCTAACAGGAACCACTGGTTGACACGATGTGATTAAATTCATGGTTTCTGAATGGAGATATTTGGGGTTGGAAGTCACAGAAAAACCCAATTCGCCGATTCAAAAGCCTTTGAAATGTTTATTATCTCTCGTTAAAAACAGAAATCTAGAAGAAGCACAGTCCGGGGCTGATTCCATCGGCTGCTTACTGCCGGCAGCGAGGGCCCAGGCTCGGCACCTTCCCCGCGTCCCTCCTCCCCAGGCAGACTCGCTGTCCTCCTGCTGGCACCCCGGCTGCCATCATCCCAGCCGTCACTCACGGCGGCGGGCGTTCTGGGTGCGGACCAGGCTTTCTTCTACCTGGGCACACAGGAAGAATTCCCGTGCCAGCCCGCCTTGCTGTTAGTTGAGGGCATGTGACTGGGCTCTGGCCACGGGGAGTGGACCGAAGGGAGGAGCCTAGCCCAGCCGTGGGCAAACTACGGCCCGCGGGCCGGATCCGGCCCGTTTGAAATGAATAAAACTATTGAAAAAAAAGATTGTACCCTTTTATGTAATGATGTTTACTTTGAACTTATATTAGTTCACACAAACACTCCATCCATGCTTTTGTTCCGGCCCTCCGGTCCAGTTTAAGAACCCATTGTGGCCCTCGAGTCAAAAAGTTTGCCCACCCCTGGCCCGTGCGTGGCCCACCTTCTCAGAACCTTCTACCAAAACTGCTCTGGCCGCATCACCAGGTGGAAGGAGCTGGGTCCCTGAGTCTGCCCGTGAGGAGAGCCACTGACTCACTGAGCGAAATACAAGTGTCTGTGCGGCTGGGCCGCTGAACTCGTGGGCTGGGTGTGGCGGCAGCGGGCCTTAAGCACACGCACCCCCATTCAGACTGGGTCACATCAGCAGGAGGAGAGGGGGCCGTCAGCAAGGGAAAGGGGGTGGGGGGCGCCAGTCTCCCCTGACCTCCCACCCCCGCCCCTGGGACCGGAGGAATGAGAAGGGGGCTGGCCAGAGCACTCACTGCTGAGCAACACTCTCCACCCGGGGCGGGGGGCTGGCCCCTGAGAGCCTCGCAGGGTCGCAGGGTCACGGGTGGCAGGGTGGAGAAGCGCAGCGAAGCCCCCGCAGGTCAGGGAGGGGCCGCCCTGGTGGTTTTCCACTCGCCGCTCACGCGCTCTCGCCCTCTGTGGCTCTTTGTCGCTGGCCCCATGCGGACACCCACTGGGGGAGCTTGCACGCTGGCAGACGCCACCCACAGCCCCGTGGCACGTGGCGACGAGGTGAGGAGTTCACATACCGTTCCCTTGTTTTCCTGGCTCCTCTGGGCACGGGCACCTCGAGCCGGGCCAACAGGCCAGAGGCGGTGTTGCCATGCCCTCCATCCCCCCATTCTCGCGGGGGTGCCGGGGGGGTGTCACTCCAGCAGACAGTCTGTGGGAAGAGCAGGCCCAGGCTACAGAGGGAGCTGCGTGGTCAGCGAGGGCTGCGAGGAGGAGCACGGGTCTGTCCTGGGGAAATGGTTTTCTCAGGAGCGGGAAACCGCTAAGTGTGAACGCTTCGGGGGGAGGGCCCAGCCCCCTCATTCTGGCCACCGGGGACCCGGGCTCGGCTCGCGTGTCCTCCCCCCACCACTGCCCCCTCCTCTCGGGAGGGAGGGTTCAGACGGGCCCCCCAGCTGGGCGCCTCTGCAAAGACCACCTTCATCAGGACAAAGACACGCGGCTGCCAGCCGAGCGGACAGAGAGGAGAAGCGTCTGCTGTGAGCGTTTTCCCTTCGGGTTTCGAAAAGCGAGGGGCCTTTTCATTAGAAACGGCAGGGAAGTGTCCTGCGCGGGGACGAGAGAACGGGGCCGCTGAAAGGAGCCACGGAGGGGAGGGCCGCGGACCCCGCTGCTGCTTCTCAGCGTGTCTTCCCAGAAACTTTCACACGTCTCACAAGAGCCAGATGCTTTTAAACTGGGAGGGGCTTTTCAGAAAGGTGCCCCTTCGCCCCCGTGGTGACCCACAAGAACAAAGGCGTAGGAGAGAGAACTGGACCCACGTGAATCGCCTTCCCTGTCAGCTGCCTCCAAAGGCTGAGCCCGGCTCCTGGTGATGATGGGCTGGAGGCCACCGAGGGACCGCCTGCCTCACCGACTGGGAGGCGTGGTGCGTGGCGGGAGGGCGCCTCGGGGCTGCGCTGGGTTCAGATCCGACTGGTCACTCCCCGTGGGTGCCCTGGGCAGGTCCTCAGCCCCTCGAAGCTGAGAGTCCTCCTCTGTGAAGGGGGCGCAGCAACAGGCCTGCCTCATCCATCTCGGGCTGTGGAGGCTAAAGGATAAAATAAAACGCTTCGCTTGGCAGCTGGAACCCTTTAAGCCAGCGGTTCTCAACCTCAGCTGCACATTACAGTCACCTGGGATTCTTTTTAAAATCCTGATTTCTGGGCCTCATCCTCCGGAAATTCTGTTTCTTTGTTACTCATGTTGTGGCCCCACCCCATACAAAGAAACAGCATTTCCGGAGGATGAGGCCCAGAAATCAGGATTTTAAAAAGAATCCCAGGTGACTCTAATGTGCAGCCAAGGTTGAGAACCACTGCTTTAAGCACGTGTTAAAAGGGAGCGGCCATTATCATCACCAGATGGAAGAGTCAGCAAAAATGATTCACGGCCGTGCAACACAAGTGTGCAGACTCGCCGCCCGCAGCGTGCGGGCCCCCACCCGGCAGCGTGCCTAGAGTGCTCACAACCCCCTTGAGCAGGATCTCGCACCCACAATCACCTCACACCCTTTCATGGTGTCAGGTCACACGGCGCGGTGCTCAGGGACGGGGAGAAAGTGCAGGGGCTGGATGTTGTCCTCCCAAAACCCATAGGTGGAAGGCCTACCCCCCAGTGTGGTTGTATTTGGAGATGGAGCGTTCAGGAGGTAGTTAAGGTTAAATGGGGTCATAAAGATGGGGTCTGAATCTGATAGGATCGGCGAACTCGCAAGAACGAGAGAATGAGATCTCTTTCCCCAGGTTCAAGGTCAGTGTGAGGCCACGTGAGGACAGTCAGAAGGCGGCCGTCTGCAAGCCAGGAAGAGAGCCCTCCCCAGGAACAGAATGCCGGCACCTGGATCTCGGACTTCCCAGACCCCAGAGCAGCAGGAGAGATGCCACGTTTTCCTTTCCCTCGACCAGAAAATTGAAGACGTGCCTCCGAAACAGAGCACCTCCTTTCTCCACTAGCCCTGCCCTGGTCCTGGGAAATGGCCACGTGTGCCCACAACTTATAATGGTTCTATCTGGCTTTGAAACATGCAACTAGATCAAATCCCGTGGGTGTGGGTTTTTTAATATTTTGTTATTGATTTCAGAGAGGAAGGCAGAGAGAGACAGAAACATCAATGGTGAGAGAGAATCATTGATTGGCTGCCTCTTGTACGCCCCACACTGGGGACCGAGCCCACAACCCAGGCTTGTGCCCTGACCAGGAATTGAACCGTGACCTCCCGGTTCATAGGTGGACACTCAACCACTGAGCCATGCTGGCTGGGTTGAAATCCTGTTTTTTAGGTAAAGCAACTTTCACACGGGAAAGCCGAAGTCTGTACACCGGCCGGAGACTGTGTTTGGTGCATGAGTGCAGCCTGAAGGCAGGGCTGTGCCAGGAGGGGGCTTCGGCGAGCTGGCGGGCAGCCTGCTGGAGAGGAGAGCTTTTGTTTTCTCCTGACATTTCTCTGCAAACGATTCGTTTGTCTACAGACAATTGGGGGCATCGTTATTGGAACTGCAGTTTCCCCAGGGGAACGGTCCGTGTCCCGAGAGAGACACATTTGCAGGCAGAGGGAGAGTGAATCCTGCAATGTTCTAGTCATTTCTGCGGAAGCCAGTCGGACAGCCAGGGCTCTCCCTCCTCGCCAGCTGTGCTCCGAGCCAAGCGGCGCACACCCATCTGGACCATCAGGGTGGTCGCTGCGGGCCAGAGGCAGAGGCACTGGGCTGCGAGTCAGGAGATTCAGGGTCAAGCCCAGGAGCTCAGGGCTACCCACCGAGGGCCTATCACACGTTCTGGTCGGGCAGGAAGGAGCAGAGCCTAGAGCCAGACGGACTACCAGGTCCGGTCCCGACTCCCCGCCCCCAAGGCCACGGGACCTGGGCAAGGGGTCGGTCCTCCCGGGCCCGAGTTTCCCGGGTGGGTGGGATGGCCGAGAACAGAGCCCGCACGCCATCACACGTCCCAGGTGTGTTCGCAGTCATCATTCCTGTACCTGGGCCAGGGGCTACCTCAGGCGGCGGCACTGACGACCCCTTTCTGATACTTCAGTGTGAAATAAAGATGCAGAGCACGTGGTATAAAATGATTGCCCAGGCCCTGGCCGGTGTGGCTCAGTGGATAGAGCGTTGGCTGCGGACTGAAGAGCCCCAGGTTCAATTCCCGTCAGGCACGTGCCTGGGTTGCGGAGTCCATCCCCAGTAGGGGGCGTGTGGCTGATCAATGATTCTCTCTCATCATTGATGTTTCTCTCTCTCCCTCCCTCTCCCTTCCTTTCTGAAATCAATAAAGAAATATAAATATATATATTAAAAAAACTGATTGCCCGGGGCCCGGCTGACGAGGCTCCGTGGTTGGGTGTCGGCCTATGAACCAGGAGGTCACAGCTACATTCCCGGTGAGGGCACAGGCCCAGATTTCGGGCTTGATCCCCAGTGGGGGACGTGCAGGAGGCAGCCGATCCATGATTCTCTCATCATTGATGTTTCTATCTCCCTCCCCCTCTCCCTTCCTCTCTGACATCAATAAATATATATATTAAGAATAAAAATAAATAAATAACTTGATCGCCCAGGGACTTTTTCCCTATTAATAAGGGAAAGTTTTTTTTGTGTGTGTGTGTGTGTTTTTTTAGGGAAAGTTTCTTTTTCGTCAACTTCTTTGCCCCCCCCCACACACACACACACATACACACACGGCCAGAGTTCTTCCCGCCCGACCACAGACAGCCCCGTCATGCCCGTGGGCGAGAGAGATCATGTGATCGCGCCCCGTCACTTCCCCTCCGGGACGCCCTGTGGCCAGATCCGTGCCCGCAGGGTGGAAGCTGAAACAATGCTCGGAATCGGGCTGCAGGCTTTCTCCGTGCAGGACGCTCTTCAGACTGTTCCTACTGCATCATTAAACGCAGCCGCAGGGTTGTCAGACGTGAACGAGGAGGGGAAGATGTTCTGAAGAGAGAGAAGGACGCTCAGAACGGCCGTGTCAGCAGGGGAGGGTGTCTGGATCAGTGACATGGATCAGCTCGCCGGGCAGCTCTGAGGCCCCTGGTGAAGGAGCCCAGCCAGCAGGCTGTGCTCTTCTCGGGCCACTGCCCTGTGGGAAGAACTTTCCACGGAGACCCTCGCTCGGCCTCTGACCAGCCACGAGTGTCGCTTCAGGTTGGGCGTCTACTCGGCAGTCAGCTGAGCCCAAGGGGGCATCCTTAGGGCCCGGTCTCTGTGTAACTGAATGCTGCGGTGGCGGGGGAGGGGGGGTTCCCTAGATCAGGGCTGGGGACCCTGTTTTCTGCCAAGGCCATTTGGATGTTTATAGCATCATTCGTGGGCCCTGCAAAATTATCAACTGAAAAATCAGCCTGCTAGCTTTGGTCAACATTGAATTATCTCACCTCTCATACCTTGGCAGGGCCAGACCACATGATTTCAGGGTCTACAGGGCCCGCGGGCCAGATGTTCCCCACTCCTGCCCTGGAATGATCTGTAGGCAGCAACACCCCGAAGGTGGGGAGGGAGCGAATGAGTAACGGTCTGAGGCCAGGCCTGGGAAGACCCACTTGGCATCAGGTGACCGTGGCCTTTCACATGACAATGAACCAGAAACTCTATCATCGTCAGTGTCTGAGACCCATGCTGCCGGACGCTGCTCTCTTTTTAAAGGCCTCGTGCATGGCAGTGTGGGGGGCGACTCCAGGTTGGTGCCACCTTCTATTCAGACTTATCACGTGCCTGGCACTGTGCTGGCGGCACGCACACTGCATGACGTCATTGTGCAGAGGACACTCCAACTCCAGACCACGAGGCCCTGTCCGAGGTCGTGCGGCGACACATCCGGGCTCCGTGCGCCTCTGGGCTCGCTCCTCCGAGGTGGCCTGAAAGCACATCAGGCCTAGTTAGACGGCAAGTAACAGCAGCTCCCAACACACCAGCTTCGGCCAGTGAGGGGTGTTTGTTCCCACATTAAGAAGACCAGTGGGGATGGAAACCAAGATGGCGGCATAGGTTAACGCCGGAGATTGCTGCCTCGAACAACCACTTCAGAGATATAACTAAAGGACAGAACGGACATCACCCAGAACCACAGGAAGGCTGGCTGAGTGGAAATTCTACAACTAGGAGGAAAGAGAATATCATACCCAGACTCAGAGGAGGCGCAGTGCTGAAGTGAAATACTCAGGTGCGGAGTGCGCACACGGAGAGAATGAACTGGTGATTATAATAGAACCAGGGACATAGAAAGGGAATGGACTGACTATTCTTGGGGGGGAAGGGGTGTGGGGGATGCGGGAAGAGACTGGACAAAAATCGTGCACCTATGGATGAGGACAGTGGGTGGGGAGTGAGGGCGGAGGGTGGGGTGGGAACTGGGAGGAGGGGAGTTATGGGGGGGAAAAAGAGGAACAAATGTAATAATCTGAACAATAAAGATTTAATTAAAAAAAAAAAAGAAGAAGACCAGTGGGAGCCCAGCGGTGGGGCTCAGAGGTTGAGTGTCAACCTACGAACCCGGAGGTCAGGGTTCGGTCCCCGGTCAGGGCACAGGCCCGGCTGCAGGCTCCATCCCCAGTGTGGGGCATGCGGGAGGCAGCCGGTCAGTGATTCTCTAATCATTGATATTTCTGTCTACCTCTCCTTCTCCCTTCCTCTCTGAAATCAATAAAAATATACATATATAATAATAATAATATAATAATAATAATAATAAGGCCAGCGGCGGCGAGCCGCCCAGGACCGGATGGCAGCCCCACACCCCGTCTAGAACCGCGTTCCCTCAGGCTCTCCACATCACGACCCCACGCTGTGGCCTTCGCACTCCTGGTCCCCTCCCCGTCACAGGTGGCAGCTCTGCCTGCAGCACGGAGCCCGCACTCCAGGCCGAGGACCAAGGACGAAGGTGCCTGTTTATTCCTCCCGCCCCACCTTCCTTTCTCTCTCCCCTTTCCAAGAGCTTTCGGGGAAGCCGGGCCCCACACCCTGGCGCCACCTCCAGCTAAACCAGAGGATGTTAGCTGGGTCCATGGCCTCCCGGAGAAACATGCTGCTTGGCCTCAGAGCCTCCCGTTGCCCCTAAACCCTAAGAACCGCTGGTCTTTTCAGTGCCTCCATAGGTTCTGCCTTTTCCCGGAGGCCACACAGTCAGCATCACGCCGTCCGCAGCCTTTCCACGCTGGTTTCTGTCACGTAGAAACGTGCCCTGAAGATTCCTCCACGGCCTTTTAGGGCTTGATACCCATTTCTTTGTCCCGCGGAGCAGTCTTCCCAGCTCTGGGGGGACCATCGCCTGCTGGAGGACAGCGCTGCCCCGTGCTGGGCAGCGACGAAGACAGCGCTGTGACCCGCGTGCAGGTTTCTGTGTGGACGTCCGTTCTCAGCGCCTTCGGGTACCTGCCGAGGAGGGCGGCAGCCGCCCAGGGGATGAGAGGACATTTCCTGCTTCAAGGAGCGGCCACGTGACTCCAAGAGGCGGCTCCGTCCCGCATCCCCGCCAGCGATGGCCCAGGCCTCCTGCGGCTCCGCATCCTGGCATCCCCGCCAGCATTGGTGCTGTCCGCGTCCTGAATGTCAGCTTCATCCTCCGGCACGTCTTTAATGCGCTCACCCGGTACACGGCTGACGTGCTCTGAACTAACAGCGCACACAAGACAGCCGGTCTCTGAGGAGCGCAGAGGTCGCAGTCCCTGCGGGTGAGGCTGCAGGCGGAAAGTTTTGGGGCGCCCGCGTCCCTGTGAGCGATGGTCGGGAACCTGACCAGCCTCTGACTCAGCGGAGACAGCGCTGCAGCAGGGGGAGGGAGGCAGGGGTGCCTCGCCCGCCGCCTGCCTGGGGGTGTCTGATTCAGAAGGTCTGGGATGGGGCCCAAGAATTTGCATTTCTAAGAAGTTTCCTGCCTCCGGGCTGCTACGGCACCGGCAGCGGCTCAGGGGCCACACCTGGAGAATCACTGTTCCAGATGCTTCTTGGTAAAGGAAAAACACCAAATGGGGCTGCCACACCCTCCCTCGGGGATGCAGGAGACGTCACCACCACCTCCACATAAGGCTCCATCTTGAGGCCCCTGGGTACCCGAACCCGAGAGAGTTAGTTCCCGCTTCTCCCAGCTCCTGAGGAGGCTGTGTGGCTGACGGGCCATTTGTGTTCGGGGGTGTCACTGCTGTCCGACGGCACAGACTTTGCGGAGTGAACCGGATCATTTTAACAGCGGTTCCCAACCTACTGGCCCTTTAAATACAGTTCCTCATGTTGTGACCCAACCATAAAATTATTTTCGTTGCTACTTCATAACAGTAATGTTGCTACTGTTACGAATCATCATGTAAATATCTGATGTGCAGGATGTATTTTCATTGTTACAAATGGAACATAATTAAAGCATAGTGTAATCACAAAAACAATATGTAACTATATATGTGTTTTCCGATGGTCTTAGGCGACCCCTGTGAAAGGGTCGTTCGACCGCCAAAGGGGTCACGACCCACAGGTTGAGAACCGCTAG